>NC_048531.1:5000000-6250000 GCF_008121235.1 Drosophila subobscura
GCGGTGTGTTCGTGTCTGTTGCTGTTGCTGTGTTCGTGTCCACGTCCGTGTACTGGCAATAAAATGCAGTTCGAATTTAAATAAAACTTAACAAGAAGATCCACACCAGCTGTGCCGACTCTGAGATATCTATTAAAGCGGAAAGTATATTTGATATTTATAAAATGAAGCGATGTGGCAATTGTGTTTTAGTTGGACTGACTGGAAGGGTTTAAGCTATAATTATAATGCACACTACAATCTATTTTGTAGCTTACTCTTATAAATATTCATAAACAAAACAAAGTCTTCAAATTTGAATTAACTTTTAACTGCGCCCTTCTCCACCCTAGTACAAACTTTGGTAAAGAGCGGCTACGGCTCCAGCCACTGCCAGATTGTCATGTCTAGAGCCAAATGTAAATCATCAAATCTCCAATATACCCTTTCACATCCGAGGTATAAGGTATAACATGCTGATGCACACACAACCACCCGCAAAAGTGGCTCAGAGCCAGTTCCTCCCTGCCAAACCGCACCCCTAGCCGATTGAGCGCATTTTAGATTGCCAATCAAAATGCCGAGAAAATTATATCAGTCGATCGGGGCAGCGAGGGACCAAAGATACATATATGTATATGTACATATATATAGACGGGTCCGTTCGCGGCACCTAACAAATTTGCCATCAACGACTAAGCAAATAAGAATATTAATGGTTTTTTCCAGCCATTGGGCAATATTTTGTACACATAGGCATACACCTGAGCGGCTTTTTTGATTAGGTGAGACATGCCACATATTTATCTACATACAAGCTCTCTCTCTCTCGCTCTCGCTCTCTTCCCTCTCTGTTTGGCAGCCTCGGTGGCCTTGCATTAAATTAAAATGTGCGACATTTTGCAAATTGCATTTTGAATTTATGCCAATGAAAAATTGTAATTAACATGTTAATTAATAGTTGGCCCGAGGGGCCGCAATAATGAGAGTTTTATGAAATATGTAATAAAAATCCGTTGCATAATTCTAGGCTGTCAATAAAAGTGCTGCCTACTATGAGTGTGTGTGTGTGTGTGTTTGTGCGTATGTGTGCTACTTTATTAAAAAGAAAATTACCCTGTTGTGTTAATATTAATTAGTTCTGGCTGATGCTGGCAAACAATAAAAAAGTTTATTGTCCTTTTTAATGACAATCAAAGCGGGCTGTGGCCGGGTGACATTTGCCGCTGTCAAAGTCACCGATGGGCTGGGGAAAGGGAGGGGGAGAGTCCTGCCGCAGGCGCGGTTCAGAAATATTTGTCATTCTGGTCATAGTAGATCCCGGAAGTAGATCCCTGGAAGCCTCATCGAATACATCGACAACCCCCGATGAAGACAAGGAGGCCAGGTTTCGCTTCATCGGGTTATGGCATTCCTGATGAGCAAGTGGGCGGCAGGGGATGGCCAGAGAGAAGGAGAGATAGTAAGCCAAATTGGCCATTGGCATTTCACTTCAAATTCTCCTTGACTTGCCCCCCTGACACACACACTTGCCCCATGCTACGTCCATATCCATGTTGTTCTTGGATGTGAGAAATGGGAACGTGAACTGCATGTCTGGTTCGGATTGTGGACAGGGCAGGGCAGGGCAGGACTTACCTGGTCGACAGCATCAGCCAAGGAGACGCACAAGGAGCAGCAGGACTGCCACAACTGTCCGCCACCCAAGGCAACAGCAGGCAGCGCAATGGAACGGAAATTAAAAAGCGGAAAAAGAAAACAGAACCGGAACAGGAACCTCTAAACCGTAAACGTAGCCGCACACGTCAACGTGGCTTTTGCTGTGCGGTTGTGTGGCTTCGACTACCACAGTCAGTGATACCCACCCAAGCCGCCTCTCACATTACAATGAATCCTGGGGCACGAATGCAAACAAAACTTACAGTTGTTGCTCAAGCACACAGATCCACACACACAGAGAGAGGAAGTGACGCATGTGAGAACACGAAACCATTGCAGGCAACGGCATCCTTCATCTCAGCTTCATCCGCATCCTTCTCCTGCTCAGTTGCAGCCTGCAGCACGCTCTCTTCTTGGTGTAAAAGGTGAACGCGGGAGCCGAGGACTTGATGACAGGATAATGATGCCCCTTCCAGGAGTCACAAGTCCCAGGCAGCCAACCCTTTCCGACAAGCAGCTCTTCGGCTGCTCTGGTCCATTGTTAATCCCGCTGGGAATCCCACACAGGGTTTGGTAGCTGCCCAACCGTCTACCACTCAAATTAATTCAGATCTTTGCTTTCAGCCCGAACCACACTGTCTCCAGGACCATTAATACAACTATACTCTGGAGGCGAAGAAGGATTTTCTAGGGCTTATCCTGCATGGATTTAGGTGCAGTTTTTTAAGCCATATCCCATTTGCCTACATCTACTATGCATACGTCCCACTCTTTGGCACATTTCTGTGGAAGTTGGAAAAGCAATTACTTTTTCGTTGGAGATTTTTGTACTTCGTAAACATTTAATTCCCAATTTTAATTTGCTTCAATGCATTGCCACACACAGAGGGCGGCAGGCAGGCAGGCAGGCAGGCAGAACCAATCGACATTGGACCCATTGGACTGCTAGCTGAGGTCCTGCCGCTGCAGCAAAGGACCTGCCCCAGCTCTGGCTCCAGCTATGGCTCCGTTTCTCATTTACATTAAATAAATATTGTACAATTGTATTGAGCAGCTGGCAAAGGTGAGGCAAAGACCCTTCCCACATCCACATCCCCCCCAACCAGAGCACTGCCCTGCAAAAAGCCCAATGAAATGAGCTCGCATCCCATTTGGTTCTTTGCACTTCGGTGCCAACTTCATCTTGCGAGCGGCTTCTGCTTTGGCTTCTCCTCATCATCATCCTCATCCCCATTCTCTCTCCCATTCTGCAAAGGTAAATAAATGTTCCAAAAAAATAAAAGAATTTCAATTGGTTGCCCCTTGTCGCCACCCAAACACACAAAAAACGAAACGGAACGTATTTCGAATGAATAAAATTGAAACATTTTACGACTCGATTTCGGTTTATGGAAAATGCATGTTGCACATGCCTCCCTCCCCGCTCCCGCTCCCTCTATCAACATCAATCGAAATTTATCCCTGCCTTCAATTTTGTGCAATATTTTTGCAGTTGTCCGGAGACAAAATTGAGCCAAATTAAGGCGCGTGTTTGACTGGAAGCAGACAAACCCTGGCTATGATGTGTAATGGGAACGATGCGTTCCACAAGTGAGATCCGCTGAAGCTGCCTGCCCCACATGCCAAGTCAAATAGTATCAACTTTATTTCTTGTAAGCCAAAATGTGCATAAAGTTTTCTATGAAATTAATTTTTTGCAATGTTTTTCCAGTTGTTCGCACACAGAGATGGATGGATGGATGGTTGGAGGGAACGAGGCCACTCACCACCAACCATTTGTCATCCTTTTTAATGGCTCAGTGGAGTCCTGGATGACTTGCGATGTGCAAATGTTATCCTGTCTCTCGGGCTGTCTATCTGCCTGCATGCCTGTCCGTCTGTCTGTCCGTCTGTCAGTCTCTCTCCGCATGTGTGTTTATAATTTACTTTACTTTCTGACAAAAGGATTTTAAAACAATTATTTTAATGTTTTTCCCACACATACAGACACAGATACAGAGACAGAGACAGACATTACGTCAAATTGAGTTTTGTTTCATTGGGAAAATGTCGAAATGACCTGACTTTTGCCAATTTTTGGCTTTTAAATGCAATTTTTCTCTTCATTTAACATTTACCCTGGCACACATACTACAAACATACGAGTGTCTGTGTGTGTCCATCTATAATATGGGGAAAATCGAAAACTTTATTTAATCAAACACAGAAACACAAATGCAAATCCAACAAAAATGCATTGTAAATAAATACCCGAATGGCAGCAATGCAATTCGAGCGAAAGAGTTTCACATTTCTGTTGGTTTTGCAAATTGTTATTTCTAAAAATTATCCCAACCATGTAAATGCAAATTTTTCAAGAATTACACTGTGCTACGCACACAGGGATCTTTGTGCTTGGATAGAGAACAAAATTATATTGTAGATTGTAGCTTGACTGATTATTCTCCTGCAGAGAATGGGGCAATTATTTCCGTTTGTAAGTGTTTATTCTCCTATTCCTTCAGTGTCTTAATTGTGTTTATCTTCTCCATTCAATGTGTTTTTTGTTGGTTTATAAGTTCTCGTTTTGCTGCACAGTGTAGTCATTATTTTAAACAAAATTTACAAATAAGATTTCAAGCAAATTATGCCGAAAGTCAAAAGTAATCAATTGGCATTTCAGCAAGGGGATGCAAATCATAAGCTGCAATGTGACAAAGAACTTTAAATACGAATATCTATAAGCCGACATCTACCAAGCACAGTTATCTATAAAAATCAGCAACCTACACCACAATGATAAATGACTCTGCTAATTATGGTGGAGGAGCTTGCGTAACTTTTGCCTGACTTGGCGGGCATCTCTATGCTAATCGCAATTGTACAAAAAATTCAAAAATAATTCTCAGCATGAAATCAGGCGAAGCAGGTAGAGCTTTGGATACCCTATCAAAAGCCAGAACTAACCTAAGAAAATCCTGCGATTTGTCCTTCTTACAACTATTAAAACTTGGCTGGATTCTCGACTCTAGCTCACGTACCCTCCTCGTCGATGGAGCACAGCGAAAACCTGCAGCAGTTTCGCCAACATCAAGATGGGTGCGGATGAGGCAAAGGTAAGCAAGTCATTAACATATCGCACCAATGAAAATGCAAATGCAACACAAATTACAGGATGGCCAGGATGGTGTCCTGCTCCCTCCAGCGATTCCTCTTGGATGACCGCTTGTCTGGTGGCTCATTAAAATGCGCTGCCATCTCGCGAAAGTGAAAAATTGCTCAAGAAAAAGTCAGAGCGCCAAGCATGAAGAAGAACTTGTGTTAGGCGAAAGAAAAAAAGTTGAAGAAGTTCTCCACAACGCAGAAGCTACACCCTAAAAGCAGTTGAAAGAATACTTATATGGTGCAAGGAGAAGGTAGTTCCTACAACATTACGGATGGCAGTGCTGCCACTTTAAAACTATTTATAATTATAATTTACTTAAATCCCAAGCAAGTGCTAAACACACAAAAGGATATACCCTTCAGTGAAAGAGCAGCTGAAGGACCACAAAAGCAAGTGGAAAAAACTTTTGCGGCCACTGCAGACAAAGACAGATGGCAAATGCGGGTATTCGGTGGCGGGAAGGGTGCCTCACTTGCACAGGACTTGGTTCTAGTCTCCTTATCCCCATTGTTGTATTTTTTGTTGCTATTTCTTTACGCATTGTTAGCACTTCATAAAACAAATCTCATGAATATTACGGAGCAGACTTTTATCTGTATCGCTGCGTTCCTGGATTTGCAGTGGATTCGTCATACATTTGCCGAGAGAAATGGATAAGGTCAGGCGCTGCGCAGCTTGAGATGGCTGCGGGTTATTGCCACAAAGCAGAGCAGCGCAGATCCATCCCTTCCCTTTCCTTCCCTTTCCTTCCCTTCCACTGCGGTGTGTCCTGTCCGACGTGCAGTCATGTGCAGGAATTAATTTTGAGATTACGCGTAATTACAGCCCGGAAAAAAGTCAACAATGAAGGAGCCAACACAGGGAGAGCACAGTGAAGAGCGGCGAGAAACTTAATTGTGAGTAAGTGTTGCTTAATACTTATTATCTGCACTCGCGCCCATGCCGCATACGCCCTGCCCCCTGCCCCCTGCCGCATGCCACTCTGCGCCCCTCTCTTCATGGCAGAGGCGTGTCAGCGGCAAATGCCGAAACTTAATTGTTAGCTTGCCGAAAACTTTTCGACGCGATATTTAACCCTTTACTTTTTGTTGCTAATTAAAAAACTTTTGGCACCCCGCGCACTGGGGAGCGGCGGAGAAAAAATTGTTAAAATGGGAAAATGAAGAGCGAAAAACGACATGGAAAACGCTTCAGCATAGATACATAAATACATACATACATACATACATACACATGCACATACACGTGTAGATCTGTGCGTTCTGTCCTGGTTGTTTACACAAAAGCAATCATACGCCATGCTGTACGCTCACTTCACCCACCCAGGGCCCACTGTAGCAGCCTCTTCCCTCTCACTCTGGCGCCATATCGTCACTGTCAACAATACGACATAACGGGATGACGGCCAGAGATTGGCTGGAGTGGTGTTCGGGGGGGGAGGGCTCTTCAAAAGCAAGGAGATCTGACTGCTTGACGTTGCGTTGAAGTTTCATTAATTAGATAAAAGTTTCTCCTGCTTCCTTGCCACCATTCTCTCTCTCTCTCTCTGTTTCCCCCCTCCCACTACATTGTTAATGACGCCAAAGAACGAGCTGCAAATTATTTGCACACAACAAAAGCCAAAAAGTTGCAGGACCCATTGCCCCTGCTTCCTGCAACCCCCCGCCATGTCAGTGGAAAATATTTCAAAGGAAGAAAGTGGCTCTGTGGGTGAGTGTGGTTAGCGGATATGATGGCAGGATGGAGGATATGTACGATATTATATCATATTATCAGTGTCTGCCCATCGGTTGGATAAAGAATAATCACAGGGAGAGGAATCGCAATGATTTTCTGCAGATATATAGTAATTTTTTTACATTTTAAACAAACAGAATATACCTTTGGGTACTGGGTATAAAATTCTGTAGATAATGTTGAAAACCCTAAACAAAATTGGGTTTCAATTAAGATGCAACCTTCGAAATGAGGAGAGTGAGAAGCGGTGAGTAAGGGTTGCACAGGAAGAAGCCTCAGCAAATAGCCAAAAATAAAAAATAATTATCCACTCTCACCCCCTTAGAGAATGCCACTTTCCCCTGCCAACCCCTGGTGGCAGCTAATCAAGGAGCCCAGCGGAAGGTGGTAGATAAAGAAAAACCGGAAACGACGTACCAGGAAGCGCCAATCAAATTAGGAAGAAAAAATAAAAAAGGACCACATCAGCAATACTTAGAAAAGGTTGCCAGAAACAGAAACAGAAACAGAAAGATGCCAGGGGGTGGCAAAGGGTTGTGGCAAGTGCGGCAAAGAAATCATGGGATATGCGGAAGATGAATTTTTAATTTGTTGCTGTTGCTTCCCGTTTTAATTGTTGTTGACAGACGACTGACTGACTGACTGACTGGAGATCGGGGATTCAGAGCAAGGACTCAGCTTCAGCTTCAGAGCTGACTGGCGGCGCAATTTGCAATCCTTTTTCGTTTGCCTGAGCTTAGAGACTACTTTCTGAAAGGGGAGTGATGGAAATTTTAATTAAAGAAATTGCGGTTAATCCCGTTAAAAGACAGCTAACAAAAAAAAAAAATGAAATGCTTCACGAGGCAGCTACGCCCTCGGGGGGTCAGCACTTTCGTGTGGCAACAACACAACCGAAATTGGCTGCCAATTGTGGAAGAGTTCCAAGGGAGAAGAGTTGAAGAGTTTATGCTACGCATGAATATGATGTAATTGTTCCGGTTCGGCATGGCAACGTGCCACATCAAAAGGTGGAACGATATTCACATAAACACCTTGAGCCACCGCAGCCCCCGCAGCCCCCGCAGCCCCCGCCGCCCACCTCTCATGGTAACGTTTTCATTTTATCTTGAATTTTCAGGCTTCTAATGGAATTATCCAAGGGGAATGGGGTCCAAGAATGGGGTTCGGGCTACGCTCTTACTTGAATTTGTCAAAGGATTTTGAGTAATTTAATTGTATGCCATTTGCACATCAATTTGCATTCAAAATTTCAAATTCACAACATTGTCGAGAGGCCAGGCAGCGTGCCAAAGCTGGGAGTACAGTGCGTTTTATGATATTAAATTTCAACTAAAAAAAAATACATTTAATCGAAATATCTAAAATAATAATGGTAGAAATTCATAGCTGAATATATGAAATATTCTCAGCAGCATTGATTACAAACTACACTTTCGAGACGCACTGTAGAGTGTGCTAACTACTATATTTTTGTCATATTCTTTTGACATTGTGCAGACCATTTAGTCGGATTTAACTAACCCAATATTTGGCAACAAACAACACGCCCCAGAAACCTGTTGATCCTGCTAAAAAAAAGAAAAGAAATTTGTCCACAGAGCACCACAAAAAAGGCACTCGAATAATTGAAATTGATGGCCAATGATGTGGCAGGGGCAGCACAAATAATTGCTATTAATTCAGGCATAAAATGTTCAGACAGGCAGACAGTAGATAGATTTGTGGTCCAATGGTGGGAGTTTCGAGTTGGAGGTTGAAGTTTAAGATGAAGTTGAAGCTGACGCTGAGGAATGGCCATCAATCTCCTCCTCTCTCATACATTGTACATTGAGTGGGTGGTGCATATAAGAAATTAACTTATAAAGTCATTTTGCAGCAAAAGGATGAGCTGGAGTTGTAGATGGAGATGGAGAGAAGGCCCGAAGAAGACAGAAAGAGAGAGACGGTAAAAAAGGATTAATTGCATGAGGAGATGTACACGGAGCTGGCGGCATCAGCTCTTGCCACATGCCACACTCCCCATGACAGCGAGCAAGCGAGCGAGCTGTGCGCACGGCCACCAAGTGCATATCCTGACATAAGCCATTGACTTGCTACATCCTTTGGCCAGGAACAAGTCACAGCCCGGGCCAAGCCAGGAAGGCAGTCAGCCAGCCAGGCAGGCGTGTGTGCTCTTGTGCGGCATGTGGTGGATCCGTATTTTTTAATAGTGTTTCGTGTGCCTCTTGGCGTTAATTTATGCCACAAAATCATTTTCTTTTATACGCCACACACCTCAGTGCCGCTCTCAGTACTCCCACACCCAGGCTCTGCCTGCCACATGCGAAAATAAAAATTAAACAAGACACGAGTCCTACAGTTGATGGTCGAAGCACAGGATATCCTATCCCATCGCAGGTAGCTCACCCAGGGACCAGCTATAGTATGTACCCCTTTATGATAGGGTATACAAACGTGAGAAATATAAAAAATATATCCAGAGTGTGCAGAGAAGGGACGAGTGGGGAAGGTTGGCGATGCAAATTGCGTTGCATTGGCCCGGAGCCCTCCCGACGCAACGCAGTTTTATGTCAAGTGAAAACAGAATGCGAACTATGGCATGAAATATGAGCTCATCTCCTGCAAAACATCACAGAATACAATAAAATACAACACAACACCATCCCGTGCCAACCAAAGTTTTATTAATTTTCGCTTTGATGCAGAAATACGTAACAAATAAAAGTAAAATGGGGATTACTTATTACCCGACGGCATAGCAAAAACGAAATCGAAAACAGAAACACAAACACAAAAAAAACCCACGTAAATAATTTATTATATGACATACACGATGATAATGTTGATGATGATGATGATGAGGTGCCCTGATAAGTCGCTGTCCCAATGCGAACATGACGGGCAGTACCCATAGCCATTTCTGGACTGGAAAGTATTGCGGAAATTTCGCACATCGCGCAAGCTCTATTCGGTTGGGGTTCGTGTTCGAGTTCATCTCGGGTTCATCATATTGTTTACCTCGAAGTAGTTTCCCCGAATCGCTGCAAATGTTATGCAATCTGAGTCTAAGACGCAGTAGAATTGTCGGATCCGGGACTCAATTGCCACTGCCGTCGGGAATGCATACATACATACCCGTTTTAGTGTACGATGTTTTTATATAGATCATTCATAGTGCTCCCCGGCCAAGGCCACGACGAGTTTTCACTGGCATTGGCATTGATGGAATTAGGGAATTGCGCTGCGGCAATGACAATGAAAGCAAGTGGCGATGATGCAATGCACTCTGATGAATGTCACGAATGTGTCTGCCCCATAAGAGGGAGATTGATCTAAGACTTACCACAAAACACTCGCAGAAAGAACAGCCTTAGCCTTACCTCAAAAGAGGGAGCATAACACTGAAGATTGCCTGAGGATAAACTCTTTTCAACTCGAACCACGTTGACCTCATAGCCAGGCAGCACCATTACACCAAGTAGACATGTATTTCCATGCAAATAGAAAAGCTTATGCCCAATCCATTGTAGCGTGTGTATCCAAATGTCTCAATGCCGCCTTGCATACGAATTCATTCAACTCAAGAACACTGGCCAAACCGTGCCGGACCGGACCGTGGCGCTGCTATAAATAACTCTATGGAATAGGCATCCAAACATTAGCAATGAAATCATGCATAACTGAGCAAAACAATAATAAATATATCCAACCAAATGGACCTCGTGTCCGTGTCCATTCGTGTCCATTCCAATGGAAGATATATCTCGATGCTCGATGAGCGGCGGGCGCAAGGTCGTTTATTTTTGTTTATAACAACTTTTTGGAACTGTGCGATCGACTAAATGGACACCGAAAATATCATAAAATATATTTATAATCGAAGCATTCACCACCAAAGATCTGAAATTCTTGTCAGCTCTGAACTTGACATTGAAACTGTCGGCAGGGGGAAAACCCAGAGGAGTGATCTCTGCTCTCCCCCAACAGATAAGCTCGGGTTTGAGCTGTTCGATTTGAGGATCCGCAGATGGCATCATCTTTTGGGTTTCGCTTATTTCGCTGTGCTGTTCTTCCTCTGCCCACACAACTGTACGAGCGGCACATTGTGGGGCACGTGACGGTGCAGCTCTGCCAGGCGATAAGGAGAAGCTGTCAGCTGAGCTCTGATCTCAGACCCGTCCAAGTCTGGAGTTCGGAGAACGAAAACAGACCCATACTTACATAATTGTCACATCTGGTGCGTGCCAGTCAGTGCGTGATTGAGCAGAGAATTGTTTTGAAAATATTTACAATGCATTTATTGGAAGCAGTCAAATATTTCACTCTGGTCGGGGTGATGTGGATCGTACAATGTAATTAATATATAGTTAAATAAATACATGTTATATGTAAGTGTGTGTGTTGTGTGTGTGTTTGGTGTGTAGAAGTGTAGATGTGTGTGTGTGCGTGTGCGTGTAAGAATATTTATAACTAAATCAAAACACAGCAAACTTGTCCATTAACGCAATCGGTACCAGGTCTCAGGAGCCTCTGATGGCATCGATCCATGCACATTCCCAGGTGTTCCGCACAGGGGGCTGGTCTGACCGGCACTGCAACGGGCAACGGGATGGTTTGAGGGCGGGTTGAGGGTGTTGTGTGGTGTGGTGTGGTTTGTGGCACAGAATTTTGTGTGTGGGTTAGTGGCGAGGTATGGACACAGCAAGTAATACCAATTACGGATCGAATTTTGTTTCTTTTTTGTTTTTTTTTTTTGTGGTAGAATCATGAGACGTTATTTGTTTGAATTTGGACGATACTCGGGTTTGGGTCGAACTGATGGCAGGGCGTTTTTATGGGTGCGGGAGGGGAGTTAAGCAGGTGCATCACAGCGAGGAGTTCTTGGGCACTTTGTACTCACGTTCGTAGCAGCACTCCACGCCCTGGTGCACGCTGGTGGGGCACAGGCCCTTGTTGTTGGTCGGCTCCGTACAGTCGCTGGTCTTCACGCACAGTCCTCCGACCATCACACACTGGCGGTCATTCGGATACACCCGCACTCCCTGCAGCACTATAGGAGTACATATATGAGGAGAATTAGCTACGCTCTGGACTGGCCACTGGGTCTCCTGTCAAGCACTTACTGTACACATCTTGATCGTTCACTTCGTTTGTCTCGATGTCCGCCCGGCCGGAGTGGAGCATCGTCACCATTACTACAGCCACCATCAGGCAGCCCAAGAAGCTCTTGCTTATCGACATGATCTATTCAGTTCTGTTCTTCGTTTCGTTTCTTTTCTGTTCTATTCTGTGGGTAACACGGTGTCGCGGATTATCTCTATGTACTTCCACTCGTTGGCACTGCTCGCGTCGCACTAATCGAAGCTACTTACGCTGCAGAGTCTTTTCAATGAAAAGCACTTGCTGGCAGAGAGAGAAAGAGAGCAGCACACGCAGTGAGAGAGAAAGAGGGCGAGCGACTGCGAAGCTTTTTGCACAATCATCAGACGGCGATCAGCAGCAGCAGCAGCAGCAGCAGAAGAGATCAGAGCTCAGTGCTCAGTGCCTGAGAGACTACAACTGCTCCGTTTGGGTGGTCGCTCTCCAGCTAACCAGATACGACTTAATGAATGGAACTCCAGATTCTTGCTTCCCGACTCCAGATCCCGCAAAAAAACGTTCAACTCGGTCGGCAGCAGGCAGCAGGCAGCAGCAGCATCAGCAGGCTGCAATCAACGACAATCAGCGGGAACAACAAACATCTGATGAACCGCATCGAACGGGGCGTAACATGATTTTACTGCAATTTAATCTGGTTTGGCATACACCCTCCCTCCTGCCACTCCTCTCTGCCATACCACCTCCCCCATGTGGGGCGTCTGTCAATTTGATTTGTTTGTATAGCATTTTCGAAAACAATTTCGAATGCAAAATATGTAAACAAACCAAAATGAAATGTGCGTCTGTGTCCCAGAAAATATTGGGCGTGAAACCAGATGTTACCTTCATGCGATCTAAACAGTTGCCGAAAGATCGGCAGCACTCGATCGGGTATATCCATGAATGAATGAACTGCCACCCCGACCCTGGAATGGAAATGAAGGTGCACGACTGGAGGAAACTTAACGATAAAGGCATGCTAGGAGGGGGAGTACAGAATGCACTTAACTTCATTGCTCCACGTACATATGTATGTACTAGGAAGGCTAAAGGGGTTCATCACTTCACAGAGGGAACCACCTCCACCTTCAGTGACTAAACAAACCATTACCTTACCCTACCTTACCTTATAGATCAACAATCTGTTTACACATTTGTCTGATCTGATTATTCAGAACTTATTTTATATCTACAGCAAGTGATCATCGCCTGCTGATAAAGATTCTCGAAAGTTCCAACTAATGTTTGCGCTTTTAAATCAACAGAAAATTCGCTCGAAACTGATAAGCTGCTTCGGCTGCACAGCACGACGCTAGTTCCCGTAGCTCAGAAGATGGGATTCGGGGAATAATGATGCTACTCTACCATCATGCTCATTGAACAGGAAGAGACTCTCACTTGCCGGTTGTCTAAGCCAATTCGAAGATCGAGGGAATTTCTGTTGCTCTGTTGATGCTCATTGGACGTATACACCTAGACCTGTGTCTATGTTCTCCTGAATCTCTGCCTCCTCGCGTACATTGGCAATAATTACATAATAATTACAATAATTAAATACATTTTCACTAAGATTGGCCAATTTAAAGTGAACCTTTCTTGTAACATTTCATTTAAACATTGTTTTGTTATCTACATGCAAACCACAACTACATCTACATGTTACTAAAGCTTAAACGAGCTTTTACAAGCTTAGGTCAACGATTTTCAACGATATGGCAAGGCTGTGTCATGTGTCAGATTAACGGAAAACGAAGGTAAGGGAAGCAACTTGTATTTGCCAAATCTAGTGTATTGTGTAAACCGGAATCTCCCCAACAATTCCCACAAATTGACTGTGTAAGGAAGCTTTCTGGCTGGGGTACATATCTCAGTCACGCCAGCGTCGAAATTACAGTAAAATTTATAATTTGCCGGGACTCCGTGCTCCTAGGGGGGGAAAGGTTCAGTAGTAGGTACAGTTGGAAGTTCAGGGAAGAGGAAAGAATTCTCGGGGACGTCAATCAACGTCTGCAAAGGCCAAGACTAACGTCGGACGGCGCTTTGGGGGCCCGAGGATTCACTCAATACTATAGGAAGGGGGGGGAAAGAATGCTCGGAGGCGTCAGTCAACGTCTGCAAAGGCCATGAAGCAACTATAAAGGAGGGCTCGTCGGTGGCATAGTTACTCGCTACTTCAATAATAGTTTATTTTTATCTAGCCAAAAATACAGAACTTTTATCGAACAATCAAAATGTCGAAGAAAATACCAGTGATAATTGGCTGAACCTAAACATTAATTCGAAAGTACATACATACATACATATGTAGATCCAAGCATCAAAGCTGAAGACGCTGAAGAGTTGGAAGACTTTGCAGAAATAAATAAGGAGAATGTAGCGATGGACGAGATGGAGGAGATGACGGAGGATGCCATTGAGTATATGGCAGGATATGTCATAAAAAAGTTAAGAATATTAAATGACTTGCCCGAGAATGCCACCTTCACTTACGTCGATGAAGTGTCGCATGGCGGTCTAATAAAACCGTCCATAAAGTTTAAAGAAGTAATAAAAGAACTTGAAAGCACTATTGCAACCACGATTAAAGAGAATTTTTGTGTAACGAAAAGCGTTCATCAAAAATTGTTAATGGCTGCAGATGGAGTAGGTGTACATATGTATGTATGTACATACATACATACATAGATATAAGAGTAAAAAAGTTTTATTTTAGGATTAGAATTTATTTTAGAGTTACATAAGGCACTAAACAAAAAATTAATGTTCAGAAGCAAAAAGAACGGCTCCTATCATGCAGTAAACTATTAAAAATAAAATCATAAACAAACTAAAACTCTCTTTCTTGTAAGGGGTAACTTTAACGGTTAAAGTTTAACCTATGCCATCATAGGGTTATTCGACAAACTCCATTGTCGTTGCCCTCACACTTACAGCGGGAGCCCTTTCACTCGCACGTTTCACTCGCACGTTCTGTTCCTGTTCCTCCTTAAATAGTTTCTTCATGGGCTAGCCGGCATCGTGGTTGGCTGTCCGCCGTCTCTCTGGACGATGTCGCCTGCTATCCGTTCGCGCTTTCTTCCTATCCGCTAATCACCGTTGGTGATCTATGTTTTCGCTCTCTCCCTAGCGTTTACCACAATCTCGGCGCTAGAGATGCCAATTCCCGTCAGTGATGCCCGCGTGATCACGCCTTCCTATTAAAATGATGACACGACTCACGGCTCTTGTAGGCGCTTCGGGCCGTGTAATTGAAAATGATAAATTCAGGGGTGTGTCTCTGCTTAAAACTAGGGGAATATAAATACTTAGCCTATAATAATAATAGAAATGCCTTCATGGCGTCGGACCTTAAATCTAGAGAAAAGAAGTTAGACATACATACATACAAAACTAAATAAATGAATGAATTCCTGGGATGGTGTCGCCTACTAATAGAATATAATACAAGGGGGGAACGGGGAGCGCACGCTCCTTCACGACTGCAAAGTCGAGTTCTTGGAATAGCCATATTTCCCAAAGGTTAGTCATTAGTTCTGAGTTACTCAATATTTTGTGGGTTTATTGTATTTGATTGCTTAGTCATCTAGTTTCAGTTGAACTGGCATTTCTTATGGTAAATACATTTGCATATGTAGATATCTTTCGTTGTCAGTCTTCTGCAGGTTCTTACATCTAATATTGTTCCTAACTTTATGTAGTTTATGCCACAAACGTATACACATCCCCCGCTGCACCCCACTCGTCTGAGGGGATCACAGCAAATATCACAGAAGCGGAGCAAGACTTAGCTCTCAGAGTTCACGCGGCAAACAGTCGCTCGGGGTCTCGGGCTTATCTGTTAATTCCCCGATTTTTGCACCTCATTGACTGTATAAATATTGCACGTGACTGGCGGGGATGTCGGCGCCGTAGTGCCTCCTCCTGGTTCGCTGGCCTTGTTGAAGGGTATCACAAAGACACTGGTCTTGGCCGCATGCTGCATCTTGATCACCGTATCGTAGCTGGGCGGTGCAAACTCGCTGTACGACGGTGAGGGCGTGGGCGGCGCTCTAACGCCTTCGCTCTGCGCTCCCGCACCCGAATGGTTGCGCCTCATGTCGCGACACCTGCGATCCGAGCAGGCCATCAGCATGAAGAAAGCCGCCAGGGCCAAAAAAGTGGCCACATACCACACGATCGTGATCACATCCATGGCCGTCTGTGATAATTCGTTTGTTGGCTCCACGACAGCTGCAAGGAGAAAGAGATGAGAAATTAGAATTGAACAATATACAATTATGCCCGAATTATGCCCAAAAGTTAACTAAACATTTATCTCCACAATAGGTTATCAGACTGTCTGGGCAGTTATCGAATTGGGGTTTTACGCCCTAAACTTTATGACGACATTGAACCAAGTTAATGGCTGCCCTTTCCGGGTAAACGTTAGCCCCCAGACGAGCACCGTAATTAGTAGCGATGATTACACACTCGAAGTGGTTTCCAGTGCGGCAATAAGATGCAATGTTGTGAAACTACAGGAAGCCTTCTCGAATGTGCCCGAGGAATGGATTGCTCGGAAATACTTACTATTTTTGTAGACAATAATGCGAGTGCTGTTGGCAAAGGGATCCACATCCGTGGTGTTGCTCGCTGTCGTCAGGTTGTATGGCTGCTGTGGGGGCTGTGGGGACTCGTTGAGAACGTTTTCCAGAGTAATCAGATAGGACTGTCCGTGCGCTGTGGGCGAGCTGGCGATGATAACTGAAACAGAACCAAAACGAATCGAAATGTTAGCAAAATGGTTGTATGTATCGGCAAATCGAGACATGAGCTCACAGGTAGCGGGCGATCATAGATAAGATATCTGCGAGTATTCTATTCCCGCATACGCCAGAGGTGCGTTTCCTTCGGGCAAACCTCCAACATCTTCTTTGTCATCCGCGACTGATAAGGGCGCTCCTCTGGCCTGGTCTAAATATAGACCCTATACGGCGGGGCGTTACCCCGTAAATGGATCGTTTATTAAGCAGGCCCAATTACCGGCTATGTTTACGGTCTTAGCCACTTGACGATAAGAACCCTGCGGCGAACCAGTGCCGACCCAGTGTCTGGGCTTTCTCTATCTCCTCTCTCCCATTCTCTATCTGTATCTGTAGTTCCAGCGCCTAGTGGGATAGGTGCTGCTTGCTTAGCCACTCCAGCAGTTTAGTTGCAAAATATTTTGATTCACAAACGCAGGAAAAACACAAACATCATAAACCTCAGGCCCAGTTAAGCCCCCGCCCAATACCCATTAAGAGTTGCTTTTCCTATCAATGACTTGACAACTGTTTGCACACTTCGCCAGTCAAATGTTGGATCGGTGCCATTGTGCAGCACACGGCACACCAACATCAGCAAGTCCCAATAAAATGATATCTTTCTCTCTTTGTCTCTCTCTCTCTTTCGATCGGGGGTTCTCCTATCAATTTCACAACGAATCTGATGAAACTTCGAGCATACAATAAAATATGTTGACCTAGGCTAAGAGATGCCAGCCACGTGCATATGACTGTTCCCATATTATACCTTAAATATGCCTATTAAATATTCTCCACGAGAATTACGCAACTGATTGGTGGGTTGGCTGCCAGATACATTGTTTACCCGTTGCCACGTGCTGATGCTGCTGCTGCTGCTGTACCAGTCGGCACCTGAACCAGTGAAAGGTTTTCCAAGCTATCATTTAATAAATACAGCTCCGAGGTTAGGGAAAATAATCAGCTATTTATATGGTATATGATGATATCCCTCATACTTGTAAGCCATGAAGATTTATCTGAAGATTTACCCAACTGTTTTCATCGGTATATTCCACTCAACCCTGATCCAGTTCCATACTCCAGCTAGTTCTTGATTAGTGCTTTACGCGTCATGGATGTACATACATATATAGTATATAGTAAATATATATGTACATATGTATATTCGCGGGCACTGCAGATGCCCAACAGTATCGTTAGTGGCTGGTTGTTGTCTTCTGGTGTGTGGGTTGCTGATAACGCGGCAGCTAAATACACAGAGAACACAACCACTTTCTAGTGGTTGTAGAAAAAACAACATACAGAGAAGCAACAGCAGGAGCAAAAACAAAACCAAAAACCAATTACGAGTATTAGCAATTAAATTCTAATTAGCTACTAATGGAAAACGTGCTGGCGTCAACGTCAGCTCTTCGATTCGCACTGTGGCACCTGTGCAAACTCCACTGGTGATGGCTGCGTGCGAGTGCTTCGATGGTTTCAGATCAGCGTTGATACCAGACTCCAATCACACTTGAACCCAAGCCACATTTTTGGGCATAAATATACGTAACAGTTAGCTGACACTTTGTGAATTAACTTTAACCGGTTTCCATTATTGATTTGTGGGGAAATTGCAACTCAAATGTCACCCAAGAGGCGAGACTTTGACTTTGACTTTGATTCGTATGAATGATATTTATGATGTGATCACATGTCACTGACTTCCCGAGAGAAGGAGAGAGAGAGAGAGAGAGAGAGAGATCTTATCTGCCGGGATAAGCGTCTAACGGGCCCCGTAAAGACATCGTTAACTGGTTTATGATGTCTGTATAGACATGCCACAATGACGCTGGCAGTTGCTCAAATAGCAATTCAAAGCTAATATAACTATTCAGTACTAAAGAACTCTTATGTCACAGAGCTAAGAGTAGATGGAAGTAGGTTTTTCCTAAATATCAGCCAATTTTCATCACAACTGCATGCTTGGCTTATTAGATTCCATCAAACCTCATCAATGATAAAGTTGCGTGTTGTATTTTTATCATAGGTATTCATATAATTACTTCCAATCAAAGGGAGAGAGGACACATGCCAGTTCATGATCGCATAATTAGCATGTGCTTGTCTGGGAGTTTTTTTGTTTATTGTTTGCATATCGCACTGAAGGAAGGCCTGCCACAGCCAGAGGGCCTGATAGACACACCGTCTGAGACTCACCTATCATAATTAGCAGCATTGTCTGGGCATCTGCTCGTCGGTGATATTCCATGGTGATGTTGTTCAGGTAGATACTCGTACCCCTACCGGAATATATATCTATGTACATAAGTATGTGTGTACGTATATTTCTGAATGGACACTGTTTATTTTCGCTTCACACACTTGTTGAGTTTTATTTAATTCAATTGCGTTGAGTTGCTATCAATATATTTCCATAAATCAACCGTTCTGTTCACTTCACTGAGAATTCACCGGCTTGGAATGGGGAGGACTGGAGAGTGAACGCGTACGCGGGCTCTGGGCTCTCAGTGGGTTCGG
The DNA here is from genome assembly GCF_008121235.1 of Drosophila subobscura. Taxonomy (NCBI): domain Eukaryota; kingdom Metazoa; phylum Arthropoda; class Insecta; order Diptera; family Drosophilidae; genus Drosophila; species Drosophila subobscura. The sequence continues at coordinate 5,018,967 of NC_048531.1, forward strand.
TGTGCCCGTTGAATCGATCTTTCAGGTTCAAGTTTGTATCGCAGACTGAGCGAGCGCTTGCTTTGCCCACAACTTTTAGCTGGAACTGGAGCTGGAGCCGCTACTCTGGGTCCCGTCCCGCATGAATCACGCGCTCTCGACGGCTTCGGTTAGTCTTCTCGCTCTCGGCTCGACGCGAAAGTCATTTCTACAAAGTGTGCGCCTTCACACATAAGCAGAGCAGTTAGCGCATCGTATCTAATTGTTGGCCACCCACTCGGTAAAAGCTGTAACAAGTCAAAGTACCCTCTGCAAGGGTACAACAAGTAATTGTCGAAACCGAAAACTGGTGACAGGCTGGACCTGGCTCTGCTGGGAAATCGAAGTGCTTTTGTTCCGCCTGCTCCCGCCTGCTGCTGTCTTCGATTTTTTATATATACAAATAACTGTTTTATTGTATGTATCCAACCCGATACTCCCGTCTTTGTAGTTGGTTATAAAAATAACTCTAAAGGGGCAGCTGCTCTGCGAAGTGGACCAAAGCATCCATACATTATTTTGTTGGGTTATTTCTGGGCGTGATCGTTTAACAAAAGCGCTAATTCCCAGATGAATTTCGCGATTTCACAGCTCCGAAACATCAGAAATAAGATAATCGCAGTTTCTAGGCTTAAAAGAGGTGCTTGACTCTGGTTGATGGATGGGCCATATCAGACCTTAGATGGTCGGACGTTCGTTAAGGCCAAGTGCAGATTGTGTGCAAAACTTTGATTGGAAATCGCTTATGTCCCTGAACTTGATAGATCGTCGTCTCCCATTGTGTGTGTGTGATAAAATTGGCACTAGAGCGTTATATACAGATAGGCAGGGCTTTGTGGTAGACCAGCTACCGGTTGCCAGTTGCCTAGGGAGCTCCACAGTCGCTAATTGATTCGCTCACTTCGTCTCAGCCAAGGCGACAATTGGACAATTGCTGGCGGCATTGACATTGAACGAGGGCACAGATTGTCCATTAGATGGTGATTGTGTGATGTGGCCATAACCAGTTTTGCTTGGTCAATTGCGGGGAGTCAACGAACAAGTGACCCCAACACGTGCCACACATCCGATCCGCTGGATGAGAAACTCCCTCGAAGTGAGGGAACATTTGTACCTAGAGGCAGATTAGACCATCGAACTATGACGCAGTGGCTGCGGCAACAACTTTCCTAAACCAATCGTGACAGACTCTCGATTTTGCGGATGTACCTGGGGTGGGGTGGGGTAGAGCGACTGACTGGTTTTCGGATAAGGCACGTGCTGATTCACGATGTGTGTCACCATGTGATGAAACCCCCACGGAGGGTGAGGTAGATCCCAGGCGTGCTTTCGCTTCATTTTGGTTTGGTTTGGCTGAGATTTAGTTGGTTTATTTATCGGTAATACGTATTCGAGTGCTCGATTCTGTTGTGTATACATTGTATGAGTATTGGCCTAGCAATCTCTTCTGCTCTTGCTGTGGCATTAATTTCTGTGTGTGTGCTGGGCGTGGCGCTTAAAGGGGAGATTCTGGTTAACAATTGACAATTGTGCCGCCAGCACAGTACACAGACACACATAACAAAGATCTCTACAAAAGCGCGTACACATATCCATATATATATCATCTATGCAATACAGAAACAGGTACAACTATGTGGAATGCCGACGCTGCCATCCCATCCCACATATGTGCATGTAGGATGACACCTGACGATGGCTGGCGTTTACAATATTTATGCTAACTAGTGCAGAGACGAATACATTTTGGGTTTTTGCTTAATAATAATTGTTTGCTTAGGTAAATAATTGATACAATTTCATTTAACATCATAATTTCTGTGAGATTTCATCAGTGAGTACCGTGGGGCTGCTAAGAAATTGAGACATTGATCGACATTGGCTTCAACAGTTTCACAATCAAACATAAACATAAAATTTAAATATTTACAGTTGTAAAAGTGGAGTATTCTTGGACATTCTTTCCCGCCACACTGCTGGGCGCTAACGCTAATCAGAAAACTTAAAATCAGTCCTAACATATTTACATGGAATGCACATTTGTTCATGAGGAGAGACAATTTACCTAATAGGACTATTACGAGTACAACAAGTGTGCGATGCCAAAGTACTCGCTGATCTGGCACAAAGCGGAGCAATCGGAGCGACGTGCCACGAGGCTTTATCTGTCGGGGAACAGCGACTCGTAGCTGGGTGGCATATCCTTGGGCGTCATTGGCGGCTGCTGCTGTGCATCCTGCTCGCGTGCTCCAACATCAGCGTACTCCGGAGCTGTTGGCAACTCAATGGTGGGCACATCAGACTGTCAAAGAGAGAACATTTTAGCTGCGTGTCCATGGCAGGTTCAGAGCAGACTCTACTCACCCGAACGCGATGCTGGTTGAAGCGAGCGGCGGATGCCTCGTGCGCTCGTTGCTGCACCGTGATGCAGTTCCAGTACTTCCAGCAGATCCACACGCAGAAGCCCACGCCGAGCATGGTGAAGATGAGCGACGTTATGGCCGAGATGGCCACATTGGCTGTGTCTATCTCCTCCGGCACGATGGCGTCGTGGAAGCACGTTCCCTCATCCCGACACGGGTACAAGCAGTTGGTGACGTTGTCCCGCACAAAGTGCCGCGATATGCACGAGTATTGGTCGTTGGGATCGCACAGGAAGTCACCGTTGAACTGGCACTCGGAGTGGGCTGTCAGCACCATGCTCAGCTCCAGCTGATCGCCCAGAATGTGGCGCGATCTGTCGATGTAGATGTGCACGTTCACTTCCCGATCCCGCTCATCGAAGATAAGCCGCCCGGCCGGGCCATTGATGGCGATGTTGTGACAAATGCGTTCACTGGGCGATCGGTTGCCGCCGGTAAACTGTATGTAGTCGATGCACTCTTTCGAGACAGGATCTCGCCGGAACTTGAGCCTGGTGATGAGTGTGTATATGCCGCGCGGTGGACGGTCGCTGGTCACCACGCGGAACTGGCAGTCGTACTTGATCTTGTTGGCCGAGTGGCCATTGGGCAGTGTGAGATTCCAGGTCTGCGTCATAATCGCCGCCGAATCCTCCTCGAAATCGAGCCTCACCGTGGGGTCGCCGCGAAAGGGCTTGGCGAGCGTGAAAATAAGTTTGTCCGAGCACAGGTTGTCCTGAATGCGCACTGGAAGGGATCGCAACGACTTAGTCATGCAGCTACTGCGCCATTGAGCTATGACTAACTTACCGTTTTTGTAGCATAGGCCAGGAGCTGCGAAGATTGTCACCAGAACCAGCACATGGGCCAGCAGCGGTTGCCAAAGCGTCGCAATACGGCCCTTGCCCAACATTTTGGCACGTCCTGCGTGCTGGGGGTGTTTTTTGAGTTTTCCTTCTTTGCCTAGCTAGAAGCTATAACCAAGCGACCTTGTTTTTATTATTATTTTGGTCGCACGACGATACGACATTGTTTTTTTTTTGCTGGTTGCAAAAGCAGCGACGCCAGCAGCGCTGCCTTTCGTGAGTGCGTTGATATTCCACGATTTTAATGTTCGGCTTAGGATTACTTTCGAGAGATAGGAATCAGTACTGATTTTTTAATTTTCCACGATAAACTAATATATTTCTGAAGAAATTTGCTAAGTATAAGTACTCATTTTGATTTGATTATTTATTAAATAAGGTTTTAATCAAGAACGTTTAATATTTATAACACAAAATTAAATTGTTACCATGTAACTACATGCTAACTACACACTTGCTACTACACTTGTATGAAATTATCGACAACGACAGCTGACGAGGAGATGCTGACAAGTTTAGCCGCAATTTTTTCATACAACCCCAGTGGAAGCGGCAGTGTGAAAAACATACGTTTTACATTTTACCTATTGATATTTTGATGTCAAACGATCAGGAATTCGAAGATGATTGCGAATTAGTATTCGATGTGGCCCAGATTATGGCTCTATATAACATTTCTTCCTGTTTTTATACTCATGGATGAGTATCGATAGGATCGGATGTATCGAAAAACTATACTGAAATATACCGATGACAAAACGTTTCTTCTTCTTTCCAGAAAATGCATCTCTGTGTAGTTGCAGTGTAGCTTACCGAAACAACTATGTAAAATATTAAAAAAATGACAATTTTCAAATATTAAATAATGTATATTGGTCTGTTTACATTTCGTAAAATACCCCGACAATAAAATCACTTTTATTCTTTTATTTTCGCTTCGTTTAATCAATAATTAAATTTTCTGTGAAGCAATCGGCTGGGGTCAATCGATTACTGACTGCTACATCACCCGATTAACCTTTATGTTTACCAATCGATTTGGGGGTTACGTCTGTTCCATTCATTTATTTTAATTCTTCTTTAAATTCGGGCGATGCGAGGCGTTTCAAACAGACAAGTTCGTGCTTTATAGTCAGTCGCCCCGTGAAATTATGAAATACCCGAAAACAACACCAGGCTTTGTAGCATCGTGATATGTGTGAAGGGCAGTCGTGCCGAAAAAGTTCCATGCGTCGCAATCATTTTCTAGTCAACAGCGAGATTTGTGAGTTAAACTTGTGATCATATAATGGCTACATCGGACTTCGTGCTGGGAGGCCTGGCTTCGGTGGGTGCCACGTTCTTCACCAACCCCATCGAAGTTGTCAAGACGCGCATCCAGCTGCAGGGAGAGCTGGCGGCACGAGGCTCCTATGTGGAGCCCTACAAAGGAATTGTCCAGGCGTTCGTGACGGTTGCGAAGAACGATGGCATGAGCGGCTTGCAGAAGGGCTTGGCTCCGGCCCTCTTCTTCCAGTTCATCATTAATTCTTTCCGGTGAGACTGGAATTTCCTGCATGCCGGCCAGAAACTTATTTCACAATTTCCATCTGCTACCCCATCAGGTTAAGCATTTACTCTTCGGCGGTGGAGAGGCGCTGGATGCACAACAAGAATGGAGAGGTCTCCTACGGCCTCGGCCTGCTGTGGGGTGCCATCGGAGGAGTGGTGGGCTCCTACTGCTCCAGTCCGTTCTTCCTGGTGAGAACCTGACAGACTGTTACATAAATCCCGATATATGAACAGCTTATCATTGCCAGGCCTCGTGCCCAAATAAGAGATAGCGCAGCTGATAGCGATCATCTTCCATTCCAGGTCAAGACTCAGCAACAGTCGCAGGCTGCCAAACAAATAGCCGTCGGCTATCAGCACACGCACACCTCCATGACGGATGCCCTCAGACAGATTTACATCAAGAACGGAATCCCTGGCCTGTGGCGTGGATCTGTGGCCGCCCTGCCGAGAGCAGCCATGGGTTCCGGAGCCCAGATAGCTACCTTCGGCAAGACCAAAGCATTGCTCATCGAGCACGACCTTGTCACCCAGCCCACGTTGAACTCGTTTTGCGCGGGACTAATAGCCGGATCCATCATGTCGGTGGCCATCACACCGCCGGACGTGATCACCACGCGTCTGTACAACCAGGGGGTGGATGTCGAGGGACGCGGCCTGCTCTACAAGGGTTGGCTGGACTGCTTCGTGAAGATCCTCCGATCCGAGGGCGTACACGGTATGTACAAGGGCTTTTGGGCCAACTATCTGCGGATCGCCCCGCACTCCACTCTCGTCCTGCTCTTCTTTGACGAACTGATCGCCACGCGCGAGAAGTACGGCCTGCACTACTGACACCATGCCCAAGCCGTGCGGTGGGCCGATTGTCTACTTTAAGTACAAATTTGTTCACTTGTTAGAGATCTTTTGTTTGCCTTACCTCCAGTTCCCAGATCCAATCTCCTATGCTTAGCGTAGCCCAAAGAACTATAAATGTGCCTTCAGTAAGCTAAACCTGTACCTTTAGTTATTAATTGTGCAATACCTTGGTTAATAAACCGTTTAATTTGTTATTTTCGAATTATTTCTATAATTTACTGCCTCTGGTTTCTTCCCCATAGCAGGCTCCTTTTGTCTGTCTGAGCAGCTACCACGATAACGATATCCCGGGACATCGAGATGGTTCTCTTATCGAAAAAAAAGCGTTACTCTCCAACAGTATCCCCCCTGCCGGAAAGAGTGCGGTCGCGGTTAATCTAACGGCTTAGGATGGCTACGTCGGACTTCGTGCTGGGCGGAGTGGCCGCCATGGGTGCTGGAATAGTCACCAATCCCGTGGAGGTGGTCAAAACTCGCATGCAGCTGCAGGGAGAGCTGGCGGCACGCGGCTCTCACGCTCAGCCCTACAAGAATGTCCTGCAGGCGTTCGTCACGGTGGCCAAGAATGACGGCATACTCGGCTTACAGAAGGGACTGGCACCAGCACTGTGCTTCCAGTTCATCATAAATTCCATCAGGTAAGCAGACTCCATCAAGAGGTACCAAATTCCCTACTAAATCCTCTGCTCCATCCACAGATTAAGCACCTACACTCATGCCGTGGCGAAGGGTTGGGTGCATAACAAGAATGGCGAGATCTCGTTTGCACGGGGCATGTTCTGGGGTGCATTGGGCGGCGTTGTGGGCTCCTACTGTGCCAGCCCCTTCTTCCTGGTAAGCAATTATGTAAATCAAATCGTTTTGGGACAGACATCTGAGGTGTCTGCCTTGGCAGACGATCAGCGAGATAAGATTAGCTGCTGATAAGAACTTTCCCATGCCATTTCAGATCAAAACACAACTTCAGTCGCAGGCGGCCAAGCAAATTGCCGTCGGTTATCAGCATCCGCACACTTCAATGAGTGACGCGATAAGACAGATATACAGGAAGAGCGGCTTTTTTGGGCTGTGGCGGGGCTCCATGGCTTCCGTCAGCAGGGCCACAGTCGCCTCCAGTGTCCAAATCGCCACTTTTGGCAAGGCCAAGTGCCTGTTGAAGGATAACGGCCTTGTCACGCAGCCGACGTTCCTCTCGTTCTTCTCCGGCCTGGCTGCTGGATCCTTTGTATCAGTGGCGGTCACACCCTTTGATGTGATTACTACGCGCCTCTACAACCAGGGTGTGGATGCCCAGGGTCGCGGTCTCTACTACAAGGGCTGGCTGGACTGCGTCGCCAAGATACTGCGGTCGGAGGGCACGTACGGCTTATTCAAGGGATTTTGGCCCATATATCTGCGCAGTGCACCTTACTCTACTTTGGTGCTACTTTTCTTTGACGAACTGATCGGTCTGCGCGAACGTTACGCTCCCCATAAGTGATACAACATTCTATTGTGACCTTGCACAACATTTTTGAATTTAAAGTATAAAGTGAAAGTGCTGTATCGCTCAAAACTATCTATATTTTTCTTTGATCGGAACACCATCTGATAGAGAATTTCCCTGACCGATTAGGCACAGGATCAAATACAAATTTGTAAAATATAAGGTCATAAGGTATACAATCCAACAAAAAGGAATATTTATAGTAAGCCAAATTGATTTTTCAATCGGATTAAATTATTGATTCAGTGTTAAAAGTCTTTGCAAGCTAGTAACATCAAATAGAACATCAACATCGAGGAAAATGATGTAGAGTCCGATATATTTTTAAAATAAGATGGTATATTTTTGAGGGTCTGACGGTATATTTGATCGATAATTCCGCGGTCACACTGCAAGTCGTATTATCAACATACAACATACATCGATATACTGACATAACAAAATATATTCACATCTCTATTAAAACAAGTCGGCGGCACTTAAATTAGCTAAAACTTTCTTTGAAAATCCTTGTGAAAAATGGCCGTTCAATATACTCAAGTCCAACAATGGTTCGAACAGTACAAGCAGACGGTGGCCAAATCCCTGCGCGACACCTCCAAGCCCTGGACCAAGGTGATGAACATCGTGGAAGAGCGGACTGGCGTTGACCGCGTGAATATTTTCTTCGGTGAGTAGGAGTCCCATCCTGGACGACGTCATCGCCCCCAGCTACGCTCGGAGGACGCCCAAGCACGTAACGGTGGCGCCAGTCCAAAAGATGCAAGAGAATTGTCTGACAGAAGTGTATAAATAGCAACCCAACCTGTTATATATAGCATAGATGGTCAACGAGGGGCTGTGACATGGCATTTGGCGCATGGCAGGAACAGGGGAAAGGTGTCTAATTTGGGGATTAATCACTATCGCTAGCTTAGCAACGCAGCTGCACCGTTTAAGCGTAATTAAAAGGTCTATCTCTGGGGGTCGGGTCGGGCACGCACACCAGGGCCCGCATGCATATGTGTGTGCATGTGATGTGTTAGCTTACGTATGCAGTGCGTGTGCATGTGTGTGTGTGTTTTGGTAGCTTCCATGAAAACTTTTTTGTGGTTTGTGCTTTTCTTTGTTTACTCTATCGCGAGTATGTTTTATCCGTTCGCTGAGCAATCATTGATTACCCGTGGAGAGCACTGTACCGATCAGATACAGATATCCAGATTCCCGTCAGTGCAAAAGGTCAGACTTGGCCTCGACTTCGATCCGGTGCTGCTCTCCTCTGCCGTCGTGGCGCTTTGCACACGTGTAGAAAATAGCTGGCTGGCAGGTGAGCGCGTGCCTCTGTGTGCGTGAGAGCTTCCCGCAGCGAAGCTCGCGAAAGCCCCAGATGTGGCTCTGCGATTATATTATGCAAATAAAACACCGCCAAAAGGTGCGACGAAATGTCCGGCTTCCTCTTATCTACATTGGCTCAGGTGAGTCCAGTCCACGCCGTTCCTCCTGCTGCCACCCATCACCAAACACCTTTGAACTGAACAATAAAACGCCCCTAAATATAATTAGCGGAATACTCATCAGCGGTCAGGCATATGATATCATTATGCGGCAGCTAGAGCGATCCGCGGCGAGTCCGTTGTGCTATTCTGTGCTGGCAAGGCGAGACTGGCCGGGATCGGGCCACCATCGGGCATCAGGTGCAGATATCTGCAGATGACACTTGTGACAACAGCTGAATAGTTATAATTAGCCACTCGCGCCGCCCTGGGGCGAAGTGAGGGACACCAAATCAAGGAGGACCAAATCAAGAAGACCCATGCCCGCCCCTGTGCTATGTTGTGCCACAGCCAAAGGGCCAAGTTGCAACAATGGGCACAACCCAGTGACCATCGAGATGGTGATCATGGCAGTTGAGAGCTGGGAGAGTAAAGTGATTGAGCTGTTCAAAGAGAATGTCTTGCTACGCTTTGGTACAGCCCCCCATGGAGCCTTTTATGTCACCTTTTTCGTTACATTTTCTAACTCGTATTCCCATGGACTCTTTCAGGTGCTTCCGCCTTATGTGCCGTCTATCTGATGTTCGGCGGTTTGGCACAGCTGTTGTGCAATGTTATTGGAGTGATGTATCCGGCCTACATCTCGATCCATGCGATCGAGTCGAGCACCAAGCAGGATGACACCAAATGGCTGACCTACTGGGTGACCTTCGGCATCTTCACGGTGATCGAGTTCTACTCGGGCATCCTGACCCACATCATACCCTTCTACTGGCTGCTAAAGGTAACCAAAGCCCGCCGCATTGAATGGCATTAAGATTGAACCAATTTCTCGTCTGTTTCAGTGTGTTTTCCTCATCTGGTGCATGCTGCCCACGGAGCAGAACGGCTCCACCATTATCTACCACAAGCTGGTGCGACCCTACTTCCTGAAGCATCATCAATGTAAGTTCAACATCCACTTGCTCCATGAATAAATCTCTAATGTTTGTCTTTCGTTTCCATTGCAGCTGTCGACAAGCTGATTGACGATGGCATGAAGAAGGCCACCAATGTGCTGAAGCATGATTAGGAGCTCTGGTCTGCCGGCCGGTCACTTCTCCATGCATTTGGTACTCTACCGCCTCCACGCAGGCTTCTCTTAGACAGCACGCAATTAGGGTTTGGTCACGTCGTATTGGTTACGTTTTTCAATAAATTTTAAATTTCTATCCGTTGTTGAAACCTCCATTTGTGTCTGCCGCAAACAAATGTCGCTTGTTATACATAAAGTGAAAACAGGATTTTTATTATTAATCGAAAAGTGCTTATGCGGATGCGGATGCGGACACGGACTCCGACTGGCCCGCTGCTGCAGCCTCCGCCTGTTCTTCGGCCAGCTTCCGACGGTTCCGCCAGGCAGTCATGTAGGTGCGTGGGTGAATGGGCAGAAGACCGGCGACGCCCAGCAGCTCTGCAGCCGGATCGGAGATGTGAGCCCCCTTGCCGAGCCAGAAGCGGATGCGCTCCGTGTTGAGGGCCACCAGGCGCTCGTTGAAGTCGTTGGGCAGGGGATCGTAGGAGCCGACCTGCTCGATCACAGGCTGGTGCTGATTCTTGCGACGCTGTGGGGCACAAATATTCCTGCTATTAGCAACTGTTACAACATCCCTGGGAAAACATCCATACCTCCATGACGACAATGTGGTAGAACGGCCGGTTCGTGCAGCCCAGGCGCACAAAGCGTATGATCTTTGCCGAGTGCTTGTAGAAGCGGCCGATGCCACTAGCCGGCGACAGGGACATCCTTAATTAATGGTGTTTAATTCAAATTTTTAACAAATGCAGGTGGAAAATGTGTTATGTTATGTTATCAGTGTGACCGCGGACTTATCGATATGCCGTGTGACCCTCAGTAAAATACCAAAATATACCGCATTTTAATTATCTCGCTCGCTCTGCCAGGTATTGCCATAAGGTTTTTATGTCTGGTCTCACCAACAAGATGGCGTCAAAGAACGAGAAGCACGAACACTAAGAAGGAATGTATAGTGGTGTGTCGTGTCTGTGAAATAATATTGGAGGAAAAAACAGTGTGTATTTTGTTTATAAATTTAATTGCAAAAACTGCACATCAGCACACGGCGCGTCCACACACCAACACACACATTGAAGTGCGGTGCGCCTTATCAATGAACCAAGTCGCAGCCTGAGCCCCAGCGCCCTGGACCGAACGCACGCCAACGAAGTGAATTTGTACGCAGGCAGGGAAAAAAATGGCGCCCGCAGCCACAGAAGCAAACCAACTTGACTTTCTTTTCGGTCTATAGTTCGTCGCCGCCGTACTCGTCTCGTCTCGTCGTCGACGACGAATTTTCGTCGCAGTGCGATCCAAGTGAAAAATAATTAAATTGTGTGTTGCTCTGCACAATACCAACACCATTACCATATTACCGTTTCCACTTACTACTACTAGAGGAGGCTAGTATTGTGTACGTGATTTAATACCACATATAATACCAGCAACAGAAGAAGTGCAATTACATTTGCGTTTGGAAATTTTGCGCTTTTTTCTCTTTCGCCTCCCTCCCTCCACCATACCATCACTTCCCACTCTTCTCTATCCGCCTCACTTGCTCCATTTACAATGTGCGCCGCCCAGAACCCACAGCCGCCCTTCGGCTACACCTGGGGCTTCGCAGACAACGGCAGTCGCACCGCCGAATCGGTTCTGGAAATATCGCCCAACATAAACTACACCGTCAGTGGGGAATCGGTAAGTGTATGGAGCACTAGCTGTAGCTGCAGCTCCAGCTCCTAGCTCCTGTATCTATACGTAAATTAGTTGCTGCAGTAGTTTGCTATTGCCCCCGCCCCTTCCCCTGCCGATAATCGAGTGCTTTTGCTAGAGCAGGCTGCTAACTAAATGGCCAATTCGACCAGTCGCAGCCACCACCACCCCCGTGCCCGTGCCCTCGCCCACGTAACAGTGTTGCTTTCCTACAGCGAATCGTGTTGGGCTCCCAACAACAAGAGGGCAAGCGCCACATATACTCGGGCAATACGTACAGCCATACATACATACGTACGTACGTACATACTTGCAGGCAAGCGAGCGTGCATATATACAGTACACTCGCTCACTCACACTCGCTGCTTTCGGCGATGGCGTGTATGTATACGGGAATACAAAAAGAAACGACAAGAAACATACATACGCACGTAGATACATATACTCGTACGCTTTATGTAACTGCGTTGTCATGCGAGGGAATCGGCGCTGTGTTAGAATTCTTTTACCATACATTTATACGAATCGTATTCGTTTCCATTTCATTCGTAAACATTCATAATTTGGTATTTGTAAGCCGTGTGCGTATATATTTGTGCATTCAAAAAACCAGAGAAAGCACGCACCTGTACATGTCGGGAAGGGGCGAAGAGAGAGTAGGGCCAGTGGGAAATGCAGCGACAGTGTCGCTTAATAATTGAATTTCCCATTAATAATGGATTTGGCGGCTTCGGACATTCGTGGCAGTTGGCAGTCTGGCTGGCAAAAGCAATCGATTGAATCGATAATTTGTATTTCCTTTGATTCTGATTATTATATATTGCTAACCCCCCAAACCGCTTGAGTTATATTTAAATTATAATTATTCTTACTCTTATGGTTTCTCTGTCGTTTGTTCGTTTTTTGGTTTCATTTGGTAAGCAACCATTTTTCGTTACACAATTGTCCATTGGGCCAGAATTAAACCCGGAGTGCAACCCTTCCTCCCCTCCCACAGACCAGTACCAATTCGCCGCATTTGCGTCCGTTTTCTTTAGTGTGCGTCAGCCTCGAATTCGCCGCTCGCCAAATACACACGCATTCGTCTGTATGCGTAAATTTATATGTGTTTGCGCTGGTGTGTTTGCAGCGCAGCCAACACCAATGCCAGAAATGACGTGTTCTGGTGTGCGTTTTGTTTCACGCGTGTGTTTTGATTACTTTTGCGTTCCAATTGTGCGAGAGAAAAAGAGAGAGATAGAGAGAGTGAAAAAAGGCGCGCATTTTGCTGACCTCCTCTCTCAACCCTCCTCCTTGCCACCTCTGGCAGCGTGTCTTGTACTACTCTTTATCATCTGTTGCCGCACCGCTGCCTGCCTGCGCAGGTGTAGCGACGTGGTTATCAATCAGAGCCAGACGAATGAGCATCAAACAACTATAACAACAACAAGAGAAGAAACCACAATTTACTGCCCACTCTGCTACTGCTACTAACCATTGCGGCGGGCAACTGTACTAATCTGTAGCTTAACTGCATTCTCCTAACTAAACTGCCCATTAGGCCATGTTGCAAGAACTACATTAGTGTATGTACTTTGTGCGACTATTGGGAACACAGATCTATAGCATCCAATAAAACACTAACAAATCCAGTTATAACCTGTGGGAGATACGGGAAAAACTCACCGAACCACCCATCCATCCATTATCAATCTACAATCAAGAAATCTCAAGCCACAAAAACCCTTTCCAGATGCCCTATCTGCTGTCCACGGATGGATCATTGGCCGTACAAAAGGATGTCAAAGGTGGTCTCACCGGCAATAAGGGGAATGTTGTGCGTCGCATGTACGTTGTGAACGATCCATCGTTTCCACCCGGTACACAGAGGTGCGTTTAGAATCTATCAACAGTATAATCATTCCACTAGCCCACACACCAAAAGAAGGCAAAAAACTAAGCACTCTCTACGTTTGCTCCCACTCTTCCACTTCTCTATCTATTTCGTTCCATTTACAGAGTAATAACCACTGGGGGCGGCTCGTCGGTAGTCAAAAAACAGGATTCCCAGCAGCAGGTGCTGAGCCTGGACAAGAACTGTAAGTGGTCGTCGTATCGATAAGTGCATCTGTCGATGCATCTATCAGTGTTGCACGCGTTGCTGTTGTGATTATCGATCTATTTGGGGTTTTTGTTAATCGATTGTTTTTCTCTCTACTCCCGTTTTTTTTATTCTCGCTCGATCTCGCTCGCTCTTGAACCAACCCGTAACCGAACCCGAACCCGTCATCTCCCCCACCCCAACCCCCAACCACTGCCTATGTTCGCTGCGCTGCGCTGTGTGTGTGTGTGCGTGTTATTTGTAATTGCTATTGCTGCACCACCACCCCACCCGCACCACATCATCCATCACATCGTCTAACGATTGCATCATATCGCACCGCACACCACACCACACTGCACTACACACCACACCACATCACACCTCATTTCATCTTTTGGCGGGCGGCGGGCGCGGTCTGAACGAACACATGTACAACACAGATCTCCTGGTCGATCAGGCAACTGCCGCAGCAGCTGCAGCCGCGGCGGCCGGTGATCCCTCGGTTGCCCACCATCACACATTGACCAACGGTAGTATTGTCGATGCCAAGACCGGACAGACGGTGCTGACGGCGGGCTCCGCGGCGGCCAAGTCGCACTTTGGGTCGATCGGGGCGCTGCACCTCACCCAAGAGGAGTGCAACGAGATCCTGATTAAGCGCGCCATCGCTGCCGGCCACCATCAGACGCACACAATCACCGCTGCCGACGGATCGCATCATCATAGCTCGGCGTCTGGCGCGACACCAAGTAAGCATCTCAAATCTGTGATTGTTGATTACCCAACTCCTCCCGCTCCTGCTCCTCCTCCTGCAAACTGTACCTCCTACTGAACCCACAAATCCTGTTCCCCAAACCAATACCGATACCTATACCGATCCTCGTGCTCCATGTACTTTGTGCACTGCCGCCACTAGCACCACTGCAACTACTACCACAACCACAACCACCACCACCACTACCCGATTGATGTTTGAATTCACGCAGTATCCGCACCCGGCATTGGCATATTCTCGGTTCTGGTTGCTTTATCCTTCCCCAACCCACGTTCCGGTTGCGTTATATTATTTTATGTGAAACATTTAAAGATTTAATTTGCGATTGCAATTATGGTTTGCTGTTTGTTGATTTCTAATTGATTTAAGTTTGCTTCCGTTTTGGTTCGTACTTTGATTTTCGTTTGTTTCTTCTCTTCTGTATTTTTTGTCTCTTCCTCTTGAATTCCATTTGGTTTCTGTTCCGTTGGCGGCGCAACAACACTCTTAGGTGACATACTTCCTGGTATTTCAGTTCAAGTCCAGAAAGTAATACAAGGACTCGAAGATAACGAGGACTCGCAGGGCGACGCACCCAACTTAAAGTTGGAGCCAGGCACATTAGAGTTGTCCCCAAAGACCGAGCTACAGGAATCAATGCATTTCAGCGAAGTAAGCCAACAATATCCACCAATACATATACCACATCCCACTCGATCCCAATCGAACAAACATGCCAAATTCAATTCCACGGGACTCAGGACTCGCCTCCTAGCCTCCGCCGTCTGCCAAGCAAAAGTAATCCATCTGCAACACGCCTCTCTCTCCCCGTTCTAGACGGACGCCACCATCAAGAAGGAACGCCCGTACAGTTGCGACGAGTGCGGCAAGTCCTTTCTGCTCAAGCATCATTTGACAACACACGCACGCGTGCACACAGGTGGTTGTTCTTGTTCCTATCCCCTTACCCCTATCCAGCGAGCGGGTCTAACCACTGCGTCTCTCCCTTCCGCAGGTGAGCGACCCCATATCTGTTCCCATTGCGGCAAGAGCTTTGCGCACAAACACTGTCTGAACACGCATCTACTGCTGCACTCAACCGACCGACCATACCAGTGCCAGGAGTGCAAGAAGAGCTTCACCCTCAAGCATCATCTGCTGACGCACTCGCGTGTTCACAGCCGCGAGCGACCTTTCGTGTGCCAGGAGTGCGGACGTGCCTTCCCGCTCAAGCGGCACCTGGTCACGCATAGCAAATTCCACGCCGGCGAACGTCCATACGTCTGCGAGGAATGCGGTGAGAGCTTTGCCCAGGAAAATCATCTTATTATGCACTCGCGGTGAGTCTTGCGTCCTTATTCGTGTCAAATTCTTTTCCTGACCAGATCTATTTATCTTTTCATAGCTTCCATGGTTCATTGAATCCATTTGTTTGCGCTGACTGCGGTGCCTCGTTTCCACGCAAGTTCCAGTTGGTGAATCACGGACGCATACACGGCAAGATCCCCCACTCCTGCACCGTTTGCGGAAAAGAATTTTTACAGAAGCGAACGCTAGTTTCCCACATGAGGTGAGTGCGAATTTAGCTAAAGGGATAAATTCCCTATTAATGTTTCATGTCTTCCGCAGACGCGTACACACGGGCGAGCAGGCGCATCCCTGCGTCAGCTGCGGCGAGGGATTCCTCACCAAGGCTGAGCTGCACCAGCATGTGCGTGCAGCACACAACGGCGTCAATCCTAACACGAGCAGTGCCACTATCATTGCCAACCAGCAGGTATGTAGTCAATCGATTTACCCATGATCCTCGGCAGGGACCAACTTATCCAAGTTTATCGATTTCAAGCAGCTGCAACAGCCTCACCACCATCCCGGGCAGCATCCGCAAACGATCACTGTCGTGAGCAATCCAGGAAACTCTACGCTTCTCACGGTCTCCACCACGGATGCCAATGGTGTGGCGCGTCCACAGTTCGTTTGCCGGTAAGACTTTCGTCAAACGATTTCATCACTGAAACAAATGACTAATCTTTTGGTTTTTCCTCGACCGTAAAGCGAGTGCGGTAGCGCCTTTAACAGCCGCGAGGCGTTGGCACTTCACTTGCGCCTGCACACCGGTGACAAGAGTCTGATGACCGATTTGTGCGCCTTGACAGCAGCGCTGCCGGGTCACTTCTTGAGCACGGCCGGCCTGAACCCGGGCACTGTGGTAACGGCCAACCCGAATTTGGTGGGCCAGAACCCAGTGCCCGTGCAGATCATATCATCCACCGGCCAGGTTATGTCGCAGACCACGCTGGTGCAGGCCGCCAACTCGACCCATCCGCAGGCCGTCGTCACTGCCGTGCCAACGATGCCCGTGCATCAGCAGCAGCACATGCAGCACGTGGCCCAGCAGCAACAGCAGCAGCAGCAGCAACAGCATGTGGTCAATGTGGTGCCGGCCAACAAGCCGAAGTCGCATTTCTGCGCCAGCTGTGGCAAGGGATTCGCTGCCAAGCACGGGCTCATGCAGCACAACCGCCGCCACCCGAACGGCGGCTGCACGGTGCGCACTCACGTGTGCGAGTGCGGCAAGGCCTTCTTCCAGAAGAACCATCTGATGCTGCACCAGCGCCAGCACTTGGAGACGAAGCCAGCCATATCGCAGCAACAGGTATGCTAGAGTCCAGATCAGACAAGTGCCTTTCTCCTTCTGAGAATTCAGATCAGATAATCAGATAACCATATGTCCAGACACCCCGACACTCTGTCTCTGCTCTTTCGATCGTGTTCCGCTTCGATTAAATGCTTTGATTAAACACTACTTAGTTAGCCTTAAGTCCACCTAATTATATTGGGAGTAAGTTAGGCCGCCCTAACCCGAATGTACATTATTCAGCGCATAAGCAATGTTAACAAAAATTCACAATAAACGATCCTGATTGGCATATTCGGACCAAGAAATCACGAAGAAGGGAGTTTCGATCGGTCGGCAGACTACTCTCAGGCTGTGCTGCTCTCACTTTCCCCACTCCCACTCTGTGGCTGTCCTGTCTCTTAGGATACTTTAAGCAGTGTCTCCTTTGTTCTGTGTTTACGTCTGCAACTATGTATCATCCACCTGGCCACCTATTCCACATACTCAACCATATATCACTCTACCAATGAAATCGAATCTGAAACATAATCGCATATCCTTCTCCAATACTTTGCAGCTTGTTGTACCAACTACTTCTTACTAAGAACTAAACGAAACAGAATAAGAAAAACAAGATCAAGAAATAGAAACAGAAACCGATACAGAATGAAAAAGAAAATCAATAAGTTGCCACGATACTGAAAATAAAGCCTAATCAAAATATAAACCAACTCTCGAACGACATCCATATGCAAAGTCTGTAGCTGCACCTGCACCTTCACCTCAAAACAGGCGGAGGCCTCTCGTTCTCGATCCTTTGGGGGAAAGCAGTCGAGTATGTGGCCGGCCGGGTGTGCCAGTGCATGTGTGTGTGTGTGTGTGCTGGTGCTCTGGTAGACTATAAATCAAAATAAACCCATAACTCTACAAGATATAATCCCAATCGAATCGAATCGAAATCCGTTCAGTGGCTTCAGTTGCGCGTTTAGGTGTGTATGAACTATCCAAATTATCGCTAATCGTTAAGTGTCTATATCTCTGGTAATCTCTTTCGTTCTTTGTTGTATTTGTTGCTGTGTTGTTTGTCTCGTACGTATGCAATAATTAGCTTTAAGTAAGATCTATTATAGAACTGCCTGCAACTGTCTTGTCTTCCTCTCTCATCTGTCTATGTTTTATGCTTTCTCTGTTCTAAGTATTTTGCCCTGCAACTCGATTCCTCCACCGCCTGCCTGAGCGTAATCTTTAGTTTAGTTTATATTACTTTTCTGGCGCAGAGTTTGTCCCAGGCTTCAGCTAAACCTTTTGCCTTTCCCCACTTTTGCAGGAGCAGCAACAGCAGGAGGCAGCAGCGGGAGCGTCGGCCGCTGGACAGCAGCCGGTGCAGGTGCAGATTCTGCCCGATGGCCATATACACGGCAAGGTCATCAAGTACGAGATTTGCCGCAGTGTGCTGCCCGAAGATCAGGCACAGCAACAGCAGCAGGCAGGCATGGATGTGGAGTAGCCGAGAGCACCACGACGTGGAATGTAAATATGAAGATGAACAGGACACACGCACGGATACTGACACGGACAAGGACACGGACACAGACACGCACATCCCTCCCAAAAGTGTCCTCAAATTGGCGCATACGGCGATTCCCGTAGATGTAATGTTTTAGTTAGTTCTTAGGCTAGCGGATAAGTCAACGGAGTGTACACAGAATATTGGATAGCTAGCGTTACACACATGCATATACTACCTACCTACCACTTACATAGGCATATGTAACACCCATTTACATATATATATATACAGACATATATATACTTATATACGATATATATATATAGACGTTCGCGTAGAGTATCTGTTAATTTTGCGATGCGTTGGTCGCATCTAAAACATCAACCTGTTTGCGTTGCGAGTTTTAAAGATTTACTTTCGATGGTTTTATGCATTACCCGACTTGTACTAACAATTATACAACCATATATATATATATAAGAATAACATATATGCTAAGTGTAAACTGTATACATATTAACAGAAACAAAACAAAATATACATAGACCACTACGGATAGTTAGTTGTAGACACTAGCAGGCGTTGGCACTTGAAGAATGCGTAACCGGCTCCAGTGGGAGTGGGTGTGAAGCTTCAAGAGTGGAGCGTGGGCATTCCTGCCCAGACTCCCGCGATGTACATACAAAAGAACGGAGAATAGAAGCAACGACCCGAAGAACATAACAGATCCGAAATGGAGTGTGGAGTGCAGTAGGTGCCTGGCACAGTAACTAGCTAACAGATACTATATCTAACACGAACCGCAGCAGGCATATGAAGCAAATCTTTAGATGTAAGAAACCGTAGGACACAATATATAACACACACACAGCTAATTAGGGAGAACACGACGACGACGACACCAGCCTATCAAGGAGAAACTCAGAAAATAATCAGCATAATTAAGCAGCTACTTGCATCCACGTAGCCTGTCCCTGATCCCAAGAACAGAACCCACACCGATGCACGCTACGCGACGAATATCACACTGTAAAAAGTCAACTTGAAGACCTGAGAGAGTGCGTGGGAGTGGGCGTGGTCTTGGCTAGGGTGGGTAGCAGGCAGCAGGAAGCAGGGAGTACGAGTAATTGGTAATTATCGCAATCTGATAAATGAAACAATAATTAATGAAACTACACTAAGCATATATTTTAATATGTAAGCCTTAAAGAAATACAAAACAGAAAGTATGAATAATAATAATAAACAAAGAAAATGTGTGAATTTGCTGTGTGTGCACTCTGAAATGTTGCAGCTGGACTTCACCTAATCGATACACTGGGAAAGTACAGGCTTTCCTTATCTAAACTTTCGCATTAAGCAACTATCGTTCAGTGTTCTACCTACAGATAAGACTAGCGCCAAGGAACAGTGCGTTTCAGCTGCATATGAAGCCCGAAGGTTAAGATCTGTTGGAAGCATTCGGCAAGTGCTGTCCAAGGCACTTTCTCGCGTGTGAATGAATAATCTATAAATATATTTGCTGATTAAACAAGCGAACGCAAACATTTGCCACTTTGCCAGTGAGTCAATTCGCCCTGCCATTTCTCAACCGAATATTCATCGAGCAATTATGGTAGTACTGCGACAAAGTTCCACAAATGCAAATTCCACTCAACATTTGAACTCAGATAAGATAAAACAGAAATGCTTGGAATACTCGTACGGCTACCGGGCACTTGTTCAAACCAAAATGTTTTGGCTAATGATTTTGGTCAGGCTACATGCATATGTGGGGGGTTCTGTCCCCACCGGAGAAGGCCCGGGCACGTCGGCAGCGTTCAACATGCGCCACAAGCGACGCGGCGGACCGTAGTCATTACAATTCATTGATCAGCGAATACTTTTAATTGTTTATAATTTTTTGAGCGACGAGTATAGTATAATTTATGCCACTGGGTACGTGACTGGGCCTCCGCATGCCCATATGGGCATCGATTGGACATAGTTGGACAGTTTGGCAGCGAGAAAATGCTGTTTGCAGGCCCTGCCCTAAAAGTGCATTGTGTAATGGTCCCAGGTCCAGTACCAGTACCAGTACTCGTAAAAACTGTTTCGGTGATCCAAGTTATTTCGGCCGCCTGCCAAATAAGGGCCGACATGGACACGTTACCTTGGAGTGCATTTTGGTTTATTGTTGAATTAAAATTAATTGAACTTGGGGCTACAGCCGGCGACTGCCAAAAGTTGCGCATAAATTTCGTGTACGCCTCTGTCAGTGTCGTCTCAGAATTCAATTTCAATTCCAAGGAAATCTGTGAGACGGCGAGATGTCATCATTCAACATTCAAACAGTCTCTACAGTGGAGATCTGCTGGAATCCGTCTCTAATTAGTCACTCTGCCATGCCAGCGAGCACTGCACCCAGCACCCAGTACCCAGTGGCATAGTTTCCAATTGGCATTTGATCTGAATTGTAGCTTGTTTGTCCCAGTTGCAGCGTCAGTTCTACGAGTTCCAGCTAGACCCATGCCCATGTCTGGGGTCCGCTCTGGCCGGGTCGGTTCGGTGTGCTCTGTGAATGCTAAGCAGGCTCCACTGTATTCTCCACTTAATTTTGCATTGTATCTTTTCTCTATTTGTTCGTTTTCGTGTGCTTTTATTATGTGTGCTTCGGCGGCAAACAAGTTTTGATTGCTTTTGGCTTCGCATGAAAATGAGCCTCAGCTCGCAGCCGCTCGACCCGTATGACGTCAGTCTTGAATTAGGCAAGAATTGGAACTGTTTTTCTTAATATATCTTATGTAGCATACTCGTACTCGTACTTGTCCACCCTCGATCCGGAGGCCAAGCCGGGGTTCTCTTGGGAGGCAGCACTCCGACTTTGGGCATAGCCGCTTTCCGATGCTTTTCATTCGCACCCACCAAAGGCCGTTAGAAATCAATTGGGCCATTGCTTATACATAAATTCTGAACCGAATGGAGCTTACTCAGCTCTGTGCTGGGGTCTGGTCTGGCCTGGTCTTGCCGGGGCGCCCACGTAGCGCCGTCGGGCTAGACGATCGAAAAAGTATCTACAAACTTGGCGAAAATGCTGCTGCTGACTAATCAGCGTCAGATACTATTCATAATTTAATTGTGCATCCGCCAGACACAGTCGCAGACCAATTTTGGCTTTGCCAAACTGACTTTTTGCCCTGCACCTTCGTGTCTGTCTCTCTGCATCTGACTCTCAATGTCCCTCTTTGTTGGACGACTGTCGGTCATCATACATCTGTTTGTTTTGTTTTTACTGGCACTTTCACAAAAGATCGATATTCGTGTTGTGTTTATTACCTGTATCTTGTAGAGGGTATTTTGATTTCTTAACAGACGTTTGCCGCGAACTGAAGGAAGCATCTACGACCATCTAGAAAGCATCTCCGTCCCATTGCTCATCTCTCGTCGCAGGGGAAAATTTGTTAAAAGTCTCATAACTAAATCAAGTACACGATCGATCTGCAAGGGTATTTGCAGCGTCGATCGATGTACGTACCTTATGGCTTCCTTTCTTATTGGCTTATTGAACTCGGAGTTTGTGTTTCGTGGCAGCCAAAAGCGGCAAAGCGGCCTACGCATCCGTCAGATACACTGCCATACCTACGCTTCGCAGTCGCAGCCGCAGCCGCTGGCCTGGCTTTTTGCGAAGGCGTTTTGCCTCTCCCGTTCCCGTTCCCGTTCCCACTCGCTAACGCTCATGAGTCCAAAGCTTCAACGACCGAAAACCCACAAACGCTGCCGGTTCTGCTGCTGCTGCTGCTCTGCTGCCACTGCGAGTGGTGGCAGCACACAGATAGTCGCTTGAAAGCCGTTCCAGACGCGATCAGTTCGTTTTGAGTTGTGCTTCGCGACGGTTGCTGATCTTCCACTGCTCCCAAATATAAAATACAAAATACCGAAAACCGAAAAGTATCTCCGCCTCAGTAAAATCTCCATCTCTGAGTGTATCTCCATCTCTATCTGTCCCCCTGCTATCTGTGGCTGCATCTGTAACTCTCTCCCGTGAGAGTATTGCGAGTGTGCGCCAGTGTGCGAGTGCGAAGCTTTTTGCTGTCGCCTATCTGTGAGAGTATTGGTGCTTCGGTCTGAACTATGGTTCGCGTGTTCGTGTGCGTTTAACACTCGTACGTATCGTAATTTAAAAATAAGTATTTCGACATTCCGCCGTGGAAACGATGTGACATACCAGTCCAGATACCCACAACATCCACAACGAAACAACGAAGCAACGAAACAAAACGATCTAAACCGCGAAATATTACTAATAACCCCTGCCAGGGCCAAGAGCAGCAATAATTGTGATTACCAAACGAACCCCTACCCCAAAAAAGGCCCAAAAACCAACCAGGTGCAACGACAGTCTCAGTCAGTGATTACCTCATCTGTGTCAAAATGGTATCAAAAAGCAGTAAAAAGAAACAAGTGTCGCAGAAGCAGCAGCAGCCGCAGCAGCAGCCGCCAGCCACATCGACCACAACCACATCGTCGTCGGCTTCGGCCACGAAGCTCACCAAACAACTGGGACCCGACGCCACCGCGACACTCACCACCAAGAGCAGCTCCACCTCGATGGAGCACGAGTCCGTGTCGTATGGAGAGCCAGTGGCGAGCACCTCAGCCGCCACTCCTGGAGCAGTGGCCAGCACTGCAACCATTCATCCAATTTCCATGCCAGCGGCTGGCGTCAGGAGCTATAGCAGCAGCAGCAAGAGCAAGGCTGCCATGTCCAGCTCCCAATCCTCATACACAGAGCAATCTCAGTCCAAGTTGCAGTCAAAATCCCAGTCTCAGTCGGAGCAGTATAGCAGCAGCAGCAGCAGCACCGCCAAGATCTCCAGGGATTACTCCAACGAGAAGATCATCGCCTCGATCGATCTGCTGGAGAGTGAGAAGAAGGAGCCTGTGTTCTCCGTTCCCATCGAGGTGGTGGAGATCACAACGCCCACGCTCGCCATGTCGGCCAGCGGCGGCAGCCTCTCCAAGATGTACACGTCCTCGTCTTCCAGCCAGCAGCAGCAACAGCAAGCGAGCAGCAGCTCCACTTACTTCGCCTCCACAACCAGTTCCAGCTCCACTCGGAGCGCCAATGAAACGCTCATTGCAAGCGAGAGAGCCGACGCAGCGGCTACCGGTATGACATCATCCGGCGCGAGGAAACAGGTTGGCTTTGACACGAGCAGTAGCACCAACACAAACATCAATACCAACATCAATACCAATACCAACACCAACATCAAAAGCAGCAGCAGCAGCAGCAAAAGCTTCAGCGAATCTCAGAGCGTGCCAAAGCTGCCACCCGTCAGCGGAACAGCTGATGGGCACGACACATCGGTGACGTCGTCAAGTTGCCCCGAACCGGTTGCCGCGCCGTCTACCGCGACCACAACAAAAGCGACGTCATCCACCACGCAGAACGATAAACTGGAACTATTGTCGGGAAGCGCAGCCACAACAGCTGTGGACCATAACAGGGCCACGTCATTGACGTCCAACAAAGAGGTCAGCGAGAGCACCACACGCAGCAGCTTGAGCAGCACAAAGCAGTCCAGTTCGTCATCCAAGAAGGAGGTGTACGACGTGAAGACCAAGACCTGGACAGAGTTTAGCGATGGCACCACCACTTTGCCTGGTGGCAACACCAGCAAGCCGACCTTCGAGCGGTACGTCAGCAAGGAGTCGGACGGGAGCTGCAAGGTGACGTACAAGAAGAAGATATACGACAGGCGCAACAATAGGTGGCGCGTAGTGGACGAACGGACTGTGGACAGCACCAATGACCGGGGCTATCCCGAAATAGTCGATGATGTCATCAACACAACCACCACAACATACACCACGAAGGTGTACGACACGAAGCTCGGCAAGTGGACGGTCGTCGACGAGAAGTCGTTCACAGATAGCAAAGCTTTCGTGCCCAATGACATTGCTCGTGAAATCGAGAAAGATAATACCGATGTGGCAAACATAACAACTACCACGGAGGTAACAAAGGTAAGTCATACATATAGATTGTGCGTGACGGGGCGCCACACCAGTCATTCCACGCCCAAGCTCCGCGCCATTCCCACCCATGGGTGTGTTTCCCTTTTGGATATTTGTTCATATGTTGAACTTGTTTTCCCATTAGATATTCGATGCGAGCATCAACGACTGGCGTGTTCTGGACGAGAAGGTGCACACGGATGTCATTGAGAAGATTGTAGAGACGCCCAAGAAGACCATCTACGTGGATGAGTTTGTGGAGATTGAGAAGAACACCTCGATTTCGGAGAACAATGAGAATATAACACTGAATCTGAATGAAACATCGAAACACAAAAATATTACCGAGAATATTTATGATGAAATCGATTACGTGCGCACAGATAAGAAACGCTTAGACGATTCAAGAAACGTAAGTAGATTAGGCGATAGTACCTCAGGAAAAATTCCCATACATTTTTGGCCTTCTTTCCTCCAGCGTGGAGTCGTCAAGAACAAAACTACGACGCATAGCGAGCGTTGCATCTGTGAGATCTGCACATGCGGGTAAGAATTGCATAGTTCACACATCGAGGACTTCTCATAAATATAATTATTCTCATTTCAGACGACATCACTGCTCAACCAGCACAACGAAATCCACAGAAAACACAATAATTGAAACTGATGGCAAGTATAATCATATAATACGAAGATTCTTGTATATTAATCGGTTGTCTTCCCAACAGATACCCTCGACGAAGCATACACAAGAGTACGTACAAATACCTGGTCGAAGAGAGACAATGGAAACATTCCCAAGCCAAACGAAGACATATTAGTGGACTACGTAGTCATAAAGAAGCCAGAAGACAACTTAAAGCCAGAAGGAGACTTCACAGTGCCCACGAAAGAGCCATACAAGCCCGGCGAGAGGCGTGAGAAAATTGTACACACAGACAATCTGCGGACAGAGGGAGAAATGACCTTCAACGAGAGGGAGGAGTATCAATACACCGTCCGTCCTGGGTATGTAAAGCCCACGGACAACCTTAAGCCCGAGGGTGAGTTCTACAGCCCAGAAAAGCCAAAATATCAGCCTGGAGATCGCCCAACACAAGTTCGACACAAGGACAACTTGCGGCCTGAAGGCGAGTTCTATACACCCGACAAGCCGGGCTTTACACCAGCCGATCGGCCCACCCAAAAGAAGCCCGTGGATAACCTTAAGCCTGAAGGTGAATTCCTTGCACCGGAAAAACCCGCCTATCGCCCAGGAGAAAGGCCTGAGAAAATTATCCGGAGCGACAACCTGCGCACTGAAGGGGAAATGACCTTTGTGGAGAAAGAGGAGTACCAATATGTGGTCCGACCAGGTCAAGTAAGGCCCACTGATAACCTCAAACCAGAGGGTGAATTCTACAGTCCTGAGAAACCGAAGTATAGACCAGGCGATCGTCCCACTCAAATTAGGCATGAAGACAATCTAAAGCCCGAAGGCGACTTCTACACTCCAGAAAGACAAGGATACAAGCCCAGTGAGCGTCCATCCCAAGTGCGACCTGAAGACAATCTCCGACCAGAGGGAGAGTTCTATACTCCGGATAAACCAGGATTCAGACCCGCTGAAAGACCAGTCCAGAAGAAGCCTGAGGATAACCTGAAGCCAGAGGGAGATTTCTACAGTCCCGAAAAGCAGAAATATACGCCTGGAGAACGTCCAACGCAAGTTAGACCTGAAGACAATCTTCGACCTGAAGGAGATTTCTACAGTCCCGAGAAAACTAAATACAGGCCAGGAGAACGTCCTGCCCAAGTAAGACCTGAAGACAATCTTCGTCCTGAGGGAGAGTTCTATGCTCCGGAGAAACCAGGATTTAGACCCGCTGAGAGGCCTGTCCAAAAGAAACCTGAGGATAATCTGAAACCCGAGGGGGATTTCTACAGTCCCGAAAAGCAGAAGTATACGCCTGGAGAACGTCCTACGCAAGTCAGACCTGAGGACAATCTCCGACCTGAGGGAGAGTTCTATACTCCGGATAAACCAGGATTCAGACCCGCTGAGAGGCCTGTCCAAAAGAGGCCTGAGGATAATCTGAAACCCGAGGGAGATTTCTACAGTCCCGAAAAGCAGAAGTATACACCTGGAGAACGTCCTACGCAAGTCAGACCTGAGGACAATCTCCGACCTGAGGGAGAGTTCTATGCTCCGGAGAAACCTGGATTCAGACCCGCTGAGAGGCCTGTCCAAAAGAGGCCTGAGGATAATCTGAAACCCGAGGGAGATTTCTACAGTCCCGAAAAGCAGAAGTATACACCTGGAGAACGTCCAACGCAAGTTAGACCTGAAGACAATCTTCGACCTGAAGGAGATTTCTACAGTCCCGAGAAAACTAAATACAGGCCAGGAGAACGTCCTACCCAAGTTAGACCTGAAGACAATCTTCGTCCTGAGGGAGAGTTCTATGCTCCGGAGAAACCAGGATTTAGACCCGCTGAGAGGCCTGTCCAAAAGAAGCCTGAGGATAATCTGAAACCCGAGGGAGATTTCTACAGTCCCGAAAAGCAGAAGTATACGCCTGGAGAGCGTCCTACTCAAGTCAGACCTGAAGACAATCTTCGTCCTGAGGGAGAGTTCTATGCTCCGGAGAAACCTGGATTCAGACCCGCTGAGAGGCCTGTCCAAAAGAGGCCTGAGGATAATCTGAAACCCGAGGGAGATTTCTATGGTCCCGAAAAGCAGAAGTATACACCTGGAGAACGTCCTACGCAAGTCAGACCTGAAGACAATCTTCGTCCTGAGGGAGAGTTCTATGCTCCGGAGAAACCTGGATTCAGACCCGCTGAGAGGCCTGTCCAAAAGAGGCCTGAGGATAATCTGAAACCCGAGGGAGATTTCTACAGTCCCGAAAAGCAGAAGTATACACCTGGAGAACGTCCTACGCAAGTCAGACCTGAGGACAATCTCCGACCTGAGGGAGAGTTCTATACTCCGGATAAACCAGGATTCAGACCCGCTGAGAGGCCTGTCCAAAAGAGGCCTGAGGATAATCTAAAACCCGAGGGAGATTTCTACAGTCCCGAAAAGCAGAAGTATACGCCTGGAGAACGTCCTACACAAGTCAGACCTGAAGACAATCTTCGCCCTGAGGGTGACTTCTACAGTCCTGAGAAAACTATATACAGGCCAGGAGAACGTCCTACCCAAGTTAGACCTGAAGACAATCTCCGACCTGAGGGAGAGTTCTATACTCCGGAGAAACCAGGATTCAGACCCGCTGAGAGGCCAGTCCAGAAGAAACCCGTGGACAATCTAAAGCCCGAAGGAGAGTTCACGAAGCCTGAGAAACAGGTTTACAAACCTGCTGATAAGAATGAAAGGATCATTCGTAAGGACAACCTACGTAGCGAAGGTGAAATGACGTTCGTGGAGAAGCAGGAGTATCAATACGTGGTGCGTCCTGATCAAGTCAGACCCACGGATAACCTGAAACCCGAGGGAGAATTCTACAGTCCCGAAAAGCAGAAGTATACGCCTGGAGAACGTCCTACGCAAGTCAGACCTGAAGACAATCTTCGCCCTGAGGGTGACTTCTACAGTCCTGAGAAAACTATATACAGGCCAGGAGAACGTCCTACCCAAGTTAGACCTGAAGACAATCTCCGACCTGAGGGAGAGTTCTATACTCCGGAGAAACCAGGATTCAGACCCGCTGAGAGGCCAGTCCAGAAAAAACCCGTGGACAATCTAAAGCCCGAAGGAGAGTTCACGAAGCCTGAGAAACAGGTTTACAAACCTGCTGATAAGAATGAAAGGATCATTCGTAAGGACAACCTACGTAGCGAAGGTGAAATGACGTTCGTGGAGAAGCAGGAGTATCAATACGTGGTGCGTCCTGATCAAGTCAGACCCACGGATAACCTGAAACCCGAGGGAGATTTCTACAGTCCCGAAAAGCAGAAGTATACACCTGGAGAGCGTCCTACGCAAGTCAGACCTGAAGACAATCTTCGTCCTGAGGGAGAGTTCTATGCTCCGGAGAAACCTGGATTCAGACCCGCTGAGAGGCCTGTCCAAAAGAGGCCTGAGGATAATCTGAAACCCGAGGGAGATTTCTACAGTCCCGAAAAGCAGAAGTATACACCTGGAGAACGTCCTACACAAGTCAGACCTGAAGACAATCTCCGACCTGAGGGAGAGTTCTATACTCCGGAGAAACCAGGATTCAGACCCGCTGAGAGGCCAGTCCAGAAGAAACCCGTGGACAATCTAAAGCCCGAAGGAGAGTTCACGAAGCCTGAGAAACAGGTTTACAAACCTGCTGATAAGAATGAAAGGATCATTCGTAAGGACAACCTACGTAGCGAAGGTGAAATGACGTTCGTGGAGAAGCAGGAGTATCAATACGTGGTGCGTCCTGATCAAGTCAGACCCACGGATAACCTGAAACCCGAGGGAGAATTCTACAGTCCCGAAAAGCAGAAGTATACGCCTGGAGAACGTCCTACGCAAGTCAGACCTGAAGACAATCTTCGCCCTGAGGGTGACTTCTACAGTCCTGAGAAAACTATATACAGACCAGGAGAACGTCCTAACCAAGTTAGACCTCAAGACAATCTCCGACCTGAGGGAGAGTTCTATACTCCGGAGAAACCAGGATTCAGACCCGCTGAGAGGCCAGTCCAGAAAAAACCCGGGACAATCTAAAGCCCGAAGGAGAGTTCACGAAGCCTGAGAAACAGGTTTACAAACCTGCTGATAAGAATGAAAGGATCATTCGTAAGGACAACCTACGTAGCGAAGGTGAAATGACGTTCGTGGAGAAGCAGGAGTATCAATACGTGGTGCCTCCTGATCAAGTCAGACCCACGGATAACCTGAAACCCGAGGGAGATTTCTACAGTCCCGAAAAGCAGAAGTATACACCTGGAGAGCGTCCTACGCAAGTCAGACCTGAAGACAATCTTCGTCCTGAGGGAGAGTTCTATGCTCCGGAGAAACCTGGATTCAGACCCGCTGAGAGGCCTGTCCAAAAGAGGCCTGAGGATAATCTGAAACCCGAGGGAGATTTCTACAGTCCCGAAAAGCAGAAGTATACACCTGGAGAACGTCCTACTCAAGTCAGACCTGAAGACAATCTCCGACCTGAGGGAGAGTTCTATACTCCGGAGAAACCAGGATTCAGACCCGCTGAAAGGCCAGTCCAGAAGAAACCCGTGGACAATCTAAAGCCCGAAGGAGAGTTCACGAAGCCTGAGAAACAGGTTTACAAACCTGCTGATAAGAGTGAAAGGATCATTCGTAAGGACAACCTACGTAGCGAAGGTGAAATGACGTTCGTGGAGAAGCAGGAGTATCAATACGTGGTGCGTCCTGATCAAGTCAGACCCACGGATAACCTGAAACCCGAGGGAGAATTCTACAGTCCCGAAAAGCAGAAGTATACGCCTGGAGAACGTCCTACGCAAGTCAGACCTGAAGACAATCTTCGCCCTGAGGGTGACTTCTACAGTCCTGAGAAAACTATATACAGGCCAGGAGAACGTCCTACCCAAGTTAGACCTGAAGACAATCTTCGTCCTGAGGGAGAGTTCTATACTCCAGAGAAACCAGGATTCAGACCCGCTGAGAGGCCTGTCCAGAAGAAACCCGTGGACAATCTAAAGCCCGAAGGAGAGTTCACGAAGCCTCAGAAACAGGTTTACAAACCTGCTGATAAGAATGAAAGGATCATTCGTAAGGACAACCTACGTAGCGAAGGTGAAATGACGTTCGTGGAGAAGCAGGAGTATCAATACGTGGTGCGTCCGGATCCAGTCAGACCCACGGATAACCTGAAACCCGAGGGAGATTTCTACAGTCCCGAAAAGCAGAAGTATACACCTGGAGAGCGTCCTACGCAAGTCAGACCTGAGGACAATCTTCGTCCTGAGGGAGAGTTCTATGCTCCGGAGAAACCTGGATTCAGACCCGCTGAGAGGCCAGTCCAGAAGAAACCCGTGGACAATCTAAAGCCCGAAGGAGAGTTCACGAAGCCTGAGAAACAGGTTTACAAACCTGCTGATAAGAATGAAAGGATCATTCGTAAGGACAACCTACGTAGCGAAGGTGAAATGACGTTCGTGGAGAAGCAGGAGTATCAATACGTGGTGCGTCCTGATCAAGTCAGACCCACGGATAACCTGAAACCCGAGGGAGATTTCTACAGTCCCGAAAAGCAGAAGTATACACCTGGAGAGCGTCCTACTCAAGTCAGACCTGAAGACAATCTCCGACCAGAGGGAGAGTTCTATACTCCGGAGAAACCAGGATTCAGACCCGCTGAGAGGCCAGTCCAGAAAAAACCCGTGGACAATCTAAAGCCCGAAGGAGAGTTCACGAAGCCTCAGAAACGGGTTTACAAACCTGCTGATAAGAATGAAAGGATCATTCGTAAGGACAACCTACGTAGCGAAGGTGAAATGACGTTCGTGGAGAAGCAGGAGTATCAATACGTGGTGCGTCCTGATCAAGTCAGACCCACGGATAACCTGAAACCCGAGGGAGATTTCTACAGTCCCGAAAAGCAGAAGTATACACCTGGAGAGCGTCCTACGCAAGTCAGACCTGAAGACAATCTTCGTCCTGAGGGAGAGTTCTATGCTCCGGAGAAACCTGGATTCAGACCCGCTGAGAGGCCTGTCCAAAAGAGGCCTGAGGATAATCTGAAACCCGAGGGAGATTTCTACAGTCCCGAAAAGCAGAAGTATACACCTGGAGAGCGTCCTACGCAAGTCAGACCTGAGGACAATCTTCGTCCTGAGGGAGAGTTCTATACTCCGGAGAAACCAGGATTCAGACCCGCTGAGAGGCCTGTCCAGAAGAAACCCGTGGACAATCTAAAGCCCGAAGGAGAGTTCACGAAGCCTGAGAAACAGGTTTACAAACCTGCTGATAAGAATGAAAGGATCATTCGTAAGGACAACCTACGTAGCGAAGGTGAAATGACGTTCGTGGAGAAGCAGGAGTATCAATACGTGGTGCGTCCTGATCAAGTCAGACCCACGGATAACCTGAAACCCGAGGGAGATTTCTACAGTCCCGAAAAACAGAAGTACAGGCCAGGAGAACGTCCATCCCAAGTCAGACCTGAAGACAATCTCCGACCAGAGGGAGAGTTCTATGCTCCGGATAAACCTGGATTTAGACCCGCTGAGAGGCCTGTCCAAAAGAAACCTGAGGATAATCTAAAACCCGAGGGAGATTTCTACAGTCCGGAGAAACCGAAGTACAGGCCAGAACGACCATCCCAAGTCAGACCTGAAGACAATCTCCGACCAGAGGGAGAGTTCTATGCTCCGGATAGACCTGGATTCAGACCCGCTGAGAGGCCTGTCCAAAAGAGGCCTGAGGATAACCTGAAGCCAGAGGGAGATTTCTACAGTCCCGAAAAGCAGAAATATACACCTGGAGAACGTCCTACGCAAGTCAGACCTGAAGACAATCTCCGACCTGAGGGAGAGTTCTATACTCCGGAGAAACCAGGATTCAGACCCGCTGAAAGGCCAGTCCAGAAGAAACCCGTGGACAATCTAAAGCCCGAAGGAGAGTTCACGAAGCCTGAGAAACAGGTTTACAAACCGAGTGACAGAACGGTGAAGATAATCCAGAAGGACAACTTGCGAACAGAGGGTGAAATGAGTTTCGTTGAGAAGAAGGAATATCAGTATGTCGTGCGACCGGAGCAAGTAAGACCCTTAGATAACTTGAAGCCGGAAGGAGAGTTCTTCAGCCCAGACAAACCGAAGTATCAACCAGGCGAGCGGGTTACCGTTGTGCGGCAGAAGGATAACTTGAAGGTGGAGGGAGAGTTTTACGCACCCGACAAACCCGACTTCCAACCTGCCGAAAGACCCAAACAAAAGAAGCCGCATGATAATTTGAGACCAGAGGGAGAGATGATAATGCCAGAAAAGGAGAAATACAAGCCCGCCGATAAGGTTACTAGAGTGGTTCACAAGGATAATCTCCGCTCCGAGGGAGAAATGACTTTCACTGAGAAAACTGAATACCAGCACGTGGTTAGACCCTCTCCGGTTAGGCCGGAGGATAATCTGAAGACCACGGGTAAGTTCTACGTACCAGAGAAGCCAGCAGTTACAAACGGGGAGCGCCCCGAAGCGGTCAGACCCAAGGATAACCTGAAGCCGGAAGGGGCTATGTACACCCCTGAAAAGCCGAAATACGAGCCTGCCTCCCGACCAGAGCAGAAGAGATATGTGGACAACCTGAAGCCAGAGGGCAAGATGCATATGCCAGAGAAAGAATCGTTCAGGCCGGCGGATAGGGTGACGACAGTAATCAGGAAGGATAACCTAAAGACCGAAGGAGAAATGACCTTCACACAGAAGGACGTGTATCAGAGTGTGAAGAGGCCCGAGCAGGTAAAGCCGTGCGACAACCTAAAGGTCGAAGGAGAGTTCTTTACACCCGATAAGAAACCATTCCGCCCGGCCGAGCGACCTGTCCAAAAGAAGCCAAAGGACAACCTGAAGCCGGAGGGAGAATTCTACAGAAGAAGCGATAGGACGGAGACCGATAGCACCACGATAGAAACCACAAAGCGAGAGACACCCAAGCGACCGGTGGATAACCTCAAGCTGGAAGGTTCCATGACAGTGACCCGAAGGGATGACTATAATAAAAAGGACACCAACAAGACCACGGTAGAGAAGGTTCAGCGGACACAAAAGTATCAGCACAACAGCTCCTCTATCAGCCTGGGAACCGACACCGCCATCCGCAAGACCACCAACCAGATGAACTATGTTTCCGGCAAGGATGCCGTCAAGCAGGTGGACTCCAACAGCCAGAACCCAGTGGACGGTCTCATTGTAGTGTCCACCACGAAGGTGACCACTGTGATAGGAGGTCACAAGAAGGAGCCCGAAACCGAGTACGTGAAGCGCCCAGCTAGGATAAATGTGATCGAGAACGTGGCCAAGAACACCACGACGACGAATATCGAGAACACCCAGAACGTCCACAAGGAAACCACCTCGATGCAGCGTAGCCACAATGTGGTCGAGAACACTGCAGTGAACACTGAGCAGATCCGAGGATCGGATGTCTCCAGCAGGTCCATCCAATCGAGCACTACGAATCGTGGCGGCCAGATCACCAGCGACATCACTGGAGACACCGGCTCCCAGCGTGTAGTGTCCGGAAGAACCGTCTCGAACTCGAACATAACAGGGGACTCCACAACTCGAGTGATCTCTGGAAAAACAATCACCAGCAACATGACCGAGGACTCTACTTCGAGGGTAGTCTCCGGAAGGAACGTCTCCAGCAACATTATTGGAGATTCATCCACCCGCGTGGTGTCCGGAAGGAACGTCTCCAGTAACATAACTGGGGATTCATCCTCCCGCTTGGTGTCCGGAAGGAACGTCTCGAGCAACATCATTGGAGATTCATCCACTCGCTTGTCGACTGGCAGAAACGTTTCCACAAATATAACTGGAGACTCGTCGGCCCGAGTAGTATCCGGTGGCCAAAACGTGACTGATGATTCAACATCGCGAGTCGTCTCGGGCGGCAGGACCTCCAGCAGCAACAACATTGTCACCGGCAGCTCTACATCCCATACGAGCTCCTCCAAGCACTTTCATCACCGCAAGAGCGAGTTCTCCTCAGAGGCTGATGTCTCGAACACGATCTTCCATCGCAAGAACGTCGCCACAGACTCGGCTGCGGCCAATGGCAGTAGCCTAACTTCAAACGGCAAAATGATGCGGAAAAGTATTCTGAATCTGCACGAGCAGCCCTCCAGCACACCAGCCCATGGCAGCGATCGACAGAGCTACAGCAGCATCCACAGGCAGAACCGGGAATCGGACCTGAACACCAGCTACTCCAGTGAGCGCCGCAGCAACAGTGTCCACAAGGAGAACAGGGAGAGCAACTCAAAGAACTCTTCTTCCATGTCAAGGATCATATCCGGAGGAGGTACTGGCACTGGCACTGCCACCGACAGCAGATCAACAATCACTCGCACCCAAGTGTTGGGTGGTGGCATCGATTTTCCCTCCCAATCTCACACCCATGTGGGAGGCCATGGCAGGCGCCACCATCATGTCTCCAGCTCCAGCGGCGGCATCGATTTTCCCTCCTACAGTGCCCACGGCGGACACACTGAGCGTGTGGTCACCCGGCGGGGCAACCAGTCTTCCATCAGTCTCGGCAGCGACACAAAGTGCACGGGATCGAGTCAGTACAAGAGCGAGTACATCACCGCCCCGACCACCACCTGTGCGGTGCATAATATTAAGAAAGGTGCATTCCAACATACCAGGAGTACTCAAGAACACAAGTTCTTCAAGACCTCAAACTAACCGACATTAACCGACAATTAAATGACACACATATCTGTGTAGCACTAACACATCCATTTACCTACCATATTAACGTATAAGTTTCCATGACAATATTTGTATCGTACCTTTTATATCCGAGAATCCAGATTAACAAATAAATATCATTTTTCGAACAAATCAAAGAGTGCTTCAATTCGTTTTGGATCAACTGGAGAGATGATGTCTTTATTGAGAGTTTCAAAGATGCTAGTGTCGTTTCAAGTACTAGTATGGTATGTATAGGTATAACTGTATATTTAAACGTTACAAAAAAATCTGCACAATGGATTGTTTCTATCTATCAACATATACATACATTTAGATCCGTATCTGTGTAATGGTTTATGCAGTTTAAATTTTTCAATTTCTCTATAATTCGTAATGCGCGTTAATACAATAAATATTTTCTCTTTTCCTTCAAGTATATGTATATATATAATTATATATATGTATATATATATATACTGGGCGATGCAGTATATGTATATATATAATTATATATATGTATATATATATATATATATATATGTATGTGTATATGTATAGCTTCACTTATCCTAAACTTTATCATTATTATTCATGTTTGGAAGACATTTTGTTCGCTTGTTTTTTGGAAGACTTGCGTTTCATTTCATTTAGTTTCGTTTCGTTTCTTATAGACTAATATTATTGTTTTCGTTTCGAGTGTTTTTTGGATGATGAACAGATCGAGCATTTTGGAA
This sequence comes from Drosophila subobscura, assembly GCF_008121235.1. NCBI lineage: Eukaryota > Metazoa > Arthropoda > Insecta > Diptera > Drosophilidae > Drosophila > Drosophila subobscura. The sequence continues at coordinate 5,054,456 of NC_048531.1, forward strand.
CCCCTTTGGGCACAGCCAGATGATGCTTGGAAGCACCTGGAAGACATGCCATGCCCGCGAGGGGACCAATAGCTTCGGATCTACTTCGATTGGTGGATGACTTAAATTGGAAATCTTAAAATGGAAGACCGATCTCGAATGCATTTATCATGGCATTACCCGAGTCATAGATTCCTATGACGCCGAAGAGCACGCCCAGGGCAATGATGAGGTAGTCTTTGGCTAGTTCCTTCTGGTCGAGCAGGTGACCCTTGATCTTGATGTGGAAATAGCAGGGCCAGATGAAGCTGAGCATGGTGCCCGTGAAGCTGCCGATGAAGCCCATCAGTATGGAGAAGTGGGGTATAAAAATGGCCATCAGGATGGTTGACACAATGATGGCCACACGGAAGCCCAGGCCCCAGACCTTTAACTCTCCGTCAAGATTCCAGATGGTTGGGAATTTGGTCTTGGGCGGACCGCGGAAGAAGTTCCGCTCGAGCAGCTCGCAGGCGGCGTAGTAGGGCAAGGGGTAGCTGAGGATGGCCTTGATGACCAGGAAGAAGTTCACCATGCCCTTGAAGCCCTGCGAGTGCAGGTTGTTGGTAATCACCTGCTGCGTATCGTTCTGGAAGGTCAGAAAGCAGATGTACCCAAACCCTGCCTTGAACACAGCCGCCGCAATATGCGACCAGTCGAGCATCCAGTTGAACTTGGAGCGGTCCGTCATGTTGCCCTCGAGTGTGGGCAGGAAAATCTGAGAGGTGTAGGAGAAGACAATGACGCCCAGCGAGATGGGGAAGTTCTCCATGTCGATGCTGAAGCGCACCTTGGACCAGCCCCAGTCGCCGATTTGCAGCAGGCAGTAGCCGAGGATCACCGCGTTGATCACAATGTGGGACATGGTGCACCAAAAGGACAGGGTCGAGACCATTTTCAGGGACTTGAGGAAGCCCATCGGCAGTAGGAAGATGCCCACAAACAGCATCCAAGATCGCGAGTCGAATGAGCCCGTTGGATAGGTGCCCGCCAGCAGGTCACCGCAGACCACCACATAGAGGATGCACGTCATCAGGAGCTCAATCAGCTGGGCGATGCTGACGGCCCTGGCGCCCAGTTTGGGCCCGAAACATACCTTGGCAATGGCCACGTAACTGTCGCGCACTCGCACCATCTGACCGGTGGTGGGGTCCGGCTCGTAGAGGCACTGCACCAGCACCTTTCCCGTGTAGCAGCAGATGTGTGCAATGCCCACCATGGCAATGATGGCCCAGTAGCCGCCGTGGAGCACGGCGAAGGGCAGCGACACAATAAACATGCCCTGGATGGCATTGGTCACGTTCCATGCCGCCTGGTACTCATCGATCTTGCAGCCGCCGCCACCTTCTCCCTCGCAGACGAACGAGCTGCCCTCTGAGGCGATGCTGCCCTGCCTGCAAAGCAATCGGAGGAGTGGGATTGAGCACGGCTGCTGCGGGAAGGGAAACTTATTTGTTGGGTACGCACCTGAAGCCGTCCGTCTGCTGGTATCTTCCATCGTACTCGTTGAAGGTTGTGCTCTGGTACTCGTTCTTGTAGTCGCCCTCGCCCTCGCCATCACCCTCATTCGACCAGGTGCCCGTATTCCGGAACGGATTCGAGCTCATCTCCGTGTTCTGGTCGCCACCGTCCATGCCCGTGTCCATAGCCTGGCCGTTGGCAAAGTTCTGGTGCGGTGGCTGGTGGGGCCTCTGTTGGCTGCTGCCTGGCGGCTGCTCGTACTCCTTGCGCACTGGAATTTGCTGTCGAGCCGTTTGCACGGCCACATTCAGTATATTCTTCAGCGGTGGCAATGGCGTGGCTTTCAATTTGGCTATGAATGACATGGTGGATGCTGGCGATGGGCTACGAGCTTACACAGAGCACTGATGGTGGTTGTGGAGTGGACTGCGGTGGAGTGGAGTGGAGTGGAGTGGAGGGATGGTTGGTGGGTGGAGACAGATGGCGGCGGCCGCGGTGGTGTCAAGCAGACAGGCGCTCGACCTGAGGCTTATCGATTTTGCCTATGCCTGAGTAATGCCTGCGATACAAATGATGCTGCAATCGGAGTGCCGAGTGAGTTCCAGCTCCTCCGCAATGGGTCACAAATTGGAATTACACTACGGAACAACCACAATCTAGAAATAAAGCTGAATTTTGTCTCAGATTTTGCGTGGATGATTGATTGATTTCGATTTCGACTACTTGGCGCTCAGGCGTATGGTGCGTATGCAATTTTCAGATACTTGCACATCCTGCTCACTCAATCTCAATCTAGATCCTGGTGCGACCCACTGATGGCGTCCAAATCCAACTGAAAAGGCCGAAAACTAGTGCGGAAATCCGTGTGAAAGTTTTAATTTAAATTTTATGTAACGTGAGAAATCGTTTGGCCAGTGAATGAGAAAAGAAAATTGTACACTCCAATCTAAAGATGATGGCTGGCGCCCACTGCGCAGACTCCATTTCGCAGTATATATCGGGTGGCTGTCATATGGTCCAGACACGTTCCACACACCTAAATGTGGACCCCAAAGATGCGTTCCACCACATTGATATCGATATGCAAATGCGATTCGTTTCGATTCGATTACTTCGACTGCACTTTATTCATCTTTTGTTTTATAAAACTTCTAGAAATTGTACATTTTATGTGGATTGAATTATAATCTATAAGGGAGTTGGGGAAAAGGAAGCGCAAAAGGGGTCGGGGACAACCTAAACCACTCACTAATCTCTAGTTATCAAAAATTACATACACACACCCTGCTGATGCCGCTGCTGAATCAATTGCTGTAGCAGGTTTTACGCACTCCGGCCAGAATGTTGCTAATCTCGTCGTCCTTCCGCTGCTGCTGCTCGAAGAGCATCTCCCCGACTCCCACACCCACCATGCCCCCTGGTCCGGGTCCAAAGTGATGATGATGCGGATGCGGATGCGGATGCTGTTGCATGGCTGCCGGATTCGAGGTCACTGTCTGGGCAGGCGGCGCTGACACAGAAGGCGCTGGCGGTGTCTGATGCGTGGCCTGCTGCTGCTGCTGTTGCTGTTGCTGTTGCTGCTGCTGCTGCGGATGTGTCAGTGTCTGGGCCATGCCCTCGTATCCCCCATAGTTGCCGTAGTGCAGGTAGCTGCTCTGCATGGGCTGCGCTCCATACGGCACGGATGCCGTCTGCTGGAAGGGCACTGCCAGCTGCAGCGGAAAGGCGGCCAGTCCGGTGGGAGCGTATGGAAGCTGGGTGTAATAGCTCGCTCCGCCGGATCCGGGTGCCGACAGCAGCATGGCATTGTTGTAGGCCTCCGCCTCGTAGTCGTCGTAGTTCTGGTTCGTGTCCGGGTACTTGAGGCACTTCTGGGAGGCGGAGCCGTCCGAGGCATTGTCCTTGTGCTGCTCGGCGGCGCTGTAGTCCAGATCGTTGCTCTGATAGCGCAGAAAGTCCTCGTACTGCATGCCGTAGGCATTGGCGCTGGGATTCGAGTGGGGATGATGATTGGATAGATATTCATTGGCGCCCAGCAGGCTGCTGCAGTTGTCCGCCATGGACACCGTGTAGCCGCTCATCTCGCTGGCGGACACGGACACGGGCACAGAGGAGGCGGACGACGTCGCCGTGGACGTGCCCAAGTTGCAGTGCTGCTGCAGCACACTGCCAACGCTGCCGCGCATCGTGCCGCCCTCGTCCTCCGAGGCAGACACTGGCGGATAGAAGGTGCCTTTCACGGAGTGCCCGTGGTCGAGCAGGCCGCGATTGTTGCACGTCACGTACATGCCCCGGGCGGCCACCACCGCCACCGATGTGGGTGCCAGCGGATAGGAGGCGGCATACAGTCCCTGCTGTGCCTGCGCCTGCGCCTGTGCCTTGCTCTTGTCCTCCGCCTTGGAGAGCTTGTCCTGTCGCGCCTTGGCCGCCCGACTGGTCACCGGCTTCGTTAGCTTCTTGAGCAGCAGGGAGCTGTCGTAGCTGCCACCACCACCGCCACCCGTGGGCGAGGACTCAGACAGCAGGGCGGGTGGGCAATTGGTGGCCAGCGATTCGATCTGCTCGGTGCTGTCCGCATTGCTGTAGCAGTCCACGGAGCTCGGCGAATACGTGGGCTTTAGCGGCTGCTCGTACTGGTTCTGGTTCTGGTTGGGATTCTGGGGCGTGGAGGAGCATCTGCTGTCGTCGGTGGGCGTGGTGTAGCTGGAGGAGGCGGTGGCCGTGGACAGCGGCGGCGTGGACAGCTTCGGTGTGGCCTTGCCTGCTCCTGCCCCGACGGCAGGTGAGTTCTCCGCCTGATCCTTGCCGCCCGGCTGCATGGAGCGCAGCTTCGACTGCTTGCGGCGCCTCGGCCTGTACTTGTAGTTTGGATGCTCCGTCATGTGGATCACACGCAGGCGCTCAGCCTCCTCAACATACGGCCTGCGGTCCTGCGGCGTCAACGAGCGCCACTTCTTGCCTGCAACGAGCAGAGGAGAGAAAAGAAGAGATTACAACAGATTCCTCATAGCTGGCGCTTCCTAGAAGAGCTAAGGGACAGGTATGGGGAGGGACTTCACACTCACCCAACATCTTGCTGAGGTCCGCGTTATGGAGGTCGGGATTCTCGTCGGCCAGCTTCTTGCGCTCGATCTTGGCCCACACCATGAACGCGTTCATTGGCCGGCGGATGCGCGACTCTTTGGCACTTTTTGACTGGGTTGCGCCAGGCCTGTACTTGAGGTCGGCGGCCATGGGCTTGTGCCGCTCCAGGTAGCCGCAATTGGGGGCACACAGGTCGCCCTTGTAGTCGTAGCTCCACATGGAGGCCGTCTCGATGGGCGAATGGGAGGCGCACTCCTCCATGGAGCCGCCACTCACCATGCCCGGGTGCGAATGTGACAGAAACTTGTTCAGCACCGAGGAGGAGCAGCCGCCGCCACCCAGCAGCGGTATGTTGCTGCTAATGAGCGACCCGGACGCACTGCCTCCTCCTCCGCCCACATACCCACTCGAGACCATGGGCATCGGGGAGTGGCTGTGCACCGAGTGCACCGCCTCGTTCATCGAGTGCTCATTCTCGTAGCCGGCGCTCTGTATGGCTGGGGAGTGCAGACTGGGCGAGGAGTGTTCACTGCCCTGGCGCACATGATAAAGGCCCGACTCGCCGGCCGAACCATCGTGCATCAATCGGCCATCTGTGGTCAAGTAGCCTCCATGCTCCGGATAATCGCTGCCCGTCGAGTGGCTGTACTCGGGAGTACGCGAGATGTGTGGATACTTTTTCGAGCTGCAAATAAGTTGGGAAAGGGAGACTTGGGAAGGTCAAAGATTGGTGGAGACTAATAGAACTGATCTCTAAAGCGGCCATAATGAATTCTCTACCAAGTCCCTACAAATATCAAAACCAATCACGCAGCACGCAGTCAATTCAGATTACGCACATGATGGAGTTATCGTTGCTGCTTCTAACAAGGCGCAACCGCACTCTGTGTATCGCATTCATGATCATTGTTAATCAATGTCCCCGGGGGCTACTGCAGGAAATTACGTACAGCCGTCGCAATGTCGCTCCCTATAATGATATTTAAAACGGCTGCTAAATGCGATGACAATTTTCGCGTTGCTGCTACGCACAGGGAGAAGGGATCAGGGAGGAAGGTCTGTGGAACTTTTTGCATTTATCAGACACCAAAGAGACACCACACAAACACACACAGAAACAGAACTGAAACTGGAACTGGGACTGGGACTCGGGCTCTGCATGGATCCCTTGCCGCGATGCTGCGGTGCTGCGGTACTGCGGTGCGCTCCTTAATGTCAGCGGACATAAATGTAAATTGGGCGCGTGCAGCTATTGTATTATCAAAGGAGGCCGCACCGACTCCAACAAGCCACCGAGTCGAGTCGGAGTAAGCAAAGAAGCTGCAGCACAGCTCCATGGGCCAGCAGCAGAAGCTGAAACTGCGACTGGGAATGAGACTGTGGCTGTGGCTGTGGCTGCTGCTTTGGCTGTGGCCCTTTGGTCTGGACCAGGTTCTTGGACCTTTATGCATAACTTTTAAAACTTGCGACATATCGACACATTTCAAAGTAATTCGCCTTCCAAGAATTCAGGCAGAGCGCGAAGCATGGAGAGCAGATCCGAAGACAAGTTTAAATATTGCCAAAGCTCCCGATCTCGATTCTCTCGATGCCCGATGCCCGATCTCCCTTTCGCTCCTTTGGGATCTGTTTCGGTTTCAGTATGCGTTCCGTTCCGTTCCCTTTTCTTGCTTCCTCGATTTGTTACCGTTTGAATTTATTGCTGCCCACTACACTTTTGGTCTATTGTGTGCCCCAAAGCGGTAGTCTCAGAGCCCAGAGCCCAGGCTGCTGCCTCTTTTGCCTACCTACAACCTCTGGGCCTAATTGTTAGCCCTCGACTCTTGGCTTTCGACTCTCGACTCGCGACTCTGTCTCTGGCACAACTAGGCGCTCTAGTTCCGTGGACTTTCTTCGATGCAGCAGCAGCAGGAGCAGCAGCAGCCGGAGCACAGCTCGTTGACAATGCCGACAAAGTTGCAAATTTTTAGTTGGGCAAGTCTGTACCCCACCCGTGCCCTCCATACCAGACCCCCGACTCGACTCGCTTCGACTCCACTCCACTCCGAGTCCAGCCACGGGATGAAGTCTCGATAATTTATTGAGGGTTTTCGGTGACGTCGTTACGTTTTTGATATTCGGTTGCGGCTGCCGCGGCTGCCGCGGCTGCTGCGGCCGCTAAATACTTCGCCGCCGCCGATACGCCGATACGCCGATCTGCCGATCCACCGTTCCACCGCTCTAAAGGGGCGCAGGCACCACACAAAATTATACCGTCCGAGCCCCACCGTACGTCCATTCGTCTGTTTGTCCACCCGACTGTCCGACTGTCGGCCCGCTGTCCAACCTGTCCAAAACTGTCGACTGTGTCTGGTCGGCTTCGTTTCGTTTCGTTTGGTTTCGTTTCGGTTTCGGTTCTGTTTCTGAGTCTGTGTCGGAGTCTGGCTTTATCCTAAGCGCGCTCACGATCCACGAAGCTCCTGCAGATGCGGCTAAGCTGCAGCTTAAGCCTCAGCTCTGCCCCATGCCCCATGCCACAAGCCTGCTGCTGGAAGACTGCTTAGCCATGGCCCTGATTTTAAAATAGGACACATACAGTGGCCGGTAAGTTGGCATTTTTATGCGCGCAAAATGTCAACATCTTTGCAAAATGCCACATATTCCACATTGCGGCCAGCCGCTCTGTCCCAGCACTGCTGTCTGTCGCTGCCCCTGTCCACTGTCCACTGTCCGTTGTCCATCGTCCATCGTCCAGTGTCCCCTGTCCACAATCCCCTGTCCGTTGTCCAAGTACTCGATGTCCGCCGCCGAGTTGGGGACTTTGGAACGTTTTGTTTACGACAAGAGCAACTTCTCTGGTGGCTGCTGCCAGAGGAAGGGGCTGCCTGGCTGCCTGGCTGCCACATAAGTAGGCAACTCCTCCCTTTAACAAGCCTCGCAGCTCCACTCCATTCAGGAGCCATGCTGCAGGCCCGAAGCCGCATTGATCTGGAGAGTGTCAGGCGCTTTAGCATATTGTGATTCATGTGACGCTGCTCAAGACAGCCTTTCCCCTCCCTTCCCAGACGCCCCAATCCCCCTGCCCCTGATCATGGGATATGAATACAGATACAAATACCAGATCATTGGCTGGCAAGACAATTGCCAGTAAGGGCAGCATTCGGCTTAATCTATTTATTTTCCATATTCCTGGCTAATTTTAGAAAACTATTCTCCGATTGACATCCCGGCATGTGCAGCAAATGGGACAGTAATTAAGACAGCGAGGACTGCGAGGTAAGAGCTGTCACTACCTTTGTCTAGTCCTGCGACCCGAGGGAATGCTTAATGGTGGTCTTGACAACAATCGGACAGATTTGTCTCCGCTCTTCTCTCTACATAATTTGGATGGGAAAAGGGAAGCGGACACAAGATATTCTCTCAGCTGTGGATATTCATAGCACCTCGAATAATCTACACGATCATGAGATCATTTGACTTGCAGAGTGGTTGGCTCTCCATTTTATTACAGATTATTATTACACATTCGTAGCAGGTGTTCACTCTCTCTCTCTCTCTGGCTATTCATCATCCATTATTTGCATAAAAGAAACTCAAGAATGTAATTCCAGCTACAATTAGCACCATCTATATACAGTCTCTTCATATATCCAACCCTTTCCCCTTGGAAACTCTTATCCTGGAGCTGTGGTAGTTTTTGGCAAATCATTTGGCGCCTCGCCAGCGATCGCATTGGCCGCTTTGTAAGCGGTACGACAAGGTAATAAAAGCCATTTTGGTTTTCGGCCACATTCAGAGGCAGAGGTGGGTGTGGCCAGAGGCATCTGCCTTGGCTCTCCATTTGCTCCATTTGCAGTCTATTGGCTGCCTGCTGCCTGCTGGCTGCTGCTGCTGCAGATGCAGGCGCCCCGGACCGAATACATTTGTTCCCAACAGCCAACAGGCAACAGATTTCTGTGGCTCACAGAAGAGAGGCCAAGCAGCAGAGGCCAAGACTGGTTTCAGCCAGTTCCAGTTCCAGTTGAGGCTGCAACGGCGGCTGTGGCCCAGGTGTGATGTACTTGAATAACTTAACGACGCAGTTGCCAGGCCCCGTCCCTGGGTCCCAGCGATGAGTTGTCGGTCGGTCGATCGGCCATTTACGCATACATACATATGCATGAGTGTACAAACAGTGTGTGTGTTTGTATGTAGATGCTGCTGACCAACCAATAAGCATAAACAGCCTCAGCAGCATCCGGGCACGAGGAGCCGCCATCTTAGCTTTAATGAAGCGCAAAAGGTACGCGCCACACTCGCTACCTGTGCTGTGCTGTGCCAACGAATGGGATCGAATCTTGTACGCACCGTGAAAATGGAGGCAAATACATAAATATGTACACACATATGTATGTGCATGGGATACACATAAGGGCCGGGCCCCATGGCCACATAATTAAACTAATGAAGCAAGCGATCATCATCATCATCATCACTCTTCGGATTCGTTCGGCTAATGAGGTTTATTGCTGCTGTCTTCGCCCGACACAACCCGACCCGACCGACCGACCGACCGATCCATCGTGGCTCTCCGCCAAAGAAACGGCGAAGACCCAGTTCTCACACAAGCGATTTTAAGAGCATAAAAAAGATACAAAAACTTAATGGATTTTAGCACGCACACAAACACACCCACACCCACACGCAGGGGAGAGAGGGAGAGAGCCAATCGCACACACACTTGAATGAGGCTGACTCCCTCGCAGGTTGAGCGGCCCTAAATTATATGAATTGGTTGGCCTGCAAATGGAGGTGTATTCCACATGTTCATGCATATCCGAATAACTAGAGTAATTGCACATGCTGCATGGAGGATCTGCACTTAGGCAGTCCGAAAAATTAGTGGCGAACAGCAAAAGCCTTTCGCAATTGGGCGACTCCCATCCCGGATCTTACTGCATTTGGCATACTTAAAATACCTTCACATGTCTAATTGAAGAGTTTATAATTAATTAGTTGGCTGAAAACGATAACAGATAGTCGGCGAATGGCAGTACTTTGGTCATTCCATTTGCGCTTTGGTAGTGGCTGGCAGGAGGTTCCTTTGAAAGCAGGTTTATGGGTTCATAAATTGTGTTTATTTATCGACGCTGCTTTAAGATTTGTATTACTACTAAGGCCTCATAAAATATATACCAATAAGACATGTTTGATGTTCGTAGATTTCCGTAGAACTTTCCAAAGCTCCCTTCTAATTAGCAATTTCACTCATCGATAGTTGATTTACAGGCACGAAAAGTGAGAGAAAGATTCCAGGAAAAACCTTTTGGAATGGCGTTAACGGCAGTGACTGCTTTTAGTTCCTGTCTCGAATGGGAAACTCCAGAGGAGAGGCAGCATCAGGCATGTCCGCGTGTGTCTCAATAAAGACGTCACACAATTTCCATACTTACTTGCCGGTTATTGGTGCTATAATTGGCAACAAATAGGATTTTCGATTTTAATTGGAAACGAATAAGCACAGAGATTTCCGCCGCACAGCCAAGGCCCTAGGCCCGCGACCCAATGAAAACTTAATTAATTGCCAAACTTGATGGGAAATCCACATATACAGCTGCTTGTTTATGGCTCATTGGATTTTATTTCATTTGATTTGATTTGTATGTGGAAAACGATTTAGATTGAGTCTGGAGTTAGCAGAGTTTGGGGCTAGATCGCGATGCCTTGGCTTGATTTATGTGACTGCCCGAGCAGATCAAATTGAATGGCAGCGCTTCGCATGAAACCGAATTGATTTGTGGCCAATTCCAACAGGAAGATTCCAACAATGTGATGAAATATGCGACAAGCTTTCGCCCAAGATCAACGCTTAGACGTTCCCAAATGTCTTTCGAATTCTGTGGGTATTTATCAAATCGTTTTCATCTGTACTTAATTTCATTTCATGGCTTCATTTCCATTCATAATTTCAGCCAATTTGTAGCCGAGAGTTTCCCGTCGGAAGCCGCGGAATCAGTCAGCCAGATACTTTATGAATATACATCCTATATATGGCTGTAGTATATAGACTACCATTAAAATCTCATGCGTAGCTATCAAGCTGGGTAGATCGGAGCTAAATCTTTTTAATGGTCAAAGCCGCATGACCTCTGGCCCGAAAAAATTCAAACTTCTTTCGGGCTTGCCCTCCTCTGCGTGCCCACATTTTCCCAGGGCGCTCTCCGAGAAACGCCACCCGCGTTCGGACATCGCCCGGTCGCTCGGTCTCTTGGTTTACTTTCCACTTGACCAATTTCGAGCCCCGTCCGAAGACGTTCTTAAGTTATTCTTCTCGTCCATCCATTTACATATTCGTGGTGGAGTGTAGGGCAGAGGAGTGGAGTGGAGAGGAGAGGAGTGGAGAACAACCCGTACAGTGGAGCGAGAAGCGGATACAGACACAAGTGCAAGTGCTGGTGCCCCGCTAAGGAAAATCTAAGCAACTTCTCAGGCCCTATATATAGCCGCCATATACCTTGTACCGCTCTGAGCATTTGAAATCCCCGTCGGCCTCTGGCTGTCGTGCCCGCTTTCAGTGTCTCTGTATCTGGTGGTGTGGCTGTGTGCGATCAAGTCTTGAAAAAGTCCCCAGTCATGGGCTATGTGTACATAGACGGATACATATGTATATGCATATGTATATGCCCGATCTCCGAGAGAGAGAGAGAGAGGCTAGAGCTAGAGAATTTCCTCACCACTACTGGCGCACTCTTTCCATTTTTCATTATGGTTATTATCTTGAAGATATGTATCTTCGCTTCGGTTGGATATAATTAAACAGCGAGAAAAAAACTTTAGCATGGGAAAAATGTAAATATTACTTGTAATTTGTTAGCAGATGATGTGGATGTTCGTGATCATATGAGGGTTCCATTTTTATACGGCAACAGCAACGGCGACGACGACGACGACGACGGTGACGGTTGTGACTACGGCGCTCGTGGTAACGGTGACGGTGATGTTGTTGTTGTTGTAAAAGTTGCAGTTGCTGTTGTTGTTGTTCTTGTTATTGCAATTGTTGTTGTTGTTCCTGCTGATGTTGCTGTGGTTTTTGTTGCAGCTGTTGTTGTTGTTGGTGTCTATGTTGTTGATGAAAATCTTCGTGTTGTTGTAGAAAACGTTGGAATTGTTGTTGGAGTTAGTATTTTTGCTGTTGTTGTTGGTGTGGGTGATGTTGACGGTGGCAGGTTGTTGTTTCTCTTGCTCTTGCTCTTGCTGCAAGTGTTGGTGTTGTAGGGGTCTTTGCTGTTGCAGGGCCAGCAGCATTTTGCTTAATGTTGCATTATTCCGTTAGCTTTTTCCCTTAGTCGTCGGTGGGTTGTACGTTCGCTGGTGGCACGATGGCAGTGGCTGGGCCAAGCATTTTGCCCAGTTACAGTTCCAACCATAAATCTACTCATACGTTGTTGTCGCCACTGATGGCAGTCCCAGGGTCTATCCGTCTGTCTGTCCGTCTGTGTGAATTCTGTGTCTTTTCGCTGGCGGATTTGGTTGTGTTTTTTTTTTTATTGTTGGTTTAGACCCTAACCCACATATGCATGGTTTCGTTTTGGGATTTGGCAATGCTGCAATCGACTAATGGCTTGGACACTTTCGCACTCTGTGCACTCGCGAATGGATCGGTACACTTTCGGGACTCACACGGAGGTACCTCCTGGTAGGCCTCTGGTAGGGAACGCGACTAATGAGCGTATCTGTTGCTTAAAATCAAGGGCTTCAGCATTTCACAAACCGAAACCGAAACCGAAAAACACACAGATACAATCGCACTCTTGGGAAAATGCACAGCACCACAACAGAACTGGGCCTATATACTCGCAGCGATGGCAAGGGGAAAGGCCAGTCTGTATGTAGATATATTTATGATTATAACCGGAGACGTGGACGTGGACCGAGATGGCGATTGCGATGCCGATGTCAATGGGAACGGAGCTTGGGACAAGACAGAGTTAAAGCTAGAGAGCCGCCTAGCTGATGAACCACGCTGATGACGAACCGCAAACCAACTAAACTCTGCCACTGCCCGACGCTCTCTCAGAGGTGAACCCGCTGTGATGTCGATGTGGATGTGGATGTGGATGTTGGGTCGCTACCTCAGTCTCTGCCTCTGCCTCTGTCTCTGTCTCTGCCTCTGTCGGTATCGATGCATAAGGCCAAAAAGCGAAAAGCTAAAAGCGCACGAGCAAAACCTTTCGCGCAGTCTTGGCCCAGAGCCAGAGCGGCCAGAGAGTGGCAGCTGCTCAGCAAAGCGGAACGAGGCACAGAGGCAGAGACAGCGTCGGGAGTCGCAGTTAGAGTCTCAGCTAAAGTCGAAGTCAGAGGCAAGTGGCAGTGGCAGTGGCCAGGCAAAGTCGAGCTCCCAGAGCGGCAAGTTCTTTTGAATCGAATGAAACAAACTTTATTTAATATTCGTTCGTTTCTGCTCTCTCTCTCTCTCTCTTTGACTTGGATCCCCGCTCTCCAGCCAGATTTAGCGTCTTGGCTCCGAGTCTCACTTTCTGAGGTGGAAAACCTGTTTCCCGTTCCATTTGTTGTGGGAGAGTCGACTTTGCATTTGGTTTGTTTCAATTGGTGGAGACTCCAATGTCGCTCCCCATATATACATGTGTGTGTGTGTGTGTGTGTACACATATACATAAGCATGAGCTGTCACTTATACACCCATAGAAGCGTATGCAAATATTTTAATGTGCGGAACATCTGGGGGAAAGGGTGTTGGATATAGACATGGCCCAACCAGGGGGTCCGAATGGCAGATATCTTTGATATTTCCATCAAAATTAGTATTCCACTCCCCTCCAAAATAGAGACATATTTAATTCCCAGCTCACTCTCCACCCACTCTCGCGGGGGTTACGGCCAGGCGATTGGTATCCAGCTGGAGATAAGCTTCTAAATTGCATATTGCAACAACTGCTGGCAGCGGCCCAGCCAAGCCCAAAAGACAAACCTCCCAGAAGACGAGAACGGAGAACGGCCACGCGTAGAGGCCCAATGGCAGCCAGCCCCAACCCCAACCTCAAGCCCATCCACAGTGCAAACAGAGTTCATAATTAAGCGCCAGAATGCCGGGAAAGCCTCTTGCTTCTTACCTTAGATGCAAAATATTTGTTTATCACATCGCGATAATTGCCGCCGGCGCTCGCTCAGCCTCGGCCTCGGAGTTGCAGTCGGAGTCGGAGTCGTGGCTCCGCGCCGATTTATGCGCAGAGGGGCCAAGCCAAGAGGCAACAGGCCAGGCCAAGACAGGCCACGCCGAGCCGGCCAGACCAAAGACGAACGAAAAAGGCCAAAAGCGGAGGGGAGAAACCAAACGCAAGCGTGTGCCGACCGCCTTCGAGACCACTAAAGACCGAAAAAAAAGCTGAGACTGAGGCTGAGAGGATGAGCACTGAAGATGAGGACTGAGAATGAGGATCAAAGCGTGCCTCGGTGGTGGGTACAAGTTTATTGGCGTGGCATGGCGTGGCGTGGCGTATGTGCAAATAGCCGCAGTTGGAGCTGATTGCCGAGATCTGTGCTTGGTCCAAGCATCGAGCATCGAGCATCGACTGCTCCAAAAATGTGGGCGTGTGACACTTGAGCTGCTATCGCCCGAGAATCTCTCAGCAAAAGGAGAAAAAACAAAACAAATTATTGATAAGCAGATCGCTGGTGCACTGCCAGAAACGATGTTTCGAAACCAGTTATTCCGTCCACGAGCAGCATGGTGGGTTTCTCCCAGTGCATGCTGCTCGCCCAGGTAGGTGCAGTTCGACTTCCCTTATCGCAGATGGAGCCCGGCACACGTTGGTCCGGGGCCCGGGCTGAATGAAGCACACATTGATGGCTTGCCGGCTGTCCTGTCCTGTCTGCTGGGTCTCGGCTCAACGCCTTTACCATTCTGTTATGTAAGGTGCCGTTGCCGTTGCTGTTGTTGTCGTATATGTGTTTTTTTTAATAATTGCAACAGCAACTGCGGTAGGTATGACGTACTTGGGTATTGCGTTTATCAAAAAGCGAGTGATTGTGCAGCATACGAACTTCAAAGTGTGTGTTTTTTTTTGTTATAGTCCATCTAAGATTGGATTTTATCCAAGACAAAAAACCAGCAAGAAACTTTTAAATTTTAGAAACTGCAAGATTTTGAGTTTGACTTTACGCGGTAGTCTATGCTGCCAGATCAGCTACTTTTCGCATTAACCAACACTGCTCCAAAATTCGAAAATTTTGATGGGCTGAAAGATGAAAACGCGTAAAAAGTCGGAAAAGGTATTAAAAGTATTTATTTTTGAGTATTTACTTTCTAAGTGTTTTTGAAAGTCCCATCTCCCGTCTATTTAACAATTGCGATTCAATCTGTGTTGTAGAGCCAAAGAAGAATTGTAATAATAATTTATGGGTTTTGGTTGACATTTTTAGCTTGAATCTTATGTTGTAAACAATCTAATAAAACTAAGTCTAATCTTGTTTAAAATTTATTAATTAATAGCATAAAATTATAGTTTTATTAATTTTAAAATATTAAATGGAACATACAATGTTTTTGTTTTCGTCATATTTACGCTGCATATTTAAAATGGCAATCTATATTTAGGTACCTTTTCGAGGGTAATGCGGTATATTTGATGAATATGTGTGCGGTCACACTGATCCATTAAGCTGCAAAATCATCGACGTTTTAAACCATCGAACATTTTTAAAACAGATCAAATAAACTAGAAATTTTAACAAAAAAACTTATAAAAGTTGTGATAACTAGCCATTCTTGTGGAGAATCGATTGATATATTGGATTTAATTCTAATTTTAGCGCTGAGAATCCCAACTAGCTAGTAATATCAAAAAGCATCAAAATTGAGGAATATGATTAAAGACTACGGGATATTTTTAAAATGAGATGGTATATTTTGGTATATTTTATCGATAATTTCGCTGGAAACTAGGGCTGGGAAAACAAAGATATGGCCACCATAGATAGTGGAAACTATTGATTGTGAAACCGCACGATACTATCGAACAATTTGAAACCTCAATAAAGAAAATCCAAATTTCATACATTTCAACCATAACTCGTGTTTTTCATACTTTCATGAGATAAAGAAAATAAATAAAGGTGAGGAGATCAGTCTCAAAATGTTTACTAACTCTAAAAATGATGTGCGTGCCATTTTTCAAATTTTTCAGTTAATATACATGGCTCTTTTAATAATTTACATACATTTACATACTGTAGACAAAGCTCCCTTGCTTCCATAAAGGCGTCATAAGGTATACAATCCAATAAAAAGGAGTATTTATAATAAGTCAAATTGATTATTCAATCGGATTAAATTATTTTTTCAGAGTTAAAAGTCTTTGCAAGATAGTAATATCAAATAGAACATCAAAATCGAGGAATATGATCTCGCACTACGGTATGGTACGGTATATTTTTAAAATGAGATGGTATATTTTATCGATAATTCCGATTTCACACTTAGGGCTGTCAAATATTTAAAAAATATCATATCTGTGATATACACTCTATTTCTAGTTTTTAGAAACATTTGTACCTGGTCAATGCGAACTCATCGTCTGCGACCACCTAATTTCGAGGTAGCGATTAAATTAAAAAAAATATATATATATCTGTGATATATTTTGCTTGCAAAAAATATATATTATTTTTTGTTATTTAATCGCTACAGCGAAATTGGATGGTCGCATGACGATGAGTCCGCATTGACCAGGTACTTCAGCTTATGTTGAATATTATAAAAAACAATGTTACTGAAAATTTTGAACTCAAAAAGAGTTGTTTGCCGAACGGACACCAAAAATATAATGTTGCAAAAAATATCATAATAATTAAAACATATAACTGCAAATATATCGATATATTTGACATTATTAAGCTTGTATATATTTGTATATAAATAGTTTCCATAGAGAAAAAAGAAACCTTACATATGTTTTTAACATCTTTAATCCTTATTCCACTTTTCTGTGTTTTTAATTTGACTTATTCAACTATTCTTCGCTTTACATACATAATTCTTTTGAGTAAGTGTTTATGGTTTTTGGTTCAAAACACACACATACTTTTTCACAGTACGAAAATCCTCCAGATCATATTCTGTCTCGCGCACCTCACAAAAACAACCACTGCTGCATAAATTGCTCTTTCCTAGTAAACCCAGTTACGTGAGCTAAACGAATAGGGACGTGTGAGACATACACTCACATCAGTGAGATGTCGCAGCTATCTTGGAGCGAAATTCGGTGGCTCTAGCTTTTATAGTCTCTAAGCCAGACCACTAACCAAATAGTATAATAGATATCCAGCTTTGAAGAAGCAAAACGTCACCGCAAAATGTGCGCCTTGGAGTCCCAGGCCTCTGCCTGGAGTCCCGGCTACAAGTATTAGTGCATGTAGAACACGCAGCAGAAGCCCAAGCTACATGGGTATTAGTGTTTGTAGAGCGCGCAGCTAGAAGCTACATTTGTATAAGTTCGTGTAGCCAATGATTTTGTAGCGCTCCAAACCGGTTTCACACGGACACTGCAAGCAATGTATGTGTTGGTGCGTTGACTTCCTAAACTCACAGTTTAGGAAAGAAAATTCGTTTTGATGATTTGATTTTGTTTTCGGGGCTTGGCGTATGAACCTGACCTGCCGCAACATGTGCAGAATGAGGGGTGGGGTTGGTGGCCAGACCCTTGGGGGTTGGAAAAATAAATATACCAATAAAAGTTGTTATTGTATTTGAATGCTGTAATTGTTTTAAATGCAGATTTTATACTGCTTTATTCAAAATTGTATGCATATTATGGAAACGCCGTCGCTTCTCGACTTCGTTGCTGCCGTATTATCAACATTGTTACCAAATCCATCTTTTACAGACAAATCATTTCATTTCATTTCATACAACTTTTCAACTGCTGTTCTCGTCGTCGTTTCTGTTCTCGACTTCATGTGCGCTTTAATTGTTAGCGCTTGAAACCTTTTCATTTTTTTTTTTTTTTTTTTTGCTTGTGAGCTAACATACCATTCAAAATGAAAACCCTCAAGACTTTATGAAGTAGCTTGCCCCTCAATATCAAAATAAATTTGTTTTGTGTGACCTTTATATGCTTTATATAATTTAGGGTGAAAGGGGTAACGGATATTAACATCTGAATATGTATACAAATAATGAATTGCGGCAATCGACTTTTGCGATACAAATATTTCCCATTAGAGTATTCAGAGTCACGGTGTGAACAAGCAAGAAGTTTTGACGGAACGGGACATGGAGACATGTTTGATGGCAAGGCGGCTGCCTTGCACATGTACACACACATTAACACTTGCACATTTTCCTCCGTCTCCCATCGGCAAATCGAGATTTGGACAACTGACCTCAAATTTGATGCCCAAGCAAGGCACTAAAATCTGCATAGACCCACCGCGTACTTATTATTTTTTTGTTTTATTTGTGTACATAATTTACATATGTATGTATAATGTACATACTATGTATGTGTAAATTTGTGCACAATGAGCTAACGATCAGCTTAACTATAAATTATAAATACAAACAAATGTACAAATTTACATACATACATACATACAGTATATATATATATAGTATATATGTATATATTCTTCATCTATTACTATTACTACTACAATATATATATAAATTTATAAACATATATATATATTTATATACAAAATAATAAGTACGCGGTGGGTCTATGCAGATTTTAGTGCCTTGCTTGGGCATCAAATTTGAGGTCAGTTGTCCAAATCTCGATTTGCCGATGGGAGACGGAGGAAAATGTGCAAGTGTTAATGTGTGTGTACATGTGCAAGGCAGCCGCCTTGCCATCAAACATGTCTCCATGTCCCGTTCCGTCAAAACTTCTTGCTTGTTCACACCGTGACTCTGAATACTCTAATGGGAAATATTTGTATCGCAAAGTCGATTGCCGCAATTCATTATTTGTATACATATTCAGATGTTAATATCCGTTACCCCTTTCACCCTAAATTATATAAAGCATATAAAGGTCACACAAAACAAATTTATTTTGATATTGAGGGGCAAGCTACTTCATAAAGTCTTGAGGGTTTTCATTTTGAATGGTATGTTAGCTCACAAGCAAAAAAAAAAAAAATGAAAAGGTTTCAAGCGCTAACAATTAAAGCGCACATGAAGTCGAGAACAGAAACGACGACGAGAACAGCAGTTGAAAAGTTGTATGAAATGAAATGAAATGATTTGTCTGTAAAAGATGGATTTGGTAACAATGTTGATAATACGGCAGCAACGAAGTCGAGAAGCGACGGCGTTTCCATAATATGCATACAATTTTGAATAAAGCAGTATAAAATCTGCATTTAAAACAATTACAGCATTCAAATACAATAACAACTTTTATTGGTATATTTATTTTTTCCAACCCCCAAGGGTCTGGCCACCAACCCCCACCCCTCATTCTGCACATGTTGCGGCAGGTCAGGTTCATACGCCAAGCCCCGAAAACAAAATCAAATCATCAAAACGAATTTTCTTTCCTAAACTGTGAGTTTAGGAAGTCAACGCACCAACACATACATTGCTTGCAGTGTCCGTGTGAAACCGGTTTGGAGCGCTACAAAATCATTGGCTACACGAACTTATACAAATGTAGCTTCTAGCTGCGCGCTCTACAAACACTAATACCCATGTAGCTTGGGCTTCTGCTGCGTGTTCTACATGCACTAATACTTGTAGCCGGGACTCCAGGCAGAGGCCTGGGACTCCAAGGCGCACATTTTGCGGTGACGTTTTGCTTCTTCAAAGCTGGATATCTATTATACTATTTGGTTAGTGGCCAGACTTCCAGACGGATAGACAGACATGACTATATCGACTCGGCTCATATAACAACAGATTAAATATTCTTTATGGGGTCGGAAAAATTTACTTCTGTGCGTTACATACATCCACTTTTGTGCACAAATACAATTTACCATATATATTTATTTAGATCCTGTGGTTATTTACCGAAATTGAAATATCAAGAGATATCGCAAAATATATTGACATTTTGGAAAAAAAATCACGGTGTAAATATATTTTTATTTAAAAAAAAAATATCGATATATTGATATTTTGATATATATTTGACAACCCTATGTTACTGATGCCGATTCATCGTCGTCGACCATACCATCGCATTTAAAAAAAAAGGAAAATTATTTTAAAAATCCTAATGACGGGTAGATAAGTTAGTGAATTAATTTACAAAAAAATCAAATATTACACGTTCCAGGCGGTGTACGCGTGTGCAAATAACAAAATATCCAAATTTCGAGCGATAAGGTAAATGTGAAATGGGCGTGCTGAGGGAGCAGCAGCAGCAGTAAAGAAAATGGCGTAATCACGCACTCAAACCCTAAAGCAAACCAACAAACACAACGAAAACGGAATAAACGATACCCAATCAGCCAGTCAGCAATAATTTTAATAAAAAACGCCAAATAGAGGAAAAAAAAGTATTATACAGTGAAAAATTGTGAGGAAAGCAGCGTAAGCAACGCTTTTTATTGTGCAGCCATATTTGTTCCGTGAAAAAAACGAAAATGATGCATATAAACGTACATACTCGCATATATACATATGTACGTATAAAGAATTAACTGAAAAAAAGAAGCACTTCGTATCAGATCGTCCCGTTGTTCGCAAACACAAGCAGTTTTCAACGCGATTCGATTCTCGTTCAACGTACGTTGATATATAAGTACATACATACGTGCATACACATATCCATACAAATATATATATATATGTGCGCGCGTGTGTAGATTTGTATGTACACATGTACTTTCAATATCGCGATGGCATCACAAAAACACGACGCGCACAAACACACGCACGCATGTTCGGACATAGAGACAATATTGTATGTATGTATATGCTTGGTTCGACTGGTTGTGTTGTTGTAAATAGCCGTGAGCGAGCAGAGCCAGCACATAAGGGCTGGCTCAATTTATAAATATAAAAAAGCATGTGGCTGCGCAGCGGCTGAGCAGCTAGCGTCGTTGTCCGCAGAGCGCAAGGGATTTTATTACGTCGAGCGTTTCGTTCGTTCGGTCGTTGGGTTCGTTTTATATTTTTGGATATTTACACATGTTCATGCATGTCTGCATCTCTCCATTCCATACCCATATGCATCTCTCTCACTCTCTGCGTGTGAGAGCAGCTAACAGGCTCCTTGAATGCAACGTAACGGGAAACTGGCGAGTGCAATGCGAGACGCGACAACGTGAAAGGGTATAGCCATGGAAACGGTAGTGGCTATGGGGCATGTGGGGACTGCAGTGAGTGCAGCCACAACCGTATTGATCCCCCACCCGCAAAGCATAGTCCACTGTGAAATATTCCACGAGATACTTCCATTTGGTCATAGGGCTTGCAAAGCAACACCAACACATAATACATACATACATACAGTGCGGTTCATGAAAATAGTGCTGCTAAATAAAATGTGCTTAAAGTACCGTTGTTGAAAGGATACGTATACGTGTTTAATTGAAAACCAGTGAAAGCGTTACCTATACAAAATGTGAGCCCATATGGGACCTGATATTCCTCGTAAACCTCACTTAATGCCGAATGTGAATCACGTTTAAATGAAAATGTGCTAACGTCACAGCAAATACCGCTGAAACAGTTCTCCGAACATGAGTCAATTGCTTAAAACTTGATTAGTCATTGTTTTACAGATGTCCAACTTAATTAAGAAACTTAACAAGGGCCTGCTTTGCCAATTGATTAGATTGTCGCCGTTGTCTTCGTTTTTTTCGCGAATCCATGAAAGGGAATTCTAGTATAATGGGCCAATACTCTCTTCCGACAGATATCTTCAAAGCATGGGCCTAAACCCAGACATCATTCAATGGGAAAAAGCTTTGTTCGACTCTACAAACTTCAACGGTAACAAAGGCCTCCTTAAGAGCTTTAAAACCAACAGATCAAAATTGAACTACCCTTTGTAAGTGTATAGACACTTTTTCGGACCAAAACTTGTATGCCTACAGCGTTTCCAAGGGCTCTGCTCTCCTACAAATTGCTTGATACCAGCATCAGCGCCAGCGTCGGCAGCGGAATATGTAGTTTCACCCAAGTACAACCAGTTTTTGGCGTTCATTTACGAACGCAAGGCCAAAGTTCACACAAAACAAAGGTTCTCGTGCCATTTGAGCTTGCTTTGCTGCCTTCTGCGGTATCTTATCACGAGTGTGTATGTGTGTGTTTGTGTTTGAGTGTACACTCGCTAAACTATCAATCAGTGCTCCGTACGTATCTACAACTTCTTATAATTGCGCAGAAGAATGCACTGGCGGAATTTAATCGACATGGAAAATGAGCGGAGAATGATATCGATTGTGGGCCAGCTGTTTATCCGTAGAAAGCGGCAACAATAACTGTGGATCGAAGTAGTTTACAGATCAAATGATAAGTGGAAATCGCGTTGGACCATTGCTCAAGCAACTGATTTACTTATTGATCGAAAGGGATCTGGCATTTGGGTGCAACCAACTAAAGCGATTCTTGAAGCGACTGGATCTGGGCAGATCTGATTTGAAAGCTAACGTCTACAATCCTCCAAATTGGTGCATACAGTGAACATTGATAAGGGGAATAACTTTGAGTTTAATCATTTCATAATAATCTACGCATAAAACATCACTACACTGCACCACATGAGGCGAAATTTCTTACACATTTGACAAAACATTGCCCAGGCAGTCGGCTGTTAGACTCATCGCAGGTCCTTCCCACGTTAAACTTTCGACCCGCTGACCAGTCAGACCCCAGTGTAACTTTGGCCCCAGCTGCACCTACTGCGATAGCACAGCTGCAGTGCCTTCTATAAAGAAACGGCGACCCGAAACGACCGACAATGCAGTAGTCCGAGTCCTTCAGTTGACATCCGCACAGCAACCCCAAACACACAGAGGGCCACACATACATATACACGACGTAGATGAAGTGAAACGGATACAATGCCCTGCGGCAGCCGTCGAGGCGGCAGCGCCAGCTTTCTTCCCTTGCTTTAATCGAAAAACAGGATTTTCATCCCCGTCGAGAGCAGACTTTAGTTTTAATTTCATTATAACTGAGAAATCGCAGTAGGAATGCTCTGGCAAGAAACATGCGTATTAAATTCACCATTTCCCAAATGGAAAACATAAAGAGCAAGAGAGGGAGGTATGTAGACGCAGAGGCAGAGAGAGAGAGAGTGGCCGAGGGAAACCAGCTTGTAACTGGGAAAACTATTTTATTGAAATACAATTTATTATGCGATTAGGCGATTAGTTAGATAGGTGCCGCCGCCCTTTCCCGGGATTACTAGGTGGAGCATGTGCGTGCGCGTGGCCAGTGAAACGTTGTCGTCATCGCCCCATAGTCATACTCGTCGTCCCAGTCGCATTTTTCGAGTCAGATGATAAAGGCAAATACATACAC
The DNA here is from genome assembly GCF_008121235.1 of Drosophila subobscura. Taxonomy (NCBI): domain Eukaryota; kingdom Metazoa; phylum Arthropoda; class Insecta; order Diptera; family Drosophilidae; genus Drosophila; species Drosophila subobscura. The sequence continues at coordinate 5,077,479 of NC_048531.1, forward strand.
ACACGTACTAAATAATCCGGGGATGGGGCCGCAACGTTATCGCGGCGCCCTCTGAAATAGAAAACAAATGAAAATAATAGCAAAACTTATTTTTGGATTTCCAATCGAAAACAAATCCCAGGAATATATGTACATTTTTGGAGCCGGGACTGTAGGATTACAGTAATTTCACTGCAGCTCTGCAACACCTGCTCTCTTGCATTCTCTCTCTCTCTCTCTGTCTGTCTATATGGGCGCTCTCTCTTGTGCTGTACTTTTGACCCTCCAACCACTTGTTTCGATTTTCGCAAGAAATGGGACCACACCACACTGAAAAGGAGCAGACACAACAAAAACGAAAAGAAGAACGAAAAATAAAAAACAAAAGGTAAACAGAGACGCGAAGAAGAGATATAGGCGGACGGGACGGAGTTGCAAAAATTGCCAGTACTTAAAATTTCCAAAATACTTAAATTGCAAACCTAAAACTGCACTTGCGTGTGTGTGTGTGCTCTCATTTCGTGTTGAAAGAGAATATACAAAAGGCACCGACATACAGGCGGTGAGAAAAGGACGGGCAGACATATGTAAAGAAAGACGGATAGGCCACGGAGCGACCTTTTATTTACTTTCTGCTAAAGAATCAAGGGACGAGATCCGAGACCTGAAATCTGAGCATTTTGAACAGATGTTTCGAAAATTTTGGTTTCTTGATTTCACCAGCCAAAAAATTATTGAATACATGTTTTCGACTGCATCTGTGTGGATGTGCAAGTACACACACATACAGGCATGCATGCACAGTATGTATACAGCATATATACAAGCACATACAATGCAAAGTGTGAAACAAGACTCTTTTTCACATACCTGCTTTACTTTATTCCAGGTAACGTCGACGACAACGGAATAACTAAGAGCAGCGGCAGCACGAAGCGAGCAGCAGAGCACGCAGAATAAAGAAACAAGGAAACATTTGCACAGCAAGCCGAGCAACTGCAGCAGCAGCAGCCAGGCCAGGCCAGGCAGGCAGGCAACGACAAGAAAAACCACTTCAACAAAAGAGGATAACATATTGGAAGTGCTCACATACACACACCCATACAGCTCACTCAACACACACATGAGTGGAAAGAGAGACGAAGCATTGTACGTGCTCGGTTGACGGTGGGAAAGTAAACCGACATCTTTTTACGAGCAGAGAGTTTTGCAATCAGAAGAAGACAGCAAGCAGCCCCAGAGAGTGTTCGTTCACAGTTGATCGGGCCAGCCCTTTGATAACGCACGGAGGCACAAAAAGTGAGAGAGAGAGAGAACAAACCTCTCACAGTGAGATCAGAGACAGGTTGCTGCCCAAAACCAAAACCAAAAACTCGAACACGCACAACGCATTTGGAAATCAAGCCAGGCCTAGCGGAAAGTGCGTGAGCGTTTATGCGTGCGTAATCAAAGCTCCAAAAACTGTGAGAGACCCCCCCTTCGGTCCCAGCCAAACTGCATTTGCCCAGCGTTGCCACATAGCCAGTACGCGTGGGGGCGTAAAACCAGTGTTGGATAGCACTAAGCAAGACACCAGGAAAGGAAGAAATCCATGAGCAAATAAACGTAAATTCAACTGAATTTCAAGCGAATTGAATCGTTATCCTTATCATCAAACAGACTCCAAATGAAAACGATAGTGCTCAGTCCGGACGATCTGCAGAACTTTAACAAGTTCATCTATGACCCAAAGTCAGCGGCCCAGCTGGCCGCCAGTGCGGGAGCGATTGGAGCAGCGGCGGCGGCGGCAGCAGCCGTGCACGGTCAGCAGCCGGGGGGAGCGAACACCACCACAGTGCAGCTAGTAGCCGGCGGTGGCGGCCTTGGAAACTCCACTCCAGTCCCTACCAGCACAGCGCAGCAGACCAGTGCCAATAACCTGATGGCACTGCACTACTATCTGAAGCATCCGGGAATACAGCAGATGCCCAGCGCCACCTCGGTCCAGCATCAGATCCAACACCAGCATCAGCACCAGCAGCAGCTTTTGGCCCAGTCGCAGACACAACTAAAGCAGCTGCAGTTGAAACAGCCCACAATCCACCAGCACCAGCAACACATCAGCTACCACCATCCGTACTACCAGCAGACGCAGCACCAGCAGCAGCTCCAGCTGCAGCCTCAGACACAGATGAGCCACAGCAATCCGCACGCACCTCTGAAGAGCCAGCAACCGCCACAGACACATCTGCCCGTGCACGCACTGAACCAGAACTCGAACTTCTCCGCGGCCAGCTCCAGTACGGGCGGAACAGCCTCCAGTCATGCGCCTACACAGCAGTCGAACGGCTCCAGTGTATCACCCACCATCATCCAAAGGGTCGCGGCAGTGGGCGGACCAAACAGCAGTAACATTGCAGCCGCTGCCAACGCTCTACTGCGAGCCACGGCCGCCGGCAATGCCAACACGTCGTCCTCGTCATCGAGCTCCTCCTCCTCTTCCTCGTCGGCGTCGTCGAGCTCCTCGTCAGGCTCTTCCTCCAGCTCAACGAACTGCGCCAAGAAGCTGAAAACAGAGCCCTCACTCTCCCAGTACAATCAGACGGAGCGCCTCAACTTCGCCAACACGTACATCGTGTGGAGCGAGGAGCACTGGCGACGGGTGGTTTTCCACGACGAGAGGCGCTTTAACCTGGACGGACCTGACGGCTTCTCCTACTACTTTCACGACTTGAGGAACTACGAGCGCACTCTGTCGCAGCGGCCGCGTGGCAACTCTGTCTACATCTACCTGATGATCTGTGTGGGTGGGGCCCTCCATCTGGAGGTCTCGTCGGCCAAGCTGCGTCCCGAGTCCTGCATCGAGATCGTAATGCGCGAGCGACCCAATATCATCAGCAAACTGGGTGGCGGCACAGAGTTTGTTCTGCAGGATCAAAATTGGATGCATTACGCACTGCCCACGGCCCAGGACCTGCTCAATGCCGAGGGTCTGAAGACCCAGAAGTGGCCGACCATTGCGCACGACCTCAACATTATGGAGAACATCTGGGGCTGGCTCATCCGAGAGGTGTTCGACGGCGGGCGAAAATTCTCGCGCAAGGACGACTTGATATTCCGCATCAAGGAGGCGTGGTCCCGCCTGCCGCTCGATCTGATCACCAACCTGTACAGCACCCTGCCGGAGCGCATCACGGAGTTGTACTACACACAAGGCGTCTACACGAATTGTTGACAACCGACAGAGCAACGTGGACGTGGACGTGGATGTGGTGGTCGGTTGACACCCAGCTCAGGGCACTCCCAACGGCTCAGCTTCACCTGGGAGAGGGAGTGGGAGTGGGAGTGCAGACGGATTCTATTGTAGGACTGCGTCCGTCTAAGGCGAACTTTCAAGACCTGATCCTGCTGCCGATACCAGCACGCCATCCCGGTGGGTCAACTAGGTGGGAGCGGCGTTCCTCTGCTGTATACAAAAATCAATACAGAAGAAGGAAATCTTTATACAATTCAACTTAACTTTTTGTGTATAGCTTTAAGATGTGTGCAACGGAGCAGCAGACCGTACCGGACGGACCGACCGACGGACGGACCTAAGGGAGCGGGACAGAGAGACGCCTGGTTTAAGATTATACAGTTCTTTAGTTATTTTAAGGAGAAACAAAACAGAAAGAAGTGGAAAAGCATGCAAGAGAGAAAAAACAATCGCGCGCTAGGATTGGGCACGCCATGTGTGTGTGGTGACACTGGCAGACACACGAAAAGTGTTGCCATATCGCTTTGTAATTAGTGTTTTTATTCCTCCCTTTCCCCGCATCCCACCACATACACACACCGCCAACACCAACCCCCCCGTAATGTGTAAGGCTTAATTTTAGTTGTCGTTTGCCTCCCTTCTACCCCCTCCCCACACTTTAAATATACGTATCTAGATTAAACATATACATAAATAATTATTAGTTGCAAAACAAATTTATTTGAACTTAACTCCTTTTGTTGATTGTTTTTAGTTATGCAAGCGAGAGAGAGATGAGTGGAAGTAGAGAAGAAAAAGACGCATGAAGAGCGCAGGGGAAATTTATGCAAGCAAGATGAAAATGAATAAAATAAAACTTGTAACTAAAGTATTATTGTAAGGCATAGTTTTTGTTGTAGCAAAATACGGAAAAGAACTCACGTAAATCTATACAGACAGACACACACATACACACAAACACATGAATAAACACACGCAAGAATCCTATCATGTAAAATGTTTACGAACAGAAATTATAAATAAACTAATTATCAATGTAATTAATACATATTAAACGAAAGAATAACAAAACGAAACAAAGCAAAAGCAACTTAGTGTTAATTTAAGATCAAAATAACTAACTGAAGAGTATAGACAGACAACTAGAAATCGATAGAAATCATGCTGAAAATTCATCCCCAATCCGAACCGAACCCAGCCCACTACACTCCTACCCTAACCGCCAGCCCCCAATAGACTCAAAAGAACCCATAGAACTCGAACAAATTTCCTAGTGATGGATGGGTGGGAGAAGCACTTTATTTGCCATGATAAAGGGCAGCTACTGGCGAGTAGCTCCATGCTAAACCCATTGTTAGCAATACAATGAATGAACTGAACAAAATGAATGCAACTTAATCTATGAAAATATCCTTGAAATAAATACACACAGATACATGCATATGTGGATATGAAAAACTTATCTCTCAATTTGTAATTTGTCAGATACGATATGTGAATGTGATTCCTCTCTTGTTTCGCTTTGTGCAATGAACTACTCTGGAAAGGGGCAACCCAAACAAAACTTTATACATGCATATACATACACACGTACAGTTACAAATACACATGCAAGCGAGCAACCAGAAAGATCAACAAAAGTGGAATTATTACGATTAAATAATAAAACACACGAAAAATGCAATTACCAATAAAAACTACCAGCAAAATACGTAACAAAATCAAAAATAAAGAGAAGGGATGTGTGAGACGCTTCTTACGCGTCACAACTTTTATACCCGGCTCTCAGTACTACATCTGCAACTTAGCGGTTATTTGTCAAATTTTACATTTTTTCTTCATCTGTCATCTACATCAACAACACCACTCACGCCAACACGCTCCTTTAGCTCGCCACCCTCCCCTATAGACACACACTGCAGAGTCGCGGCAGAGGCAGAGGCAGCGGCAGAGATGTGTCAGGGGCAGAGGCCATAAACTGCGCGAAGCAGAGTGTGCTGCTATAAGCTGTGGGACGGGGTGGGCCACTGAAAATTAATTTCTTCATTGTGGCTATAATAATGATCCAATCGGATTTGGTGATCTGATAGATATGGTCATTCCCTACGGAATGGCTTTTTTAGTTTTCTGTTATCTTCAAAATTGTAGATTTGGGAGGTTTTCGCCCTTTTGTGGGGCGGAAGGGGGCGGGGCTCATTTTTGAAAAATACACTGGTTTCAGTGTGAGCATACAGCAGTCTGGTGCCAAAATTAGGTGGCTCTAGCTCTTATAATCTCTGAGAACTAGCCGACAAACAAGACGGACAGACGGACGGACGGACAGACGGACAGACAGACATGGCTCAATCGACTCGGCTATTGATGCTGATCAAGAATATATATACTTTATGGGGTCGGAAACGTTTCCTTCTGTGCGTTACATACAACCGTTATCCGCACAAATACAATATACCCTATTTACTCTTCGAGTACCGGGTATAAAAAACTTTTATTCCTTGGAGAGTTCTACTGGATATAGACAATCGATAGATGGGCAGTTTTTAAATATAAAAGGCTTTATTCAAAATTCGTGTGCGTTATAAAATTGGCTTCCTGTATACATATATAAAACATTTCAATGTGTAAATATTCTGTGTAAAATGTATACTCGTATTTGGTCTATTGGCACGGCAAAAGTGTTTCGTGGAGTTTGTAAATATCGTTGCATTGAAATCTATTCTAGGCACTTTGAGTCTGCTGCATTCAGCCAGATATTCATATTGGGGTTACATTATTAGATACTTTGTGCAGTCACATTAAAATACTGTCAAGTGGATCCTCGTTCGGAGTTCATGGAATGCGGCTGCGTACACAGGTGGGACTGCAAAAGGGCAAGTCCTGCTTGACACAGAAGCGGCCGCCGATGAGCGACTTTGAGCACTGGACACCAGCGCAGACAAAGCACTGGCCATGCCAGTGGATGTCGCCCCAGGCCACACCCTGGTCCGCTGGACCGATGGGCTGCTGGCATTGCCTACAATTGACGGCAAAGAACTTGTCGTAGCACTGCAGGCACAGCGGCATGTTCGACTTCTCGTCGGGAATGTATTGCTGTCCGGCCAGCGGCTCGTCGCACTGATAGCAGCAAAAGTGTTTGATGTGGTACGTGGCGCCCTCGGCAGCTGTGTACTCCTTGGTGAAGATCAGCTCGTCGCACGCCTTGCAGCGTGGTATCTTCAGCTTGATGGCCAAGTCACGGCCACAGTACACCTGTCCCTGGTGGAAGAAGTAAACCAAATCGGCCAGCAGCTCGCGACAAGTGTGGCACTTAAAGCAGCCGGGATGCCAGGCAATCTCCTTGCCGGCACGTTCCGCCTTGACGGCCACCTCGCCGAAGCCAATGGGCTGATTGCAATCGCCGCAGTTGATGCCGGGCACGGGCTCACCTCTGGCTGATGGCTCGTTGCCCTGGAGGCGCAGCTGCTGGAACTGCTCCGGCATGCCCGCACAATTGGGATACATGTTCATGTCCTCAATGCCTGGAATGGTGGTGAATTTGCCCTGGCCGGGTGTAAGATCCTCGTTACCATAGCCTGGGGTCGAAGGCTTCGAATGGAAGCCGGAATCGCTGCTCTGGGAGGTGGGCAAGTTCCCATAGGGCTTTGCATAGGCAATGTCTCGACTGGCATTTGCCATTTCTGCGAACACTTTGTCAATGTCCTCTAGGAGCTGCTCGTCGTTCAGCAGCCAGTCGTGCACCTGCTTGATGGGCTGCAGCAGCTGGCACTTGTCGTGTTCGATACCCTTGTCCTGGAGGCTGCGGAAGAGTCGATCGTAGTACGGACCATTGGCCACAGCCGAGTGGAGCATGTGCCTATCCACTCCGGCTTCCTGCAGCTGCCCCTTGGTTGTGGGCGACAGTCCGTGCAACTGGCTGAGGCTCTCCACGGCAGCTGGTGAGCTGGCAATGACTACGGGCGGAGGAGGGCGTCCAGCGCGTACTTCTAGGAGCGCCTGTTTCAGCGGTTCCGCCTGTATGATTTGGGCAAAGACGGGATCACGCTCATAGTCAATGTTGGCAGGCAGACCGCAGTCATAGACAATGGTCGAGACGCCGCCGAACTTAACACGTCGCATGGGCGTGTCTTGTCGCATTTGGGCACCGAATCTGGCCTGCACCGGATTCTTGAGCGGCAGCGGAGAATTGAAGGGAGTAGCTGGAGCGGATTTGAGTGGCGTTACCGCTGTCATGGGCTGCGGACAGATGGTGCTGATCTCTGCCCTGAATTGTGGATTGTTCACGTACTCCTTGCGGAACTCGGCAATGGGTCCGAGCTTGGGATCCCTTGAAATGTTCAGGTTCTTCTCCTAAACAGGAATTCCATGTGAAGAATTAATTGAACATCAAAATCTGAGCATATTCTTACCTGGAGCATTCCCAGCACCTTGTCATAGATGACGCCATGGGTGACGAGGCTTTGCAGTGCAGGCTTGCTGATTCCCAGCAGCTTCTCCTTGGTGCGGGCCTGCAAGGCGCCGTTTTCCTCAAACTGAGTTATTGAGTCGGTCAACGGCTCCGAGAAGGCCACAAGCAGCTTGGGCTGGGCATTCACCTGGCTGGACAAGGCATCGCTCACCTTCGGATTAGACAGCAGCTCTGTCAGTGTGGCATCAGCCACGGGCAAGAGGCCCAAATATTGCCAGGTCTTGTTCGCTGCTTCCGAGTGGACTGGTGGGGGATTGGCCACATGCTCAACATGGCCATGTGTCAAGCGGTTGCCAACGCGCACAACAATTCCCTGCCCCACGCACTGCTCGCGCAATTTTTGCACATACTGCTGCAGCTGGCGGGCCTCTGTTTCAGATAAGCCGTCGCACAGCGCAGCATCCAGGTCGTGTGGAGGCACTTGGAACTCCAACTGCTGCTTGCGCCTGTGTGCCGCATCGCTGCCAGCCACGGGAATCTGGGCAGGACCCAACTTCTCCATGTAGTCCGTGACCACATCGGGTGCCGCGTTCGGGGGCACCCACTCCAGTTGCACGGGCTGGCTGGCAAGCGCCTTGATTTTGATATCTAAATGGGAGCACCATTCGTGATGAATTATTCGCTTTGTTTCCCATGAACCACTTACATGCTGGCTTGGCCCTTATCTGCCCGAGAATCTCGAACTGCGCCCAGCCGGTGGCGTCATCATCCGTGCACATATGCTGATTCTTGCGACACTTGCAGTTGCGGCAGACCTTCCGCCAGAAGTGCAGATCCAGGCCCGGGCACTTGTCCTTGCACTCGGTGCAGGGAGCCCCGGCCCCACTCTCATGTCCCAGCTTCGAGCGGTTCAGTGTAACCATTTCGCGTCGGTTTTCCAGCTTCGACAGCCATTCTGGTGCTGTGGGCGTTTCCACGCAGGAGTTGGTGCTCTTAGAATCGGACATGCTTGGGCAATCTGTTTAACGGACTGACTGGCCGGTGACTCATATCCTGGAAACAGCCGGCACCTACAAATTTCAGTTGAATTCTTTGTTGTTCAATTTACTTTTTCCGTGCAATTTCCTAACAATCAGTGTGACCGCTGGCTAATGGAATAAAATATACCACACGACCTTCAAAGACATACAAAAGTATTCCGTAAGTACACTGTATATCCCATTTCATTTTACCCGATTTTGATTTCCAGCTTAATATTACCAGCTAGTTAGGATTCTCAGCGCTAAGACTATAATTTTTTTCCGATTTATCAAACAATTCTCAAATTATTATATTTTTCAAAATTAAATTTTAAACTAAAAAGGTCAACAAAAAAATATAGCATAAAACGTTGAGCGTGTGGGCATGGAACGTTTACACTATTTTCATCAATTAAATTACAATTCTGCTTTCCAAGCTGATCTTAAACTTAAACTTAATCATAAATTTCGTTCAGATGGATATCCTGCTGTTAATCCCATTGGAAAATGCTCCAATTGGATTGGACATTTCCAATGGGAGTACGTTCCAAGTACGTTTTTGCTGTTGTTATCTCCCACAATAAAAATTAATACCAAGCAAAAACCGCAGATTTTGTAAAATGCACTCTCAATTTATCTATTTATTTCTTGCATTGAACATTGTTTAATAAATGGGGCTGAAGTGGGTTGAGTTCGTTTTATCCTCTGAGTATTTACGGTATTTTTCAAAAGCGAGAATGTATACTTCTGACGGTCAGGCGGTATATTTTATCAATAACTTCGCAGTCACTCTGAATTGCAGTTTTTTCGCAATTTTAAATTACATTTTAAATATATTTAGAACGCTCATAAACAGTGGTAATTAACGACATTCATTAAATCCATCCTAAAGGAGTGCAGTGCAGCGATATATGGCCAAAACCACACTATCATTATCTTTGCCAAAGCAGCTGAAATTGAATTAATGCAAATTGCAGAAATACGAATACAGAAAAAAATAGGTGAAAAACTGCGTCCCACTGAAAAGTGAAAGTGCAGCAGGGGAGAGACAGCAGATTGGCGCAGCAGTGCAGTATCTGGACCAAACAAGGCGCTGAAAAGCTGAAAAAGAGAGAACAACTATTTGTTGTAGGGATTTCCTATGAAATAAGTTACAATTTTTACCGGTTCTGCATACCAAAGCGAATTGGCTGTGAGCTTGGGGCAACAATTTTTATTTGGCGTTGAAATTCGAACGGTGGTTGTTTTTGCCCCCAGAGCTTGCCTCTGGGTGTGCAAGTGTGTGTGACAGTGTACGTGTGTGCGTGTGTTTGCGTGTGGGTTGCAAGTCAATATGAATGCGTTCATAAAAAGTGATTTCTGTGCGCTTTTTCCCCCGAGGGTTGCTCGCCCTGCCTTGTCATGTGGTCCCGTCCCCGCTTAATTGATTTTGATTGTTTCAGATAGCCAAGCTTCCCTGCATTGTTTTCCAACGCTCGCTCGCTCGCTCGCTCGCAGCCAAATTTCACCTAAGCCACGGACACGGGCATCATGACCGAAAAGTACGACGGCAATGGCGACTTCTCCCCGTACAATGATGACGAGAACGAGTACAGCGGCAAGCCGCGCAAAACTGCTGGCAGCGGAGGCGGCCCGGGAAGTGGGCCTGGTGCCCACAACGGTGACAGTTCCGTTCACGACCACAGCCATCATGGTGGCGATGGCAATGGTAGTGTGCAGATAAACGAGAAGGCCAATGAATACATACGCGACTGCATGGCCGAAAGAAACCGCATGGACAGAAAGTTTCCCATTGGCGAAAAGCTTTTGGATGGCGGTAAGTGGCGGTGGAATGCCAGATTGCTTGACCAACTAATGTCCTCTTGTCTTTGCAGAGATTGAAAAAGTGCAGACAACGGGCCGCATACCATCGCGGGAGCAGAAGTACGCAGACATTTACCGGGAGAAGCCGCTTCGCATATCACAGCGTGTCCTAGTGCCAATCAGAGAGCATCCAAAGTTTAATTTTGTTGGCAAACTTCTGGGGCCCAAGGGCAACTCGCTGCGCCGCCTGCAGGAGGAGACGCTCTGCAAAATGACAGTTCTGGGTCGTAATTCTATGCGGGATCGCGTCAAGGAGGAGGAACTGCGCAACTCGAAGGACCCCAAATATGCGCACCTCAACAGTGACCTGCATGTGGAGATATCAACGATAGCTCCACCAGCAGAGGCATATGCACGGATCGCCTATGCCATGGCCGAGCTAAGGAAGTATCTGATACCCGACAGCAATGACATCATTCGCCAGGAGCAGCTGCGTGAGCTAATGGACAGCACCAGCCTCAATGACAACGACAACGCCAAAAGTGGCTACAAAAAGCCTCCCCACATGCCCAGCGGCAACAATCTGATGAGCGGGGGTCCCGCCAACACCGCTGGCGGTCCCAAAAACACAGCGCATCATACTTATAGGTATTAAAATGAGCTCAAAGCTAAAAGTTGACCTTCTAATTGTTTCGCTTTCTAATTTAGGGGCTCACAGCAGTCGTCGTTCAGCAAAAATGTGCTCGCACCCAAGCAGAAGGTGATGTCCATACTGGAAAAGGCCAGAACGGCCATGGATGAGACATATGGGTGGGTCTCAGTGCATTTCGGTTACAGTTTTTCTGCAAAGTTATTGAACCTGTTGCATTTCCTACAGCAGAGGCTATGATGATGGCATTGGCTATGACCCACATCAGTCGTACGAAAGCTACTCCTATGGCTCACATGGCCACGGACCGCCCACCAGTATACTTGGAGGTGTGGGTAGCATCAATAGCGGTGGCGGTGGGCGTGGTGGTGGTGGTGGTGGTCACTACGATAACACGGACTATGAGCCGGAGTACGGTCGACGGGACTACTATCAGCATTCTCCGAGCTATACAGGTGAGCTTGGCTAACGATTTCCATTGCGAAGTAACGCTCTAATTGACCCTCCCTTTATAGCAGGAGGTGGTGGTGGTGGTGGTGGCGGAGGGCATGGATCTGGCGGCGGCGGCGGCGGCTCACAATCGAATGCAATTGGAAGCACTGGCCTCAGTTCCAATCACAATCGCAGTCATGTTAATAGGTGAAACTTACTGGGACATAGCAGTGCCGGCGGAGGTCGAGTGAGCGGCGCAACAAGTGCCACAAATCCAGTATCAGCAAACCACAATCTGACGATGAAAGACCCAACCAAAAGCAGTCACAACCACAGCAAAAACTTTACGCCAAGCCACGGAACTGAGGGCCAAACTGCACAGAACAGAACTCCCAACAACTATTACCACGCCAGTGGCAGCTCCAAGGTGAGCAGAAATCCATGATCAGACATGATGTTGATTGGTGATCTTTGCTTTCAGCCAAATCAGCAGCAACTTCATCAGTCGCAACCAAAATTCCCACCGCAGCTATCAGCCCACAGCAACATGAGCAACAACAACCAAAAAAACACTACTAATTGTAACAAAGCCATGAAAAGCAACAACAGCAACAATAATAACACCAATAACAACATGCACCAAAGCAATAGCAACAACGATGTTACGTTTTCAATATCCTCCTACATTCGTACACTCAACCAAATGGATTCTATGCCTGGCCAAAAGAGTGCCAATACAACCACAACCAATGCCAACGCAAATGCCAATGCCATCAGCAGCAAAACTCACACATTAGACAGCAAAAACAACAACAGAAACACCACTACAAGCGCTACAGTGCCAGATATGCTATTAGTAAGGTATTTTGATTGAAAAAGCAATTTTAAAGAACAGAAAAACTTCATCAAAAGCAACCATTCAACAGAGAACGAACTCCTTCATCCTTGCACACGCAACGGCCCCGAGTCGATGCAAATAGATGCGACAATGCAATGTGATTTTAGCTTTCTTAGATTCTTTTTAAATTTGTAATGATATAAAATGATAGACTATGCCTAAAGCTTAGATCGTTGGTGAATCGAAGCATCTATTTGCATTGATCGACAACAAGAACATCTCTCTAAATACAATTAACATTTTCTTACAGACCTGCTTTTCCTTCTTCGCTACATATTGGTACATTTCCGTTCTTGCCAGTGCAGTTTTTCTGATTTCAACAATACAACAACTACATCAACAACTACATCAACATCAACAACTACATCACAAATACTTTGTACACTTAAATGCATAAGAGATGATATAGGGGATGAGGACGAGGGGAGAAATATTTACAAAATGGAAACATACAAAACATATACATACATTTATATATACTATACATATATATATATTTTTGCGTGCAAGGATTAACGTTCTATGAAGATGAGGCTGGATCTACAGATTGAAACTTACTTTTGCGTGGGCTACAAACGATACAATTGTGTCAAAGATGGATATATACACACACACACATATACATACACATATATATAAAATATATATATTGTCCGATTTTTTATCTATATTTACAAGACATCTATAAGATAATGGAATGGATACTTAGAGCTACAATCGATATGGCAGTTGAATCAATAACAAGGAGCGCGGCTCAGCTCAAAGTTGAGAGATAGTTTAACCGACAAAGAAAAATTCAACTGACGAAGCAAGACAAAGCTATGTATAGGGGACAGACAGCCCTGGGGCTGAGGGTCCGGTCGGGTCGAGACAAAATCTATGAGATTAAATAACTAAATAAATATAAATATATACATATATACAATACATGAATATATGAAATAATTACAGAGGGCACATTTGAAATCATAATTTTATTTATATATGCATATATATTTGACGAAGTAAAACTAACGATAAAAATACGGATAAAGCTAAAGAAAATATATATATACAAAAACAAATTAAATAATATTTACATTATTAACTGAACTCGACTAAGCGTACGTTGGAGATACAAACAAGCAACAAGCGACAAACGATAAAATACCTAAACAAAGTTATGTAATACTCGACATTTCAACATAAATTAAATCTATTGAATACTAAAACAAATACAAATAACTAACGGAACACATGAATACACGATTAAATATTCGAATAGGCAAGTTATTCGGAGATTGTGAATACCAGGTCCATATACGGACAATGCTGCAAATGATTACTTTATTAAAACCCAAGATACGACAACAATAACAGAGTAAAGAGAATACTTAAAGCCAAACAAACGTAAATTAAAATAACAATTAACAAATGAATACTCGATTAACTTAAAACATATGCGAAATCTAAGTAAAACAGATAACTAACTAATACGATATTATAACGATACTAAACTATGTATGTATGTACTTAAGCCGCAGCACGGGGCAGGGCAAGCAAAGAGGAATAAGTATCTCGATTACGATCATTCTGACTTGAAGACAACGAGACGGGTAGCCGTTGACCGCCCTGTCGATTAAATGTATTAAAGAATAATGAAATCACCTTTAATATATGTAACTCTGAATACCCACAATCCAAACAGTTGCGAACCTTGAGGTTTTTGTTCTGGTTAAATAACCTGATTTAATTTAGATTTTTTATATTAGCTAAGTAGAAAGAAAAAGCAAGCGTGTGCCAAATGAAAATATGTAGGAAAGTGGTGAGGTCAAAAATGAATCGCAGCGGGGTCACCAATCCAGACATCAATACATAATTGTTATTATTTAATACTATGTTTCATTTATCTTTGGAGATCAGATCCGAGCGAACCAATTAATTATGTAATAATGCAATGACTTAACAAATCAAATCGAATAAAATTAAAAGAATATCTTGTCCAAAAACAAAGAAAACACTTAAGAAACATTTACTTACAACCATGTGAAACGTTAAATTGTTGAAAACAATTAAAAGCTAGATTTTAAAACAATATCAGTAATAAATGAAATAGCAAAAAAACAAAGGAAATGCAACCATTTATTACAAATAATTATTGTTGTTACAAATTATACAAAAAAAGAACATCTAAAAAAATGAAAAATAAACAATTTCAATAATAATCGAATAAAAAACTTCCCCCGCCCTAACAACAACAATAAATATATATACACCATATACATAGATATATATACTTACAAAGAGAATTCAAAGAAATAATATATTGCGATTGAGATTGAGTTATTCTCATTAATTATTATACATATGTAAAATTAAATAACACAAAATAATAAATAAATCAATAAATATATTTAAAAGGTATGGACAATTAATAAATTCAAAGATGTGTTTATATTTATGATCTTTTCTGGAGATTTTCCAAGGTGCGTGGCGAGGGACTTGCACAAAAAAATATTGTTGTGGCAGATACCTGCGTGCTAAGCATTTTTTAATTACTAATGGACTGTGTGCAAGGGTAAATGTTTTATGGAAATATAACCCCTGCGATTCACAAAACTTTATGATACTGGAAATCGCAGTAACAAATCCCTTAAAGAATCGCAAAGTGTTCCAAGAACAGTTTATTCCCATTATTCATTAAAATTCGTCCCCAAGAGTAAAGGTTATATAAGTATATTTATTATACCCGGTACTCGAAGAGTAAATAGGGTATATTGTATTTGTGCAGATAACGGTTGTATGTAACGCACAGAAGGAAACGTTTCCGACCCCATAAAGTATATATATTCTTGATCAGCATCAATAGCCGAGTCGATTGAGCCATGTCTGTCTGTCCGTCTGTCCGTCTTTCCGTCCGTCCGTACGTCCGTCTGTCCGTCTTGTTTGTCGGCTAGTTCTCAGAGACTATAAGAGCTAAAGCCACCAAATTTTGGCACCAGACTGCTGTATGCTCACACTGAAACCAGTGTATTTCAAAAATGAGCGCCGCCCCCTTCCGCCCCCGCAAAAGGGCGAAAACCTCCCAAACCTACAATTTTGAAGATAACAGAAAACTAAAAACGCCATTCCGTAGGGAATGACCATATCTATCAGATCACCAAATTGGGATCCGATTGGATCCGATTGGCGACTGAAAAATGAATTTCGGTTTCATGGCATCCAGATTTTGACACAGTGAAAAAACATGGAAACCAGTAACCTTCTGCTGACTTCTGTTCGCCTGGTACTTTGTCTGAAAATTTTCCTGTTTTCGGCCGGAAAATTTTCAATTCATTTTAGTTAATGCCATTTTCACGTTGTTTTTTCTTTTTAATCTCTACAAGGCTATAGCTCAGCTGTTTCCTGTCGAAAAAGGACATGTCACGCCTCCTCGGGATCGGGAAAATGTCCCGGATCACTTCGGGTGCTAGGACATTAAGGATAATGCCATTTGAATATTGTTTTTCTATATAGTCCCCTTCAACGCTATAACTCGGCTGTTTCCTGTCGGATCAGGACATGGCATGCCTCCTGGCGAAGGTACGAGTCTCCTGTATCGCTTGAGTCCATCAAGGACCACAAGGACTGCAGGATATGGCTGTCCTACGCTATTTTGTAATTGGGATCTTTTCAGCCTGAAAGTATGCTATACTTTTGAGAACAAAAGCAGCCCCCAAAAGATACTTCAGTTTATTGGCCTCTGCCCCTGACACGTCTCTGCCGCCGCCTCTGCCCTGACTCTGCCGCTGCCTCTGCCGCGACTCTGCCCTGACTCTGCAGTGTGTGTTTCTAGGGGAGGGTGGCGAGCTCAAGGAGCGTGTTGGCGTGAGTAGTGTTGTTGATGTAGATGGCAGATGAAGAAAAAATGTAAAATTTGACAAATAACCGCTAAGATGCAGATGTAGTACTGAGTGCCGGGTATAAAAGTTGTGACGCGTAAGAAGCGTCTCACACGTCCCTTCTCGTTTATTTCGTTGTTTTTCGCTCGTTTTTATATTGCTTCACAATAATTGACTAGAGTAAACAGCTTAGGATTATGCGGATGGGATACCTGGGTGACACACCCACCCCGTAGTTCGGATGTGATCAACCCCTAGGATTCCCTCTCGTTTTACTTGCAATGAGATCGCAGCAAAGTGACTAGAATGAGGGGCGGAGGCCCGGCTCGTTCGGCTCTCGATTAGGCATGCAGCAGGCCATCGCTCTGGCCGACCAGCTTGCCGAGGAGCGTCTGGTACAGCGGCGACTCGGTGGGGATGCCCTCGCTCTGCAGGAACAGAAGAGTCTCACGGGCGCACATGGCGAAGCCAAGAGCCTCGGCCTGGCTGCGCTCTCCAGGAGTAGGAGTGGCTGGTGCGAATTGGGCAGCTACTTCGGCGTCCAGGTTTTCATCCTCTACGCTCTCTTCTTCCTGATCATCCTCCTCCTCCTCCTCGTCCTCCTCTTGATCAGCCTCTGCCGCTTGGTAGCCATCGCGTTCATCCAGATCCTGCTCGAAGGCATCCAGCTCCGACTGCAGCTCCATGATCTTTTGCAGTGCCTCGAGCAGAATTCTGTTGGGTGAATCTTCCTCGGATCCTTCGGATGGCTGCTCGGCAGGTGGCGTCAGAGGTCGGTGGCGCTTCTCCTGCGCTGCTTGCTCCTCTAACTCTTCCTGATTTTGTATATGCTGCTGCTGCTGCTGTGGTTGATCCTCCTCCGGCTGCTGCTCCTGCTGCCTCCTGCTCGGCTGATCCGCACGCTTGCGCTTCATAATCAGCTTGCCCGACATGGCTGATAGATACTCTGGCTACGTTCTGGGATAGGGTTTGGGATGGGATGCGACTGTCCGCGGCACAACCTTCGTTAACCTGGCGATCGCAACGACTGACAACAACTGCTCCGATCCGAATGCACCCCGGCAACCAACTGGCAACTGGCAAGGGGCAACTGGCAACTCCAACCCCAAGTGCCACAGGAACCAGAGATAGCATAGCGGAGTGGCAGGGCGGCACGGTGGCATTAGGGGATGTGCCGACGACCCAAAGAAATTAAAAGCAAATCCCAACAACAACAGGACGAAAAAAATTGTTGCAGCTGTTTGAATTGCTGCCACTGCCACAGCCATTGCCGCAGCGGCAGCTGAAGCGGGAAGGCAACAGGATACAGATAGAGGCGAGGAGCAGCAGCGGCTGGAGCAGGAGCAGGAGCAGGATATTGCAACAACCCCTGGCAAGCTGCTGCTCTCTGGCTGCAGCCGCCACAGCAGACGCAGCAGCAGCAGCAGCAGCAGCAGCGCAGTGGCAACAGCTTGGCTCTCGCTTCCTCTGCTTCTGCCACCACCATTCGATGTCCTGCCCCCATCCCTTTCCGTTGCCCTTTCCCTTTCCGTTTGGCTGTTGTTGTCTCGTGGCTGTTCATCCCGCAACGAGGAGATCCCTTTGGTTCGGCTAGAGGAACTGACTACTACGCTTAAGGGAGATTTCTGGCACACTAATTTGTAGTTTTTTTCTAGGCATATGGCCATAAAATTATTTTATGTTATATTCCATAATATAAAATATTTTTTTGTGGATTATTTTATTGCTGTAGGGTATTCCCTGCTTCGGGTATGGCTGGTTCGTTTTGGGCATTTGCAGCTGGCACGCTTCACATTCATCTCTTCGATTTTCGTTGCCCCCGAGGACTGCGCCGATGCCGACGATTCGTGAGTTTGACCTGCCATTGCAATGATAAGTGCACACACCCATACCTATGTGTGTGCACTGAGAGAAATTAGGTGTAACAACACCTAGGGGTAGGATGGGATTTGCAGTTGCCATGGCAATCAAATATCAATCAAATCTTGTTTACTTCTGTCAACCAACCAAAGTTTCACTTGATTGTTGTTTTATGAGCATTCTATTTATTATTTTGGGGGTTTTAAGTGAGCAAAAAAACCAACTATAGTGGGTCTAACCATGTACTGATAATATTTCAAACAAACCCAGCTTTTATTTCTTGGCATAATCTTGACCATTTGTAGCCTGTATTTCCCCCCTCAATCAATTAGAATTTATGGCCAAGGAAATATGCCGATTGATTTGCGATTGATCTGTGACATACTTTTTAATTAAACTGAATTTGAATTGTTTGATGAATTAATAGAGTCGCATATCGCATAACCATAAACTTTCATGTAGAATTTATTTGGTGTTGTCTATAATTTCGTAGGAGATTTTCTTTTGAATTTTCAATGAATGGTTGTGTATTAATTGCTAAATGTATTATTGGATCTGGGTATACAATTGTAGGGTAGGTGAAGTCTGTACTCGCATGCATTATCTCTATATCAATATCAATATCAATCCTATCTCATTCATTGAATTAATCAACCATGTATCAGTGTATAATATATCATTTAGTTTATAATCAATCTGCTCATAGTCACATGCCTAAATGTACATGTGCATATTCATGTGTTGTGCCAACCACAATAGCCTCCATATATTATTTTATCTCTTTATCATCTCGCACTTGATATTGTGTAATATTTCATGTTGTTGCTTTCCCTTCTTTGGTGGCTCTGCTTCGACACTCTCGGTTACGTGGTAAACTTTACTAAGCATTTTTTGTGTTATTTTTTGCTTAGTTCTTTGTGTTCTTTGTGGTGTGTATATTTAAACGACAGCGAGGGCAGTACCTACATAATATTCCCCAAAGTAATTTAGGCCCATCCAGCTCTGAACGACGAGTGCCAACCAACCACAGAGACCAAATACATCATCAACGCGCACAGCTGTTGACTGACTGCCAGCTCAGATGTGGGGGCACTCGTACATGTGTATGTATGTACATAAGTTTGTACCCAAATACTCGTATTGTATGTGGACACATGTGATTGAACAGTTTGAAAGATCGCTCGGCAAGTGGCAGCAGATAATTGAGGTAAGATCGAGAGAGTGTGCGGCGCACTCACTCGCGTCCAATTGAATGATCATCACATAAGCGCAAAAAATAAACGCAGCAATTATAATCGTTTTAATCGGCCTCCTACTGAAAGACACTTTCTGCCAGCAGACACATAAATCTTTCGAATCTTTACTTTGAAGTTTGAATCTATTGGATTTTTACTTTTTGTGGGTTACCATGCCACCCGAATGGTTCATAAATCAATGGAGAGCAACAACAAGGCGCAGCTTTGTTATCAATGGAATTGCTTTTTATTTCACCAAAATATACTCACTGTGTGCGAGCGTAATATTCGGTTGCAATGGAATTCGATGATCCTCTGCAAAGTTTCGCTGATTAAGCGAATTGTTTCGTTTCAAGTGCGAGTTTAGTGCACTCCCAAATGGAGCCTCCTTTTAGTGTTAAGTTCGGTGTGATTCCCGGCAAGGTTTCTACGTGGGAACATCAAGATCTACGTATTTAGCGACAAGCACCTGTCTCCTGTTTAATTGGCATTTACTCAGCAGGTATTCGCATATACAGATACAGACATAGATAGTACGAGTATAGGCTGAATAGGCTGACAATCTATTAGTCCTCTCGATTATCTACCACCAACTAACACCAGCCCATCCGATTAGACACTGAAGAAGCGGGAGATAAGCGCTGTTTTCAGACACCTCCCCCTGGACAAATAACAACCAGAATATAATAATGCACAGGAAAAAAAACAACGTTAATAACAAATAAATAATGGCAGTCAGCTCGCTCCGCTGCGAGAGCTACCTACAGACGGAGTCAGAGCCCAGAGCCAGCGTCAGAGCCAGAGTCAGTGCCAGGGCCGAAACGTTATCGCAATCTGTTCACTCCGCCCGCTCGGCGAAACAGTCAATTTTTGGGCTGTCGTTTCTCCGTGCTCTGTTCGGCTATAACGGTTGTGCGATGTGTTGCTGTTTTGGCCAATTTCGGGTCAGTTAGCCCGTGGATCGTGTGACGAGTGCATGTAAGTAGCGTTCAACGGCCAAATCGCGTACGTCCCTCAGTTGCTGTTTGAGTTGGCTGTGGCGTCGTCTATCGGAAGCAGATTTCGCTTAAGTGTCTCATTAGCCATTAGCCGAGCAGAGAGCCCAAGCGGAGAGCGTTTCGAGCTTCATTTCAAGCCCCAAATTTCCGATTCTGAGTCGGAATTCGTGCATTGCCATAACCATTCACAGCTGTTAAAGAAAACCAGTTAACCAGTTAATTAAGTGGAGGGCGATGGGGCAGCACAGTCGCACTGGCAGTCACCGAAAATTTGTCGATCATTTGGATGGAATTGGGTGAATGGGGTGGTGGTGGTGGGTGAGTTCGTTCCGCGTGTTTGATAAGCTCGTATTGCCGATTAGATTTAAGTCAATGCAGTAAACCATACTATTAATTGATTCGAATTGCGATTCAGGCATTGCTCGTGATTGATAAATATTTGTGAATAAGTACGGCCAGCGATAACACATCAAATGAGTTGGTTAGCCAACCGGAAGGGCTTCGAATAGCGCAGATACAAGACCCTTCAAATGTTATCATTTCGTATTTGATTTACGGTACTTGATTACACACCCATATCTCTAATCATATATCTGCCTAATCAAGCGGTTAACCTTTGGCATTCCAGTGCGAAAATGCCAACTGCCCAGACCATCTTCATTGCCGCCTGCTGGCTGCTGGCCGTGCTGGCCCCAACAGCCCGCTCCACACCGATTGCTCCCAGGAACGCCGATGTGGCCACGGAGCTCATTATTCTGCACAACAATGACATGCATGCGCGGTTCGAGCAGACGAACGTGAACAGCGGCACGTGCTCCCAGGAGGATGCCAACACGGACAAGTGCTACGGAGGCTTCGCCCGAGTGGCCTACGAGTGAGTAGAAGAAGGAGCAGCAGCCTCTGCAAGGAGTAGCTCATGTAATCCATGTCCCTTAGGGTTCGCAAGTACCGCAAGGAGGCAGCGGATGGTGGAACTGCCGTCCTCTATCTGAATGCTGGCGACACTTACACGGGCACTGCCTGGTTCACCCTCTTCAAGGATGAGATTGCCAGCGCCTTCCTCAACAAACTGCAGCCAGATGCCATCGTAAGTTCCTACTGCCACATGTTCCGAGCAAGACTAGATCCCCACTTCCTTTTGCAGTCACTGGGTAATCACGAGTTCGATCGGAACATTGAGGGTCTGGTGCCGTTCCTGAACGACGTGGAATTTCCTGTGCTGGCCTGCAACCTCAATCTGACCAATGAGCCCACCCTGGCAGCCACCAAACAGCTGGCCAACTCCACGATCCTCGAGGCAAATGGCACTAGAATCGGTGTGATTGGCTACCTCACGCCAGACACCAAGATTCTCTCCTTCAAGAACAACGTGGAATACGTAGATGAAATTGTGGCCATTAAGTGAGTTCATTCTTTTGTTTATATTTGCGAATAGAATTATTATTTTTTTTCCACTTTAGTGCTGAGGCAGCGAGGCTCAAGGCTGACGGCATCAAAATCATTATTGCCTTGGGCCACTCGGGCTACCTGAGAGACCAGGAAATAGCCAGGAACTGCCCTGAGGTGGATATTGTCATTGGCGGACACTCGCACACCTTCCTTGACTCCAGCCAGCCCGTTGCCGCTCCCACGGACACTGATCAGGAGGCCGTGCGTGGCCCCTACCCCACGACAGTGGTGCAGGGAAACGGCAAGAAGGTGCCAGTGGTGCAGGCATATGCCTACACCAAGTATCTGGGCAAGATCCATGTGCAGGTGGGTGCCACAACGATCATAATCTGCAGCGATACTCGACTCTTTGCACTTCCAGTTCGATGCGGAGGGAAATCTGATTGAGTTTGATGGTGCGCCTATCCTGCTGAATGCCTCGGTGACCCAGGAACAGGATCTGCTGGATCTGCTGGAGGTGTACCGACCCAACGTGACCGCCGTGGAGAACTCCATTGTGGGCTACACCAAGGTGTACCTCGAGGGCGGTGGCGTCTGTCGGCTGAGGGAGTGCAACTTGGGCAACCTGGTCACCGATGCCATGATTTACGCTCGCGTCTTGGAGGATCAGGGTGGCGAATACTGGACAGATGCACCCATTGCCCTGATGCAGGGAGGAGGTAGGTCCATCAAAAGGCTTAACTCCAAGCCGACTATCTAAATGTGACTTCTCTGCAGGCATTCGTGCTCCGATTGAGAAGGATGCGGCTGGAAATATCACCGGCAGCGATCTCCTTGCCGTGCTGCCCTTCCAAAACGATCTGTTCATCACCAGGTTGACGGGTAAAACCTTGCTGGCGGCACTGGAGCACTCGGCCACTGTGAGGACTCACGATTCGAACGGCGGCTTCCTGCAGATGTCGGGCCTGCAGGTGGAGTACAACTACAACAATGACGAGGGTCATCGCTTGGTCTCCGCGCAGGCGCTCTGCGCCACCTGCATCGTGCCCAAGTACAGCAGAGTCAACGAGAGTGCCAACTACTTCGTGATCGTGCCCCAGTTCCTGCTGGAAGGCGGCGACGGCTACACCCTCACCGAGGAGAGCGATCCCCTCAGCATTCGCATGAAGCGGAACGACATAGAGGTCGTCGCCGATTACCTGATGCAGCGGCACTTCGTCTATCCCGAGATCCAGGATCGTATTCTCATTCACGAGAAGAGCGACGATGATTCGGGGGCCAGCATTGTGGCGTCCATCGCCCTCGTTCTGATCTCTGCCCTGGCCACAAGATTCCTAAACTAAACAAAAATCCTTCTCTTCGCTTTCTCCCTCCATAGCAAAGCATAAAATATGCAAAATCTTTGCCACTAGCTCAATTTATAGATCATACGACGGCGTATTTATGCTCTTTTCGTTCGTTTAATTGCGCTTTTATGGTTTAACCAAGGCATCTAATCTATGTACAATATCTTAGCATAATTGCAAATAAATGTTGTGCAAATCGTTACTTAAATCAACCTTCAACCTTCATCAACCAATGGACCTTTCGGTTTATTTGCGGTACAGAAATGCCACCTATTATTAATGAGAGTATTTGTTTGCTTTGATCTACTGCAAAAACCACACGACAATGTTCTCCTTGGCACTTTTTTCGCGAACGATAAGATACGACAGCTTCCATTCTGTGACAGGCAACGTGCTTTTTGTTTGGCTCTCATTCTACATATAATATACACTTCCAAAGAGTACTATAATTTGGAGAGGCAGCTGATCCCAGGATAAGAATTAGCATTAATCGTTCGAAGAAGAAGTAGCAATGCTCGGCTTGAAAGTGTATCAAAAACTTCGACACCCGAAGCTAGCCAAAGCTTGTCCGTTTATAATTAACTTTTGTGTTGTGTTGCGGTCAACTTACTCTCACTTTTCATAGGCAAGCATTTGAGTGACAGAGATGGCATTAAAGAGCGGCACTGCGCCCGCTCTCATTGCGTAGCCGAAGCTCTTTCGTGGGTGAGCGAGTGTTAAGAAGCTTCCATTTGCACCGTTGCTCTGCTCGAGGAGAAGAGGGAGAGAGAGCGAGACACGGAGAAAGTTCTTTGCTGCTCTCCTTCTATTGCCGAGACGATCGTCATTAATGGCGTGAACAAGCAAATTTCGATAAAAGTCACAACAAATCAGACCGGCAAACGGCACATGCTGCAATAAGTTTCAGCGCCCGGAATCGGCAGACCGTGCTCGGGATGGGTAGGTGGCTCAGTGCGATTATAGACACGGGTGGCAAAGGTTGTATTTATTTTTCGATCGCGTATTAATATGCAATTATTGTTAAGTGAATGCCACATCAATCAGTGTTCATGAATTCCTGACCAACGCTTACACAACTTGCTAGAACTAATTGTCCGTGCAATTCAAAAAACATCAAACTAAATATAAAATAAAACAAATGAAAGTCTTGGGGGGAAGCGGCCCCCACATCTTTTAAATGATCGACAAGCAGGACTCTTCGAAGTCCTTGTGGCACCTTTTGTTTCGTACATTTTTAGAATCTTCGTCATCCCGTTTTATCAGGCGATCCCTGAGCATATTATTACCTGCTTCCACATTATCCAATATAATGTTAAGCACCTGTTAAAAAAATCCCCCTACAAAACCACAAGCTGGAAAATTTTCCGCTTTGATTGATGCCGCCAGCAGCTGACTCTGTGTGTATGTCAAAAGTCGACCTATAAGTCTGTGTGTATGCGTGCTCTCGTCTAGTAACAGCAAGTGAGATTATATTAAGTGATGGCATTAAGTGATCTTCATAAGAACAATTTTGTATTGAAGTAAAATGCACCCATTCACAGCCCAAAAGCTGGTCTCCAGCTCAAGCTGTGCACACACAATTCTTATATAGAATTCTTCATATAATTATATACATTTAACTTGCAAGTGTGTTAAGGCATGTGCAAAGGTTTTGTTTGTGCAAAAATCTCCGATGATTTATGGATTTCTGGATTTTGCTATAGTTTTATTTACATTGCGAATACTTTGCTGAAATATGGTTTGTTTTCCGTTACCCAATTGATTGGCCTCTTTTGTATACATTTCCATGAAAGCATCGCGCATCAAACTAATTGAGAATTATTTTTTGCTGAGCATTGATCAAGGAGATGAGATCACAAATAGATGCGATCTTTTAATTGCCTGACCGCAATATTTTGTGGGCCACTGTCCCCCCCAAAAAAAAGTCATTGGCACTCTCAGTGGCGCGCGATCCAAAAGATTTTTTGGTTTTTGCTGAGCACGCAAATTAATTAGGTTCAAAGTGGCATTGCGGAGCAGCGAGTCATCATTTGAATTCACTTTAATTATTATATCGCACTTTTGCTAACTCGTTTTGGGTTTCGAATTTCGGTTTCTGTTTTGATATGTCATGGTACATGGGCAGGGCGAACAAATCGATAATGGGGATCCTACACACAATATTTATCACTCGAGTGCTACAGAAAGATACATTTAACTATAATTAGGCACTAGAAGCTACTAGAAGTGGGACATGGAGTGTCGCTTGGCACTTCCAAGTTTCTATATTAAAAACATGCAGACAGTGAGGACTCTCCCAGACGTACAGTTAATGGCCGTAAAGATTTTTACTACATAGTTACCATAAACACAAAATTGTTGATTACAAAACTAGAGATATAAGGGAAATGTTTATGGATGCGTTACAATGACGAAGTTCCCCCTGCAGCTCAACGATGTACCTACACTGGGTTTACTGCCTCCTGGTCACAATTCTGCTGGCTCACCATTCCCAAGGGAATCCCATTGAGCGCAAGTCGAGTGTGGCCACAGAGTTTATTATCCTGCACAACAATGACATGCATGCCCGGTTCGAGCAGACGAACGTGAACAGCGGCACGTGCTCCCAGGAGGATGCCAATACGGACAAGTGCTACGGAGGCTTCGCCCGAGTGGCCTACGAGTGAGTAGAAGAAGGAGCAGCAGCCTCTGCAAGGAGTAGCTCATGTAATCCATATCCCTTAGGGTTCGCAAGTACCGCAAGGAGGCAGCGGATGGTGGAACTGCCGTCCTCTATCTGAATGCTGGCGACACTTACACGGGCACTGCCTGGTTCACCATCTTCAAGGATGAGATTGCCAGCGCCTTCCTCAACAAACTGCAGCCAGATGCCATCGTAAGTGGAGATCAGCACTAGAACTGCTCAATTCTTGATCTTAATGAGTTAATTTTCCAGTCGCTGGGCAACCACGAGTTCGATGAGAAAGTCGAGGGCCTCATACCCTTCCTGAACGAGGTCAACTTCCCGGTGGTGACCTGCAATCTGGATCTGAGGAACGTGCCCGAGTTGGCTGCCACCAAGCATTTGGTTCCCTCCACCATCCTGGAGACCCAGGGCGCCAGGATCGGCGTGATTGGCTACTTGACGCCAGACACCAAGCAGCTTACCCTCCAGAGTGAGGTGGAGTTCTTCGAGGAAGTGGTTTCCATCAAGTGAGTGTTAATATTCGCTACATTTGTGCTCCATAATTGTGTCCCACTCCTGACAGTGCTGAGGCGAAGAAGCTGAAGGCGCAGGGCATCAATATAATCATTGCCCTGGGCCATTCGGGCTATCTGAAGGACCAGGAGATAGCCAAGAACTGCCCGGAGGTGGATATCGTGATTGGCGGCCACACAAACACTTTCCTCTACAACGGAGCCCCGCCCGATGTGGAACACATCGACGGTCCCTATCCCACGGTGATTAGGCAGAAGAGCGGCAAGGAGGTGCCTGTGGTGCAGGCCTATGCCTACACCAAGTATCTGGGCAAGATCCATGTGCAGGTGGGTGCCACATCAAAGATACTCCTCATAACCCATAACTGACTCTACTGGCTCTTCCAGTTCGATGCGGAGGGAAATCTGATTGAGTTCGATGGCTCGCCTATCCTGCTGAATGCCTCGGTGAGCCAGGAACAGGATCTGCTGGACCTGCTGGAGGTGTACCGACCCAGTGTGATACATCTGGAGAAGTCGGTGGTGGGCCACACGAAGGTCCATCTCGAGGGACGCAAGGAGGTGTGCCGCGACAGGGAGTGCAACCTGGGCAACATGCTCACCGATGCGATGGTCTTCAGTCGGGTGCGCGAGGAGCAGGGTGGCGACTACTGGACAGATGCTGCTATCGCTCTTATGGTGGGAGGCGGTTCGTAGTGTCTGCCAGTGCTCCATGTGATCCATAATTGACTTCTTTTGATCTTCAGGCATACGCAGCTCGATCGAGAAGAAGTCGGATGGCTCGATCACCGACAGCGACATACTGGCCGTTCTGCCCTGGGGCAATCACCTCTATGTGACGCGAGTAACCGGCAGGACGCTACGCAATGCCCTTGAGCACGGTGCGGCTGCCCGTGGCAAGGACTCGGACGGACCCTTCCTGCAGGTCTCCGGCATCCACGTGGTCTACAACCCAAGCAAGCCCGAGGGACACCGCGTCGTCTCGGTGCAGGTTCGTTGTGCCGCCTGTCGCGTGCCCAGCTACAGCGACCTGGACGACGCAGCCTTCTACAATGTGATTGTGCAGGAGTTTATGTTCGATGGGGGCGATGGCCACATCATCCAGGAGGCGCACAACCCACAGCACCAGCGGCTGCAAAGGAACGACTATGAGGCAGTGCGAGAGTATCTGCGGGAGCGGGACTACGTCTATCCGGAGGTCGAAGGTCGCATTATATTCAAGAGCGCGGCGAGTGGCCTCCTTGCCTCCGTGTGTCTGCTGCTCTTCTCCTCCTTGGTGATGCGTGTCCTTAGTTAAGCTTCATTAAACTTCTATGAATCAGCAGACAATCATTTATTTATGCTTTGGGTTTTCTTCGTCTATGAAAGAGTTCCATAGATCTTAAAGGCAGCTCGTTCGATGTCATCGACATACCAATTGGATTCCACGAGGTAGTTACCTTCCGGAAAGGGCAGTATCGCTGTGGCATGATAATCGACGACATTGGCGGGCAGCTTATCCACAATAATATCGTGCTGCCGGGAGGGAATTAACAATTAGAATATGTCACCCAAATCGAAGCTGGAAGCAGCTGAAACTTACATCATAGGGACATGAATGGTTCATGTTGGATCGCGCCTCAAAAAAGCCCAAAAAGTAATTGGCGACTGGATTATACTTGCGATTCTTAAGCACTTTACAGCCATCGAAAGTAATATTATAGAGAAACGGCTTGTATCCATTGTAGCGTTTGAACATCGCCATTCGCACCTTGACATTGGTAATGGGAGGTTTTAGCAAGTGAACTTTTATGGACAAATACTTGTAGGTCCGATTGATCGACTTCAGATAACATTCATCCAAAGCGCAGTATGCTTCATCCACGCAATTGCATTTGATGTTGGTAAACTCAAATTTACAAGTGAACTTTGGAATATTTAACACTATTATAGAAGGATTATTAAGTATATTAAGTGGCTCATCCTTACCTCGGTGATTAAACACAGTATCACGATGAGCTGCACCAAGCTCTGGTTGGTGCACATGCTCATGCTTTGATGGTCCAACGAAAACTAAAAAAATTTCCAACGATTTTTGGTCATCAAATCTGATCATTAATTGCCATTCGAAATTGAGCAATTAAATAAGCTTCTATGAGCAATTAATCTATGCACTAAAGCGGCTAATTCTAACAAACATTAGACATATAAAATACAGGATCATAATAAACGCTTATCTGCTCATCTGCAGATCGCACATTATTGTCCAACGAAAGTTCTGCACAAAATGCCGGCAGCCCAAAAGTAGGCAATGATTTAGCATGTA
This sequence comes from Drosophila subobscura, assembly GCF_008121235.1. Classification (NCBI taxonomy): domain Eukaryota; kingdom Metazoa; phylum Arthropoda; class Insecta; order Diptera; family Drosophilidae; genus Drosophila; species Drosophila subobscura. Next base: position 5,106,090 of record NC_048531.1, read on the forward strand.
AAATGCAGGCACCAAAAATGTAGATGTAGAGAAAATACATAAACCACAAGATAAACATGCAAATACACAACTCACAGCATACGGAGTCTAGTCTCCTTTTGTTTTCCATTCAATCAATCAATCTGTTGCGGAATGAATCTGAATCCAACCTTCCAGTGCTTGCTCTTGGGCTTGCTGCTTCTGTTTCTGCTGCGACAGGGCTGCGGGATCAAGTTCACGCTGCTCCACACGAACGACATGCACTCGTGGTTCGATCCGCAGTCGGAGAGCGGTGGCAAGTGCCTGATGGCGGAGGATGATGAGGGACACTGCTTCGGGGGCTTTGGGCGCGTGGCCACGGCGTGAGTGGCCATGGAATGTGTGGATGATCGATAGCCAGTCCACTGATTTGATTTTTCAGTGTCTCGGAGGCCAGGAAGGCGGGATCGGTGATCTACTTGAATGGCGGCGACTCGTTCCAGGGCACACCCTGGTACACAATCTACAAGGGGACACTGGTGGCCCAGCTGCTGAACTTACTCTCCCCCGATGCCATGGTGAGAGAATATTCTAAATCCTAGCTACTGCTAATGCAATGTCCTGTCAGGCGCTGGGTAGCCACGAGTTCGATGATGGCGTCGATGGTCTGCTGTCCTTTCTGGAGCTGGTCAAGTTCCCCGTGTTGGCCTGCAATCTGGATCTGCGGAAGGTGCCCAAGCTGCAGACGACGAAGCAGTTGCTTCGCTCAACGATCATCAGCAAGCTGCAGGCAAAGATCGGTGTTGTGGGCTATGTACGGCCCGACACCAAGGACCGTGTCCAGCCCAATGATGTGGAATTCACCAACGAGATATTCGCCATTAAGTTGAGGCTTCTGGCAGTCCATTGAATCCTTGATTGGGTTAATTTTTTCCATTGCAGCACAGAGACAAAGAAGCTGCTGGAACAGGGCGCTACCATCATCATAGCTCTGGGACATGCCGGCTTCGAGAGGGACAAGGAGATAGCCAGGGACTGTCCGGATGTGGACATCGTTGTGGGCGGCCAATCGCACACGTTCCTCTACACGGGCGAGCCCCCAAGCAGGGAGCTGCCCGAGGATCCCTATCCCACCATCATCTTCAAGCCGGACGGGATCAAGGTGCTCGTACTCCAGGCATATGCCTTCACCAAGTATCTGGGGTGGATTGATCTTGAGGTAATTGTCAGAAGAGAACTTGCACTTTGGCCCTACCATTCCATTCCCTTCGGCAGTTCGACAATGGCGGCAACATGTTGAGCTTCAGGGGCAATCCCATTCTGCTGGACAAGTCAGTACATCCACGTCGGGATGTCCAGGAGCTGTTGGACACAAAGCGCAAGGTTATCGACGACATGGAGAGCCACGTGGTGGGCACTACCATGGTGTACCTGAACGGAGATCGGACCAGCTGCAGCTTGGGCGAGTGCAACTTTGGCAACTTCATCGCGGACAGCCTGGTCTATGCCCGAGTGCTGGAGCAGCCAGGTCAGGCGGGTCAGCGGAAGTCCTGGACAGACGCTGCCATAGGGTTGATGAATTCCGGAGGTGGGGACACGTAAGCTAACTCAATCTGAAAGCTTCCTAAATACTCCTTTTAGGGATTCGCGCTTCCATCGATCCGGGCCAGACGGGTGCCATCACGGAGGCGGATGTGATGACGGTGCTGCCCTTCGACAGCGACCTGTACTACACCCGCATTAGTGGCAATCACCTGATGAAGGCCCTGGAACACTCCGCCGATCAGCGAGACACGGAGTCGGGTGCGGGCTACCTACAGGTGGCCGGACTGCATCTCACATTCAACTACAACCGGAGCAAGGGCCAGCGCATCTCGTCGATACGCGCCAGGTGTGCCCACTGTCAGATCCCCTTCTACGAGTCCGTCGACAGGGAAAAGTACTACGGTGTGATTGTGTCCTCGTTCCTGCTGTCTGGCGGCGATGGCCACAACTTTGTGGATCCCGATCGGCCAGAGTTCTCGAAGCTGCTGATGAATGATCGCGAGGCGCTGATCAGGTATCTGCAGGAGCACAAGATCGTCTACCCAGAGCGCGAGGATCGCATCATCAGTGTGGAGAAGAAATCGTCCTGCTGCAACAGGATTCTGGCAAGGCTTTGGCTCATTTACATTTACATTATCTACTCATGTACGACTGTTCTTCTGCTGTAGACATTATCATTAGCATTCGCAGGGGGCTTCTGTTTTTGCCAATTACTTACGTAATCGCTTGGGACAGCGATCAGCGGTGTCTGGACTGAGCATTGACCTCTCAGCCATGTGCGAGAGTATGTTCCAGATCAGCGCTCAACTCAACTTCTTGTGACTGATCTGACACTGGTCTTTAGGTTCATATTTCCAGGTGCTACCAGCATGACTTGGACTGAGTCTGAGTCTGAGTCTGAGTCTCTCTACTCCATCTGTCGCTCCCTGTAATTGACTACCAAATGAATGCTACTTATCTGTATCTGCGACTGTGTCTCTGTCTCTGAGTCTGAGTCTGAATCGCAGTTGGAGTTGGAGTCGTTCTGGGCTGTCTTCTGGTAGTGCTAAGCACTATTAAATTCCCCATGGTTAGGCTTTTCATGAGAAGTTCACGCTCAGCCCCGAACAAAACAGAACAGCATAGAACTGACGGACCCCGCCGACCTCTGCCCACATAATAGTCATCAAGCTCGTGTTGCCTCCCCTTGCTCCAAGAGAGGCAAACCTCAAGCCTCTGCCCCTGGATTTGGCCTCAATGTGGCGGCTACTGGCGGCGTGTTCAAGCTCCATCCCCATCCCTAGACCCATTCCTAGACCCAGTCACAGTCCAAGCTGCTGTCGTGAGAAGCACACACACACACCCGCATCCGCATTCGACTCCTCCTCGATCTGCAGTTCTGTCTGACTGCGACGTGGTCGTAGGCGACATAAACACAATCTGCTGTCGACGTTTGGCTACAAAACTAGGTGGTACCAAGGAGGAGCTGGAGCTGCTAGCTGCGAGCAGGAGCTAAAGCTGGAGCTGAAGCTGAAGCTGGAACTTCCCCTCATGGAGATTGGCATGGTACGAGTGTGTAATTATGTAGCCTCGACTGGGTCTAGGGCCTGGCCCTGCCACTGCCACGTTCGGACATCGGTCAAGTGCAGAACCGGGCATTTCTGCACGGCACTTGGTCTGGAGTTGGACTTGGTCTTTGAGTTGGAGTTGGAGTTGGGCCATGCCATTCAGCTATCAGTCATTCGGTTAGTCATGGTTCAGAGGGGTTCTTGAACCCACCCACATCCACACCACATCCACACCAGCCGCTATCCCGCATGATGTTGGCCATGGCAGTGGCATTTCAATTTCGCAAATGGAGTTGGCTATAATCTTGACTCTGTGCGAGTCTGCCAGCCAACTTGCAACTTCCGTCTTTCTTCAATTTCTATTTTGATTCCCTTCATTAAGAATGCTTCTTGGTTTCCTTTCCTTTCCTTTCCTGCCTGGCTCTGGCACTCTAGCACTCTGCCCGTCCCACACCGCACTCCTAAACGTTTAAGTCTAATGGCCATATTAGCGACATGGGAAGAACGCCGGCTCAAAGTTTATTGGCCATTTGTGTGGACTACACTGAGAGATAGAGAGATCAATAACAAACAGCCCCGTGTGTATTCTTTTTAGGTGGATAAGCCCCCATTCCCATCTTACCTTAAGTATAGATTCTATTTGTAAAGTGGAATTGGATTTCTCTGCAATTGTTTTGCTTTTCCGGGCTTGCATTTTTTCCTACAGTGTAACACTCCTCTCTCGGGTATTACTTGTATCCAGTATCCCCAGTATCTTTGGGCATTTGTTCTATATCGAATTGAGACATGAGAAACGTTATGTGGAAGCAGATCAGGCATGGGTCAATGAGTTGCGCGACTCACAAATTAGTTGAAATCAACCGATTCCACTCTTTCCGTACACTCAGTGTCCCTCCTGCCACATCCCCTTGCACCCCCCATTCTAAGTGATTTTCGTGTTGATGCGGTTAGTGGCATGGCATGGCATCTCATTGCTGTTGTTATTGTTGTACTCCTAGTCGTGATTTTTTGTGCCCAGTTCGCCAGAAACTTTGAATTGGCTTCACCTTTTGACATGGAATCTGAAATGACGTGAAGCAGGCAAAGGAAGAGCTCAGCTCAACCAGAAGATACTCGAACTGGCAACAGATTCAACCCCCTCCAACGACGTCCCCAATTCTTTCGCTCTCTCTCTCGCGTCTCTCGTCCCCTCGTCTTTGATTGCCAGTTAGCCTGAGCCTCATCCTCATCCTCGTCCAATGGCCAAATGCTCATTTGGTTTCGTTTCTCGTTTCTTTCTTTTTTTTGTTGTTGTTCAGTTGCATTGCTCTGTGATCGAAATTATTTACCGTTGATATGGTTATGGTCAAGGCAATATGAGAAGCAGAAGAAAGGGGAACAAAGCCAACTTTGGACAGCCGTGGAATACCTTTTTAGTGGAGAGGTAGGAGGTCTGCCAAAAAGAAAGAACTCTAGTGACTAGTAGTAGATGTTTGGTTAGCATTTTTGGTAAGGAATTGTAAATATTATAACTAACTGAAAGTAACTTTTAAAATATTATTATTAGTAGGTGATCATAGAGGGAGTGTAGAGTATTTATCTAACCTTGTGCTCTGGATTTTCCCAGCCCATCTATGCCCGCTCTGCCATTCAGCCAGAAGCAAAAGAAAACATTTATTGAAAACGTAGCCATTCCATTTATGCATATTTTAATAAGTTTATTATAAATGAATGTGGCTTGGACTGGCATGAATTTATTCATGAACGAAAATGTTCCGAACGGAACGAAACAGGGAAGGGATCGTTTCGGAGGAGTTGTTTGAGTTGGTCTAGGTCCTGATCGGTTTGCAGATCATGTTCCAGCGATTTTGTGGGCTTGGCCCTCACGACAGTTGGATATGTGTAACCCCCGATGCAAATGCTGATGACCTTCGTCTTCGTCCCACCAAGGACAAGTACATAAATGTGTGTTGGGATTGGCATAGGATTGGCGCTGCAGAGCCAGAGCCTTCTGAGAGCTCTTCTAATTAGAAGCCAGGCAAGTGGAAATTTGTGATGTGATGTGATGTCTGTCTTAGATGGGTATCTGGATGTCATTTCTCATGCCAGATACCCAATTCATATTAATCCTTTGATCTCAGGCGGAAAACGTGTGTATTAGTTGCTAGTTCTCGGCTCTCGCTGCTCTCCATCTCCATCTTCGTCATCGTCGTCATCTTCGTCTTTGTCTGCTGCTTATCTTCCTTCTTCTGCTCTTTCTGGGATAGATGCCATGTCCATGTCGTCATCATCATCATCATCATCATCATCATTATCATCATCATCATTGCTAAACTTGAAGCTGAAATGGATGAGGATGAGAGGATACGCAGGAGTAGAAGGGGGCAGCGAAGAGCAGAGTTGCAGGCAACACAGTTCTTCGCGTCTGTTGCCAAAGTCCGTTGGCAAGCAGCCAAACCCGAGGATTTCTACCAAAAGGCGAATTAAATTCCTCAATATCTTGGGCCTGGTTTATTTTTAGACCAAACAAGAAGAGCAAAGCAACGCGAAAACTAGCAATGAAATAAACCAAAAGGGGAAAGAAAGAAAGACGAAGAGTGGTAGAACGCTACAGCAGTTCAGACCAACAGCAAGGCGAAGGAGGAGCACATGAAGAGGGTGAGGAGGAGGAGGAGGAGGAGGAGGAGGAGGACGAGGACAACAACAACGACGACGCCAGGCACACACAAATGGTGAAGATCAGAAGATCAACCAGCAAAGCGGCAAAGAAACAGCAACAGCAACAGCCAGAGCAACAGCAACAGCAACAAGTATAGATGGATGAATGCTGTTAAAGGCGAAGGCCATCCAAAGAAACTCCTATCCGCCAGCCCTGCCCCCGCCACAGCAGCACTAAATCCAGATTGCAAGGAGTCAAACTAGCATCCGCGACGGTCACATTAAGCCGCCTCTATGCGTTGTCGACAGGCGTCGAACTCGAACTCGAAGTCCAAGTGGAAGTGGAAGTCGAAGTCAGCGTCGGCGTCGGCCCGGCGGCAGATGTTTCACCCAGGAACATCGCACGATCCGATCCGCGAAGGGCGTCCGAAGAGCAGCGCCCGAAATCTCAGTGCGTTGTACCTACGATAGAATTTTTGATTGCAATAAGCACGCACAGAGCAGAGTCGCCTCCACTGCAAGCCCTACCCAGGTCCGGCACCACCCAATCTCGACCACTGGCACTGGCACTGGCACTAGCACTGGCATCGGATCGTCGCGAACTGGGAAATTGCGGCCAATTCATTTCCCATGACTCTTAATCACCTGGCCATTATTATATTTACTCGTACTCGTATATAATTATACCCTACACCCTTCGATTCCAGTGTCGAAAGGGATTAATAAGAAGAAATAACTTTGGAATATGTATTACCGATAGTTTAAAGCTATAGTTAGATATTCATATATTCTCTCTCCTCCCTTCCAATAGCTAAAGTCTTACTGCGTAGCTTTTCTAAACTGTTCTAATTCATTTTCTCAAGACTATTAATTTGGTTTCCACTTAAACCTACCCATATTAATAATCATTAGAGCAAATGTTTATCCTTCTCTAATTGCTTGGGTTAATTAGAAAGTTTGTGATGCCATCCGAAACAGCGAGAATGAGACGACTTAGAAGATAACTTATAATTATGCATGGGGACATTTATCATATTTTTTTGGTAGAACGAAGAGAGAGGGGGCCAGTGTAAGTTCGTGCTTGGCGGCTGGCACCCGCAGAAATATTGTCAAAATGCAAAGGAGAAGATCATTATTACATTTCACGCTTCCAGCGAAGATCCCAGAAATAAAACTATAAGAAATACAAAAACAACAGCAGGAAACGAACACCAGCTCTGGGAGCGGCGAAGCTTTTAATACCCTCGCAGATGGATCGCTCAGCAGCTTGCATGCATCCAAATTTAGTTAAATATGTTGAAAGCAAATCGAGCCAAGACTATGTACATATGTACATTTATTGGGGTGGTGACCCAGAATAAGCCAGCAAACGCCTGATCCGTTTCAAAATACTCTTGAAGGAAGGGTATCCCAAAAACTGAGCCCACAAAACGAGTACGAAGGCGACGGCTTGCTGGCGATAGCGTACCAAATTAATGGAAATGGAACCACATTGCGTTGGGTCGGGAAGTGCGCGGAGCAAGGGCAAGAGGGGACAAACGTGCATCGGCAGCAGCAGCAGCAGCAATAGCAGCAAGAGCGAACCCTATCCTATACAGGTAAGAGCAGGCGAGAGGCCAGAGAGCAGTGGGACCAGCAGAAAGAGCCAAAAACCAAAGCGTCGTTGTGGGAGAAAGAATAAAAACTAACAATGGACTGCGCCGTCGACGCAGTCAGTCTTCGGTTCTGACTTTGGCTCCGAATTCGACTCCGACTACGACTCCGACTCTCCCGACTCCCATTGGAATGAAATGATGACGGCGACGTGCAGCAGCAGAATGTATGTACATGTGCGAACGAGTGTGCAAGGCTGTGTGCGTGTGTGTGTATGCTTGGGTATTTCGGTCTTAACCCGCCTGTCTGTACCTTTACCTTTGCTTTATTGCGTTCTTTGTCTAGCACACACACTGGCTCTGCCACCGACTCTGACTTCCAAGCAACAGGAAGAACTCACGCACACAATGGGACACCTTTCCAATCACATCCATGAAATGGGCAAACAAACTCTGTTTCGGGTTTCGGCTGTGCTCTTCGCCTCTTTCTTCCATTCTTTTCACAGTTTTCTTTTGGAATTCTTTGGCGCTGGCTTGACTTGGTGTTCATTCATGCCCGAGCCCGTCCACCAATTTCCTTTTTAAGCTAACTAACCCGAGCTCTTCACGACATTTGCAATCGCGTACTTGGCCAGACCAGAACAACTAGCTTCAAATCAAACAAATATCGAACAAAAGTTTCCTAAATCTGTCCAAGGATTACTCAAGAAGAAGTCGCTTCTGCTTCTGCTTCTGCCTCTCTGTCTGTGTCCCTGTTTGTACGTGTACGTGTACGTGTGTCTCGTCTCCCTCACCTCACCTTCGCTTCGGGCGCGCACTGGAAGAGGAAACTGGAACTGGAATTGGTATTGGTATTGCTGTAGCTGTAGCTGGAGTTCTGGAAGCAGCAAGCCTCTTCTTCGTTCGCTTCTTCGCTTTCTTGGCGGACATTCGCGGCTGCGTGATATTGCCCGGATCACCCCAGCGATCAGTCGAAGACGAAGACTTGCAGTGAACGCGACGTGTACTAGTGTTAGCCTTCTCGAACGCGCGTCTTCCCACACATCCAATCGCTCTTGCATTCAGCTCGTTAGATCGTCGTCAGTTACAGCCAGATTGTACTCCGAACTCACTCTCTACCAGCCGCATACCAAGCAAAAGATGGCCAAAATCATTCTGTTCTGTGTGCTGAGCCTTTTGGCGTGCGCTGCAGGTTAGTAAAACTTCAATATTTCTATGGAATAAGTTTTTGAATTGTGTGTTTGACTTATACAAGTTTTTCGTTGGGAGTTTCCTTAAAAATGGTTAAATTTAGTGACTTTTCGGAATCCCTATTATAATTAATATCTGTTTAGATGTGCTTAAAAATCCTTGAAGACTTTACAATTTCTCCAAAGTTTCCCTGTTCCATTCATATTTTAATGTATTTCCGCCAGTTAAACAATTAACCAAACGCGTGGCTCTAAACAACTGCACAGAATGATGATACATAAAGCCAGGTGCTGGAAAAAAACGTGTAAGAACTAGATACTGGCCCGGACGAATGGATAATGTATTCCCATCATTATATCTGAATCAGAGTCTTCGGCCATTAAGTCTGTTCGTTGTTTTTGCATCAATTTTGTTCCTTCGTTCCGCTCTTTTCTCATCGATTACCTGCAAGCTAAATTGCACTGTTCCCGTTCCCGTTTGGGACCCCAGCAGCAGGAGCCGGAGCTCTTTTTATACCCGGTACTCGAAGAGTAAATAGGGTATATTGTATTTGTGCACATAACGGTTGTATGTAACGCACAGAAGGAAACGTTTCCGACCCCATAAAGTATATATATTCTTGATCAGCATCAATAGCCGAGTCTCTGTCTGTCTGTCTGTCTGTCCGTCTGTCCGTCTGTCCGTCTGTCCGTCTGTCCGTCTGTCCGTCTGTCCGTCCTGATGAGCGCCTAGTACTCAGAGACTATAAGAGCTAGAGCCACCAAATTTTGTATACAGACTTCTGTATGCTCACACTGTTACAAGTGTATTTCAAAAATGAGCCACGCCCCCTTCCGCCTCCGCAAAGGGCGAAAACCTCCCAAATCTACAATTTTGAAGATAGCAGAAAACTAAAAACGCCATTCCGTAGGGAATGACCATATCTATCAGATCACCAAATTGGGATACGATTGGATCATTATTATAGCTACAATGAAGAAATTAATTTGCAGTAGCCAAACCCACCCCGTCCCGCAGCATTAACACTCTGCTTCGCGCTGTTTATGGCCTGGCCCCTGACACGTCACTGCCTCTGCCTCTGCCGCTGCCTCTGCCGCTTCCTCTGCCGCTGACTCTGCCGCGACTCTGCAGTGTGTGTCTATAGGGGAGGGTGGCGAGCTAAAGGAGCGTGTTGGCGTGAGTAGTGTTGTTGATGTAGATGACAGATGAAGAAAAAATGTAAAATTTGACAAATAACCGCTAAGTTGCAGATGTAGTACTGAGTGCCGGGTATAAAAGTTGTGACGCGTAAGAAGCGTCTCACACGTCCCTTCTCGTTTTTAATATCAATTTCGTTCTGCTTATCCCAGTCTCCATGTCCATTATAATGATTTGCCTGCTAACTGGCCGGAGGGATGCTAGGTGCCAACAAATAACTAGACTTAGCATCGGGAGGCCTCGGCCAGGGGTATCCTCCAGCATCAGCATCAACATCAGCATCAAAGTCTGGGGCAAACACTAGCATTGACTTTGACTGCATCATTAGAGACGTGCTAGATTCGCGATCTATCTAGGAGTATCTATCGTTGGCCGAACGTAATTACCTTCCGAAATTATAGTGCTCGAAAATAGACGGCTGTGGGGGGGAAACTGAGCGAAATGCTGTCCAATTATTGGGTTACCCGATCCGCAGTGGTCCCGATTCCAGTCCTAGTCCCAGCCTCGATTCGAGTTCACGTTCAGAGTCAGAGTCAGAGTCAGAGTCAGTGTCAAATTAAATGCAATTGGATGGGGTTTGGATGGGAGAGAATATGAGAGGAGAGGGAGACTTCCTTCTCGTTATCTGCCTGGGAGATGCTGCTGGTTGTTGGTTGGTTTCTTTTACCTCGAACTCAATCCATTGGATCCGTTCCAAGCTAAGATTGCGATCAAGTTGGATTCATTTGGGGGAATTAATTCTCGAATTACGTTGGATCCCTCTTGGAGATTACAGTTGGAGGAATAAATTGGTCAATTAAAATGAAATTTGAGAATTTCCTCAGTGAGATTGGAATTCTTATTGGTTGACTCTTTTGAGAGATGGAAATCTCAACTGCTTAGATGCATAATAAATCCGCTCGACTGCTGTCACTCTTCACATTCTTCCCATTCATAAATCTTCCCTCGGATCGCTTGACGTTCTTCGTTCTTTTGGAGGGAAGAAGTCTTTTGACTTGGCTTCGTGTGTGTCTTGCATTTAAATCGCCGGAAATAATTTCGTATACAAACAGATAGACAGACGCACACATACATACGTGTATTGACGTGTGAGTGAGTGAACAAACATTGGAACCGAAGCCTGTCTATACCTTTAGCCATAGCCGTATGTTCCCTTGGCTATATCCAGCCACGACAAGTGCCATAAATAGGCAAGTGCCTGGAGGTGCCTTCAAAGTATTTGTGTTTACCTTTCGAGACGTTTTTAAAGGGCCAACACCACCACGAAGCACATACACACACATGCATGTATGTATTTTCAGATGACTGTTTAGCACGCTCTGAGCGGGCCAAGATCTTTTACCTGTTGGGCGCAGCCAGAAACCTTCACTGTCATCTTGCATTGTTCACTCTCCCCGCACACCCAGGAGCCAGAGAATGAAAGCAGAGCTCTTCTCGGGTCAGCGATTACATAAGAGTCTCTCCAGGTCTCTCTCTCTCTCTCTCTCTCTCTTCCACATCTTTTCATCGCTTTGGGCTGACCAGAGCAGACACCAGCCAGCAGCTAATTAATGTCATCAGCACCTTGATTCCCCATCGGATTTTGTGTGTAATTAGCTGCTAGAGGCACAACTTCGGGTCAGAGACCGCATAAATGCTCCTGGTCATCATCATCATTAATGTCATTATCATCATCATTACTATCATCATTACCATTGTCATCATGAGTCATGTGATTCATGTGTCCAAAGTTCTTCGCTTCGTTTGTTCTTCTTTTTATAGAGACAATTGCCGACTACTTTTGGAAATCCTATTTAATGATATTTGTCTTTGGCTTCGTTCTGTTTTTGTGGCTCTCTGGCTATTGCGCATGCGATGTCCGAAACTGAAACCGTTACCACAATTATTTCGGTTACGCGTTGCGATTTCATAGGTGTTGTTTCGGTATGCAGAGCGGCATCCCCGGATGAAGTTTGGCGTCTTTGGGGATTTTGGGGTTCGTTCACCTGCAGAAGCCTCAACTAATTGTTTTTTCGCTTCTGCTCTTCCGGGATTAGGTCAACGCATTACGACAATCCATTTGGATGGAGTCCAGTACTTCATTAGCCGGATGAATCCCTATTCGCCGGAGCTGAACTACTTCCTGGCCTACCAGTACTGCCGCTCCTTGGGCCTGCAGCTGGCCTCGTTCGAGACGAAGGAGAAGGCCGAATCGATGACCACGTACTTGAAGAATGCCGGCTACGGCAACTACGATTTCTGGACCTCCGGAAATCGCCTGGGCACGGGCATGTTCCTATGGATGAGCACCGGTTTACCGTTCAATGCCACCTTTGACTTCTTCGAGAACTCGGCGGACGCCATCCAGGCCGGCCTCCTCGATCCCGTCGATCACAACAGCAACACCTCGCCCCAGCGCACCGCCCGCGACAGGTAAGTACTGCAGGAAGATCAGTGGCCTCCCTGTCCGGCCCCAGTTTGTATCTCTCCTTACATCGCTCTCTCTGCTCTTCCCATTCCCATGCCATCTCGAACTATAGCAGCAGTGGCGCCGAGAAGGGATGCGTTATCCTGAAGCAGCCCACGCTCAAGTGGATGCCCGAGGACTGCTCCGCCGTCAAGGACTTCATTTGCGAGCAGACCCGCTGCTACTACTACAACTACGGCAGCATCCCGGTCTCGTCTGCGCAGGGGTAAGGACACTAGACCACGGCCAGCCACTAAGCGAAAAGAAAGGCGCGAATAAGATCAAGCCAGAAATTGAGTGAGGAGAAGAGAACAGAGAGTAACGAAAAGAAGAGAAGAGAGAAGTGGAAACAGTGAACCATATTCATAATGCAATAAACAAATTATTATACTATAATTAAAGTTAATTCATTCGCTATACGAACGGCCCACCAGCGGCAACTAAACAAATCTCCCTAATTAAGTAAAAATCGAGCACAAACACACACACACACACCACAGAACCACACACACATATTTATATAGATATGATCGCAAGGAAAACCTGATTGAATGAAAGTTAATTGAGTTGACCACAAACACACACACAAACACACGCACACACACACACAGACAGAACACTCACACACGCAGAGAGATCAAAAGATATTTGCCAAAAGAAAAACAAACAGAACAAAAACTGAAACTGAAATATAGGTGAGCTAAACCCCAAATCGTTACAAAAATCTACCATAACCACACACACACATGGGCGCGCAGGCACAGCTCACACAGATACGCAGCTTGTGTGCTTGTGTTTGTGTCTGTGTCTGTGCCTGCGTGTCAATCTATGCATACATCTAAAGACTAAAGCTAAAGACTAAAGACTAATGCGAAGCTCTTAGCTAACTTCTTACTAACGCCCCGTCCAAAAACAAAAACAGTTCGAGATTTGATCAAAATTCTTTGTAGACGCCAATGCGATAGCTGCGATAAATTAATGCAACCTGAACAGACTTTACACCAGAGATAAGGCAAGGAGTCGATGCATAAATTAACTCTAAATCTTGCTGCAATTTCTACAAATATTTCTCCAGTTTTAAACCCCTTTTGTTCCACATCAATCTCAAAATACTGTGCAGATTGCATTAACTTTACTCCAGTTCGTTTCCATATGAGCGCCAAAAGAATCTCGCATAAGTTCTGCATACAAAATGGAGATCTAAAATCTACTTCACGTAATAATTTGTTTGGTGGTTTGGGGCTTAGCTTCCTTATATGTAGAGATGTTCTCGCTCTCGTTGCTGCTGCTGCTGCTGCTGCTGTTGTTGCTGTTGCTGTTGTCGTTGTGGTTGTCATGATGATTTGTGTTCAACTAACTAACTTTAGCATAAGCAGCTTACAGCTCGAACTTTCGCACTAACCACGCCCACGCACACGCCCACTCCAACTGCCCTGCCCTGCCCCCCTTGAACGCCTCTGTCAAGCAGCAAAACTCAAATGGCAAACTGTTTTCGTTCTCATCTCTTCCCTCTCTGCGCTGTGCCACAGACGTCCCATCACCTCGACCACGCCCAGACCGCCTGCCGCACTGATGCATCTGCATGCCGCCACCACCACCACGCCCCTGCCCCTGCTCATGTCCACCACCGGAGGCCTGTACACGGCCGCCAAGGCCAAGTCGTCGCCAGCAATTGCCCATCGGCTGGCAGAGGAGGCCAGCTCGCCGTCGTTCCACTCCTTCAAGCTGAACCAAGATCGCTCGCTGACCGACAAGGATGCCATTGACGTGGAGGTGGATGACCAGGACGCAGACATGGACGCCGAGGAGCACGACGAGCACGAGCACGAGGTGGAGAGCGATGGCGATGTGGAGGGCGACGAGCACGATGGGGACAGCGACAACTTCAGCGAGCATGCCCGCGAGCTGGTCGGCGATGGAGAGGGCGATGACATCAAGGAGCATGTCTTCCCGCTGCACGACAACGAGCTGCACCACGAGATGCACTCCATTGAAGAGGTTCAGCAGCAGCTGCAGCACCACGATGAAGATGCCGCACCAGCACCCGCCGCCGCCGCCGCCGCCGCAGCCATCGCCGCCGCTGCCGAGGAGAGTGTCAGCGCTGAGCACGAGCCGGAGGCTGACGGAGACTCTGAGCCGGAAGCGGAGGCAGAAGCAGAAACCGACTCGGAGGCCGAATCCCAGGCACCTGGACAGGCCAGCGAGGCGCTGCCGAGCTCCACAGAGTCGCCGGCCGCCGCCGCCATCGAGGAGCGCATCAAGCAGATTGCCCAGGACTTCCAGAAGATGGCCAGCTCGCAGGAGATGCAGACCCCATCCAACGAGGAGAACTTGCCCAAGCAATCGCTCTCGCTGAACGACCTGATACGCACCCTGCGCCCCAACGAGCAGCAGATCATACCCCAAATCGACTCCGACTACTCGAACGCCATGCGGGTCCTGGGCAAGACCCTGGTGCCCCATAACTAGGCGTCCATCTCCCCCCCCAGCATCCATTAGCATCCACTAGCCTAAGTTGTGTGTGTTTGGGTCTGGGGCCTACATCGGGACTATCCCATCCACTGTGGGATTGGGTTCCACTGAGGAACGAGCATTTTCAAGTGCCGGCCGGATAACGTCCGAAAATGTCGCTTCTCTCTGCGGACCCATCCCCGCAGACCGGGGCAGTCCGTGGGCCCCTGTAGAAATTTTGCGATCCGCACTGATCATTCCACTAGCATATATCGAGCAACAAGAGATTAAAGGAGCTAAGACACTATTCTACTATATATAAATACGATTTATTGTATGCTTTAATTGTATGACAAAAAAAGGAAACTCTTGATTAAATAAAAGCTACCAAGTAAAATGAACAAACATTTGAAATATGGGGGGAATGTCTCGATGGGTTGGGCACTGGATTATTGTAATATCTATGCCAAGCAGATGAAATCTCTCACGTGATGGGATCTGAGTGCAACTGTGAAATGATAACGATCATCCAATCACTCCAATAAAACTGCTACGAGTGTCAGTAAACCTCTTAGAAGATGGTTCTAATCTGAGAGTGTGCTCCATCATCGTTGGATACTCTAGAGACAGATCCGCAGACAGCCGCTGCAGACTTGACTTGGCCATGAACAAATCAGAAAGAAGTCGCTGCGGGTTGTGGATTGGGGATGGGGGATTTATTTGGCTTAGTTGAAAAGAAGATGAAAGCCAATAATCGTAAATTAACTGCTAAGGCTCTAAAAAGTGAAGTGTGTGTGGGGTTTCCTTTATTGCAGCCCCAGGGGCAGTTGGGTCCGACCCTAGTCGAGCCCGAAAGAACAAACAAATTCGTTGGCAGGCTTACATCACTGGGTTTGGTCTTCCTCTGTCTGTCCAGCCGATGTCTGTGTCTGCATTCAAATCTGCAAATCATCTTTCTTAATTTAAAGAGGATTTCGAGACGGAGACGCATCACATCAAGTTTTATGTGTGTCGGTGTCGTTCAACAATTGGATGAAGATGGAGATGAAGCTGGAGTTGAGGCGGGCCGGCAGCGGCTGTGGACACAACACATTAACCAGAAGATCCCCAAAGGTACGAGAGTGTAAGCCTACCCCTGCCCCCTGCCCCCTGCCCACCTGCTGCTGCTGCTGCTGCTGCTGCTGCTGATCCATCGTCGTTGTCTTCATTCTTCGGCTCCACCTTCGCCCTGACGCAGACGAGAGTGACTTCGTTTGAAGTTCTGTTTTGTTGACTGATGTTGTTGCTGTTGTTGCTTCTTCTGGCCGTTCTGCTGGTTAATGAAAGAAGCACACACACACACACACACAGACACTGCATACTCGCATAAGGTAGATGCGGCAGTCGCGGAGCAGATGTGAAGACAACCTTGAAATGTATAGCAGAGTCCAACGAACGAATATAAAAATGAACAAAAAAAAGAAGAGGAACGTTCTGTGCTCTTTGTGCCTGCAGATCTCGAGGAGCATTCCTGGGGTAACAACAGTAAGTAACTGCTAACTGCTGGAAGATGAATCCCTGGAGATGAATCTGGCACTGCCGTGCCGGCAGTCTGCCTCCGTGATAACGAACGAAAGCAAAAGTGCGCTCATGTGGCGGGTTTTATTTATAGCTCCGCACAAAGTGCACCTGATCTCAGGCAAGATGATTCAGTTCAACACACGGAAGTGTGCGGAGGAATTGCCCAAAAAAAGAGAGAGAAAGTTCCGACTTTGCCGAATTATATAAAGGAATCGCCGAGGCTTCCAGAATCATTGCAAGCCACACAATTGCACTGACAGGACAACTCCCTCATTCCCTGAACAACATGAAAGTTACTCTGATCCTCACATTCCTGGCCTCCCTGGCACTCTCGCTGGCCCTGCCCCAGGTGGGACATGGCACCATCAATGGACCCAGTGGTGTAAGTATACACTTTGACCCTCAATAAATGTTCTCTAACCTCTCGGACATTTGTTCAGCGCTTTGCCATGACCCGAGGCTGGGCCCAGCCGCCAGTGGACCTGCAGAAGCCCGTCATTTTTCTGCCCGAGGCTACGCCCGTTCACGAAGAGCCCCAGGAATCGCGCTTCGTGCAGACACAACAACTCCTCATAGCCTAATTTACCGAGTTCCTCTAGCCCATAATTACTAGCATTAATAAATTGATTAAATGGTACACACAATTTCACGCCTGATCCTAATGAGCCAATGAATCCATAATCGAGCAAACCTGATCGAAATCCAACATGAATATGCATCGAATGGATTGTTGTGTTGACATAATTAAGGCAGGTCTACAGTGACGAAGGTGAAAACGGGTTTCCTCAGGGTAACTCCCCGCAAGGGAAACAAAATTAGAGTCGGGAGAGCTCGAGCTCTGGCTCGGGATCAGGCTAGAACCCGCTGGAGCTGTGCTTGCCGGCTACTGTTATTTCGAAACGAATGCGGCTTTAATTAACACCTGGTCAGACCCTCTCTGTCTCACCCCCACAAGCCCCCTTCTTAACGGGAGTGATATTAAATTTTAGTCTGACTTATTTTTGCATATTTTCGATACGAGTTTTGTCTTTAAGTAGTAGCTCATCTAATTGAATTTGCATGATAGCGCCAAATGCGCATCTAAGTGTCTCCAGATCGGAGCGTATAAAAGCCCAAAATTGGCACCATTGTCATACCATTTGTGTTGGTCGATCGCCCGATAAAGGTTGGTCGCATAACCGTTTCGTTAGCCTCTTCCTGGAATCAAACTGAAGCAAACATCAACTCGTTCCGTTTGACAAGTTTATTTCTGTCTCGGCTGCAAGTGCATTTTCGCATCCCTCTCGCTTTATCGGATTATCTTGTGTGCAGTAATGTTTAATTGCCTTGAACTTGACAACGAGTTTTCGAGAGAGATCTTCCGGTTTTTCCAGTGCCGCCAAAGTTACCCCATACCCATACTCCCTGCCCTGCCCTGCCCTGATACGTCCGTGTATAAACATCGTTTAAAATCAGCCTTATCTTGGCGATTAAGTGTGTTAATTAAAATCATGATTACGTTTTGGAAGCCGCATTCAAGTCAAAATCATTATGGCGATTGTAAAACAGCAGAGCGGAATAATAAAACCCATAAAAGTGACATTTAGGCCATAAATCGGAATAGAAAAGATCACAAATATTGATGGCAAACAAGTTTGAACTTAATTTTTCTGCTACTCTTTTTTTGTCGATTGTTTAATGAACGTGGAGGAGCTACCAAACCACTCCACAGTGAAAACAGTTCACATGGATACAATTATAGCCACTACTTGGTATATAATCAAGGCTTTTCGGTTGCTGTATAATCACGTATTGAGCTGGACTTGGGATCGTATGTAGGGAGGGGTGTGGGTAGCAAGGTGGACAAGTTTATTAGGCTTCAAATCTACACGTCTAATCGATTTGTGATGATAGAGAAGCTACATATAAGCTCTGACTAGCGATAGAACCCAAACATTTCTGCTGATTGAGCGAACGGGTAAGGTTGGGCAAATGCGACTGGGAATTACACGCCCGGGAGATGGTGACATAACTGATGTAGCTGATGATTAGCTAATAAATATCAAATGTAATCACACTTACATATGACAGCAGACAGCGCAGAGATCTTCTGTATTTCCCCCATCAAATGGATTGCCATACGATGAGTTAACTTTCATAAATCTTCTTCGCAGATCACAATGAAGTTTCTGTTGGTACTTCCGCTCTTTGCCGCCTTGGTTTCGGGCCAGTTTGGCGGCTTTGGAGGTGGCTTGGGTGGCAACCGCCTGGGTGGAGCCCTTTCGAATGCGGCCAACAGGGTGCAGCAGGGCATCTCCAACATTGCCAGTCAACTGCCCTCCCCACCAAAACTCTCGAATGTGCAGAACTTTGGCGATTTCTTGGTAAGTCATCCTCCAGGGTGAGAGAGCGAACTACTTGTATTGAGATTACTCTCTCCTACAGTCGCAATCCGGCAAGAATTATCTGTCTGCGGCAGACAAGGCGCTGCACGAGGGCGTCTTTGCTGCACGCAAGAACTTGGTGGATGCCGGCAACGATGCCTTTGCCAAGGGCACCTCCAGCTACCAGCTGGCCGTGAATGCCTTTGCGGATCTGACCAATTCGGAGTTCCTCTCGCAGCTCACTGGCCTCCGGAAATCATCGGCGGGAGAGTAAGTTCAGCAGCCACTCGAGTCTGCTATTCCTTCATTAATGTCATCATCCGAACACAGATCGAAGGCCATAGCCAATCGAAAGCTGGCCAATGTGCCTGCAGGAGCAGTCATTCCAGAGTCCTTCGATTGGCGCCAGAAGGGAGGCGTCACTTCGGTGAAGTACCAGGGCACATGTGGATCCTGCTGGGCCTTTGCCACCACCGGAGCCATTGAGGGCCATATCTTCCGAAAGACCGGCACCCTGCCCAACCTGTCCGAGCAGAATCTGGTCGACTGCGGCACTCTGGACTTTGGGCTGAGCGGCTGCGATGGCGGCTTCCAGGAGTACGCTCTGGCGTTCATCAACGAGCAGCAGAAGGGCGTGTCCAAGGCAGATGGCTATCCGTACGTGGACAACAAGGACACGTGCAAGTACAGCAAAGCCCAGTCGGGTGCACAGATCACTGGCTTCGCCACCATTCCGCCCAAGGACGAGACTCTCATGAAGAAGGTGATCGCCACTCTGGGTCCTCTGGCCTGCTCCCTGAACGGCCTGGAGAGCCTGTTGCTGTACAAGAGCGGCATCTACGCCGATGAAAAGTGCAACGAGGATGAGCCCAATCACTCCGTTCTGGTTGTGGGCTATGGCTCGGAGAAGGGAAAAGATTACTGGATCGTCAAGAACTCGTGGGACAAGGTCTGGGGCGAGGAGGGCTACTTCCGCCTGCCACGCGGCAATAACTTCTGCGGCATTGCCCTAGAGTGCACCTACCCCATAGTTTAGTTAATCTACAATTAGTTCCAGCCTGTAAAAAGATGAATAAAGACAATTTATGCACATTTACGAACTGAATTCCATATAATTTATCTAACGGTACAACTGCAGGCGGGGCTTAGTTAGGCCGAGGCGTTTGGGTAGGGAGGTGATACTATCCACATCTTTTTGGCAGAGATATACATAGCTCCTCTCTAAGCACTTTTCAAGAGTGCCACACTTTTACAGATGTTTTTATACGATTTGATTTTGTGCGCTTAATTCAAAATGTTATCGATAAAGTAGTTCATGTAACTACCAGCAGATGGCGCACGTGGCTCTGGAGAATAATCGCTAGAGCTGTGCCAATGTGAACGTGATATTTTGACCACGAAATTGAGTTCTTTGTCAGATGTAATATATTTACGGTATATCAGTATTCAAACTCCTAACGCAAGTTTTTCAAATAAACAAGTATATCAAATGCTGCGAAAAGAGAGCCCTTTTTGGTTTTGAACTTAATTTGGAAATATTCCAAGAAAAGGAAGTCGTGAAAACTTCCCACTATTGTCGAGAATTTATTGATAAATCGAATAAAATTAGAGTTTTAGCGGGGAGACTCCTAACTAGCTAGTAATACTAAATAGAACATGAAAATCGAGGATAATAATTTAAGATTCACGGTATATTTACAGTATATTTGGAAAATGCAAGGGTATATTTCGGTATATTTCCGAGGGTGTGTCGGTATATTTGATTGATAATTCCGTGGTCACACTGATCCGTACATTGACAACAATAACAAAAGTAAATTGAAAATTAAATCAATTGGCAAAAATTTAACGATATTAGGAGTGACAGAGGAGAGTTCATGCGCAAATCAAGGGAACTGCCATGAGAAATGGCGACTGTGCGTCAACTGGAAGGCCAACGAGCAGCATTTTTCCTGCAGGTGTGTATTTTTTGTCTGAGACAGAATTCTGCATTTTGGACAGCGGGACCAGCACAGCCCACTTTTGAGAAAGTGGGCGTTGTCACCCTCTTGCAAATCCGTCCTGTGTCCCATGTGTTTAGTACTCTCGTTTTTATCCCAATGTGTATCCTAATCTCTTGGCCTTCCTTCTTCCAGAAATGTTCTCGATAGTGCATGTGCATAGACTTTAATCCAAAGAGCCCCCAACCCCGCAGGGTCATTTCGCATTTTACCAACCAACCAACCGACACGCGCGCGCCTCCTAATTGTCTACACCCTCCCAGCCCCGACTAACGACTAAACTAACCGCCATGGACGAAGACATAATGAATGCTGTAGAATCTCTTTTCGGTAAGGATGTGAAGATTGTGGACTGCGAGACCTCGTCCTCCGTGCAGCAGGAGGAGGTGCTGCTGATCAACGGTGTGCCCGTCAAGTTAGATGGCATCCCTGCGGACGATGCGCGGGCCATCAAGGCCGCTCTTCTCGATGGTCAAATGCCGTCAGTGGAGCATCTGAATCAGCTGCTGTTCCGCGCTGGATTGGCTCAGCAGCCCATCGAGGTGGAAACGTCGCTGACAGTCAAGTCTTCCCTAACGACCACCGAGGAGGTGCTGGTCTCTCGCAACGGACAGATCCTGGATGAGCGCACCGTGGAGACCAAGGAGCACTTCAATCATCAGTCCCATCAGAAGGAAATCTGGCAGCCAATCAAGCAGCACTCGGCGCTGGCTCGAGCCACACCCGAAAACGCACTCAAATATGGAATGAACTCGAATTCCACGCTGGCCTCGCAGGCCACCGACTCGGACGAGCGTCCGGTCAATCCGCTGGGTCGTCAGCTGAATGAAACCTTCTCGAATGCTTCCCTTATGTCCTCCAGCTCGGCCATAACCGGCTCGGATCAGGTGATTGGCTCCGTTTCATCCACCACAGTTGGCGACAAGAGCTCGAATATAAGCAGCTGCGACTCTGGCCATGACGGCCTCTTTCACAGCGTCTCCATGAGTGCACCCTGGTCGCATGCCCGCGACACTCTGACAGACTCCATGTACTGTGACATTCCCAGCTCGGCATCCGAGGCAGATGCTGTCTCCATACTCGTAAGTTCACAGCCGCACACACATTCGTTTATGCTTTTCTAATCCGCTGCCTTGCAGAACACCCATCTGCAAATCACAGAGCCATGCGACGTAGTAGCCGTTGATTGCCAAACACCGCCAGCTTACGCCAAAGATATGCCCAAGTCCGGCAGCCTGGACTCGCTGGTTGGCCTGCTGACCAGCAGCCAGAACAAAGAAATTGAGTTCACATTTCTGGTTTGTGGCCGTCTGTTCCTGCCGCCTCAAGAGCTGCTTTCGCGCCTCGTCGACAAGTGCCAAGGCACACAGGAGACGCTGCTCAGGCTGCTGAAGCACTGGCTAAACATTTGTCCCAACGACTTTCGCAACGAAGCTCTGCTTCAGGAGTTGGAAAAGCACCGAAAAGACGTGGCATTGGCCGACTTCCTAGACGACATCTCTCAGTCACAGCAGCAGCGGGAGGCTAGGGGACGCGCACAACTTCAGTATCTGCTGGCCAAGCAATCTTCGGGCAGTTCCCTGGGACGACAAAGCAGTATTAAGTCATTGAAACGTTTCGCCGCCAACGTCTACAAGACGGACAATGTGCTCAACAATTGCAGCAACCCCTTCGAATTGTCCCACCAACTGTATGCCATCGAGTATGCCTATGTGTCGCAAATACGTCTGGAGGAGTTTGTCGAGATGCTTGCCCAGGGCGAACTCAAGTTGTGCATGTCGCAGACCAAGGCAGGCACCTTGGGCTCGAATTGCATCAGCCGCGTGACCATCGCCAGCTATGTGCAGTGGTTTAATCAGTTGAGCTATCTGACAGCCACGGAAATACTAAAGGTGAGCCACAAAGGTGACATCATGCTGTCGACAGTGAACCAATTGCAATTTATTTTGTATCCAACAGATTGGCAAGAAGTCCCATCGTGCCCAAATGATTGACTTCTGGGTGGAGACCGCGCTGGAGTGCTTCAACACGGGCAACTTCAACAGCCTGATGGCCATTCTGACGGCCCTCAACTTGACCGCCATAGCACGTCTCAAGAAAACTGTAAGTTCCTTTATGTCTGGTACTTTTTCAAACTAAATACTAATGCAAAAATCAATGTTTCAGTGGGCCAAAGTGCAGACGACTAAATTCGAGGGACTGGAACATCAAATGGATCCCAGCTCGAACTTCCTCAACTACCGATCGACCATGAAGGCAGCCGTCTGGCGCTCGGAGCGTGAGACGGCCAACAAAATCGAGCGTGCCATCATACCGTTCTTCTCGCTGTTCCTCAAGGACCTCTATGCCATAAACGAAAGCCACGAAACAAAGTGAGTAAAACCTGCGGATGACCACTGAAGTGAGAATAAATAATATATTATAATTGTTTAAATACAGACTGGCCGACGGAAACATTAACTTTGAGAAGTGCCGACTCTTTGGCACCCAATTGAGCAACTTTTTCAAGTGGCAACGGCTGGAGTGTCCCTACGAGCAGGTGGCCAGTGTGGTGGCCTACTTGCAGAAGGCGGAAGCCCTCTCGGAGAATCTGCTGATGAAGGCCTCCTACGAATGCGAGCCGCCGGACAACGCCGATGAGAAGGATCATTACAAAACGCTGAAATCTACAAAGAAATCAAACACCTAATCATTAACGACAATGCATTGGCCTCGCGCAGCCAGCTTTTTGTTGGCACGTCACGTTGCGCATCAAGAGAAACCGTAACAATAATACTTTAACACAGCAATAGTAGTGGTTAATCTGTACTTAAGCTTCAGCGATGGTATACATAAATGGCAATTGATTTATATATGTATACAGTGATGGGCATTTAATTAGAAACACCAAAAATATTTGCATACAAATTACTAAAGTAACCTTTTAAATGTTGCATTTTAGCAGTTAAAATAAACAAAAATACAGACTATAAAACCTCTTACTCATCCTGTTCGGATTACTCTTCAACGAATGGTGGCAAACTTCTGGAAATCCACAGTTCCGAACTTGCCGAACAGCTCCAGGGGATAGTGTTTGCCCTCGACGGGGGCATGGATGCGAATCTGACGCATATGGGTGTCCCGGCCGTTCTGATGATTCGAAATTACTGCGATTTGCAGCATGAATGTGCGTATGGACTTCACATTGCCGTCCTTGATGGGCACTTGCACCCAGCCGGTGGGCTCTGCAAGATCCATTACTTGCAACTCCTGCAGATCGTTGAAGTTGGTGCCCGATCGTATGGAGATGCGCGAGGGTGTGTAGCTCTCGTCCAGCTTGTAGTCGGTGTAGATGTAGATCTGGCTGATGTTTGTCCGCTTGTGGAATTGTATGTTTACCAGGTGCGGTAATTGCCCATCTGACTGCCAGTATGTGTCCATGATGTTGTCCCGCAGCCGCTCCACCCCGAATCCTAAATACCAAACATTACAGTGGGATGCAACTCAGGATAACCGGAGATACGCTTACCCGGCTTACAGGAAGACAGACTCCAGACAGCTTGGGCGCCAACCTCCCGGACAAAGCCAAGTCGTTCCTCGGCCTGCGGGTCCTCATCGCTAGTTGCGGGTGGATTGATAGTTATGTCCTCCTCCATTGAGGATGTCATGACGAGCGCAGCTATCTTAAAGTCTGTGTTTTATCCCTGTTTCCTAATTTACTTTTCTTTAATATGATTTTTGTCTTGCATTCTACTGATACTTTCCAGCACTGCTTTGCGGCGCAGTCAGCTGTGACAAACAAACGCTGCGTACGTTTTCCAGCACTAATCATCGCACATGTGCGGCCATTGAATAAATAAAAAGAAAAGAACCAAACGAAATGGTGCGTAAACTTAAATTTCACGAGCAGAAACTGCTCAAGAAGGTTGACTTTATTACCTGGAAAGTCGACAATAGCGGCAAGGAGAACAAGATCCTGCGGCGCTATCACATACAAAAGCGCGAAGACTATACAAAGTGAGTTCCCCCAGCATAGCTGCGCCTCAGCTTTGGATAAATTGTGTGTCCATTTGCAGGTACAATAAACTATCAAGGGAAATTCGGGAACTGGCCGAGAAAATAGCCAAGCTAGATGCCACACATCCATTCAAGGCCGAGTCAACTACAATGCTGTTGAACAAGCTGCATGCCATGGGCGTATCCAACGATCTGCTAACCCTGGAGACAGCGGCCAAGACGTCGGCCAGTCACTTTTGCCGTCGCCGCCTGCCCGTCATCATGGTAAAGCGTAAGTGCAAGCCATTAAGATCCATTCTTTTCTTCTCTTAAGATTTTTATGATTGCAGTGCGAATGTCCGAGAACCTGAAAAACGCCACAGACCTCATTGAGCATGGCCATGTGCGTGTGGGCCCAGAAATGGTCAAGGATCCTGCCTTCCTTGTCTCCAAAAATCTGGAAGATTTTGTTACATGGGTGGACGGCTCCAAGATCAAAGAGCACGTGCTGCGCTATAATGATATGCGGGATGATTTCCAAATGTAAAAGTTCCGTGGAATTTACCTTTAAGATGGATAATAAATAATTTAAAATTGTAAGCCAAATTTTAACACCAATGGCCTTTTGTTAAATAATCATTTTCAATAACTTTATTACATTTCATATAATAATGTTTAGATCTCATTAATATTATTCATTAATATGGAGCCCAATCACGCCAAGGGCGTAACTGCGCGCATACCCACGCATTCATATACACTCGCCTCATTCGGACAGAATCAGAATCGTTCCCGTAATGGCGGTTCAAGGTTGAGTTTGTTATTCGCCCACCTATTAGTTTCGACCGCCTCTCTTATAGTTTTCAATTACAAAAACAGGGGCTTGGCTACGAAATATTAATATCATTTAAAATCAAGAGTTTACAGCAGAGGGCCCTCCATAAACTATAATACGGGGCTTGCGTTGACCATCATCGATCGGTGCATTTGTAAAACAGGGTGAGTGTGGGGTTAGGGACTAGGGTGAAGGTGAACGGTTGAGCGGTCTAAAAGGTGCTGATCGGATGCGATTTTACAGAGTTAAAATCAAGTGGGTGAAGTCGATGGCAGTTGCCGAAGTCAATTCCCTGGCTGGTGCCGCAGTCGAGGAGAACAGAGGTTATGGTTACTAACCCCAAATAAAAGAGAAAAATGCGTGTGCAGATCGACTAACTTAAAGAGCTCTTCAAATGCATTGCACGGGCCGCTTTTGCTCAGCTTTAGAGTCGGACTGTCCCGCTCACTGACTGCGCACGAATCTGACTGCGGGGAAATCTGAGGCGACAATTCGATTTCTGTGTGTAGCAGTCAAAAGTCTTTCATATTGTACAGATTGTAGATATCTTTAAATATTAGTTGTATTATTATTCCTTTTTAAATACGCATAAAAAGTAATTATTAATTAGTGTTAAAATAAATAGCTAGTGGCATTAAAATTAGAGTCGACTTTGGCTGCGGCCTCATTTTACACAATTCAATTTCCGCCCGCCCAAGGCCAAGAAAAAATTTCACATGATTAACTTGATAACAATATAAAATAATAAAACAAATTAATAAAAAGTGATTTTCTACATTTGTTCTTCCCCTGCGACATGCTGAATATATCCTGCACGAAAACTAACAAAAATACAATTATTCATGGGGCTTCATTACATTCTTTTGGCTTGTTGTGTTGTTTGCTCTTTGCCCATTCCAATCCATTCCATTTTTGTTCAGCGTTTTACATATTACACGATTCTGCTGCAAATGCTGCTTAAATTCTTAGGCGGATATACATATATGCTTTTACATTGAAAGTAAATATTCAATCGCACATCGTTTAATCACTACAAAATGTTCTGTAAATTCCAATTTCTTGTTCCTCAAGCATGTGCTATTAGTGGTTTAAACCGAGTGTCCCACCCCCTCTATGACGCCATAAATCCCCCACCGTGAGCTATAGAAAGATCTCATGGTTCGTGTTATAGTACGTTATGTTTCCATAGATGTCTTAATGCGCAATGTCGTAGAATAGTTTTGTTCCGGCCAAACAGCGCCAAGCGCCCACTGGCACGGACACCGCTCCGCTTTGATCCGTTGCACTTAGATCACAAGCGCCATGTCCTTTTTGCTGGGCAACTGCACCCGCTTGCCCTGCCACAGCGAGTTGTGTATTGTGAAGGCATCGATGGTGACGGTCAGATGCTTGGTGTGCACTTGCGAGAAGCACTTGCCCCCTGAGTTGTATCTGCAAAAGAATGATTTGAAGGTTAGAATATGCCACAGATTAATGTTCAGACACTCACTTGAAGAACTTATCGAACATGACTTCGTCGACTTGACTAGGTCCGGTGCCGTACAGCTTGGTCACCTGATCCGACTCGGGCATGTAGCTGTAGAGGGCGCGGAACTGGCAGCCCGCATCTCGGAAGAGTACTAGGAAGTGTTTCGCCTCCGAGCGTGCTATCTTCTCGAGCACTTTCTGTTTGGCCTCACGGTTGACGGCGCCCGGAAACACGCAGTATTCGACGGCATTGAGTATAATGCCGCGATTCGATTTGGCCGCTGGTTGCTTGTAGAGTTTTGGACCTGTCAATGCAAATCGCCTTATGTTAGCAGTGTGTCAAATCATGATGCGGGATTATCACTCTACTACTTGGAGGTGTCAATGGCAAGCTTTGTTTCATATCTATAATTCTTGTAATTATCCAATGCTTAGATAATTGCAGGCTACGTGCAATATGTGAGCTAAAACTTGGGCTCTAATCTCATGAGCAAAGCTACGATTTATACTTGGGAATAGTTCAACTTGAATGCAAAATTATAAAATACATTTTAAATATAAAAAACCTGCTGTTATAGAGATGGGAAATGTTTCAAGTTTGCTGAATTGAATGTTGCCTAATTTAGTATCTTATGCAAATAATTCCAACAATTAATACAAACAATTATTAAAAATAAATAAACGTGTATGGAAAATATATAAAAACAACAATAATAATACAATTTCTTGCGGTTTTTTTTTGTTTTTAATTGTGAAGCGGTTAATTGGGCCCATCTGGTGGGGTTCGGTATTAGAAAGCACTTTGGGTGTTGTGTGTTTTGTCTACATTTATCACTGGGGTAAACATTTGTCGGCTCTCGTTTGGTTATCGAAAGTCGTGGATTTGACGGGAACATGGGAGGAGAGGAAAAACCAAGTATTGGACTCTACAGACTGCCGGCAGCCCCTCTAGAACTCGTTTATCTATGTAGAACTCATATGTGTATGTCGAAAAATGATATGGTGGAGTGGACACAAGATGCATACGAATGCCAATTGAATGAAACGAACGAAATCAAACGAAAAATGATTAAATGAAAATCATGTCATATTTTATGAGGCGTTTCGAATATATGTGGAGAGAGATGCGGGTTGTGATGACCAAAAGGTGTATGGATTTTGGTGGCTGTGATTATATATTGTAACTGAGGATTCTTTTGAAGTTGTTTGGTATGATATGGTTTTTCTTGTTGTTGTGGTTGTTGTTGTTGTGGAAATACAAACCCGAATATTCCATGTTAAAATTCGGAGTTAATGAGAAATCGCTGGATCCGTCATCAAATCCGCGACGTTTCGATATCAAACCTGGTGGCAAAGAGCCTGGTCCAGAGGGGGATGGCATATGCCTACCTGAAGCGCCCATTCCAGGCGAGGGTGCACGCCTCGGCGGTGTGGCGCGTCCCAGTCCCGAATCTGTGTCTAACCGTCAAGCAAGAGAGAGTTGAGAGTCAATCAGCGGATCGGGCACATGCAGCACAGTACACAGATCAGAGAGCACACAGGCGGGCCATGCAGTTCCATGCAGATGGTGGCCGTTCGATGGATGGGATGCATTTGGTTAGTCACCAGTCGGGAGCACCAGGGAGCACGGCGATGGGTGGCGAACGAGCGAGCGAGCGATCGAGCGATGATTTGCGTTTTGAGTTGGTTAATAAATTGTTGCATTTTGTTGTTGTTAATTTCAAGATTTGAGTTTTGTTTTTTAGTCAAGGTTGATTTGAAAGAAAGAGAAATAAAAGAAGAGAATGTGTGCACAAAATTTAGTTAAGCCATTTCGTGGATCCTTCATTTAGAGATATGTACTTAAAATTAGGAATCGAACAGGTTTACAGATGAGTGTATCGATGGATGGAAATGTGTGTGTGTGTGTGTGTGTGTGTATGGGTGGATGTGTGTGCAGGCGTATCTATCTGTATGTGCATGAATGTGGGAGTTAGTTCGCAAAATTCACATGTTTCTTTTTCTCACAGCCAATCGCACAAAATGGATTCATGTATGCCCAAAACCTGTTGCGAATTAAAAGCGGAAACCAACCCACACCCCGAAAAAACAGCCGACGAACACAAGAAAAAAGCTTGAAGAGGGACCCAGACCCAGACCCAGACAACCCCACCACCGCCACCACCGCATCAATAGAAACCGAATTTTCGCAATGGAAAAACTATGCAAAACGAAAGCACAAATATAATCAAAATCAATTGAGATTATAAAGAATTTATAATGAAACAAATCTCACAAATGAAACATAGAATAGATACCAAAATACCAAAAGGAAAATGATTAACAATTACTTATGCAAAAGTCTCACCACCAAAGAAAAGATCAAAGTACAAGGACAAGTATCAAAGTTACAAGTTAAACCAAAAAGAAAACCACTAGAAGAATACTCAAAATGAATAAGAGGATAAGAAGCATACAGATAGATAGATAGATAGATAGATAGATACAGATACGTAATGGGAAGGATAGAGTAGAGTGGAGTATAGAGTATATTTGAGGTGGAAGGAAAGCAGCTTGATTTGTAGCTGTTGTAGCTGTGGAACGCTTCTTACCGCACAAATTCATTAGCGAATTGGACTTTCGGCCCCGGAAATTAAGTGTGCTCCCCTTAGCGACGGAGATACGCGACAGAGTGCGGCCCCGCTCGACGGCTGCTGGCTCTGCAAGTAGGTCAGGTCCGACAGGGATATGCCGAGTGGTGGTGCATCATTATACAGTTTCAACATAAATATAGGTACGCAATGGATGGGGATATCAATTAACAACAAAATAAGGTACAATCCAAAAATATCGTAAATCAAACTTAAGTCCCTTCAACCGCAGCCCCAACCAAGGTGAATGTGTAAATTGTAATGCTACATATAACCCGGACGCGTCCTCGGTCCACACTCAGCGCCCCGTGTGCATTATATAGTTATAAGAGTGCGCGGTATCCTGGCATTAGTTGGCATTGCATTGGATTAGTTGTAAGCTGGAGGTGGAGTGCGACTGACTCCTTAGCGATAAATCATTAAAAACAATTAAATTATAATCGAATTAGTCAAAAGCTTGTCAGCCACAGCTAAACAAAGTGTAAGCAACGCGGCGGGCATTCATTTATCGTTGTTATTATTTTGCGGTGTTTGAATGCGATTTTGGAGAAAATCAAAAGAATAACAATAAAACATAGTAAAACGAAACGAAATAGAACTACATAATTAGGTGTGTGTGTGAGTGTGATTTGTTATACCCATCACCAACCTCTGGAAGTTTTATAGGATCCCCGTCGCCCAATTGGCGTTGAACTTGTACTGGGATAATCGTCGGGCGACTCTGTGTGAACGAGATTAGTGGTTATACCTTATCAAATACAATGTCAAGATGATCCAAGATACATATCATATCATAGTTAATTCTAAATGGGACTACGTGCAAATCAAATAATCATAAAAATAAGATCAGAATGGAATGCCCTTCTACCATTAAATATAAATCAACTTAAAGAGCCTTAAACATGCTTAAACTTAGAGATAAACAAAGACAAATAATAGGATACAATGCGGTAACAAAAGAGTAAAGGAAACGAAAGAATTACCTTTCACTGTGAGGGAGTCTTGCGAGCCCCTGTAATAATCTCTTTTCATTGAATTTGAGCTTAGTTGACCGTAGCCTAAGCAAATTCAAAACGAAAACGAAAACAAAAGGTTCATCAAATTAGCAAAGGGGCAAACAAGAATATAAACATAATCATAGCTAAATAAGGCGGTGTACACAAATAAATCAACAGAAAATAAATCGTGTGTTTTGGAGGAGTAAGAGAAAAGGCTTCAGCAAGCCGAAAACCAGCCACAGAGCTTGGCACGTTTGGTAGGATTCGATCTGATCCGTTCTCCACCTTTCCTCTTACCGGTTAGATTCGAGCTGGAGCCCTTCTTGCCCCGACTAGAGATGCTCGAAGCCTCACTGATGTCCACACTGGCATCGTCCACATGTATGGTCTTGGGCCTGGGACGTGTCGTGCGCTGCTGCCGTAGTCTCGGGTTCGTTGCACTAGATGACTGTGGTTGCAGTTTAACATGCAGATCGGGCCGATCCAGGGTTTTACCCTATACAAACGCGAAGAAGAAACGATACATTGGCAGTTTGTTCTGTTCCATCTATGCTCTGGCTATTGGCTTACCTCTCGTTCGGCCTCTTCGATGGCTTTCTTGAGTCTGTGTTGTTCCAATATGGCCGCTCGTCGCGCCATTTGATCTTCCTTCTTGCGTGCACGCTCCTCCTCCTTTTCGCGCTCCTTTTCCCGCTTCTGCGAGGCCTCGATCTCCTTGCGCGCCTTCGCCTCCTCCTGCTGCTGTCGCCGCTGCAGAGACAGCAGCATAATCTTCTCCTTGCGTCGCTCCATTTCATCCACAGACTCCTGCAAGAAGAATTTTAGACACCATTTGAACAAATCTTTAGCTAAGCTTGTCTTACCGGATCTAGGTTGGTGGCATCGGCTCCAATCACCAGCGCCTTGTTCTTGGCCGCCTCGGCGCTGCTGCTGCTGTGCTGAAGTCGCGTGGGTGACATGGGCTGCTGCTGTTGTTGCTGTTGCTGCTGCATGGGGTGTGGGTGTGACTCGTGGCCAAATGGATCCGAACCAGTTACGCCCATATGTCGTAGTTGGATGGGCGCCTCGTCCGTGTACTTGTTGTAGGTGGCATTGCCGGGCGATTTGACACTGTTGGAGTGGTTGAGCCCGTGGATGCTGTGCCTGTTGGCCCCCGCTGACTTGTGGCCATCATCGCTGCCATTGTTGTTATTGTTGTTGTGCAATTGGCTCAGGGACTCCCTTTTGAGCAAAGTCTGGTGGTCCACGCTGTCCCGGCCGCTGCTGCTGCTGCCCAAGGGTAGAGCCTCCTTTTTGGGCGAGCGCTTGGCGCGCAACGGCGGCTTGGGCCGCTTGGGCTGGTCGTCGTCGAAGGAGATGTAGAAACCCTTCTCTGCGGGCTGTTCCTCGCTGTCGCGCGGGTCCTGGAAACTGTTTGCCTGTATGGAGGGACGCGAGGGCGAGGGTATGCGGTAGGTGAGATTGCCGCTGGTGATGTTCAACTTGTTGGAAATCATCTCCCCGCTGTCGTAGTCCTCCGAACTGCTGCCCCTTCCACTGTGCCCGTGCCCCTGCAGACGCTGCTGCTGCTGCTGGTGGTGATGTTGTTGCTGCTGCTGTTGCTGCTGCTGAAGCACAAAGTCGGAGATGCGCGTGGACTGCATGGACTCGATGATGTTGCGCTCCAGCTCGTCCACATCCTCCTCGTCGCCAATGAAGCAGATGCTCTGCGGTGCCATCATGTCCTCTTGCTGCATGGGCATGGCCATGCCGTGCTGGGACTTGGGCGAGCGATTGTCGCGCAGATTGGTCAGCGACTGCTGTCTCTGCACCCCGTTGGCACCACCGCCCAACTGCCGCTGCGAGTGCTGCGGCGAGGCTTGCACCTGGAACAGATGCTGGAGCTCGCCTCCGCCGCCACCGCTGCCACCAGCACCTCCTCCACCGTTCTGGTGGAGCATAAAGCTGCCCTGGGCCGCCGCTCCTGCGCTGGAGGGAGGTCTGTTCATCCAGGTCTGCTGCGACTTCTTCTGTTGTTGCTGCTGCTGCTGGTGCTGTTGCGTCTGCCACGCATTCACATCAACCATGGGCTGCTGTATCTGCTGCTGCTGCTCGTAGGCTGCGGCAGCTGCCGAGTGCGCCCAGGTGCGACGCTGGGGATGAACCTGCGGCTGTGGCTGTGGCGAGGACTCGTGCAGGTAGAAGTGATTCGTGGGCTGGCCATAGTCATCGAAGACCACACTGCTCCTGTACTGCGGAGGGGCAGCCGCTCCGTAGTGGGGCGAGTGGTTGTTGTAGGGCGCTCCGTTGTCGCTGTAGATGCTCTGCGGCTGGTAGTGGGATGGCTGCGGCGGCGACATGTACTGGCCGTGCTCGTTGACGAACTGCATCGGCTGGGGCATGGCCATGGGCTGCGGCAGCTGCTGCTGCTGCTGGTAGGGATCGCGGCTGGGCGGACGGGAGCTGTACGCACTGACTGGGGCATTGTAGGCCTGCGGAAGATGCGGCGATGAGCCAAAGCTTTGCTGCATGGGTCGCTGCTGCTGCTGGTAGTGGTGGTCAGCCAGGTGCTGCTGCGACCCGTAAGTTTGCTGCTGCTGGGTGATGCAGTTAGTGGGGTGGTGGCGTAGCCGGAACGAGAACAAAGAACAAAAATGTGTTAGTAGACAGCAGAGGTGTGTGGCTGGGGGAGTTTGTTATAGATGCTACGACGGGAGGTGGCTGAGGGTTGCGTGTGGCTGGATGAATGCATGAATGCTTTACCTGGTTCAGCATGTTGGCTATCTGTTGGGCCTGCAGGAGCTGCTGCGCCTGCAGATGCTGGGCCTGCATTTGGCTCTGCTGCGTGGCCAGGCGGTGGATATCCTGCTGGATATCCTGCAGATTCATGTTCATGATGGCGATGCTTTGCTGCACGCGTTCCACATACATTTCCCGAGAAGTTGTTAATTGTTGTTCAGTGTGGATCGTTGGGTGCGGATTAGTGTGGGGCGTGTTCGTGGGCGTGGTCGTGTGAGTGTTTCAGTGTTTGTTGTGTTTTGTGAGTATGTTGGGGAATGTTGAAGCAGGCACACAGACACAGAGTATGGCAGAAAGTGGCGGAAAAGAGAGACACACAGGCGTTAGACATTAATAAATTGATTGCACACGGGGCAGCACAAGTTAGAGGACGGTTGAGAGGGGGCAGGGGTAATGGTTATGGCCGCATTTTGCATGATTACCTCACCCACCTGGTACTTGTCCAAGTCGACGGGATCCATGTCTGGCGTACGCTTCGACTCGTTGCTCATCGTCTCCCACTTCATTACTTCCGGACATGACTCCAGATCCTCCTAATCATAAAACAAACACATATTCAGCTTGAATAAACACTCCACAGA
The DNA here is from genome assembly GCF_008121235.1 of Drosophila subobscura. Lineage (NCBI taxonomy): Eukaryota > Metazoa > Arthropoda > Insecta > Diptera > Drosophilidae > Drosophila > Drosophila subobscura. The sequence goes on from NC_048531.1 coordinate 5,139,841, forward strand.
TGACATTCGAGTCGAGGCCTACCTTCTCCTGGTGCCTGAGCAGTGCCATTTCGATCTTCCGCTTGTCCTGCTCAATGCGGCGCCGCCTCTCCTCCAGCTTCATGCGAATGGTGGACAGCTTGGAGGCGTTCTCCAGCGAGCGCATGTCCTCATCGCCCACATCCAGCTGCCAGGCAGCTGGGCTCGCTGGCATGCTGCTGGTGGAGGATTTGCGCACCGGTGTGCTCTCCGGATCGTAGGCACTCGAGCGCGCATCGTTGAAGGTGTCCGCCACGCTGTTGCTGTAGTCTTTGTCGCTGCTGGAATGTTGCTTGTTCCGTGCCTGCGGCAAGGGGCTGCTCGCATTCGATAGATTGTGAGCCGACACCGTGGGCACATTGTCGACACTGCTAAAGCGAAAACGAGTTGTGCATTAGCTGGTGCTGCATTTAGACATTAATATTCGTAGACTACCTTGCCTGCCGACGCATTGAATACTTCTCCGTCTCACGGTCCTGCTTCTCCGAGCCCGAATCAGTGTCGTAGCCAAGCTGCAGCGTGCCTCGGGCATCGGCAATGGAGGAGCGCACCGCGACAGCGGGTTCAGCTGAAAGGGAATCAATTGTTCGTTCAATCGTTCAAGAACTCTTCTTAATTGCACTCACCAATGCTGGTGTTGGACAACTTCCGCTCCCTGTCCCTCTCCCTGTCTCGGTCCCGTTCGCGATCGAATCTACCGCCCAGCGTGTTCAGCTGATCCTGGGAGCCGCCAAAGTTCTCGATGGTCAGCTGGGAGTCCTCGCTGGAGGAGTTCCTGCGCGAGCGACGCCCTGAAATTGGCATTGAGTAGAGGATTAGTTTGCTTCTGGAAGTTCACCCTCAACGCTGATTTGGATAGAGGAAGGGGACAGAGTAGAAGGGCAACGTAAGGATAATGGATCAACACAAACTAAATGACAGTCTACTGGAACTACTAAGAAGCACTACCAACGACAGTGGCTATTGTTGTGTTGTTGCTCATACCTGCAAAGCTTGGCCGCCGGCTCTGTTCCCAGTTACTTGGTCGACCCGCAGCGACAAAATCGCCTTGAGAGCAAAAATTAAACAAATATAAATTCCGAATTAAATTAAAATGAGTAAAATAAACGTAAATTAGGCAATGTTAGTTAAAAAAATAAATAAATTAGGGGTATATGTGGCCTTAAAGAGAGAGTGGGAGTCAAGGACTTGTGGTTTAAGCTTTAGAGGTTTTTTAAGCCCAAAGATCTCTCATTGAAGCCACATACAAGACGCAGTAAAACATAAAAACGAGAGATTCAAACAATAACTAAAGTGAACTGAAAGAAGCGGGAAAGCAAACCTCTCTCATCCGCCTTGGACTCGACATTGGTTTTTTCTTTAGCCTGACGCAAGCGAGCTGGAACCAGGGGCTCCTGCTGCTGCTGCTGTTGCTGCTGTAGCTGCTGCTGTAGCTGCGACTGTTGCTGCTGGTGGAACTGTTGCTGTTGCTGATGGTGGTGGTGTTGTTGCTGCTGTTGCTGCTGCTGCGAGTGCATGGATGAGAGTGTGGTGATGCCACGCGACTTGTGCACGACGAAGGCTGCACATTCGCACATTCGAGATGAGGAACGGGCAGGCAGGCGGAGGCAGTGAGCATGTGTGGGTATCGTTTTTGGGGAGGAAGGATTGGAAAAAGAACAAAATTAAAAATGTAAATTAGAATTTCAAACAAATAAATGGCATCAAGAAGAAATATATGTTTCTGTACTTTTTTTGTGGTGCATTTTCAACTAAAAATAAAATAGAAATTATAATAATAATAAATAAATTACCTTCGCCTTGATTACCATCGAAATGATTCGAATTTGCTTGAGCAACCGTCTGCTGCTGTTGCTGCTGGTATTCATTGGGCGGGGTGGATCTACGATTTAAGCCGCCGCTGAATGAATTCGAGTGCGGAACTAAAAAAACACCAATAATAATGAATAAAAAAGAAAGAAATAAATAAATATATAATCAATTTGTTCAGCTTTCCAGTTAAACAATAAAACCGCACAGGTAAATGATCCTGCATATATCCCATTGGTTATTTAATATTTTTTGGGAATTGCGTTAAGAAGCGGGCAAAGCATACAAGCATGAATTTCAGTCCGTGGATGGTGTGAGAATATTATGCAGAAGTTCCCCATCAAATGAAACCCAAACTGGGATCAGTCCACTAATCATTTATCATATTGGGGGCAGTCCAACAACAGCAACAACCACTGAAAGACCCTTAACAGCGAGCCTGCATTCAAGCATCAATGTTTGTCATCATGCACACGACATGTAAAATGGTTTTTTTTTTGCTATTTTGCAGGGGATGCAGGGATGTGCCCCGTATTAAAACTCAACAGTTTAGCAGTCTATTTCTTGTCTATGGTTTGCAAGATGTTTCTGTCAGTTCAAGTGCTCAGTGAAGAAAAAATATGTACATATTTTGCAGCATATCTACTGATTGTTCAGATGATTTTTTGTGCTCTCATTACAGACAAACTAATAATGCTTCAGTTTCAGTGTGCTGCAAGACAATGAGGTGTACCTTAGATCTTAAGCTACATTTAAAGGGTAAAATATTAATATTACTTTCTGGTGGTGGGGTAAACATCGAGAAACGATCAATGGAGGCAAACAGACGAACAAACGAACGAACGAACAAACAGAATGAGTGTGGGCAGCAGAACAAGCAAAACAAACAAACAACAAACAAATGGAAACAAGACATTCATGAAAAACCAGAGGGGGGATAACAACTGGGCATAAATATAAAGGGATTTTGGAGTACACAGAAAATGCTCGCAAAAAGTTTGATTGAAAATTTGAAGTAAACCTTGAAATGGCGGCCGATTCGAGGGCGAGCCAACGGGCGGCTGGTCGAGATCGCTGCGGAGATCGGGTATGGGCATAACGGGCTGCATTGTGAGGCCCCGTCTGTGGCAGATTCCGTGCTCATTGGCGCCCAAGGTGCGCCTGGCGATGACATCTACGGTGGGTGGTGTGGCGTCGGGTGGAGCAGAGAGGGTGGAGATCGAGAAATACATTGCATGTGGCACGTTGCACGTTGAGCATATGTGTGTGTTGTAAGTGTGTGAGTGTTGTAAGTGTGTGTGTGTGTGTGTGTGTGTAGTTAGGACCCAAGTCATCGGTAGATTGTTTTGCGGTTTACAAGTGGCAAGAGAGGAAGCGTTTTTGTTGTTGTTGTTGCACATAAACAAAGAAAGAGAATCAATTACAGAAGATTGTTTGATTGTCATTAATGCTGTTCGATTTTAGGGGGTGTAAGGTTATACATATATCCACGGCTGCCACTTTGTTGTGTGGTCTAAGCGGCAACCGTTGATAATTGTACAGAATTTCACTACGTTTTTGCATTGATTTCTAAATGGTTAAAGGGTGAGGAGAATATAATGAGAATTATATAGTATTATGATGCGATAATTTCTGAGTGGATACTTTTGTGGTTTCTAGTGATTGATTGCGGAACCGCAGAAAGAGAGACTTTTTGCCGTAATTTGTTTGGTTTTCCAATTAGACAATTTCCCCCAACAGGTGGAATAATGCACTTAGAGGTGGATCTTCAGCTTAGACTCGTTTGTGGTGAAGTATTTCCTTCCTTGACTTCATCATCAGTGAGGGGAGCATAAACTTAGAGCAAATCATAGATAAACAAAGACAAAAACAAAAGGCAAACAAAGAAGAGCGAAGGATACTGTCAGAGCAACAGACGAGAAGGCATGCCCCGGACTGATACTGATATTTATACACTAGGCAGGCCAATCTTTGGACGGGAAAGGGATTCAGGGGAGATGCGATGCGGTGCAGCGTTTTGGGATAGGTCAAATCGATAGAGAACCTCGCCACTTACCCTGACCATCCATGCCGGGATAGCAGACACACTTGGCCGGATGTATCTCGAACAGATTGAACAGATCCGTGAGCAGCAGAACCAGATTCAGTTTCATCGAACTGCAAGACACAAAAACATATAAATTTAACTGCCATTTTTGTTTTTGGTTTACGTTTAGGTACTGTACCCCCTCATGAAGGTGACATCCTCGGGCGTCATGTGGAACACGCCATATGGCAGATGCTTTTGTGAGAAATTTCCCACGAGCAGGATATTGTGTATGGAGTCCTCGACAGCGGGCAGATAGTTGATGCGCACACTCGTCCATGGCACCACCTTGGGGCAGTAGTAGGCGATGAGCAGCGCCAGGCAGATGCCATCGCACAGATCCTGAAAGTCCCTCACTGGCGGTATATCCGGCGTCTGCAAACGTGTGCCCTGCAAAAACAAAATTCCAGTTATTGTGCCTTTATTGACAAGAGCTAAAGATCAACTTACATTCTCATCGGGCATTCCTGTCTCCACCTCCTTGACGATGCGCTTCTTCAGAGCGGCGCAGGCATGCGAAATCCAAGCCAGCAGAGCTTGCTCATACGTTTGGCCAGGAGGCGTCTGGTAATTGCTGCCAGATATTCTGAAAGTCACACAAAGGTTAGCCAGGAGCCAGCAGAGTGTTAGATGTTACACCGCTCACCTTCTGATGGCCGACATGATGCGGTCACCCGATGATATCTCCTTGGCATACAGAACCATCAGCGATTCTATCACAGACATGTGGGCGTTCTGCAAAAGAAAAAAGAGGAATTAGGGGAGGAGGCTCTTTCGGGGGAGTGTCAGTGTTTGGGTACTCACAATTCTCAACGGATTCGTTTGAATTAATACCGTTTCGGTAATGGGCATGTCCGAGGACTCGGCTACCGGCACACCTTTGCGCGCTAGCGTCTGTATTATTGACCAGTGATTCAAGCTTTGGTAGTTGGGATCTGAGTACAGATTGGACAACGTCTGGCAGTAGAGCGTGGCGTTGCCCAGCTCCACAATGATCTGGGGCTTGAGGCGCTCCTGATTCTCATGGTCGCGGTAGAAGGGCTCCTTCAGGTTGTCCGGCACGCGATTGTTGAAGGCCTTCGAGAGCAGCCACTTGACGGAAGCACGTTGACGAGCCTGTCGCAAAAGATAGGAAACAAAAACAAAAGGTGTGTGTAAATTTGTGCAGGGAATATTGTGATAATGTGAGAAAAAATCTTGGGTCAGTTATTCTGTTTCCACGCCCCTCAATCTCCGGCTGGGCGGGCACCTCTGGCTCCGTTCCCAAAGCCAAGGCCAAGTTGTGCCGCTGTAATCAATGCATTATAACTGCATCTTCTGTGTATGGAATGACGCCGCTCTGCCTGGCAATTAACTAGCGCACTCTTAAGTGCCTTTTGAATCTATAGCTGTGCCTTTAGCTGCTGCAACAGTATCTGTATCTGCATCTACATTTGTGTCTGTGTCTGTGTGAAGCCATGCGTACAATCTTCAATATGAGTTCGATAAACCCGCTCGCGTTTGGCTTGGCGTGCGCCGACCGTCGACCGCCCGGTTTCCCTTCCTTCCATTGTTTTGGGGAAAGGAATGCCTGCTGCTGTTGCTGCTGCTTGCTTGGCTGAATGGATGATGATGGTCACTCAGCATGAAAGACGCCCCATCTTGTCCAGCTAGACTCGTTCATGGTCTCCTCCACTCTTTCCTTCTCTTTTTTTCCCTGCTCCGTTTTTAGAACAATCTCAAGTGCTGCTGCAGTGTTTCTCGCCAGCCGAAACCATTCCATTTCTGGTTGCACTCATAATCATAATTTGTGCTATTGCACAAAGGAGAACTTCATTCCGAGCGGACTGGCTGGCCAACCGGCCGCCGCTTCTGGCTCTAATTGAAACTGGGCGGGCATGCCAGAAGGCAATCGAAAATGAGTTCTCAAGAGGGAAACTGTCACAGATTCAGACCGAGCGAACAAGTTGTTCGTAGGCGGGGGAAATAAATACATACATAAATACATAAGTAAAAGAATGTCTCAATTTTTGTTATCTCTGGGTAAATACATATGGGACACATGTCCGCTTGTCTTGGACTGATAAGAATCGTGTGTAATTTGATTTAATTTTTTTGAATTTCGGGAAGAAGAAACCTATCTCCTTATCGTAGTGGCAGGGAATCCTCACTTGAGGCTCGGGAATTATGACAGTGTAAATATAGAAGAAAACATAGATTATTCTTGTTTACTTTCCAGATAAGGAATTGATAATATAATAAATACAGTGCGTTTCGGTAGTATCTAATAAGTGACTGTTTGCATTTATTTGGGGAAAATCTCACAGATGAAGGGCGCAGAGTTCGAACTGATCGTTCTTCTATGGGTTTTAGGACCAAATCGTTTATCAAATATTATTCTTTTGTTTCCCACTGTACACTGGTACCTTGAGTTCTCTTTGAACATTAAATTTTATCTTTGTCATTCCATAAATCTGAAACGGGTTCTGTGAAAGAGTTCGACATGAATGAAGTCATCAATAACTGTGTCAGCAAACCATTTCCATGACAGTTGGCGGTCTAAGCATTCTTTTGTAGACCATTTGCCAGTTTGGTGGATTCGGTGCTTCGGTGGATTAAAAGCACTTTACAAAATAACAAAAATTCCATTGGAACATTGCATTTTGATATGCCACGATATATTGGCGTAGGTCGTAGACCGTCCAGCTATGCGAATTGGTCAACAGGTGGAGGGAAAACCTGTTTAGTCTGCCTGTCTGCCTGCCAGGCAAGAGCTGTGCATGCTCTATCTCCCCTCCCCACTGAGGCGAAAAAACTGTCCAAAGCATAATTTGAATGGGCAACGAAACGGAAAAACTCTGGCTGCACTTTGCAGATCCATTGTAAAAACATGAGGATGGGCGCTGCTGGACGGATGGGAGCTGCAGCGAGATGTCTGAAACTCAAATTTCAAACAGGCCAGCGTAAACAATTCGAAGAAAAATTATAATAAATGTCTGCTGGTGGTTTAGACGCCCACACCATTGGATGTGGCATGAAGAGATGGATGGCAGACCATACATACATCTGCATCCATCCTCCATCTTCCATATGTTTGTAATAAAGTTTTGGTCTATTTTTTCTGTTTGTTTCAAATGTCACAAATTGAAATGGTGGCGTTTATGATTTCATTATCTTGCGCTGGCTATTTGTTTTTGGCATTCCACATTCCAGCCGATAGCCGAATGCTACAACATGAGAGAAGCGAATAGTAAAAGAAAACGGAGTAGAGAGCGGCCTTAGGTCTCAGGTCTTACTGGGGTTTAAACTTGATCGTTGTTGTTGTTCTTTCTCCCTCTGTTTTTGAGCGATTATAATTCGTTAATTGCTTGGTGGAACTGCAGAACAGAGGCAGCCAGCCAGTAGCTTGCCGAGTCGATAATCTGCGGCAACTTTCTACCCAGGGAGTTGGCCATAAAGAAGAAAAATGGTTCGATTTGGAGCCCCCCAAAAACTGTGAGCACACACGCAAGTGTGTCCCAACCCGTCACTCTTTCTCTCTCTCTCTCTAGTTCTGCCTTTCGCATGCGTAAGCCGTTTTTTTTGTATTTAGCGATTAGGTCATGCAACAGCAGCTACCACGGACGAACAGAGAGAAAGAGAGAGAGACAAAGAGAGGAGAACGATAACAAAGGTTCCATTTTCCGGCTTCAAAATCAATTTTCGATTGTTGCAGTTTTCATGAATGGGAGTTTCTTTTGTTGTATTCCGAAGTTCAAACAGCTCCCCATCCTCCAAAACCTGGTCCAGTCCCAAGCAGCAATTGTTGTTTGCATTGGGACTCAACGATATAGCGCCTCCGACTTCGGGATACTCTATATTCCAACTCGATTCTAATTGGAATGCAACAGGCGAAAGATATTCAGACGGCAGATCAGAATGAAATTCTATTCTCTGGTGGATTAAATGTTGAAAATGTTGTTTGTGTTTGTAATAATACAATATACCCTCCTCCTGAATGAGTGGCGGATATAAAACCAGTCAAATGTTAAGTAGGTGTCGGTCGCATATTTGAACGCTCGCCTGACGGAGCTAGCGGACAAGTGGGAGCGGCGACGGAGACGGCGACGGCGACTCGCATTACCTCACTCAGCGCCCCATTTTGGCAAAGAGAGTAGGTGGGAAGTAAACGCTGCTCCGCTCCGCTCAGCCAACGCCGGAATGTTAATGAGCGCAGCGTTATTTAGTTTGTGTTTCTTCGAGTATGAGCATATTTTTAATAGTAACTATACACACTGACACACAACACACACACCATCAAACAGGCACACACAATCGCCCTGGCTAGGCGGGGGCTTAGAGTAAAGGCTAAAAATATGTTTAACCTGTCGTATTTCCTGTGATTCGGCGGCATCCATGCTGGCGGTTATACGCTGCTGGTGCTGCTGTTGGATGCGGCGGCGACTGCAGCTGCTGCTGCTGCTGCTACAGCAGATGAGGGGAGATGACGGTGCAACAACCCGAGTCTACGAAATTTTCTCTGCGCGGCGGGCAAAACGGATGACACTCCGGCTGGCTGTCCGACGCCCAGTCTCCGCTGCACTTGGCACTTCACTTTGCTCTCTCTCACACACTCTGCGACTCTCTCTCCACGCGCTTTTCCTTTTGTTATTTTCCACACTTTCCTATTACGCTGTCGTCGTCGCTGCTGTGTTGTGTTTTTCTTTTGGTGGGACGACGCCTCTCTTTTGGAATTTTCACTTCAGCCTAGACAGCAAAAAACACAACGGAATAATTTGATTGGCATTTTAGCAACTGCATTTGAGATGAGGATTAATTGCGCACACGCATTGGCAGCAGCAAGAGGCAGGCAGCAAACGATTTATTTAAGCAGCCAAAGACGATGGAAAACTAGCAAAAGAAAAATGTGAATCATTCAGTGGGGCGCACTAGGCAGTGGGCGGCAGTGCGCGGGCCCAAGGGGGGTTGCCTTGCTCCACTGTGCAGCAAATTGAAGAAGTGGGGCCATAACATACTGTAAGGCCTTACAGTCGACTGTTGTCGGAGTTGCGAGGGCTCAAGATGCTGCATCAGCTGTTGCAATTTCGTCGAATAGGCGACACCCAGACGCACTTTTCCGCACGCACGCAACGCTTTTAGATTAGTTAGTGTATAATTATGGCGGTGGCTTTCGCAGTTTTCCGCAATTTGCATGTTTTCCAGCCTCTGCCGACAGTAATAAATGAAAACATTTTTCTTTTGCTTGCTGTTGTTGTTCGCCTTGCAGTTTGCCTCTCTTTCGTGCGCGATACGCTGCCAATACTGGTGCTGAGCACTGTTACTGTTATGTTATGCTCTTCGCTCTCATTGGAGGGCACGGCGTATGGGGCGAGTGATGACCGAAAATGCTGTGTATGTGTGTGTGGCCTACGCACATTTTTGCCTGATTCCGCACTGATTTATATTTTCTATGACACTTATATGCATTTCACACGATTCGCGCTCACTTTCACTGCATAAGTAACTATGTTTAATACTATAATTTAGCTTTAAATGAATAAAATCGCGAACAACTACCAACTTTTTTTTTTGATATTTAATCGCTAGAGATGAGATGGTCGCAGAGATGAGTCCGCATTGACCTGGTACTTCAGTTCGATGATGGGGCTGTCGATATTTTCTTGACTATCGATGGTTGTTAGTAAGACCATGCATGGTGTTGCATTGGTAATTCTTATAATTTAAACAATATGATGACATTCTGTTGCGCGCACTATTTCCTCTGTTAAACATTTTCGATACACAATATAATCGACACTGCTTGTGATAAAACAATTTCAAATCATATTTCGCCTGAACGTAGATTTTGATATAATGTATTGCAAATTGGAGTCAACCACTTCAAGAACACTATTTTCATCTGCTGCACGCTGGAAAGCTGATGTGATCGGAATGTCCAAATATCAACGAATAAGAGTGCCCACCAACGTCCCCATTTTACAAAGGCCTGTTGGATTTATCTGTTTTAAATGGTTTTAAATGTTTATAATTTGTATTGCAGGCCCTTCAGAATACCTCCTGCTAAGGATTGGCAAACGTTTCCCCCACACTTTGTCAGAAATGGAATGTTTGCCGGCACCCCGTTTCTCGTATACCTTGCACCGAACAAAACCAACAAACTTTGCAGCACTGTTTTGTGCGTGACTGAATGTCGTGACATGCGTGCTTTGGTTGTATTTGTGTGGATATTATAATTTGGTTTAGGTTTTGTTTTGTTGTGAATCCAATATATACAATGCACGTCGAAAAGAAATCGGAGCTCCGGAGCCTCCTGAAGTCGGGTGACAAGCGGTGTAAATTGGTTGAGCCAAGAAACACAAAGAGCTGCGTCTGGAGATTTTTTAACTTAGTCTCTTGCGACGACAAAATAGAGCCGTACGCCTGCTGTAAAACCTGTGGAGATCTCCTGTCCTATAGCGGAAAGACTGGCACTGGAAGCTTACTCCGGCACAGGTGCTTGCACTCAAATAACGGTAAGTTCAGGATCTGATATATTCACGCACGTCCCCTCACTGCCACGCGTGCCCGTGCCCTCCGTGTCCGTAATAGACGGGGCACGGATCATTACCATCGCGATAGAATCAGAGACCGCCTCTTCGCAGTACCGTAATCTGTGACCGATATGCACATCTCCGTTCCTAGCTAATAAAAGTGCTGCAAATAATAAAACAAACAATTTCTTGGGGGGAGGTGAAAAACATAGATACACACAGGAATGCATATGCACATACACACATAAGTGAAACCAATTAGTCTGTATAAATTCTGCCAGTTCCCTCAGTCAGGGTTGCCCATCAATAGAAAATTGAACATATTTGTGTTTGAATTTGAGCCATGGTGCCATTATAATATACATTCAGAAAATTAAAATAGTCGAGGGCATTTATCTTTTTATTCAGTAAAATTGTGTTTATTTTGTATTGCCTCTTTTTGGTTTCTTTGTTTTCCCTCCCTTACACTTTTTACGTTTTGCAACACTAAAACGGGTGCAACACATTGGACAACACTGACGCCAGCAACGCTAATATAATCGGCATTTTCATTTGTAGAGAAAATTTTACTTTTCCACGAATTAATTCACATCTAGAAAGTAAAGATGCCAAAAGGACGTGTTAGCAATGTGTGGCAGCACTACGACATCAACGAGGATTGCGAAAACTTTGCGATATGCCGCTATTGCGGTAATAATATATCGCGTGGTGGCATGGCCAGCAATTTGAAGGGGAACAATACCACCAATTTGTGGACGCATCTGCGTCACAAGCACAGCGACGAGGTGATCGTAAATCCGGTGCAGAGCCGCCAAGGGCGTATTATTCCCATTATTAAAAAAGGTAAACAACTATCACCACGGCACAACACAGCTATCAGCAAGTGACCATTTTGGGCGGGAGGTCGAATGCGCTATCGACTATTGGGCTCGATGTGGCCGACTTGGGGTAAACTATCGAGGACTACCATCTCTTGGTGGCTATTGATGTTTTTCGACGAGTTTCAATGTATCGCATATCTTATTAACAAACACTCTATCGCATACATATAATTGCAGAGAAAACCGTGCGAATAACTAAGGCCAAGCAGCTGCGGGAGCCATTGCATGTGGCCAAGCCGAAGATTGAAAGACAGTCCACCTCGTATGTAGGCGAGGCTGGAGCACTCCCGCAGAAGTGGGAGGAGTATGAGCAAAACGATGAGATCAGCGAGGACATCAAGGATATTATCTACAGCGAAGATCCGCTCTGCTACAGCCCCATACATGTCATGGAGGAGGAGGTTGCCCTCGAGTCTGGCGCAAAGGTCACCGTGCTGAACCCCAGCGTCCAGACCCGCTCCACCATCAGCGCCGCACCTGTCGTGGCCACTGTGGTGGCCTCAAACACCAACACGGCCAACGCGGCCAAACAGCTGAAGAACAACCTGGAGACATCCATCGACCGCCTGACCACGGTCAGCGAGCAACTGAGCTACATCATTCAGCAGAACCACGAGGAGCAGAGCAAGGATGACGACTACTACTTCGCCCTGAGCCTTGTGCCCAGCATGCGTCAGATGTCGCTCAGCCGCAAGCTATATGTGCGCACCAAGATCCAGGAAGTTATCTTCAAGGCAAGCGAGGAATCCGGCTCCGCCAAGGACGAATGAATAGATTAAGTGCGGCTACCAGGAAAAAGGACGAGCAAGCCACATAACACAAAGATGAATGTGTTTGAATGGTTGCTTGCTCGTTCGGTTTTTGGGTAGCTGATTTTAATCGATTAGGCTAACTTTATGACTTTATGTATTCTGTATATCCACTTAATAGATTTTTCTTGAGATCAAGAGTGCATCTATTTTTCAACTATTATGTAAAAACTCGATTCACAATTAGAAAAAATAACAAAATAAAGATCCGACAGACAAAACAATAAGTGAGGGAGAGAGAGAGAGGGAACAGCAGCAATTATTGCTTTATCTTCATTTTATGGATGTTGTTTATTTTAAATAAATTTTATTTAAATAACTTGTTAAGATTTACAAAACAGAGAGCGTTGCTAGATTAGAATTATAATTATTATTTGTATTTTATATTATAATTTACAAATCGATTTGCGGCCAAGTTCTGTCTATGCCTGTAATTCCTATAAATATGTATGTGCATATCCCTATCGGTATGGATGCGATTCCTCTCGCTCGCGTAGATCTAGACGTACAAGCATCCAATTACATTTTATATTACAATACAAATACAGATTGCAATAAAACTTCGACAAATCGAGTAATAAACAATAAACTTATGATGTACTCGTCTTGTGTATGCCCATGTCTGTCTGTATATATATTATGTATATTGTATATGTATGTATATGCACCCAGACATCTTAGGCTTAGGCTTAGATTTAGTCAACAAATCGGTAGCTTATCAAACACTCTGACTTGAATAGCAAAATGTATACAGACATTTGTATGGATCTTATGAAGATTTGGTGTTACTCCGAATGTATTCCCAAATTGTGGATACTTATTTATGATGATATGATACAAAAATGTATGGGTTGTGTGAAAGATGGCTAGGACTAAGTGCACGATATGTTTGCCAAAAGTTTGTTTGGTATGTGTAAATTTCTTGCAATAATTATTATGCTAGATATGTATGCGGCAAAATGTTGAAGTTCTGGCTTTAGCATTTATTTATGTGTATGTGTATATCTATTTAGGTATATAACATTTTGATTTCAGTTTTCTCTGGCTGAGTTTTGAGAGTAGTTCCCCATAAGTTCGTACATATCTAGATATATGGCATATCCGAAAGGGTGTCGTATACAAGCATTTAGTTATGTCCAAAGGTTTATTCAAAAATGTTCATCTGTTTTTGGTATATCTGAATTCGTATAATTTTCAATCATCATGGGTATGTGTGTATAAATTGGTATAATTTCCTCTATTCACAGTTCCGATAGGTATGATATACATATACATTTCATTTAGTTATTGTATTGTTTATGTACATAGAGTTTTCGCCCCGATTTCATATGTATTTCCTTTACTCTGATATGCTATTACATATGTATATGTATGTGTAAGTATTTATTGGGTATTTTTATCTCTATTGCCTAGGCATATTCAAAAACAATCAATCAAAAACGGGGAATCAATCGACAAAATATACAACTATATTGATAAAGTGTTTTTGAATTTTGGAACCATTTTATTTTGCTTTCTTTCTGTTTATTGCACTTTCGAGCTTCCGAGTTGGGAGGGGATTATTGGTTGGCCTGCCAATAGCCTCATTTAGTAGTAATATTATTTGGTTGAAGTCACCAGCTGACTGGTGCTGTACCCCTGGGTGTTGCAGGTGGGCAGGGCGAAGGGATTGAAGCTCAGGCTGCTCACTCCTGTAAATAATTTAAAAAGATTTTGAATTGCCATTAGTTGGGATCTATCAAAAAACAAATAAAGGTAAAGGTAAATCGATGTTTCCTAAGTAGAAAGTTTGCTATCTTCAGTCAAATAATAATATGAATAAAATATAATACTTAGAGTTAGGATGTACATATAAATGGGTAACATTGGAGAGCTTTTCCTGCTAAAGGTTGATCCTCCCTCTAAGTTCGATATTTTTGGGAGATCTGAATCGTTTTTAGGATAAATATTGGGATAATGCAAATTATAAATACCGTTAATCGTGTGTTTTCTGTGTTGTTTTTGTAGGTGGAAGTGTTTTTTTTTCAGTGCTCGGCCAGAGCCACAGATTGTGGGGCGTCCTCGCCGATAGATGTGTTTTCAGTGTGGGTTGGTTGGGGGGCTGGTGTCTGTGTGGGTGGGCGTGTTTCAGCAGCATTTAATTTCAACAAAATGTCGTTTATCCGGCCCATTCCCAGTTCCCAATTCCAGTCCTGCTGTTCCTTCTTCTCGTCCTTCTCCTGCTTCTGGTGCGACTCCTCCATTGGCTCTTCGATGAGCTTCTGCCTGCTGCAGTTCCTTAAACGGCCGCCGCCGTGGCTGCTGACACGGCTGGATTGTGCCACGGCTGGTGGGGATGCGGATAGTGGTGCGGATGTGCGGCGGCCACATGATGATGCTGCACGAACGCCTGATGCCACGTCGACGACACGGCGGACACTGTTGAAATTAATGGCGGAAAATGCACTTTGCTGAGCATACTTTTGTTCACTTTGTTTTTTGGGGGGAGGGATAATTTGGGTCTGGGACTGGGAGTTTCGAGTTCGAGTGGGTGGCATTCATGTGAGAGTTATATGAACGAAAAAAAGGTGTAATCAACTCAGGAAAATGGGTAATGAAGAAACTAAATCGATGGGAAGAACAATTCTTGGGACGCTGAAGGGAGCATCAAAAGCTAAGCAAAGATCTGTTCTATCGAAATATCTATGGAAACTTATTCTGAAACATTTCTTTGTGTCTTCTATACTATAACAGAAGAGTCTCTTCAATTCTCTGGTTTAAAGAACTTCAAGAACTTCTATCTACGCCTTCTATCCATTTTGACACCTTCCTTGAGCCTTCTTTAATTCAAAACTCACTTCTCTTGCTCTCTAGATAACTTCCCTTCACCACTCGGCTGTTAGTTCTGCGGGGGATCTACTTGATCTACTTACTTGACGTGGAGTTGAAGACGCTGCCCGGCGAGGAGGAGAGCGTGCCCATGTTGGGTGTGGGCGCATAGCCGTTGGCCGTGGCTGCCACCGCTGCCGTGGTGGCCGACGTGCCGTAGGAGCCGCCCGAGCTGTGCGGTGTGGAGGCGCTGCTGCAGTAGCCGCCGCGTGGACTCACGCTGCTCGACTGGGCGCGCTGGTAGTCATCCTCGGTCCACTGGCCGCTGCCGTCTTGCACGCTGACAGCCAGCTGTCCGGCATAGGAGTTGAAGCCGGTGGAGCCGCCCGGAGATCTGCTGCGCGCAAGGGAGCGCCAGAGGTGGAGAGAGTGAGAGACTGTGGGCGGCAGAGTCGGGGTGGAGATGGTCTTACCTGGGCATTGAGTACAGAGCCTCGACCAGGTCGGCGGCACGCTTCAGTATGATCTCCTTCTGCAGCTTTTCTGGGTCGCCGGGATGGCGTGGGATGAGCTTCTGCAGGCGCTGGAATCCGTAGTCGATTGTGGGTTCGTTGAGAGCTGCTTGGAGCGCGTCAAATGGATCGAAAGGTTAGGCATGGACTATGCGGAAGGAGGGGGGGCCTCGATGGGCGACCACTTACAGACATAGACGAAGCGTCCGGGCGATCCCTTGCAGAACTGCTTGCTCTTGTAGGAGAGCGTCACCTCCACGACGCCGGGTATATGCCTGGGCGGGGTCTGGACGCGGATGGCGTGCGACGTGATCAGCTCACTCCACACGAGCATCGTGCCGAACACCACCTGGAGCCCATCGAAGAAGTTGTCGCCCACAATGATGACTGTGGCGCCGCCAGTGGTCCAGCCCTCGCTCGGGGAGATCGCCTTGATGCAGGGCGTGGCCACCGGCAGGGGCGGGTAGAGACCTGAAATAATATTCCAATAACAGTTCCAACATGAGTAAAATCTACCCAAAAAGTAACTTTTCTCTAGGATCTGCCTGCCAATTGCTACAAACAAAATGAAAACTTTGGAGGGGGAAGCTCTTGGGTCGAGGATTGGGAGGGTAGGGATTGCTGGAGCTACGTAAAACGAAAAAAGTGTTTTGGAATAATTGGAATTTTGCTACAGACCATCGTAGGTACTGTCGGGCGCTAGGGGGTGACCGGATATGGACAGGGATGTGTTGCCTGTACCTTCCGTGGTGTCCAGCCGCTTGGCCCTCCGTCCGTGCTTCGAGTTATTGTGCACAAACATGTTGTCGGAGATGGCCAGCAGGGGTCCGTCCACGGCCACCTGTGTGGAGATGACCACCTGCAGAGGGGGGAGACGGCAAATGTTACCGATTAGCACCGATCATCAATGATTCTTGGTTAGGCATCGCCACTCACCTGGAATCTGCGCATGTCCCGCGGGTTGCCGGCATTTTTCAAGCAATTTTGATTGCACTTCAAGAAGAACTTGAGAAAGAAGCTGCAAACAATTAAATAAGTTTTCATTAGTCAATAAACTGTACACTGGCCAACAAAAAGTAGGTTTTTAAATCACTTATTAATGATTTCGTAACCCATTTCTCTCTCTCAGTGTACAAGCTCTATCGGCTTGGATGCACTGCGTTCAATTAAGTCTCTTTTACGACGACTTCGGATCCGGCTTTATGAGCTGCTAATCACGGGTTTCGCCTTTTTGCTGCCCGCCCCTGCCACTGCCACTTGCTGCTGCTTTTCCTGCCTTTTCTTACGCTCGTTTTTGTTTTGTTTTCAAGCAGATGTTGGCCCTGCGGCTAGTTCGAGTGCGCCCCTTTTGCCACTTGCCCCCGCGTTGCCTTGTTGCTGTTGTCCAATCGATGCCGTGCCCTGGGGCTGCGGATGCGATAAGTGGCTTGCAGTGCCCGACAGCCGGCGAATGTCCTGCGGCTCTACGCTAGAAATTGACACCCGTGAGTGGTGCATTTAAATGGCAAAAATACTTTTATGCATCCGCCGCAGCGGCGCGACATGATAGGGCACATCCCCTTGTTCCGCTCTCTCCCCCACTGATTTTATTTGCAGAAATAATATTTTCCTTCCTTTACGTATCAGCGGGTGGCAGTTTTCATTTGTTTTTGGTGTTGCTTCTCACTCGACAAATTGGACAAATTAGCAGGGAGGAGAAGTGTTAACCAGCGGGCAAACATCTGCATATGTCCATGCTCAGTGGGAGCGTTTCATTATCCTCAGGATTACACTCTACAGATCGAATGTTTCTTCAGGAAAAGGCAAAGATGTCCAGTCTTTTTTCTAAGGGTTAGACATGTATTTACCCAATAAAGCAAAGCACATTAAAAACCATTCAGCAATCCATAATTCAGACACGAAATTCGATAAGAAATAAACGAATTTCAATTAAAACTGAAACTGATAAACAAAGAGCGAACGCAGAGCGCAGATTCAAATGAATCAAACCAAGGCCAGGCACTCCATTCACACAGGCACCCACCCTACCATAATGAATCATTAGCGAATTAATACAAATTTCTCTTCAGAATCACAAAGATATAAATGTTATTTCTGTAGCTTAAAGGGCCGCTGGTTAAAGGTTAAAGGTTCGCTGGCACTGGGAACAGATGTGGCGCTGAGGCCCAGAATCGACGAGAATTGAGAGCGGCGTCAGCACATCCCTCCCATCCCCTGAGAGGGCTAGAGCCATGTATCTGTCAGATGCAATATCGAGTTACATGCAGCGTGGAAACGCTCACAGATGCAACTGCAGCGCGGAAAACTGAAATTTGAATACGTATCGAGTGGCTATTGAGCAGGAGGATCATTCACTTGATGGGCTGAGGCTCATCCCTGGTATAGGAGGGACACCCATCATCGCCCTGCATCTTTATGGGCAGCTAATTGACTTTCTCGGAAGCGGCAATGCACCGTGCACCGTGCCCCTCTCCCTCACGCTTGAGTTACAATGTTTTCAAAATATCCTGACAGGACGCATAAATTGCCAGTGCCCCTCACCACCACTCCCATCATCCACGAAGATATCCATTTGCATGGGTCTGTCTCCCTGTAGTTTTACGCTGCAGTTGAGTCAGTTTCGGTGACTGAATCCCCCGAATACTCGAGCGAGCATACGAATCCTGACCAATTCAATTTCCTATGCGACGCTAGGATTTGACTCTATGCTGCTCTGGGCTACCCCCTACCCCACTCCCTTTGGGGCAATTAAAAATTCCAGTCGCGTCCCGCCAATAAATCAAAGTGTCCTCCATCTTTGGGCTCTGCTCCATCTCCTTCCACACTGCTTGCTCTCCTTTCTCAGGATGCTGCTGCTGCTGCTGCGGCAACAAAGTTTGCTCTTTTGGCCTCTTCTTTGTCCTTTGTTTTGCCAGCAACGCGAAATTTTCATTTAATGAAAAGCTACGCATCATCAAATGCTCGCACATGACAGAGGCGCACCTCAGGGGGCATGGGAATGGCGCTTCGATGGGGATGTTCTTCTGTTTTCTGTTCCGCTCTATTATGGTGGGGGGTCTATTGGCAGCTCAGGCACGTAGAGCCAACGAAGTGCATAATTGGTCATTCATATTTGGAGGTGAGGGGGCGGACACCGAAAAGAAATTCGATTGGGTGGAGAATTTCTTATTTTTCAGTGGGTGGACAGTTCTTCAATTGCCAAATCAATGCCTTTTGGAGCAAAGGGGGAAGACTGATTTTTAATAATAATAAGAAACATTGGATGAATAATAGTTACTTATTGTTTTTTTTAGGGTAGTAGAATATCTATTGGAAATGTTTTTATATAGTTCTTAAAATTCCACAAACTGATTTTTATCGCAGCAAACCCAAATGATTTGTCATCTCAACAAACTTTATGGTCCCCGCAACATCCCCAAATCCAACCGATAGCCTCTAGACCACTTGCCAGCCCATTCCATTCACAGCATTCGGGGCACAGACAATTGAAATAAATTCGAAATATCTTTATCCAAAAGTTAAGGTTTTTCTTTATGGCCTGGAGCCAGTGGGTGCTGGGTAGGGGTGTTCAGAACGATTAACTGTAAATTTGCAAAGCAGCAGCAAAAACAACAACAGGCGAAAATGTTGGCCTTATCTCTCGGGCATCGCCAACAAAAACTCACACAAATTTAATGATGAATTTGCAGAGAGCATAAATCGCTTTACCTGCCCTGCCACCTCTTGGCTGCTGCTCTCCCCCCACCACTTTCTCTCTTTCCTCTTTGGCGGCTCGGATGGGATGTTGTCGCTGATGTTATCAGGCAGCAGCGTGAACAGGCCGTGAGGAGCCGAGAGCGTTTTTGGCGCACGCCGGCAAACACCAGCAACAGCAGAGGAGACAGCAGAAGCAACCTGATGGAAAAGTTAGCCTGTGGGTGCCGACACTTTTGATACCCTACCAGGAATATAGTTCATATGGGAGCCATGGGATATGCTCATCCTTGCAGATGTTGCTGCTCCTCTTGAAGGGTATTCAACAAACACTATTCTCCCCCTCTCTCACTCTCTGCTGAGGGTAAGACTGGCGGCGTGCGGAGTCGACGGCAACTTGTCTCTAATTTTTCACTAACGATAATATTCAAAATTTTCAACTTTATTGTCGCATAAACTCAATGGAAATGACACAGAGGACGAAGGCAGAAGGCTCGTAAGAAAAAGCAGCAAATGAATGAAGAAGCAAAGCTAGTCAAAAGCAAGAGCCGGGAGAGCTTTGTGAGATGTGGGTGGGGGTGGGGGTGGGGGTGTGCGAGAGTCAAGCCTAAAATAATGCGAAAACTTACTTTCGCGCCATTTCTATGCCTTTTGGCATTTTCTCCACCAAAACACACACACACAGACAGAGCGAGAGAAATCCACACAAAAACATGGCCGTCACCATTTTGTTGCTTTTGTTGCTGTTTCTGGTGGTGCTTTCTATTGTTGTTGGGCTTTATTTATTTATGCTCTTTCTCGGCTTAACGCTCCACGCTTCGCAGCGCCCCAGCAGCACCCTCTGCCAACCCAGCCAGCCAGCAATCTACACCCCAAACAAAAAAAAGACCCCACTCCCACAAAGCTTCTTTGGCTTCTTGGTTGTCCGCTTTCTTTGTATAATAATAGACCTTTTCGGTGGGGTTGTTGGGTTGCGTTGGCTTGGAACTTCACCACCAACTTCTTGCCCCAGCTTTGTTTGTTTGTTTTGTGTTCTGTCTGCAGCTTCGGTTTATCCTTTTTGCCGGAAGAGAACGGAACTTGTTGAAAACACTTTCGCTTCGAGCGGGAGAGACAGGACCAGCCAAAAGAGAGCGAAAGTGAGTTTCTGCTGCTGTGTGGCTGCTGCTGTCTTGAGTGGGTTTCTTATGAGTGAGCTTTTTTAACGGCTCTGCTCGGCTGTTCATTTCATTTCAGTGAATGAAGCTCTCCTCTCTCTTCTTTCTCTCTCTCTCTCTCTCTCTGTCTGTGTGTGTTTTGGGGTTGCTCTGGGATTCAATGTCATGCCGTTGGGACCCGGGAAATACCTTCCGAATGCCTTCTTCTTCTTGTGGTTGTTGTTGTTTTGTGGGGTAGAAAGAGCTGCTTGTTGTTTTTGGGATTTCTTCATCTTTAAACTGATTATATTTGTACACTCACATGCACACACACACAGCCACACACAGCCAAACACTCGTGGCCATATCAGACATCGATAAAAGTAGCTGCTAGCAGACGCACGCACAAAGATCCAAATGTATCTTTTTCGGCTAAAAAGGCTGCTGTGTGCTCTGTGTGTGCGTGTGCGTGCTGCTGGCTTTTCCCCCCATTTCGTTAGCAGTTCCCGTAACCTTTGAACCATCAAATTATCGACCTCATTGAAATGCTCAAATTATGCCAACTATTCTGCGTGTGTGTGTGTGTCTATGTGTGTGTTGAATGTCAGTTAACGCTTTTAATACCATTAATTATGCAACGGGGGTAAATGGCCAAAGAAATGGCTAACGGAATCACACACACACACTCACACACACTGGTGGAGCAGCACAGCCCCAAAAAGGGACAAAGACCGGCAGCGAAACGAAAGACGTAGATGATGACAATGGCTGGAAGGGAGGAAGGCGGCGTGGCAGGCACTCCATATAGTTAAGATCTGTGAATTTTGAATCCATATGTGCGCTGTTCTGTTCTCCTTGCGGTTATTTCAATTATGCACATCATCAGAGATTCAGCGATGGTTAATTCATGTCGCTTAACCCTATGGAAAATGCTTAAAGGGTTGCCAATACATATGTAGATAAATACGTTCTAAGGGAGTTATAGTTATGCTGAAAGGATACTTATTCAGACAGGAGCGGACAGTTATCACGAAACTATAGATTATTCCTCTTCCTCCATAGTATTTTTTATCACTTTCTGCTACATTTCTACTACAAAATTTAGTTAACTTTGTTGCAATTTGTTGAACCATTTGTAACAATACATACTGTATGTACATACATACACATTTATGATTTAATAAACTGCATTTCCCGGGAGGCAAAACCAAATTGTACCTGCCAAAAATGTGCCGTGTGCCAATTGAAAGAGTGAAGCAAGCGAAAATTTGCATTAATAATTCAATTTCAATAGACAGTGCACAGTCGACTACGAATATGCAAATTTACGTGGCGAAGCGTTCTTTGAAATGCAAAAATTCAATGTGAATTCCATTTTCTATTGCCATTTCCACTTCCACTTCCACATCCATTCCTATTTCCATTTCTGTTGATTTACGAGGTGCAAATCAAGTGCACTTCAAACTCAATTGTTTCCACTTCAAAGATAATCGCAAGGGTCTACGTACAATATATGTATGTACACAGAAGTAGGATAAGTATATCCTTGGAGGATGGGGATGTCTGACTGCGATAAAAAGGCAGAAATATGAGATGTTCCAACCATCGTCTATCGATAATTAACTGTTATGGGATCTCTTTGCTGTCTCCCTCCCCATACCAGTCGCTGTCTGTCTGCGATGTCTGCCCAATATTTCATGGCGCGAGCACTGTCGATGCCTGACCGACCACAAATGCTGTCAAAATGTGGCCCCTACTTCCTTTTCTCCCTTTTTTTTGCGTCGCTTTGAATATTTGAGCAGGACAAAACGTCCTCTGCCTCCGTACCTGCCTCACCACACTCTTCGCTCATCCACGCCAGCACTGGCTGGCATCCCCAACACCCAAAAATGCCCACCCAACTACTCTGGATCTCCACCCTAACCCACTCTCCAGGTGGAATGCATTTAGAAAATTAAAAACTGTAGCCAGCAACTAGCAGCGCAGTTTTGTCATCATTTTTAGCGCGATTGCCCGATTATCCACGGCATGCAATGAATGGCCCAAAACATTTGTTCGCCTCACGCAGCCCACACTGCAGAGACAGAAGTGTAGACAAATATTGGGACAACCAATGGCTGAGATTAGCCAAGGGATACTTATAATAATTGGCACTCAATTCATGATTTTCATTATTGAAAGTAATCGAGAGGGATAAGTTCAAAAATATAAACTGGAAAAAGATTTGTGGCCTGGAATATGTTCCTCCAAGTGGACACGCTCTACTCGCCCTCCAGTGTTCAACAATTCGCCTGTGAGTTTTTGCATATTGGACACCACAAAATGTCAATTCTATTCGTTGTATAGGTGGAGGGAGTGGGCGTATGCCGTGTAGTGAGTGGTCGGTTGGTTGGGTGGGGGAGTTGGCACTTAGTTTATTTGGTGGACGATGGCGGACAATATAGAAAATTGAAATAAAGCGAAGAAAATGCCAATGACGTAGATAAATGCAAGAGTGGCAAATTTTCGATTGTTCGCTTGAGAGCTTTTTGTCACACATTGTAGTTTCTCTTTCCCTTCTGTCTTTGCGTTTTGATACCCTTTCATAGAGAACAACTAAATTCATTTGTACATATTTCAGCCATGCATTCCTTCTTTATTCATTATTTTACTCCAAGATGTTTCCACCCACCATTTAAGCGATCCACCTCGTAGGGTATCAGAAGCTTCGGCGCATAAAGCAAGTCTCTGTGTTCTCTTTTGCTCGGTTTTTCTTTTACAGTTTGTTTGGCTATGCAGATGGGTGTTTGAGTGGCTGTTGTTGCTGTTTTTTTCATTGCGATGAGTGCGATAGCGTGTGGGAGGGAGGGGAAGAGCACAATTTACTCAAATTAAAAAGTCGAACGCGGGCGTCGGTCACGCGATAACGATTTTAATGGCCATCGCCGATAACAAGGCCAATTGCATGCCTGTCAATATCACTCACGTCATTACGCATACGCCAGATGGTGGGCATTCGCCACCAAAAACAAAAAACACAAAGAAACAAAAAATGATTTCCAGCAAATGGAACATGAAACAAGAGAAGAACAGAGCGAAAACACTGGGAACACACAGCACAGAGAACGGGCACAGCCACAGGCCCAGTATCCGTCCCGTCAAAAATGTGTGACAAAAACGTGGAACATGTCGCAGAACCAACAACACGAATACCTCGCCAACAAGCAGAACAAGAGCAGAGCAACGACCAAAAGTACGATCGCTGCCGACCACCGCCGAAGTGAGCTTTAAATTCACTTAATTATGGAACACACACGAAGTGCATAGCAACATAAGTTGGAGAGGGCGCGGGAACGGGGGGCGGGATCAGAAAAAAACAGAGCAACAAAAACGAAATGCGAAGACAATGCTCGAGAGCGAGTGTTTTTGTGTGTGTGTACCCCCCTCGCAAATCATAAATAAACGAGGTAGGTAGCAGAAAGAGAGCAAGTGCGGAAGAGAGCGGAACCGAGACAAAGCGGCAAACAAAGCACTCTTCCCTCCTCACCTGCGCTGGGTAATTGCAAATCCACAACGATCTATGTGCACAGTGGGTCGGTTTGGAGGAAAACTACAAGTGCGGATACATCAAATGTAATAAGGGAAATATCGCACATATCAGAGACACACAAACTATGTATGTGAGATGTAATACTCAATCTGTCATAGAATTTGAATACTTATTTGGCAGAATTTTGCCCACTGTGCCCGCTGGTCATTGTGTGCACAATTTCGGCATCTCCAAAGCATCCACCTCCACCGCCTGCACCACCCCGCAGATCGCTTGCATGAATAACAGAGATTCATCAATAAAACATGTGCGCAGATCTCCAAGCAGAGCAGAGCAGAGGAGAGCAGAGCAGCGAAGTCACAGTCGTAGGTAGTCGCGCAGTTGCAGTCTCAGTTGCTCCTACTCTCGCGGCACACGTTCGAACGTCAGTCAGCCGTCTGTTTGCGAAGCAGGAAGAGAGCTTGCGCGAGCGGGACAGCCATAGAGAGAGCGAGTCCAAGTTGGAATTGAGGTGCTGTTGTGCCTGAGACTTCTACAGCAGAGAGCCCCCCTGCTATCCCCCTGGCTACAGTTACTGTTTGCCGCTGCTGCTGCTGCTGCTGTTGCTGCTCTTGTCATATCGTATCAGTTTTTGGCTTTCGTCAACCACTTTGAAATGCAAGCATGTCCCTCCACAGCAAAGCCACTACCTCATCCCGCTGGCGGCTACCCCGTTGTGGAATTTTCAATCAGTTCCAATTGTTGCGCGCTGCTGACAAAGTTTCCCAAAGAGGGAAGGCCAGGAGTGGGAGCGGGACAGAGAGGCAGTGCCAGTGCCAGTGGCAGTGGTAGTGGCAGTGCGAGGTGAACGCTTGCTTGAGTGGCAAAATGTGCTGGACCTCCGGCAGAGTTAGCGCTTAAAGGCTTCTCCTGCTTCTGCTCCTGCCCTGCTTCTGCTCTGCCACTCCTCTCCTGTGGGGCCATGGCAAAATTTAGTTGCGAACACATAGATTATCCGGGAGTCTTTGTCTTTCTGCTGGCGGCATGATCTACTGGCATATCAATGAGCAGGCCACAGGCCCACGTTGGGTGGGGAGTGAGGTAAGGCGGGGCGGGGCGAGGCGGGGCGAGGCGGTGGTTCATGGCTGGTTTGACTGATCCATGCCGCCTTTTAAGCTGATTGGAGCTGGGAGTGTTTTCAGCTAGTGATTGATATGCGCCTGTGTCCAGTTGCTGCTGCTGCTGTTTGTGCCACAGCTTCAGCGTCCTCTTCGGCTTGTGGAATGCCGACAAAAGTTACAGCCCGACCTGACAAATGCGACATGTGCAGCGAAAAAGAAATAGAGATGCGCGCGTGACACAATAGTGTTTGGGATCTGCAACCTACATGTGAATTTTGCTTATCAAAATAATAATATATGGTATGAGAATGTTAACCATTAAAGATTTTTGATCCATTATAACAATACTTCTTCCCAAGCATTATGCTACATCCAACCCAAACACGATCCCGTCTCTAATCCCAGCCCCAGCTCTCCCTTTCTATTTTCCTGGTGTCCTCACGCTGCCGTCTCTTGGCAGGGGATTAACCAATTTGATGTGGCTCAGAGGAGGCCTCTGCCGCCTCTTCAGCAGCCTGGCTAACAAGGCAAATAAATAGAGAAGAAATGAATTAATAATCGTAAATATCAAGCGCAAAGTGTCGCACCTGGGCACGTGGAGGAGAGACCCAGTGCTGGGGCTGGTACTGGGCACTGGCACTGTAGATCAGTTGTGAGTGTAACTGTTATTCCAACGGATGACATTGGCATTTGGCTCCATTCTGGAGCACACGTTGCCACGCAAAGCAATTTTAACAAGATCATAAATGTGCAAAGGCGCGAAGCGATCTCTGATCTCGCCGAGATCACTTCTACTCGTATCTAACTATCTCAGTATCTCAGTATCTCTGTGCAGCAAGAGTTTTTCTTGCCTCGAGTTTGGTTTGGTTTTTCTGCAGCTTCCACTTGGGCTGACCATTTCCTAATTTGCAAACTGATACTCGGAGTTTTGAGAGCAAGGTGGAGGTGGGGTTCGAGGAGGCAATCAATTAAATTTAATTATGACACCAATTATGGCCTGATTGCCGGCCAACCTGTAGCCGGTCCTAGACACTTTTGCTATCCACATTAATAATAGAATCATTAAGCAGACTCTCGTGCTCAACTCAAGCTGGTATCTCGTCTCGGTTCGGAGAACACCTCTGTGGGCAGTCCCCCAGACAGGGGCTGGAGCAATTGGAGCTGCAACTGGAACTGGAACTGGAAATGAAACTGAAGCTGAAGCTGGGCGGGTACACAAATGTGTGGCCCTTTAGGCAAATACTTTTGGACACCCATCGGTGGAGGACAGACCACCAGTGATGATGGTGATGATGGTGCATCCTCTTTACATGGAATCACACGAACCATTGCTCTGGCTGCAGTTCGATTGAGATCATTATCATCTGCATAAGGTGTGTCCTACACTTTAATGGGGCCTGGGGACTGGAAAATTGCTTAACAACTCAATGAGGCGATGGCCAATAATGGGCTAAGATAATTTCATTCGCAATCAATGGGTCTCGTTTGAGGAACATTTTTAATTGCTGTGGAGAAAGATACGGATGTGAATGAATGCAGATACTATTTTATACGAAAGAACTGCAGATATGTGACTAGTTTTTGCCCTTTTTTACCCACTCCTTTGGCTTAATCATAAGCTCCCATAACAATTTGTTTTTCATTTTGGTTTTTCCTAATTTCCTTTGCAATAACAAAATATTTCCGAAGCCAATTATGAGCGACGCACTCCCAGGCAGCCGGCAGTTGTCAGTGGAGCAGCAGGAGCAGCAGCAACGGTGGCAGGCGGAGGCGTGGCTGCCACAAGGATGTGCATGCAATTAACATAATTCGCCTGACACGCGACAGCCACTTGAGGGTTGTGGTACCACTGGAAGGCAGGGAAGTGCCTCAAAGAGGGCGGCTGGTGGGTGTCGGATTGCCGCAAACTCGTCTCAATTTACAAAATTTATGAAAATAGAATTTGCTTTTCACATTTTGATGAATTTTTGTTTTGCTCTGTTTTTGAGCTGCAGCCACATTTCCATTCCCAGGGATAACTCTTGTGCCTGCTCCTGCCCCAGCCCCAGCCCCAGCCCCAGCCACTGTTTACTCTGTGTGTCCCCTTTGCATGTCTGCCGCATCATGGTTTATATTGCAGTTGATAATAATGCCAATAAATCAACGATACGCATACACAGAGCTCTGGCCTGACAAAAATAAAAAGCCAGCGACGATGATGAAAAGCTGCTTAAAATGTCATCTTTTGTGTGGCAGAGGAGCAGCCAGGAGCTGCTGGTCGGTACTGGTTGGCAGAATGGCTACATGAACTATGGCTACTTACCGATCAATAATGACGGGGTCCGATGGCGTCTCGTTGCGGTTGCCACAGCTCTTCTTATCACAGCAGCGACTATGGAAGTGGAAAAATCACAAAAAACAACTTTAATTTACCTTTAATTTAAGGTTGCTTAAATATTTATTAAGTATAGAGTTTGTTCAGTTGTGAGTTGTAAATAATGAAATAAAACAGCAATATTTATAAGAAATTTCTTTAAAATGGTAAGGGATTTATAACAACTTTAACCTATTTTGAGGCTAAAAATTCATGCATTGTTTAAGGCTCTTTCCCTAACTTATTTCCACCTTTATTTATGCACTTTAACCCACTTGTTCCACCAACTGCCAGCAGCTCTTAAAAGTGTGTTAGAAGTCTCTCAACTCTCTCAACTGTTTGTCTCTTTTTTTGGGGTCAGGCATTTGTCATTGCTCTCCATGCACACAAATATCCCAATGTATATCTATATCTATATCTATATCTGTGCCTGTTCTCGTCTGAGTCTGAGTATATCTATATCGGGCTCAATGGCTGCGTACATTTTTGACTGCACAGCCGCTGGGCTGGCTTTAAGGCGGGTGCTTCGGGGGTGGCGACTGGATTGAGGGTCATCCTTTTGGGGGGTGGCATTTTTGGCTTGAATCTGACCAGCTTCTGGCTCTGGCCGGGGCATATAACATAAACATGGATGACTGAAATGGGCGAAAAGCCAAAACGATAAAGAAGACGACGCCATCTCACCCCCCACACCCACACCCACACCCACACCTTCTCTACGGTTTGCCCGACCTATGCATGGGAGGTGGGAGGGAGGCTGCAACCCCTGGCCGCGTCTCTGTGGCTGTGTGTCTGTGTGTCTTTGGCGCTGTGTGCGTTGTCCCCTTGTTTTTGATAATGCTACGCAAACATAAAAACTGGGTGCCAATCCGAAATAATAAAAGATGGCCGGCCAGCGGGAGTGCAGGGGATGCTCTGACAGGGGGGAGGCGGGCGAATGTACCGGCTAAAGCTGTGTAATTTTTGTTGTTGTTTGGCTTTCCCTCAGTTTTCTCTGTTTTTTTTGTTGGTGTTGGCTTCCTTTTTTCCCTTGTCTGCTGTGCCGTTTTTATTTCCTACGCAACCTTCAACTGTCAGAGGCTGCTAGAAGGGTGAAACAACACCCCAAAAGTGGTGTAGAGGGGGGTGGAGTGGGCGGTAGAGGTAGTGGGTGAGCTAGTCCACCATTTATACGTTTCAGTTCCCGTGCATTTGAGCATGAAAATAAAAAGAAAGGACACCAGAAAACCGAAGCTCAAAAATCAACAAAATTAAAGCCCGAGAAAAAACCCGCAAAGAAAATCACGCGAAAAATGTGAGAAAAAAATAAAAAAAACAAAAAGCAAATGAGAATTCAGCAAGTCTAAGGGCTACGGGTAGAGAGAGAGAGAGAGAGAGGGAGAGCGGCATAGAGAAAGCTCCAGGGAGACACTCACTGGCCGAATGCCCGCGAGAATTGAGATTTCGATTCTCAAATCAGAAATCAAAAGGTGTGGATTACAATGGTCCAAGGGGAGGCAGCCTTATAGATAGATAATAAAAGTGGCAAGGGGATGAACATTATGACGGAGAAGGACTCTCACCTGCACATGACTTCGTGCGTCAATAGGACGCGACACATCTCTGGATTCTTGTCCTGACCCTCATAGATGATGGCCTGCAAATAGATGGCAAAAATCAATTATTAGAGTAAAACTTTCTATAAAAATATGAATTAAAATATGATCTATGTACACTTTTCCCCTTAAAAGTGTCATCTTTGAGAGGTTTCCTCATGGATTTGCTTTGGCTTCACTTTACTTTTCCCTCTCGAAACCTCGAAAATTTCGTGGGCACTCGTAATCCCTGTGTGACCCCGTTATTAACCCCCAGCTATCGACACCACCGTGGCACTGCCCACCTCTGGTGACCTACCGCCCTCCCCCCTCGCGGAATCAGCTATCATTTGGGCCAAAGACAAACACACATAAATGCTAATTACAGAGCCAACTCGAGGCGGCTCGAACTGCTTGCTGGCTCAAATCGACATATGGGACAGGCGAATGCAAATATTGACAATGTCCACAATTTTTACCTCTCGCTCGCTGCAAGGATAATATCTGGCTGGCTGGCCGGTGTAGTTGGTATTTGTATTTGTGCAAAGAAAACTCCACTTGAATTTGTTGTTGTGTGTCTTTCTATTTGTTTGTTGTTTTATTTGTGCGGTGGAAGTGAAGTGAGGCGTGTGTTTTCGAGCAGGGTTAGGGGTCGGACGGGGTGTCAGTGGCAGTTCCGAAATCATGCCATGTGGAAGAGTGAGAGAGAACCGCAAGTGCAACGTTGGCCAATCTGCTGCAATTTCCTCGGACAAAGAAGCGCTGGCGGGCAAACCTCTCGAAACAAATAGATAAACAAACGAGGGAACAAGGGCGGGGTGCAGCGGGTGCGTGGTGGGTGGTGGCACAACAAAAAGGCGCATAGTTCTCTAATTTAAAAATGATTAAAGCGGGTTGCACTCGTCCATCCTCGTAACCGTAATCCAACACTCAGCCGCTGAATTAGTTGAGAGACAAGCAAAAAAAAACACGGCATATGGGTGCGAGATCTCGCAGCAGGGGTTGGTATTCTCCTTGCTGAGAGTGGGCTGTGGAGGGGGAGGGGATCATTCATCACCCGGTGGCAGCTCGCCAGAGATACACGCAAAAGTAATAATAATAACCGAATTGTATTCCACGAAAACCTGAGCCGTGTGGTTCATCCACCAAAAGTTAAAACAAAACAAGAAAATCTTTGGCTATAGTTGATGAACTGAAAGATACCCAGTAATAAAAACAATCGGTACTTTGGGTGTAGGTCTTATTATGCTAAGAATACTTCCATGGCTATAAAATTGTGCCAACTTTGGTTGCCATTCTACTCGTTTTCTTCTTGCATACAGACAAACGAGTTAGTTGGGTTTCAGATGCTTCCTTCTGCTGGTTACATTAATTTGCACAAAAATAATATACCCCTCTATACGTAGGACTACTGAGTATCAAAAACGTAGAGAAGAATGCTGCCACTTGCCACTACACAGCGTCAAGGACGAGTGCTTTCCCACCCAACATATGTGCATTTGTTTTCCTCAAAGCCAAAACTAAAACTGAGGATGAGCAGGAGCAGCAAGGATGAGCAGGCAGGAAAGCCAGAAAGCTGTGTGTGTGCCCAGCCAAATAGATAATCAGAAATTAATTTTAATGCAACCAGCAGCACCGGCAGCAGCAGCAGCGGCAGTTCTATCACCCCCTTTTGGAAGGCAGCCCGCCCCACCCCATGCTGGGCACATGTAAAAGTTATGATCATCCCTTATTATCCCGTTTGTCAGGTTAATAACTTCCCTTTCCCTGCCGTGCAACCTGTGTGTAAAGGATCAGAGACAGAGGACAGCTCTCGATAGCCCGGCTCAATGTCCAATCTGTGTGGGATATCATACCAGACTTACGCGTTGAACCCCTCTCTCCATCTGTGGGACACAGGCACTCCGTCCACTAATTATAGGCCCAGGGATGGATCTGGATCTGGTCCCTTTTTTATCCCCGTTCGGAGCCAATTCTAATGGATTTTCAATGTTTTTTCTTTCTGGCAGGACATAAAGTTTGCCATTTTCCATGGAATGGTAAACGGGTGCACATTTGTCACCTGTTTATTTGGCATTAAATGCGAGTTGGAGCTGGGATTGGAAACTATATAACCCCAGTTTTGATGAGGATTATGGTACGGTATCCACCTCAAGCATTCCATTGCATTGCCTTGTTAAATCACTTGCCACTTTTCACTCACAAAAAAAGCAAACAAACAAACAAATCTAAGTTTCCCCACCAAAAAACGACTAAGCTGTTGGGCAACCAGAGATCCTCATCAATCATCCTTGTGCCGGGATGCAGAAACAAACAATTAGTTGGCTCTGTTTCCCCATTCTTTCGTGCAAAAGTCACGAGTGAAATCGGAGCCTAAATGGCTCATCTAATAAACAAAAAAAAAGAGACGAACGCAAACGGCAAACTAAACGAAAGCCACTAAAACTGGAGTAAAAGCGTTTAAACTACGATTTATCAACAGGACAAAGAACAGGAGCAGGAACAGGAGCAGGACGACCCAAAAAGAGCACAACAGACCAGCAGGAAGACAGCAGCAACAAAAACAAAATTCCCGGGTAAAAAAGCAAGTGATGAAGTGATGACAGGACAGGCAGCAAGGATGGCTACAAAACAGGATGAGAACAGAAGCGGCTTTTAAATTTTAAACGATTTCCCATCAAAACGACACTGAAAATGATGCCGTTTTTTGTTTGCTATTTTGTTTGTTTTTTTTTGTTGTTTGCTGCATTTTTTGTGTGTGCAAATTGTTATTATCGCTTTTGGAATAAAATAAATCGACATCCCTTGCATTATTCACGCACTCTGCATGTGGAACGATGAATGCCGGAGCCACGAGACGGACGAGCGTTGCATGCAACGGCATGTTGCATATTTAACGGGCCCAAATAAAAATCTCGCCAAACAAGATAAATTATCGCACACAAAAGACCGTGTGCAAAAACAAAAAAAAAACAAAAAATAAAAATTGTTTATACAGCAACAACACACACAAGTAAAAACCTATCGAGGGTAGCTCTTAATTTATTAAAGCTTCATTTATCAGGACAACGCATAAATTGCCGGCCACCCAAAAAAGGGAAGTGGAAAAGGGCAGGGAAAGCGGAAGTAAAGGAGGTGACTGTTGCAAGTACCCGTGCAACCTTTATATGAATGAATATATTTGCAGTCGGTACTTTTGGCAGAAGGGACATGGGACACAATCTGCGAAACCCTTTGCTGGCCCAAGAAATTAACATAATTTTTCGGTGAGTCTCTGGATACGAAAGTGTTATGAAAATATAAAGAAATTTGTCGTTTGTTATGTTTAAGTGTTGAATTAACTTGGAAATATGGAAATAAGTTTCCAATTTAATAAATCATAAACTAACCTTACGCCTGGTACATTTGCAGGCATAAAGTTAAGATTTAAAGCAGGAAAGAATGAAGATTTGATAGCATAAATTATCTTTAAATATCAGCGAATGTCCAGCAACTTGCACCGAAATATGGCTTATAAGATGGTAAGAGTATTTCGCTGTAAACTCAGGTAAATGCAGATTTTGGCCATTGCACATTCCACACATTACACTACACCTTGGGCGTTCGTCCGTTCCCCGAGTTCCCCTGAGGGAGCCGCAAGAATTTCAAAGAGGATTTCGCCATGCATTTCACAATTCGCATAATGAGGGCGATATGGCGCTTCCCTCATATTTCCATCCTCCTCCCCGTTGCCAACACTTGGCGCCGGCGACCGCAGAAATGCACTTGCCGTGAAAGCATTTTTAATCGCATTGCCAGTAATGTGTGCGAGTGGCAGAGGCATAGCGCGGCAAGAGAGAGTGAGCAAAAGCGAGACAGACAAATCAGCAGGCAAATGGCTCCACGCACACACACACACGCACACGCACACAAACAACACACATGGACAAGCGCGCACTTGTGGCGGCGAAGTGGAGATGCAAATGTGGAGATTTTTCGCGCAATCTGTTGAATTTATTGAGCGACCAGCAGCAATAAAAACGGGCAGAGCAGCGGAGAGCTGGCTGCGAATGTGAAATGTGTTATTAATCGAAAATGATTCGCTCTCTCCCTCTGCTTTTAAGTGTTGACACACAAATTAATTTTATCGCTTAATTAACACGCGAAAAGTAGAGGCAGACAGGCAGCGCCATTGCGAGAGCGGGACAGACGTATTGTTTGGCAGTGAATGATGAGGATGAGGATGAGTGTATTGGCATTGTCCCTTTTGCACTTTGCTTTTATTTGCATGCAGAAACGGTGCATTCGCTCTTGCAGCGGTTGGACAACAGTTGGGTAACTGTTGTGTGCCTATCTGAGTGCATTAATCTCTCTGCTCTCTGCTCTCTCTCCCACTCTTTGATTTGGTTTAGAATTTCGCTGCGCTTTTTGGGTCTATTTTTGCCTCTATGTGTGTGTAATCGCATCGCCATAATGCGTGTAATCGCGATAAGCGCAATTTTGGCAAAAACACAAAAACGGGGTAAAAAGGATTTGCCTGGGCACTCTTTGGCTTTGTTTTCATGCTGGACCCGTACCTCCAAGCCAACCCCTGCCCCCCTCCCACCGCTCCTGGTCGGATGAAAATGAAATATGATCGTAAATGAAGCGATTCCGTGGTTCGCATAGTCCGTGGATAGTCCGTGGTCCATGGTCCATGGTCGCATGTCCGTGTTCCTCTCTCATCGTTAGCTCAAATTGCAATTGCGACGCCTCCTGTTCCTGTTCGAACGGTTTGAACCGTTATCTGATCGAATGTAATTATGATTATGACCATGATTTGCTACATTTGCCTGCCCCCCTCCTCCCTCCCTCCCCCTGCAGCCACTAAAAGGGTATAGCACTGGTCCTGCAGATACCATCAGCCATCGAAGGGTTGGCCACGCGACAGTTGACAATTGTCCTGCGCTGCCTCTTCCTATTGCTTCTTCCGCCCCAATGCTCGCCGGCTGAGACAATGTCGCATCGCAATCGCAATCGTAATCGTATTCTCCCTGCTACAATTGCAGTTTCAGGTTACAACAATACTCCCTCCCCCCTGCCGAGCCAACTGATCCGCACAGATAACAGTCGCTTATCCGCCGCCTTATCTGTTACGCCAGACGATAAGGCTGTCGCCCACCGCTCGCGATACGCGACAAAATGAAATGTAAAACTCCGAAAAATATACAGTCCAAAATGAAAC
This sequence comes from Drosophila subobscura, assembly GCF_008121235.1. Taxonomy (NCBI): domain Eukaryota; kingdom Metazoa; phylum Arthropoda; class Insecta; order Diptera; family Drosophilidae; genus Drosophila; species Drosophila subobscura. Next base: position 5,173,861 of record NC_048531.1, read on the forward strand.
ACAGAGCAACAGTGGCAGAAAGCCCAACTAATCCGATCAAATGATTGCTCATTTCCCAGCCAGCGACAAACTCGTTCCGACAGTCGAAGTGAGCATTCGGATGGGAGGGGATTCATCCAAAATTAGGGGTGGAAGGTGACAGAAGGAAAGCAAGGAAACGGCCAATTCAAGTGCATCGGATAACTTTATCAAATATATTTTAGAACGAATTATTGCGTAAATTATTGCATTTAAATCGTTTGCGTTTTTATTTCAAATTATTGTAAAAACTAAACAAAATTGCCATTTACCATGGATATGGGGATATGCACACATTTATTTATTGGTCTGAGTATATTTGTGTGCCTGCCATTTGGGAATCTAGATTATAGAATCCGGAAATATTGTAATGTTCCCTCAAAGACCCATTATGAAATTATTAATAACGCTTTTTGTATACATAAAACAACATTTAATTGCGCCACTCGATAAGGTTTAATTGCTGTGAATTTCCCCTATATGAACGAACGATTTTCTTATCACACATTCAACACTTGCTCAGATGTTTTTTGTTTTTTTGGGATAGCTTTACGGCGAGTTCTTTTATTTTACGGTTTGCTTGTTTCAATTGTCGTCAGAGAGCCAAATATTTTGCGATTAAATTTCATTCGCACAAATGGATTTCTCACCAGTGGGTAGAGGGGGGTGGGTAGGGAGAAAGGGGCGATGTCGCTGCTGTCGATAATTTGTGGACAAATTTATGGTGCGCTCGTTTCTGGCTGCGAACGGGCTAAACGGGCAAGAAACGCCCACAAAACAGAGCGAAATATAGAGAGACATAGAGAAGGGCAGGGAAAGGCAGGGAAAGGGAAACGAGAGAAGTGAGGCGTTAAAGGGGGAAATGGCATCGAACGGTAAAAGTGGACAGCGGCTGAACGAAAGAAAAAGCTGAACTGAAATGTCTATAAAAATTTGTCACTCGAGAAATTAATTGCCCTTGAAAAGGCAAGGAAAAGGCAGTGAAAAGAAAAGTCCAGGACCCACAAAACAGACATTAGGCCTACAAAAGCGGACATATGGTGCACCCATGGCATTCAGGACAATTGGCAGAGTGTGCCGAGTGCCTGCAGCTAAGGACACGCACGCACCCACAACAGAGTGGCGCATTAGCCCGTGTTTCTCTCTTGCTCTCTGTGTTCGATGGATTCCCTCGTTATTCTCGATGCTCGAGCGATGTTCTCTCGTTAGCATTGGATGAGGGGCAGGGGGAAGTACAGGGGGACTGCAGATACACCCCTTTTAGGGGCAGGAGTGTGAATGAATTGCTCGTTGGACGACTCAATTTACGGGCAGAGAACACACCAGGACACACTTAATTAGCCATGACAATCAATTTCGAATGCAACTTATGCTCGAATCAGCAAAACAAACATCACATAGAACATAGAGGGGGGAGGGGAGCCCCAGTGGAAAGCCAGCCAAGTGGAAGGAATTAGTTTTTCATGGCTTGGTTAACTTTGATATGAATATCTCCCCTTGCCTGAGTTTACCCAAAAGTTTTTCATTTATTTAAGTGGCTTTTGTAGAGGCAAAGAACCACCACAGCATCATCGTGCATAGAAGGGCTTGATGGAGTTCTTTTGCTGCTCAAACTCTTCCCTTTGACTCACCTGTTTGGTCACGGAATCGATCAGCCGCACGAATATGTCCTGCTCCTGGCGCGCGCCTGCAAATATCAATAATAAAACCAAGATAAATGCCATGAACGACACACTCCAAATGCCCTGCCCCACAACACTCACCATTCGCATAGAGCAACTGCAGGCGATACTGGATGCCATTGTTCGTTTTGGTGGCATCCGATTCCGAGTCCTTCTCGATGAACCCAATGAAGGCAGTGCGCTCGATCTCGATGGGTTGTCCGGCGCGATCGTAGAGGGCGATCACAAAGTGAAAGAAGTTCGATTTGCGCAAATTGCTGGGCGGCTGCTTCTCAAAGTGGGCGCGGCCAATGCCCAAGCTGCAAGAACAGTAAACACAAAGAGAGAGTGGGAAAAATTAGTTAAATTTCGGACAGTAATTATGACATTAGTTGGGTAAACACAGAGCGGGCTTAAAGAGGCCTCTAATTGGTCCAAGAGTAAGAGGAATTGCGGGGCAGCCAACTCAATTAACAGCAGCCACAGTCCTTCAGTCCTTCGTCCAGCAAGGATAGTTGTTCCAGTGACAACTATCATTAAAAGCGCATAAGCAACAGCAACATCAACATCAACGTGACACAATAATCCTGATGTATGGCAGGACCCTCCACCCACCCCTGACTTCTTGGCCACTTCAGCCCCTTGAAATATTTGATATACTCCCAGAGTCCTGGCCGTGCATTTGTATGTGGGCCAAGCAGACACTGGGTAATTATTCGGACACGTGGACCTCGTGGTCGCAGACGGCATAAAGGCTTGTCCTTGTCCAGGACCTCCCCCACACACACAGACACATACGAGTATGTACATATCTGTGTGCTAAATGTCAGAGAGCTGCTAGCCCGCGCCTGTCAGCGGACAATTACAGCGAACGGTGGCAGTCTGCTTCGGGATAGGGTCCTGTCAGCCACCCCTGCGCCTGTGCCAGTGCCTTTGCCTTACCTTTCCGTGATCCTTGGCCCGGCTGCTCTTTTAGCTCGCTTCCGTATGCATAACGAACAATTTAATTTAGAAAATGCTGATTTTATCAGATTTTGTGTATATTTTCTGTACTACTTTTTCGCCCCTGCTATTTGCTCAGGCAATGTCAAGGAGCAGCGCCGCATGTCCTGGCCGCTACCCAACTGACTCGGGGGCCCTGCAATTATATACACATTTGCCAAAGGATAATGCCAGCCATCAGCTAATGATAGAGGCTCCCCGCTACCGCCACCCAGTGGCCCGAGAATTTAAGAGAATCGGTGAGGAATGAGACATACTGTCATACGAGTAGTTCTGTTCTGCCCCAAAGGAATCGATTGACAATTTTATTAGTAACTATTCAATGGAACTTGCAGAATGGATTTGAGATTTATTATCTTTTGAAGTCTCCATCTCTATAGCTTTTAGTCATTGATTTGATCAGGGAGCAAATCCAATTGCATTGAATTCATGAATTGATTAGGGAACTCAGCAGAAATGTTATTGAAATCTTTCTAGGATTCATTGCTATAAATTCAGTTGATTTCTAAAGTAGCAACTGCAGGAAGTAGTGGAAATAAACCTACCAAAATGCAGATCTACTTTAATCCAAGTGGAATTTAATTTATTATTATTGCACTCGTTTCATTTCTAAATATCAATTTCCTCAACAATCCCACACAATTTGCGGTTGAGGCTGATATCAAATTAAGAGACCATCAAATAACTGGGGAAGCGACAATGCGAGTTCAATGCGATTTCCAATGCGATTTCCAATGCCAAAGAGCAGTTACCTCTGCCAGGGAGTACACCTCTGCCTGGGAGGCAAGACGGGGGCGAACGACATATAAATGCCAGACATGTTACATTCTGGTGAAAGGTTATTGTTATGGCAGCAGAACCAGCACCAGCACCAGCACCAGCCTGGAGTGTGTTCGAAAAATGAACAGCAGAATAATGTCGAGTACATCCTGACAAATAAAAAACTTGTACCGTACCCCCTCACCCACTGCCCCCACTCCTGATTCGGGGCTCTTGCTCCTGCTCCTACCTTTTGGCTTCCTGAATCGCTTTCTTTTTTATATTTTTTCTTTTTGGCCCTGCTGTTGACTCTTCAGCTCGGTTGAATGCGGGAAATTGTGGAAAATCGTTCTGCGGCAGTTTGCCAGCTCACTTTGTTTGCACTTGCCGCCAATTTGCAAGCCACACATAGAGAGCGAGAGAGAAAGAGAGAGCGAGTGGCAATAGAAAGGGAAACAAAGAGAGGACGGACAGGTACAGGGCCTGGGACTGGGGACTGAGAGAAATGGCATTTTTGTGGCCGTTTTGCTGTTGATTTTATTATGCCAACATTTAATTGTCGCAAATCGATGCCCAGGTGACCATCCAGAGGGGGGCGGCAGGCACTAGTCCTGTGGGAGGTGGTAGTCACGTTTTGTCTATTGTCGGCGAGGCACGTGGAAAAAAAGAACCTGCTTTCCACACATGCCGACGATGGGTTCTAAAAAGGCAACTTTATTTATCCCCCCACACACCTGATTTGGGTGCTCTCTCTCGCTCTTATGTTTAAGGACACTTTATGGGTCCTTGACGGCACTGCAACTGCAATCTGCAGGAGTTGCCACTGCCACTCGTGTGTCTTGTGCGTCTCTGCTACAATCTTTGTTGAAATAAATTTCCCCAAAAATATGTTCTTGATTTACGAGCAGCCGCACGCTTTTGTGCACTTCTGTTGGGGCACAAACAAGTTCTTGCTGCAGTGCCACATGCATGTGCACATATCCATAACCAGATGGACAGATAAGTGCACAAATAAATTGGGTTTGGTTGTGCCACATTGAACAATTATCGGAAGCTGCGAGATTTATTTGTGTCGCAAAAGTTAGGCCACACAAAAAGTGCCCACAATAAGTGCGAAATGTAATCAAAAGTTGAGATTATCCGCAGCTCAAAATGGATTGGGGTTGGATGGGGGTTGTGGGAATACATTCTGGGGAGTTTATTAAATATTTATTGGGTTATTTAAGCTGGACATTTGCGGGTATTTAAGGCATTATTTGGGCACTCTCGTACAATTCTTTACTTCACACTTTTTGCGTTATTAATTCTCACTCTTTCACATATTCTTTCTTATTTCTATGGTTCACTCTTTACCTCGTTTCACAGCGCATTGTTTTTGGATTATGATCCTGATTAAGACTTAGCTGCAGCGTTTGACTCTGCGTTTGATTCTGACTCTGATTGAGAGTGTGATTATGGTTGTGATTGTGATTATGCGCCTGATTGTGATTGTGTTGGGAATGGGAATGTGCGTGTGTATGTGTGTGTGATGGTTGATTTGCCGCCGCTGAATGGCCAAAGCCCGCTGTCATCTCGCTTTCGATTTGGGCAACTCGCGCACTTCTTCTCGGCGCGAACATCTCACGCCAGAAACATCTCAAACGCAACTAAACAAACAGGGCCAAAAGCTCTTTCAGCACACCAAGCGGAAACCCCCGCTGGCTTTGAGCGAGAGAGAGCGACAACTTCTTCTAATTCAATTCATTGAGAAGATGGCAAAGCAAGGCAAAGGCAAAGGCAAGGACGAAAGCGAAAGTGAAAGTCAAAGAAACAGCAACAAGGGGAGAGCTGAACATCCCTTTGAGCGTGCTCTCACACACACACACACACAAGCACTCAGCGCACAAAAAGCCCACAAAAGTTTAACGGAGGAGCGACCGTCGCATCCTCCGCACCCTTCTGCCCACAAACTTGCTCCCATCGAAAGTCAAGCGTCGCAGGAAAAAGTGCGTAAGTGAAGTCCCCCCGAAAACAGCTTTGAGTGAGATTTTTCGAGTGAGTCTCGGCTGTCTGTGCTGCCGCTTGGTTTTTGGGGGTTCATCTGCTTAGCACGGGGTCGAGGGCTGGCACGGGGGAAGGCCATAAAAATACCCCTCCCCGAACGGTTGAATCGCAACCCCAAGGGGGCCCTCATATTGCTCGGACACACGATGCCGTCGCCGCCGCCGCCGCCGCAGCCACTGCCGGCTTTTGGCTAAAAGTAAACAAACGTTTTTTTTTTGTTTTTTTGCGTTTTAGGTTTTTGGAGACTTCTGTTTGTAAACGTTTGTTGCTGCAACATTGTTGCCATTCGCCCACCATTGGAGATTATTGCTTGACGATAAGCGGAGAGATTAGAGCGGGGATTAATGGCGTTGTTGGGGCAGGGATGAGAGAGGGTTCTGCTGGCGCTGGAATTATATTTCCCAAATTACTGAATTTAAATTTGATAGTTCGAGAAACTCTTAAGAATTATTATAAAACTGTTCACAAAACAAAAACTAATGTGGATTCTGATTTATATTAAACTGCAGGTTTAATTATCATTAATTTTCTCTATAAAAAATAAGAACAATTCCAAAATAAACTCAATGAAAGAAACTGAAATTCACTCAAGGATGCCGCAAAATAAATAAATTTTTGTTTCTACAATTTCAACTATTATTAATTGTTCCAAATTTAGTTTTTGGAACGAATGTTCATTTTAAAAAAGTGAATATTTAATTATTTTAATGATATTTTAGAGCACATTAAAGCATTAAATCATAAGGATACCAACGACATCCAAATCTCCTCCACAATTTGCCAGCAACAACCGTCTCTTGGCTTAAACAACTTCATGTTCGTGGCGTGCCACATTCTCAACACTTGAAAGATCACAATTTATGCTTCACTTTGGACACACATTTCACCTTGGGAAGGTCTCTGCTGCCTTTCATCACTCTTGAGCATTCACTTACTTGGTCTGATCGACGACTGGCTGCATGGCCCAGCGTCCGCCCAGCGGCTCCTCCTTGAGCGAGGTCATGGGGCCACGCGGCTGGTTCATGTCGGCGGCTGAGGGCGGCAGGCCGAACATTAGGCCGCCGGCGGACCGGGGCCCGGCGGTAGGGTAGAGCTTGCGTCCCCACTCCATCCCCAGCTCGAGCGTGGGCCAGGGGGAGGCCGAGCTGAAGCCCGGCACCGGTTCCTCGGAACGCAGCTTGAAGCTATCGGTGCTGGTCAGGGGAGCTGTGCTAGCAAAGTGGTGGTGCGAATGGTGCGGATGCGTATGCGAATGCGGATGCGGATGCTGATGGAGATCGGCGTACGGTAGGGGCACGGCACCAGCTGCGGCGGCTGCTGAGGCACTGGCAATTGTGGCGGCCGTTTTGGTGGCTCTTCTGCTTCGTTCCTTTCAAGTGGGGAATGGGATCGGCCCTTCCTGTTGTGAACTGGATCCACACTGATTCGTTTTCCTTCCTTCGATTGGGGACTCGGATCTGCTTCTCTGGGGTGGATGGGTGTCTCTGGAGATGTCAATCAATGGGATTGCTTTGGGTCACAAAAACTGCACAGAACGAACGCGACCGAACAACACGCACTAAATCCAAATCCAGTACTGAGTGTGGGTGTATGTGGGCGAATATTTATGGGTGTGTGTGTGTGTGTGCGTGTGTGTGTGGGCTGCCAATGCACCGCAGAGAATTTGGGATTTATTTTCGGAGAATTGGTCTCGCAACAAGTTTTAAGCGGCGCGCGCTACCGTCCCGAGTGACTGTTAAACCCCAACTGAATCCTCGTCCAGTCCACAGCGACTGCCAGCGATGCTCTTGCTTGCCACACAGCGTCGCGTCGCGTCGCATCGCTCTGCTCTGCGCAGTTGCCGCAGCAGCAGCGGGAAAAGCGACCAAACGACCAACGATACCAAATGCTTTGAAAATGGAAACGAAACGAGCCTGCGCCGCATGAGAGTTCCGAGGGGGTGGCAATGGCGGTCGGTCGGTTCGTCGGTAACAATAAGCAAAAGCCTGAGAGGCGGGCAGGCAACGAATGGAAAATCTAACCTATCGCTGGGAGTGGAAAACGACACCACATCGTCGTCGTTGCGTCCCGTGGAGAGCCGAACTGTCAGCAACAAAACCATCCACCGACAACGAAGGAGACGACGACGACGACAACCAGATCCAGAGAGAGAGGGAGAGAGACCTATACAGAGCGAGAGAGAGAGATGAGACACAGAGCAGGCAGGCAAGCTACAGACACAATCCAGTGCGTGAGACTGAGAGAGAGAGCGGCACAGCAAGTGGTTGTGGGTTGGTGGAAACATTTCCAGCCTTGGGACTTTGGAACGCTGTGAATTGGACCGTACTCAGTGCCATGCCCGTCCCCAGTTGGGGGCGTGAGTGTGAGCAGCAGCAGCACAAGCAAAGGTTGAAGCCGACAGGGACACGAACAGGAACCTCAGACTAGGAGCCTCTGCTCTACTGAGGTTACACATATTCCCAGGATCCAATCTCTCTATTCCCTGGAACCTTTTGGGACGCCAGTTAGATGGGAGAGTGAGAGGAAGGGCAAGCTTGAAGAGTTGACAACTGAGAAACCGCAACCAAATTGGTAGACATATTCCTCACAGACCAGAGCTCAATCAATACAATTTAGGATCCACACAGCCAGCACTTGACGTGGTCGAGATTCAATAACAACTCCAATGCTGATTCTCAACTATCTCCCAGCACTAGAAATTAAACAGCTAAGGAATAAACAACGAAATTAAGTTATTAATCTGAGGATAAGAGTTTGAAAGTGAAACCAAATTGTTGTTCGCCTCTGAACCAATGGCATTTTTAACCAATGAAAATCGTTCTCTCTTTTTCTCATATCAAGTCGGCAAAGCAGTGGAAAGCAGTGCTTCAACGCAGTCGGCGGCAGCGACAGTTTGAAATTCAAACTGTGTGTCTGGCGGCGGTGCAAAGTTGCTCTAGTTTTTCGAAGAACTTTGAATCATAACTTTGCAACTATGATGGATATAAGTTTGAAATTTTATATGTCAATTTTGCATACTTCAAAGAATTTTGTTAAAGAACTCCCAACGGTGGGCGTGGCCTCAAAACGGGTGTAATTAACGGTCAAGCTGCAATGTTTGTTACAAAATAAAAATACATTTTCTACTTATTTCTTACACCATGGAGGTTTTTCTTGTATTCTTTTCGGGTGTAACGATTTCCTTCTCCTAACTGTTACCCCTTTCGGTCCTGTATGAGGACTTTCCTTTATTCTGGTTCGCTTTTGTTTGCCTTTCAGAGTTGATTAGTCATCATTTTGGGTTTAACCCCTTCTGACTTTCGCACATTATTCGCATTGAACGTTCATACGAATCCTTTACATTTCTTTGAGTTAGTTGTCAAACACACTCGAGGACCTACACTCTCTCCCTGCCTTCTCCCACTCCACTCCACTCCTTCAGTCGGATTAGTTACCGAAAACGCCCACAAAATTTTCACGCATCGTTAGGAGAAAACAGTCGGGGTTGGGTTCCGTGGCTGCGTTCCTGGGTTCGGTTGAAAAACAATTTGCATTTTCCGCATTTGCGGTTTCTGCCTGTGACCGAAGCAGAGGGACCACAGGCGAGAGAGAGAGAGAGCGACAGAGAGGGAGGCGGTGAGACGGAGTTTGTTTGAGTTTTCTATGAATTAATTTGCGGGGCGTGGTAATCACATTAACTTTTGACAAGGCGCGTAACCTCCGTTCCTCCGTTCCCCTTGCACAAAAGTCACATTTCCCTTTTGCAAGTGCAAAGCAAATTCTCTCTCTGTTTAGTCTATTTTTAAGGAACATTTCCCCATAGAGCAGGTTCTGGAAACGGAACGGAGCAGAGCGGAGCGGCACAACATTTTATGTTTAAATCAAAGCCAAAAGGCAAACAGAAGATGTCCCCAGACATCGCTAATTAACCAAAATACCCTAAAGGAAATTCCCCTACCTACCTCACCCCCTCCTTCACCATTCACCCTTTAGGAAAAGCGGAATTTTCTTTTTCCAGCAAAAGGTGAGGAAAATTCTATGAGTCCGCGTGTTCGATTAACCCCCTTTTATCGCGCCCAATTCTCGGAGGAGTTTCTCGGGCCGCGACAGCTGTCACAGCTCTACCCCTTTGACCCCGGGCAGTCGCTACTCCACTCCAATCCCCCCACCCGATTGTTTGTTCTGCGTCAGACGTTGGTTTGGGCTTTCAATGTGATTCAAATTGGTTCCAATTGGATTTACATGGACATCCACTAGCCGAAAGCTAAATAATTTGCTGCTCCTCGCCCCTGCCGCTCGTCATTTCTGCGGTGCGCAGCGACTTATGGGATTAGTGAGGAGAGGCCATGGGCAGGGGATGGAAGTGGCAGAGAAAGTGTCATCATTGCAATTACAATTGTGTGTGTGTCAATTAGTCGCCGGATTGACTTTTGACAAAAACAAACTGGCTTGAGCTCGGCAGTGGGGTGGGGAGATGTGGAACAACAAGTGGATGAGCATAAAAGTAAATGCAAGGCTGAAAGTCTGATTAAAACCGAAATTAAAATGGATCAAGCAATAGTTGAAGATGGAAATTAACACCTTAGGCATAGATTGTATTCAAATGTGAAGAGCAGCTTCTCTTTCTCGTACATTTACCCCCTTATTGGCTTAGCATCTGGTGACGTGTCCATTAGCCAGCATTTGCGATATCCTCTCACAGTTTGCTTCCTGCCAGCAGAAGCCATGAATAATTTTCATATTCATTGGGAATGCAGCATGTAAATGTCTCATTTGTCACTCGTAAACAAAAAAGGAAAAGAATAGGAAACCGAATGTAGGGACGATGCCGAGCACTTACATATTTCTTCGTCCATATGCAAGACATTCACAGGACCCGGCACAGTGGGCCATAAATAAGGCGACGGCAGGGAAATTTGAGGCGCGAACATTTTAATTAGTGTTCGTTCCCTCCATGTGCCTCCCTGGGTACACGTCTCGAGTTTGTGTTCGTCCTGGGGCCAGGCAGGACACTTATGCAAATTAGTCGGGCCCGCACTAATGAGAGGGTGGAAGTGGCAGCCAGAACGTCGTGCCTCCGTGAGCACACCGTGAAGATAAATCATATTTAGTTTCAGTTCTTTCACTGGATTTCCACGAGTCATCATTGTCATTGATTCGCTGGAATGGAATCCCGTGCACACTGTAAGGTCTCAGCGGACCGGACCGACTGCGACAGATGCCACCAGATCCATCGGCAGAGATCTCTGACAGTTGCATTGTCTGCCGCTGCCGCTGCTGCTGCTGCTGCAGAGACCACCAAAGTTTACAGTTCCTAGGAAATCGATCAGTTGCTCCCCCCCTCCAGTCTATGCAAGCTTAAGCCGAGCGGCGCTGCACTTGCCACAATTTAAGCACAGATTGAACTCGAGCAGCGGCAGGGTCCGGGCTTGGGACTAGGACAAGCAAGCAAGTGCTCAAGTGTTTGCCACTTCAGCACAAAAGGCGGCTAGAGGCAGTGCTTGGGCCTGGAGTGGCGCGTGGCACGAGGCAGCGGCATACAAAAAAAAACGCCAAGTAAATTTAATTAAATTATCTCAAACACGTGTTTGACCAACTGCAACGATTTTGCGAAAACAATCGAAAACCAGTTTAAATATTTACCCAAGCCTTTGCCTAAACGTTCTCGTGAGGGTAACTACCACAAAACGAAGGTCCTGCCTGTTTCAAGGGTTTCGTTTACATAAGAAAAAAGCGTTGAATTCGTAAGGGATTCAGAAGCAAAGATACCCTGGTTATTAGAGTGCTTCTTGGCTGTCCTTTAGTGAATAAATTGTTTAAAAATAAAAGACAATTTTAGAGAATTTTCAAGCAAAAAGCAACTCACAAATAAATAAAATATTAAATAAATATTAAATTAAATGATTAAATGCAATATGTGCTAAGAATATATTTATTTTAAGTATGAAAATACATTATACTTCTAGTGTTCGTTTGGCAAACAACTCTTTTTTGAGTTCAAAATTTTCAGTAACTTTTTTATAATATTCAACACAAAACTGAAGTATCTGGTCAATGCGGACTCATCTCTGCGACCAACCAATTTCGCTGTAGCGATTAAATATAAAAAAAAAATGGATGAAAATATGTATTTTTTTATTTTTATAATTTTATTATTTATTTTATTATTTATTTTATTATTTATTTTATTTATTTGTTCTAGTTGACATTAATGCATCATACATTTCCATCTGAAAATACCGTGTACATACAACAAAAAGTAAGGGTAAAACGTAGAACCTTTTCTTCAGATTTATTATTTCAGCACACACTGAAACACACACGCACACACACACACACATCATAAAGGATTGGTTGCAGGGGCACATCCCGGGGCTTCTTCCCACAACCCGCCGCCCCAGAGGTGTTCAAAACATTTTCGCACATCTCCCAAGGCCCCCTCAATGGCGCGGGAAGGGGAATGGGGTTGGGGCGGTAAACCCGTTTCACTTGGCCAAAACCGAAATACAGCAAAAATATTTATACAAAATAATCATAAATATTTACAAGTCTCGCACAGCGAGATCTCATCCATCGATAAGCGTTTTTGTGGATGGTGAAAACAACCTGGCCATAAACACGAAATTGTTTGCCATTCCTCTCTCCTCTCCCCTCTCCCACCGCACTCCAGTCAGGCCAAATAAGTGGAAATGAAATCCATCGAACGCATCAAAACGCATCGAGATTGGGAGTCTGGCGGTCCAAGGCCCACGGCAGTTCATTAACTGGGAGTCGACTCCGAATTGGTTGCACACAAAAGATTGATTTGTGGCCACGAAAAGTTAGCCAAAAAATGGACATAGAAGAGCACAGGGGAATGGGGAATGCAGGAAAAGGAAAACTCCATTCCTTTCCATGACTTTTTCCAGTTGAAATTCCCATCGAAAATATGTTGTAAATAATTTAAATGAAACTTTTACGAGCTGCTTGAGGAATGAATTCTTGCATCTCATTTGGGGGGTTTTAGTGCAGCTCCTTCTGCGCACCCCCCTAGGGGCTACTCCGCCCCACTTCCCACCTGGAGAAGCGTGTCAGGCAGCGTTGGGGATCCTCTGGAGAACCACAAAAACGCAAACGAACCAACTGCGGGGCAGGCAGCGTCATGCAATGCGTCCCACGGCGGAATGGTGTGGAGAGGAGTGGAGTGTTGGCGACACATTTACTAGATTAATTACCTCATTTACTGCTGACAATGTCCGTGTTAATTCTCCACGAATTAAATGATAAGAACGCACGGGAAAGGACACGAAGCAACTCCACGTGTCGATGAAGTGGATTGGTTAATGCTTGTTGACGCTAATGCCGGAGTTTGGGGCACTATCCATAGGTGGCATACAACTAAATAAATACATGTGTACGTGTGTATGTGTGAGCGGAAGGGGGAAGAGTGACAGGGCTGGCTGGCATGCATCCGATTTGCATAATTTCAAGGACCACTTCGTTTAAAGGACGCACCCCTGACGGCGACTGCTGCTAACGCCCTGCCCTGCTTGTTGAAATATCAGACACCCTTTCCACATTTACACTGGGTGGAAAATGTTTAACAATTGGGTGTTTCAACTTCGAACAAGTCCCACTTCTAGCTGATGCCTTTCTCTCAGTGTTCCTCCGTTTGTTCCCCGTGTGTTTGAAACTATCCAAACATACAGGCAAAAATATAATTTGACTTCATTATGCGAACAGTTGTTGGCCTTTAGTTTTGGTAATTTATTTCAATTTTTCCTGTCTTCTGCCAGGCGGGGTGGGGTCTCTCTCTCTCTCTCTCTCGCTAGCTCAAAGGGGTTAATGGCTCCTGCAGGCCCATCCATTCCCATCCCTTAGCTGGAAGTCTGCCTTCTCCAGCTCCTGTGCTGAATTGCCTCAAATGTTGCTATTGTTGCAATTGTAATTTGTTTTTATTGTCGCTGCTTCAAGCAGAGAAAGAAAGACAGAGACTTGGGTGTGGTCGCTGGACAGATTCATTTCCAGCATATCAAAAAGGAAAGAAAGAACTTTGGGGGCATTCATACGACTACTCGTATCCTTTTGCCGGTCGCTCATAATTAATTTTTGTGATATTTCCAAGACTCATCCAGAGACAGCGGCTGGCGGGGGCTTAGCTCCCAGGAGAGGCAACCTTTTGGGCCATTTAGTCTCAGTGTTGGCCGGCAAACAACCAAAAACAAGCCAACAAACGGACGAACGGACAATGCATAACGGTACGAGCAGCCCAGACTGGGCGTGGTAACCGCACCCGCACCCGTCCCCGACCACAGCTGCAGCATTCCTTTCTTGCTGCTAACCAAAACAAGGATATTGACACTTTTCATCTCAGACACAGACACTTGGCTGGGCCTCAACATTATCTCAGGCAGCGATGGAATGGATTCCAGCTCCTACTCCCAATCAGATTCCGATTCTAGAGGACTAAAGGACATAACCATGCATATAAATTTGATTATTATTAAGGCGGGCACATTAGTGAGCATTTCTAATGACGGCATGCCAGAAGGATCACTCGAAAAGGGTCAGTGCTGCCCCTGCCACAGTTCCGCATGTGTGTGGCATGCGGCCTCGGGCTTGGTTTCAAGTTAATTTATAAATATGTACTCAGGTTTATGGTTTTAAGCATTTAAATATTTTATTTAGCACACTTCTTGGCCTCAAACTCTGCGGCCATGGAAGTTTTGGCATCCCTCCTCTGGCCACAAAAGCAGCCATCTCTCTCCCACTCGTTGTCTCTGTCTTTTACGCTTTCTCCTGCTCCAGCTCCACGTGTGCGGGTTTTACTCATAATTTATGCGTCCACAGGGCGACACTCACTCGCAGCATGAGTGTGTGAATATGTTTGAGTGTACTCATTAACTGGAGCACAGCTTTAACTTAAAGGGCAGACTTTACATTAAAAGCAAAAGTAAACCCTGCCACTTCATGGCTCGGAAAGATAGCAAAACAACCTTAACTTTGTACCTGTTTAATTCATGATTAAGATCTTTGATCTTAGACTAGTTAGAGAGGGGAAAAAACTATTACTTTGCAGTTCTTCAGCACACATAAATATATCTAAAAAATGTTGAATGAATTCCTCTCCCTGCCTTTACCAGCTTCATCTTTTTGCACGCATCTTTTCCACTTCCAATAGATTATTTTGGCAGAATAAACCTATTCAGAATATCTTCCGCTAATTAATAAATAAAAATTGGCAAAGCCAATTGAAGTAAGTGATTCCCCACCCCATCCTCCTCGCATAACTCTCTTCCGCTGCTCAAATTGTAGAACAAAATTAATGCCCTGCCACCGAATCGAGCTGATAAATGAAGCCATTGGGCGGCATTGTGCCGCTTACCCATACTCGCAGCTCGTATGCGGCTTAGCGATTTCAATTATCGGCCATGTAGAGCGGGGCGTGGCAGTGGTGTAGTGGGGCGTGGCAGGCAATGGGCAGGAGAGAACAGGCGACCGCCGATTAGCACGTGCCGCTCGTTCCGTGGCAGAGGTCGAGGTCGAAGCCAAGACCGAACTGTCGATGGCCACGTGACCCAAACGACATCGTGCTGAGGGGGGGGCGCAGTATCTCGCATCCGAAGATAAACATAATTATGCAGTGCAGCAGGGGAGAAGGGATTCCGTGTAGCGGGTGCACGGATGCAGCAGGGGGAGTGGGGTTTTGAGCCAATCTGATAACACGCAACGAGATTTGTCATCATCAAACAAAGTGGGCGTGAAAATTGCGGATGAGAGGCCGCCCCAGGAAGGATACTTCGGGATGTACGGTTGCTGGATGCTGGATGCTGGATGCTACCACGTTGTAGGGCTTCCGGAACGGATGCAATCATGTCTGCGGGCGTGTGCTCGAAACATCCATTGTTTGCCTTTCCCAGGACCAGAAATACACGCAAATAATTGCCAGCGTAAGAGCAGCACAATAAAGATGCTCGTGGGCCAAGGACATTATGGCATTGATATAGCTGCGGCATATGCCAGGGGCAGGGATAAGCAACTATTCTTGATTCTTGATTCCCAATTCTGGCCGCGTCTCTGGGCCTCAACACATTCCACTTTGTCTCTGACTTGGTCTGTGTCTTTGGCTGCTGTTTCTTTTTCTGCTTCTGTATCTCTGGCTGCTGTCTCTGACCAGCACGTAGTACATCAAGCAGAAAGAATCAGGCAGAAGGTCCTCTCAACATACCCTGCCTCGAGGGTACACCTGCTTATATTACACACTTAGGAATGTCATGGAAGCTGCTCTCAGACTGTTAGGGCATCAAAGACAACTTTGTGTTGCTTTTGGCATTAAAATTTGATTTGTCTGCTGGCCACTTGGCATGCGAGTCGGGCACACGCCGAGGCCCAATGCCAGGATACTAATCATAGACTGCCTCCATGCATCATCATCCTCCATCTACCTCCTACAGCAACCCCACCACCACCTCCCTACACACTCTCACCACAGCGCGCACATCCTCATCAAGCTGATTGCGAAGAATCACTGGAGAAATCAGGCAGAGTTCGTGTTGCCACAGTTGATGTCACGATGACATTTCTATGGTGAAGTGGAAGTGGATCTGGAATCCTGACTGACACTCTCACAAAAGCACTTTTTTACCGAATTTTTGGCAGCATTTTGTGTTGTTTGTGTTTTGGTTTTGTGTGTGAAAAACATTGAAAATCAATTTTGTAATCAAAAGCTTGTGTCCTCCGTTTGAGGGAGGTTGAAGTGAAACCCAAATTATCATTTATGCCCCCAAAAACTGGCACATTAAATAAAACTCGTACTTGATTATGTATACGAAGAAATACGTCTATAGAAAATTTGACTCAGATTTGGATACGCATTCTGGCCGTTCAGCTGTTTCAATTATTCATATTTTCCCAGTCAGAGTTCCCCGGGGAGTGAGACATTAATGGCAGCAGCCAAGAGCATGAACCACATGACCTCAATGGAGCATTTCCCTTTCCTTTCTCTCTCTCTGCTTGGCATAATTCTCTCAGATCTTGTAGTTAAGAATCTAAAGTCTGACGAACAGCGGAATTATCGGTTTAGTTGGCCATAAATCAGGCGTACAAAACTGAAGCCAATTTCCACACATTGTTTCGGGAGTTTTGGGCAATGTCCTGTGCTGGCCCAGGGAGGCTTTCGTCCCTGGTCGGCTGTCAAACATAATCACCTTGCACTCCCACTTCCCCAGTCGCTGTCCTGTCTCTGTTTCTGTCCTGTTCTGGCTGCTGTCCTATGAATCTATTCTCAAAGGAAATTCATGTTTTTTTGTTTTTCTTTTTCTGTCTGTGTGTGAATGAAATATTTTATTTTCTGTGAGTTTTGTTTTTTTTTTTGCCAGTTTTTTAACACATTTTGTAATTTCAACACGTTGCCACGTACCGCAAAAGTTTATTCGCCAATCTCGAGTGTCCAAAACACGGACAAGGACTCTGCCTCCGCTGATTCGTAGACTCGGACTCGAACCTCAGGACTCAGCTTCGGACACAAATGATTAATGGTGCTCGGGCTGGACAGGCGGCTCTGGGCGGACACTGCCATATAATAAATCGTACCAAATCGACTGGGGAATATTTTTCCCGAGTATGCGGCCAGAAATTTCGCTCTGTCACCATTTGCGGAAAAGGTTTTCCTCCCCCCCACACCCTTCTGTTTCTTATTCAATTTTTATTCTTGCTTAGAAAAAAACGTGTGCGAAATTCAAAAATATTTATTTTTGAACGGTCCAAGCGAAACAAATGGCAGCAAATTTTGTTCGGGATTTGTATGAGATTAATGCAAATGCATTGAATTGAATTTGTGGATGGCTCAACAGATGTATGCTTTGTGGCAGCGACTTGTAACCGATGTATGGACTTTAAACGATATATTTTTTCTAGCTTATAAATGCATAACAAATACTCTTACCGATTTGGCAATAATTTAATGCACCGCAAGTTAACACTTAATAACCATTAAAGCAGCAATTGAAATCAGGTTTTTTGGCTAATTGCATGTATGATTTCCTGGAATTCGGATATGTAAATGTATAATTAAAGACTAATAAAATTGGGTAACAAAATCACATCTGTTTTGGGTTTTGTTTTGCAAAAAACAAAAAAACAAACAAAATATCAATTAAAAACCAGTTTAAAAACCCTAACGGAACGTGTTGAGCGGCTCTGCGTCAGCGGGGAGCGTTTCAAAATTGATCTAATATTATAAATGGAAGACGCGTGTCAGCCATTAAACTAATTCCAATGGTAATATGTACAAGAAAGCGACTCCCTTATTTTTTCGAGTGTAATTTAATGTTTGTCGAACTGTAGTGTCTCCTCACTACTTACATGTGGAGCTGCTGGCGTCTCTTTAATCAGGTTATTGCCCCAAAGTGAGCAGCAGAATCAGAAACAGAAGTGTTGGGCCCAGCCACGAATCGGGTCAGTGGCAATGCTCAAGGCAAGATCGTTCGGAAAGACTTTAAGAGGGGGAAAGGGGGCACGGCACTTGGCCAACATACACGAGCTTGGGCCACGAGCAACAACAGCTGCCCGTTCATAGGGAGCCAAATAACGCGAAATGCAAATAAAACGAAAACAAACAGAACAGAAAATATATCCAGTTTCACTGCTGGCTCGGGGTTTTGGCTCATGTCTCATACAATCATTAAGTTTGGGGGAATTTAATTTTGAATCCATCAGCAGAGCCGCAGAGAGACAGAGAGAGAGATACAGTGAGGGAGAGAGAGAGAGCGAGTAAGTTAAAGCTTATGAATCACTGAATCTAACTTTGTTTTTATGACTTTGAGAGGCGACTTAAGAGATCTCCTCCTATGTTTTATCTGAAATTACTTGTGTGCGTTCTTTATGTTTATTGTTCATTCAATTATTTGTTTTTTCTTTTCTGTTGTATTTCTTGGCTGTTCTTCTGGTTGTTTGACAGCTTCTGCTGTCTCTCTTCCTTCTCCACCTTTGGATGTTGATGATGATGATGATGATGATGATTCGCACTACGTCAGCGCTAAAAATTTCCATATAAAAGCGCTGCGGCACGGCCCCGGCGGTTTAGTCGATTTTGAACTTTTTACGCGTTCGCTGTCTAAGTCTTTTGTCCGTACTTTGTGAGTGTGGCTGCCAAAACACAAATACTCATACATTAATTTATATATAACTTCACTGCTAATTGTGCGTGTGTGTGTGTGTTTAATTACAGATCCATCATGAAATACGCTTTGATTGCTCTTGCCCTCTTCGTGGCCTCAGCTGCTGCGGCCTCTTCCGGTGAGTGCTGGTCCCTCTCCAACTCCCTCCCTCTCTCTCTCTGATATTTCAATTACATCATCGAAGCTACTACGGAATAGTCAAGGCTATTGTTAAACGCTTATCATGTTAATTATTAATTTGATTAGCGAGTTTTGGGCTAAACCGGTATGTTAATCGCCGAAAACCCCATCGAAAAACCATTAAAAAACCATTTGAAACTTGTTTCGTGAAATTCGACTTTTTGCGACAATGTTTGTCGAAACTTTCCGAATATTCATATAAAAATTATGAATAATTTATTAGAAATCAAACAAGTTTCAGGGAAAGAGAGACAGAGACAGAGAGAAAACTTTCACAGCGAAAAGTGAAACCAAACCCATTTTGTTGGTAGCCTACTTTTGGGATCTGCATGGAATATCTATAATAATCTTTCAAAATCTCCTCCCACAGCTGGACAATTTGTGCCCCGCGCATTCTTCACTCTGGACTCCGAGGGCCGCCAATCGGATGTGCATCCCGTCAATGCCCGTCTGCTGAGGCGTCTGCGTCGTGAGGTGTTCAGCTCTTCGTCCTCGTCGTCCTCATCCTCCTCCTCGTCTGGCAACGGCGGCAGCATCACCTTCGCCTCCCACTCCATTCACAATCACGATGGATCTGGCCAAGTCGGCACCTCCTACACCCACCAGGCGGCTCCAGCTGCCCTGTAAGTCCCAGCCCCTCCGGATTGCATTGATCGATTCTAATCAATTATTTTCACTTTGCTTTACAGTGGCGTGAACCTTGAGAGCCGTTTCGGCGAGGACTCTGCTACCGGCGCTTACAATCCCTCATACGTCGCCGCCGGCAGCTACGGCACTGGTCTGGGCAGCAATGCCGGATACGGCAGCACCATCGGCAGCAGCATCGGCACCCAGCAGTCGTACGGCAGCAGCGTTCCCGCCACCCAGATCCAGCAGACCCTCAGCTCCTTTGACGCCTCCGGCAACCAGAAGGTGACCACCCTCCAGGGTGCCACCGACCACACCGGTGTCCTCAACGTGAAGAAGACTGAGTTCCAGTATCCCTCTAACTAAGGGAGAGTTCCAGAGTATAGGATATACCTACATAATCGAGAGTGTTAACTGAAGAGAGGGAAAACGAAGTACTCGTGGAGTAAAAGTTGAATAAAGTAAATTAAATAATAATAAAGTACAGTCCATTTGTCGAATATTTTGGTGGGAAGCAGAGCCAAATTTGAGCTCAAAGTAGAGCAGATCTTAGGAACTTACAAAAAGCGCAGTAAATGTATCGCGAATTGTTTGACGATTAAATATATTATTGATTAAAATATTATATAGCTGACTGAAGATTAAATTAATCTAAGAATGCGCAGTAGTTGCATTGCAATATCTTACAGCTTTCAACTGCATGTAAAAATCCCGTAAAATACGTTATATTTCCTCTCGCTCTCTCTTTCTTCCACCACGTTTCTCTCGTGCCTTTCGTTTTGTGTGCGTTGTTCAATTAATTGCTTCCAAGTGGGTGACCAGCCACGCCCCACAGCAAGTGTCAAGAGCTTATTCATTGCGGTGGCTGTCTGCGGGAGCAGCTTTGCATGTGCTCTCCTTTTCTCTTTTGACACTCTAGCTGATTGCATCCTCCGCGCTCCATCCCCGCCCGCGTCACTCATGCTGCAGCTCTTTCGTGCTTAATCTCGCAGCAAAAACAGAAAGCGGAGAGAATGGCAGTGGAAGTGGGAGCGAGGAGAGGCAAAAGCGCAGCAGCTCCTGCCTGGCTGCTGCTCCGCTGAGCACAAACAATTGCCAGTGGGGGCGTGTTAGGCAGTGTTGGTAAATGCTTTTAGCGTATTAGTTCAACGAAGCGGAATTTCATGTCTACTGCGGCTGGATGCCGTTGCTGCTGCTGCTGCTGCACTGCCGACAAAGGCAACGCTTTTAGCGATGATTAAAAACTAGTGAATTACAACAACTAAAACAACGACAACCAACTCATGATGATGGCAAAAACTAACTTAAAGACATATTTAATCAAAAGGGTAAGAAGGATTAAACGAGGGGTGGAGAGAAGATGGCAGGGCGTAGGTAGGCGCTGGCAGTGTGAGTCCGGACAAGATATGAATATGGGATTTGCTTGGGGAATTGCTCAAATCTCAACAGGTGCACGCACTTTCCAGCAACACACACACACACACGGATACACACGCCCCCACATTGGCCCATGTCAACGGTCTCTGCCGCATGCAAATGCTGAAAACTTTGTGCGGCAACCCACAACCAACAAGAGAGTGAGAGAAAAGGAGCAATCGTGAGAGTGGGAGCTGGGGCAGAGACCGAGTAAGACAGCGGAGTGGCAGCTACTGAAAAGTTCTTAATTATTATAATTAATTACTTTGATCTCTGACTCCGGTTTTGGTTCCGGCAGCCAACCGACGCGGCGGCTTCTCGCTGCTATTAATTTACTTGATTATGTTGAGGTTTTTCCACGCAACTCCTGCATGCTGTGCTCCTTTCGTTGCCCAACCTCCTCCCCCTCCCCCCTCTTATTAAAATGTATCTCACATAATTGAGAAAGTGTAATGAATTTACGCGCACATCGTACTACCCCCGGTACCCAAACGGAAGCAAACTTCTCCTGACTGTGATAGATTTTCATTAAAGTGGCATTCTGGCATGTGGTGAAGGATGCGATGGGGTTACAAGGATGCCAGTGAGAGCTACTTATAGCGTTAATTCAGGAGGAAGAACATATTTACATATGCCGCTCTTTGAGTGTAATTAATTATGCATAAAACACAAGTTACTCTTTAAGCACGAACACTTTTCACATTCTATACATTAGCAATAATTATTAATTTATTCATTCAAAGTTCATGACAGTTTTTATTTTCAATTCTGTGAGTCAATCATAGATCCATCATAATATCGTTAAATATTAAATTTAATCATGACTCAAAGCTCTTTTCTTCTATTCTCATCAACTCTGAATGTGAATAAGCTTTCGTTAAGCTTTCGCAATTAATTCTAAGCTTGTCCCAACTTCAATGAGCGGCTTTTTCTATGAGAAGAACTTAATGAAAGCTTCCACGAAAGAGAGAGAGACCAGAACATGCATCCAATTCGCGTGATCTGAATTACCGATGAAACGGTACTGGCAAAAAAAACAAAAACAAATACAACGAAGGAGCAAAAAAAAGCAGGCCACTTCTGCCCCCCATCCGATCAGCAGTGAGAGAGAAAAGAACAGGAACAGTCACTGATTGATGAGGAGTCAAGCGGAGACAGGAGGACAGGAGACAACATGCGGCAACGCATTGTCATCGGCATGGGGCGCAACAAATTAAGCGTCTTGTGTGGTCGTCATCAGCGGAACGCGGCATCATCAGCAGCAGCAGCAGGCAGCAGGCAGCAGCATTGCGGTAGATCGACGCCACCTGGTCAGAGGAGGCCCCCAAACTAAGCTCCAACTGCAGCTCCGACTGCGGAGAGTGACCACCGCCGGCGATGCCTAAATTCAGTTGGACACGAGCGCCAATGCAGCGATCAAGTGACATTTTATTGTCGGCAATCGCTGGACTTCTGTGCTCTTTTTTTTCTACTGCTGCCTCCGTTTGCGGTGCTCCACCCTGTACTTGTGGAGCTGCAGGGTATATAAGTTTACGTGGGCTGCCGCGAATCGCGAGAGTTTTATAGAAATCCTTTATTTGGTAGAATTTTCTTTGAAGCCAATAATTAGATCACTTTGGGAGCAATCGGTACCCTTAGGTCGATGCAGTCAAAGGAAGTGTTCTCATTTGTTAGCTGCTGCTTTAGAGCTATTTAGAGGCATGAAAGTAGCGACAGAAACTGAGCCTCCGAGACCTCAACAGAGTTGGTCTGCTCTGGGGTTTGGGCCTGAAGTCCGTCCTCACTTGGATAATTGACAAGAGTTAATTCATTCCATTGATCGCTGAGCGTTGAAATGTCGCAAATTTAATTATTGAAGTCGCGCTGCCAGTCCAATCAGCCTCCGTGTCTGTGGGTGGGCGCGGATGCCAATAGAGAGCGGCTCAAGCACTCTTTCCATTCCATTCCATTCCATGCCTCTGTCCCTACCTCTCACTCTACCGCTGGACAGCAGTCGCTCATTCTCTGGCCTTTAAGTAAAACAAACAAGATGACAAAAAGGAGTACAAATGAATTGAAGTGGGAAGGAGAGGAGTGGAGTGGAGTGGAGTTCAGGTGGAGTGCCGCCAAACGAGAACCAAACCAAACGAAATGTTTCCTGACAAATTTCTGCCATTTCAGCTGGAGCCAGCCAGGAGATGCCTGCAAAAAAAGCTCAAAAAACAGAGAAGGAAATTCAACGATTTGTGCAGTCATCGGAAGCGGAAGCAGCAGCAGCAGCAGGAGCAGCATTGACAGAGTCACATCCTCTTTTTCCTCCATCCTTATGGGCTAGTGACGAGGACAGTCAGTCAGGAGTCCTTTGGAGTGGATGAATAAAAAAGAGTAGAGAAAGAGTCGAATGACAGCGAAAAGGAGGACCACTAAAGTGGTGGGGATTGTCGCTCACTGTTGACTTAAATCGTTTAGGTAAAGTTAAACAACTTGTTCCGTTAATTGTTAAACAATGCCCAGGCAGGCGCAGAGTCTCCTCAGTTCTGCATTCCTCTCTCCACTGAAGGACATTCGACAGAGCGGACTCTGGCAATAATTGATGGAAGGAAGCTGCTCGAATGAT
The DNA here is from genome assembly GCF_008121235.1 of Drosophila subobscura. Lineage (NCBI taxonomy): Eukaryota > Metazoa > Arthropoda > Insecta > Diptera > Drosophilidae > Drosophila > Drosophila subobscura. Next base: position 5,197,299 of record NC_048531.1, read on the forward strand.
GCAAAGTGCACATAAAAAATATGCTTTAAGATGTGAAGAAACGTAAACAGAGATTGGGGAGTTACCTGAGATTTAAATGGATATTTGGGAGAAAGAAATTAATCAGAATTAAGCACTATTTCTATTGGCTTAAATATGAATTAAATATAGTTAGAGAGCGAAAATGTATGCTCATTCCCTATTAAATCTTTCCCCCAAGTATTATTTTCAAAAATAATTGCATCAAATGTTGTTAACTTAGTTTCTCTCGAAACTTTTGGGCTCTTGAAATATAATTGATGTTCCTAACGAACCTTTTTTCATACAATATGTGCACTTTTCCGTCGATTCCGGTATGTGTGTGACTGTTTTCCTCTTTCAAGCAAGGGATGCATGGACAGGCAAGGGAAAAAAGGGTGAAAATGCCACCGAAAAGTAATGGAAATAACCAGAGGAACGACCAGCAATGGCATCTCCATATGCACAAGTAGATTTCCGTTGCGTATCCCTTGGGGATACCGTCAATACTTCCCATCCAAACCATCCTGACCCAAGACTCAAGGATCTCTCTCCCTTCTCCCTTCCATATTTCAAGTTAAGTTTTGGCATTTGGCAATAATGCTGGCGAAGATTGATAATCCCATTGATGTTTAAGTCTTACAATAATGCGAATTGGGAAATTTGATATGATATTTGCACAGTTTAGTTGCAAATAGGGAAATAAATCTAACCTAAACATCTCATACAGTTTTATTTTTAACGCAATTTTGAGTTTCTAATATTTATTTAATTTCTCTGAGCATTTTATTTACGTTTAATATTTTAAATGTTTTTTATTCCATATTCAACGAAGTACAATTTTCTGAATTTCTACCTTTTACCATTCGAAAAGCAGAAAGAACTTACTAAGCGCGCGCGAGTCGGTAAAGCAGTTTGTACTAACCTTTCGCCGCTCTCTTTGTTCTCTTCGTTACTCTTTGCCATTGGGAATTTCTCTTAGTCATTCTTATTGGTGACTCGCACCGTGAGGCAAAGAGCACTCAGAACACAAGAGACCTTAAGACATTAATACAGCACAAAAAGAGGAAATCAAATATATGGGAAATATGCACACAGCTGCGTAGAGAGTAGAGAGAGAGAGAGAGACCTAAAAAAAATCATGTAAATTTGTCTGAAAGCATCGACTCTAAATTATGAACACGTTTCCCACTTCAAATTTGTCGGGCAAAAAAAATAATATTTATTGCGGCGAAAAGGAGAACAAAATTAAAATGCATTACGAACAATTTGTTCACGAATGAAATCTGAAGGGGAGGAGGGTTGTGGCTGTCGGGGAATACGGGAAGCAATGCATATTAAATTTTACATTTTTTTTACGCTTCTTTCATCCATTTGGTGCTGTTCTGGCAATTAAACTCCCAGTGAATTTTCCACATTTTGAACAAAAACAATGTAAATAAAAATACAACAAAAAAATAGAAGAAAATTTGCATTGTTTGCATATTTAATAAAGCTAATCAAACACGTCGCACCCTCGCCATGGCCATCGGATGACTTCGACCCTGATCTAGAGGCTGACTCCGTGTCCGCGTCCGTGTTCCCTATGCAGAAGATCCCTCCCCTTTTCTGTTGCTGTTTTGTCGAGGGTTTGGGCTCTGGCTGACAGCATCCTTCACATAATTTATTGGCCACTGCTCAAGGACGCGCAAGCGAATAAAACAAAAATAAAAAAAAAACAAACGAATATCAAACAAAACTGTGAAAAACACAGCGGGAAACCGCCGACGGAAGTCAAACTAATTTGTTGTCATTTTTATGCGACAAAAACGAAAACAATAAAACGACAAAAACAAATTGTTTTAGAGGGGAGGGGTAGGGTGGCTGAGCGGAAGGATCTGATCGAGTCCCTGCAGCTGCCATGAAAACTGCTGAATTATTGATTGAATTAATGCCTCAGCAATACGTTGCGATACGATTGCAGTTTGGTTCACAAATCGGAACAAATGCAGCGATTATGCACACTAAATGTTTACGAATTGTGATACGAATCCATCCACAAGTCAAGGGCTTATCAAGGGTTCGAATATAGTTTGAATATTGCCAAGAAATTATATTTATATGCTGAAAATTGTAGCTGATTGCGAAGCTTTTTTCCATTTCTGAAACTTAAAAATTCAAATAAAAGAATCTTGATTATTAATTAAAGTGTGAACAAATCAAAGCTCCACCGTGTGAGTGTTAATCTCAGTTACTTGTTTGAACTTCGGGTTAAAAGTTGACCTTCTTGGCATCCCATCGTTAGCATATCCTCCCTGCTAAGCCCAAACAAAGTGCTTATCATAATCACAGGAAAACGGCTGTAAAGGGGAAAAAAAACAACACTCAACTACAAATGCGATTACTTGCAACAAATGGCAGCGACCGCAGCAGCAGAAGTCAACAAATGCTTTTAATTAACGATGCTGCAGAAGAGCAGACATTTTCGAGTGTCAACTACCAATTTTGTGGGCAGCCTTTGGCGCGGGTTTCAAAGGGATATACGCGCATATGGACTGAAATTGATGATGTGAGCAAGTGGCACGTAATCAATTTACTTGCAGCGCACTCTGCCGCCACTTGCCTCATTTCGAATGCGAATTTAAGATGCCATTGTCCTATGACCCACCACCACCACCACGATACACACACAGAAATGTACACACTTTAGGGGGGTGGCTGGATGCCGTGGGTGCCTCATTAGGACCAGCCGCCGCTGGCTGCTGGTAACAGAATATCCTCAACATATGTGCAACAAGGCACAGGAAGTGCTCGGAACTACGAATCCAATTGCTGTGCATTGATAGCACTGAAGGGCACCCGAGAGTAGGACTGGAAATGGTAATTGCATTCAAATTGGAATCGGATTAGAGTTAAGTTTTTTCCTGCGGTTTAAATGAGTGTGAACTGTATCAAATTACCAGCTTGAGAACGAACTTTCTTTTACATATGCAAATATGTAGGAGCACTTTGTGTTCCTTTGAAAGAAAAAACTCTCAAACTCTAAAGTGTTCCCCCAAAGATAGTTCGCTTTTCAGTGTTTCAGATTTCTGTTCTACCAATCACAATTTCTAGGCAATATTTGCAGCTTTAATCCAACCCAAAAGCCACTTGCTTAGGTTAATGGTTGTAACAAAATCCTCCTTAAAAAGGCTGCAATATTCCCTCCCTGACATGTGGGACATTCGTTTTATTTTTTTGTTGATTTAGCCCGAGTTGGCGTGGAGTGTGGAGTCACCTTTTATGTTCCTAATGTCGCATAAACAGTGCTTAATAATGCACTAACCTACGGAACGGAACGGAACGGTACATCGCCACTAACCGTGTAAAACGTGGCCAAAAAAAGGAAAACCCCTACCACACCACACACACACACATATGAGGGTTGAGGGGGGACTGGGTTTCGTCGACAGGGATTAATATTTAATTCGCGTGTGCGTTTGGTTATCCTCCGCCAAGTATTTTCGCCCAGTTTATATTTCGCATTTTAGGGAAAATTTAATGGCTGACAGAGGGCTTGGGCAAACAGTGCTCCTTCGTCCTTGGTTATCATCAGTCTTCAGTCTGGGCAGGCTGATTGGGGATGTCTTCCCTTCGCTTTTGTCTTCAATAAATGGTGAGGCGAGAGGCTGCGGGGGGCGAGACCTTTGGGATCAGCGCGTTGTTTACCTGAAACGCAGTCACTCGCGCTTTTGAGGCTATTGAAATATTCCGTTTGACCCGAAAGCAAACACATACTGAACCCCTCCTCCTGCACTTATGGGTCCCGAAAAGAAATTTCGAAGTCAGAGGGAATGCCTGGCCTGCCACTGCCACTGCCGTCTATAAATTTCAGCCTGTTTGCGGCACTTGCTCAAAGAAATTTCCTCTCCCTCTGTCTCTGACTCCTGCTCGTCTCCGTTAATCACGGTTTTCATTATTTTCTGGCCAACTTTTGCTGATTCGCACAATCGGAAGCGATTATCACGCCGGTGAATGTCTGTATATGGTTGTGGTCGGGTGGGTGTGTGGGTGTACCCCCAGAGTGCAATTAGCAGGGGGAAACTATAAAATTTCAGTGTTTGTCTTGGCAGATACTTTCGCCCAGATACGACCGGGATGCGGTTAATGGTACGCCATTGGGCCATATACTGGCATGTGAGTGGGGAAAACAAAGGCAGTGAGGCACCCCCTCTACACCACATGGCAGGCCATTTCTGTGTACGCATAATTGGCGTTTGGTGGCTGCTCCACCACTGGCAATGCCCCAGCCTGGCAGCGGCAACTCCTGGCATACTCAGAGAGAGTGAGACAGAGAGAGATTTCCAAGCAAATAATTATATTTTCTAGCACTTCTTTGATTAAGATTTCTCACTGCGCATCAAACTGGGAGGCACGCATCAGGCCATGCAGATTGGGTTGGTAGAACTCATCGATTACCGCCTGGGTCAGGCGCTGCAGCTTGTCGTTCAGCTCCAGCCACTCCTTCTCCTCGGGCAGGCCGCAGATCTCGGAGCAGTAGCGCAGCTTGTGGTCGCGGCTGGTGCTCCGCAGGCTGACCACGAAGCCGTTGGTGAAGCTGAAAGTGATCATCTGCTCGCTGGGTATCATGGGCAGGCGGCTCTTGCGATCCGCGTAGGCCGTGTCCAGGCCCTGGGTCAGATCCCGCACGTGAACCACCTCAAAGGCCCCGTCGAGGATGGACTTGGGATAGGTGCCCGGCTGGTCGTCCTCAAAGTTGCGCAGTCGCTCGAAGATGGTCTCAATGAGATCCGGATCCTCGCAGATGTAGTGCGAGGAGATGGCCGCATGGTAGCCATAAGTTTCGTAGATCTCGCGCAGCTTCTCGATGAGCGTCAGGTTGCGGGTGCTGCGCAGGTGGCAGGCCATCGTGGCCAGCTGTGTGGCCGCCGCAATGCCATCCTTGTCCGCCACACTCATGCCGAACATGAAGCCCAGCGACTCCTCGAAGGCGAAGAGCACCGTTCGGCCGGCGGCCTGCAGCTCCAGCGCCCTGTTCCCCATCCACTTGAAGCCCGTCAGCGTCTCGACGTGCGTGAAGCCCTCTGCCCGTGCAATGGCACCCACAATCCTGGAGCTGACCGTGCTCGAGAGCATCACGCAGTTGCTGACGTCCGGCTTGGACGTGCGCGTCCTGTAGCTCTCCAGGGCCCACCAGGCGAGCAGGGCGCCCAGCTCGTTGCCCGTGAATATCTTCCAGCGGCCCTTGGCATCCAGCTCGGCAGCGGCCAGGCGATCCGCATCCGGATCGTTGGCCAGTATCACGGTGCAGTGCTCCGCCTCGGCCTTCTTGATGGCCATCAGCAGCGCCTCCCTGCCCTCTGCCAGAGGTCAACGATTACAGAGATTAAACAAGCTAATGGAACGGACTGCGAGTGCTCACCTTCCGGATTGGGATAGACGAGGGTGTGGAACTCCGGATCGGGGTCCTTCTGCTCTGGCACGGGTATGAGCGGCTTGAGGCGCGCCTGGTAGAAGGCCTCCCGCATGAAGGAGTAGCCCACGCCGTGCATCGGCGTGTAGATGAACCGCAGCTGGCTGCACTCGTTGGTCTCCAGGTAGACGGGCGGCAGCAGCTTGCGCAGCGTGTCATAGTACAGGGGATAGATCTGGCGGTAGGGATCCTCGACCAGCGGATTACCCGTCAGAATGGAGAGATCCCACGAGGAGGGTTTCGGCTCCAGGTTGGCCATAATCGCCTCAAAGATCTTCGTGTCGCTGGGTGGCAGTATCTGTGCCCCATTGGCCGCATACACCTTGAAGCCGTTGTCCTCCTTCGGGTTGTGCGACGCCGTCACCACAATGCCCGCCAGGCACTTGAGTGCCGTAATGGCAAAGGGTATGAACGGTGTCGGTGTCATGCGATTGAACAGATACACTTTGTAGTTGTTGTTGAGGAACACCGCAGATGTGAGCTGCGCGAATCGCTTGCTGTTGTACCGCCCATCGTAGCCGACGACCACGCCCTGCGTCTCCCGCTTCTGGATGCTCGGGTAGCTGTCGCTGAGGTGGGCGGCCAGTCCTTGGGCGGTTTGTATAATCACCAGATCGTTGATGGAGTCGAAACCCGCCCGCATGCCGCCCCTCAGCCCCCCCGTGCCGAAGGGTATGCGATTGCAGAGACGAACGCGAAGCGCCTGCCAGTCCTGGTCGCGCACAGCGTCCAGCACTTGATCGAGCGTCGCCTCGTTGCGGTCCCAGAGCACCCAGTTCTTGATCTGCCTGTCGAGATCCTCCTGGCCGGACAGCTCCAGCGATTTGAGCACCTCCGCGGGCGTCTGTTGTGCCTTCTTGCTGGACATTTTCGTCTAAAAGGCCAAAATTATCCAACGAAAATTTAGTTTAAGTCTATTTTTTACTGTCTGACTGTGTGACTTGTGGCCCCTGACCTACCCAGGACCAGGATTTGCATGCCTGCCGCTACGAACGATTGAAAATTTATGCCCAAACTCATTGCGATTTACGAGCCCCCAGAGGGAGAGCAGAGACCAGAGACCATCCTCTGGCTAAGCTCAACCATCAACCGCAAATTGATCCATTGGCAATTTGATTTGGCCTGACCACTGGATTTATAGCCCCTAGAAGTCGTCAGGGGAAAAAGGGAAAGTTTAGGATGAGCGACAAAGACAGAGGAGAGGCAGCACACATTTATATATAAATTCATATATGGATTATATTTCGCTCACTCTGCCAGTGCTGCTGTCACTGCGCTTGCCCCTTTCTTTGCAGCAGCATTAACATGATTTCAATTTGTCATCAATTATGCAAAGCGAGTCTAGGAACGGAAACCTCCCCCCCCCCACCAACCAAACTCTCCTTTCATGTATCCACATTTCGGTACTTCGGTACGAAGCCTTTATGCCCCTGCCTGGTGTGGGTAATTTGGCAAACGGTAATTGGGTTACACACATGCAGCATGCAACATTTATCAGACGGTGTGTGGGGCAGACAACATCTTCCCTCCATTCATTGTCTGACTCTGACTCTGACTCTGGCACTGCTCCACCGTGTGTCCTCATGTCAATTGCATTCTAAACATTCAACGGCAGTGCTTTTAGAGGACAGGCTGAACAGAGCAGCAGCCTCATCGGCATGCAATGGCAATCCCCGTAGTTCCAGCATTAGGAACTCACACACACACACACAGTGAGAGAGAGAGATACACACACACACACACACACACATTGGAAATGCATTTCGCGTCAAATTGTCAGAGTGTTAATTAAAAATGGACACTTGAATGGGCCAGAAGGCAGGAGGAGAGCACTCACAGGCACACAACCAGCGGCACTTGCAGTTGCAGTTGCCTCCACGGCAGTTGTGGCAATTCTGGACCATCCTACGCACTCATTCTACGCTCTACATCTATAATTCTCCAGGTGAGAGAAGCTGTTTTGGCGACGGAACCAAATGGAGCTCCTAGAGAGGTAGAAGTCAAGGAAATATTTGAAGGAAAGCCTTCAGAAATTACAAACTTATATGAAGAAAGCTCCTTAAACAATGTTTTAATCCGAAAAGATCAAAAGTGAATGCAAGACTGCTATTAAATATTGATGGAACACATATTAAACTTATAAAATCCATGGCATTCGAAGACTTTGACTTGTCCGACAGTTCCCATTTATAGCTGCGTGTTTTCCCACGCCATTCCCATTCACATATTTCACTCCCAAGTGTCATAAAGCAAAGATCAATATTGTAATCTACAAGAAATTAATGTGAACTCACTTGGAATTATGACTTATTATGAGTGCGAGTTTAATCAGAGCCAATCTTCAGCTTGATTTATTTGCAGAGGTTTTTGGCTTAAGCATTTATGTTCCATTTCTGATACGGGATGCCCAATGCTCCTCCCCCCATTGATGGCTTTATCTATTGGGTTTGTTTTAAGTGCTTCTTGCCACATTTGCATAGAGAATGGCTCAGGCAATTTACGTACACTCGAAGAGGGAATCACTTCCTCTCCCTTCCTCCTCTGCGGGCACAAATATTGAGTGTTTACGGCCTACGAGTACGGCTCCCTTAGGTAATCCTCCAGCAGCCTCCATGCCACTCGGCGTTCTGCCTGAAGTGCAGGCAGCCAGCCATATAATGCGTTTGCATAATATTAATCCATGGAAACTGCAGGAAACTGCTGTTGTGTGAATTTTTTATGGCACCCGCGAGTGTCCTCTGCGGCAGAGGATGTGTGTGTGTCCTGCCCTGCCTGATCTCCTGATTTTCAAGTTGAACAACTAACGCCTATCGAAGCTATTAAAATGCTAATTTACATCCAACGCTTTATGGCAGGCAGGGGAAAGCTCTGCTCCAAAGGGAAGCTTTGGCCATGCCCATACCTTACCCATTGCCTCCTTTTTTCCATCCCGGATTGGAGTTCCATCAGAATTAAAACCAAATCATTCATTTCATTCGCATTTCAAATTGAAATTGACATTTTGTGCGTGAAATCTAAAAATATTATTTGACACATTTCGTTCGCATTTCCTAATGCCAATCGGCGGGACAGTTCGAAGCATTTTCTTATGCCATTCGAAAAGTGGTTTTTAATGTCTAGACCTGACATTTAAGACCCTTTCAGCAGGCAGCAGCTGGTCCCTGACAAATGTGAAATAAATGCAAATCTGCTGAACTTTGATGAATCTAATTTGGTGCGTCAATCCAGGGGATGCAGGGGCAACAAATGGACACAAGACAGGGACTGGGACTGGCACTGGGACTGCGACTCGGAGTGGACCTCATCTGTGTGTGTTTCCTTTTCCTTAATGCCTCCCCCTCAATGTCAACCATGACTCTCCCTCCTGCCCTTGAATAGTTTTCAGCCTGCGACTGCAAAATAAGAATTTTCACATTTTCATATTTCCCGAGAAATGAAATTTACATCATTTGTTTATTTGTATTGCTCATGTCCTGTCCCGCTGTCCGTCCGCCTGCGGTCTGCCCCATGCTCCTGGGGGAATACAGTAAGATGTGCAAAAAATAAAAAAAAACCTCGCAAATTTGATTACCACCCGAAAACCACAAAAAAAAAAAAAAAAAAAAAGGAAATATTTTGTGTTTGTTTGCATATTTTTTTTTTGTTGGTTGCTTGCAAAAGTTCCTTTGAAATTAACGCATTATGTTTATGTATTAGATGCAAATAGAAACGGCCAAAGGACCTTCACACATGGCTGGCCAAAGGGTCAGAAATCCAATTTTGAGACTACCCCCCAAACGACAAACAAGAGAACAAACATTTTTATTGCACATCAAATTGTCTTCCCCTGGAGATGGAGCTCCAGCTCCAGCTCTACTTCTCCTTCTCCTTCTCCATCTGCTCTTCTGCCAGCGTCTGCTGTTTCGAATCTCCCTTCAAGGCTTTAATTGCCAGCATTGATTCCATGTGCAACTCTGCCAAAGGGCAATGACAATCAGGTCGTAAGCGGTTTGGCAATCACCATTAGAATTCAGCATCCTCTATGCACATGAAGCAAGGAATGGGGTAAACTCCCCTCCAGACACCTTGTTGCCTAATCATCGGTCGAATGCGATTTCGATGTTCCTCGGCTGCAGAGGTAGGAGCAGAGAGCCAGCCTGACGCGTGACACGACTGTCAGCGGCGCTTCAAAGGGTTGAAGTTGAACCTTTTGATGGCACTTCGTTGGCACTTTTCCACGCGAAAATATACCCAAAATTGTGTGCGCTTTTTGCGCATTAATAAAAGAAAAATAAATCAGTAAGGGATTGCCAAATGTGTGTTTGCGTATAACGGTAAGGCTAGTGCCACGCTACAAGGGTTAGGTTTTCCCCTTTGATTTTCCTCTATGCCGTGTGTAATCACAGGAGACCCACAGGCCTGACACTATCAAACGTCAAGTGTTTTGCACCAAAGCCAAGTAAATGGCTTCCTGTCAAAGGACAACTTTGTCTCTCTCTTTCTGCCTCTTTGGCTGTCAATTTGTTTTGCATGCGGAATACCAAATGCCAAGACATCAGAGCACAGGTTTTGACTTGATAGATTGATAGATTCCCAAAAGAAACAGAAGCAGAAACCGCCGCTGAAAGGCCTTGCCACCCCACAAATGATCCACATCCAGACACAATTGTGAAATTGTGAATTGTGGCTTGGGGTTGGTGGGGGGGACATCATTGAACTCCAATTATGATTTCGAATTTCGCTTCGTCGCTGCGAGTGCTGTAATTAAGGATTATTGTCATGTCCTGGCCGGCCAGGGGTGCCGTCCTCTTGCCACTCCTGCCTCTGTGTCCTCCTCCTTTGAGCCGCCGACCTGCGACGACAAAGACCGGCGAGGCGATGTGGCAAAAATATAAAAATTATTGATTATCAGCATTGGCATCTCAGCGATTTGCAGTGTTTTTTGCTCGATTCGGCTGCGGGATGGGGATCGATCCCCATCATTAAAATCATTGTGCGATATCGACACCTTGGCCAGCACTTTTTTTCCGCAAACATTGGTCCAGCAGCGGCAGTGGCAGTGGCAGTGGAAAGCAAACGTAATAAATAGCAGCAAAGCGGAGCAGGGACAAAAAGCGAGATCGTTTCGCTTGTCGCCCAAGTGTTGTCAACAGGTTCTGCGGAATTTTGCGACAGACTGTGGAAAGTACTCAAAAAGGTTCTCGGAGACAGGGCACTCGGAGAGAGACACGCCAGCGACTGGGAGACAAGAGTCTCCAGTCTCGGTTCTCGGCTACAGGTTCAATGTTATTGTGTTCTGTTGTGATGTGATGAACGATCGTTCATCATGCAGGGATGACAAGTGATCAAAAATGCAGCAATATTTTACAGCCAGGCCGGCAGTTTGTTGGCCGTGTTTACAAGTTGATCGCTGATGGGCAGGGGGGTAACGGCCCTCCCTTGGCGATGGCACTGTGACACGAGATATATTTGATGAAGAATGATCTGATAAATGTGGTTTAAGAAGTAGAGAAAAAGTTTACAAATCTATAGAGGGTTTCGTTTCAAGGAGAGGATTTTGTGGTGCGTGATTTGACCTACAGAAGGTCTCCCTTTTAATGTGAAATAGGCTTTCAGTGGTACTAAATATTCGATCTATGACAAGAGATATCTAATACATCTTCTGCATACATTCGGCGAAAAGTGGCATAGTAAAATAAATAAATTAAATAAATACACAAAAAAGTGCAAAAAATATATTTTCTTTGTTTTTGTTTGTTTTTTCCAGAGAAGTTTTCGCATCGTGTCACGTCGGCATGGAATGGGTCTTCGAATGTGTCTCGTTTCCCCGCCCAGCTGCCCATCTCTGTGACACATTTCGTGCGCTGAGTGGCCGCGGAGGCAGTCAGTCAGTCACCGCTTCCCGCCCCATTGGCAGCCATGGCCAGCAGCTGCTTTCTCCTTAATTGTCCTTATCACTTTGTCATTAGCTTTGGCTTTTGCTTATGCTGGAGAAGAGAGGCTCATAAATATTTATAACCAACTGGCACTGGCACTGGGCACTGGCACTGGGTACTGGGCATTGGTAGATTTGAGATACTCGAACATTGATTAAATGTTTAACCGGGCAGAGAGCGAGAGCGATGCCGCTGCCGAATATGGCAGGCAGTTCATAAATTAAATCAAAAGGGTAGAAAATCAATTAGAAGTGTCGCCCGAGGCTCTTCGACTGCCACTGCCACTGGCACTGGCACTGGCACTGTCTGTGGCTCTAACTGTTAATGGTTTATGGTTTATAGCCGCTGCCAATCCAAGTGTAGAGCTGCTATAAAAGCCAACAATTAAAGTTCATAAATTACAAGTAGAACCAAACAGAAGAAATGGGAGCTACAGCTACAGACAGGTATTCAGCCTCTGGCTGCAGCTTGCAGCCTGACTGCTGCACGTGCTGCGAATTTACGAAGCGAATTTGGAATTCCATCAGAGCCAAAATCAGTTGCCGTCTTTTGTCAGTCAGGGATCAGCCAAAGAAACGAAAAGAAACAAAAAATTGAGTGGCAACTATTGACCATTTATGGGCATTGGTTTCCTATTAAAAATTATTACTTAGTCGCCTTCGCAGCTCCGCAAAAGAGCAAATTACGGATTAATGTTACCATTCGCTTTTTGTCGGTCTGTCAACGCAAGCCAGCCCCCCTCCTAATCCCCTAAACCACTATGCCTTGGCTCGAATCGTGCTCAGCAATCAAATGAAGTCCAAGGAATGTCCCGGAACAAGTTTTCTGCGGTTCCTCCATTCGTTTTGGGCCTAAACGTTTTGTGGGTACATTGAGTTGATGGCTACCAAGCCGTAAAATGAAATATGTTTAAACGAAGAGATTATCCATAAATCAGAATGAGATTCCATTTGGGATTTGATTTCTTGCTGCATTTGCCATGCAAATTTATGCCCAAAACTTGAATCAAAAGTAGTACGAATCCAGTGGCACTCTTTCACTCTGTAATTACTTTTCTTGTCATCCAATTACTTTCCTTCTGGGCTCCCAGTGGGCTCTAGGAATTGACTTTCCCAAAAATAAAACACCTGCCTAAATTATTAAGTAATTAACCGAATATCCCCAGGCTCATAATCCTTTTCGTCCAACTTTCTCGTTTGGGCGCTCATTAAAATTAATGATTTCGGGCGGAGGGGCAGGGCATCTCGCCCTGCATATTAATGGCCCGAATGTCCGCGGGGATAATAAACCGCTAATAAGAAATTAAAAGACACTTGCTCCAGCCGACAGCCGCTGCAAATGTTTGCTTTCATTTCTGAAAGATTTCCCAGCCTCTCCTCGCACTGCCATAAAAATTAACTAATTGGTAAATGATGGAACCAACTGCGCTCCGTGCCATCTAGGTGCGAACGGGTTGTGGCAAGAGGCAGGAGGCAGGAGTGGGAGTGGGAGTGGCATGAATTTTTAAGTAGCCATCGCAATGTGAACGCCTTGGGACTGTGGGCAGGCTGGGCACTGGGTACAGGATACTCGAAAGAAGTGCTCACCAGGGGATTGCCTTAAAGCTGGCAGTTAAAGTCGGATGTGTCCTGCCTGGCGCAGCCTCAATGCAAATTAAATGGACATCCATTTCCACCCGTGAGTCTGCTCCCTGCCACATTTGCCACGGGAAGTGCAACGCAATCGAATCGAAAGCGCAGCCGGTGGCGTTAATTAAATACAGACAATTTTGGAATACCCCGCACAGCATTTGTCATACAAGTTTATGCACTTTGAAGCTAAAGTGGAGTACAAATAGAGTCATAGAACAGTGCGCTTATCTCTCTCTTTTAGTTGAGTGAAACACACAAACGATTAAGGCATTTTCTTTGGCTTGAAATATACAATATTCCACATTCCATTAGTGTTTAATAAAGAGGTATCACTGGTTCGTTTCATTTGCCATTGTTTTTGCTGCACAACCTGCGAAATGCTGTATTCCCCGAGTGCGTCGCATGGATCCCATGCAGTCGGTCCCATCGTGGTCGTGTGGCACATTTGTTTATTGTTTTCGCAATTACAATTACAATTTTTATTCTCATGCTGTTTTTGTTGTTGCATGGGGCAGGGTCTTTGGTGCAAAAATTATCGCCAAGCCCATTTGTGGTAATTATTTAATGTGCACTCCCAGGTGGGTCCCCAGAGCCAGGGCCCAGGTAAAGCAGGAGGTCATGGAATGGCAATGGAATTATTGTTATGCGTGCGATTGCACCGGCCCCCGCCCTGCATCCTGGACACTGTGTCAGTTGTGGCAAGTCCTGTGCCTGTGGGGTCCTTTTTGGTCAGCTGCCGCCTGCCTCCTGCCTCCTCCTGTGGCTTGGCTGGTTTGGTCAATTACATTTTTGCCCAGGTTGGGACACATTGCAATACGGGGGGACTGGCTCACACATGCGTTCCGTCTGTGTCCCAGCGAAATCCTCTGACTGCCCCCAATTCCTGTGTCATAATTAATGCCCTTTAAGTCCCGTGTTCCGGCGCCCCGAGGCGAGGAAAACATTTTGAACTCCTCGTGGACTGCAGCAAGGCCTCCTCCTCAGCACTGGCCCCAGCCAGCCCCCCTGCGTGTTTTAATTCAATTTCATGAAGTGTAGTGTACAATTTCCAACATCTCCCCCCGACTCTCCCCGCCCCAGAGTACTCATAAAGTGTCATCCATTGGTGGGCCGTTTACAATTAGGCGCAACTTTTTCCCCTCTCCACACCGCTTTTTTTTAATATTTTGCGTGTAGAACTTTTTGTTGTTGTTTCAGTTTTTGTATTCTTTTGTAGGGAAATATTTATAATTTCCCGTGAGGGCCATTCTCTAAGCAACATCGCAGGGTGTCCCCAAGTTGTTTTTCACCCAATCTGTTGTTGAATTTTAATGCGTATTTATTTCGAGCACTTCCACTAATAAAACAGCAAGAAAAAAAGTGCGATAAAGGCGGCAGTGGGTGGCAGAGGCAGGGGCAGTCCTTTCTGCTTGACCCACATAAGTGAGCTCAATATTGTGGAAAGTTGTGCGATTGTGGAACACAACAAATATTATGATTTATTGCAGAACTAGCATATGGTAGAAATGTCTTGGGACAACTTTAAAATTATCTAAATTTCAAGCTTAAATACGAGCATTTTATGAGCTCAATAATCAACTTTCAAATGGAACAATAATCGAGCAAAAGCCATTGGGTTTTTCCTTAAATTTTAAAGTTTGCTTTTGGGAAATACAATCAGAGAATAAAACTAAAAATGCGGAATAGTTGCACTAAGATTTAAAAATGTATAGTCAATAAATGAGTCAAATGCTGAGGGTAAAAAGTGTGAAATTCATTTTAAATGTTGAAATTAAAGTGAAAGAATTAGAAAATAATTAAATGTCCTTCCAATAATATTAACTGCATTGAAAATAGTCACGATAATGGCAATAAAATGTATTATTTATGGAATTTTTTGTTTGTTAATGCTAAATGAACCTTTAGCACTCTCCCAGGTATACACATTAGAGGCAGAGAAATTCTTAATTTAACTAAAATAAAGAACTAAGCTCCCATAATATGTTGAAAAGAGTCGTCAAATGTGAAAGTTCATTGGACAAGATTTGTGCATTAGTTTTAGAGAGCCAAAGGGTGGATGGGCTATACGACCCCCGGATGACGACCCCCGAGACTGGCGTGAGCGAGCGTGTCCCGGTGATAGTTTTGCATAAATACTCGCAGTGGATGGTCGGCTAACAATGCGTGAAAGGGAATGTGAGAAAAGGTTAATTAATTTATGTCGCACATGCCTAATGCCCATTCGGGGACCTGCGCCGGTAGTTTGCAGTCACATTAATGGACTCATCTCCTGCCTATCCCATTCTACTGTTATTCCTGGAGCTGCCCCCATGATTAAAACTAGGCATGTTTGTCCATTTAAGCCCGTAATTTGTGTCGTAAATCACTCCAAAGTCAGCGCCCACGTTTCGCACCTTGGTCCGTGGTCTGGGTTCAGTGAGCTAGAGAGGGGGAGAGCGGAGTGCGAGGCAGTCCATAGGCACATTGTTTGCCTAATGAGTCTAATTGGGGTTGAAACTGCCCGAATAAGGGGCACACACGGGGCACACGGGGCACGCACTCCCATAATCGGCGCTGTGCTTAAGAACCCTTTTTGCCGCTCTCCAGTTATCCGGCAAAGTGTGTCTTTAGTTGGCCATGATATGTTGCCACAAGGTGTCGTCTTGCCCCATCATTAGCGCCATTTGTTTTGGGCTACCAGCGGTGGATGGGGGCGTGGGAGGGGCAGCGACTGTAAAACCGGTTCATTTGCATATCAAAGGCCATAATCAACACCTTGCAAAACAGGATCCAGGAACACACACATTAAAATACACACACACACATACACCGCTTGACCATAAAAAGTTGTGAGCGGGCGAGTAGACGGACATGCAACCACATTGGCAGCACCATTGACAGGCTCCATTTGCCCTTCATTTGCATGTCGAGGCTGCCTGCCTGACCCTGCCCCTCCTTCGAGTGAATGTATGAGGGGTGTGGGTGTGGGGAGAGGTGTGAAATGAGGAGTTCGCTACGCATTAGCGTTAATTGGCTTCACGTGTGAGAGTTACGTATGAATCGTGCTCGCTCTTCTCTTCTGGCAGGGTAAAAATCCACACGGAACGGGTTTTAAATCTGCGTATATAATGGAAATTATAGGAAAGGATTTTCTCGCAGAACAACTATCCCCATCTATCGAGCACACAGGAGACGCCCCCTGCCACCGGACAGGACGCTGCTCCTCTGCTTGGCCCCACAAACACCAGAAACAGTTTGGAATTGGAACAGTCTTGGCCCCAGAACGCCCCAGCCATCCCCTCCCCAAACGGTTTGCACCAACTGGACGAAGCGAAATTCCGGCATCTGCGCAGTGGAGGACAACATCTAACACTCAAGCTGGAACCCCAAACGATTCAGGGCGGAGTCATCGTGGCATTGGCGGGCACCTCTTGCCACACCGAGTGTGAGTGTGTGTCGGGGATTTAGGTGCAAACACAGACGCACATACTTACACTCTTATTCCCTCCATGACATGCCCATCCCCCACACGGGGCTGGTAGAGGGAGAGCTATAGGTATAGGGAGACGCCCTGAGACCACCCCAGTCCATAAGCGGCAATCTGTTAAATATTTTAATGGCTAACAAAAGCATTTTTCGCAACGAATTTATGATGATACTCGCACACGGAACAACCAGAGTAAATATTTGCTGGAGCTTCCACTGCTTTAAATGTTATGTTGAAAAAAATGCACAGATTTGGACTGGCGGAGTTATTAGTAAGATTACGTAGGGCAAACCTCATGTCTGATGGAGAATTCTGAGAAAAAGTGTAACTCCTAATAGATATAAGAGAATTTGGATGCCTAATCTACTCGTAAACGTTTTAAAATAAATAAAATATCCCTTTCAGTACCGTTGGTAAGCCATTGAATATTTGTTTATGTCTGGCCCACAATTTTTATAACTTTTGCACTATTATATTATATATTTGCAATAAATGTTTGAAATGGAAATAAATTTCTGTTGGCATTTTAGTTGTTTTTTACGATTTATATGAGACATGAATTAGCTGGAGACTAAGAAAAGCGGCATGGAAACTAGCAAGATCTTTAAAGGATTTTGATTCATTAAAGTTTTCTTTTCTTTTTCAATTATTTTGATTCCTTAAGTTGATTTATTAAAGTTTTAAAGTATCACCCATCAAATTTATGCAACGAAAAATTCCCCAACAAAGTCTCAAATGTAATTAAAAACATGCGAAAATATGTACAAATGTATCTACATATTTAAACCTTTGAAAACTGCCATTTCTGTGGTATCCACGCAGCTCAACGCAATCCTTATGCTGCCTCTTAAGAAAGCTTTACAGATTTCTTTAACTTTTATTAGGCCATCAACATTTGCTGGGTCTTTGCCAAAGACTTCATGTAGTTATTCCTGGAATACTTAGATAAGACGACAGTGAATGAAAATGCAGGGACTGGGGGCATAACATAACCATTCCGGTCATGTAATATCTGCCAGTGTCTGCCGAGAAAACTTTCAAGAACTGCGAGAGAACACAACGATTATTGGCCGGGCCAAGTGCCAGGCTCCATTCTTTTTTACGACTGCCATCCTGTGGCTCTCATATGTTCCCCCTGATTCGGGCTGATTGTGGGTAATTGTCATATAATAAAAGTTGGGAATGTGGTCCCGTTTCACCCTTGTGGCAGATGTGGCACATGCTCCTGGTCTCCTGGCAACTATACTCGTATTTGAGTCAGCAGATTTTTCAAAATGTATTTAATTCTTGGCTCATTTTGAGGCTGGTGTCACATGTTTATCTACCCTTTCGGTCTCCATCCCCCACCCACACTCGTGTGTATATAATTATGGGGATGATGCTCTTAACCCACTCGTAAATTATATGTGATCCCTATAGCTAATATGTAATTTATGTGCTGACCGCAAATAAACCAAACCAGCAAAAAATAACACACACAAAAAAGGACACAACTTTTGCCACACAAAACAAATGTCCCTGGATTTTGTGTCCATTAGCCTCTGGCTGGGTGCGGCTGCTGGTCACCTCTGGCCAGGAACAACGAACGGACACAGAACCCGCATCAAGGGTCCTTTTTTTGGTTGCAATCTAATTAGAATGGCCTCTGGGCGCACTCCATCTCTAGGTACATTTTTGTACAATTTTAAAGTCTCACTTTAAATAATCCATTAGCAAATGCCTCCACAGAAGCAATGCCCCGCACCCGCGGAGGATAAGGGCAGCTTAAAAGCTAAAACCTGTTGAGTTACAACTCAATTCCCTGAACACTTGGCTAACTAAAAAGCCGAAAGGCAAAGCCAAGACTCGCCTCCACCCCCACAACCCCTTCACTGCGAATTCACATTCACTTTGTCTATGCATCTTGGCACAGATTATGGGCTGCTTTGAATAACAATCGATGGCGCGGCGACATTGAATGAAGGATGGCTGGGAGGGAGAACCGAATGGAGACAGGCGGCACTCCACCATTGTCTTGGTCCTGGTCCTGGTCCTGGTCCCGTGTCCCTGCTCTGGCATTTTATTACCGTCTGGAGTGCGGCTGCATTTTACCCTCTTCCTCAGCTGAAAGCTTTTCTTTTCATTTTCCTTTCTTTTTTGTGTGATGTGAAAGAGCTATAAATGGTTTTTGTCATTCCGACTATCGAAGGCAAAGTGAATTTTTACGATGGAAATATGCACTGACTAGAACAGAGATTTTAACCCACACAATATAAATGGGTGACCGCGTATCATCATCAGCATCATCATCAGCATCCATTCTAGCTCGTGTTTGATTGATGAAGTTATTCAATCGGAGCTTGTTCGGGAGACTGGGTCAATGAATTCCAATTCCCATTAAATTCATTCCGATTGTGCATACAAATGAGATGCCAGAGCTTCGCACAGGTGACATAAGCAACTGGTAGAGTTGGAAATGTTTTAAAATTACATTGAACGTTTGCTAAACTAAAACTTAAGTTGCAGAAAGTGCTGCTGAAGCTCACAGCACTTCAATTAGCCCATTATAAAGCACATAAAACTCAACCTTGCTCATCGCCTAATGGTTTATGATCTCTAAAGTCTTTGACAATGCGAATTCTCAAGTTGTTTGTCGAGTTCTAAGGCCAGAACACCAGAAAACAGAAACTTTAACTAGGAACAAAACATCACAGAACCACGAGCCACTGAGTCATCATTGAGTAAACGAGTACGAGTATATCTGACATCTGAATACAATTGAATTATAATTGCTCCTCCCCTCCATTCAAATCGTTGTACACGCTTGAAAAGGGTATAGGGATTTGGATTAGAAGTTTGCAATGCAAATAGGCAAATAAAACAGAGAAAATAAAGTAGATCTTCATATTACAAGCATTTACTTTCCACGCAAGTGACACAGAGAGTGACAACCAGAAGAGAAAGAGAGTGGCACCACAGGAGAGAGTCGGTTTGCAAAGAGCATTAGACACTTCGGCTTTCTTTCTATTAATTATATTTCTGTGGATTTCCTGGTGCACACGCCGTCTGGACAACAATGTGCAGTGTCTGACACTCTGATAATGATCATAAATAATTCCATTACAATAATTAGTAATGCTAACTTAGTGATGCTCAAGCTGTTGCCTCAAGCTGGTGCCCAGGTGGTAGAACGGGGAATACCCTAACTGACTTGAAGAAATGTATTTAACTTATTTTTTCCCTGTCAAATATCTCCTCATACCCTCAATACCCTCCCCTTGGGTATCCATAAAAAACAATCCAATGCTGTACACAAAATATCATAAAATCAAACAATGCATAAAACAATCGCTGGCCCATCGGGAGGAGGGTCTGGCCGAGGTGATCGGCCAGCCAGCGAATTAATCAATGAGGCAATCACAGCCAAGAGATCGCAAATTAACCCCCAGATTGAGACTGGAACCACTGTGCGGGCTGGCTGGCAGGGATAGGATCGGGATAGGGGCCATGGGAGTGGAGTGGCGTGAAGCGGAGCGGAGTGGCCACATATGACAAAAGACGAAACAAAACTAACGAATTTGTGGCTCATTATTTGTTCTGGCGCTGCCAAAAAAAATACAGCAAAAAAAAAGCAGCCAAACACTTTATTATAAACGGATCGTGATGAGGGGCTAGGTAGAGAAGGGGGGAAGAACAGAGCTCCGCCAGCAGCTCCGGAGCTTACAGCGATCGCTGGAGCAAATCTACAGACAGTCGCACAACGGCAGCATCTAACACCAGTCGCAAGTCGCGGAGTGGGCGCCGATCTCGTCGAGAAGAACTCCAGAAGCAAAACAACTACAACTACAGCCTCACTTAAGTGATTTTACAAGATGTTCAGCCGTCAACAGCTAATGGTAATTGCGATCAATGAGACGCCACCCACACAGTCTACAAAGTTTCTCTGTGCATACATTTATTTTTGATCATTTTGGCGCTATAAATTCCAACTTTGGCATTGGCTTAAGTGGAGAAGTTCGAGCTCTAAAGAAGGAATCGATTCGATGTTCAAAAAGTGTTCTCAATAATCGGATTTATCAGCGCCAAGAACTCTTCTAGACCACTCCAAATAATGATCTTCCAATATTTGATCTTCCCTTAAATATTTCCTTTGCCTTTTTCCAGCTAATCTGCTTGGGACTAGGAGTCCTTGGCTTTGGTCTTTGCCTGCCCATTGAGGAGTCTGCGGACATCAAGGAGGATGTCATCAGCATTGACAATCAGACGCAAAAGGTGATACGCGTGCATCCGCAGGACCTGCCCTCGAAGAAGGATCACACTGGAGTCAACATGAACTCGGCCCTGTTCCAGATCCAGACCCTGCGGCCAGTCACGAGCAGCAGCCAAAAGAAGTACGTGGACTCGAAGCAGATGCGGATGCGGAAACGTCGCCCCAGGCCGGCCACTGACGGTGAAGACTCGTCGCAGCCCCTCCAAGCCTTGAAACAAAAAGAACTAAAAGCCTTTCCCAAGCAGAAAACGAAGCAACAGAAGCAACTAAAGTTCATCCCAGCCCAAACAGACGCTGAACTGACGGGGTATCTGAATGGGGACGATATGCTGGACATGGGGCTGCAGGTGAGCCACAGCCACTTGCTGCCCGTACAGATGACGCCCGGCCCCTATCCCATCTACTATGTGGTGTCCAAGACCAACGGCCGCTTCGGCAAGTTCCCCATCAAGGCCTTCGGCTCGCCGGCCGAGTTCTCCAAGTATCTGATCAAAAGCAAGGCGGAGCCCATTAGCCGACACCAGCGCTTCGAGGGCTTCGTCCGGCGCTGATCTTTTGTGATCTTTTGCTTAGTTAAATTATAAATGATGTACCCATAAATTATTACCCCAAAACGTAATCATAAATGTAAACTTATTCGTAATTGTATTCGGATTGCTAATTGCCGCAATAAACTTAATTGTGCCTAAACTTAAACAAGAAATACGTTTTGGATCCGTTTAAAACGCGGCCCATGAGTCACGAGGCTAAAAATGAGTCCCCCCCTCCTACTCTTAGTTGTTTGATGATTCGCTTCATTGGGGTTTGTCTTCTACCCTGTAGACGTGCGAAGAGTATTCCTTTGGAGGGGTTCTAGGACAAATTTGTATTGTTTATATATTTTCTAGTATTACTCCGCTCATGGTCCTTCTGCATGTTCTCATATAAATTATCTTTCTGCTATTTAAGGCTGCGAACAAGTTCGACTAACGGGTATGTTATGGTCGTTAGACGCTACGCTGCATAAACACATCATTTGCTGCTGGTTTTTTGTTTTCTGTGATGCTGTTCTCGCTCTGGTAATTACATGGAATTCCGTCTCTGTCTCTGGGCTTCACCTCTGAAACAGCCACAGCCACATCTTCATCTCTGACTGCTGTTTTTTTTTGTCTTAACTGTTTTGCTTGCTGTTTGCTTGGCCTTGTCATATGCTAATTTGGCAGCGAATCCAATCGCGTAGTGTCGCGTATAATTAAGCCTCACATACTCATAACTATTGTCTCTCTTACACACAAACAGACTTACAGCCAGTCGACAATGAAGGCGCAGATACATGGATACATTTGATTTATGGTGGTGTGCCCCTTTTCGGCTGCTTTCTGCGCTTTCTGCGCTTTCTGCGAATATGCTTCCAAGTGTCGTTTGCCTTTTGTCTCTCCTGCTCTTTTACTCATTTCTCTGCTTTCTTTGTGTGAGAACTTTCTCCCGAGCATCCAAAAATATGCAAGCAGCTTAAGAAATGTTCTAGGTCTGAGAATATATTAATAACTGGTCTGGAATCGATTTGTGGTTCTGTTGTTGTTAATAAATGAACACTCATAATTAGCAGATTACTTGGGGTGCCTCCCCAGCCGAATCTATCCATCCATCCATCTATCTATGTATCTGTCAGACGCGAGTAATTTCCGCACGAGTCCACAAATCAAAAGTAATAATTGCAATTTTTATGGCACATTCTCGCACTCGTATGTGGCGCTGGCAGAGGGGTTGCCCTTTGTCTTTAAGCCTGGTTAATCAACCTGGCCGCAGTCTTCTTTTGCTGCTTCCCCTGCTGCTGCTCTCCCACTGCTGACTGCATTTCCCATTACTTTTGCTCATTTCGTATCCGTCGAATGTGTAATGAACTTGTGGGCTTGTGGAGAACGTCGTGGAGCAGAGTGTGATATCGAAATTTCCCAAAGGATTCGACGCCATATTTTTCGCCAGAGCCACGAAAAAGATTCCTTCCTCAGTTGCGTGTCTCTACCTCGCCCTCAACCCTCTGCTCTGCCCTGCCCCGCCCAGCCACTGTGTACGTGTAAAATTCAGTGGGAAAAAAGGAGGAAAACCCCGAAAAGGAAATCTTGCAACTAGAAAAGTTGTACATCTTGGCCCGGGCCTCGTATAATCAAGCGTAAAAATGCGATATTAATCAACTTCAGCAGCCACGTTCTCAAGTTAACAACGCACAAGGAATTGAATTAAAACTTTTTCCCCCATTTTCACCCCTTTTTCCAGATTCGTCAGATTCGTCCCCCTTCGCGGGCAGAGCAGAGTGCTCCACGCCGAGCGTTCCGACTGGTCTGGGTTATTCAATTATGTATTTGCGCTTGTCCTGCAGTAAAAATTACAATCCGCAGGACAAGTCAACAGAATTATGAACACGCCTGGGCAGTAAAAAGTAAATAAAAGCCACGGCTCCAGCTCCAAAAAAAATACGAAGAAAGGAAATAGTGACTATAGCCGATGCATTAGACACCCTTACAGAGTGTTAGTCATACATTTTTGTTAAATAACTTTGAGACTCCAAGAAAAAAGTTAAAAGTTAAAGCAAGGTCTAAACATATAGACTTTTATTTATTAATACTTCCTTCTCTTGCACTTCAAAACCTTTTCCGAAATTAATATACCCCTTTGCAGTTGGTATAACAATATTATCCAAACTTTTCTCGGCGACAGAAGTTGATTTTTTTGTGGTCCCTTGTACTGGTTTTTTTTTTGTTTTGCTGCTTGAATTTCTTTTCTGCGGTAATTGCAACGTCTCTCGCTGTCCTGGGGGAAATGTGAAACAATAAATGAAAATAAATGAATTTTTGTTAGCCCAATGGCCACAGAGACCCCTTCCACATCTTGCCCAACCTCAGCCAATCGCCGGCGGGCAAATAAAAGTAAAAAATTTCATTAATTTCCAGCCCATGTCCAGGACATGGCTGGGGCCCAAAACTTAGCGGTTTCCATGTCCTTGATAACATAACTTTATTTGGCTGAAACGCTTTCCGCCATTTCGATTGAGATGTCAGGCATTTCCAATGGCATTTCATGCCATGGCCAGCCGCTCCAGGGATCCCCGGCTCCAGGAGCAATAGCAGTCGAAAGCCATTTGATCAAAAATTAATGTGTAGTTTGGAACATTCTGTGACATTATACGCGTGTCAGACGGTTTAAAGGGTTACAAATTGGGCAGCCAACGACCAGGCCAGTGCTGAGGGGAGGATGATGATGCTGCTGGATGGAAGAAAGTGCCAAGAAAATTGTGTGCACAGTGGTACACAGACAATTTTACACGAAATATCAAATGGGTAAGCATTGAATTGGGTACCCCAAGACAATATGATAGATAGTCTTTGCCCAACCTTATGGAGACTGTATTTTAACTGTTTCTTATTCCGATTCCGTTATTCACCACTCGATTCCACTGTGCATTAGACGGCATAGGCATCGCCCGTTCTTAGGGCCATAAAAAGAGCTGCCCTCATGTCCTCGAGACTTTGTTACTGACAGTCGCAGCCGCAGCCACCAGCCACAGTGGCAGGGGCAGAAACTTTGCGACAGGGCCGCCAAAAAAAAAGAGACAGAAACAAAAAAGGTGACCCCGTAGCCTGCCTGAAGAGCTCAAGGAGGCACAGGACTGTGCCGGACGAGAACGACGCTGCTTAAATATTAATGCCCTGAGAGTCTGTGGGGCAGGCCATGAATAAATTTTTGGCTATGAATTTTCAATAGCTCTTGCTCTCTCTCTCCTCCCATGCCATCCCCCGACTGAAAAGTGTTTTGTAATTTGTTGCAGAACTTTAAGAGTGTCAACCATTTGGTGGAGCGAGAGCTGGTCGCTCCTGCTTTAGGTGTCAGGTGAGTCACCGCAGAAACCGCAACCAGCATCGGGTGTAGTCGCAATTGAATTCATTTCGATTCGACTCTCACTTCCACTTCCGTTTGCATGACCCCGATCCGATCCGATGCCACCCAGGCCACTCCCAGGCGCGTGGGAACAGTTTACGAGCAGTCGATGGGCGGTCACGGCTACGTGCGTATGGCGCCAATTGCCAAATGACCGCAAAAGTTCGACGGTGGCCAGAGATGGCCCCCAATAACTGACATGCGAACGGTCCTCTGTCCCAGGGTTTGAGGACTTAATCAAAAGCAAAACTCCAACCGGAAGTGCTGGGACGCCCCGGCACCACAATTCCCATACCCCATACCCCATTTCCCTGCCCGTCCCCCTTGATCGGACTGACATTGCCCACTGATTTTATTTGGCCATACGGAAGGACTTTATGATGGTTTTATTTGATTTTTATGCCTGCCGCTATTTCCATTCCATTTCTGTAATTGAATTGTCATTGTCCTGGGGCGAAGCGCCACCGCCGCTGGTTGGTTGTGGTCCTGGTTGGCTGGTTGGCTGGTCAGCCCGGCGGTTGTCCTTCCATCCGTCCACCCGTTCGTTCCACACATGTCCGAGGATGTCAAAAATGGTTTTGCGCTTGATTGGCGTTCGGCACTGGCCAAACACCCAAAGGTATACAAAGTGACGGACACGGGATGTGGGAGCCTGAGTCCGGGACACAGGACATCGCACGTTCTGGACTAAAAAGGGTTGCGGTCACAAAAGTTTCGCCCCAAGGCCATGGAAATGAAAGTTAGAAGTGTCCATTCATTGGCAAATTGGCGCAATTGATGTGGGGGAACGGCACTGACATGGGTGGGGTGAGTTGGGAGGGAACGGGGTCCTTGGGTGATGTGCTAAATTGTCGCAACATGAAAGTGAGCAAATAAAAGTGACACGGGAAATGGCAAGCGGAAAAAGCAATTTCAGGTTTACGCTGGAGCTGGGGGGAAAGTGATTTCCAATTTCTAGCAAGGTTTTGGATAAAGTTTCCTCCTATAAATGTATCTACAAACATGTGTGTACCTGGATGGAAAACATCGGTATTTAAAATGGAATCGGTATAGAAAGATACAATACAAATTAAATAGAGATGGAGAAAACCTCAAAGACACTTCTAAGATAGATTAAAAAAAAATATTCTTTATTAATAATTTGATGTATTCACAGACAGACATTTCGATGGGTAGATACGCAGCAGCGTCGAATCTAGTCATAGACTTAATGATAGATAAAACGTGACAGTTGTATTTACTCAATGCGCACTAAGAATGGATAAACAAAGAACAATTTATGTATGAATTAACTCTGAGTTAAAGATAGAAATTAATAAATTCGCAGATGGTAGCTACGTAGAGCGTAAACGATAAGAAATATCAATCCAAACATGTAAATCGATAGATAAAAATGTTAGTCATATGTACATATGTATGTAAATATTTTGTGTACGAATATGAATTTAATTATACTATAAGATACGATTTTTAATGACTGAGTTTAGACAGAT
Source organism: Drosophila subobscura (assembly GCF_008121235.1). Lineage (NCBI taxonomy): Eukaryota > Metazoa > Arthropoda > Insecta > Diptera > Drosophilidae > Drosophila > Drosophila subobscura. Next base: position 5,223,417 of record NC_048531.1, read on the forward strand.
TCTTCACACAGATTGGAGATTAGTCTCATATTGTAAAATGTAAATCAAGTAAGTGTTAAAATATTGATATCCCTATATATCTGCATTTTCTCTGTAGATCCCAAATAACTAAAATATTTTCCTATAAAAAAGACACCTCCCCATGGACATTCTTACTTCCTCTTTCCTTATACATACATATGTCCATGTGTACATACATACATATATCATTTCCTATTGCTATCATCCTCCCCTGCTGAGATCATCCTCATCCACCTGTTCAAATATGCGAATTCTCTTCGCTTTTTGCACACTTTTTGATGCCCATTTGGAGGACAATTTGAGCAGTTTTCATATTTAAAATTCCCAAAATGGTGCTACGTGAGATAATAATCGTTACCTTTAATGGGATGGCAGGACCTGGCCCCTGCTACCGCATATACAGATATTTCACATGCAAGATACTTTCAGCACTGAGCAATTTTCGCTGCATAAAAGTACACCCACCCACACACCCGGAATCCACACCCCGAAAGCGAGGAGATAAATTTTAAAGAAAAGGGTTTTCCCTTTCGTTGAGTTGGCAAGAAAAGTTGGCAACAACCCCATGCTCCGAACAGCGTAAAACTTCCGCCGGAAGTGCCATTAGCTGGGGAAGGGGATGTGGCGATAGGGTAACGGCGGAATACAATCCTCGCAAATCGGCAATTGGCAAACATAATGGCATAATCGAATGATAATTTAATAAGGCCCAAACGGTGACGTCAACATTTGAATTGTGGCCATTTAATTGAATCCTCGCCTCCGCCGCCATGCTCCATTTCCTGCCCCGACGATGGTCCATGAGTAAGATGTTGCACGGATGAAGTCGAAGGTGAAGGTGGGGCATGTGTTATTCATACCGATGTGTGTGCATAATCAGAATGAATGTTCATCCAGGGAATTGCAGAGTTCCAAGTGAACTCCAACAGAGAGCAAGAGGTGGACCAGGACATGGCTTTCACTGACAACCAACCCAAACACTCAGCAAAGTCTGCTGCTGCTGTTGCTGGTCCTTCTCCACCCCATTCTGTACAACAGCTACAACTCTGTCCAGCTCGATTCAATTTGCATGCACTCATGAATAATTCCCCCAAATGCTAGATGCTGGGTGCGGGTTGCGGCCCAAGAAACCAAATAATTCTAATGGACTTTGGCTAAAATATTTATGCAGCAACAGCATCTACATATCAGACCAATGCATGCTAGAAGAATAAATATGAAAAGGGGGAGGGCGGAGAAGGTCTTGCAGTACATGCGGAATAAATGAGCTGCAATAAAAACCACATCAAATTTGCTTCAGGGGTTCAGGGAAATTAACTCTCATAAATCCCTGGACACTCTATAATAGAAATAAATAAACCAAGCTAGAACAAAGATCTGTACGTATGTAGTTTTTACACCCCTCAGATAGAAAGAAACAGTAAAATAAACTCACCTTTTCATCCATAATTCTCAGTCCAATGATTCCATGCTCTCTTTCTGTGCTTTTCCTAATTGCTCTCTAATTGCTCTTTGCTGGAAGTTTGCTTGTTTCTCTGCACTTATTCTTCCCTCGCGCCTTTTTACACTTTTTTCACGCACTTACACACACGCACACACATTGAGAGGCCTCACGTAATCGAACAGAAAACAAAAGTGAGACATTTCATGCTCCCAGGGCTTCTCCCATTTTTCACGAGAAAAAAAAAAGAAAATAAATCCATCAAATTAATACACTTGTTGCACTGCACTTTCACATATTTCTGTAGATTTGATCTGCCATCTGCCTTTTCTAAGGAATTTTGACGCGTGGTTTGCCAACGAACTTGATCACACTTTCTTTTGCGGGTAAACATCAATTTCGGGATATATTTAGTGTTAAATCGCTTTTTCACTTCACTGCACCGTATTTGGCCACTTTTTTCCCTGGAATTGTAGGCCATTTGACGGATTTTCACGGCTTGAAACACGGAGCTGACTTGGAAACGCATGCTTGGACCGAATGAGAAAATAAATAGGCAGAGAGCGGCTCAGTGCTCGCTCATTCCAATAATTCCATGCTCTCCTTCTGCTCCTCTTCCTAATAGCTCTCTATTTTGCTGGAAGTTTGCATGTTGCTCTGCACCTATTCTTCCTTCCTTTTTACACTTTTTCACGCACTTACACTCACGAACACACCTTGAGAAGCATCACGTGATCAAACGGAAAAAAAATTGAGACTTCTCATGCCCACATGGAGACATGGTGCACTGCTAATTTTGCACATGAAGAAATGGGTAAATTCATACAACTTTATTTGCTTAACACACTTATTTCACTGCACTTGCACATATTTCTGTAGATTTGATCTGCCATCTGCCTTTTCTCTGCATCACTCACTTTCTTTGGCACTTTAGCAACAATATGGGATATATTTCATGTTAGTTCACTTCACTGCACAGACCCTGGACACTTTCTTCCGTATGATTTTTGGCCATTTCTTGGATTTTCACGTACTAAAACACGGAGCTGACTTGCAAACGCACAATTAGACCGGGTGAAAAAAAGTATCTGCGTAGAACGGCTTCTCAATGCAAATCTTCCATGCTCTCCTTCTATTCCTCTTCCTAATTGCTCTCACATTCTTGTTGGATATGTGCAACTGTTTTGCAACTGTTTCTCTCTTTTTCTCTCTCTCTAACGTAGAAGGGTGATCGAACTGATACTTGTTGGTGTGAGTGTGACGGGTGGTGGAATTTAAGACGGCTCTCTCATTCGATGCGCTCTTTTTGCTCTTCTTCCTCATTGCTTTCTTATTGAAATTTGACAGTTGTATTTTTTCTCGCAATGGAATTTTGCGACGGTGCTCCGTGGTGCTCTTCTTCTTCTTCTTCTGGATATTTCTGACTGATAGCTACATTTAGGTACGTTCATTTTAACCTTACAACAATCAATACCAAAATTCCAGAGAAAGGGGCAAGTGTTTTGTGTTATCTGCAGAGAATATTTTAATTTATGCGCCAATCTTCCTCATGCTTCCAATGTCTTTACATTAAGAACTAAATAACCAGCAGATATGTACATACATACATTTGTAGATACATTTCTACAAGTACATATAAATGTATGTACATATGTACATACTACATAAATATATGCAAATATTTACAAAATATGATTCATGGCCGAAATGAAGGGAACGCCAGAAGGAGGCTGGGAAGAGAGGTTGGGCCTGCCACGCATTGTCAAATGTGGCTGTTTCCTTAATGTCTTGGCAAACACGAGTATCCAAATGTGCTTGTGGCTAGCCGCACAGCCACAATCCGGACCCTCAAAATTGGCTAACTCTGACCTGAGACGACCCCCAAACCAGACCGAACCGAACCGAACGCAGAGGAACTGAAGCGAAGTGAGATGCTCGACTTGCTGTCCTGTCCTGCGTATTAAAAATAATATGCAAAGTGCGGGGACCTGTTGAGATTTTCACAATTCCCCGAACAAATAACATATTCACATATTGTTGGGGCCCCTGCTCCCCAATGACTGGCTGGCTGGCTGGCTGGCTGGCTGGCTGTCTATCTGTCTGTCCTGGCCCTGGGTCTGAGTCTGCCCGTGCTGTGCGGTGTGTCCTGGCTGGTCCTGCCTCCTTTTGTTTTTGTGGTTTTTTTCCCCTGTTTGTGTTTTTTTTTGTGGCGGGTGGGAGGCAGGGTCTGCTTATGATTTATCATCGCCGACGCCAAAGTTATTTCTTCAAGATTAAAACGAGGAGCGATGCTTTTAACTGACACTCTCCGCAAAGGACTCCTTCCCTGTCCTCTCTCTCTCTGTACTCCTCGTTCATTTACCTAATGTGACAACTTTAATTTGGTTCCAGCGCAGAGAAATTCCGCTAAGTGGCTTTCATATTTAAGATGAGATGTGGCAAGGATGTGGGCTTGGGAGATACTCACATGAGCAAACACCACTCGAATGCTCGAAGTAAAGTTTTCCGCGCTGCAAAATTGTAGTTTTAGCCAATTCAAACAGAAACTTTGCCAGCACAGGCGCCCGCCTCTAATCCCCATCGGACATGGACTGGGCGGAAAGTTTTTGGGATGCCAAAGTTCACTTTTGCTGGCCTCAAAACTAAATAAATTAGCCCAAAGGCATTCTCCTGCAAAGACCAAGAACTCCACACCGAACTCCATGAGACCACCAGCCGAGCGCACACATTATTAATAATATTTATGATTGAGTGACTGGGCCGAGTGGGTGCAGTGAGGTGTGGGGTGTGGCGGAGGGGTGCACATATCAAGACAGATGTCTGGGTCGAGCATCAAGTGTAAATTAAAGATTATATGTACTCGGTCTACGCGCTGGTCAGATCTGAATATTTGATGATAATTGGCAAGTTCAGGCCAAGAACGGAGTCGAAGATGTAGGAATGGCTATTTCCGGTAATTTAGTTTCTCAGGTAACAGACAATCAATCGATTATGTTGAGGAGTAGATTGTTCCATGAGAGGAAATGCTGCATTTAATCTGACAATTGTAGATTTCAACTGATTAAAGACTTCTAATATGTGGCCCAGTCACTGGTAATAGTGTTCTATAATCACTGGATAGAAATACAATTAGAATTATATTCAAAGAAACCTTTGTGACACTTCTAGACTATCAGAATTCAATTTATTTAAAATTTAAACTAAAAGAACGATTCCAGCAGCATTTCAGTACATTTTTCACACAATGCTGGAACCGTATCTATCTATCGTATATCTAAGTCAGAATCTAACAGTTTCCAAATTGAAAAGCCACCTCCCACCCCGCAGGCCCTGTCAGTGCTCTGGCGCTTTGTTCATCTTTATATGCATGTTCGCACATCCATTAATCCGTTCCTTAAACAGAACAGCAACAGAAGCAGCGTGAAGGGAGGATGGCGGATGAACTGAACCCGAATGCAGTCACTGGGGACTGAAGGAATTTATGGTATAAAAAATGGATTTGCGATGTTTTCGCTGTGCAAATTAAATTTATTGCCGCGGATACTTATCCATGCCCATTGTTCGGTGTTCCGCACGTGGAGTGTATCTACATACCTCCTGCCACATGTGTGTGTGTCTGGGTGGGGGAGTTGAGCAGTACGCCCACAAATTTATTCGCGGCTCCTCACGGCTCTTTCCCCATTTAACAGATGGAAATGGAAAATTATGAAGCGACGTGCCCGGAACTGCAAACATTTTACTTCGGTTCCTGTGCCAGTGCCTGTTCCTGAGCCCGTGCCCACATAATAAATGTACCTGCCTAAGTGCCAAAAAAATAAAACAAGTTGGCGAGTGCCTCGACAATGGAGTACCTGGTGCTCTGAGAAAGTTTTGCGAGATATACATTTAAACGTGAAAGACTTTCCATTCAGTCTGTATGGCAGTAAATATGGCAATATTTTGGTTTTATTTCTGGCTTATTAATTAATCTATGGAAAGGACTTGCAAATTGTATAAACTGTAAAAGTACTAAGAGCTTGAACGCTTTAAAAAGTATGAAATAAATATAGAAATAAAAAATAAGTTGCCTCTTGCTTTGAAAGTCTCGAAGATCCCAGGAGCTTGTCTACCAGGACTTCCAGAATTTCTTTATATTGTATGAGTTTCAAGCTCCATTTAACATACCCTGGTGTTCTGGCAGTACAGGGTACTCCTACGCGCAGGAAAAAATTGAAAATTAAAAAAAATAAATAGAAGCAGACAGTTGCAGGTTCTGTTTTGAGGCGCGGCGGCCGTCACCCTGTTGCACTTGCCTGACAATGAGACAACCAACGTGCCACCACCACCAACCATCCCCTCTCCACCCACTCAACAGTGGTACCCCTGCCCCTTTAGCAGACTAAACGGAATAAGCGTTAATGCTTCGTTTGAATGAATTTTTGATTGCGTTGTTTACGATTGAATTTACTTCCTGCCAGGGAATAATTTTTTTTGCTCTCTGGTTTTTTTTTTGCATGCTTTGTTTTTTTTTTACCGCGGTGGGGGAATGAGCATAAATTTGCGTGGCTTCAGCTCCGGCGGAATTTCTCCTACTCTGTTTTTGGCAAAAATCCGTGCTAAATTTTTTATGTACGCAATGTTTTGGAGGATGACTTTTGCTTAGCGCCAAAGGAGGGGGAGACCAGAACTCACGGAGATCTGCGATAATGCAAATGGCATTGAAAAGAATGGGATAAGAGGAAGCCAAAAGGGAAGGGAATCTGCTTAAACACATTTCACATTCAATAAGCATTTGGCAGCACCCCCAGATATGTGATTAAATAAGCGATTATTTCTGATATGAATAAATAATCAAAGTGCCTGCCCTTCCCTTCCCTTTCTTTAAAGCTCACATTTCCAGCGGAATGCCAAGCAGGAGAGTTGATGACGGCAAATCATCGAAGTAATCTCGTTATCGGACTCCTTCTCGGTTCAATTTTTTCACAGCCTATCGATGTTACTTGTAACGGGAAACCAATTAATCTCTATCAATGCCTTGACTCAGGCCCCGGACTCAAGCCCAAGGATCAAGTGACAAGACATTGACTGGCTTAGCAGACACACCCGTAATGGACACAGGCGCAAAGTGTTCGGGAGAAGGGTCCGAAGTCGAAGTCGAAGGGGAACTGACATCTACGACTCCCTGGAGTGCAATCGGAAATGGACGCCAATGAAACAAATGCAAGCACGTAAAAAAGCCAAAGACCACGGCAACAGCCCAGCAAAAGGTTGCCCATTCCTCTTACTCTGGCACTCTGCCTTGCTCTGTGGAACTTCCAATTGTGCAACGTGTGGTAAGAGTAATGAGAACAGAGAGCACAGAGCACAGCGCACAGAGAAATGGCAACCGAAAAGGGAAAACGATTTTCCGGTTCAATCAGTTTTGATTTAAATTGCAATTATTAACTTCAGTTTGCCAAATCATTAGGACTGAGGACGGAGCAGCAAACCATCTATAAGTGGACGAGGCTGCTGTCTGGATCTCATTAGCCACAGAGCGGGTCGAAGGTCTGAAAGTATGCTGCCAGACCAAAGGCAAACACGGGGGCTAACAGTTCTTAGTCCATTACAGTTATCTAAAGACTTTGATTGGGTTTCTTATCTGTAAACTTTTCAACAGAATCAACAATAAATTTTAGAACTTAATTGAGATATCTGTCAAAAGAAAAGATAGTGTCAGTATCTATGGATAGGTACAGCTACAATCTGAAGTTTATTCAACGACTGATTCAGATATCCAAAAAGGATTTTTATCTACCTTTAAAAGTATCTCTCACTCTATCTTACTCCGTTTGGTAGCTTCAAACTCAGCTAATCTCTGCAAGCTACCGAAATTGTAGACAACATTTATCCAGAGACATTGTCATGCAGTGGCCAAGTGATCCCAAACTCCCTAATCAGCGACAGCTTTAGCTGTCAGTTGGGGTGTTGGCGAGCAATTAAACATGTGCCCATAAATCTTTTCCCTTTTTGTGTATTTGACTACGAGCACACCACACAAACAAACACTGGACAGACAGACACACACGTTTGGGTGCGGGATGTAGGAAGAACTAATCTTACGACTATGTACATACATTTGTTATGTGCTATTATTATTACGAGTTTACTTAAAGCTGGAGGTTGGAGACACCTAAACTCGCCACAAATCCATGCGCAAATATTTCCCCCAATTCGCACAGCGATAAGTCCATATCAGGCGTCGACGGACTGCACCGAATCATAAAGATGAATGACGTGCCCGAGCTAAATGGCTTTTGTTTTGGTCTCCAACTCTGTGTGCGTCTCGACATGATCGGCACTCGATTTGTTGAGTGGCTTCTTTTCCTCCTCATCCTCCAGCCTCGCCTCAAAGGTCTGCAGCTCCTTGAGTCCAGCATCGGGCAGCGCGTGGCAGCCACTGTTCCAAGGCTGCAGCGTGGACTCCGAGAAGAGGACGTACAGAATGCCGCTGCCAGTCAGCATAGCAGAACTGAGCAGAAACACCTTCTTCCAGGCTTCAATGTTTTGCTGCGGCGAAAAAGCGGAATTAAAAATCAAATTCAAATCTTTAGGCGGACACTTACATTGCCTTGAGTCAGATGACCCACAATCAGTGGTGAAATGAAGCCTGGCATGCCGCCAATCATGCCACTCACACCCAGGACAATGCCCGCATAGTTGGGTGAGAGATCAACCATGGACGCCAATGGTCCGGAGGACACTGCACCATGGAACATGGTGGCCAGGGTAACCAGCAGAATCGCAGCCGTCGCATTGTAGCCAAAGTAGGCCAATGCCAGCACCACCAGACCCTTGACACCACAACCTGCAGGAGAAGAAGAAGTTTCTTGAGTATAAATTCAGGAATATTTGTGCAGCACACCCACAGATAAAGGTCGCCAGCTTGCGGACATTGGTGCGACTCAGGCGATCCGTGCGCAGCAGATAGTCGGCCAGAATGGAGAAGCCGTAGGCGAAGAGCATTCGCATCAGATGCGGCAGGCCGGACAGGAAGCCCGTCTATAAAAAGAAGTTACTCTCTTTCTCTCTCACTCTCTGTGTCATTTACTCACCGCTCGTATGTTCCAGTGATGGATCAACCTGAAGTACGTCGGGGCATGCGTCATCAGGGTGAACAGACCCCAAATGCCGCCCCACTGGGCCACCACATTCAGCCAGACGGGCCGCGATGTGGCAATGGCCAACCAGGGCGTCGGACCCGGACTGCTGTTCTGCACGGAGGCGCCCAGTGACTTTTCGATGTAGCGACGCTCCGTGTCAGCGATGCGGGGATGCTGGGCGGGTGTGTCGTAGACGAGGAACTGCCAGGCAATGAACCAAACGGTGCCGACCACGCCGCAGATGTAGTAGACCCACTCCCAGCTGGTCCAGTCGATGATGTACCCAAAGATGGGATAGAACAGCGCCACACCCACCGAGCTGCCCAGATAGGCGCTGACGAACTTGCTCCGCTCATTGGGCGGTATCCATTTGGCGGTCAGAACATGCATCGATGGCCAGGCCAAGCCCTATAAAAGGGGGTTACGGTTAGCACTCCAGATCCGGAAACTCTCTTCCCCACTTACAGTAATCCAGCCCTGGAAGACGCGCAGACAAATGAGTCCCGTGTAGCTCCAGTAGGAGACAATCGGTATGAGGAAGCAGCAGAAGACACCGATGCCATTGGACCAGCCGAAAATCAGTTTGGTGCCGTATTTGGTGGCCAGAATGCCGCCGGGTATCTGCAGCGTCCAGTGTGCCCAGAAGAAGGAGCCCAACAGAGCGCCTTGCTGCTTCTCGTTCCAGTGGAAGCCCTCGCGATCGTAGCCGATCTGTGCAAAGAGATTGCATTACTCATACGCCCCGCAGTCTCGGCACAAGCTGCATCCATTAACCACTTAACATGTGATTCACATACTCACATTAGCCCAATCAAGAAACCAACGCTCCAGCGTGAACCTCTCGCTGACAGCCGGAAGAGAGGCAAAGTCCGATGCATTGGAGGCAGCCAGCAGCAGATGATCGAGGGAGTGATTGAGGGGCACTGGCGCCTCACCTTTGCCGGCAATCATGTCCACAATGGTGATGTTCAGATTGATGCGTATCATGTAGTTCACAATGAAGCCCATGAACGTCATGTACCACAGCACAGTGCGGGCCTCGACTGTAAGAGCAGAGCAGAGAGCGCGAATGAGCTGCATGGAACATGAAATGCGAAGCCGCAACATGGCTTGGCTTGTGGTTTGCATCGGTGGCAGATCTTGAGCCAGATCTGAACGCCCTTCCACCACCAAACAGTACCTTCAGCCATGGCGGGTGTGTTGCTTCGTTTACTTAATCAGCGGATCTTGCACTTGAGGATCTTGCACGATTTCCTCATGCCCGAAAGTCGACAGGATCTGAACGGAGAGGTGTGAGATCGCAGCGACAACGAACCGATGCGGCCGAATGCCAGACTAGAATGCTCAGCAGAAACCCCCCGCATTTGGGTTCGAGTGTCTGCCACACACCCACACAGGCCGCACATCGCTGATAACCGCTCGCCGCTCATCGTTCGGTTTATGCTGCTGCTCTGCTCGTGGATCTCGCTCATCTCGCATGCGATTGGGGGCCAGATAAAGCTCTCATTTCGAGCAGATCAGTCAGCTTTATGGCATGGCGTGCTCGTGCAGTGACTACAGACAGGCGTACTCCCAGTCATTCCAGGTGACAGTTTAATGGATCAGCCAGCAGAAGGATTAATGACCCAGCCGCAAAGTCCAGCGCAGAGATACAGTGGCCATTCCTTATACGATCTAAACATACATACAAGTTGTATTTGAGTTATTGCATTTTGTGTATACATCGAGATAAATTCACGTGCCACGCGGCTCGGTCTTCTATATTGCCACTGGAACATTTACATGAGGATCTGATCATATCATGGCTCTACATTCCGACAATGTAGATCGTGCTTAGGCATAGGCTAGCATGCGGGGATTAGACGAATACGAGTGGAGTAGGAGCTGGTTCGTGGCAGCTGGGACTGGGACTGGGACTAACAGTGGGGCTGCGTGTCGGCCGTCGTGGGTGACACCGTCGTGGGGCGTGGTGCCACACAAGTGGCTTCCCACAGACGGCTCAACACTCATCCGACATTTTCGTAGGACATGGCCGGGCGCTCGGCGCTCATTGCAGCTGTGCTGGCGGCCGAACCAAAGATCGTTGGCGGGTGATGCTGCTGTTGCTGCGACTGCTGCTGCTGCTGCTGGTGGGGATGTTGCTGCTGCTGCTGTTGTTGCTGCTGCTGCTGCTGGTGGGGATTGTGGGCATGGTGCTGCTGCGTGGGCGGCTGCTGCTCATTGCGCAGCTGCGCCAGCGGAAACATAATGTTGTGGGCCATCTGCGGGTGGTGCAGGTGCTGCTCGTTGGGCGGTGGCGGCGGCGGCTGCTGGTGGGCCGCATGCTGCTGCTGATGCGCCTCCACATGCTTGCGCTGCTCGCTCTGCTGCTGTTGCTGCTGGTGCGCCTTCTCGACGACGCTCTCCTCGTACTTCTTCTGCAGCTGAAAGAGCGGCAGCTGCTGGGGCACGTGCAGGGACACGGCCGAGGCGGCAGAGACTCGCTCCACCTGCGACTGGGGCGAGGATTCCCGCTCGCCCTTGTCGTACTTCTTCTGCAGCTGGTACATGCTGTGCGAAAGGTGCGCGGTCACGGAGCTGCCGCTGCTGCTGCTGGTGCTCTGCTTCGAAGACGTGGAGGTGGAGGAGGCCGACGATTTCTCCGCCTTGACAGGGGACTTCTTCTGGTACTTCTTCAGGATCTGCATTAGTTCGGACTTGACGTCAAGGCGTATCTCCTCGGGCACTCGCTTGATCTCCTCGTAGAGCGAGAGCAGGAAGAGCTTGTCCGGATCGCGTTGCTTGCGCTTCTTGCTCTTCTTGGGGAACGCATCCTGCATGAACTGTAGCAGCTTCTCCTCGAACGGCGTCTCTCGGGGCAGAGGCGTACTGCCCGCCTGACGCCGCAGCAGATGTGGATGCAGACTGCCATGGAAGGCCGGATGTTGGGGCAATCCCGGGTGCGCCTGCGACCCGCTACCGTGCTCCCCTCCAGCTCCATTGTGCGACTGCAGCTGTGCCACACCCTGGCCCTGATACGAGCCTCCGTTAGATGAGCCCGGCGCATCGCTCGTCTCCCCATCGTTGGTGTGATGATCCTGCGACTGCTGCACCGCATGCGACTGGGGATCCTTCTGGTGCTGCATGTGCTGCTGGTGGTGGCCCACGGCCGCCGTCAGAATGGCGTCACAGAGATGCTCGGGCGCATAGTCGAACCCGGACATGAAGTTCTCAGGCTTAAGCTCTCCGTTCATTTCCTCGTAAAAGTACTCCGTGCCCACAATGTCGATGATGTCGTTGTCCTCCTGGTTAAGCTCAATCCCAGGCGGTGGCGAGCCCCCGGACAGCTGACAGCGCTTCAGCTCCGCCAGTTTTTTCCGCGTGGTCAGCCGCATGTCCCGCCAGCACTGCAAAGGAAGAATCGAAGCAGATTATTGGAACTGCAGCCTGGAAATGCCGATCCAACTCACCTTCTTCCATTGTATGATGGTCTTTTTGGGGCCGATGGTGTTCAGCGCCGCTTGGATCTTCTCCCAGTACCACTCCTTCTCCTTCTTGCCCTCCATGTACTTGGTCTCCCGCAGCAGCGTGATGAGCATTTTCTTCTGCGGCTTCGTCACACGATCCTAGAATCAAAACAGATCAAATGGAAATATTAATTCCTCTCTAATGGAATCGAATCTACACAATTGCTGCTGCCACTGACATCGCTCGATTGTTGTCTATGCTCTCTGTGTGTGGGTCTGTAAATGGCAAATGCCAGCGGTGTCTGTATGTACATTTTTTTTTGTTCGACTGCAATGCGATTTGTATGGAAATCAAGGATTTTCTGCGGCATATTTACCATTGTGAGCCTGTGGAGGAATCTGCGTTTGTTCGAAATCTTGAAGTTTTGTTTTTGCAACGGCCGTTCTTTAGTTCTTACACAAATTTGTGTGTAATTTTAGTCAATTTTTCAGCTCTCCCAAAAACATTGTTGTGTGGTGTTGTGCTGCTCTTCGAGTTGCTGCTTCCTCTTCTTTCACGCACATCTGTGCATGCGTTTGTGTGTGTGTGTCAGTGTGTGTGCGTTTGACGGTCTCACCAAACGTTCCGTCCCGCTTTTGCACGTGCACCGCATAAGTCAGTCAGTCGCTTCGTCTCTGTCGGTCAGTCAGTTTGACGTTTGCTGCCAATACAACCCTGTGCGAAAAGTCCGTTACGATATTTGAATGTCACTTTTGAATGGGAAGTTGCTGCTTTTCCTTGTTTATTATATTAATTTTACAACTAATATTTTTTTATTTATGTGCAAAACGTATGTGGTATGTACATGAATTAATAAATAATCAATTAATCGCGTGGCATGCAGCGGAGATATAATAATTCCCAAACATGAGAGATGAGAATTCAAATGCTCAACGTGTGTTGCCGACGGCCGATCTGCTGACCTGGCGCGAGATGGTGGAGACACCCTCCTCGAAAAGCGTGCGGAACAGCACATTGGCATGATTGAAGAGGCCATCCTTGAGGGAGACAATCAGGAACTGAGAGTTGGTGAAGTGCCTCTTCAGCATGCTGCCAATGTTCTGGGTGTGCGACATATCCAGGGCGGCGTCCACCTCGTCCAATATATAGAGGGGCGCTGGCGAGAATTTGAGCATGGCCAGCACAAGGGATAACGCCACCAGAGACTTTTGGCCACCGGACAGCTCGCCGAGACTCTCCTTCCAGGTGCCATTGAAGCCGACCTTGATCTCGAGGCCTGTCAGGCAGCCGTTGGTCAGGACGGGATTGAGACGAGCCTCGGCGCCGGGCAGGAGGCTGCTGAAAATGCCACTGAAATTATCGTTCACCTCGGTGGCAGCGCGGTTCAGCTGACTCTGCTCCTCTTCGTCCATTTTCACAATGATTTTCTTGATCTTCTCCTTGTCCATGGCCACGATATTGCGGCGACGCTGTGTCTCGTCGTAGTTCTCCTGCTCTCGCTTCAGAATCGCGATGGCATTCATGTTCAGGGTACGCTCCATTTTGTCCGTCTTCTCCTTAATCTTTGCCAGCTTTCTGCCAGCCTCCACTGGGTCCGCCTTGCTGTAGTCGTAGCGGGTGTTCTTCACGCCAAAGGCCCCCTTGTCCTCTGGTATCCAGGGATACTTTACCTCTAGGTCCTCAATGCGCCTCTTGGCATCCTTGGTCTGGGAGCCCGCTTTGTTCTTGTCATTCTCCTTCTTCTTCACCTCCAGCTCGAGCTCCTGGTTCTGTTTCTCCATCTTATCCCGCTTCACCATCAAATTGCGCATCTCCTTGTTCTGGGCATGCAGCTTATCCTTTTGCGCTTTGATGTCCTGCTCGAGGGCCGCCACCTCGGACTCCGCACTGGAGCTCTTCGCCTGCAGAGCGGCCAGATCGGCGATGAACTTTTCGAGATTCTCGACCATCGCCTGGTGCTCCTGCTTGGAGGTTTCTATGGTCTTTTGCAGCTCCGTGATCTCCAGCTGCAGCGTCTCGAACTCCTGCTCCCGCTTCTTCCAATTGGCACGCGACTTTTCCGCCCTCTGCTTGGTCTCCTTCACCTCGCTGGTGGCAGACTTGAGCTCACGCTCGCGATAGCCCTTGGCATCGGCTAACTTTGCTTCGATATCCTTGATCTTGGCCTGCGAACTCTTCTGCTTCTCGCGTGAATCAGCATTCTGCTGCTCGAGGGTCTGAACCTTCTCCTTCATCTCCTCGATCTCGGCCTGGTTCTGCTGGAATGTGGTCTGGGCCAGACGGTTCTTGCAATTTGTAAGCTCGTGCTGCCGCATATCAAGGTTTTCCTTTATCTTGTTGTACGAATGGGCCACATTCTCAATGGAACTGTAAAGGAAATGAGGATTAGAGGCTGGCTGGATTGTTGATGCTTTGTCTAGACATACGCCATTTCCTGTTGCACACGCTGCACATCGATGTCGATTTGCTTGTATTCGTTTTCCAGTTCTCGTATGGAGTACAATTCCTCCAGGACATTTGCTCCCTTGGGCGCAGCACCGCCCGACACAGTGCCATGTGGATCCACCAGATCGCCTTCCAATGTCACCGAACGGCAATTAATGCGCTTATCGTAGCTGATCTGCCAATCAAATGATAATATAAGCTTGAAGGACATCTCTGATGATATTATATCCATCAACCCACCTGCTTGGCCACTTCCAAATCCTTGCAGATGAGAATGCTGCCAAAGCAAAACTTCATAACTGGCTCGTAGTAGCGCTCGTACTCCACAAGCGACAAGGCCCACTGCACATTCTCTGCTCCCACCTTGTTCTGGGCATACTCCACCACGTTCCTGCTCAGCGCATGTTGCGAAATCTTGTTGATGGGCATCAGTGTGACGCGTCGCTGCAAATTGCCACGCTGCAGAATCATCTTGCTGGTCACATCATCGTCCGTCACAAAGCTGTACAACTGTGGGGGGTAAAGTTATAGTAACAAAAGAACAAAAGCGGAACAGGAATCACTTACATTGCCGCCTGCTGCGGTCACCAGGGCCATGGAGTTGGCCATGTCTGACACCTTAAACAGCTTGCCCACCATGCCACGCACTTTGCGGCGATCAAAGTTGGGCTCTGGGTCCTGGTACTGCAGATCGTAGCGCGATGCATTGCGCTGATCCAGCTCGCGCTTGAGGTCTCGCTTGCGGGTTAGCAGCTGGTTTCTGTGCTCGCGCAGCTGCTCAAACTGCCCGCTCTCATAGTTGAGTCCCTGCAGCTGTCGCTCCAGGCTCTGTATCTCCACCAGCAGCTGGTCGTGCTGTGCCTTGTCCTTAACATAGGCAGCATCGTTGGTCTGCGTTTCGCCCTGTTTTTGTTTCAGCAAACCTCGTGTGTGCCGCAGCTCCATCTCTGAGGTTTTGATGGTGGTCTGCGCCTCGCTCAGCTGCTCCTTGGCCACTGAAAAGCAAAGCACAAACGATTAGCATTGATCGTTGCGAGTCGTCCCACAAAAAGAGACTCTCACCTATGAGCTGCTCCTGCAACGTGCTTGCCTGGCCATCCTCATTGGTGGACAGGCCCTGTGAGACAGCTTCGAGCTTACGCTGAGCAGCCTCATAGGCCTTGGCATCGGTGGAGTCTGCCTCTTTCAGCGCTTCAAATTCGCCCTGCACCTTCGACATGGCGGCCTCCTTTTGCTTGAGAGCACGCTCGTCGTCGGCAATGTTCTTTGCGGCCGTCTTTATCTTCCGCTGGTCTTGTTCAATGGTGCCCTGGGCCGCCTTCAAACTGCCCGAGGCTGTGGCCTCCTGCGCACGTTTGGCGCTCAGCTGAGCCTCCAGCTCCTTTAACGAACCTCCCATCTCGGCCTCGATCTTCTCCTGCATTTCCTTGACGGAGCTTTCAATGTTCTCCATTTCCTGCAGGTTCTGGTCACGCGTCGACAGGCAAGTGGCTATGCGAGCGTCTATCTTGTGTTCACTTGCCTCCAGTGTCTTGAGGGTCTCGCACTGCTTTAGGTATTGCGCAGAGATGAAGATGCGCGTCTGATAGTCCAGTTCGCGCGTGAGTTTCTGGTACTCATCGTGGGCAGCGCGTTCCTCTTGCAGCTTGACCAGCTTTGGATAGACCTCCTCCTCCAGCAAAGCCTTGGTCTCGCGCACCTTGGTTTCCTTCTTTTCGATTAGATTCTTGGTGGCATCGCGTTTCGACTTGTACAGGCTGGTGCCTGCGGCCTCCTCCACCATGGACAGCACCTGCGCACACACAGACAGTGAAATAGCTGGCAGAATAGAGCGACGGAGATGCCTGTACTCACCTCCTTGGGCTTCATGTTGAGCACTTGCTGGATCTTGCCCTGCATGATCAGGAAGTTGGGATTGTTCACATTCAACTGGATGGAGCAGAAGAAATCCTGCACCTTCTTGTTCTGCACCAGCTTGCCGTTGATGTGGAACTTGTTCTTGCCTCCAACAGCGACCTGGCGGGTCACCGATATCTCGCGGCACTTCTCGTACCCCTGCGGACACTGGTGGGCATTTGTGTTGTCAAAAACAATCGTCACCGTTGCCTTCGTTATGCCCGCCTGTCCGTTCTTGTACACCAGATCTTGCAGCGCAGAGGCGCGCACCTTTTAAGCGGCATTCGGAGCATTAATTATTGTTATGGATTGTGTGCACCTGGAGGAACTTACATTCTGCAGATTACTGATGCCCAGCACAAAGCAAATGCTGTCCAAAATGTTGGATTTGCCGGAGCCGTTTAGACCGGTGATGGCCGTGAACTCTGGATCGAAGCCTTCAATTTCCGTGCGCCGCCCGTAGGATTTGAATCCGTCGAGCACCAGCTTTTTTACGTACATTTTGCTGCACTCTCCTTAAAATTCAATTCTGTTTTCGTTCTTGCGTCAAAATATAAGTTTTTACCGCAATTTCTTCCAAATTGCGATGCTGACGCCCAGGGTTGCTTTATCATTGGGATCTATCGATTCATCGTTACCAAAAACCGCCATATCGATGTCTTGACTAGCGATGGGTTAAACCAATTATTCGAAAGTAAATCTAACGACCATTTTAAATGAATTGAAAAATTCTCTATTTATAACTATTAAGGACAAATTATAGCTTAGCTCTCACATTACGCTGGGGGCTGTATCGCTGATACATGCTGCGCCAGAAATCCATGCGTTCTGCATCCGGATTCTTGTGCATTTTACACTCTCGATCAATGAGCAGGCAGTCCAGCTGCATGGGTTGGCCAGTCTGGGGTCTTTGGACTGGTGTCCAACTATCGGATGGCTTGCCGTGCCGCGCGAAATTTGCCCACATCTGGGCAATCTTCTCCGAGACGAGCGCATCGTCTTTTTCCATCGGAGTCTCGTCCCCTGCCATCTGGAACAAATAGCAAATATCATCAGCATGAGCCACTCCCCGCAGATCCTCATTCTGGAAGATTTTCTTGTAAATATTGCGTCCGCCAACGTAGTCCAGTCGATAAAAGTACAATGGCGACTGCGTTTGAGAGTTGACATGAATCTCCGCGGCTCTCTGCATATCCATGCTGAAGTGATAATCACTGAACAGATCCACCATACTGTTAAGATGCTGCATGGTCAATGTCTGGCCGTTGAAGTAGAATTTTCGTATGTCGGCCGCCGCTTGCTGAGCCTCGGGGGCCTGTGGATCCGGCACCAGATCACGCGGCACCGTTCGTGCCAAATCCTCTTCGTAGTCCTCAAGTTTCAGCTTGGCCCTCGAAATCATGGCCAGTCCTTCCGCCGAGTTGTAGCCCATGATCATGGGCATTTTGCCCACATGATCCTTCGTGTGCATCAGATCCAGAATATTCTGATCGATGAAACTGTCTGGACTGCTGGCAGCCTCGAGCACGGGCTTGAAGGCGAACGGCAGGTGGCGGCGCCGCTCATCCGCTGTCAGAACCTTCATCGTGTTGGCCAAAATGCCAACGGGTTTCACCTTCTCAGACTGCAGAAAGGCCAGCAGGGCCTTTGTGTTGCCGCCGAAATCGCCGCCGCCCAGGAGTTCGGCCAGACGACGGGTCTTGTAGGCTGCATCCTGTTGAAACACCCATTCCATGTTGCCCGTTCCGCTCTGCATGATGGCCTTGTGGAAGAGCTTGTTGGCGTGCCGCGCATACGTGTGCAGGTGCACGGACGCCGCGCCAGCACTTTCGCCGAAGAGCGTCACATTGCTGGGATCACCATTGAAGCTGGCAATATTCTCCTGCAGCCACTGCAGAGCCATGCGCTGATCCTTCAGTCCCATGTTGCCGTATATGCCCTCCTCGGGCAAACTCAGGAATCCCAGGGCACCCAGGCGATAGTTCAATGTGACCACAATGACTTCTTGTTCCATGAGCTTGGCTGGAAAGTGACTGCAAAGATTTGGATTCAGACTTTAGGCGACATTTTGGTCCACTCCACTCACAAGTCGCTGTTGCCGTTGCCAACTAAGTAGCCGCCGCCGTGAATCCACACCATGACGGGCAGGGGCGACGCTGAACGTTTGCCCTTGGGCGCATACACATTGAGGAAGAGACAGTTCTCGGAGCCGGCCACTTCGGCGATGAAGGGATCGCGTTGATGCGACACATCCCTCTCCCTGCTGCAGTCCAGCTCATGCTGCTCGAAGCGCTCCTGCGGCACGGGGCTCTAAGGGTGCCAAGTAAAATAAATAATCTCTCTCTGGCAGTTTTTCTGCTGTGCTTACGCGAAATCTGAGACTGCCAACAGGTGGCTCCGCATAAGGTACGCCCAGGAAACTGTTGTACTCCAGGCCACTGGGCAGCCGCTGTTGCTGGCCCACAACAATGCCCTGCTTCACGGGAATTTTCACCTGCGGTAAGTAAATTTCCATTAATTAAGAGAGATTTATTGCACAGATGTTGCGGAATTTACCTTCATGCTGCTGTAGAGTCTAACGAGTATGGACTGGCCGGCAGTTCGTAGCATTTTGCTGTCCCAAATTATGCTAGTCTGCCCCGTGTAGACAGACCGTCCGACTATCTAATCGCAATGCAATTATTCGGCAATAACAAATCCAAAACCTGATTCCAACGCTGACGGACTTTGCACCGAAACTCTGGCCGAAACAGCTGACGCGGTGAATTAACCCGTCACAGTGCCAGGGGGTAGAAGTTCGCACGCAACGAAAGCAAACCATAAACTAATTTTGGATTAACATCAGTTCTAGCTAAGCAATTGTCATGCTTAATCATCATTTATGATTTATCAGTTGCTGCTCAAGCAGATAGTCCAAAGTTCCCTCTAACCCGAAACCAAATATAAAATAATATAAAATGTTTTTTGTTTTGTTTTGTTTACACATTTAAAGATACATTTAAAATGTTTCTAGGGTTTATTTGACTAGTTCCATTTCATAAACAGTAATACAAGTTCATTTATGGTTTTGGTTTCTTCCACTATTCGCATTATTCGACGAACTCTGGCCGCGATGTACGATGGTTGATTGCTTGGTTTGGCAGCGGTGGGGGGCGGCCCCACAACCCAATCGTAGAACTAACAGTTTGGGCTTGAAGAAATTTGGTGTTTAGTCAGAAGGCCCTCCCCCGCATGGTGGAGGGACCAACTTGAAAAAGGTGTGAGCTTTCTTCGCCCCCAAACATGGGTAGCCAGCTCACAGTTGGATCGGGGGGCACGCCGCGCACACACACAAACACAAGTCGCGCGGAGTTCTGTAAAGTTGGGTTGGGGAGGGGGATGGGTTTACAATAAAGGATAAGGGTAATATAATAATTGTTAATTAATTAACTTTAGTTTAGGTTTTTAAGCATAGTTCACACCAAAAGTTGAAAACATTTACACTTATGTACATGCACACAGGACACACATTTAACAGACACATACATCCAAACACTTAATAAACATTTATATATATATATATATGTAGGTATATATGTGGTAGAATATGTGGTAATAGTAATAATTAGCAAACACACTTCCAGGAGTGCCTCGGAGTGCATCCTTTCCATGCCAGTTGCAAGTGTTTGCGTGTGTGTTTCGAGACTCTTTTAGCCATGGTTTTGTTTGTTGATTTGATGATTTGTTCTTCTACTTTTGTCGATTGGTTGTTTACATTTAAATAAAGGGTCACAAATTGTTTTGGTTTTACATAATAGTAAATTGGTGTTTGTTCTTCCTCTCCTTCTGTTATCTTCGGTATCCGCATATCCTAAATATTTAATCCGTATATCGTAGTCGTCAACATGGGTCGCGGGTTCTGTTCGTTTCTTAAAACCTCCTCAGGGCCAGGGTTCGCTTCAAGTAGAGACAAATGGCCCTGTGTATCAGCTCGTATTGCTCAGAGTTTTGGACCATGCCGCCGCGCTGCAAGCGCAGATTGCACACAATGCCCAGCACGTCCACGAAGATGTCTGGCATCTTGGGTAGCTTGTCAAAAGTGGGCGGCTCCTGGTGGTCAATTATCTGCCTAATATGCCGTATGGTGTTGCATGTGAAGCTGCTGTCGCTGTCGTCGTGCTGCGCCTCCGAGTTCAGCTCAAACTCTGCCGCGTTCAGAGCTTTGGTTAGCATGCCGGTGAGGGAGTAGGCCAGCGACTGACGCAGCTGTCGCACGGCATTCAGTATGGCCGTGAAGCAGCCAGTTCGCCCGATGCCAGCCGAGCAGTGGATGACGGGCAGGGGCTGCACGGCATTGAAGATGTCCTGCTTATAGATGTCCAGACGCTGAGCCGTCAGATGGGCATTGCGCACGCTGCGACTCTCGTCGTAGGTGTCGAACTCCGACTCGCATTTGCCCAGATTCAGGACATGCAGACAAGTGTCCAGCAGCGTATTGATGTCCCGCGGCGAATGGTGATCGGGCCAGTCCGGATACCAGTAGTGATAGCAGCAGATCTTCTGCAGATAATAGCTAGC
This sequence comes from Drosophila subobscura, assembly GCF_008121235.1. NCBI lineage: Eukaryota > Metazoa > Arthropoda > Insecta > Diptera > Drosophilidae > Drosophila > Drosophila subobscura. The sequence goes on from NC_048531.1 coordinate 5,244,345, forward strand.
CGTTTGCGGCACATGGATGCAGTAGAGCAGCACAAACTTGCGCACCGAGTAGCCGTTTCGCCGCACAATGCCCACGTTCTTCACCAGAAAGAAGTTGCTCTGCCCCGGCAGACTCTCCAGCACTTCTCGGTCCAGCGTCACCTTCAACGACTCGACGCCAATGTGCTGATAGCTGAGATCTTCGAGCTCATTGAGTGGCGGCGGTGCCACCGCAGTGTCCGGCACAGTTGCGGGCTGCAGATGCTGATCAAAGTATGCCCTGGCAGCCGCACTCAGTCGGAACACCTCGCACTTGGCGGCCACAGCGAATATCTCATTGAGATCGATGGGAAAGTAAATGGCGCACTTCTGTCGATTTGCCTCGGTGAAGTTGGTCAGCATCACGATCTTCTGGTAGTACTGCTGCAATATCTGCGATCGCTCCATGTGCGGACTGCTGCTGCTGCCCCCGTCCACGCAGCGGCGGATGTAGCGCTGCGTGTTCTGGTGGATCATCAGCCAGAACTCGTAGATGGTGTTGGGCAGCGGGCCCTGGGTGGCCACATAGCACTTGGACACGTAGTCGGGTCCCTGCAAGAGACAAAAACCAGAATCATTTCAATACTTATGAGCGGACAGGGACTCACCTTGATATAATTGGCATTGATGTAGGGCGCATCCTCCTGCTGCTGCTGGTGCTGCCCCTGTTGCTCCAGACTGAGCAGCTCGCTGGCCTCGGGCTCGAGCAGCACACGGGAATGCTCGTTGGGCAGAATCGTCTTGTAGCGATTCTTTGTTTGGGAGCCAAAGACCATGGGCTTCTCCTGATGATTGAGCGGCAGATCCCAGAACTCCTTGTGCAGATCGCAGAAGATGCGCTTCTGTTCGGCCTCCTCCAGCTGCGGCATCGACTGCACAATCCGCTTCACCACCGCCTGGTAGCAGGCGAGCAGCTCGCTGTCCTCCGAGCTGGGTGGCAGCTGATTCGTGGGCGTCTCCAGCTCTGCCTCGCGACCATTCGAGCCCAAAACCGGCGGCTGTTCAATGATGTTCTTGTTGGTCTTGTAGCTGTGATCGAACACATGATTGAGGCGTATCAAGTCGAACTGATTCAGCGGATTGGAGGCACTCTGCAGCATCTGGATGCTGGCCAAGTAGATCTTGAACTCCTCGCTGGTCGTCTGCGGCGACAGGGGCCGTGTCATGATGTTGCGCACCGTGCCGGCGCAGGTGCAGGCAATGCTCTGCTCGGTACTGGCCGGATCCTGCACCGGATTGGGCTGCAAATCAGAGGCAGAGCCGAAGCACACCTGACCAAAGAACTGCGAGCTCTGCTTGTTCGGATTGGTGTTCAGGTTCTCGGTGCTGAAGAACTTCCGCTGGTGCGGGGCCTGGCTGGAAGCAGCACAGCTGCAGACAGTCACCTTGGGCTGCTGTCCCCCACACACATCCGGCACGGGCAGCTCGCCTCCCCCGACGCCCAGAATGCTGCCCATGTTGAGGGTGAGACTCTGATTGGAGCCACGTCGCTCCAGCAGTCCACGTTTGGGTGTGGGCACATTCGAGCCGGATCCAGAGCCCGTGGAATTGGTGCGCATGCTCAAGCGGTTGTACTTCTCGGCATTCAGCATCGCCTGCTGCTGCTGCTGCAGGTCGCCGCACGAGGTGGTGGTGTGACCCTTCAGGGTGATGCTGTGCGTGGATCCCCGCCTGCGGAATAGGCCCTGACGATTGCCCTGGCTGCTGCTGCTGCTGGCAAGATGCTGTGGCGTCTGTTGCTGACTGGCGCCCGCCAGCTGTGCTGCTCCGCTGGCCGTACCGCCGCCAGCATCCAGGTTGCAGCTGGACTTTGAGTTGAGTATGGAGCCGAGGCTGTAGTTGGAGATGCTGAGGCCGCTGTTCATCAGGTTGCCGCACGAACTGTGCAGATTGAGCGTGAGACTGTGGTTGGAGCCACGTCGCTGTAGGAGATTCATCGATGAGGTGGACACCGTCGTCTTGGCCTGCAGATTCGGCATGGGCAAGTCCATGGACTTTTGCTTGAAGGGCGACTCCTTGGCAGAGGAACTGCCGCCGCCGCTGCCACCGCTGCCGCCAGAGGAGAACTCCACCAGAGTGAGGCATTCGGGCAAGGTCTTCAGATTCGTGCTGGACGAGTGCAGCAGCTGGTTGTGCTTGTGGGCGCTGCGCGGAGCCAGAGTGGCGCCCAGGCCAAACTTGGAGCTTCCGTCCATGCTGCAGGCGGACTTCAGCTCCGCGGCACTGCGCTGGGGCGAGTCGCTGAGGCTCATTTCCGAGTCCAGTGAGCTCTGGGCCGTGCTGGTGCTGCCGTGATATGGATTCTGCTTGCGATGGTACATCAGCCAGTTGGGATTGTCGATGCCCGGCGACTTGCGGCGCGGCGTACGACGGGCACTGTGACTGTTGTCGAGACGTGAGAGCGATGTCGAGTGTATGCCGGCGGTGGAGGTGGGCTGCTGCAGATGATGGATGTGTATGCCGCCGGCCAGGGGCTTGTTCTGGTTGTCCATCATGTCCTCGCAGCTGCCATGAGATTCGGTTATGTTGTGCACCACAATCGACAGCTCCGTCTCGTTGGCCGCCGAGTCCAGGGAGCGGGCCTTCTCCTTGGTGCTCTTGATGGTGGGCGTCTTTGGTTTGGGCAGCGGCGACACCTGCCCCCCACCAGAGTGCTTGATGGGCACATCTGTGATGCGAATGGTGAGATTATTCTTGTTCTTGCGATTCTTCCGCCCCTCGGCCCGCTGCTGATCCTGGGGTTGCTCCGCACGTGCCAGCTCGGCGGCCAGCGACTCCTTGCCCCTGAATCGCTGCATCTGAGCCGCCGCCTCCTCGATATGTACTGCATCGATGGGCGGCTCCTGCACGACATGATGATCGATCTCGGGGAAGCGAAAGAAGTTCCCGTTCTTGTAGCCCGCCGAATTGATAATGTTCAAGGGGGACCCATGGCCGGACAGATTCAGATTGTTAATGGACGACAGCAGCTTGGGCGAATAGGTGAGGCGACTCGCCTCCAGGCCGACGGGCGTCGAGGAGGATTCATCTCTGAATATAATTGTGGGTGAGTTGTGCTCGCTCTTGGACAGATACAGAGTGTTCTCCATATCGTCGCCAGACTTTGGGATCGTGTTCTCCTTGTCGGTGGTGCCTGTGCTGCTGGCGATGTGCGGTGAGCAGGATCGTCGATCGTAGAGCGAGAAACGCTTGAACTTTCGATTCAGTGTGGGTGACTGTGTGCTGCCGTGGTGGGGTGCATTCGGGTGGGCGATGGTGAACTGCTTGGGCGTATAGGGGCGTGTCGCATCCTCTACATCGTGGTCGGGCGCCTCTGTGGTGAGTAGTGTGGCGGTGGTGGCTGTAGCTGTGGCTGTGGCGGGGGCGACAACAACACCCCCTGGCGAATGCGTTGTTGTTTCGATTGTGGGCGATGGGAACTCAAAGGATGTTTGCATAAATTCCATGGGTGTGAAGTACGGTGTGCTCTTGTTGCTCTCCACATCCTCGCCATCAATTGTGGTCGGGTAGGGGGTCGGGGGCTGGGGGTATTCAATTGATGCATTTTCCTTGTTGTTGTTTTTTAACTTGTCCATTATACACACACACACACATACGCAAGTGCAAAAGCAAGGCGCACAAAGCGCATTCGCTTTGCCCCGTAAGTGCTTGGTTCCTCCTCACTCAATAAACATGCTTCCCTGCACAATCTATGCACTTTCTTTGATTATAACTATATCGCCATCATATGAAAATCATCATTTTCACAACACAACATTTTCTTTCGAGCACTAGGGCTCAGTGTGACCGCGAATTATCGATCAAATATGCCGTCTGACCCTCAGAAATATACGTTTTCCTTTGCGTAAATCTACCTAACCGCATATCATTTTCATCAATTTTGATATTCTAGCTAATATTACCAGACAGTTGGAGCTCCCAACACAGAAACTATAATTTAACCCGATTGAAGATTGAATTTTAAACCAGATATGCTTATTTTCATGACTACTCTTAATTGGCTTGTTTTCAAAACACAAAAAGGGTAAGAAAAAAATGCATTACACGTAAGTGGGAATGAAGTGTAACGTAAGTGTGAATGACTGCTACGTCATTTGACCGCTTGTTGCATGTTAACCGTTGTATGGCTTTTAAATACCCTATTTCACTTGATTAATGTTTAAATTCCGTTTTCAAAACTGCTTTTAAACATTTATAATGGGTTTATCTTAGAATAATAGAAAGAGAAAATTCCCCAGAGGAAGAATTAAAAAAACATTCGCATGGGGGTTTCAATACCATGTTCTTTAATAACCTTAAATATTAATTAAGCTACATTTCGAAAAGTTTATAATAAACAATATGCCGCAAAACGCAAATCGATTATTAACACACTTTTATAATTTGTGTGTATAAAATACTTGTTTGACTGAAATACTGAATTGTAAGACCAGAGCAATTTACAGTATTACTCCTTGCCTGCCGGTTGGCAGGTCTGTTTTGTTAACCGTGGTTTAGTGGGCTTTGACTATGGTTTCTAAATCGGTCTATTACCATGCAACCACATCTGATGCATGGCCCTAGACTGCGTCAAAAAGGCATCTGCCTCCAAGTCCAGTCGTTGAAATTGCCTGTCGTTCATCTGGACGTTCAAGGGTTTGTCTTCAACTGGCTTTCGGGACAGAGGCAGTTTATTCCAGAAAGGATCTGAGCACTGAGTGGCCAAAATTTGCTGCAACCTGTCCAGATGATAGCTGAGATAACTTTCGCAATCGGTGAACTCCGGAGGAGAATTTTCCTGCCCATTAGCCCCAGGAAGATCCATGGGCGCTGGCAAGGCATCGAATGAAGCTTCAGATTCGGTACTCTGGAAGCGAGCGCCGTATAATTCCAGTTCCATGCCACTAGAGTCGGTTTCTCCACTCTGGGACTCCTGGGACTCATCCTGAGAGTCATTCAGAGAGTTATTCTGGTGCTCCAGGCACTCATTCTGGCGCTCATTCTGAGGCTCACCCTGCGGTGCATTCTTTGGTTGTTTTTTCTGAAAAAACTGTTCGGGTTTTTTCAGCTGCTTCGGGACTACTTTCGCGATCTGTTTTTTTCTGCTGCACCTCTTGGACAGTTTTTCTCTCAGCAATTGGTTTCTTTTTAGCCACGGGTGGCGTCTCCTTCTTATATAGCATAACAAGATGTGGCTTGGGCTCCTCGTCGAATATCGTAAAGTTTGAGTCGATTGTCGCCCGCCTGTTGGCTTTGCACGGCTTTTGCTGCTTCCCGACACGTGGCGGTATGGCCATTTTGACGTTTGCCATTTGTTGGGCCGCAACGACATTCTCGACGGCCGCCGCGTAGCTGATGCCTGGCGTGACCGCGGCACCCACTGCCCTTGGGCTCGCACTCTGTAGGTGCATGTACGCGCCCAGCGGTTTCTGCCGCACGGGTACGACAAGGCAGTGCGCTGAAGCGCAGTTCGAATCTCCAACAGAGGCATTGTGGCTGCGCCCCAAAATTGATGGAGACGGCGTGGTCCCACGTCCCATGGCAGTGCTTTCCACTGATCCTGGCACAATCTTGCCCTGAAATATGATTTTGTTCAAGGCGAAATAATTGAGACAACAAAATCGAGAGCGAAACTTACAAATGTTTTGATATTTGGTACGCTCTTTTCTGCCATTTTTCTGGATTTAAATTCCCGTGCGTGTTAGCTCCTCTGTATTTAAGAAAACAAAACTAAAAATAATAATTCTCCGCTCTCAAATAAGTTTCCAATGAGTTTTTGTTGTAGTAGCACAAACCAATGTGACTGAGAGACTGTCAAGATCTGAGTCTCTGCTCCTGATATATTTTTCATAAAAAAAAAACTGAATTTTGTGTATCGATTTTCAAAATGTTTGCAGCCACACTGCTGCAACGTAAACTGAGCCTGGCTCTGCCGCACGCGTAAGTTTAGCCCTTTATTGTTTGTTCTTTTTAGCAATCATTTATTAGTAAACATTTGCTACCTGCAGCTTTCGGCCTGTGCCTCAGATGAACTACAGTGACACGAAAGCCCCGAATTTCTACATGTGGGGCGGTGGTTTGGGCAAGCTGCAGGGTGGCCTCAAGGAGGAGGAATACTTCACCACAGTAAATCTGGATCTGATTGACAAAATGCGCGACAAGAAGGCCATCGCCGAGTATCTACCCAATTGGGATGAGTACAACAAGGCCATAAACAATGCCGCCCTCTACACCACCGCATTGATGAACAAACACAAGAACGTACGCGAAGAGGCGTTTTTCATGTCCGAGGTAGGTTCACTTATCTAGCTGGAATTAATTTACATTTCTTAGCTTTGAATTTTACAGACTGCTGATAACTTCAAAACGCTGCAGGAGCGCAACCAGAAAGAGGAGGAGGCTATTGTCAAGGACGTTGATGCTGCTGGCAACATGCTGGAATAGCTTGAATAGTTAACCGTTTTCGTTTATAATTTCAGTGTTAAGGTGGGGTGAGCAAAGAGGATGGGTGAAAGTTCTGTGCACAAATAAAATTGTTAGTTTCTTTATTTTGAATTTAATACGTAATGGTTCTATTTATCGATAACATAGTTGGTTTTATTTTCTCTAGTTGGCAGCACTCGCTTTGAAAGATCAGCTGAGGCGCGCGCGCAAGTTTCACAAACTTTCGCAATCGTTTTGCATAAATCACACTTTATATATATCACATCACACTTGGATATACTATATACTTGATTGGTATATAAGGGAAACATGTTTACATTGCGTCGTCTCAGTCAGCGCTTGTATCCAAAGCAAATTCAGTAAGCTCCATGAACAACATTCTAGAAATTGCATAAGAAAATAAGATTTATACATATATGTGAATTATATTCTATTTTCAATCTGCAGGCATTTGAAAATGTCACAAATCGGTGAGCTCGGCAGCGGTGCCGGCAAGGGTGGTGGCGGCGGTGGCAGCATCCGCGAGGCAGGCGGCTCTTTTGGCAAAATGGAGGCTGCCCGCGAGGAGGAGTTCTTCCATAAGCAGCAAAAGGAGCAGCTAAAGAAGCTGAAGACCCAGACGGAAGCCAAGGCACCTGAGACGGACAAGAAATGAGAAAACTGATTTGTTTTTAATTGAAAATCGTTATTTAAAATATATACTATGTATGTTTAAAGTTGCTGTAACGCTTTAAAAGTTCATTGCTTGCGCCGGGTGAATGCCAAATCAGCTGTTCGATACTTTAACTCTGTGTCCCTGGGTCCACCCTGTCATTTGTTTACGGATCGTAGTAGGCAACAAAGCAGGCGATTGATAACAAAATGCTGATAAAGCATTCATGGAGACCTACAGATGCCCGCTTCTAGGCATCAGCAGCTTCATACAGTTCTTACCGGTTTGTACAAGTGTCTGGACACTGCCAGCGGACAAAGACAAAGTGCCGATGGCATCGACTATACAAAACAGCCTGAAAGTGGCACTTAGGAAGCGCATGAAGGATGCGCTCAAGCGCCTGGATGCAGAGTCCATAAAGCGGCAATCGCATGCAGTCACCGCAAAGGTAAAGCGCAGGCCCGGGGCCCATGACTGCGTGACGTTCATTCGGTTTGCCCCTTTTAGGTGCTGCAGAGCGAGGCCTTTCGGCAGGCGCAGCGTGTGAGCATCTATTTGAGCACCAGCGGCGAGGTGGACACCACGGAGCTGCTCTGCGAGATGTTTCGCCTGGAGAAGATGGTGTTTGTGCCGAGCTACGAGGGCGCAAGCATGAAAATGGTGCGCCTACGTGGCATGGAGGAGTACGAGAATCTGCCCCTGACCAAATGGAACATCAAGCAGCCCGACTTCAAGGATAATCGCGAAGATGCCATGACCAATGGTAAGTTGCAACTTGCTGTTAAGAGCTTTTAATCTCATCTCTGTTGCTCTTGCAGGTCACGGCATTGATCTGTTTATTGTGCCCGGCGTGGCATTCACACGCAATGGTGCTCGCATGGGCCATGGCATGGGCTACTATGATAAGTTTCTGCGCCATCACTCGGACAAGTATCCCCACAAGAAGATCTCCTTGATGGGCCTGGCGCTCAACGAACAGATTGTCGGCCAGGAGGAGCTGCCCATGGACAGCCACGATGTGCGCTTGCATAATGTTATAACCGAAAATTGAACTTAGATACGAGCTTTTCAGCATATTTTATAATCAAGATAAACTGACATTTTAAAGGGATATTCCCCCATCTTCCAGGAGATATTGCTTGTTCCATTCTTAGCGCAGATAGGGCGGTCGCGAGCGCAGGCCACGGCCACGCGATCTGCCACTGTAGTGGGGCGAGGAGTAGTGCGAGTCGCTGCCGCCAAAATGCGACTCCGAGCTGGAACGATACGACCCACCGCCGCCAGACTCTGTCCAACTGGAGGGCGAGCCCATGCGCATCATTTTCTTTTGTCTGCCCAAGGAAAAAGGTGAAAAATTAATTCAAAATTCAGTTGGAAGTTAAGTATTTTCCTTACCTAAAGGCAGCCGCTGCCGAGATGCGAGATCCCCGATTGCGTCCCACTCGCGAGCCCCGCAGCATGGACGGTATCTTGTTGTAGCCCGTTGGACCAGTGGGCTGTGCCCCACAGGTCTCCAGGGCCAGGAAGTCATCGACATGCAGCGACGGAGGACGTGAGGTATTGGGCGGACGCGAACGGAACAGATCGCCGCGAGAGGGTGGCGGCCGGGCAAAGCCTCGTCCACGCACCGCCGAGACAAACATTTTCTTCTCTGGCCGCCCGGTGGCGGGCTCCACCTCCACACGTCGTGTGCGGAAGCAGGGCGCTGTGGGCGTCATCTCGCGGTTGGACTGCGGCGAGCCGGACAGATTCAGCGTGCGCTTCGAGTCGCCGGAGGTGGCCAGGTCCGGGTTGAGGCAGACATTGGCCAGGTCGGTGAGGTCGCAGGCAATGCGCTCGTAGAGCGGCTCGTTCATGTCCTCGATCACCTCGATGGGCAGCGGCTCCAGCCAGTAGCGTGCCGTGAGCTGGGGATTCTCGGCCGTGGCGCAGTATCGCGTGAATATGGGACGCGCCTCATACTGGGTGACAATGCCCTCGGCTTGGGGCAGAAAAGGTTCCACGCTAAGTGATCCACTGGTGCTGCTGGCTGTCGGAGTGGCCAGCTCACTTTCGGTCTCCACGGCGGCGGCGGCAGGCAGCGTTTCCAGGCTGGCGCTTGCCTCCTGCCTGGAGGCATGCAGAATAATCAGTTGCTTGAGGTCGCACAGTGCCGCCTCATTGGCCACCGCCTTGTACTTGTCGAGCACGCGCAGGATGCGTGCCAGCACCGGCGGCCTGGCCATCTCAATGTCCTGGAACTCCACCAGTTGTGCCAGCTCCGTGGCGCCCAGCTTGAGGGTGCGATTGGGCATCGCAGACATCGGCGGCGGCGGCTCAATTTGCGTGAGCGAACGGAGCAGCAGGATCAGCGACTCGATGTTGGCATGGTACTCCACCGTCTCGTTGTGCAGGATGACGCGCTCCATCCAGGCCTGGAACTCGGTGAGCTTCTGCTTCAGCAGCTGCGCCAGGTGGTAAAAGGTGAAGCTGCCACAGGAGAAAATATCAGAAATCAGAAATCAAAGCACAAATCAAGGTCTGATCTGGGTAGAACTTACTCGTGCTCCGTGAGTATCACCAGATTGCGCACTGCCAGTATGGATATACCATGGGTGACCTCCACGCTGGTTAGATTACTGAACACAGCATCGATGATGCGCGGTATGAGTTCCTTGGGTGGCAGAGCGGCGGAGAGATTCAGCGCTGGCAGAGCCGTCGATTTGTGGAATATCAGCGAGATGCCCGAGTCCAGGAAGCTGTCGAGGATGCGATGCACCGCCTCCTGGCAGTTGGTCACCACCTCGTTGAACTCATTGAGCGCGAGCAGCGATTGGAAGAGCTCCCAGAACTTGCCGGACAGAATCGACAGCATGGAGCTCTTCAGCGGCGCAAAGGCGCACAGGCGCGTGGAGAATCGCAGCAGACGCTCCAGATTGGTGGTGGGAATGCAGTTGGATGTCTGGTACTCGGTGCACAGCAGCTCCGTGATTGTCTTGGCTATCAGCAGCGTCATGTTCGGGGCCAGATCCGAGAGCTGCATGCAAACGCGCTGCAGCAGCTCCGCCAGCTGGGGGAAGCTCGAGGGCGCCAGGGCCTCCACCAGCTTGGCAATCTGTCCGCTCTGCGGATGCAGATGGGCGGACCAGAGCTTCCGCTCGGTGATCAGTCGCTGCTTGTGCTGCTGCTTCAGTTGATCGCACAGCGGCTGGGGCATGGGCAATGGCAGTGGCAGCAGTTCCGCCAGCAGTTTGAGTCCTGTTTGGGTTGGAGCTCTGGATTAATGACTCGAGTCTCCCATGGAAACACTCACCTGGTATGAAGTGGGCGGGTCCATCGATGTTCTTCAGCACCTCGCGTATCATCAGCGTCCAGAGGGACTTGTGCAGCGACTCTGCATCCTGCTCGTGCGGCTGGGTGTAGGCCAACAGGCTCTGCACCACCTCCAGCTTGCACTGCTCCACCTCAGCGCCCGCCTGGCAGCGGGAGGGATAGTAGAAGAGCAGATAGTACACCTTCACCAGGTGATCGATGGCCGTGAGATCCTTGTAGGTGCCGTCGCGGCACAGTATGGCGTAGGAGAGCAGCTCGCGCAGGATCTGCAGGGTGGGCAGCATGATCTGGCAGCAGTGCACGCCCTGGATGGTCATCAGTGCGGGTGCATGGATGCCTGGCTGCTCGAAGTGCGCGCACAGCCGCTCCATGATCTGCAGCAGCAGCTGGACCCCATCCGCCGCATACAGCTGCAGGGCCACAAAGCGATGCTTCAGCTCCTCGGTGCCGTGCGACTTCTGGCCCGTGCGGCTGATGGCCAGGAAGCGGAGAATGCGCAGCGCCATGATCAGATCGCCGGGGAACGTGGTCAGATAGTCGAGCGAGCGCGTAATCACCTCCACCAGGGGCATGATGTCGTCGTAGACAAACACATTGATGGCCTCCAGGGGCTTCATGTAGACATACATCTCCTGCAGCACCGCCGACACCGAGGGCTCGAAGGTCTCGTGGTTCTTGGCCAGCTCCAGTATGACGCCACCGTGCTCGATGAGGTAGTCCAGCTGCTCGCAGTAGCGCACACAGGCGTCCACCATGTCCACGGCATAGCTGAGCACCGGACTCTTGTACTTGGTGCCCGGCGAGCTGAGCAGCTGGCGCTGCGTCTGCAGCCGCTGCTCCTTCTTGATCAGATCCATGAAGATCTTCAGGTTGTTGTTGAGGCCCAGCACCTCGACGGTGTGCTGTCGGCCGGCAGGATCGCAGGTCTGCGAGTAGATCGAGTGCATGTGCGTGGCTATCTTGATGGTGTCGTACTCGGGGCAGGCGGCCGTGAACACAATGGCGTCCAGGTGGTAGCGCGTCTGCACCTTGTAGGCCAACTCGATGCCCAGGCGCGCGAGGCGGGGGAGCACTGGCCGCATTATCGGCTGTCGCACAACAGGCGGTGGCGGCGCCAGCTTTGGCTCCTCCTCTTTCGGCTCATCCGATTTCTGCTCCTCACTCGCATCCATTGGCTGCTCCTTGTCCTGTTCTGCCTTTGGCGTTTCATCTGTCTTCGGCTCCTCCAGCACATGCGGCCTGGGCTGGCTGGGCACCTCGTCCAGGCCGAGGAGTATGGACACGATCATTTGGGTGACGGGAAAGGCATCGTCCACAAAGTAATCAATGCCCACATGGGACAGCAGCAGAGTGTGCATCAGGTCTAGGGTGCAGAGGAAAGTGGAGGGCGGCACCTCCCTGGGATTGCTCAGAATAATCAGCACAGACTCCGCGAGCGAGTGCTGGACAAAGTACGACTGGAGGGCATTGCCAAAGCTCCGCTGGGCCGTGGGATCGATGAGCACTTCGAACTTCTTGGAAACGGGCAGGAAACGGCGCGGCTGCTGGTAACTCAGTTGGCTGTTGGTCAGAGCGTCCATGAGCATCTGGAAGGCAAACTCAATCCTCTGACAAATCTCCAATCGGCTGGCATCTGGCGTTGCTTCCGTCCCCACACTGGCTTCTCGATCCACGAAGATCTGGCGGCAGCATTGCTGGACACTGGCCAAGGCCTCGTACAAGTGCAGCTTCTTGATGATGGCCTGCAGTGCGTATTTGGTTCTGGTCAGCTTGGCCGTCTTCAGGAAGTCCATGACCATCTGATAGCCATTTGTCTTCGCGGAGAGGAAGTGCTGCACGCCCAGGCGGGTGTCCAGCATGGCATAGACGGCCTTCAGCAGCTGCAGCTTAATGGACAGGGCCATGTAGGGCTCCTTGTAGAGGCTGAGCACGGCCTCGAACAGATCGAAGCCCTGCTCCTGCAGCAGGTGGCCAAAGAGCTGCTCATTGCTGCCCAGCAGCTCGGCCATGCGGGCACCCAGCTTGATGTGGCGTATCTTGAATGCGGGCTGCGGCTGCACGCAGGCCGCCTGGAAGCTCAGCGCCACCTGCAGCACATTGGCCGCCTGTCGCAGATGCACATCGTCGTGGCTGAAGAACTGCTGCAGCACAAAGTTGCGCCGCTTGTAGTGCTGCGAGAGATAGCCCAGCTGGTTGTTCAACTGCTCGCCCAGGTAGACAAACTGCTCGCGCTCGTCCGCGCTCAGGCCGTGCTCGTCGCTGAAGGCGGTGACGCTCTCGCAGCGTGTCTGCAGCGACAGCTTCTTGAAGAGCAGCCGCAGCGTTTCCAGCTCCTTGCTGAGGTGCGCCGCCAGGTCGCCCTCATAGATGAGCAGCGGCCGCTGCCACGGCTCGAACGCATCGATGGCTGGCGGGGCAACGGCGGCGGCAAACTCCAGCTCACGCTCGTACTCGGCTGCCGCCGCCACGTCCTCGGACTCGTCCTCTTCGTCATCGCCAATGATCTCGTCGTCGCTGAGAATCGGCTCAAATTGTTCCTGGGGTGTGCCAGAGCGCTCCTCATCCTCCCGGTCGCGATGCAGCGACTCCGACGAGTGTCGATAGCCACGCGTGGCCTGCATTTTGTAGTGGGATCGTGAGTCGTCATCGTCGTAGTCTATGGCATCGGGTGAGCGCGGTCTGATGGGTGAATCAATCGATGCTGGCGGCGTTCGTGGCCACTTGTGCTCATCTGCGTCCGAGCGGGAGCGATCGGAGCGCTTGCGACGCGACCGATGGCTGGAGTACTCCGGGGAACGCGACCAATCTCTCGACCCCTTGTCGCGCGAACTGAAATCAAAGCGAATAATGTTATTCATAGAACCTCCTGGAGTGGCTGGAGCTTGTTGCCTACCATCTGATGTACTCCCTTTCGTTGCTCTCCGAGTGCGTGTGCGTCCGCATGGGTGGCGGTGGTGGCGAGCGGTCCGTGGAATGGGTGGAGCGTCGCAGGCGACGCAGCTCTCGCTGCTCCTCCTCGGCATGTTGATGGTAGTGCTGCTGATGATCACGCGACAGCCCGTACTCCAAGTCATCGTGCTCGTAGTCGCTGACGACGGCCTTGTGCGGCACCAGCAGCTCGGCTGGAATCGGCTCCGCCCACTCATCCTTCAACACCTCCTCCTGCAGCAGGACATTGTGCGCCTCTGCGCTAAGATTGCACATCTCTGGGCCCGCAGGCTCGCACGGCAGCGTTGGACTGGCTATGGGCTGCGTCACCGAATTGGTCAAGACTCCATACACTGCCAGGGTGATGGTGCTGTACCAGCCGCGCAGGACGAGGCCATCGGTGGGGATCTTCTCCTGCGAACAGTCCAGATGGATGCAATCGTTCTGGTTGTAGCGCAACAAGCCCAGATTCTCGAACGCGGCACCCGGCATGCCCAGGTCGTTCACAAAGAACTCCAGATCGAATTTGGAGGGGTTTGTGGCGCCCAGACGAACGCCGCCCGGAAAGTCAGCCTGCACCCGGGCACCCAGCGGAATAATGCGCACTTGCGTGATGAACACCGGCTTCGGAAACTGCACCAGATCCAGGTTTATGTCCTACAGCAAAATGCGACGTGTGAACCAAAAGCCGTGTGTACTTTTGCGCTACTCACGGTTATATCTTCATGGGAAAAAGTGTCGAAGAACAACAGTTCGGCTCCATCGTCCACTTCGGTCATGTTGTCTGAGTGTTGTCTATCTCAGTAGTAGTTTTTATTCAGTTTTGTAAAACTATTTTCCCAAACAACCAAAATCGGGCGTCAAGTTAATTAGAGATGGACAAATCACATCGATACTATCTAAACAACCCTATTCAAATGCATTATTGAAACTAGCTAGTCTTGTAGAAACTTGTTTCATCCGTAAATAAATAAAACATTATAATTCTAGTGTTCGTTCGGTAAACAACTCTTTTTTGAGTTCAAAAATTTTCAATAACTTTATAATAATATTCAACATAAACTGAAGTACCTGGTCAATGCGGACTCATAATCTGCGACCAACCAATTTCGCTGTAGCGATTAAATATATAAAAACTAAATAAATAATGGTACCGTCCTAGCTAACAATGTTAACCCGAATATAAAAATCGAGTAATATTAATTTCAGCGATGAAAAAATGTATATGTTCTTAAACCCCAGGGATGCAAGCGATAAGAAATCAGGCCTGTTTTTTGCTCGACAGAAAATTTCGCAGCCAGCTTTTCGCAGTTGAGTACTCAGATCAACAGAAAATATACCAGAGTACTAAGCTTAATATGGAAACATTCCAATAAAAGGAAGTCATGAAAAATAACCGATCTTGTGGAGAATCGATTGATAAATCGGATGAAACTATAGTTTTTGCGCTAAGAACTCTAACTAGGATTGTAAAATTAAGCGGAATATCAAAGTCGAGTAAAATGCTATAGAATATCCAGTATATTTACGGTATACTTTTAAAATTGGAGGTACATTTGCTATATTTTTGAGGGTCGTGCGGTATATTTTATCAGCAACTCCGCGGTCACACCGGAATAAATACAAAAAAAACAAAACCGGAAAAAAATAAAAATTGAACGGGTCGGTTGTGGGCTGTTTCTGTTCGATTGACTGTTTTTCCGTACTTCGCTTTAGCAACACTCAAGAACCTACACATGAATGCTTTACTTTTGGTTTGCTGAAGTAAAGAAATTTAATTTGTTGTGCCACGGAATATACAAGACGGACTAGAGTGAATCGCGAATCTTTTGAAGAAGTCAAGAAGTTTGTGAAACAAATTGAATGAGTTGAGCGTCGTCGTCTTCCTTTGATCTGCCGCGAGTGTTCACCGACAAACGAAAGAGAAAGAGATAAGAGTGCGATACCATTATCAATAATCCCAGAACCCATCATGTCGATCTCGTGCAAATGCTCGAATTTTGTGGCTACCTCGTCCAAACTGCAGCAGCCCAGCCGCTCTTTTGACGTAACGGCGGAATACCGTTTGGCAACCAAATCTGGAGCCGGTGTTCCTCTGTCGACCGAGCTGTCGCAGGTATTCCAGCAAAAGTATCCCAGAGATTTTCCATTCTACACGGAGTTTATGAATTTCTTCAAGCATGTAAGTGTTGGGTCCTAGCAAAACTACTATTACTATAATTCAGTCAGGAACAATTCTATATACGCATCAGTGCGGTGTGCGTTTTCCAGTATTGATTGAGTGGGTAGTATGAGAGAGAGGGAGAGAGAGTAAGAGAGCGTAGCATAAAAATAAGCAACGACAATGGGCCTATGCTGGGTGCGAATGTGTGTGTGTATTATCGTTCTTTATGCTTTGTGTGCCGGCCTTTATGGCTTTTGCTTTTGCTTTTCCTATTTCTTTGCAGCCTATTCTTAAGGCACGCACAATCGTGCTCACAAACATACCCACACACTCACACATACACACGCATAAACACGCGTACACATGGGATAGGGTAGGCCTAGGAAAATGGAAAGGGAAGAAGAAATAGGGTCATGTCATCTATGAGAAACATGGATGGTGTGAGGCATGATGGCATCCCTTTTCCACTGTATTTTTCTGGTTTTATTTTTGGCTGGCGGCCCAAGTGCGTTTCCCTTGCCGCTCCTTCTCCATATTTATCTTCCTTTGGGCCAGCACCTGTTTAGTGCCTGGAACACCCTGTATCCGAGTACGCTCTCGCCTCCTTCCAACCTGATCGACGGTATTTTTAGTTCTCTGCGTCAGCTTCTGATTCTGTTTCGCTTGGGATATTTTGTTGTTTTTTTGTGGTGCCTTTTATGATTTATGCGCTTTTGCTTTCCGTTTGTCACGCCCTCTGTTGTAAGTAATTTGCATAATTTCATACACACTTTCCAGTTACTTCCCCCAAAAGTCGTCGCAAGGGGTAGGCCCTGGGCCTTGCTTGTGACTGGGGTTAAGTGAAGTCGAGTCTACATTTTAACATTTAAATTCTGTTCTCCCGAAATTCTATTGTTGTTATTTGTTGATTTCATTATCAAGCGTAAACTTTTAAAAACCCCGTCTCCCCCACCACCTTGAATGAAAGTGGAATCTTACCTTAACCCAAAAACACTATTATATTTTATTATTAATTCCATTTGTATTTTTCCATTCGATTATTCTTCCCCAACAAAGCAGAAACCCTCTCTCTCTCTCTATCTCTCTTTGTATCCACCATCTTGTCCACAATTTTCAAGGTTAAATCTTGCTATCCCCCCTTTTTCTTGTCTCTGTTATCCTACCACTTCATCCCCGTAGGCACTTGTCACGTTTTGACAACCACTGAGCTGATCCAAAGTTTGAGCAGCTTTTGGCCCACTCCAGAGTGTTTCATTGTGAAGGAGGTGGGTGTGGGTTCAGTTCAGTCATCAATATTTAAGTTTGTATTTTCTGTAATCACGTCCAATGCACAGCCCACCGCAACATAGGCATGTAATTTGAGTTTTGCATTTGTTTAATGCCAAATTGACTTGCGGTTGGGTTGGGAGATCGTTGTTTGCTATTGTATTGCAGCCACTTCAAAAGCGCTGGGGCGTACAACAACATCGGAGGCAACGAAAACCATCATCATAATAATGGGCAGAGTCGAGACAAATAGACCAAAAGTGTTATTTTGAATAATTCAAAGCTCAAAACAAAACAAACGCGAGAATAATAAGAAACCCGGCGAGCAATGACGAATAATAAATGCACTAACATACACATTACATATTGGGAAAAGATGTACAAATAAAAGTTTGATATGTACAAACCACCATCCAAAAATCCCCATCAATTCGTAAATATCATACGATTTGCATTACCAGTGCCCTATCAATTCATTGGTACTGTTATACGTTAATAGAGTATGACTTATATTAAAACATACATACATACATTGTATATATCACAGCATATGTATGACTATGGATATATTGTACGTATGTATTCCTCTATAAAGAGAGCCCAAAACGGAACGAACGCTTTTAGAATAAATTACGAAACCAGCGACAAAACACACAAGCAAAAGAAGTAAAAAAGCACAAAGAGCAGGCAAGAAGAAGACGAAGAGTAGGTGGCGTGTGGATGGGGAGGAGAAGAAGAAGCAGGGCAGAAGGAGAGTGTCAGTGGAAGCGGGGCAGAGGCGCGGCTGAGGAAGAACAACAACGGCAGCAGAGCCAAAATACAAAACAAAAAACTTGTTTATAATGCTTTTTTTCTCCCTCCCGCTCGTTCTCTCAGCCCCTTCACTCCTCTCTCTCTTTCTCTGCGTGTGTGTGTGTGTGTGTGCCTTGTTGTTGGATAAACAAGTTTCTGAGATTTCCAAATGCGGCCGGTCCGGGGTTTGGATTCGGATTCGTCGTATTCATCAGTTGATGTCCGGGAAACCGGGGCCTGAACGTGGACTGTGGCTGGGCCTACTGGGCGCCCTCTCAGCGAGGGGGAGTCATATGTATCCATGGGTTACTGCGGGGAGATCAGAATGAGACACAGAAAGAGATGGTTTTGGGGCCTTTTGATGGTCCCTCAGCTGACAGGCAGTCAGCTGGCCGCACCCCCTTCAGCCCACACATCCGCACTTTATACAAGAGCTGCGTAGGCCTCTCCTAATCATCATGGGATGAGATGGGGGGACTGCGTCAAATGTTTAATATACACAATTTTATGCATAAATATTTTTCAAAATCCACTGTCCGACTTTTGTGTCTGTTTTTTATGGCAGATGGCGGAGGATGGGTTGGAGTGTGGGGAGCGGTTACAAGGTTGCATTTAACATTAAATTTGTTGTTTCTAATCATAATTACCATTCACCAAAAGCAAAACAACAACGATTATGATGGCCACACATATCCATTCTACGCTTACCCTCCACTGTAAGTAGAGTTTGACAGAGAGCATGTTTAACAGCAGTCGGGAGAGTAGTCAATAGTAAAGAGCCCTCACTGCCATGAGAGTGCAGTATCTTGAATACTGTATAGTTTGGGATGCATTAAAGAATGTTCGCTGCACTGTTAAAGGGCGCACAGTTTCAGAACAATTGCGATCGACTAACGGTTGTGTTCAAATTGCTTATTCTAATTGCCTCTTGCTTCTGCCGGCAGGCGGGTAGAGCTTCATTGCACGCCCGTCTCTTATCAATTTGCCGATTGTCCGGCGCTCACTTGCTAGACTCGCAGACTCTCTCGCTCTCTCTTTAGCACAAAAGCACACACACCTAGGTGTTTCTAGGTTATCAAACGGTAAAAGTGCTTGGACATGCACACTCACATGTGCAATCGCTGCGATTCTGCTGACGTCGCTTCGTCTGTCGTCAGTCGCGCGACTCTGCCTCTTTATACCCTTGCAGAGGATATAACGATTTTGCCCAAGGGTTTGCATAGAACCCTCCGCATCTGTGACAATATATAAATATAAAATTATCAAGATTGGATCAGCCATGAGTCGATAGTTCGTAAAAGCCGAAAAGGATCCATCCACTTTATGGATATGCAAGGGTATACACAGTGTCTGTCCCATTTCGGCGTGCGTTTCTCTCTTGTTTTCTATTTATTTATGGGTTTTAGTGTTGTTTTTCATGTGTGTTTTTATAGCCCTGCCTGTGCAAGGAAGAAGAGAAGAAAAACGAGCAAACGAGTCTTATGATAGAAACAACAAAGTCAACAGCTCCATTGCATTCATATGCTAATGCTGAGTTTATTTATAGACCGACTAATGAAATGGCGTTACGAAATCGAAAACCCTTTTCCAACCCATTGACTGATTGAAAACATTATTCAACAAAACAAACAAAATCAAAACCAATTCCCAACTTGCTTTAGTACTTTACTGTGTATAGACAAAAGTTATCAATCAGTTATGACTATACTATATGCCTATAAGTGTGGGGGATAATGCAAGGCGCGGCTCTATAAATAGGCATTATCACATGTAAAGTGCTCTCTCTCTCTCCCTCGAGTGTCTGAGATGGTCTGGGAGTGTCTACTGGTCTCTGTGTGTGTGGGTGGGTGCAATAAGAATAGTAATTAACAGATAAGCTGGGAAGAGGCATGAGTAAATAAGTACGATTGAAGTGCCGAAAATCAGCTAGGAGAAGTTAATGATGGATGCTACTTAATCATGTTAACAGCGCTGTAAACTGTCCGCACAGAGAGAGAGAGAGAGAGACGCAGGTCACAGTTCGAGAGTCACTGATTGGTGTCAGCCTGATGCTTCCTTCCTGCTTCAATCAGAGTCAGCCACCCCCGACGGCACCCCTTAGAGAGCGCGCGCGTGTCGCTTAATTGAAAACCAATGTTAATCTTTAACAAATTTAACCTTGAAAGCGGCAGCAGTCATTCTTTACATATGTATAATGCTTGTTATATGTAAACATCTATATAATCGTATGTACACACACTGCACCCCACCAATGTTGCCATTGCAGTGACAGCCGTTTAATAAGCGTGTTAAGACGCTGTTAAACTTTCAACCTTTTGCGCGCAGAAGTACTATGGTGCGTTTGTATGGTCGCTCTCGGTGGTAATGGAGCGGTAGCGGGGCAGCCTTGTAAACTCTGGCAGCCATTGCACCCCAGTGTAAACAAAACTATAAATTCTCGAATTGAGAAACTGTGCGCTTGACTAAAAATAGAAACTTTAGTGAAAAACACCTCTTTGGCGCAGAACAGAACGAAATATTTTCAAATATTCAACGCGAATTTTTTATTTTGCGTGTGCGCTGCTGATGTTTTTCGTATGTAAGAGAGAGAGAGAGAGAGAGAGAGCAAGAGAAGAGGGATGAGATTCTGTTTTTGGGGCTGGGGGGTTGATTTTCAGTTGATTGTCGGTCGGTCGCTCACGTTTACTTTGCGTGATTTGTATTTTGGCGAGGGGCTAATTTCTTCCTTCCTTCCCTCCTGCTGCATACCCCCTTCCTGCCTGTCAAATATGTTTGCCGGCTGCGCATAAATATTTGCAAACCACAAACATATACGAGAGAGGGTACATAATAGCAAATACATAAAGAACAAGTAACAAAAAGTGTGTCAAATGAGCGGTCAGAGATTTGTTGACATGGGATATAAACATTCATCACGGGAAAACACCTCAATTTGATGTTAAAGCAAAATGCGAAACAGTCTGCACAAATCGATCGGCTGAAAATACAGTGGAGTCCAGGAATATTAGGAGTGGCATGGTTTATAGAAGTCGGAAGACCTTTTTGGAGACAAAATTACTGGGGAAATACCCCGAAAGAAAGCATTTCTTCGGGTTTTCTATTGTTTTGACTTTGCAGCTGTATTTGTTCTATTTTCCTTATCAATTCATTTTCGAATCTTTTCAATTTCAACTAGATCAAAAGCTATTTATAGACTCCAAGTCATACATAGATAATCGAGGCTTATCGCAATAAACTTTCGGTAGCTCCAGAAATAGTCCAAAGTCAATTGTAGGCGCACACTAAATGTCAACTTCATATGATCTCATTTATTTATATGAATACGTATGCGTACCTATACAAATGAAGATAGTTTAGTATGCGTGTGTTTGGGCGAGTAAACTAACAATTAACAGCGGACCCACAGGGCAGGCTGTCGTCCGACGCCATCTTGGCTATTTGTTTATTAAATTTGAGCAGAGAGTCTCGTAGCCGTGGTCTCGCATGCGGTACGTGCAGGCGTACGTACAGCTCATAGACCGTAGACCGGCGAACGGCCCTGCCTGCCTGCCATGCCGGGTGTGTAAACAACATACGGCAACAAAAATTTGTTTGTCAAAGTTTTTAGATAACACCAAAAGCAAAAGCAAAAGCACACCCCACCAGTCCAGACCATACCACATCACACCACACCGCACCCCTCTTTTGGTGGGGTACTACTTTGACAGCAGCAAACAAACATTGTTGCGCTTAATTTACTGTTATAGTCGAGTCGAGCCTTGAATCGTTTACTCACCTCTCGCCATTGTTTTCCCCATTGCTCTACCTCTCTTTCGCTCGCTCTTCCAAAGGGCTTTCACGTGTGCACGTTTTTCAAAGCTCTGATCTGCTCTCTCGCTCTCCTTCTCTGGGATTGCATTCATAGATTAAGGGGTATAGGCTGGGTTGGCCATTGGCTGTTTGTCCGGGACTCTGACGTGGAGCTTGTTTGGGTTTTGTGTCTTATCAGATTTTGTTTTCAAACGACATTGAATGATACTCTTGTTGTTGCTGTAGATAGGAAACAGTTTGATTAGGAAAGTGTAAAGACTAGTGGGTGAGAGGTGGCCTTAATTGGTTTAGAAAGTTCGATTGTGAATAACAATCTGTCGTATTCCATACTACCTCAATCATTGATTCATTTAGCCAATGCTTAGGGCTTGTGTGTAAATAATCACGATAATCCCTATGAGCTTTCAATAAGATAAACCCATAATATTTCTTGAATAGTTGTTGACTTTTTCTGACCTGCTTCCAATACAGCAACACTTCTAATCCCCCAAATGTTTGGGCAGAGCCAAAAGAATCTCCCCTATGGCCCGCATTCGCTTATGGCACCCATCAAGTCCGTCCCATGACAAACATGTTTTGATAATCAACTAAGCCTAAGAAATGACGGCATGTGTCGGTCGTTACATGGAATTAAGTTGGGCTGAAGCTTGGGCTTAATTTAAGTGAGTCACTGGACAGGAACCAAAAAGGAGAACGAGAAATCAGAGTCTGACATTGGAAACACTCAGCATCTGGAAAGGTACCTTTGCAGATCGGCCCTGTTATGGGAATGGGTATATATAGATATAGATACATACATAGATATTGGTACAGAAACACCACCGCAAGGGTATAACACAACTCAGCAAGGGTCCTACTACATACAATAACAAATTCAAATGGAAAATTTTGAGATCACAAAAGCGGGCACAGAACCCAGAGCAGTAGCGGGAGGAGGGGGGAGAAATAAAATAAATTGGCAATTGGTAATCCGAAGAGCGAATCCGAAATTCGAAGAGCGCGCGCGGAGTGAACCACCACGCCCCGCTTGCGCGTGTCCCCAGCTGTCTGAAAGTTGTTTATGATAATGGCCCAACAACGGCAGAGGGGGGGTGCTCTCTAAAGAGAGACGACGAAAGGTAGCACCCCGAGCCGAAGCCCCCGCCCCTGCCCTTCTGTAGGCCGCCTCGTAGTACGATCCAAAAGGCAAAAGAAAAAAGCAAAAAAACAAGCGGCAGCCAAATCTATAAAAGATTATTTTCGTAGTTTCTTTTGCCAGTTGATTTGTTTACAACTTATTTTCTTTTTGGCTGAGTTTCGGTTTCTCGTCTCTGTCTCTGTCTCTTCTCCTTCTTCGTGTGCGCAAAAAAAGCAAAATTAAATGAAAATAGAAATTGAAATGGAAATGGAAAACAAAACAAAGGGAAATGCGTCAGTCGCATGGGGTGAAAATCATGATTGATGGACTGATTGATTGGTAATTATCGGTAGGTGTTAACACACATTTCCACAACAGTTTATCTATCAATTCAATTTATTTTCGCTATTGAAACTGTCACTGTCTCTTTCTTCTTACTGTCTTTGTTATGAGACATTTGCTTGAAGTTCGAGTTCGGACACGCATTTCAAGTTATCCTCTTGCAAATCCTCTGACAGACTTTCTTTCCCCAATCATTGAAGTCTTTAACCAGATTAAAGCGAAGCGAATCAAATTAACATACACCAGACCCTAAGTAATAGACTCATTAGGAACATGCGAGTGTCCGTCCGTACGTATCCATATGTCGAGTGTCGCCTGGCCATAATTAATGCCAGGCAATCAATTACACACATCACACAGCCACAGAGCTAGAGCCAGATCCAGAGTCAAAGCCATAGCCCAAGTATCCAAACAACAATAACAACAACAACACATTGATTATGCAGAAATGTGCAAAATGTGAAAAATGATTACAAACACATACAAATGTACATATGTATGTACATATGTATGTATCTAACTCAAGTTGTTTGTTTTATGATTGTGTAAGGCCTGCCAGACAGGCCTGAGCGGGGGTTGTGATGTGATCGGCATGTGTTTGGGGGCTGGGGGTATGTACATTGATATGAATTTCAATTGTTTTGGGCTCCGTCCCAGACAGATGCTTTGGCAGCAGCAGAAAAACAACTACAATTCAAGTGCGCAACTTTTTAATGATAGCAAAAATAGTTACACATTTAACAGCCACTGTTAACTGCTGCCACGGTGAGAGTGCGCTCACTGTTAGCTTAACAGCCGCTGGCTGTCTGGCACGTGTGGGGACTGGGATTTCCTGTGAGAGAGAAGTGTGATATAATACGATTGTTAAAGAATTAAAATATATTACCCTGTTAAGCAGTTTAAACCTGTATAACGGGTATGTCTTTTAAATATAGGTAGCTGCGTGTACTACTCGAATTTTAATAAATTTAATGCCAAAAACAAATTCTTAACGATGCGGCAGAGAACATAAATAAAATACACAATACTCCAGCGCCTAGAGCCAACATCTGTCACACTTTAATCATGATCTAAGCTGAGAAAAGAGCCCTAAAATAAGCTCTAGCTAAGCTGATATGAATCGCCAGTAACAGTTTGCACTAGGAGAACAATCAATTGTGTCGTGTGGTGGTGTACATGCCGAATATCAGGCACGTCGCACAGCTCCTGTTGACAGTTTGACAGCGAATCCGACAGTTTAGACAATTTGCAACTGATGCTCTCTGGGCAGTGCCCCAGGCACATGCATACTGCTTCTACATTATTCAGTTGTCGCGCTTCGAATGCGATTCCATGCAATTTATATATTGATTTCCGATATTCCGACAGCGTGCGGTTTTCGTTACGTGCTTTTTGTCGCGTTACCCTCTCGCCGATCGGCACACGTTTTATTTATTAATATTTTATTTTGTGATTCTGTGTTGCTTTGGTTATTTTGTTTATTTGATTGCAATTAATCAATTTGGGGGGGCCATAAAATAGATAGTCATATGTCAATGTCGGGCGTAAATGGGTATTTAATTAGTCCGTGCAACGTTAGGTGGCGCCACAGCATAATTGGCAGCCACTGTGATGGCATTTAATTTCAATTAACAGCAAACTCCAGTTCGAACCCACTGTGTGTCGTCTGTCTGTCGTCTCTTTATCTTCATTTATCTCTCTCGCCCTCTCGCTCTCCTGCTGCATTTATAGCACAGTTAATTAAGCAAGCAAAGATGAGAGAGGCCAGCTAAATACAAAGGTCGAAGCTTATGATACCCTATACTGGGGGGAGATGGATTTTGCTCAACATTTTAGTGACTAAAAGCTGACTAAAAGCTGGATTACTCTCAACTCTTACTGTCTTTGTGCCCTGTATTGAAGTATCGACAGTGTAACAACATTGCCACTCTCTTTGCCGCTATCTCCATGTGCGTTGCAAACATATCCACAAAATTATAATACCCTCTCACAAGTGTGGAATCAGAAGAGAGCCTACGTGTGCTGCAGCAGAACAATTGCTAACAGAAGAGTCATTGACATTTTGCAAATTGCAAAATAGACACAGAGAAAGAGAGAGTGAGAGAGAGGGTAGACGAGAGTGAGAGCGAGAACGGAAGAGGCCCGGCCCTAGGAAATGTGTTAGCCTAGCCTAGCCGCCTTCTGCAAATATCAGACGTACAATATGTATGGATGGGATGGGGTGAATGTGTGGGGCGGTATCGCCATCTGGGATGGAATGTACATACATATGCACATATGTGTACGTGTGGGAGAGATGTAGTGCTCAACATTTTACAACTCTGACGACCGCGGACGATAATGTGGGCCCGATGAGGCTATTGCCAGAGTCAAGAACAGGAACAACAGTCATAAAAACTGTAAATGAAGCAGAGGAAAAAAAACCCTATAATGTATGTAGTTGGATCGATGGAGTACTCTGCATACCCTCGATTGAAGGTCCATTGGCAGCGACCAGTGTTGTGCTGCCAATTTGTTTTCTTCTTTTGTAATTAAGAGAACAATCAGAAGGCAATCGCTTCACAACCTCATCTTCCGTCCCTTCCAAGTGTGCACACGTACAGGGTATAGAGCATAGCAGAGAGACCCGGTTCAACAACAAGAACAGTCGTAAAACAGCGCGACTCGACTCTGAGCTAATAAGCCCCCGGGGCCCATAAATATATTTATGCGTTTGACAGCAGAAAAACAGAAAAACACCCAAACACTTGACAATAATGCATTTGCATTGTCATTTGTGGTGTTTTTCCTCTTTTTTTTCTAGACAATTATAATTGTCAGGGCCTGTCGGAGGAGAAGGAGGCGGTGGAGGAGGAAGCAGCGCGATTAGATATTAGGCAGAGAGGGGGGTAAACAATAAACATTCAAGTGATGTGCAGACACTGGACACTGCACTGAATGGAAAGAGGTGTGACCCCACCCAACACTACTCGCACGAACATTCCGAATGGGGGGAAGACACGGACAAGTGCTGAGTGCTTTGGGCATTTGAGGATCGTAAAATGTGTCATTTTACAAATGTCGCTTCATAATATCTAATAGTGCGAGTTTTTACATGGAAATTAAGACAAAACCAACAGTTGTCGCTTGTTTATACATTCAATTTCATGACGATGAAGGAAATGACAAGCTAGGGGAGGACTTGAACCCCTCCGCCCACACCTATGGGGGGTACCTGAATGGCAACATTGTCATTTGATTTGTGCCGACGTTTGCATTCTATAACTTAATTCAATTTAATTCTGTTACGCTGCTCGAAGCTCCTCTGGTTTGGGTTCTCTCTCGCCCTCGCTCTCGCTCTTCTGTTTCACTGAATTCAAGTGTCAAATTTAGCGGAGAACACGTCTACAAAGAGTGCTCCTCGCACCCTGTTCCGAGCCGAACAGTTCCCGTCAGCTGTCAAACACGTGTACGACGACCAAAATATACATATGCGGGAACTAAGCTACAAACTCAAGTATTTAAATGGGATTGTGGGGGAACAACAACACCAATAGAATGGGGGATGGGATAGGGTTTATATTACGCATTGGATAAATGTTGTTCTGCTGGCATATTTCTGGATTGGATTTGCTGAGAATTTCGCTCTTTATAGAGTCAATATGTTATAGTATATGTATATTTCCATCTTCTATCTATGAGTGTTTTTTTGTCGTGCAAAATCAATCTCTCATTGATGTTGTAAAAAGAAATTGGCAACATTCTGTATTGCTATCGATTGTATTATCTGTCTATTGTTTGGGGAGAAACAAACAAAAGTGTCTGCACATCAAAATGACTGACAACATCGAATACAAGTAGTCTGTTTTTGGTGTGGGGTATATGTCTCATTGCAGAGGGTGGTTGTCAGAGGATGGGGACAACATTTTGCCATTGCATTAATTGTTTGCTGTTTACTTGTTCCTTCTGCTCCAACTGCTTGTTGTTCTGTTCGATGATAAGCCCGCGACTTGTGCCCCTCTTCCACTGGGAACATAATTGACAAATTTGCACTTGAACTACTGTGTGAAGGGATGCGAAGGGGGTGGCTGGTGGCTGTTGTCTGCTGTCTGCTGCCTTGTGCTGGTGCCAATCCAATAAAAGAAAAATTAACACACACAGAGAAAGAGTTTCGTGTTCTTGGAGGGGGAGTGGCAGCAGCAGATAATGGCTTGGCTTGCAGCATTGGAGAATGTGTTGGGAATGAAGTGGAAAGTGGTTTGGCCTCTTATCAGGCATTGACCGGCAAACCGACCGACTAGTCTTATCGCCTGATAGCTTCACCTGAATAAATTATTAATTAATCTCTGGTATACCCTTTCTGTTCTGCTTGCAGGCTCTTGGACCCATTTCAGACCTCAACGTGAATGTGATAAATCAGCACGCACTGCTCTATGGCCTCACGCTCGATGCGGGCGGAGAGAGCTGGCAGCTGAGTTTCTGCTACAATTGCAAGGATGTCTTGTGCGCCAAGCGCCTGACTGCCGGAGCGGGAGCCACACCCAACCAATACCTCATCAACAGCACGCTGCTCAGCAACGGCGAGGAGCTTGCCCAGCGACGCGGCCTCAAGTCCTATTCGGAGACATTCCATCTGCTGATCATGGAGCGCACCGACAACAGCGGTGCCCTCTCCCCGCCACCAACTGGGGCCACCACGGGCATGGTAGACTCGTCGTCGAGCTTCAGCATTGGCTCGCTGGCGGCCAATCCGCTGGACACGCAGGGGCAGCGCCTGCGACAGCTGCTCGCCGACAAGCAGGCGCGACAGCAGGAGGAGATCAAAAACACGAACGAGCGCATCGAGCGGTACGCGTACACAGAGTTCGAGCGGCTGAAGAGCTTCCGGGAGAAGGCGGACCAAGACTGCGCCCAACTGATGCAGCGCATTCGGCTGTTGCCGGACAATGTGGTCGAGCTCCTTGACAGCGGCATGACCCCCGATCTGGAGGTGAATTGGCTGCCCAGTGCATCCGGCGCCAGGCGTCGTAACACGATAAGCAGCCGTCGGGAGCTGAGCAACCCCACTACGCCCACCACCACCTTAAACCATCCCCCCAGCTTCCTGGCGTTGAATCAGCCGACCCAACAGCAGCAGCAGCAGCTGCAACCCTCACAGCCAACGCAGCCCCAGCTGCAGCCATTGTCCAGTGCCGCTTCCTCCTCGATGGCCAGTGCCAGATTGAGGAAGATGTCCAACTTTGATACGCCGCCCGCCACGCCAGAAGCCACGCCCATGAGCGTCGGCAACAGTCCCACCTTTAGACAGCAGCAACAGCAGTCGTCGGTGGCAGCTGCCCCGCACCTGCTATCCACCCACGGCGAAGGAGGCGGCGGAGTCACCGCAAATGGGGCGGACGATGCTGATGACTGCCTGTTCGACCTGGAGGATGTGGAGGAGTACACCGACCCGCAGCCAGTGCCATCGTCCATCGGATATGGACATAACCTGATGTACCAGCGGGAACACAGCTTCCAGCCGCAGCAGAACCGAATGGTCGATGATCTGGACGAGGCTGACACAGCCGATGAGGCGGAGGGTGAGTAAAAAAAACAGCAGGAAGGCCGAAACAGTTGTGACTAAACTTTCCGTCATTCCCTTAGATGCCCTGGATCTGGACAGTTCCATTTCCATACCCGCGGGACGGGGTGGCCGTCCAACGCCGGCCCAGCTGATGAACTTTGCCAGGAGTCTGCCCATCGAGATGCCAAACTCGACAATCGCGGAGCGGGCAGCAGCCGCCAATAATAACAACAATAACTTTGCATTGGGCTGCGAGGAGGTGAGACCAAAGAAAGTGGGAAAGAGAGTAAATAATATTTTAATCATATTTAAAATCATTCGACAGGGTCTCGACAACATTGATATAGCGGCCAGCATTCAGGCGCTGACCAAGAGCGTCCATGGCGAGGCTGTGTTCGGGGATCTGCCGCGTCCCCGACTGCGCTCCCAGATCGAGGGCTAGCGCTGGCAGGAGCAGCCGCCACAAGGAGCAACGGGGAGAGGGAGATGACGAGTCGAGAACCACCACTACGTACACATACTTATATTATATATACCATATCCATATAAATCAGTTTGAATACCGCAAAGAGCCCACAAAAACACAGACACACACAGCTAGACAGCCACAACCTCGGATTGGATCCGAAGGGGAACAGCAACCACAACTAAACATAGACCATAATAAAGCCAAGAAATGCCATCTTGGAGGCATTTGATGTGCCTGCCAATTACCATCTACAGAGTACCAATTAGACAGTAAATTCACGGATGCTGCACCACGCCCACCATCCACCCACACCCTTCCTTCTTTGACATGTATTTCCTCTAAGTTCTTTTTTCATTATTTCGCGATGATCTTCGATTGAAAAGTGTGCTTTTTCTTCGAACGACAAGTGCAAGTGCGGGCAGGCATCCCCCCACCCCACCCACACACCAATTAGAAGCGGGTGCCGCCGCTGCACATTGAGTTGTCTAACTGATGATGATTATGATGATGATGTTGTTAGTTTATACAATGATTAATCTAGTATACATATGTTTGCATATATATCTTATATTATATTATTATACGATACCATACAGAAAACCATAAAGATGCGCCAGACAGCAGCAAGACCGACCAAGTGTCTAAACTTAATTTACATAAATGTTGGTTTTATTTAAAGAAATATTGGGTTACAGCTGCTGAAAATGGAGTAACTAAAGCATCATTCGAGAAATTTCACCAATTATCGCTCAAGAACTTTCATTCTATCAAAATTTCCCTTTGGCGATGGGAGTTTCAAATTTCGATCATTAAAAGGATATTTTATGATTAAGTCCTTAGGCGTAATCGATGTGTAAATTTGACAATATCGATGTTTTGCTACATATGAAAGTGCCATAACTGATTTCTGCCAGTCACGTGTAAGCGCAGAACTTAAATTTAAATTTGAAAATTCAAGTGGAATCCACTCCATTTCGATTTCCAGCCATTATGCCAAGCAAAAAGTGAAAAAACTTTGAAGTTCCTTAACAAAATAATTTGTTTTGTGGTTTATAAGCAAAATTACAATTGATAAACCTCGTAACATAACTAGAAATATCACTAAGGACTAAACTTTACTTTACAACTTTTGTCTAGAAGACACCAGAGAGGCGTTCGATCTCCAACAGATCGGAGAGAATCTCCTCAGTTCGCGTGCCAATCTTCTTGGCCACCTCATTGCGATCGGAGTTGGGTAGCAGGCGATACGACCAAATCAGGTCCCCGTCGATGATGCAGCGCGAGGGATTGAGGCCCTGCTTCTTGAACGACTTCAGGGTGCGGAACTCCTTGGGATTGAGGCCGCACAGGTGATCCTGGTACGAGAGCAGAACGTTCTGCAGCATAAGGAAGCGACGGTAGACCTTCTCGGGCAGCGGCAGGCAGTAGCCGAGACCCCCATCCAGGGTGCCGTAGATGACAAAGTGTTTGTTCTCGTAGAGGAAGGGTTGTCGCTGGTGCACGCCCCGCTGGTGGCACTGCACCCGGAACATGGTGTTCACCACCTGCCCCAGATGGTAGTCCGCCTTGCGGATGAGCTTCTGGCCGCCGAGCGATTCCCTGGCCTCCGGCTGGTACATGTAGACAATCAGATTGCGCTCTGCGTCCGTCACCAGGAAGCCCAGGTTGCTGTTGTCCACCATGAACTCGATGCCGTACACCTCGAGGGGGTTGAAGTCGCGCGAGGCCAGCGAGAGGGTGCGGTGCTCCTCCTGGAAGCGCAGCAAACTGATCGACTTGTACACGTCCGCTATGAAGATCAGCGACTTGACGGTGATGATCTGATGGACGTAGATGTTGGTGTCAATGAACGCCACGCCGATGAGATCGCCGTCGCGCAGCTGCCAGATGTAGATCTTCTGGCCGAGGCCGGTGACCAGGAAGCCCAGCACATCCGATATGGCCGAGACGGGGCCCTTCTGCTCCTTCTTGAAGACTTCCTTCAGCTTGAACTTGGTCATGGGCTTGCCCGGCTCGGGCACCACCTCGATGATGTCGTAGATGTGGATGTTGCCGCGACTGGTGATGTCCTCGCTGTAGTTGAAGTTGGTGCCAATGCACAGGTACTCCTTGAGACCAGATCGCGTGCCCTCGTACGACAGCTTCACGATCTTGAAGGCCGTCACATGCTCCCACGGCTCGAAGAGAATGGAGGCGTCCGGCACAATCTCCCAGGTCTCGGGCGAGATGAGAACCATCTCGAACTGCGAGCCATTCGGGTAGATGAACCGCTCGCCGCGGCTCTCCTCGGACAGCTCCTTGTCCTCGCCGTTGAAGCGGTAGTACTTGGTCATCGGTTCCTCTGTCTGCGTGATCAGGCAGTAGACCCGATTCTCGCGATGGTACACCAGTTGGCGGGGCGTGCAGCGCAGCGGCACCTTGCGCACGGGCCAGACAGAGTCGTAGCTCAGGTAGCTGGGCAGCACGGAGATCTTCAGCTCGAAGGTGGTGTCAAAGTAGAGGAATCCATTGGGTATGTTCACATTGTTGAAGGCCGCAAAGCTGCGCACATCGCCATTGCCCTGCAGCCGGTGGATGCGGAGCTCGCCGCGGGCGGTGAGGAAGACAAAGCAGGGATTCACGCCGCAGACCATGATGCCGGCCAAGCCGCCGACATTGGAGAAGGGCCTCAGCTTTTGGACGTACTTCGGTTGCATGTTGTACGACTCCAGCTCCTCCTCCTCCTCGTCCTCCTCCAGCTCTATGTGCGAGGGCTGCTGATCCAAGAGATTCAGCTGCTCCAGCTTACGGAAGCGAATCTTCAGGTTGCCCTTGGGATACCGGAACACCTGATAGATGAGCAGCTCCACGCGCGTGCGCACCATCAGCACGGGTCGCTCTCCACTGAGGCCCAGACCCACAAGACTCAGTTCGAGGGGCAGCGGTGAGTTGGCGTGCTGCGGCATGCAGGACTGGACAATGCCCACCTTGGAGTTCTCCTGCGAGCTCGATGAGAGGGAAACAAACTCCAGGGCATCCGAGAGCACCATGGCCCCGTTGCCCACATCATTGATGTGATAGACGAGCTTCATGTCCGGCATCGAGTAGATCTCCAGGGTGCCACTCTTGCGGGAGACAACCAGCCAGTAGCTGGGCTTTGCCTGCACCAGCAGTCGGCGCCACCAGTCCGAGTTCTTTTGCTTCGATTGCTGTGCGAGCACCGCCATGCTGTTGATCTTGAAGGCATTTCCCGCATCGCCGTACAGCAGGTCCTCCTCATCCTCCACCTTCATGTTGGGCTCCGCCTTCATGTAGCCCCCGAAGCTGTGGCCGAAGCCACTGCCCGTGCCACCCGTCAGATTGAGCACATCGTCCGACTTGACCGTAAACAGACCCGACAGATCCTTGTACGCGGCAATGGCCACCACCGCGGGCGAGCTCGTGATGGTGTGCTTGTTGATGGCCAGTCGGGGAGTGCCGCGCGTCTCACGCAGTGCCAGCGTGATAACCTGGCCGTTGAGCATGCGCAGACAGACATAGGGATCGGCTATGGCCACCTGCACCACGGGCGAGCCCACATCGATGGGCACATTCTGGATGAGGCGTGTGCCCTGCAGCAGGCGCACATGGCGCGTGGTGACCTACAAAAGGGGAAAGATGGGACTAGCATGAGGAGAGGGGAGTCAAGGCAGACTGACTGTCACTCACCTGCACAATGAACCGCTGCTGGCCGAGATTGCCCACAAATATGGTGGCCTGATTCACCGTGAATCCGGTGTTCTCAATCTCATTGATCTCCTGGCCGGTCTGCAGGACCAAAGTGGAGTTCCTCTGCGAGAGCAGCATGAAATCGTGCTGATCATGCCGCGAGGTCTTCTTTGTGGCATCATCGAACACCGTCCACACATCCAGGCAGCCCTCCAGCTCGAAGCTGGTGATGATCTGCGGATTGATGCAGTTCACAAAGACGGAGAGGGCACCGTTTTTACTGTGCCCCGTGGCGGCCACCAGCTCGATCTTCAGGTCGTGCAGCGACTCTGCATGCGGTCGCAGCGTAGTGCCATCCTCCTCGAACTCCACGCGCTCGCCGGCGCACATGTAATTGATGGGCGCCACATTGATGAGGCTGTCGCAGACCTCAAAGACGAATTTTCGCAGCTGCAGCACCGAAGCCTTTGCCCCCGATCCGTACACCTAAAAGGAATATAAAGTATAATGAAGAGGTCATTCCTGAATGCCAGGGCCTACCTCCAACTCCTCGTCTTCGATGCGCCGTGACTTGGCCTGAGTGGGTGCCGATTCCATTTGGTCCACATCGAAGATCTCCTCAATGTCCTGCTCCTCGGACAGCTGCACCTGCTGCTGCTGCTGTTGCTGTTGCTCCGCCTGCTGTTCCGCATCCACATCCAGTGTGATGACCGTGCTCTGATCCTCCTCGGTGAAGTGCAGCAGCAGGGAATTGCCCAGACGCGAGCCCAGGAAAATGTACTCCGAATGGCAGACACAAATGCAGCTGGTCAGCACACTGGCGGCCGCTTTGTGAAAGTGAAAATTCCTCACAGTGCGCATAGAGTCCACGCAGAGGGTCAGCACATACAGCTCGCCCGTGCGCAGCGAGATCACCAGCTTGTCGACATCAATGAACGCGAAGTTCGCACAATCCAGGCTGATTCGCACTCCATCCTGCGGCTTGAGGGGGAAGCTGGTGCTGTTGTCCGCCGAGCTGTTCAGGCTGACGCCATACGGCGGCACACTCTGGTTGAGGTAGATAACGGCGTTCACAGTCATCACCAGGCAGCCGCCAATGGGCTTTTGGATCGGATAAACCTGAGAATTGGAGCAACGATTTAGATATTAATGCTCTGAGGGGTATGCTCGGGAGGGAACCAACCCACCTGGAAACAGTCAAATGGCAGACTATTCACTGTCCAGATAATCGGATGAACGCGCTGCTGAATGTTCAGGGAGATGGCCACCAGCACGCAGGTGTCTGAGCGTACTTTGATGCGGCCCGGGCAGGTGCGCACCGGCTCGTAGAGGATCAGGAGCGTGGGCTCGTAGTAGCCGTGCAGGAACTGTATGTCCAGCACGTTGTCAATCTTCTCGTCCAGCTCTTTGAGGGTTATCAGGTAGGAGGCCATGATGGGCGTCCGCGAGACCATGGCTGTGGGTGCTTTCTTGAAGGGCTTCACGTCCGTCAGCTCGATCTCGTCCAGGCTGTTGTCCTTGCGGAAGGGCAGCACCACCAGCCGCTTGCCATAGACCAGCATGACGGCACAGCGGGCGTCCGGGTCCACCCGCACCACCGGCACAAAGTAGCGACCCGTCCAGCCACCTCGAATGTCCTCCTCCTCGAAGTAGTGCAGGGAGAGCGTCTTTAGGGCATACGTGTCCGGGTCGTGCTGCAGCACCGACAGCTTCGCATCCTTGAAGCTAACCAGCAGCGCATCCTGCATGGCGCCCGCCAGTGAGACGCACTGCAGCGACATCACATTGCCATAGAGAAAGTAGGTGGCCAGGCACTCGAGCCGCATCTTCGGAGCGATGCGCATTTCGTTGGGATTCAGCTTCTGGCGCTGACCCGCCTCCACATTGGGCGAGATGCGGTAGACTTTCAGCATGTTGGCGCCGGCCACGACGAGATTCTCCTCCAGATTGTTGAAGAACCGGCACGAGATGGCGAACTCCACCGACGTGGCGGGGTGGGTTTGCTTGCACATGGAGAACATCGCTTCGCGTTATTTTCTGCACGGCAATATAATTAAAACATTATTTTCCTAAACAAATTGCCGGGGCCGGATTTATCGATATACCACCCTGATGAACTTAACCCACTTAACCCCGATCAATTTTACCTTCAGTAATATCGCGTGAAACAATACCGCTGTATAAATCCAAATGATGCAAAAATGAAGCAGAGAACAGTGGAACATCCGCAAATCATCCAGGTAATTCTTTTAAACACATACAAATTGCTGCTTTCCGAGTTTTATTCACACCACTTTCTCATAGCTGTAACCTGGTTGACCAGCAACAATGACGTCTCATTTCGTAGGGGCATTATTTTAACCTTATTCTTTAAACAATCTAATTAAAAGGACTGCTGAAAACTAGCCAGTGTTGTGGTAAATTTATTGATTCAGCATTTACAAGAATAACTTAATTTGCAAACAGTATTGTGTAAAACTGTTTAAAAAGAGCGGGCATAAGTTCAGTATTTTCAGTATTTTTTTGAAAAGCGAGGGTAGATTTCGGTATATTTTTAAGGGTAAGGCGGTATATTTGATCGATAAGTCCGCGGTTACACTAAGTCGGAGTGTTTTTAGCAAACAGAAAAATTTTAAAAGAAACATTTAAAAGTGTCTGATTAGTTGATTAGTTTTGGTTGATTAGTGCGTGTTTAGTGTACAATAAATATGTGATTCGATGATGTAAATAAATTGGTTTCATTCATTTGCACGCAAAGGTTTTCTGAGTAGCGTGCATGAGAGAGACAGCAGCTGGCCACTAGGCCAAACACTTGCACCAGAAAGAGACCGTCATAGTCAGCTAGAAAAGAATCAGTTTGTAGCTGCTTTGCTTTTGTTTGTGTGTTTGGGCATTCACATTTCCCCCATTCAATATTTAATTCACTGGCCGATAATAGCAGCGGTGGCCATACAATGTGCAATAGATAAATGACCGACTTGCGATACATGGGGAGCTAGAAAAGGACCCAAAGGCTTCTTCTAATCAATGCCAAAGGCAGTAATTTTCTACGTACTTACTGCGCGTATGTGTATGTGTATGCGTGTGCCTAACCGTGTGTGCGAGTGTATGTGCGGGAGGAAAAAAACAACTCTGCTTAACCGTTTCTTGTTGTTGTAGCTACATTCTTGTTGTTTTTGTTGTTGTTGATTTGTAGGCAACGGAAGAGGAACAAGAAATATTACTGTAAAAAAAGAGACAAAATAGGAAGATTCGGAAGTATATAGGAAACATCGCAGAGCCGCAACCTGATTAAATATATACATGCATATGCACACTTACAATCGGACATACACACACACATAAACACACGCAAGCACACAGATGGAAGTACATATACAAAGGGCGCAACGTTAAAATTATACAGAAAGGCTCTCGCTTTGCCTTAAAATGGACAATACTGCTGGTCAGGTTAGTAGCCCGCCCGCCCGATTCACTTTACGTACACCCCCATTCAAGTTTGGGAGGAAATGAAAATTTTCTATTCCTCTTTACGGCACCATGCGTTAAGGAGGAGGGGGTGCTCTAACGCAGGCCCTGCTCTTCCCGATAATTTCTTTTCCGGTGCTGCAAATTGATTCGATTTAAATTCAATGAAGGGCAAACCTAAATCCCCTTCTGCCCGTCAGCTGTTACCGCCGCAGCACAGACGAATGGAAGACGAACCCCCCCGACACCCGACATTAACTCGTTCCCTTGCTCAATTTTCTTTGCAGTATGTGCGGAAGAAACTGGCCTGATGGGACATGCACATAGACTAGAAACCAAACCCACTGTTAAGATTTGGCTGTAAATAGTTTCGAATAAGCAATGAAAACCATTACGCCGGACACGACGTCAACGTCGCAGCAGCAGCACCACCAGCAGCAGCAGCAGCAACAACTTCTCGTTCCACAAGCAGAAGTGCAGATGCAACACCAGCAAACGATTATTGCGCCGCCCCTGATAATGGAAGCCACGGCGCATGTGAATCTCGTGGACGATGATGAAAAGGATCCGCTGGCGCTGGAGCATACGGATGTGGTGGTGTCGCCAACTACCAAGCACTCACACAGTCTGAGGTTAGTTCTCATTTTGAGTCTTGTGTCAAATGGAAATACTAATGCACTGATGTGTTCCTTTCCCGCCTTAGACGCCACCTGCCACGCATAATCGTGAAACCCATACCACCTGACAAGAAGGCCACGGCGCCAAGTGAAGATCCGCTGCCGGCGGCACTGCCAGGACTGACACCGCTGGCATCGCATGCTGCCTCGAATTCTGCTGCTCCTCCCGCACGCATGTTTAGCAGTCGGCGCATCCAGCAACAGCAGCAGGCGAAGGCAGCAGCAGCAGCGGCGGCGGCCGCCGAAGCAGCGGCAGCAGAAGCAGCTGCCCAAGCCAATGCGGGCCAGCTATCCACGACGTCGCCGGGCAGCAAAGGTGCCGCCTCCTCCTCGCAAGCCTCAACGATGCGCGAGGTGCTGGCCTCTATACCCGGGTTCAGCGTAAAGCCGCGACGTCGCAGCAACAAGAAGCTGACAACAGCAGCGCAAATCGAGCAAACTAAGGACGGAAAAATCGATCTGGAGACACCGGACTCCATATTGGCATCCACCAATCTGAGGGCGTTGCTGAACAAACAGACTTTCTCGCTGCTACCCCCGCTATATCAATACCATCTCATTCAGCTGCTGCCCAGCGTCGATCGTGAGGCCAGCGTAGTGGAGCCGCAATTAATGCCTCCGCTAGATCAGCCGAGCAGTAGTGGTGCCAGTGGAAGTGCCAGTGGAAGTGGGAGCTCATCCTCTGAGGCCATTCGACTAACTGCGTCGTGCCTGAATAATGAATTCTTTGCCCGCGCCTGTCTGGAGTGGCGGGAGCGATTGAGCGAAGGAGAATTCACGCCCGAGAATCAGCTAAAGCTTAAGACGGAGGCAGAGCGCGAGAAGAACAAGCTTGACCCGTGGAAAGTGAAGCACTTTGAGCCCTACTGGGGTGAGAAGAATGCCAGGAATGGCCCGGGTGTGCCTGCCACTGCTAGCAAGCTAAAGCTGGAGAACGACGAGGAGAAGCATCGAACGACAACCATTAAGAGTGAGCCCAAACCACCAGCGACAACGCAACAAACACAACCACAACTACAGCAGCAGCAGCAACAGCAGCAGCAACAGCAGCAGCAAAAGCAACAAGCAACATGTGATAATGAGACTGAATTGAAATTTGATTTGGTAAGCAAAGGTCTGTCTTCGTGCTTGGAACTGTACTCTGACCCATTCATTCCTTTCTTTCAGAGCACAAAGTGCGAACCGACAGCAGCAGCGAGAACAGCAACAACTCCGCCAACTGAGACTTGCATTCAGAATAGCTTAGTAGTGACAGAGCAACAGCGTCGCATACTCAAACGTCCGTCGAGCAGCCCATCGCGTCGCAAGCCGACACCAACAATAATACTCGAGGACGACGATGATGATCCCATTGAGCTGCAGCTGCTGCCAAGCACATCCAAGGAGAGCAAACAGATGAAAATCGAAGCTCCGTTTGTTCCTTATTCGTCGTCAGGGAATGCTGTTGTTGCCACTGCACCGCTGCCACTGCCGCTGCCGCTGCCGCAACCGTCGCCCACCATCAATCGAGATATTGTAGATCATGCCACAACGGTGATAGCTGCACCAATCAATGAGGTGCGACAACAACAGCCACTTATCAACAGTACCTGTGTTAAAATCGAGCCATTCGACGAGTGCAATGAAGAGTTCATTTCCATTGAACATGCGGATATGGTGGAGCTTGAAGCGGCAGCCACAGCTGCTGTCACGCCGCCAACCAATCCCGAGGCGGAGGTTAATGATTTTGTAAGCTATTTGGAGAGCGTGGAGCTAGTAACCAAAGGGACATTGGATGCATCCAATGAGACAGATTCCACAACGGCAGCAGCAGCAGCAGCAGCAACAGCAGCCAGTCATGATTTCGTGTTTGCAGATACCATTGATCATGGTGAGACATCTTTTGATTACTGTTTGACATTTTCAAGGGTTATCCTCCCCCTCTAACGCTTTTCCTTTGTGTTCGTTCGTGTTCAGCATATTTCCACAACCATCATACAGACATCAATCACACCTTCTTCACATCATCGTCATCGTCCAACAGTAATACATTAATGCCACCATATCCTTAAATACACAGAAATTCAATTGATTGTATCCTTTTCGTTGCATTCACAGTGGCGCATGCGGCAATCAACAAACTGGAGGAGGAGCAGCACTGCATTAAGCTGGAAGACTCGCCCGTTTCTTCTGTGGCCATACCCAGCTCCATTTGTAGCTCCACTCCACCCAGCTCGATCACGTCCACCAGCTTCACATCCTCCTCATCCGCTTCGCTATCATCGTCGTGCTCGAGCAGCAATTCCAGCTCCATGCCGGCCACTGTAACGGCACCCACAACCACCTCGTCATCATCGTCGACAACTGTAGCCGCAGCCTCAGCAGGAGCCCCACTGTCGCTGGCTTCAGCGGCAGAGTCAACACTGGCCGATGTCCAGGCTATGCTCTCGTCAGTGGTCACATTGCAGCAGCAGCAACAGCAGCAGCAAGAGCCGTCTGTGGAGTTGAACTCGAGCGAGATGTATCAGCATGTTCAGCACGACTGGAACTTTGGTGACATTAAGCTGATGGCAACCACGCCCCCGAGAAGCTCCCAAGCAGCGAGGGAGCAACTGCAGCAGCAGCATCTGAACCATGAGGCTATTAATCTGATGGATGTCGTCAAAGAAGAAGTCATCGATGACAATATGCTGGACAGCGATGCGTGTCAGGAGTTCCTCGATGAGGATGAAGAGGTGGAGGAGGAGGACGATGATCTTGTTGAGTGTATCGACGAGGAGCACCAGGAACAGCAGATGATGGACGTCATGAATGACGAGGATGGTGATGCAGTGCGGGAAATAGTGGACAAACTGCAGCAGCATCAAGAGCAACAGCAGCAGCAGCATCAGCACCAACAGCAGCAGCAACAACAGCGGCAGCATGTGCATATCCAGGATGTGGTGCACTTGCCTCAGCATTCGTTTTTGCCACAGGCCCACAACGAGTACGCGAATGAGGTGAGTTACAGACCGAAGTATGATGAAGAATTGCAATTATCGCTTACCTCTCTTTGTCTATAGATTACGCAGGAGATTCTTTGCGACGCCGTGCCCATGTCAGCTGCCGAAATGGAGGTGTCCAGCACCGTGATCACCAACAGCAGCAACAGCAACGACAGCAGCAACAATCTGAGTCACAGTCAGCCGACGCAGCCACAGCAGAATACTCCAGCGGCTGCGCCACAGCAACGACAGATTTTGGTTGATTCGAATGGTCAGATAATTGGCAACTTTCTGATGCAACAACAGCAGCAACGTCAACAGCAGCAGCAACATCAACAGCAGCAGCAGCTTCTTCAGCAATTCACACTGCAAGCAGCAGCCGCACAGCAACAGCAGCAGCAGCAACAGCAGGCGACGAGTAGCAATGCCTTGACCAAAACTCTGCCGGTAACGCTACGCAATGGAACCCAGCAGTTTTTGTCGCCCAACTTGCTTGCCCAGCAGCAACAGCAGCAATTGGAGCAGCAGCAGCAGGCAGTGCAACAGAAGCAACAGCTGCAGCAATTTGCACTGCAACAGGCACAACTGCATCAGCGGCAACTTATGGCTCAGGCTGCCAACAACAATCTGCTCCAACAGCAGCAGCAGCAGCAACAACAGCAGCATCAGCAGACTGTTGTTCCGGCAGCAGCGCCTCAGCCTAAATTCATAGCCAAGCCATTGAATATTATTTCCATGACGCGGCCCGCCGCCAATGCATCGCCCACCACGGCAGCAACAACAGCAAACAACACAACGATTCCGTCCGCCTATGCTAATGTTGTTGCCGTAACAGCCGCGCCACAGCCACAGCAACAGCCACCACCGCCATCAGTCGCAGCATCAGCAGCAGTAGCAGTGCCCCAGCAGTTGCCGCTGCCCCAACCCCAGCCACAGCAGCAGCAGCTCTCTAATAGCAGTATGCAGCAGTTGCCAACATTGCCTAGCGTTCTAACGATGAAAACTCTACCTCCCTCGGGTGTGCCGACGACCATAGCCCAGCAGCGATTGCAACCGAAGATGCCGACGGGCAAGGGACGCAAGGCCACCAACAATAGGATGCCCCCAGGAGCCGTTAATCTCGAGCGGAGCTATCAAATCTGCCAGGCCGTCATCCAAAATAGTCCAAATCGTGAGAATCTAAAGGCTCAGCTGCGTCCGCCCGGGGCCATACTCAACCAGCAACAACCACAGCCTCAGCCCATGCCAACGGCAGTCAGCACAACTGTAACACCTGTGAGCAGTCCCCTGAATGTGTCGAATGTGTCCACTGTGGCTGCCACACCCATGTCAAACATGACGGCGGTTAGCGCGAATGTGGTCGCCGCACCAGCGGCTGCAGCACCCATTCAGAATATGATGAAACCGGAGGAGCTACTGGTTGGAGGTGCCGCTGCCGCTGGAGCCCTGCCCGCCGGCCTGCCGGCCAATTTGATGGGCGTTGGACGTCCGGGAGTGTACAAGGTGAGTACAAGGTTCTTATTAATATTTCCTTTCGAGACTAAATTTGCGTCATCTGCAGGTTATTGGTCCTCGCATGAGCGGCTTTCCGCGTAAGAAATATGTTCAGAGGAAGCCATCACCCACCACACTGATACGGCATGTGTTTAGTCCAGGACCTGGAGCAGCCAATGCCACGCCCCAGCAGCTTCAGATACTCCAACAGCAGCAGCAACAACAGCAAGCGGCTACGTTGCCAGTGGCACAAACACAGCCACAGCCACCGGTGGCACCAGAGCAATTGATCCATCAGAACGGCAGTGGCCAGTATGTGCTGGTTCATCGCGCCACTGTGGGAGCGGCCGACAATCAGGCGCCCAGAGCGTCCAGTGCCCCGCCACTGCATCAGAATCAGGTAAGTGATTGGAACTAATCCTCGAAATTGAGTCTCTAATTGATATATTATTGTGTATTGGCAGTTTGTCACCGTTCAGAATCCGCTGCACAGCCTGAATGGCCTGCCAATGGGCGGACGCGGGCGTCCCGCTTCGGTGGATAATACAGCAGGCAGCGGCAACGTTATGGCGCCAGCAATAGCCGCACCCGAGGTCCTGCACCATCACCATCATAATCACAATCACGAGCTGCAACATCAGCAGCAGCAACAGCATCATCATCAGATGGGAAATGTTGGCAATGTGGGCGCCGCCGCGAATATTGTGCGGCGCAATATCGCTGCAGGTAAATTGGTGTATTATTAGTGGTTAGCGAGGTACGTCTTTCAAATCACCTTCATCCCTCCTTCAATCTTGAATGGGTTCAGTCATGAAACCATTAATAATTGGCACGCAGTCATTAGTTTGTTGCGTAGATTTGTTAGAGTTACTCCGTAACCTAGGGCCCAGCCACAGGTTGGTTCTGTCTTTGGTTCTGTTTTTTAATTGTATGGATAGAGATCACTTGCATGTTTCATCAGGTGTTCATTCAGATGTGAACTCCCCTTTAAACTCGTTTATGTTTTTATAGAATTTATAATTTATTAGTAAGTATGTAATCCAGATGAGAATCTCTTTTCTTCAGTGTTTCATATATCAATATTTCTTTTCTTGACAGGCTCCAACATCACCTATATCGATGGCAACAACACCAATTCAACAGCTGCCGCTCTCATGGAAGCAGCTGGCAACAATTACATAGTGACGACAACTGCAGCACAATCACCGGCCACACCAACAGTCATTCAGCAGCAGCAGCCACCGCCGCAACAGTCGCAACAGCAACAGGCATTGCATCCACTTCTGCATCTGCGTCAAAGTGGGGAAAACACACCGCCAGGCAGCGAGGCCGTCACAGCAACGGCGAACAACTGCGCCTGCTCGCTGAACGCAATGGTTATTTGCCAGCAGTGCGGAGCGTTCTGTCACGACGACTGCATCGGTGCGGCCAAGCTGTGTGTGTCCTGTGTGATCAGATGAGAGCCGGACCTACTGCCCAAGGCCCAAGTGGACAACGTATTATAGGAATATAGAGACCCCTACCCCCCATAGACATGTAGTTGCAATGGCTATATACATATGAGTATGTATCGCCCCCATAGGCAGACAGCGATTATGATTTTGCGAT
Organism: Drosophila subobscura; assembly: GCF_008121235.1. NCBI lineage: Eukaryota > Metazoa > Arthropoda > Insecta > Diptera > Drosophilidae > Drosophila > Drosophila subobscura. The sequence continues at coordinate 5,287,077 of NC_048531.1, forward strand.
TGATTTGTGAGGCAAAAGCATAAGAGCGCAAGTGCCAGAGGCTTACGCACAGCAGAAGCACCAACATCAGTCCTGTTCACAGGCACAGTCCCAGCCCCTGGTGCACACACAGAGCTAGGGCAGCAGATAGATATAAATAGATGTGTATAATTTAGATCGTTCAAAGACCCATTGTAAACTAAGTAAGTCCTCCTGAAGCAGAAGGAGGAGTAGAATGGAAGAATGCCTAAAGGGCAAACAAACGAGTGTTGTGTATTTTGTGCTTGTTGCATATCCCTAAAGATACTCTCTGTTTTTGTGATTGTTTAAGGATATCTAAAGCACACTATAAAACAAAAACAAACAAAAAATCTATAAACTCTCAGTGTAATTACAAGCAAAAACATACAAAACAAAAAGAAAATGGAAAAACAAGAACAAGAACAAAAAGATGACAACAAAAGGCAAACGTAAAGCATAAAAAACAGATTAGATTATATGTAATGTGTACATATTTATGTTTAAATGTATTATTAAATGTACTATATGGATAGAAATCTTGGGCTGGACATAATCCCTATGGCCCCATGGCCGCCCCAATGATGAGTATATTTTTATAATTTATTCGCACACGTGCGAAGTTCGGTTGGTTCGTTCTATGAATATAAGAACTTCATATTGATATATATGATATATATATATATATTTTACTGTGTAATTTATAAACTAATCGGAGTGTATATCTTCTAGGCCCAGCGCCCAGCTCTTAAGTTCTAATTAGACTAAGTTTAGTATTCTCCACCAGACAAATCACCCACACACACACATCCACACCCCCACACATCCGAGCCTAGAAACGACTCTCCATATCCACACCATTTCTTTAGCATATAGAGCATACACGTAATTCTAATTCACGCAAATGATTTCAAAACAAAGCCCCTATACATTAAGCAAAACTGTTGATAAAATACATACAAAAAACAAAAACGCAATGCAAATGATTAACGAAAGAACGATGACAGTAACAGCAACCTATGAAACCTATGAAACAAAACACTGCAAAAAGAGAACGAACACCATATAAAATATAGCAAGTAAAAATCCGAAACAACAAAGTAACGATTATGAGATGAGGTTAAACAAAATTCAAAAAACAATACCTAAGCAATGAACAAGAACAGAACATTTTGCTCCTAGATGCACTCACCGCAAAATTAACCAATACATAAACATAATTACAAATAAATTTGAGAAAAAAAAAGAAAGTGATGTTGGAATTTTGTAAGACACTGTTCCCAGGGCAGAACACTGCAGGGTGCAGATCTACATACATATATCGAGGCTGGACTCTCCCCACTCTGGCCATCCAGTTTGTTCCTTTGGTAAATTCCTTCGTTGCTCCTCAATTACTGACAAAATAGTTTTGGTTTTTTATAATTTTACAATTATTTTTCTTGTTTTATTAGGGAGAAAAAAATGTACAACTTTGTTTTGTTCGGATGGTTGTAATTTTACTTTACGAAATACTCGTATTCAGTCCATTTCTAAATGTTAGAAATTCTCTAACTAAGCACAGGGTGTTGGGATTAGGCCCTGATATCCTTGTAGTGCTTCTCCTCATCGCTCTTGTCCAGCTTGATCGAGTACTTGCCGATGAGGGAGCCCTCAACGTCGGCCTGGCCATCGGGATTGAAACGGGGTCCATCGCCAATGTCCTGCATCTCGTCCTTGAGCACCCTGTAGCCATTCTCATCGGCGATGTAGTGAACGGTGCGCTTCACGAACCCATCCGTGTAGCTATACGATCCCTGGACCGTCGAACCATCGCGCGTCTCCGTCCTCGAGTTGGAGCCATCGTTGATTTGATCGTCGATGTTGGAATTGAAGGAGTACTGTGCACTTTCGTTCTGCTGGCGCTCAAGCTCTAGTCTGTCCTCCTCGGTCTGGTCGATCTGAAAGTGGGGGTAAATACGTTGCATTAATTAACCTGATCAAGGTGAGACGCACGCCCCTTTTTTGCCAATAAAATATTCATGTGTGCCGAGAGAAATAAAATATGAATCTGATCTCAAGGTGAAGATCGCATCATTTCTGTTCGGACTGTTCGACCTGTGGATTTACCCTTCCTGTTGTATGACATCATGATGGAGGTTAAATATTGACAAATGACCCAATAAACCTTGCCAACTATTGATCAAATAGACATCTGTCGGATGCACTTGCTTTAATGATATTTGTGCCATACGCAATGTTTATGCAAGCCACAAAAATCATGATCTACAATCCCTAGCCAAGATTTGTTGGCCCACTTGTCGATGCATTTTATCGCATAATTAACACGACTAGTTACGATCGTATAAACCTATTTCATGTCTGCTCCAAGTATGACTCAAGAGGCGAAACGAAAACGATCGCTGCGATGTTTTGACACATTTACTTCTCCTTCCCCAAGTGTATTCAATTTGTCTTATGCTTGAATGCATGAACGGAAATAGTAATTGAAAGATGTGATGTGTCGATGTATTCCAGTTATCTGCTCTCTTGGGTTGGGGTCTTAATGGTAGGCTAAATGCGCTACCAGGCAACTTCTATGAATTCTGCACTAGACATTTAATTCGATACTCAAATAAAGGATGTGTATTAGTTTCTCTCGTTTATCATTCTCGTTTATAAATTGAATGGCTAGGGACATTCCATATTCTAGATGGAATTTACCTTCGGGTAGCGTCTACAGCTGTCAGTTATCCCGATCCTAACTATATGTAAATTCAAAGTCAAAATGATAAGTATTCGCTACTGTTGCTGCTGCTGTTGTTGGGGTGGAATATTTTTCCTTTCCTTTGTTTTAGTATCACGCTTAGAGGCGAGGCGTGGCAAAAGGCAAGGTGGGGAAGTAGTCTTAATAAAAAAACTTGCAAAAAAAAAGAGAAAAACTAAACGAAAATAAGTTGAAAACTTGTTCGGGCAGATCGGCCGTATCGAAACGGTTGTGTCCGCGGCATATAAAGCCCGACGAGCGGCAGTCGATGTTGACTATAGTTACAAAGCGGACGTTCAACTGTTAAAATATCACAACAATTATAATCATGGGTAGGCTGATGCCAAATGCGGAACCATAAAGAATTTGGCTTTAATTTGCATTTACATTTACATTTACAGTCAGACTGTGCTTTTTATCTCTCTTGATTGCCGCATGTGTGGTGGCAACACTGGCTGCTAGCGGTAAGTATAGCCTTAAGCTTTCTTGGAGGCTTTTGCTCATTTTGTGCACTGCCCAACAGATTGCCCTTCCTCGACCAAAGTCCAGAACTGTACGCCCAAGTGCCTGCACGACAGCGAGTGCAGTGCCATCGGTGGCAAGTGCTGCCCAAATTTGTGCAACGGCCGTAGCTGTGTCCAGCCCAACCAGCTGGGCAACTCTGGTGGAGACCAGTCGCCCTTTGGCAGCAAGAACTGTAAGTGCCACCCACTCATATATCACAGCAATCCACGAAAAGTAGCATGGGCATCCCTCCAGTTAATCTTTGTGGATAAAGCAATCTACCTAGTCCTCACAAAAGGCTGCCCCTATAGCTGCCATAGCGATAATCCTTCTGGAGATTCGTTAGCCTTCTTAAATAGATTTTCTAACATGATTTCTCTTCCTTTTAATTCCTAGCTGGAGCTACGGGCAGCTATTGCGGCAATGTCAAGTGCAGCAGCTTCGAGAAGTGCGATATGGATCGTAGCACCAAACGTCCCAAGTGCGTGCGCTCTTGAGAACCCCAATCCCAATCCCAATATAACCACTAAAACGCACAGACAGCAACGCGATTAAACTCATTCGTTTGTCACTAAATTGATATTTTTCTTGTGTTTTTTTCCTTTGTTCAATGGAGTTTTCTCTTTTGTTTAACACTCACGGGTGCGGAGAGGGCAACGGTGGCCAGCAGGCTGGCGATCAACACGAATTTGAACATTTCGATTGGGTTGATGAACTACAACTCTTCACTGGGACTGGAACTGGATGTGTTGTGTTGTGTTGGCGCTGCAAGTGACTTTGTACTATGGATCGTTGGCTGGCTGGGAGCCGGGCTTTTATATCACACTTGAGACCGAACCGGGCCAAAAGCAGCAGCAGCAGCAGAAACAGCACCAGCACCAGCAGCAGCAGCAGCTGCGTCAGCGTCAGTGTTGCCTTTTCCCCTGCTGCCACTTGTCCAATTTTGGGCTTTGGCTTTGGCTGTTTACATATTTGACAAGCCAAAGAGATCTTCCCCCTTACCAGATCGGCCCGAAACTTTGGATCTGTGCGAGCATTTGTGGTTGGGGAAAACTCACAAAATTTCAAATGTAATTTTGCAATCATTTAAGAGGTCTCCGAGTGGCCTGGGCCTGAGCCTGAGTCTGAGCTCTGAGCTGCAATTCGGTTTGCTTTGCTTGGTGTAGATGGGGCCGCCCTGAAGAAGATTGAATGGGAATCGGAGCATTGCGTAAGAGCGCCGCATGGTGCGGCTCGAACTGCGTTCCATCCCAGCTTCAAGGTCAGTTGGTCAACCAGTTTCGGTCTCGGCCAGTTCCAAAAGGTGCACTTACTCTACTACTTACACATTCTGTTTCATCTTCTTGCATCTGCTTCTCGTGCAAGCGATCTTTTTTTCTGTAGTGTCGTGTTTTTTGTTGTTGGTTGTTGGTTTTTGGTGTTTTTTTTATGTAACTTATGTAATTGATGTGAAGTTTTGTGCAAATTGAAAGCCTCCTCGATGGTGTGTGTCGGGCCGGCCTGTTGTGTTTGTGCTTTATTTCTCTTTCTTTCGCTTACGAGGAAGTAAGTGGAGCATTACGTTGCGTCTGGGGGGCACCCTTCGGTTAAGGCAACGCCATAACCACTCACCAACAGCTGGGACCCTGCCTAGTGATTGGGCCTGACTGGAGCCTGCGACGGGGAATGGTACTGCAATTTTCGGCATCGCCACAATCTGGAAATCTACAGTGGAGCGTACTGGCAGGATATTGGGAAATCTAAGCTAAAGCAGATAAAATATTCAATGAAACATGGAGAAAAAAGCTGAAAAAATATGCAAGGAATAAATTTGATCATTTATTTATATATGTATATTATATTCAGTAAAGTTCAAACGTAAGAATTATTTCTTTAATTAATGTTAATGCTTCCTTAGTCGGCATTTTAACCATAATTTTTCAACGCAATAAGCTGAAGTTAATGAAGCTTGAATCATACTTGATTGTGTTCAAGTTTTCTGTTTTATTTTTAATTTTATCAAACATTTTTTTAATAAAATTTAATTTGCCTTTTCAAATGCCAAGCAATTGCCATAAAATATACTAATTGAAAGGTCTGAGTACTCTGTTGACCTGTCCAAAAGTGAGTTCTGAAGAAGCTAACAGAAATTTTATCACGTATGACAGACCATAAGGTAACTGTAGTTCTACCAGTGGCACCGATTTGGGCATGCCTAACCCGATTCTGGCCCACTGTCCGAGTGGTTGGTTTATTTGCTGTACATCCGTTCGTTCCACTTTCGATTCGTTTCCCCATGCAGAGCTACCACGGATTCCCTCCATTCACCCACCTGCAGATCACCTCTGCCGCTGCCCCTTTCACTCTTGAATTTCTATGAATCGTATGGAAGCATATGGGTGTATGGGTGGTATTGTAGATGTAATAACAGTTTAGTAAACTTATTTTGCTTTTATTTGTGTTATTTCAACGCCGCAACGTTGCAGTGGCACGAATTTCGTTTGATAATATCCAGGCGTCTCTCGGAGATGGAAGACAGGGGTTTACTTTTGGTTGTTGCGATACACTGCCTGAGTGGGTGCATTTGTTTTGAAAGATTGACTTTAAATAGTTTAAAACTTGGTCAAATTGGTAAAAGTTTCATTGACATTGAAAAAGAAACAAACATTTATTTATTCTTTTCATTTTGGCATACAACTCTGCTTTGGAAGGGTATCACAACTTCGTATACACATAGAGACCCTACTTTCTTGTTGGTTTTCGCTTATGTTTTGCTTGAAATTGAAATCAATATAAAAAGCTCAAGGTGAGAGACCGCACCAACTCGATGTAGTCTTCGACTCCACACACCACACACCACACGCAACGCCCCATCATCGTTGGCATGGTTTACCGATAATTTTATAATTATACTCAGCTGCCTTAATGATGGCCAATGATGGCAGAGTGACAGGAAGAGAGAGGGAGAGGTACAGGCCCAAGGAGCAGGGGGGGCAGGAAGCTTCAAACATTTGTTTACGACTCTATTTGGACTCTTCGTCCGCCCTGCCTGCCTCTGTCTTCACAAATTAGCACTCTCCTATCACCATCACCATCTCCTGCTTCCACTCCCCTCTCCTCTGGCCATTTGCATGTTAACACCCAGAGCCGGAGAGTGGGAGAGCGGGAGAACGGGACTCGACTCTCTTGGGCGTTACATTGACAAATTGCTTTGGAGCGCTATCTTTTACCGCCCGCTCTTATGCAAATATGCTTTTTATTTTGTTTTATGCGCGTCTTTTTCGGGCCTGGTTTGCCTGCCTGCCATGGGTTTGGCCGGCTCTTGGATTTAGCTCAGGGCTGTGGCAATTTGACATTTTCAATCAAAATTTGTTAATTATTTATTGGAGTGGAGACAATGATGATGACCCAGCCATACAAATGATGTCTGTGAGGGCGACTCGCGTTCGCCTTTGGCCGCTATTTTGTCTTCGCCGCTATGGGTGATACAATGACCTTTCGATTTGCATTTTGAGCATTATCGATCCACACGCATAATGGGAATTATGTTAATCAAATGAATAATTGGACCAAGATACGTCAATTGATCGGATTGAGTGGGTTTGCTGTTGTAGGGGATCAATTTGTTTGGTTACCATTTTCATTTGGATGCAGATATAAGAGCTAATGCCAATGCTATGTTTACTTTCGATAGAATTATTATTAATATTGGCCTTTTGCAGTTTAAGCTTTGAAGCCACCTATTTTCATCTTGAAATAAATCCGATTTAAAAGCCAACGCATAAATTTCGCCACTTTAACAGCCTGTCCTCGCACTTGGCACCAGACACTGTTTAGTATAAATGTACATATGTACATATGTGCATATCTATATATTTCTACATATATGTATGTATGTATGTATCCGCATCCATTTCAAGGACAACTTGGCAAAAGTAAGCCGCAAAATGTATACATATATATACAGTATACATACTTATCTATATTTGACAGCTGACATTTAGAAGAGAGGAGTATAAGAAGCTTGAGGTCGCTGCCGTCGCTGGGTGCGTGTGCTCTTGAGGAATGCAATAAAAGAAAATGTGCGAAAAAAAAGAGACAGAAAGAGCAGCAGCAGCAGCAGCAGAGGCTCGAATTATGCACAGACACACACACACACAGTCGCATTTGCATGCAAAGAAGCGAACGCAAAGCGAGAAGCTTGCCGAAGAGAGCTGAAGAACGGGACAGACAGGGACAGAGTGCACGCACATAGCAAATATATTTGCACAAGCAGTTCCAACTACACCAACAAACACACAGAGATTCGCGAGTCTTTATAGGTAAATATGTTACTGTAAATGCAATTACTGCACGCAAAAAGAAATTGGAACAAATGGAAGCTTCCAGATATCGCCAGGCAGGTTTGACGAGTTGGTGGGTTCATGTTTTTTGTTGTGTGTTTTGTTTTGTAAATGAAATGATTTGTAAAACGAGTTTAAGTTAGTAAAAGTATAAATAGATTGCAAAATTCAATTGGACACTGGAGCATTTCTAAAATATATGTGCACACCTTGCAAGTCGAGTCTTAACTTTTGTATAACCAGTGCAGAGAATTAATGCTTCTTAATTGATTCAACTTTGTTTCCACTTTAAATCGGGAATCACTTGCACACTGCAGCAGGTACCCACACAAAAAAAAAGAAACTTGTTCTCTCTTGGTCTCTTTTACGCTCGGTTAATGTTTCATGGTCTCACGTCCCGACTTTAGCCATCGTTAATTGCATTATTCACAGCATTTTATTTCGCTTGTGCTCTTTTTTGGTTGCAATTTTTTACTCGACCTACCCCAAGGCTTATAAAGCTTTTAGGCAGCGCCCGAAGGCTTTATAGCTGAGGCCGGCAGGGGCTCCTGCAAACCCTCTCACCTGCCAGTGAGGGAAGGAGCAACCGAAGTTGAAAGCGATACTGTGATGAACGGGGGAGAGAGAGAGCAAACGGCCCTATCACAAGTAATTATGAACAAAAGACAGCAAAAACATCAAACTATGATTACGGTGTTTTTATTTGTTTTTTGTTGACCACAGGAGGGGGTCCATAGTATTATGATGGGTGCTGCGCAGTGTGCAGTGTGAGTGCAGTCGGAGTGCACAAGTCAGGATTAATTGAGTCGTATGGAAAACCAGAAAAATGATCCTTTGCCAGGTCACTTCGGAATTTATGTTGGATTCTTGCGTACCTTATTGTCTTTATTAAACTATTATTCTTGGGAAAATTTGGAAATTCAACTTTTGTATCCTGAAAATCGGCAATAGATCACTTAAATCCGATGTAATTCCTTAGATATGTTACACACCATTTATCGTGACTCGTTGTCATCTCTAGTTTGCTGACTTAAATTCATCTTTAAAGCTGAAGTGCCTGCCTGATGGTTGTGTCCCTGCCAAGGCAGCATTGACCCTGCAGGAGGCGAGGCACAAAAACACAGACAGAGACACACGGCGACATGTGTAATTGTGGCAGCAATTTAAGCTGCATCATGCAACATCGCCAAACCGGAAGCAAGTGCACCACAAAACACACACAGAGGAGACACACACACACACGCACAGGAGGCACAAACGACTAACAAGGGGCAGGATTGTGGCTGGGTTGGGGCTGGATGTGCAACTTCAGGATGGCCCTTCTGCCGGTGGCTGATGCCTTTATTAAGCCAGCAAATAAAATCCGAATGCTTCAAGGATACGCCCGTCTGTCTCATGCATAGTCAGGAGCAACAGCAGCAGCAGCAGCAGCACCGCCACCTCCATGGAACTACATAGAAGTAGGAGAAAAAGCAGAGACAGCAGCAGCAGCAGCAGTCGCATCCTTCACATGTTTTGTATACGATCTGAGGCAGTTGCAATTTATGCACACAACTTGTCAACGATGGAACGGTGGCTGGAGGGAGTAGCTTACAAGTGCTGCATTGGTTAGCCCTGATGGGGAGGGAAGTGAAGAGGTGGCAGGTGGTTGGGGAAGAAGGTGGATAGCAGCAAGCAATTTGCACCGCACAATGCGTTGACACACGTCGTCCGCAAATGTGCGGCCAGAAGACAATAGAGAAAGGCACACAGGCATCCTGGGGAGCGACCAAGACAGACCTGATCCGGGTCTGAGATGCAGCTTCGTGCCTCATTAAGCCAGAAAAGTGTCAAATGTCCTGGGTGGCTGCCAATGCCAGCAACAACACTTCACCCTGGGCCAGCCACTCCAAGTGGCTTTAATTTCGAGCTCAAATTTACGACTGTGTGCCAAGGCGAAGGTTCCATTCACACCCATTTATCCTTGACGCTGTACTCCCCCACCTTTCACCCTTTCGCCCACCCAGCTTCATAATTCACACAAGTGTTGACAATGAAAATGAAAATCCCATTAAAATGCAATATGTTGCAGCAACAGAGAGACAGCACTGGACAGGACAGGACAGGACAGGGGACACTGACACTGACACTCCAGCCAAGCGGCAAGGCAACTTGGCCAAGTTCAATATTTATATGGCCAACAGCATTTTCGCCTGTGAAAATGCACACAAACTTTATGATTCGATTTTCTGTGCAAGTGTTTTCCTTTAGTAATTCAGTTTTGTTGTGCACAAATTCAATTGAATTGAGGGAAGTGCATGAAGAATATTATTAAATTCAACGAGACTAGTGTTGGAAGTTGCGCAATTCTCCTAAAAGTATGCAGTGAAAAAAGGGTCAATACGCCAGGTGTTCAAGCAGCCAAAACACAGATCCTCTTGCAAACTTACTTCAGCTGTCTAGCATGAAATGATAGTAATATTTGCATACGAGCAAGATTTAGCAAACATTTGTGAAGGCTCAGACTTTACGGTGCTCCGCGGACTACGCGTAATCTCCGCTATCTGCAGCCATATAATTCTCTGATATTAAACAACAAAAGCTACTGTACACACTTTGTTTAATCCTCAATCATGGACTTTCCCATAGTTTCGGGCAGAAAAAATAGTAAATAAATAAACGTGAATATGGCCCAGGCGCCGGAGAACCACATGGTAACCGATATGCCCCAGTGGAACATCATCAGTGGAAACAGCTTTAAAGTGGCAAAGATTAACAGACTCATCCACACCACCGAAATGGAGGTGGCCAGTGAGCGTATCTGAATAGAGAGAAGGAGGAGAATAAGTTGTCAGAAAACACAAGCGGGAGTACGAGTCATACCTTGGCCGGAAACAGCTCGACCAGCTGGAGAAAGAAGAGAGCGATGAGGCCAATGTTTGCCAAGTAAATGATGATGATCATCAGCACCAATGGCAGCCAGTTGAAGTCCGTGAGATCATAGTGCTCCGCGCAGTAGGTGAAGCATCCAAAGGCAATGCAGCCCAGGCCCACGCCCAAATTGGAGATCAGCATGAGCAGTCGTCGTCCCACAATGTCCACGATGAGGGTGGAGGTATAGACGCCAAATATTTGCACTATGCCCACAATAATGGTCGAAGTGTTGGCATCCAGGGCCAGGCCGGATGAGGCAAATGTATCGGACATGTAGTTGATGAAGCTGTACACGTTGCAGCACTCGAGTCCCAGGCAGAGCACTGCAGCGGCCCCAAAGGCCTTCAGGGCGGGCCGGGTGACTGCAAGAAATGCACATGAGCTCTAGCTACAGGGAGCTGCAATTTGTTTGCTTACTCAAGTCCTTGTAGCTCAAGGGTTCCGAGTTCTGGCACTGCTGGGCCAGCACAGCCATTCGAAGCTCTTCAAAATCGCTCTTCGATCTCAGTTGTGCCTTTTGGTCTGTTGGATTTTTGTAATAACCAAAAGATTTCTCGGCTGCACTCAGCTGGCTGCGCTTGAGCAGATATGGCGCCGTTTCGGGCAGCATTAGATTGGCCAAAAAGTAAGCAATTGGCAGGCAAATGGCCAGTATGGGCACCACATGATACGGCAGATAAGTGCTCAATACAAAGCCAGCCAGCACGCCAAAGTTATACGACAGCATCACCATAGAGCAAAGAGCACCTCGAATGCTAGAGATGTTAAAGATAAATCAATTGCAGTGCTACAAGCATTAACTGTGCACTCACCTGGTATCGGCCAGTTCGCTGATGTATATGGGAAACACAACAAATGCGGCACCTCCCGTAAATCCGCACAGGAAACGCGCTGCATAGAGATAGACAACATTCGAGGCAAAGTAGACGAGAATCCACAGGCACTGCAGCGGCGAAAACTCAATTTATTTAGAGACTTTTGTGTGCAAAATCCAAACAAAACTCACCGCATAGGGTACCGCCAGAAGATAAATGCAGAACTTTCGGCCCGCACGTTCCAGCAGCAGGGCAATGGTCAGATTGGCGTACAGACTGCCCAGACCGATCATGGAGCCCAGCCAGGACACCTCAGCGATGGTCACCTCAAATTCAAGCGGTGAGTCTGTGGATTGGATTTTACCCAGTGTCGGAGAGAGCCAACCCACACCCAGTCCATGGCCGAAGGTTATGATGTTCACTGTCCATCGAGTAGTAGAAATCATCATTGAACTGCCATTTTCTTTCCCATTTCCCCCCCACTCACCGATCGCTGTGGCCAACAGCTGGTAGCGTGTCCTTGGCTGCAGGAGGGAGTTCTGAAACATCTTTGCCATTGTTTTCTTGTCTGTCGCGTGGAAGCAACTCAAGGCGAATGCCAGGCCGTGTACTTAAACAATTTGATAAAAAGGCAACAGCTGCGGCTAGTCGGTTACGAATTACACCCTAAAGATAAGTCGGGAGATGGGGCACTTATTGACTAGATTTTCAGCTTAGGTTTGTCCCGAGGGGCAGACATTTCACAAGATAAACATTGAATTTCGCGTCCCAGATAAAAAGCGGGGGCTTGGCCGTCTGCTCTTATGTTTGTAATAGGCACAATCTTTATGATCCAACGGGTTCCAGATTGTTAGAGATGTAAACGGATTATTCTGGAGAATCTGTTCGGCTGACGACACAACCAAAATCTTTCCAAAATAAATTACAGTAATAAATCGTGGATTAAGTTGGCTCAAATGTGATTTTTTTTTCATTTCTATCTTGAAATGGATTAATTGCTGATGCATTTTTGAGCAGATAAACATTTGCCTAAAGGTGCATTTGCATATTTTCATTTATTATCAATATTCATAAATTACAAACACACTTGTGCCGCCCCCAAGGCTAACAGTTCGCAAAGCAATTATTTCCAATTGAATCGCTTTAAATCTGGAGAGAGATAGAATAGAATTATGCACAAATTATGGCAATCTTAATCAACATCTAACAGTCCGCCTGCCATCTCCTCCCGCAGGCAGGTTAATCTGGATAAACGTTCCTTTGATCATATTATATTTAACACACACAGGTTACAGCACGACTTCTGACTTCATTTTGCACATTTTAAATTTGTGTAAAGCATTTTCTCTTGCTATCAATACAGGCAGTTGAATATATATTTATATTTGGCAAACATTTCCTTCCTGCAAGTGCAGTAAAACTTTGCTGAAATTGCGTTCATCGCATAAAATAACACATTTTCCAGCTCGTTGGGTCCAGCGCTCAACGGCAGCGCCAGCCAAAATGTTTAGGGATTATGCATAAAATGTTTGCTCACTGAATTTGATGGTGCTTATGTGATGATTCCCCACAAGTGCACAGACATACAACAGACAGCATTCACGTGTATGTCTGCATGTAAACAACATTCATAACGCATCAAAGGATTCTTAGGAGAAGAAAAGTGCCACAGACTGTGACTCTTTCAATTGTTGTATCTTTTGCCAACAAAATTCAAAGTTGAAACATAATTTGAACAAAGTGTGTACACATTTATGTGCATTTCTGTTTAGCCCCAACTGCAACTATTGTTTTCAGCTTTAAATATTTTTTGGCTAAATAAATTGAATTATTTTACGCAACAAACCCCTCAGTAGACTATGCCAAACACATGGAGTAGGAGTATATTTTTGTTTCATCGTGATTCTGCTTGCTTGTTGCTTTTATTGGCTTTTGTGTGCTCTTCTTTTTGCTTCTGTTTGATGTTTGCCAAACTAATTTAGCAGAAGCAACACACCAGCGAAATCGTGCACTGTGGAGCAAGGGATGGAAGGGCGGCAGAGCACAGGAATGGAATGGCAGGGAATGGCAGGGAATGCCGTAACGGCGAAAGTTTTCCTTCGTTCGGTTCGGTTTAGGCGGGATGGAAAAGTGTTTGCATATCAAGTATACGCAGCGTTGATTGGATTTGTAAACTGACCAACAACTCGCACTCCACTCGCAGCATAATAATCATCATCGTCTCTGTTTAAAGCGTACAAGGGGGGAGAGGGTTTTGAGTGGAGTTATCCTTGGCACGTCCTGCAGGCATCGGTGATGTCAATGTGGCTGTGCTGTGGCTGTGGCTGTGTCCGTGTCTGGTCCTGTCATGTTCACCTCAGACAGGCAAATCTGACAAGATATGGCATCTGTTCTCCGTGCCAGTCGCTGGCACATATCGATATTGCATTTACTGGCTCGGCTGCCACATTGCAGATGGCTCTGGGGGGTCTGAATGGGTTAACACCTCCACACAGCCATAATCGTTCACATTCGAGTCGTAAAGAGACACATATTATGGCCACTTTATATTGCCAAAGGCAAAGCCAAGTTGTGTGCCCCAAGGACACCCACGGGTATGGCCAGCATTAGCTGTCTATTCCTTTCCCCCCTGCTCCTTCTGTGTGCACGATTTGACAATCGTGGCGGTAGCATTTATTGTCACACAATATGTGGCCAAAGAAAGTGAGTGCAATATGTTTTTTGCTCAACTGCCATGCCAAGTGCGAGTACTTCATGGCCCATGGGCATGCTGGATTCTGCTTTATCCGCTAAAGATTTTTATTTTGTGAGTAATGTTACATTTGTACCTGTTGCTTGACCTTTAAAGTCAATGAGTAATTTTTACTGCTTTTATTTCTCAAGTTTCGAAACACCAAAATAATAATTGGTTTTGCTAATTGTTCGCAGTATTTTATTTATATTTTCCATCACTGTGTTGATTACCCTTTCAATGAATATTTTATTTTGATTCATAATTTGTTTATTTTTGCGTTTTTTTCCACAAATTCTTTCCTATAAACGCTGTAATTTTTTGTATTTTCATTTATCTTTCTCTGAAGCTTCTAAATAATATATTCTGCATGTTTTTCTCGCTAAAATTTTCCAAGCTAAAGAAATTTGGAATCTCTCAGTTCTGTGCAAAATCATAAAATAATTTGTAATAAAGTTCTGTGGCTGCCATTGCTGCTCAAACTTCATAGGCCGACAGCATAGGTGACAGCAGTAGCTGACGTCATAAGTTTATGCGTGGTGCGGGACAGGAAGTGCTGTAGAGTGGCGGAACTTAATTTACGGAAATTGTTAGTTTAGGAGAAATTATGGTGTGGCGGCAGCGCGTCGGAGTAGCTGAAAGAATGCAGCAAAAGCAAACAGAAGAATTTCAAAAGCTCCCTCTCTCACGCTGCCTCGGTTGTTGGTTTGTCTACACCAATAGCTCCCCCTTCGCTTGCATTCTCATGGAGCTAATGAATTTATGCTGAGAGGCAGAGAGTTGATGGCCATGTGCTCCTATTAGTAGTTTCAGAGAAAAGTTCTCAAAGAATTTGTTTATACATATATTCGAGTAAGGTAATAACGATAAATAAAGAAAGGGTTTGTCGAGTGGCTAAAGTTTGGTCAAGAAAAGGGACAGGTGACAGGCACTGACAGCACCTCTGCTGTAAAAGTTATTCGAAAACTGCTCACAACAGAACACAAAAATCCATCAAAGTTTCCATCACTGCAATGAGAGACACGGAAGACAGACACAGCGAGAGCAAAGAGAGAGGGAGAGGGAGTGAGAGAGTGTGGACTGGGGTGGGGCAGCCACTGATAGAGCCATCGAAGAAGACAACCAGAGAACAGAGAAGTGAAAGTCGCAGCTGCCTGAACGAATGCCTCTACTGAAAACTCGCATAAAAAAGAGCCAAAATTATGTATGAGGCATGGCATGTGCATGATTGATTAACGTTGAATGAGTGGGCGGAGCTCTATATACATATATAAAATATAAGCAAAGAAATTGAGAAATAATCCCAAGAGCAGCTGGATGGTGGCCATGGGACGTGTCTGGCTGGCACTTAATTAGAGGCGCACCGGAAACGGAAACGAACTGCACGACCAGCCAGCGGTGGTCCTGGGCCACAGCCACAGACGCAGACAGAGTGGACTCGTCTGGGCTCGTATGCATTTTGCATGGGTCTGGCTCTCGCCTGGAAAGGACCACAGGATGCAGCAAGCTGAATGCTGTTTGGACGTCTGTTCATGCATACAAACTAATGACAAAATGGAATTCGTCTGATGTCCGCTAACATTTTGCTCTTAATTAAATGAGCTAAATGCGTGCAAATATTTTCGCATTTATTTAAATAACAGAAAAAAGCATAAAGCATTTCCCCTAAGCATTTTTGCTCACCTTTCTGTATTTCAAAATGAATTTAAACCCAGACAATGGCAGAAATATTTGTCCTGAAATTCTTTTGGCTAAAAAGGTTGCTGCTTCTCCAGTCAAATTCCTTTATTCTCCGACACTGCAAAACAAAGTTCTGCTAACATTCATTTCAAATAACATTTTCTGTTTTCTAGCATTATTTTCTTCTTGCTGATTTGTTTTGCATGTGAGAAGCCTTCGGGGGGGTGTCTGCCAATGCCACGGGGCGGGAGTCGCAGCTGCTGCCATGACATACATATTTCGCTTTTATTGTTTGGGGGAGTTTTATCTGCAAAGACGCATCATAATTGCGGCCGCGCCGCAGGAAGCACACAGGAAGTAAAAGAAGAAGGCCGCCAAATGCGGAAGGGGGTGGGAGCAGAGGGCAGCCAGCCAGCAGCCAGCCAGCCATTCCTGTGCATAATTGAAATTCCAGCCTAAACGCGTTTGTGGCACGGAAATTGCGCGCACAGAGAAGCGGACCACCCCCCACCCACAGCAGCAACGCATCGCCGGACGACGCCCCAAAAAAGGATGCGGATGCGACAGTTTTCAAAACGAAACAGCAACAACAAAAACATAACAAATAGAATGCAGCAAACAAATAATAATTTAGTTGCATTTATTTTAATAATAATTAAAATTTCGTATATACATATTGCTGTTCCTTTTACCTGCTGTTTACATTCAAATGAGTTTTTGGCCAATAATTAATAACCGAATAAATAAAATTCCCAGCGGTGACATTCGCAAATCGTTGCCACCCCAAAAACGTAATTAATTTCCAACCAAATAACAATTATTATGAGGCCGCACAGCAGGTGGCAGGTTGCGTGCTGTGTTTGCCACAATTATAATAGTGGTAATTACATTTCGAGAACATATTACTCCACTACGCTCTGGGGGATAAGCCTTTTGTGCCGAATATGCCCTAATTTGCCCTTCTACTACATAAATGCATTTGATAAATGCATTTCCAAATTCAAATTTGAATTGCGCGCGCCCAGCTGTTGGCTCTGGTGTTGCCACCTGGTGCGTGGACCCAATAGAGCGCGCGCCGCACTGCGCATGCGAAGGCTTTCCCACAAAAGAGTATACAAGTGTCTTTCATTATTTCCAGTGAAGTTTTGGATGGCCAAGAGAAGTCCGTCAGTACCAGCCGAGCTATCAAAACGCATCCACATTCGCGCGGGCAGCGGATCAACTGCATTTATTGTGCATTGACAACAGTGCAACGCGAACAAAGAGCGAGCAAACAGCAGCTACTAAGAACTAGTGA
This sequence comes from Drosophila subobscura, assembly GCF_008121235.1. Taxonomy (NCBI): domain Eukaryota; kingdom Metazoa; phylum Arthropoda; class Insecta; order Diptera; family Drosophilidae; genus Drosophila; species Drosophila subobscura. Next base: position 5,304,079 of record NC_048531.1, read on the forward strand.
AATCACACTGACAAACGCTTACACCGTTTGATAGTAAAATTACAACCATAAAATGTAGAAACAACTGTAATTCAAAGTTTTACGCGCGTTCGTTCCACAACAGCAACAAGCGTGGCAACTCTACTTCCCACTCCCGCTCTCGCACTCTCGCCAACAGTGAATAACAACTGTTAACTGTAAACAAATGTTAACGCTTAACAGTTAAGCAAATGTTTGCGAATCAACAATAATACGCGAACAGGGTGACCATTTACAGTATACCATATTTGTAGTTTTCGAGGATATAGGGCATTGTATTTCTCAAATTTCCTCCTTTGAAAATTTCCCTCCATATATCGAGGAGTCATTATTAATGTTTAAAAACAGCTTAGGAAACTGAAATAGGAAATAGGGTATACATAGGTCTACACCAACGGTTGACATTCAACAAGTAGTCAAATGACGTAGCTTTCCATTCCTCCTTACGTTACATTCTTACGTTTTATGCTAATTTGTTTTGTATCTACCTTTTTAGCAGCATCCTCATTTCGCAATCAACACAATAAAAGGAAGTCAGGAAAATTAGACAATCTTGTGCAGAATTAATTCTTGAATAGGATAGTGCTAAGAGTTCCCTTTCAGGGAAACAATATAATTCGTTTCCTATTTTGTTGCGGGCGCTATTTTTAAATAATTATCAATGTTATCAGTTAACATACATGTTGTCTCTTTTAATAATTTACATACTGAAGTCAAAGATCTCTTGCTTCCAGAATGGGTGGTTTGAATGGAAAATTCAAATACAAATTTGTAAAATATAAGGTCAGGAAGTATACAATCCAATAAAAAGTAGTATTTAAAATAAGCCAAATTGATTCTTTAAACAGATTAAATTATTTGTTCAGTGTTAAAAGTCTTTGCAAGCTAGTAATATCAAATAGAACATCAAAATCGAGGAATCTGATTTAAGACTACTGTATATTTTGAAAATGAAAAAGTATATTTCGGTATATTTTCGAGGCCCTGACGGTATATTTTATCGATAACTTCGCGGTCACGCTGCCATCCAACATCCAATTCGCTGTAGCGATTAAATACCGAAAAAAAAAATGTTTTGTGTGTGTTAATTGTTTATAAAACAAATAGAAACCCGGCAATAATGCAAAGAAACGCAATAATGATGTCCGCGTGTGTTCATGTGTGTGCGTAAATGTCGCGGATATGTTGTCGCTGGGAGACCGCGAGAAGTGCCGTCGCCCTCGTCGCACCCTCGTTCCCCCTGACGTTCTCGTCGTCCATGCTCCTCCCATTCCCAGCCCCTGCCCGCTGCTGCTGCCCGCCGGCGACACCCCACCGCTGCCCTGCTGCCCCACACTGCGGCTTCTGGCCCACGCCAGGAAATGAATAATCACACAAAGTTTATTAAAATATAACCTTTAAATTGGAAACCACAACAACAAGCAACAGCAACAAACACATAGTACGGGGAGATGTTCAAGATCTGCTAGTAGGCAAGTGTTATCAGCTGGGGGCGGGAGCCAGCCAGAGAAAAACCCCACAAACAACAAGGCAAAAGAGCAACCACCAAAAATGCGTGTGACTTAAGAAAGAGTGTTGTTATTGTTGTTGTTGCTGCACTTGAACCACGCAATACGCCTCCCCCCACCCCCCAATCGCTCTCTTTACCTGTCTGTCCCACGCGCTGTGCACACAAGAAACAACCGTTAAATTGCTCGCAGAACATTCCCCTTGCAAAAATAGTAAATAAATACAAAGCGAAAACGGGACTAGCAGTAAACCAAATATAAGAGACAGAGAATGCAGGCCAAAAAAGCGTTATATTCTCGTCATTGTGAGCTGCGCCTTCCTGGCCTACGCCTACTTCGGTGGCTATCGGCTGAAAGTGTCGCCGCTGCGTCCACGCCGCGCCCAACACGAATCGGCCAAGGATGGGGGCGTGCAACCGCCGTACGAGCAGCTGCCCAGCTTCCTGGACCATGCAGATCCACTGGGGCCACTCGTCGGCCACGGGAATGGATCTGCGGCAGTTTTCGGAGCACTGGGACACAACGACTCGCGTCGCAGTCGAGGATCGGATTGTAGGATGGAGACCTGCTTCGATTTTACACGCTGCTACGAACAGTTCCTCGTGTACGTATACCCGCCGGAGCCGTTGAATTCGCTGGGCGCTGCACCGCCCACATCGGCCAATTACCAGAAGATACTCACTGCCATTCAGGAGTCGCGCTACCACACCAGCGACCCGACAGCCGCCTGCCTTTTTGTGCTGGGCATGGACACCCTGGACAGGGACTCCCTCTCCGAGGATTATGTGAGAAATGTGCCGTCGCGCCTGGCCCGCCTGCCGCACTGGAACAATGGCCGAAATCACATCATCTTCAATCTGTATTCGGGCACCTGGCCGGACTATGCGGAAAATTCGCTGGGCTTCGATGCAGGCCATGCCATTCTGGCCAAAGCCAGCATGAGTGTGCTCCAGGTGCGTCATGGCTTCGATGTCAGCATTCCGCTATTCCACAAGCAATTCCCACTGCGGGCTGGCGCCACGGGCTCTGTGCAGTCCAACAATTTTCCAGCCAACAAGAAGTACCTGTTGGCCTTTAAGGGCAAGCGGTGAGTCTCAACCATTTAATTGTTCTCTTTATTCGCGTTTTTCTTTTCATCAATTTAATTGTGAAATGGTTCCCAGGATCCCCAATACCGCATCGATTTGCTGTCTGATGCTCGTGCTGGGCTCAAACTGTGGGGCATCTCTGCTGTCAAACGATTCGATTGCATTGCAATTAAAATGCGTATCCCATTGGTGGGGCATGCATGCAGCCTTGGTCTTTAATCTCACTCCCCATCTCTGCCGGCCATCAACCATTCTTCGACTCCTGGAGTGGGAGGGAATGCGTCTGGTGTAGTCAGGCGGCAAATTGCAGGTTGCATCCATCTATCGATGCCAATTCCTCTACAGGAAAATGGAAAACAGCAAACTGAAAATGCGAAAACTCAATCGAAATCAAAAAAGGAAAAAGTATGACTGTTTCTGTTCGTTTTGGGCCTATGCAGCCAGTCTATTGCGAATGGAATTGAATGGCAGTAGGGAGACGGGTGGAGTCACCATTCAAATTGAAAAATTGTCTAGCAACGCGTCATTCATCATCATGTCCTTCTGTATTTTGCTGTGCTTCTGTGTTTGAGTGAGCCTCCACCTCCACCTCCACCTCAACCTCCACTTCAACCTTTGCCTAGTCGTAGTCGTAGTCGTAGTCGCAGTCGTAGTCCTGGCTTTTTGTTACTCTTTTGTTTGTCTTCGCTTTATTGTTGTTTACTCGATTGTGCCACACCGCACGGCATCACATCACAAGCAAGGACTACAACCATGTGGGCACCCCTACCCCACCACCTACACTCGACAAAAGGAAGGGACAGCCGGCACACAGGTTCTTCTTTTGGCAGGTAACTCGATTCCATAACAGTCTCCCATTCAAGAGAGGGGGCTGCGGCAGGACGTGGCAGAGAGGAGCCGCTGTCTGGAATGACCTTTTTGTGTCGTGTGTCATGTGTGGCAGTGCGGGGCAATACATGGAATCATCACCTGATGGCCACGTGGTGACGCTGACGACGACGGTGACATGAGCTCATTTTGCTCTAATTTAAAATTGATTTTTGCCCCCGCTTCGATAGTGGAGTGTGGGCATTGCCACAAACTATACATACATATACTTATGTACATATATTCATGAAAATTGCTTCATTAAGTTGAGTGCATTTAACGCAAAAGTTATTAATATTTTATGTATCTTATGTGAGGAAACACTATCAAAAGTGAAGACTCTCGCACCGGAGTGTGTCCGTTGATGGCTCCTTCGCTCCTGCGTTTGCTTGCATTTTAATAGTGCGGCAAGGACAGTCACCATTTCCCCATTAAACTAAACAGGAAATACAGCTATAAAAGAAAAGGATGCGATTTAAAACAGATATCCTTATGCTATATGCTCCAAAGATTGTTAGCCTACCCTTAGATCGCAGCTAAAATCAAACCAAAAACATGGCAGAGATAGGGACGGCTTGTGGCGGCTTTTGGCAGCTATGTCTGCAGGAGGATTAGGTTTTAAGGGGGCAGGCCAAAGTGTTGTTCAAGTCGTTAATAGCACACGCACTTGATGGCGATACACGCACTCGATAGGAGGCAAGCGAAAGGATTCCACCGCAACCGTACATTCTGGACATCCTTTGTGGAATGGAAAAGTTGATGGTTTGCCCAATTAAACGCGCACCTCAAACGAGTGCAGCCCTCAGTGTGTGTGTGTGGAAAGGCCCATGAGAAGTGTGCAGTTTTGGGGTCAGAGTTAATCTGTGGCTGAACGTCTGCATTTAACATTCCTTTCGCGGTTTTCAGCTTTCTGCCTTTGGCTGGTGTGGCTTACTCGCAATTCTGTGCAGCAGTTGGGACACTCAATGGCTCGACACTAGTTCCTCTCTGACTGGCAGACGTTGTTATGCTGTTAAAAGTAACCTCCTTAAATGTTCACCTTCGCAATGCCAATGCGTATTTCAATAGCAAATCTAAAGAGAGCAAATGGGAATTTTGCGGCAATTCCTGTGGAAGCCAGCACTCGCAGCATCCACTTGCATGTGCAACAACACAAGCACATCGTTGTGTGCCCCTTTGTGTGCCTCCAACAAAGCTGAGAAATAAAATAAGTGAAACCGGGTTACCCCCGGGAACCAACAACGTCTTGATATTCTCACGTTCTGGCCGTGGCTGGGGCTCTCTGGCTTTTATTAACTTTCCATCTCGCTTGTTTACGGGTAGTCGAGGGGCTCCCACATGCCATTCAGGCATAGGGAGAGGATTTAAAAGGAAATTGCAGTATTTGAAGAGTTTTTCCCCTCTCAGTGTCATCGATTTCCTTACTCAGCTTCGATGGTTGCAGATTTACTGCCCTTAATTAACGCCATGTCCCTTCTGCCTCAAAGAAAGGGAAATATTCGTCTTGCTTTTTTTTGTACCAATATACAGGGAAGTAAAAGAATGCTATCAGCCCCAGAAAACATTAATAATGATGTCTGGATTGAGCTAACAGCGAATATCTGTATCTATCTATCTATTCACTTGTACCTCTACCACCAAACAGGAATTTGTGGGATTTGGAAATGCACTGCACATGTTCATGTCCAGCCAAAGCCCTAGAGGATTTACACTTTTCGATGAGAGTTTCTCTCTTGATTTTTCGTTTTGTGTTGAGTTTGCTTTGAGTTTGATTTGGATTTTCGTTGGCTGGCAATTTGGCATCGTGCGTATCGGTGCAAATGCCAAATTGCAATTGCATTTTAGACCAAAACTCACATTTTTTTCCCCTTGCTTTTGCCGTGCACCATTCATGCCCGTCGAATGAATGCCCGTTGGCTGTCGAATGTTCATCATGCTTTCGTTAATATATATTATATTTTCTATGCCAACAGTTGCATTGATTTTCTCTATTCTCAGAAAGTATTCAAAAGTCGAGTTATTTTCCATTGGTTTATCCTTAACTTTTACATTGTTGCAATTGTTTTGGTTACTGAAATTGATCAAATAAATGTAGGAGAAGAATTTAAGGCTAGGTTATTCCTCTGCCTTTCTATCTGTGCACATTCCTGCCTTGCCATTGCATCTCCTCCACATCAGCTCTCTAAAATCTATGCCCACAAGTTGAATTGATTATAGGGCAACAATTTCAGTGCTTAAAGATGCCAATAACCAGACAAGTACCAGCAGTAGACTTGTTAGCCAGAGGAGAGGCACATACAGACAAAGTGCCAGTGGAAAATATAGATAAATGCTTGCAGCCTAGTACTTCAAGGAAGGAAGGAAGGAAGGAAGGGCAGCATGGGGCGGTAATGTACGCGTACTCGTAACTTCATCTACAGACTAGGCCCAGCCACCAGCCAGCACAGGCCACACATAGTGAAAAAGCTATCTCTCTCTCTCTCGCTTTTTCTCCCTCTCTCTTATGACGCACTTATGACGTATAAGCGGCTCAGACCGTTTATGCGATTTGCAGCTTTATTGACGGCACGTGCCGGACAGGCCAACATAGGGATTGCAGATTGCGAACTCTGCCACGGTGCAGGGTGTGGTGTGTGGGTCGGCAATCCGTTGCCTTCAATGAAATGAAACGAAACGTGTGAAATATAGTCAACGCTTTACGTTCTGTGCTCCCCTCAAGCCATCTAAAACTCATTATCAATGAGAGCAGTCGACAGTCGGAGGTCTGAGGGCTTATCAAAGCGGGAATGTCCATCTCATTTGGCATTCATGGGGGGTGGTGGTGGGGCTTAGGGTAGGTTCTGGGAGCAGCTCGCGACCAGTTTGAAAACTGTTTCTAAACTGTTCTCGAATTTCACAAATGCCAAGCGGCAGTCAGCCCCTGCCCAGCCACTCTCCTTTGTCTTGGCATTCACTAAGTGACATTAGTTGGCATTTTTGTCCATGTTCTTGGCAGTATCTCTTTTTTTTTACTTATTTGTTCTGCTTCTTATGCTTCTCCTTCCTTGGATTCACTTCAATTGCCTTATGCAGATTCTCTTGCTTCAGCGAAACGGGATTTGTGCTTGGCAAAGGGGAAATATTTTAGGTCAGCCACTGTGTGTACTATGCACAGTGAAATCTTGCTTGGGATGGACATGCCACATTCCCAATAACAAATAAACACGCATATTGAGTCTTCGCTGTACAACCAGTACGGAATGTGCGTGTGTACGTTTGAAGCGTCCACTGACTCGTTGCCAAATAAAAGTCAATAAAAACAGTAAAGCCACTTGATGACCATAAATAATCTTTATGGATCCCATGTTTTGGCAAATGAACTTCACAAAATCATCAACCGATAAATAGCAAACCCATAAAATGGAAACAAAAACTCAAAAAAACGGATATCTGATAGCTCTGCGATTTTTGTTTATGGAAGCACTTCCCGGGGGTTGGCTTGAATTTTCCCCAGAAAGTGTAGGCTAGGAGGCTAGGGAATTTCGTTTATTTGCGTGGCATATTTTTGGGCTTTTTTTTTGCCTAAGCAGAAATGCAAAGAAAAGAAAATCTTCTTTTCTACAAATTAGTTCTCTTAATAGTTTTTCCTTTGCAAATAGTTGGCCCAAAAAGCAATCTTAATTAACTTTTCCACTCATTCCGAGTCCACTTGCAACCGCAGAATGTGAGGGGGAAAGGGTGTGGCAGTGCACTGCCACAATAATCTTTCGGCTCTTAACTTTGCTGCATCCAAACCAAACCACAAAAACGAGTAGAAAGAAAAAGGATTCTATCTAAGTACGACGCTTGGTATACCCTTAAGGATTTCTAATTCCCACAAGAGCCGTTACCTGCCTCGCCCAGAATTGTTATACCCTCAGAAAGGGTGTCGAACACAAATGAAGAGTAAGCCACATTTTCGTCTGCGGACAAATGATAATTCAATTGCTCTCAATTGAGTGCTGCCATCCGCAGGGCAACGAGAGAGAGAGAGACACCAACATTTGGAGAGCCAAAAGAGTGCCGACGAGTGGGTGCACAAGAGACAAGAGGCTGGGGCTGGGCTGGGCTGGTGTCCGGCAACCACTGAAACCGCCAAACCATATTCCTTCCCCTGTATGTGCGAGCATGTATGCTGCATGATTATTATTATTCCACTTTCGACTTTGGGCCTCGCCTGGCAGAACGATAATAAAATAAAAAACATTTAATTTTAATTTCATTTTGTAATGAGTCATGATGGAGAGAGCTGCAGGGGGAGTTTTGTGGTTTGTGGAGTGACGCTGGTATGAGAAGTGGGGGGGAGGGAGACCGGATGGCTCTGAGGATTTGCAGAGAATGTTTGGCCTAAATATGCGATGGCCTCTGGCTTGTACCCTGCCCCAGCCCCAGCCCCAGCCACTGCCACTGCCCCCTACTACTCCCTGACCAACGCGCGCTAGCTGCAAAATTTCCTTTTTTAATTATGCCTTTCCTCTCATTCTCTAAGTGTGTTTGTGTTTGTGTGTGTGTGTGTTTGTTGGTACTTTCACATGGCTTGACTTTCCTCTCGGTTTGTGGTTTGTGTCCGTGCTAAATGCGCATATGGCGGCAAAATGAATTTTTGTGCAACAAACAAAAAATAGTACAATTTAAAAACGAACACAAAATGGCTGAAAATTATACACCAAAAAGCGCAAAATATATTTGATAGTCCATGGGCATTCCCATTAGCAGAAGTTTTTAAAGTTTAAAAATATTTGTTAAAGGCTGCTATCAAAAATGGCCAAGAGATAATCCGTGACTAAAATAATCGCATGGTGTTCCAGTTGAGCCAAGCTAATCCTCGCTTTTGGCTCTCTCTATTTCGGGGTTTTAATCGTTAAAATGGATAAACGGGCAGCAGCTGTGTGGCATAATATGCTCTAGATTTTGTCGACAAACTTTAAGCGAGCGAAATCTTGTTTCTAATTAGGTCTCAGGTCTGGTCTCTTATGCACTGCCAAGCATTTAAAATTGTGCATTTAAAATTGTGCATTTAAAATTAAGCAATAAATACATTCCTGGATCAAGTCTCTGGCGATCGTTGATTTCCCTAAGAGTAACATTTACTTGCATAATTTCCGCTCTGTTCTTGGCATGAAAAGAGTCGCATTATTTCTCGCATCTGCTGGGTAGCCATCCTCCACGCAGTAGCAGCAGCTGTGTGGCAGCACACACACACTGTTAAAATAATATGTCATGTGTGCACTTTTGGGGCCACAACAACGACAACTATGCTGTGGCAGTGGCAGTTGCAGCAGCAGTTGCAGGTTCAGTGGCAGTTTTGGTAGCTCCCTTCCGCTCCCTTTTTGCACTGCAGTACTTTTATGTTGGGTCTGTTTGTTCTTTCATTAACTGTCATTAACTGTCTGTCTCTCTTTAAATTTAATCTTAAAGCTTGCCTACATTTTTGGGCTGTAAACTGAGATAAAAAGAAAGGCAAATCAAATGAGAGAACAAAGCTAAGCAAAGCCAAGTAAAGGGAGGGATGGTAGGTCTTCACTTCACCCTGTTCTTGTTCTTACTTTTGGGGATCTCTGCTTTTAATTTATGACAGTGTGGGGAGGGAGACGGCGTGCTAATGTAATTATGATAAAATGCGTCACCGCAACGAGTTGAATGGCTGCCGTCTGCTCTTTCTCTTTCTCACTCTGTCCCTCTACACTTTGGCCATGGTTGTTGAACAAATTTGTTGCCAAAAACACGCAGCAGCACTTGAGTACACGCGTTGTGGAAAACAATAAATTTATAAACGTTCAACCAAACCGCCGCTCCCCAGCCTCCCTGCTTCTCGGCCCCCCTGCCCACCCATGCCTCTCGCAGCACATTCCTGCTGCTCCCCGCCTGCCCTACTTTTTGCGTTTCTACGGCTATGTTTGCGGAGTTATGCCAGTAATAACAGCGCAAAACGTTGTCTGGTGAGGTGCCAAGCATTCTAATGGGTGGGGTGTTCTACCCTGCTGACAAATGGGTGTGTGAAAGGAGTAGGCAACATTCAGAGAGACAGAGAAAGCTAAAACACGTGCTTGGGGATGGAGTTTCCAAGGGATTTGGCTTGAAGAGGAACCTAAAAGGGACGTGCATACATACATATGCGCATGTCTTTGCCTGTAGAACCTTCCCAGCTGTAAATTGGTGAAACATTTCGAGGGATTGACCAGGAAGCAATACTCGTATATTTTCGATCATCATTGCAGAAAAGGTTCTTTGAGTTGTGTTTTTCCTTCTTGCAAATAGAAACAAAATTCAATTTGGTTTACAATAAATAAACTCAAAATGTGTATATGCATTTATGCACAACCATAGGTTAAATATATTTTCCAAAATTTGAATGGAAAACTGACTCACGAAAATGATTTTCGTCGGGTAATAAATTATCCGAATTTTATTCTCTTTTAGGGGAGAAATGGAGTAGACGTGTACCTCTTTCTAGTGAACATCTTAATAAGATCTGCATCCAAGCATTAGATGTGCATTAAGAGAATGGATTATACATTTGAGAGAGGTGGAGAGAGCTGTGTAGTTTAGTAGTTCTCTTCTAATTCACTTCACAAACAATTTTCGTAAAATTTGTTGTTCCTTTTTTTCGGTTTGCACCTTCTCTTGCACCTTGGCCTTCTCTCTTACACTGTTTCGTACAAATATTATAATTCTCTATTCTTAAAGTCATTGTCAACGCAAAAGGACACTTCCACTTCCCTTACACGTTCGAGTGTGCCAGTGTGTGTGTGTGTGTGTGTGTGTGCCTTTATGCCCCTGCTCTCTAAACAATGGAACTTTACTTTCCAATATTTCTTTTCCATTGTTTTGTGTATTTTCATTTTGAAGCTTTATTTTTTTATTTGTGTCTTTTGTTGCTGCTGCTGCTGGTTCTTTGTTTTTCCGTTGTTGTTGTATTTGTTGCTATTGCATTTTCATTGTTTGCTGTTTGCTGTTTACTTTGGCACTTTTGGCCTCTGTTACGTTTTTTTGGCGACTAGCGACTAGCAACAGACGACGACGTTGATGTTATTTATTGCCCTACAAAAGCGGAAGGGCGGAAGAGCGGCACAACAATAGAGTTGGAGTGGAATCCGCTCACGTTTCAAATAAATTGATTAAATTTCATGACACTTCATCATGCCACACACACATCGTGTATACATTTATAAACAGAGGCCACAGAAACAGACACTACCACAGGCCCACATCCCGCACTCCCGCACAGTCAGAGTCGCAGAAGCTGCAGACACATTTTCATGCTTTCTCTTTTTTGAGAGCTAAAACTTTTGCACATAAAACATGTGTTGGTGGTGTTGGGGAATGTTGCAAGTTGTTTTTCTTCTGATATGATTATTATTATGCCTTTCCTGTGCGGAGGGAGGGTGGCGCGAAAAACAGTGGCATGGTACTTTCCGTAGGGAAAAAACCGCAGCATACTTCCAGGCGCTAATTAACTAACATGTCCGTACCCCCCAGCCGCAAACCCTTGAACGCGCAGCAGTCGTAATGAATATTTGAAAAGCGTTTTTTAATTGAATCCACTTTCCGCGAGAGCTCCTTTTTTTCATTCCGTTTTTTTTCGCTACTCCCAAAACATTTGTCTTCCTCTCCGGGAAAAGCGTCAAGAAAAACCCACATAAAACCAGCTGCCAAAAGCGAGAAATTAAAGCAAGAAGGAAAACACTAAGAGAAGGTAGCGCAAGGATTGGGATACCCTTTCCGAGCGAAATGTATTTTATCTATCGTTTTATTTTTATTTTTGAGAATTTCATACAGTCAGACGACACATTTTGGTATATAGAATTAACAAATTAATTCGATTATGATTCGATTACTTTGATCTGACATCAATTATAATAATATAAAACGGCAGACTTTATAGTTCTTGATTGGATTAATAAAGAATATTGTTATTCTCCGTATGAAAGCCATTTGACATTCGATTTTGGGTTAATACGTTTCGCACTTTCTGTTGCTACTTTCAGTGTAAATCCTTTTAACAGAAGTGGATAAAAACACAAGCGAAAACATGGACACACTGGTGCACATATTTATGTGGACATAATCGAATAAAAAAGCCATCATCCTTCACACTTATTCGTCCATATGTACAACGTATACATTATACATATATATTTTTGATTTAATTACATTTTTTCGCCATTTGCCATTCGTGTTTTTTTGTTGTGTTGGCCCCTCTTTAAATAATCGGAAAACGAATGAAAGAAAAGGCAAAAATAATCGAAAAAGCAAGCGGGAAAAAATTGCGAAAACAAATACGACTCCTGTCAATAGAAGGGAAAAACGAATAATACATATACGGTCGAAAATCCTTTTTTTGTTGGGGGTTATTTGAACCGCATTTGAAGGCTCTGGCTGAATCTTTTGTGGTCAGCTTTGGAGTTCGAGTGGGTATTGAGAGGTTCATTTCCCTTAACGACCAAAATTAATTTACTCCATAGGCACTCTGGTTAATGGAAAAATTGATGCTGAGTGAAAGGACAGTGTTCAAGGGGTATTAGCCGTTTTAAAATATGTAAAGAGTCCTTAAAAAATTCACGGCTTCAATTGAATATTTTAATTTCAATAAACTTTAACTATGCCTTTTCAAAATTAATGTTTCATCAAAACTTGCACCATTTCATCTATAATTAACATTATAAAGCTTATTACCCCATCCATTTTATTTGCTAACTTTGGATATTTTTACTGCATACTAAATTGGAATTACAGTTGTTTAGATGTATGAATTTAGTTAATTTTCAAAAAAGTTGATCCGATTTTATTTTCCATCCGCTTTTTCATTCTGATGCGAAGAAACCATTAAACTTTTGCTATTAAACCCTTAAAAATGCGAACTTTTCGACTGGAATGCGCTTCACTATCAAACTCACTCTTCTTTCTGTCTTCTGTATTTCTCCGCTTACTATTTATTCCACTTCTCACTCCTGCTTTCATCACTTGAAAGTTGGCTTCATTTTAACTCTTTTCTCTCACTGCTCTGGACCACCACCACCACACCCACTCTCTGGCGCATTTCTAACACATTTCTGCCTTTATTTTACTGTTAATGTGATTCCCATTTTGGGGTTTGCCCTTCTCGCTCTTGCCTTTACGTGGCTCATTTTTTATGGAATTTGTGGGACTTTTCATGTGGATAATTAAGCGAAATACCAACAAACCAGGCATAAAAATAAAAGGCCAAAAGGGAAGTAAATATAAGGAAGAATACATAGGAAAACTTACGGACTTTAAGATACCCGCTGTACGGCAGAGAAAACCTTACTAACCTGACAAAAATATTATTAAATATTTTACTTCAAGAAAATGAAGTACATCAAATTTGTGCATGTACTCGAACGTAAGCGCAGTAATTGTCTTTTCTCTTGATCATCGTTTCATCCAGGAGCTTCGCGGCTCACGCGGCTTACGCACTCTCTCCAAAGCTCCAAAGCTCGCTCAGCAACTTTAGCTCTCCCAGCAAGAACAGCAACAAAAACAACAACAAACGTTATTTTGAGTGCAGGGGCAGAGTTGTTCGATCGCAACAGCTAACGGGATCGTATTGTGCTCGCTTGTATTGCATGCTCTGCCAAATCATTTGCACTCGACAACTCGACAGTCACTGGGTATTACAAAAAAAATCCCCATGGAGTTGTGCTATGCTTTTTTTCCCCTTTCATAAAATAAAATTTTATTTGGTTTCTTTCGTCCGAGGAGTGTAGTATTTGATATTTGGCCTAATGCTCAAAGAACTTTATTTGCGGTCGAGTAGGAGCACCCCCACAACCCAACCTTTTTCCTACTTTATTTCTATCTACGTATATATATTTTATTTCATTTCTGTTTGTCTTTTCCCTTTTTCGGTGCAGAGGCACTTACTGTTTGGCTCTATTTTACAGCTAATTAAATATGAAATTTTATTTGAAGGATGCCAAAAAAAAAGAATCAAAGGGAATATGAATATTGGTCCAAAGAAACGGTGTATTTCACCGTTAATTAGCTTAAATACAATATAAAGAGTACGTTTTTGAAATAACCAGCTGGTATAATTCTAAAGGAGTTTTTATCATGAAAATAAATCTATGGAAATTCGAACAATAAACTACATTTTAAATATTAAAGTGGATTGGTTGATGGAAAAACGATTTGATTAGCCTGTGTGTGTGTGACTGTATTTTGTTTGATTGTAAAGACTTTGCTTTCGATTCTTTAAATCTCAAGGATGATGCGGCAGTATGGTGGGTGAATGGTATGTGAATCAGGGATAGCAGTTGCCACATCCTGCCGCACAGGATGTGCAGTTGGGCTGTGGCCGTCGCTCTGCTTGGCTGCCATCGACAAAAATGTGCTTCAATAGTTTTCTAATGGACTTCATCCGCCATTTAATGCACACACACACACACAGACACTCTCTCTCTCTCTCTCTCTCTCTCTCTCATCCACACACACACACAGATGCACAGGCACACACGTGCAACGAACGGAAATCGAAGTCCGAAAAAAAGTCGGAACACTTTGGTTGGCAGCTTGCAAAGATTAATGATCAGTGCAGGCATAAGGCCAGGACCAGAACTAACTCCTCGCAGCCCCCCCACCCGCTATAACGCATAATGTGCGATTTGGCGCATCTCTGGCATCGAGAACGTCAATAAAACTCCCCATTTCCCCACTTTAACCCACTCCGCCATGCCACCTTAACCCACTTGAACCGAACCGACCCGATGCTGCTGCTGCTGCTGCTGCTCCTGCTGCCTGCTATTGACAGAGCCATCGAGGAGCGACAGAAGGAGTCCTTGCTGGATGCAGGAAGAGAGTGGCAGGGAGGAGTCCATGGCTGAAGGGAGCCACACGCGGAGCGGATGGGATGGGATGCCAAGCATGAAGTTATTTAATAAAAAATTGAATGCTTTTCCACCCACCAAGCACTCCCAACCTTCCTTCCATTGCGCTGGAAAATTCCCAGCTTCTGTTTGTGTTTTTACCCACCGTCAATATGACCCGGAAAATCGCTAACGAAGGAAAATTTCCAATTTGAAGGATTTGAAGAATTTTCTCTATAGAATTTCCAGGATGAAATAAACAAAATTTGACTCGATAAAAAGCATATACATGGTATATCTACTCGTATTACTCCCTCAATAGCTTCAACCTGAACAATTCCTGACAGTGGGGAGATCCAAGTGCTGTGTTTGGCCATATGGCAGAAGTAGCTCGCTCCTGGCAGATGATTTCCGTTGCGAGTTTACAACTAAATGCACACCGAATTCCCCAATCAATCGTGTAATAAGCGCTGGCCAGAGCTGCAATCGATTCGTGTGCCCCAGTTGCTGCAGGCTGAAACAACAAGAAATTCAATTCATGGCCTTAAATGTAATATTCATTAAAATTATAATGCGGATACGAGGGAGCAGCAGCAGCAGCTGGGGTCCCCTGGCAACCCCTACTGGCAGGAAGGAGAATTCACTGATGTGTTCCTCCTCTGAGTTTTGCGGCTGCATTTAGTAGTTTGTGCTAAATCCGCTCACAGCCGCACGGCAAATTGTGCTCCACGTTGCACGAGGCCTAACTTTTATGCCTCATTCTGGGCTTAGGCTGTATGGAGAATGGGAGTGAAGGTTTTTTGGGTGGCAGGACTAGGGACGCCCCTCTATTCACACATATGTCTGCAGTAATTGCCGCCGTGCCGCTGATTACACTTCAACAGTCGGCGCACACACACAGAGACAGCGAAAGGAGAGAGAGAGAGAGAGAGAGAGAGAGGTGCGGGCACTCCTTCCATCAACCCACTCATACTCATAAATTTCTCTCTAAAAACACCTCCCTAGACCAGCTCCCAGAATCCATTCTGTTGGGACTCGCCCGCTGGGCCTTCGACTGCGCTAGTTTCTGCCAGAGAGCTCTACATAAAACAGAAGCTCCAAGCAAATGGCGGCCAGGCGACAAAGACGTCGTTGAGGGTTTCCACTCTAACGTATTGATCTTCACCATGAACTCTTTTAAGGCACTCACTTGCAATTATTTATGGCTGATTCGTTGCTAGATCTTTGATTTCCTTTGGCTTTTATTCGGAATAATCTATAAAACAGAAAAGGTTTTTTGTGTTAAAAGTTTTTCTTTTATTAGAGATCCAAATGGAGATCATTCTTCATTCAATAAAGTGTTCTGCTGCCTCTTCATATTAAGTTTTAGTTCTGACAGTCTCCCATTACCTATAGTACGCCAAGCGGCTTCGAATGCGACGCCTTTTGTCGCCTGTTCCACATGAATATGAATGCGTGATGTGTGCTGGTGTGTGTGTGTGTGAGTTTGCTTCTGCTTGTGTGTAGCATCCACAGGAGCGCAGTGCCGTTTGTGTCCCTCTTTAGTTCGAGTGCGCTCAGCCCACCCCCAACACTAAACGACTGCTCCTGGTAGCTCTCTTCTACCCTCATCTGTCCCTTGTCCTTTCGCCTTCACACTCACCCCTCTTCACACTCTACTCACTCTTTTGCCCCTCTCCCAGCGCTCAGTGCTGTGGCAGCAGCTATATTTGAATATTTAATTTTTTAGCGAGGCGGGAACATTTCGCACTTGGAGTAAACCTGACGCTAAACGTAGACCAGAGCCGAGCTGCTATCGACTCCCCCATCCGGTGTGTGCGTGTGTGTGTGTGTGTGTGCGGGTTTTATTAAGCAAACAAAATGTTTTCCATGCCAAATGAATCCTACTCGTTCAGTGGCGTTTTGGTTGATTGCGAGTTCAATGCACGGCTAAAATATGAGAAAGGAGCGTGGTTCAGATACCCAGCCAAATTGGCTTCATCGCAATTGTCAATATTCATAATTAATACAATTCGGACACGATTTCCGTGTGCCACGCCGGCTCTCTCCCACAGACACAGTCAGGACACAGCCCAGTCAACCCTCCCAATTACCCCACAGCCCTCTTTTGCTGTCCATTTCTCACCTGTCATTATACCCTGCTCTTGTGCGGCGGTACCATGGTTTTTACACTTGATCAGCCACACGAGGCGTGAACTAGGAGTGAGATAAGGAAGAAAATATAGAAAGATAGTGGAAGAAAAGCAATTCTAGAAGTTTCGATTCGCCTTGAATCTACCACATGTATTTTCTGCTGTGTTGAAATTCGCGTACGTACGTACATCCTCGTATGCTCCAAATCCGATAGAGATAAGAGATTATTAATTTCAATAGATAATAGAGAGCTTTGCTGTTCAGTCTGTTCTGTGCTAAGAGAGCGCGATCGAGCGCTTATCTGTCGGAAAAGCTTTATCTAACAGTGTGAAAATGGAAGAGAGAGAGAGAATCCGTACATATTTACACGCACTGATCGGTTATCGCTGGTAAATGGTAAAAAAAAGGATTTACAAATTATCGTTTTCCAGGCATTAGCAACTAACAGCGGACATTTTTTGTATGACATTTAATTTTTTTGCCTCGGTGGAACTCGTTAGAGAAATTCCGTATTTGGCTCTGCTGGGTTTTTAATTGTTTAAGGAGAGCTACTGAGAGACCTTCCCTTACTTGACTTTACATATTTGTTTGTATGTTTGTAGGCCCTGCCATAAGCAGTAAACTCTCTTATCTCTCTCTCTACCTCTGTATCTCTCTGTGTGCAAACAAAAACAATCCAATTGAACATTCAATTTAGCCGCTTGCATTTAATTCCAGACTGTTTGGGCAAACCAAGGTGCATAAATATCGTATAAATAGAACAAAATTCGAGGTATTTGCTTCAATAAGGACAACTTTTATTACTTTTCAAAATTAGTATGTAATACACAAGTACATATATTTGTATGTATAAATGTTACAAATTGAAAACCGTTTCCGTATCCGTCTTCAGGGCATGGTTAATCCGTCCAGAGATTATTTACAACTTCTCTAGCCTATTGACCGTGGACAGAATGGAGCCCCATCTATGGGACTTGGTGAAAACACTTGAGAAACAAGAAAAAAAAGAGAGAAAATGCATGTTGAAAAATAATACTGTGTAGATAGGACTATGGGTTGGGTTTTGATTGCTCACTTTTCCTTCAGATACTGCAAGACGCTCTGTTCGTGCGGCGTGAGGCCATCAAAGAAAGCATTCAGATTCGTCTGTAGCTGCTGGCGATTGGGCATGCCGGTGAGGAAGGTGCCTGCCCCCTCAAGTTGCATGGTGTGGTACATGGCCAGCTTTCCCAGCTCCACGTTCCGCTCCTTGCAAATGTCGGCGGCACGTCGGGCCAGAGCGAGGAGCTCTGGACTGGCCGGATGCCAGGAATAGGGTCCCGAATTAGAGAGCAGGCCCAGGGCATGGGCAGAGGCACAGACGACGCCCACATTGAGCTCCCGGAAGGCCTTCATGTGGCGCTGCAGTGTGTTGTCGAGCAGCGTGTAGCGGGCATAGTTGAGGATCACCTGGATGCGACCCTTGCCCCGCTCGGCGCACTCCTGCAGCACAGCCGAGTCGTAGCCGGTGATGCCAATAAACCGAGCTTTGCCCTCCTTCACATACTCCTCTAGCACGGGAATGGTTTCGTTGAGAACAATGTCCAGGCTGGGGGCGGCGTCCACATCGTGCACCTGAAGGATGTCCACCCGGTCGAGGCCCAGGCGTTGCAGGCTCTCCTTCACACTCTCCCTGGCCCTGGCCGCCGTGTAGTCGAACATTCGCTGGGGATCAAACTCGTAGCGGGCCACCTTAGTGGCCAAGTAATAGGCCTCCCTCGGCACACCCTTCAGAGCCTCGCCGAGCAGCTTTTCCGAATTGCCGTACACCGGGGCCGTGTCAATGTAGTTGATGCCCGACTTGATTGCCTCCTGCACTGTCCGTATGCCCTCCTCCCGATCAAAGTTGTTGTATAGGAGGCCGGAGAGTGTGGCTCCGCCCAATGCAACCTTTGATACGCGCAGACCAGTGTTGCCCAGCTCCCGGTACTCCATGCGTCGCACCAGCTCCTCATTGTGGAAGCCTTTGACAAAGGTGGCTGGCAGTTCTCCCGACATCTTTAGTTAGTGAATGTTTTAGTGGCAATGGTAGCGTTCCATAGAACAGCGCGGGTTTTTATAGGCCACTCTCTCATAGGTGGAACCCACCTGGTTCTAGTAGCGATAAGAAATGTGAGTGAGTTTACTTTTATCTCTGTGATTGCAGTGCAGGCAAACCTTTTGTCAGCATCATAGGCAGTGGTTCTCTTAAAATTGTTTGTGCTCTTTCTCTGTAAGAGTATTTAGTGCCTCGGCTCCAGTGTAGGCAATTCCTCGGTGTCTTTTAATTAAAAGAATTTCGCTTTAATACATTTTACTCTGACAGCTTCAGGGTCGGACATTATGTAGGTGGGCCTCTGGCCAGCAGAATTAATGAATGAATAATTGAACGAATGTGTGAACGAATAAATGGGCTGGCCCAATGGTTGGCTGAATCGTGCAATAATTTAAATGCTTTTTTCAATACTTAATTGACCCGACAGTTTACAGTGTACACGATTTAAAGGATTGCCTCTCTATTGTGGTCCTGCGCAATCGATGCGGTGGCCCTGTCACAGAAAGTTGTATTTCGGTTAACAAAATTTGTTGGTCTCTTTTCAGTTCTGTGTCGTCATAAAATCAGAGCCACTTTCCGCATTCTCTCAATAATTAGTTCGCGTTTTCAATCGCAAATGGTGGGGCTCTTATTGGATGGGGTCCCAGTGCAAATTGCGTTTATCCTTTTGACATTTCGACGTTGAGTCGAGGGCGACCCAGTTTGACGACAAGTTCGTTGCAGAAATCTCCAAAGTTTTTCCTCTTCAAATAAACCGAAAAAGCGCAGCGCTATGTAAGAACGAAGAGGACCGAAGAGATGGAGAAAATGGAGGGGGGCGAAAAAGCAGAAGCAAAAAGTGCGCGAAAACTGCATGACATTATGGCCATTGCCAGCAGTTGTTGTTGTTATTTTTGTGGCTGCTTTTGGGCACCACGCGCTCCGCTCTACGTGCAACCTGCAATGTCGCCCCTAATGTCGCCTACACGTTTGGGTGTGAGCTTGGGTGGTGGCATCACCCACACATCCGCACCCACAAAAATCCACTCAGACCCATGGAAACTTCCGTTCTGGTTGCATTGTTCATTTAAATTCTAATTTGTATTTGGTGCACTCGACGGTGCGACGTGGCACGGCGACAGAATGGATGGAAGATGTGAGGTGCAGGTGCAGTGGAGGTGGAAGATGGAGGTGCAGGTGAGAGGGCTTGCGGGGTATCCTGCCCGTGGGCACAGGTCGAAATCGGCCCCCAACTAGAGAATCACAAAAAGTGAAGGAGGTAAAAGAATAGAAGCCAACTCCGGACATGTCCCCCCAATAATGTCCTTGAGAAATGGGAAGCAGCGCTCATACTGGATAACTTTTAGCTGTTACCCAAAATTTGTTATTGAGTTAACTTCATCTTGGCAGAAAATTTAAATGTTATAAAGATTTTTCATCTAATATTTCCGTTTAAATTTTCCGAACTCTCATGGCGTTATGAGAGAAACTAGCTGAGCGATTGGGGTTAAATATTTTAAGTTTTAAATTAAATTTATGTGGATCATTTTGTAACAAAATTCCGATTCGTAAGACCGTTTCTGGTCACAACCGAACAGTATGAATCAGAATACGGCGTGCTTGATCAACAGCAAGCTCGAACCAAAATGTTCGATGCAAGTTCGCTTCGAACCTGAGCGACGTGATCATTCATGCAAAATCGAACAACCTTGACGAGATAAAGCATAGGAATTGCAGTCTCTCTATTTCTGCACAAACAGATTTCCTGTGCCATACAATTACAAATCTCAGTGAAAAAGTTTATAAAATAGATCGTCCAATCAAGGTTCTTATAAAGCTAATTGGAAGTATCCAACTCAATTGCACCTAACACAAAAAATAACCGTAGATTCGGTCATGCATTCCTTTCGCGTCCTCTTTTGTTTTTTCGTTTCGCTGTCGTCCCCTTGGCTATTGCACATTGCACAATATGCGAGTAGAATATTCTCTTATCTTTCGTGTATTATCTGCAGTAGCAATCTGTAGGCTATCTCTGTCTCTCTGCTCCAACCGCATGCATACCCGAGGCACTCCCCCTTTGCCGTTGCCAGGCGATTGTCCCTCTTAAGCCGACATGTCGTTTCATTTAAAGTTTATCGCGTTTCTCTATGCCCCTTCTTCTTCTCCTACTGCTCCTACTGCCCCCCCTTGCTGTTTCGCTTGTATTTTTTTCCTTTCTCTGATTCTCTCTCTGGACTTTTTTTGCCCCAAGTTCTTGTTTTTGTTTTTTGTTTAATTCAGTTTCAGTTTTGTTGTTGCCGCTGCTTTAGTTGATTAAAAACCGCACTCAAAGTGGAAATGCGCTTTTCTTTGTTTGTGCCTTGCCCTCCCTCCCTGTCTCTCTCTCTCCCGCTCTCGCTCTCGCTCTCTCTCCCTCCACTCTTCTCTTCTCAAGGGACCGCTTACTGTGTGTGTCTTATGGCTTTTGTTCGGCCTGCAGCTGGAATTTATAGCAGGTTTAACCTACTTTGTAGTCAACGTACTCGATTTCACCCCGCGGGGTCAGCCTCAAGGCTGCCCAAGTAAACTTTTTAAATTAGTTGTCAAATGCAAGCCGTTAAGAGGAATGCGATAGTAGCAGCTGCCAACAGACACACAAATACATACACTCCTGAATGATAGATACTTACCCTCCCTATTTTGTGGTTTATAGAACGTTTACCGGAAATAAATAAGCGTCTAAATGGGAGTGGACATACAGCATTAAATATTCATTGCTTTCTTTTCCATTTCCATACTCAAAAAGTCGCTGGCTTCTATAAAAAATAGTCCAATTGTGCTATAAATTATTAATCTTTTTCTTGATTATAGGGTATGAAGTCAACAAAGGGGTTTATGTATTTTTAGGCAACTCTTAGATGTATTTATGCCCACTTTAGCTGCCACTAGCTCCAATAAACTCTAAGATCTAACAGATCTTTGGCCTGGGGAAGTGCTTTCTTCAGTGATTTTGCATGCATTCACACGCATGGATTAAATGCATCGCCCTCGTGCTATAAAAGGCAATGAAAAACGCAAGTTGGCATTAATTAAAAGGGGAAATATTTCCCAAAGTTATGTCCGTTGCGGCAGTTGAGTCTTGCGTGCAAGGAGTGCATTGACTTTGACTCGAGGTGCACCACCATGCCCATGCCCACAATCCCATCTGGGAGACCCAACTGAAAGCAGAAATCAAATGGGAAATTGTTGTTAAATTGTTTCTTCCACTTCGCTTTTACTGGGCAAACGCCAACTTGGTTGTGAGATTAGCCAATTAAACTTAATTGTTGGTTAACTTTTAGCCTAACTGTTGGTTAACTGTTGGTTAACTGTTGGTTAACCTCCCCCGTCCTCTAGCTTAACTGCAGCTTTGGCTCTTTGGTTTTGGTTAATATCCATTTCCCTTTCTCCCTCTCTGATCACACCTCGTCGTCCTCGTAGCTGGGCTTGTCGCCAAACTTCACAGATCCCCGCTCTCGGATGTTGGCACGCGGCGGCCGCTTGTGCTCCTTGGGATGCGGATACTTGGCCACCGATGATGCTGCTTCTCCGTGCACCGGCTGCTCGAAGGCCACCGCACTGGGACCGATGGGGCTGCTCAGCTGAAAGCCACTCTGATGCACCTCCGCCGGCCACTTCTCCCCATGCATGGCCTTCACCAGAGCCGCTTCGTACTCCTCCTCTGCCTCCTCCTCCAGCTGCTGCTGGTGGTGCTGCTGTTGCTGTTGCTGATGGTGGTGATGCTCCTGCTGGTGGTGCTGCTGTGGCTTGCTGCGACGCTGCTGCTCCTGGAGACGGGCACGCATGCTGCTCATCGAGAAGGAGGGCGCAGGTGGCTGACTCGTGGTGGTCAGCTCATCCTCCTCGTGAATGTGGATCAGCTCCTGCCTGTGCTGGTGCTTGCGGGGTCGCCTCGTGGTGGTAGCTTCGCGTTCGCGGTACTTCTTCAGGAACGAGGGTGGATAATTGGGGGCTTCGGTGGTGCTGGTTGTGGTGCTAGTGGTGGAGCTGCCACGGATCCTGGGCCTCGGTGAATGCTGCCCTGACTGCCGCTCCGACTGCTGCTGTTGCGGTTGACTGCGATATCCCTTGCTGGGCACAAAGCCGCTCTCCATCGATGCCACAGCCTCAAACTCGCCGCTCGCCTCGCCCGTGTGCTCGGTGACCTCGTAACGGTGGCCCATCTGCTTGGCCAACTCGTTCTCAGTCTCATCCTCATCCCCACGGCCATACTCGTAGCTGCTCGAACCCACCAGCTTCTCTGGCTTGGGCAGCAGCTCATGGTCGTGCTCATGATCGCGCTCATGGTCGTGCTCATGATCGCGCTCATGATCGCGCTCATGATCGCGCTCATGATGTCCCGCTGAACCGCCGCTGCTGGATATGTCCGTGTGCAGCTGGGTGAGGGCTTGTGGCCGCAGGGTTACAAAGGAGCTGGGCTGCTCCCCGGACTTGTAGACGGGCTTCCAGCTCTGGTAGTGCATTGTCTTGCCGGTGACAATTTCGTTGCTGCCACTACTGTCCCCACCGCCCTTGGGCTTCTTCCGGAAGTACTTGTCCATGAGAGCCTCGTCGCTGCTATGCGGCGCCCTGCCCTCGGCGATAAGCTCCTGCTCCTTCTCCAACTGTCGTATGCGATGATCATAGTTGAGGGAATACGTTGTCGACTCCGTGATCACGCCTGGCTTGGGCAGTGGTCGACGCAGCTTCACCACCTTCTTGGCCGACGGCCGCATCTTGATGATCTTCATGGGTTTGTTTGTGTGCGGATTCCGGATGATGTACTTCACGCGCGTCATCTCCGTGGGCCGCATATCGATTGTCGTTGGATTCTTCTTTGTGTGCACCACCGACACTGCGGTGCTCGGCAGGAGGTCCGTGAACATGGACTTCATGGCCCTGGCACCGCTAAACATTCGCCCCAGGACGCTGCCCATCACAGAGTTGTTCATGTCTTGCCACATGAAGCGGCGCTGGATTCTGTGCGGATGAAAGTGAAAGTCAAGGCTCCGCGAAACAAAAGGGAAAGTCTCTTATAAACAATAATTATTCAATAATTAAACTGTAATTGTGGGAGAAGTTCGCTTTGAAAGTGATTCCATTTGATGGAGTGAATGCATGAAATTTCCACTCTACCGATCATCATTCGGTCTCTTTAAATGCTTAATTTATCGTAGATATTTTGGCGAATTCCTCTTTACCACTGATCCTCTGTGCGAGGATCCTTTTCCCACTCACCTGTGCTCATCCGCCTGCTGTTGTTCGGCCCTCACGAAGATCAACCGCAGCAGCAGCACCAGCCAAATCCAATAGATCTAATGGACGGGGGGAATGCAGATTGAAGTGAAAAGTTTCCATTGTCACCTACTTCCTTCCGCTGTCTGTGACTTACGCAATGCTTCCTCATGTTGCAGCTGACTTTATTGTATGTAAATTCCAGACGATATTTAATTTGTCTTTTGCCGGGAGCTTGGCGTCTGGTCGGGTTTGTGCGCAAATTGTAACTGCAGGCGCAAGCGCGCCAAGCACTTGCTTTTATATACTTGCCACTTGCTTGTTGCTGTGTTGTGTGGAATGTGGCATGTGGCAGGCTGCTCCAATTATCAGAGCTGGTCTTTGACTAGGCTTTGGCTTTGGCTTTGGTTTTGGCTTTAACTCTGTCTTTGGCTTTGAGCTTGGCATTGCTTCGTTTCGTTTAAAAAGTGGCTGTGGGGGGAACACAATGGATCTCTCCCGCTCCTCAACAGAGTGCCACCCCTCCACTCCCCATCACTATGCCATTTTACAAGCTCCAGCTGGCCGCCTTTCGTCGTGCAATTAGTTCCATTAGTTTTTCAGGTCTCTACTCTCTGAGCTCTCGGAGCTTGTGGTTTATCTTGTCCGTCTTGTCTATGTATACGTTATTTACCTTCTTTTTTCCTTCCTTTACATTGTTTCACACCAGCAACATCTCTCTCTCTCTCTCTCTCTCGCTCTACCCCTACCCCTACCTCTCTCTCTCTCTGTTTTGATTTCCGTATGCCGTTTCTTGACGCGCTTGATTTCGTCTTCTTTTTGCAGCTGCATGCTGCAGACGTTGTTTTCCCCACCCCAATAATATGTTGGAAGTATTTCTTAAAGTGTTTTTTATGCCAGGCACCACGCATCATATGTTTAATTATTGCTTAACAATTTATTAATGAGCATTGCCTCACATGCCACATGCCACAAGCGCCATACGGCTATGGTCTATCTATTTTCAGGCCAATTTTCATATTCATTTTCATCAATTGAATGGCCGCTGGCCAACGCCGACTGGCGATGGGAACGTGCTAACACTTTTCCGTTAAGTAAATGACTTTGTAGCGTGTGTGTGCCACATCATCATCATCATGTTGTTAATAAATACCTTACATAAAATGCAGTTTTTGTCCAGTGTTGCTGCCACTCGAATATGTACATATGTATAGGAGTATCCTCGCATTAAAATTGCAAAAGCTTTCACATAGTTTCGAGAGATTTCAACGAAGTTGTGTGTATATGGAATGCTTTATAGAAATTGAGAATTGTTGTCCCACTGAAGAGGAAATCTGATTTTATGTGCCAATGTGCATATTGCTGTCTCTGTCTCTCCATTAAAATAGCTTTCGGTAAAGGGTTAAATGAGATTTTATTTCATATTCAGTTGCAGACTTTCATAATGGAATTTATTTCAATTAAATATCACACGAATATGCATTTAATTGCAATTAATTCGATTATAGATTGAATGGATTCTGGTTTTACCTGTGCACATAAAATGCGAATGCATTCATAAGTATTTATGTATCTGCTTACTTAGGTGCATTTATTGTCGAGTACATGGAGTTAACGCATTAAAAGAAGACTTTTCATACGCATGCATTTGACAGCTAATCTCTCAATATATTTATGTATTTTTGTGTGTGTGGATTTTAGTTAATTAAGACATTGAGTACCAACTTTGTGAAGGTTGAATGGCAAACGATGAGTGCACAGATTTCCATATTTACACAAGGTTCCTGGACCCCCATAAGATTATTGCAGTAATTGCATTTTGTGCACTAATTAAACAACTGCTAAATGGGAAACACAATGGAACACAGGCCCTGGGTTGGGCTTGGGGGTGGTAATGTCAGCTAGATTGTGGTGTTTGCAGAGCAGTTCTTTGGTTGCCCTGCACATTACGCATACGCAAAAGAGCGGCGTTTGTGGAGCGAAGAGCTTCAGTCAATAATGTATTTAAAATGCCATTTGTGTAAATGGATTATGTGTAATCGAAGCAGCAGCAGCAGAAACACACTCTCTGCCCCATGGCCCCTGACGCGTGTGTACATATGTATAGCTGCACTTCTATGGAGAAATACATCCATACATACATATTTGTATTATTGCTGGCTAGGAGCAAAGTAACCCAGCCTATCGCTTGCGCAGTGGGGAGAGCAAATGGTAGCAAATTGTGATGCCGTAAGCCAAATATAAACACAATAAAGCCAAACAAGCCTCAAACAACAATGAACACACACACACACACACCGAACTGGCAGCGGGACTAAGGCAGAGGCATGCCTGTCACCCACTCCTGTTGTGGCATCCCCTGTAACTGTTAGTCAAGCATAAGGCTGAGAGCCGACTGCAAATTGTATGAGCATGAAATTTGCCTGTAAGTCGAGGCCACAAAATCAGGCACAGCAGCAGCTAGCAGCTACAGGCTGACTTTTCTGCCAACACTGAGATCAAAAGGGATGTTTAAATGAAAGAAGGCAGCAGAAAAATGTTTCAATTAACATAGACAAATGGGGAGTGAGTGAAAGATCTGGCCAAATGTTCACAGAAATTTCAATAAGTCTCAGACTTATGCTTTCGCTCAGTGTAGTCATTTCCCCTGGGCTCAAGTTGTGTCTAAAACGTGGACAACATTCGCAGTTGGTTTCTTGGGATACACACGCAAACACACAGAGTGGCACTCGATACTTGTGTGTGTGTTTGTGGGAGAAATGCTTATTGGGGGACGGACGGACGCACAACAAAAGAAGGCCAGAGATGAACCAGGAAGCCGAGCGCAGTAGAGCAGGACCCTGATTGATACGGATCGATGCTCCCCTGCGAAAGTACTATTGGTCACTGGGACATGGGATATGGGGCGTGGCCGCTGGTCAGATTTACAGATGGCACCCAAAGAGTCGTGCTGCGTTGAGAAGGGAAGGAAGAGCACTTTATGTAGTAGCAAATATGCCAAAGCCAGAGGGTTGCCTTCAATCTCCACCGCGAGGACTTCTCTTTCAGCACTTTGCTGCAGAGATTGGAATGTCCATGGAGTAACCCTCGCAACCCTATTTGCATGCGCCCTTCTGTCCTTCTTTTCATGAGCTGCCATTTAAGGCTTTATTTCTTTTTTCTTGTTTTTGTTTTCTGTTTTCTGTATGAACCAATTTGTTGTTGCCATTTCACTTAATAATATATTTACGTATAATTTACGAGAATAAAAATGCATTTTGCTACCTGCTCCCCACCACTCCTGCAGTTCCTGTCCCAGAACGTCCTGTGTATTGTCGTTGTCGTTGCTGTTGCTGTTGTCTGCATTGATTTAATGCCAGTGGCGATGGTGTTGTTCCTGTTCTGCTGCTACCCAATGGTAATTGTGGCAGCAGCAGGGTATATCTGTTGCAATCTGTTGCACAGAATAAATATTTCGATCGAGCAAAAATGTTATGCAAAAAGCATCTGTGTCTATAGCAGGATTTATTGGATTATAGTCTGCAAAGTCGCTTCTAGTTAGCTGTTGTAAGCTGTGAAAAGTGTGGGGATACTCCACATCGGGCATTATCCTGCATATCCACTGCTTTTTTACGTTGCTGTTTTCGCTGGCGGTTTGGCTGCAGTTTTCCCGACACAATTTGTATGCTCCAGAGACACTCATACACAAAGTAGGGGGAAGCTCTTTGGAGGGCTAGAAGAGATATTGCGCATACGCCGCGTCTTCCCGTTTTGTGTCATCACAAAAGCTTTGAAGCTGCATAGATAAGCCCCAGATGGGGGCAGCAGAAGCTGCTGCATAACCCCGGGCAACAGCCAACCCCATCCCATTCCACTCCACTCCACTGTGCTCTTCTACAGAGTCCAAGAAACGAGAGAATAAACTTATGTCATAAGCCATAGCCCGACGACGTACATAAGGGTCCCAGCAGAAGGCATTAACCCGTGTAAGCCGATCCCCGGGGCAGACAATGCCAGGATACACCACTGGGAAAAGTCTGGCACATGGACAGAGCACATTTTAAGCTTATTTAATGCGCGCATAAATTATTCAGGGCGAAAAGGCAGCGCGTTCTCGGCATACTCAATTATTTTAGATTATGTTTGGATTAGTGGTCAGGAGGTACTCCCTCCTGCCATGTATCGTTGGACACTCTTTGGTGTTCCTGTGCGCCATGCTCCTCGGGCTATTGCACTTTATTGTCAGTGGGGATGCCGATGACAGGCACCAAATGGCTTTTGGGTGGCAGGGATGGGCCTCGGGTTTGCTTCTTTGCCTTGACTCTCGGGCCGTGCATTTTTTTGTGTGTGCGAAAATTGTTTGCGGCCAGCCGCTTGGACCAATCAATATTTAATTGAACCATCCTGGGTGGGCGGAATTTTCTGCTTGGCAAATTATTTCGTTAAATTGAAAATGTGTGCAAGATAAAAGCAAAACAAAATTCGGGTTGAATGGCATTTTAAACATTAATTTCCCATTTATCTCTGTACTTTATAATTTATAATAATTTTTATTGGAATCAGAGATAAATAACTCGGAGTTTTATGCATCAAACAGTATGGTTGCAGCAACAACGAAAGATCCGTTCGAGCCCGTTCGAATGTCTAATCGAACATGCGACTTGCCGTCAAACCTGTTGGACAACCTTTTCGCCTTCCAAATTTATGTATATAATTGAAGTATCTGCTACTTCTTTGATCCTCTAATAGTACTCGAAAATTCTGCTTTAAATTTCTGCTTTTTAAACTTCTTTGAAGGCGAACCAACTACCTACTCATTTATATATAATCTTGGCCATTGAAGGCATAAATTAGATTACAGCAGACCATTTCCTGCTCGTTATGGCTGCGTTGAAAGCATTTTTCTCAGCTTCTGCACTTAATTTATATTAATGTGACTGCCATCTAGCCTCTAAATTAATTTACACGACAAAAAAGGAAAGTCGCAAAAGCGACAATCTGGAAAATCCCAGATGCCTCATGGAATAAAGGTCCCTTTGTTTGTCTCTCTTTTCGATGATACTCTTTTATTCCCAACCCTCCTGCCATTGATGATGAGTGGCTGCCAGGGCGGCGCTGCGCTGTCATGTTAAATCCGATTTTTTATGAAAATGAATTGACAAAAGCCTAAATTCTTGTATAAATAAATGGTATTAATCAATTTATGTATTTACGGCATAGTCGGATTATTCTATTGGATGGAAAATTGATTATAAATTCGTTGTGATTCCAGAAAAATGTATTGCGATTTTTTGTTGCTCTTTTATTTTATTAGCTTTAAATTAGATTTGAATATGGAACTACATATATGAATATTTATCAATTCCAAGATTATTTTTCAAAGTTTGGAGTAACTTTTAGTGAGTATATAATTATAATTTGATTATTAATAGTGCTCAAAAGCCAGACAAACCTCAAGCGAGTGTTACGCTAGTGTTGCGTTTGAAGAGTGTTTGAAGACGTTGCCAATCGAATGTTCATCGGTCATTCTGTTTACTTTTCCTGGTGGAAAATAAAAATAAATCTAGTTCTATCTCTCAAACTAAAGTGACCCAATTTAGTCTCTGGATTTGCCATAACAATTGATACGATGCACACACACATTCACACATACACACATACATATATCTGTATGTATTCCGTTACATTTCAATTCCATTGGTAAACCCAAAAAGGCGCCGCAGGCAACGACACGCTGATTAAATCAAATAACTTATGGCTTAGCCCTGCCAAGCCCCACCGCCACCAATCTCTGTGATGTTCAGATGTTGCTTCGCTGTGCACTCTCTACACTCTCTGTGGCAGGTTGCTTGCCCCCAATAGTCTGCTCCTTGCTCCAGTTGTCGGACAACGGAAATCAGCGCTGCCCAATCTGCTGCTCTCCCGTACAAATATGTGTGGCAGTGTGGCACAGAGTTTGCTTTGCCGTTTGGTTTATTTTCGGGTGGAGCTGGAGGTGGAGATGCGCCCCGTTCCAATACCTCATTGTGTATGAAATTTGCTCAACTGCAAGCCAAGCAGAAGGAAATTGCACACACACAGAAGAAGCCTTATCCTGCTCACAGGATTCCCTCCATCTTCTGCTACTTATACCCCGTAATAGTGCAACTTGAAGGGGCATATTCTGGACTATGTGTCATGCAAAACGAATTCCCTTGTTACAGAATTACTTAGTGGGTATCCCCAAGTTGCATCGCAAACCTTAGCTGTCTAACTGGTTTTCTGCTCGATTGCTGATGCGATAGATGCCCCTAATAGATGCCACTGGTGGTGTATGGTAGCTTCTCTTGCTGTTGCTGTTGCCTCATGGCCCCATCGATGCCATTTTGCTTAGCCGTACACTTGAGAGCGTTTACTGTCCGTCGTATCTGTGCTTCTGGGATACTAGCGGTCATTGTTGGCGTCGCTGTGTGGCGTCTTTTGTTTCAATTGCTCCGAAGGCAGACAACGACTTAAGCTGCTGCCACACGCACACCCGCATCGAAGCTGGGCATCATCTCGGGGCTTTGCTTTGCTCTCCTGCCTAACCCCAAAGCCGATACCCATGCCCTAGCTCCCAATCTCCCTCGGGTGGGCTGCTTTATTGCAATTGATTTTGACGCCGCTCTTTATGCCAACTGAACAAATCTGAGGAGCTTAATCCAGCGGCCACCACACTGAGGGAATAAAGCGGAATCCCATCCTAACGTCTCCTTTTGGTTTATTTATTTATTTTATTTTAGTTTCATTTTTGCAGTGTACCCCGCAACCATTTTCCTACTCGCTTTTGTTCCCACCCACAGTTCTGTTGCTGTCAGCATTTCCCGTTGTGGAAGACAGCTTCAAACGTACGAAATCAAATCGAAATGTTTCGTTCGATATGCGGCAAAGAAAACAAATGGAAACAGAAAACAAATTAGATTTACAACTGAAACTGAAACCTTAAACTAACTCTGTTTAAGAATTAACCAAAGCAATAACCTCTCAATATATTCCATATAATTTATATATTTTCCTTTATTTATTCATCTCTAAAACAACTGCAAATCTTTCATATTTCCAGCTATGTGCATGGCATTGGCTCGGAGACACGCAACTCGCTCTTCCATTTGCACAATGGACGAGACATGGTCCTGGTCACCACCTGTCGCCACGGCAAGAGCTGGCGAGAGCTGCAGGACAATCGCTGTGACGAGGACAATCGCGAATATGACAGGTAGGACTCCTTGGTCCGTGGTCAACGACGTTGTTGATGATGTTGTCTTCAGCAGAAATTGTTTCCAACTGTCATTGGGGGTTCTGTAAGTAATTTGTTTAGCCTCCAATGCCAGTAGGGTGCTAATAGCTCAAGTCCCTTTGGCACTTTCATCTTCATTCTCATCTCCAGCCTCCATCCTTTGGCCATTAACCAGAGTCCTTGGTGCCGGGCTTTGCTACGCCAGCCAGTGCCGACTGTCTGTGATTAATGTGCTCAAATCCGGCTTGACAAGCTCATTTAAATGGCACGACACTTGGGCGAAAGGCATTTACAATGCCAATGGCTTCCGTTTAGCATTAAAGTGCCACCAGAACTTGCCCCAAAGCTGGGGGGTCCAGAGCTTCTTGACTTTTCAATCATGGACCACAGATTTTAGATGTCTGACTCAAAGTTTGGGTGGGAAAATTAAGTTATAAAGGAGCAGGAAGACTTAATGGCTGTTGCTTGAGAATGAGACTGCTGAATGTCCTCACCAAAATAGCGAAAATATAAATCCAGAAAAGAGTCAAACAGAGTCCGTGCCATAACAAAACAACAATAAATAAAGAAATCAAAAACAATCAGTGAAATGGCTATGGAAAGAGAGAGTGTCTCCTGCAACTTGTAATCTCTGCTGTTAATTTCAGCTTCAAGTCGAACAGTCGACCATTTCTCTTTATTCTTTGACTTGAATCAGCTGCCGTCTCATGCTGTCTGATTGTTTTCCTTTGTACATTTTGTTCAATTATAAAGAAACTTGCTATGGATAACAATTGCAATTGAAGAAAGTAAACTGGTAGTAGGGGAGAAATAGAGCCTGTAAAATGTGATAGAAATCAAGAAATAATGGGACAAAAACATCGAATTGAATGCAAAGAACGAGCAGAGAAGCCATCCTCCCAGTTGAATGGGCATTGAGATGGCAGCCATTCCTCCTGGCCATACCGTTAAATTCCATTCTATTCTAGCATTCCTCTGCATTCCATTTAATGCCATTCCATACATACTCCATCCAGTCATCCATCTATCCACGTCTTCCGCTGGCTCCTGGTTCCGCCCTGGTGCCTATCGAGTTTACTGATTTCCTGCTGATTAGAGATGTCTCGCAAAAGACATTACAGTTCCCTGTCTGTCTGTCGCTGCTGCGGAATCTGATTACCTATAGTGTGCACACACAGAGGGTGCTTTGACTTGCAGCATCAGCTGCAACACAGTGGCCTACAGCTTTAAATTAAATTTATTGATTAATTTCAAGTTACTCAGCGGCTCAAAACAACAGATCTTTGATGAGCAAATCTCTAGTTTTAGTTGTCTCAATCCAGGGTATCTACAGCTACATCACCACGAATTAGCAGTCAACGTTTGCTGCATTTTATTCGTAGTTTTTGCTCCTGCTCCTCTTTTGCCTGCCTCTACTCTTTCACAATAAATTTATCGTTCACTTGAAGAATATGCAAAAAAAAGAGCAACTGGAACCAAGCGAGAAAGAGGAGAACACACAAAAGGATGAGCAAGAAAAAATAAAAAAATGTCAACGCAACATTTACCGTTCACCTTTAATTGAATGCAATTTTTCAGAATTTTTTACTGGCTCTTCTTTTGCTCTCTCCTCCTTGTCTGTCTGCCTTTCGCTCTCTCTCTCTCTCTCTCTCTCTCTCTCTCTCTTTCGCTCTTGCAGTAATTTGACATGACTTATGCGACAGATCCGCTTTGGCGTCAAGCATCAGGGATTTATGCCAGCTCCCTCCACTTTCCCCCCCAGCCACTGCCCGTGCCACGCCCGAGTTTCAACCCACCCCTTACACATCCGCCCACAGTGCCTCCATCAACTGTTCTACATAATCAAGCAAATTGCTTTCCCACTCACATCATTTTTTATCAAGGGACGCCTTCGTAGTCTGGAAACTTCGTTAATGCACCTGTCAGATATATATCTGACTCCCTTCCCTTCACCGGCTCCACCCACTGCTCCCACATCTTTCTTGCATGTACTCCATCTATCCATCTCTTTCTGCACATGTGCTCCTCTGTCTGTCTAGCTTTCTCTATCAAAACATAGATAAAACTACAAGTACATAGTACCTACTACATGTTTTGTACATGAACATGTTAAGAAAATTGCATAATACCTTTGAGTAGCATTAGGGATTTTCTTTTATTTTATTTTTCCTTCGTTTTTTTTCTGCTACATTTTTTATGCGCTTACAATTTCTAAAAGCTCATGAATGCGCCCCCGACAGGGGCATATCGGGGAGTGTGGGGGGTGGTCGAGGAAAGCTTCGCTTCTGTATTTTTGATGAGTTTTCCCGGAGCATTATTATTCACAACAATTTTGCATTGTTGCTGTTTTATCTGCTTGCTGTTGCTGTTGCTGTTGCTCCTGTTAATATACATAACCGTGCCAAAGAAAAACCGAAACCAGTGCCCAGAAACCAAAATCCATTCAATTTGGCAATGATTTAAAGTTTTCTCATCAAAAAGAGAGCGAAAGTGAGAGAAGGGAGAGTGGCAGACAGTGAGCGGTCAACGCTCAGCGAAGCATGAAATTGAGATTGAAAGAGAAAATTCTGCATGAATTTTTAAACGTAAACTGAATAAACAGTGTCTGTTTATAATCCAGTTCCGACCCATGCAAAGTGATGAAAACTTACGAAAAATCCAAATTTTAAACTGGTGTAAAATTCATTTATTTTCATATTTTGCAACCGTTTGAAGACTCTTCATAAGGTGATGAATGTTCTGTGATCTCTTTAGAAGCTTCTCTTTGGCATTAGGTGCTGCCATATGGCCTGCAGAAAGCCAGCACTGGCGTTGCCATGCTGTTTGTGCCTTTTTGTGACGTGACCAAAATTGCAAAGAAGTTTGCCTGCTTGAATCGTTTTTTTTTTTGTTCATTCATAATATTTATATTAAATACGGTCTTATTATTCCTCAAGAAAATCCATTAAAAGGTTTTGGTTATTGCTTCGAGGAGAACTTTTACAACTGCAGTGAAGCAAAAACCTTGAGCCGCTTTTAATGAAATTTTTTGCGCTCTGTATGCCTTTGGCGTGGTGTCATTTTTGCTGTAACGCGAGCCTTAGGCGCGAAATGGGTGTTTTGTTGCTGCGTCCTGCGACCGCTATCATGCAACATATGTCATCAATATGCATTGCAGGCAGGGACAGGGACAGGGCAGGAATGCCGGAGGTTGATGAGCCGCCGTCGCCACTGATGATGATGATGATGGGAGCTGAAACACGCAACGTGCGGCAGAGGCGCGACTTCTGGCACAACTGATACGAGGTCAACGATTCTATCCATTTCGTTCTTGAGGCTCTCGTTTTGTGTCCTTTTTTTCTGTTGTTGTTGTC
This sequence comes from Drosophila subobscura, assembly GCF_008121235.1. Taxonomy (NCBI): domain Eukaryota; kingdom Metazoa; phylum Arthropoda; class Insecta; order Diptera; family Drosophilidae; genus Drosophila; species Drosophila subobscura. The sequence continues at coordinate 5,338,430 of NC_048531.1, forward strand.
TGTGTGTCTGACTTTGCCATTGCCGTTTTTTGAAGGCGTTGCAAAGTGGCAACTGTGCCAAATAATGAGACGACGCCATGTCATGTCCTTGAGAGTAAAAGTTGTTTTTCTTCATTCCTTTTTTCGGCTTGTTTGCCTGACAGTAGACTCGCTGAAATTACGTACATATGTATACCACACGTAGGTGCCAGGACACGGCAACTGTTGCAGCCACACGTTGCAGCACCGCAACTCTTTCTCTGTGTGTGTGTGTTCAGGGCAGAAGAGTAAATTCTCAACTCTTGTGGCCCTTTAATTTTGGCTGGCAATTTAGAAAGTTTTTCCCTTTCCCTCAGAATTGGAAAATTTCCAAACATTTTTTGGTTTAGTAGAGAGTCCCACTCTTTGGCTGGACAAAGGTCGAATTCGCTTTGGCATTACCAGTTAAATAGCGAAACAAAATACAGTTTTTGGCAAATTTAATCAAATTTCAACTGTGCGAAACCTGACTGTTGTTGGTCACTTGGCCCCTTTGCCCGGAAAACTGTGCTTCTGTGGCCATTGTTGTACATTTAATTGCAGTAAATTATTTAAAATGAAAAGGGGAATTTTAAATATCAAATAGCAGGATGTTCTGGCTGCCACCGCTTATCCTAAATTACTTAAATTCCCTGGGAATTTCTGCTCACTCAAACGAAATTTGAGCAAATGAGAAACGGGAGGAACCCCTTTTGTCAGCCATTCAGCTTATTAGGAGGGCGGCCACTCACCAACCCAGGCCGGCGCTCTATGCATTTTTCATAATGTAATTTCCCAAGTAATAAATTATCATGCCAGCCAGCATCATCATTATCAACAAACAAGAAGGGGCGAGGAAGGGGCCACTGTGGCAGTGGCAGTGTTACAGCTTGAGCTGTGAAAAACTTGAGCTTGGTGCAAGGTGAAGCTGCCATTGCACCTGCTGCAACCTCCAGTTTCCACGTTAATCTCAGATTTCCACATAAATCACTTTAAAAAGGCGACACACTTGCAGACGGGCAAGAAGGTAGCAGCAGGAACAGAATGTGGCCCCTGCAACGGTGGAACTTCGGACCGCGCAATGGCAATTTCTTTGAGCGCTTTCTCCCATTTTCTTTCATTATTTCGCTTGTAGGGCTGTGTGTGTGTGTGTGTGTATTTGTGTGTTACTGCCCCAAAAAACGTGCCAAGTAATTGCTGTCCATGGAATAAATGTCCTGCGCATAAGGACCTGCCCAGAGCTAGCTAAACAATTACGCGAATGCTCAAGCAGAAACTTTAACATGGATCCCGGAAATTCCACCGATTTCTGGGTCAAAATTCATCTCATGCCTGGGATTACCCAGGGACTATACTCGTATCATAAGTTTATTTGCTTTTCATGTGTGTTTCTATCCAAAAAGAGAAGATTGTTCTCTTCCTCCATCTCTGGAGCATTCTCCCTCCCGCTCTTTCGCATTGTGTGCATGCTGTGCATGTGCAATCGGTGGAAATCTTTGTGCGGTTTTTCGGTGCTTCTCCGTTGCGTCTCTGCTTTCATTATGAGCCATTAACACAAGCTGGCGACAAGCGACGACGACGATGAAAGCTGGTCCACAATGAGTGCAGAGAATGGCCCAGGGAATTGGGGGAGGGGAATGCGAGCTTTGCACTCGAAACTAATGCGCCATATTTAATGTTTCTCATTCTCCATCCTATTCACCTTACATATATCCAGCACATACTCTTCGAGTGTGAGGATATGCCGTCATTGTGCCAGCAACAGTCGGATGGAAATTTAGTTGTCTCTCGTTTGTGTACCAAAATCGTAAAGATATGAAAATCATCTAACAATGCGCTTTCAATCGATTACAGTCGCATCTCGTTCTGTTAGGAAGCACATCAACTAAACTTATTCCAAAGTACAGGGCATCCCATGGTCGTGGCGCTCTTAGCTCTCTTGGTTTTATGACGCTGCTCCGCTCGCTGCGTTTGCTGCTCTCTGCTTCTATCTACTCCCTTTGCTGCTGCTGTTTTGGGACTCCGCTGCTTCTATTCTCCGCTTCTTCCGTTATTCTTCTGCTCGTAACGCTGCTGCTGCTGCTGCTGCCTGTCCGCCCTCTCATTCTGGCACTTCTGCTGGGATTCGGGCTTCCTACTGCTCTTTCTCAGTCTCTGCCGCTTCTTATCTTGTGTTGCGCTGCCGCTGCGCTGCCACTGGTCTTAGGGCAAACAATGACAATGGCAACTATTACAGCTGCATTGGCGCTCCGTCCCTACCCGCTCTCTCCCTCTCCCTCTCGTGGTTTGAGGTTATTTCTTTTATGTTTTTCTATGCTGCTGTTCGCTGGGTAGTCGAAACGCATCCCGAATTGTGTCCCTATTGCAGATGCTGTTTTTGAAAAATTGAATTTGCGTTGAAATGCTTTGCACATTATTTTACCCCCTACTCTCCCGCTGCTGCTTTCTCCCTGTTGTTCTCTCTCTCTTGCGGCTGCCCTCTCAGCTAAAGTCAAATGAAAACTTTTTGCGCCTTGGCTTAACATCTTTCTTCTGCTCTGCACTTCCATTTCAATTTTTGTTCTGTTGTGCTCTCGCTGATTTTTGCTGTTTTTTGGCTCTCTTTAATTAATTTTTGCATTCAGCTGCAGCTGACAAGCAATTCCCGCCACACATAGTCAAAAGTTGCCTTTGCTCCGGACTCTTTGGCAGCAAACTAAATGTTGACGGGTGGGGTGGGGTGCACGTAGAAACTTGAAGCTGAAAACAAGAATGATAAGGCACAAATAAGCAGAGACCCAAAGAAGAGGGAACTAAGGATTCCAAATACACAAACATACAACGTAGGATCAAACTTTGGAGTACGATATGCGAAAAAACTACTCAAAGAGGATTACCTATACATTTTGATGGTGATTGCTAGGCCTGTGACCTGTCAAAGGCAAGAGTCAAATGATGAGCGTGAATGCCAAATCAAAGCATCAAGCAGAGTCCCTGCGTCACTCAGTCAGCTTGTCAGTCACTCAATCAGCACGAGTACAGCAAGCAGTTCCCATTACGAGCATAACAAAACAAGGGAGGAGCAAACGGAAAAACGGCAAAGACTCGCAGCAGGTAGCAAAGGCCGCACAGAGAACCTTTGACAGCTGGAAACCACTTAAATTATGTTCACGCAGCGAGAGGCAAGTCCCTTAGCTTAATTGTCTATGTACCTAGGCTTAACCTTAAGCAATTGACAGGAATTTAAGTTACTTTCCTCTTCGTTCTTTTGATATACATAGAGCAACGGGACATCCAACTGCCATCATTGCAGGCTGCCTAAGTAATTGCTGGATCAAAGTGGAATCTGTTGCCATCATTTATCAATGATGGAAACTTGTTGCCATGTGTCTGTATAAAGTGGGTGGAAGCTCTGCTGAAGCTGTGTTAGCCATAGGTAAATCAAGATCGAGTGGCCCTAGCGCATAATCAAAGCAAGAGAGTTGCTTCTCTCTTTGTCAGCAGTGCAAAAGAGTAAGAGGCAGCGCTGCCTAATTAAGAGATCAACGTCACATCTCCTGCATCCTCCCTACTCTGGAATGCCTAATGAAGTGTTTGGACACTGTGACTCCTGTGACTGTGAGCAAGTGCCAGCAGCCAGCAGCCAGCTGTACCACATGCCAGTCCGCCTGTGGCTGTGTCGGGATCAGAGGCAGATGGAGGAGGCAAGAACTTTTGACAGAGGAACGCGTGTAAATAGCAAAAGTTTTGCTCGCACGATGTTGGCCAACCCAAACAGAACACAACTGTTCGCTTAACTTGGCTGAAAGCTAAAATCATTTAATTGCAGTTCAGCGGGGTAAGGGACAAGCATCAAGTGGAGAGAGGGAGAGCTGCTGACTAAGCAAAGACAACAACAAGAGCATTGCATGTTGGCGGCTCTTAATTGCTTAAACAAGTAGCTAACTAAGCGAGCAACAAATCTAACTAAGTGGGAGCAGGAGAGAGAGTGCAGTGACCTGCGGAAAACACCAACTCCAATTGCAGCAGCAGCATTACATGTGTAAATATGTACAGATGTACATATGTACATATTAATGTATGAATAGGTGTGCTTTGCTGCTACTGCAAATTACCCCAATGAATGAGGCCAGAACCATGCCTGCTTCTGTGCAATTGGGGGCTGTACTTATTCCATATTTCTACTTGGAAGCGGAGCTAGCAAGTCCACTCAAATGACCCTTTATCCCGAAAAAAGCCCCAAGGCCTAGAGATATGTCTGCCAGAATGCAGGGCAAATGTTGAGTGAAATGTGAATGGAAAATCAAAAGTTTTAATGGGGTAAGATTTGATTGGAATTCCTCCCACAGCTGAAACAACTTCCTGCGACTTTCAGACACTCTTTCTTAATTTGTGATAACCATAAATTTACACACACATAAATCATAATTGAGCAGGCAATTACTAAATCGTAGTGCTATTTATGAGCCTTTCTAGTTTCATTTCCTTGGCCATTTTCTTTGCGGAGCATCTCTGTGTTTCTTAAGCCAATTTTCTACTCCACTTTTTCTACAACTTCTGACTTTTTGGCCTGCCTATGCATTTGGCAGTGCAATTTTTCAACGTTTTTTTTCTTCCAGAAAATGTCAGAAAGCAGCCAACATGCAATTTATGTTGTTTGCTCAAGATTATTTATACAAAAAGTCGACTACTGCTCTCCCTCTCACTCTCTCTAGCTCTCTCTCTCTCTCTCTCTCTCTCTCTATCTAACTCCCTTTCTCTCCCTCTCTCTTCCTGTACGTTGTCAATGCGGAAAGAGCTGCGCCTGCAGTTTTCTAATAAATTTTGTGCTGATTTTGCTTTTAAAACGCGAATGTCCAGAGCTCAAATTGCAGACCATTTTGTAGAGAAGAGCGGGTGCAGAGGCGAGGCCAGGAGAGCTGGTTAGGCGTGGTATGGGTGGGGGGAGGGTCAGAACATGCCTAACTACATGTAATTTTACGCGCAACTTAACTTGTAAACCAATGCCGCTGGCCAGCAACTCCAAACAATAGTCCTCTCCCTACCGTTCAGTCCCTCCCACTTTCAACAGAGAACAAAGCTCGGCACACACACGCACACACACACACACACAAACCTGTATAAATGTTTGGCGTACGTGGCGAATGTGTAATATGACAGCTTCTGATGAATTAGGGGGCGCTTTGATTTCTGGAATTAAAGATTAAAATCGCCACACAAAAGCCCCACCAGCCAATACAACCCCAAACCCTTTTGAGCCCCATACCACGTGGCGTATCATGACGTATGAGTAACATGAGCACATGTTAAGCATACGCCCCGTCGGGCATTAAGATGGAATTACTGGAATTTCGTCAAAATATCAAAGAACACAGAAAAGAGTTGAATAAATGAATGGGATTCCGAGGGGAAAAAAAGGGAAAGATACTTAATTTCCAGGATAACAAAGTGGGAAGAGTTTCATGTTGTATAACAGAAAAAAAAGGGAATCTTAAATTAAATCTGTCGTACAAGTAAAAGTTTCAATAGAAAAATGTGTGCTAAAGGTTGCACAGATAACCCACAAGTCGCTGTTTCTTAAATCTGTAGGTAAACATCTATGTAAATGGGAAATATAATGAGAATAAACCGTTTCGCCCACGGAACCCAGCCTCTTTTTCCCTGTGCTGCCGGCAAATCACATAACCTTGGGGCAGCCTTAGGAAAGCGTTACATCCTTTCATCGGCTTTGCCTGCCATTAACATATTGTAATTCCGATAAGTTCTCTGCGGGAAGAATGTAGAACCCGCACACCACTGCTTTCCCTCTTTCCCTCTTTCCCCCTGTGGGGTACGCCATTCCCTGATTAATTGCTTCTGTGGAAAGAACCATTATGCAGGGCCATGGCTCCAACTAATTTACATTGTCCTGCCTCTCACTCACTCACTTACTCTCATGCCCCCCTCTCTCTTGCCCTCTATCATTGCAGATACGACTACGAGACTCTACTGCAAAATTCCACATTCTGCTTGGTGCCGCGCGGCCGTCGCTTGGGTTCGTTTCGGTAAGCCAAAAAACAGAGAAGAAAAATACAAAAAAACAAAAACAAATTTTCATTTTACATTTTTCACAATTGCATTTTTCGCGTTCTACATTGCTGTTGTTGCTGTTGTTTTTTGCAGATTTCTCGAAGCCCTGCAGGCGGGATGCATTCCCGTGCTATTGTCCAATGCCTGGGTGTTGCCTTTTGAATCGAAAATCGATTGGAAACAGGCCGCCATTTGGGCCGATGAGCGGCTCCTGCTGCAGGTAAGCGAAAACGGTGTACGGAACGCAAATCCCAAATACACTGAGTGAAAATTGGGTTCGTTGGCCCTGCAAATGTTGCAAAAAGCCTCTGTGGAGTCCGAAGTTTCTCCCAGTGCATAAATGTACGGCCTCTATATCGTATATAAAATATTGAAAGTACATCTTAACCGCCCCTTCGGCCTGTGTGTCAGTCGTTGTGCCAGTTATTGGAGTCATTTGGCCAAAGCGATTTCATTTGGTGGCTCTGTCTAAAAAGTGGAAAACTTTACGTTGTTTATTTGGTTTATTTTACAAGGGTACTTGCATCACCCCCATGCACATGTGTACACACAAAGTCGTATCTGTTATGGTGTGGATGGACGGAGGGGCACTTGGAAATGTCCAGCCATTTGGCATTGATGAATATTCTGCAGCGAGGATTTTGTTACGATTTGTGCACCTGTTACCATGTCCAGGGACACCGAAAGGAGCAGTCAATCGATGCAAATCACTGACAACAACAAACAAGAGAGCAGATGGCCTCAAAGAAAGTCTTTGCTGGAAAATTTGCATGGTTTTTGCACCTGAAAATACTTTAAGAAACCAATTAAAACCCTCCAATGGAACCCAATTAAGATCTTCAATGCTATCGATATGTAACTCTATGTGGCACTTGCAAGTGTTGCAAGAGGCTGGTCCTATCCGCCAGAGAGCCAGCCGGGGCCTCACCTCAAGGCCCACTCAGCGCGTAGAGTAAAGTATCCACTTGGCCAATGTGGACAGTTTTGTGCAGAAAGAAAGATTTTGCAATCGGAGCCGTTGAGTCGCTGACAACAGTTTGTCCGAGTGTTCGCACACACCTGTCCGTTCATCTCGCTCAAAGGACTCGTTAATGCCGCTCCTGCTCCTATCTGTCTGTTTGCACTGCTCCATTTGTTTGCCTGCCAGTGGGTCCTTTTTCTTTAAGCCTTCTTCGCGTGGCTGCGTCTGCTCCCGTGGCACTTTATTTGCGACATCGTCTTGGCACATTGTCCTCTTACACTTCATTCTCCCATTCTTTTGCCTCCCATTCCTTTTGCAGTGCAACTTCCTGGCTCCATTGCCTGCCTCGTCCCCATGCATTGGCATGTTTGCCTTTATGGTTTACTGTCCGGAAATGCAATTAATTAAGTTAACTTGAGCAGGAAACCAGAGCAGGCACTCTACCTGATGCTCTTTAAACGTTTTAAGTTTGCTGTTGCTTGTGGCAGGGCTGCCTGTGGTCTGCCTTGGCCATAATTATGATGGATGGGCACCCTGGGGCGATGCAGGTGCCCTGCTTGCTCCTCGGCCATGTCCATTGGCCAATTAAGTCTGTGCATTGCAAATGAATGCATCAATTAAGATGACATTACGCATACGCACACCGTACTCACACTCTCTCTCCCTCTCTTTATCTCTGTATTACAGGTACCCGATATCGTGCGCTCCATCTCAGCGGAAAGGATCTTTGCCCTGCGCCAGCAAACCCAAGTCCTGTGGGAACGCTACTTTGGTTCCATCGAGAAAATCGTCTTCACAACCTTCGAGGTGAGCCTTGTTCCCCCTCTTATTTGCATACACATCGACAGTGCCACCCACCCACATATATGCGGTTGATAGGGCTCCTGTGGCACGGTGGCACAGTGGCACGGTCTCTCGCTCTCCATCCCTGTCTGCGGGTCTGTGGTACTTCGCAAGTTGTTGCGGCTTCTTTGGGGTTTCAGGGTCTCAATCGACAAGAAACAAGTAACGAGAATGTTCTTCGTTCCACTTAGTCGCTTGTGTGCGTGTGTGTGTGTGTGCGCTTCTTGGGAAAACTCTTGCCACCGACTGCCTGTTAGGGGCAGAAGTATCCAACAACTTTGAACACAGTGCGTGCTGTAATTAAGCGAACCGAACTTTTCGCTTACTTGCTCGACAAGCAGTTCTCGTAGATGTGCCATGCTGGAGCATACTTGTTCCTGGGATCGAATGCATGCATAGCAGTGTCATGGGGAATCCCCCAGTGGATAGTGGAAATAATGCTACAAATCGCTGCTCCTAATGATGGGTTGACTGCTTTCTATTTGTGTGTCATGCCAAATGAGAGTGGGTTTTAATTTGCCACCAGAGGCTGCTCTTTGCACTTTGCAGAGACTGTCTCTGATCAGCAACTTAACAGCGTATATCGATGGTGGGGTAAGCAAACCTATTTGACTTCCCATCAATAAACAAGTAGCTTAAGTCCATGTCCTCTTAGTCGGCTAGCAGATGCCCTAAAAAGGTTAAAAACTTTTGCAGAAATTGCACAATTTAGTGTCATAATTATCCAATTGGATTGAAATATTATGGTCGAATGAATACAATTAAATATTCATGTCTAATTCATAGAATAAATATGAATATTTATCTTTCAATTAATTTCCGATTGCTGAGTGCTTGAACCACTGTGTGCTACTTGCAGTAATTAGTTATAATATCAAATATCCAATAGATTTATCATCATTGAAGCTTATTGTCATCCTGGCCAGCTCCTTTTCGCCGCTCTCGGACCACGAAAACAGCAACAGCGGAGAGGCAACAAAGTTCGTCTTTCCCCGAAATGCCAGTAGAAATTCTCGTGTTTCTCAATGGAAAGGAGGCGCTGGTTAAAACGAGTGGGTTAAAGACCAAAGTTGAAGGAGCTAGGGACGACATACGCGAAAAGCAAACCAAACCGCCGTCACTGGAGACCACTTTTCAACACTCAAATTGACACACGCAGACAGAGATGGGAGCAGGCCAAGCCCGACAGACAGAGAAAGACATAAGCGCGCACGTGTGATAGAGATAGAGAGGGGTAAGGGGTGGAGAAAAGGGTAGGAAGAGTAGTAAGAGGAGCAGAAAAAGTCCAACGGAAACCGTAGCTATGAGTCCCAGGACTCATCTCGAATTTCGCGTTTGTGGCAAATCGTTTGACGCTGCCACACGCAGACACACACACACACACGTATTCATTGTGTGAAGGCGAGAAGGCTGTAGAGTCAGAGGGAGATAGCGCTACATGTTAACCCTTGACGACCGACAACACGAAAATGTCCTCGTGCCTGTCATTCCGCGGCCTGAGCAAAAACCGCAGCCACAGTCACTGGCGAGGATGCAGCAGGAATAGAGTGCAGCTTGAAATCCATGCCAGGCATCCGAATGGCCCACCCGCTGCTCTGCCACTGCTCTTTTGGGCTGTAATCAATTTGCAGTTACATTAAACTGCCGAGAGAGAGAGAGAGAGAGGAAGAGAGAGCGAGGCAGAGGCAGAGGCAGAGGCCAACAGTGTTTGCATGTTGCCAGATTAAACACAAATATTTTCCCTGGTCATGAGGCAATTAAGCAAGAAACCAAGACATGGCCAACAAAGGACATGCACGCACTCCCTGCCACGCCCACAGCCCTTTCATGGCCAACTCTCAATTTATTATTATTGGGCCAGCAGCTGGCTTGGGCCGCACTTAATTGATTTTGGATCCAGTTGAAGCTCAAAATGAACCGCACATGGCATGGGAGACGCCAGGCCAAGATTTATGTTATTTAGCCAAGAAAATGAAGTGTAGTGAAGCTCAGCAGTTGAAATGGATGAACAAAGCTCTCTCTCTCTATTGGCTTAGTTCTACGATGGAGGTATAATTCTGCTGGAGATTGTTATTAGCGAAGGGATTGAAGAAGGGTAAAGCACACCAAATTCTCATGTGTTCTGTGCCCGCTTAAAGTTTCGCTTCTTTGAGTCAGAGTTGAGTTTTTTGTTTGCATTGAAGATTACAGCGCTCTTTATTGCTTAAGTTAGACTAAAATTCCATTGAAAAAGTTAAAACAAAAAGCGTAAATATTAGAAGTAATCGACTGTCATTATCGTGGATCATAATTCGTTATTCTGTATTTATTTGCAAACAAAAGATGTGTTGATTTGATTTGCATTAGTACGCTCCATTGGGTGTAATTCCTTATGAATAGATTTCGAATCAGTGTTCCATTCGGGTATAGCTGCTCCACCTCCACTTGCTCGACCGCCACACGCGCACCGCTCTGTGTGCAGCAGAGCTTTTTGTTGTAATAAAATTTCCTCTTGGCTTGCATTTGATTTATGATTCGCGATTAAAATAATGATTTGTGGGCATCGACACGCACAGACACAGCCAGAACAGACAGACAAACAGATCCAGAAGGAGGGAGGTACAGGGGGTACAGAGGCAGGGCCACCTGCCAAGGTGTGGCATGTGCATCACGTAATGGACGGTAACCGCTTTGCTTCTGGGCTCCTTTGACCCACATTCCGCATATGCAGATGGCCAAGCATGCAGCCAAGCTCCTGCTGCTACTGCTACTCTGTGTGTGTGTGTGTGTGTGTGCATCCCTTTTTGAAATACTTGTGGATGCCACCATACATACTTCTAGGGAGCATAAATTCCAGGCCTCGGCATGCAAATGCAGGGAACACAAAATGCCTTTCTAATTTGTTTTTATTAATTTTGACATTTTCCCAAAAGGAGGCTTCCCTTCCCGTTCGTTGCCCAGCTCTCCACGTCCCTTCCCTCCCCGCTTCTTGTTTACGCCACTCACGTCCCAGTTTCTGGGAGGCGGGAGACCCGGAGGGGGTTGCTAATAATCGTATCTTCTGGGACACGTACATATGAATATGAAAAGGAGAAGGAGCTGGAGCTGGAGCTGGAGCAGCAGGGGAGGGACTTTGCGGAATCCTTTTCCATTTTGGCCTACACTTAAGACCCGTTCATGCAGCAAATTGATTTAGGCATAAACAAGCCCGGAACGCTTTTAAGCCTCTTGGCAGGCACACACGCACTCACGTACACACACAAAACTACAACCACATTAACACAAACAAGACAAGAAATTGTCACTCTCGCAGGTCGCCGCCGTAGATACCCTAGCAGATCCAGCGCTTAAAAGGCTCTTGGCTGATATCAGACTTGCATTGGATTTGCGCTAAAGCCAGAGAATCTATCATGAGCACTAGGCACATTTCTAGGGCTTTGTTTCTATCTAGAAGTTAATAGAGGTTCACCGCTTTGGGTTTTTGTTTATAGAAATCGCGCCATACCCTCTCGAAGTGTATGAAGAGTACGCAAATAATTTCTGCCGCCTCTCTGTCTCTCTCTTTGTGTCTGGCCTTTCTTCCGGTGGGCGTTCAACCGAATGTGAACCCACCGACCAGCCGGTGTCAGTTTTTTTGGGTCTCTTTTAACCCCCTTCATCCCCAGACGGTCCATTCAAGTCAACAAACTGAGAAACACACACAACAAAAGGAGCGGCAGCATTTTGCTCTTGCCTTTGTTTGTTCTCTCTCTCTCTCTCTCTCTCTCTCTGAAAGCAAACAGCAAAGGTGAGGAGTGTAACGCAGCTGGGGGGAGGCGTAAGCGAGGGACAAAGAGAGCGACAGACCGGGAGCGAGGTTATTAGATGGCAACGGATTAGACGGAAAAACAAATTAAGCAGTTATTTGGTTTGTTAGACCCGCTCAACAATGCCAGCTAGCTCTCCATCCCCCTCAGTCTCTCTCTCTCTTTCTCTCTTAAAGTGAGTGCTTTTGGTCGCTGTCTCTGGGGGGTCTGAAGTGGCGCTGGTTCCGGGTTGTGTCCTGGCGGATAACACACTTTTTAAACTACAAAATGGGAGGAATAATTTCGAAATTTGCGGCTCTAAGTAAGTCATCAGCTTCCTGCTAATTATGTTGCTTGGCTGTTTGCTCGCGGGTGGAGCATCGCAATGACCAATGATCCATAATGACAGTGGCGCACCTTTCATTGTTGTCCGATAGTTTTTCTTTTGGTTTTTGGTCGACACTTGTCGTTTTAGGGCTTTCATTTAATAGGAATAAAAGTACAGGAGCTCAAAAGGAGCTTCTCCTCTGCAAACTGTGCTCTATCTTTCCTTCCACGCTTAAATCTCCTGCAGATGTTGCCTTTTTCATGGGAATGTACGAGCACATATTGCCCAATTTGTGTGTAATTTAAAGCCCTTCACCTGAAAACATTTAATATTCCATTGAAATTCTCCAGAGCATCGGCTCTGAATAGTTTTTTCCACTCATTTTCGGTACTTGGCAGCTACTTCAATTATTTTAATTAATAAATCACGAATTGAATCTGAAGCAAAAACCGCAGCAAAACTTTTTGCGGCCCTTCATCAAAAACGAAGGAGCCAGGAACCGCGCATGTGTATGTGTGTGTGTGTGTGTGCATGGATAAATGGAAATTTTATGCGGCTGATCCCCAGGATTTGCATATTTTTATTGTGTGTTGAACTTTCGACCGAAAGCCCATCTGCAATACCCAATCGGGGTAGGCCAGCGGCTGGTTCCGGCCCCTTCCGGCCACACAAAATCCCCGCCACAAAAAGGTCACTCAAAGTCCACTTACCGAACTAACTGGGGGCCTCAAATCTTGGCCTAAACCCAAAAGTATACATGTACAGATGTATATACTCGTATGTATATGTGAAAGTTTGATAGGAAATGGGGGTGTGTGGGTGCGAGGGGAGTGCTGCTGGATGTGACCGATAAGCGTGTGGCGTATGCACTTAAGTTGCACAAGGTAGCCGCAGTGAAAGTTCGCAAATGGCCACAAACATTCTCAGCAGAACAAAATAAGCCACAATAAGCCAAAAGCTCAGGACACTCTGCTCGGGAATAGTCTGCTTACATACCACGCATGGCTTTACAGTCGTACGAGTACATTGGCGCTCACAATAATAGTCACTGGCACTTGAAAGGCAGCTTTTATTGGCACATTTAACAGCTCTCATGGCTGTCAGCTTGCCCTTGGAAACTTGCATTAAATATTGACATTTGCAAGACAATTAGAGTATGTTATTAACTAAAAATATCTACTCTAGCTTATACAAATAATTAAATTATTAGGCGTAGAATTACTCAACTTGTATATTAATTTTCAATTCATTATTTGTTGTTTCAAAATACGTAAAAATGTCTCAAATTCATCAGAGAAATATGCAAATAGTCTCATTCAACATACCATAATCTTGAACACAGCTGTACATGCGTGTGTTGTGTGTGTGGCTATGTGTTTATGGCACTTTGTTTATGGCACTGCGTTTTCCTGGGCTTGTGGCTTTCTGCTTGCAACCAAATGTGTGGCATACTTTCAGGCAGCTGTCGGTAGGAAAAAAACCCACTGCCCCTGTGCTCTTCTGTTTCTTACTTTTCTGTGTGGGTCGGGCTGCTGGTGGCTATTTTTTCCCTCAGTTCTGTCTTGCCGAGATTTGCATGCTAGGACGCACACAGATCCTGAACACAAGCACAGCCGCACCCACTCGCGCCTCCCACGGACACTGCACCTGCAGAACGCGGCGACGGAGCTACAATGGGAGGTGGTGGGAATGGAAGGAAAAACAACTTATTACTTTGCCTAATCCTATTATGCGCATGCAAACGTGCGCCAAGAAGGGAAAAAACTTTCTCCTTGGTGGAACTACTTTGCAGTCGGAGCTGTCTCTCACTTCCACTCAGTGCCGGCCTCATCCTCTCTGTTGCTCTTTGGGCTGTTCCTAGTCATCGCATTCAATCGTGCACTCACTCAAGCGCCGCTAAGTTGTCTCAGTGGTGCTCATGCACTGCAAGAAATTTCTGAGCAATAGATAAGCCAATTTAAACTTCTTGTTGTTGCTGCAGTAGCTCCTGAAGCTGAAGCTGATGCTAATACCTTTCAGTTTAAGTTTAAAGGCAGCACCAAAGTCACACACAGTGGTGCGAAATGGGTAAAAAAATGCACCGATATTAGTCTGAATTTCACTCAGAGAACCAAAGCTTCAAACAAGAGAATATATAATTATTTATAGATATTTTTCTCCTATTTCTGCAGAGGATACTTAAAATTTTGTGGCATCTTTTTGCCGCTCTTTTGGTGCTGCCTGCAATTGCAGCTGCAGCTGCATTTTGTTGGACTCTTTCCAGGGATCCGACCCAATTTACGTTCGAGTTGTAAAGTTGCTAAACTTTTATAGCTGACATTCTGTTTGGGCCACTTTCCGCTTCCACAACAGCTCCGTCAGGCAGCTGGCGATGACTGGCTTCTCGTGCGGCCTTGGTGCAGCTAATTTCCAGCACTTACCTGTCCATTATGGCCAGGACGGGTCCAGTGGCAGTGCCTGTGCCCGGGCCCGGGCCTGTGCCTTGGTGAGATAGCAGAATATGCCGCGACAGCAGCTCAAGAAGTTTGTTGGACTACCAAATCCTTCCATTTTGCTCTAAGCCGATTAGGCTGCTGCCTGGCCAGCCCCGCCAGAAGATAGTTTCGTTGGCCCACTCGTTAATTGATTTTCTCGTTCTGTTTGGTTGCTTTTGTTTTTTCTTTCAACATTTATATTATATATTTGTGTGTGTGTTTTAACTTTAACCAAAATGCAAAATCATTACTTAAGCGTAAACATAACATATAGAGTCAGGGATTATGTTCATTACTTAAGCATAGGAAACATATAGAGTGGACGACAAACTTAGATTATGTCCATTGTGGGGTAGAGTCCCCCGTCAAAGAGGCACGCAGTGGGTGCCCGAAAAGTTAATTTCTGTTGTACATTTGTTGTGATATGCATGTCAAGCAGTTTTCTATTCCTTTGTCAGATCTCTGTGTGGATGAATGTGCTGGCAATGTGTTGTGGATGCTTCTCCTCTCTTTTATTTGTTGTGAGTCTCTGAGTCTCTGCGGTGAGTGTGGGGGTTTGAGTTGGAGCTGCAGACAGTTCCAATCCGATTCGAGTTCCATCTTTTGATTTAGAAGAGCAGGGAGAAGAGACTTCTTACGCCAGTGGAGCCAGCTCCGGAACCGAGGGTAAAGCCTGTGCTCGGCGTCCCACTGCTGCGGTGCCGGGAGACGTGGCTGGAAACGTTAGCACGGACACGGTCGTAGCTGGCAACATCCTGAAAGCAAAAGGAAATGAAATTAGCCAACGGATTCCACAGGGCTGAGGGTAGAGGGTTTTGCGTACTGGTCGAGCACAAACTCGAGATGTCTGCAGGGGCGGCAGATGTCGCAAGTGGCGCACGTGTTGTATATCGACAAGACTCTCACCTCTTTGTCGGCGTTGGCCAGGACGGAGCGCATCGAGGTGGCCACCGGCCACTTCTTCTTCATCACCAAATTGTTTGGGGGATCGTGGGCGGTGCCGGCATCCACAGACCAAATGGTTACACTGGCTCCACCCAGCACCTTCGAGCCGCGCGAGAACTTGAAGGCCAGCTCCTCGTCACCGGCGATGCGGGTCAGCTGCCAGCCAGTGAGATTGATCTCCTCGGTGCCCTTGTTGTGCAGCTTGATGAACCGTCCCTCGACGTCGGCCTCAATGATCTCCAGGTCACCCTTGGCGGCGGCATTCACCGAGTACTCGGACAGTGTGCGGTCCTCGCTCTCGTCGATCACCGTGCGGCGCCGCTTGACGGCAGTCGAGCCGGAGATTCCAGGCGTGGCCGAGCGACGGCCGCTGGGTGTGACGCGTCCCGATCGCGAGCCACCGCTGGCACTCAGATGGGTGCCATTGCTGCTGGAGATGCCCGAGTCGGTGCCGGGGCGGCCGGGGGACTCGATGTTGAGGCGACGCTCCTCGCCGCACAGCAACTTGTCGTAGGCGGCAATCTCGAGGTCCAGGGACACCTTGATGTCCATCAGATCCTGGTACTCCTGCAGCTGGTGGGCCATCTCGTCGCGCATGCGCTGCAGCTCGGCCTCCAGCGAGGCAATGTACTGGTTGTGGCGCTGCCTCTCCGTGTCCAGGAGGTTCTCCAGCTCCCTGATGCGAGCCTACAGAAAGAGAGATTTCCGAATTAGAAATCGAACAAATTGACTAAACTGTCGGCAGAACTTACATTCAGACCAGCATTGGTGGTCTCCAGGTCCTGCAGCTTGCCATTGAGGCCGTCGATCTTGGTGCGCATGAGACGGACCTCCTCGGTGGCGTGGGCCGATCCCTGGGCAGCCCTGGAGACGGCGGCCTTCAGGTTCTGGATCTCGTTGTCGTACAGCTGCTCGATCTCCTCGCGATTGACGCGCATCTGGCCCTCGTACTGGTCGCGCAGCTCCTGGAGGGATTGCTGCAGCTTCGCCTCGTACTGGCGCGACAGACGGCCGTCGATCTCGCTGATCTCGATCTGGCGACGTGACCGGGTCTCGGTCAGCTCCTGCGAGTGCACCTGATCCTTGAAGGCCAGCTCCTCGCGCAGGCTCTGGTTCTGGTTCTCCAGGTCGACCCTGGCGAGGGTCTCGGCCTCCAGCTGCTTGCGCAGATCGTCCAACTGGCGGCGCAGGCGCTCATTCTCGAGAGTGACCTCCTTCAACTGATCCTCGAACTTCTTGCGATCGGCCAGGGCCTGGTTGTATTTGCCATTCACTTCGTTGTACCGAGATTCATAGAGGCGGGCATTGTTCTCCGCCACATTGGCCTCCTTCGTCTTCTTCTCGAGTCTGTGTGGGGGGAAAAGAAAAACGATTAAAGATTATTCATGCGTTCATTTATGTACATGTGCTCGATGTATGACGTCACTTAATTGACTCACATTCCCATTCCCATTCCCCCTCTAACAAAAAGCTCACTCAATGCTACTCGCCTCGCTCTCTCTCTCGCTCTCTTTAGCTCTCTCCCCAAATATATGCATTATTCATTAGATGTATCCAAATTCGAAATTAGCTTGGAAACCCGTTCAACGATCTCCATCTTCCATTTTTTATATTTCGTCGCTATTTGCTTGCCTTGAGAGCTGGCAAGCGTCACATGCCATTAGCATAAAGTAGCCAGCCCCTTGGCTATTTCTGACCACCTCTTTTGGCTCCCCCTACCCCACCCTCCCTCTCTCTCTGCCATTGATTTATAGCACGTTCTTTTATTTGAAATACTATTTAGCTAAAAAACAAAACTTATTTATTGCCCTACGAAAATATCCACGAAAAATTCCACACATAATCCCCAGAATATGTTCCGAAAACGTGGTCGGCACGTTTTTTATGACTTGATATAGGACGCAGTAATTGGCATTTCGACATATTTTAATTTAAATTAAATGCATGCATTTAATTATTACAAAAAATACTTTATAAATGAATGCAATACCTTTTCAGGCAGACCCCGGTCAGCCTTCAGTCTCCCATTTGATTTAACGCGGTTTTGCTTTCTGTTTTGGTTCTATGCACAGATCCCCGCCTCTCCGCGCAGATATAAACAATTTCCGCAGCTAATCAAGGAAAATAATGGTGTAAAATTGGGGAGGGAATACTGCTCGTAAACATGGCAACAAAATAGATTCAAGGTTGTGTTGCTTCTGCTCTACTTTTTCCCTGTTACATTCGATTTTTTCTGTTTGGTATTACGTTGGATTATTGTAGTTTTTCTGTGCATGTTGAAGTTCCATTTCCTTTCCACCCTTTCGCCCGCTGGCTAGAGGAATTTTTGAAATACGTGCAATAAATATATTTTTGGTGGAATTTTCGGGAAAATGTTTTAGTTTTAAAAAATAAATTTGAGAATCTGGAAATACTTTGGCTCTGCTATCTTTGGAATCACCTTCTCATATCTAATCGTATTCTCTGTGCAATATCCAATTTCTGTTAGTGGTTCGTTTCATTTTGCAACATTTTTGTGACACACCTCAAAAACCAAAGGCCCACTAACTCGGGTTTCGACCAATATTTATCTCCACATATGAGTATTTTCCCTTCCCTCTGGCACCGAACTTCATTATCAGCTGGCAAACACAGACAACAATCTGGTGGCTAATACGTATTAAAAAGGCTTTGGGCCCGCACACATTGCACGGCCACTAAATACCAAAAATAAATATTGCCCGATAACGCAAAACGCAAACGACGCGAAACGGAAACCTCGAAAATGGAAAATCTACATTTGTTGACATCACACCAGAGCACCAGGGTGCCCGAACCGGTATTACGTGAATGTTTTGGGAAACTGCGTGCGGGACTATGACATCATAATCGAAAGACATTCGGTCTTGTAACCTTCCATTGAGCTTTAAGACGCTGTGTATTGTTGGGGCATACCTTGCAATCTAAGTGGAAAGGGGTATATCGAATAGTTATTTTCTAAATGTACTTCCATTGAATACATGTTAATTGAAACTATACACATAGCCACTACCTCTGCATATAACACAAACCAAGTCCCAATCTGATAACTATTACATTCCGAATAAGGGGATAAGGGGATAAGACCAACAGGTACTCCATAGTGCAATCCATCGACCCATTTGATTTGCATAAAATGTGTAGAGAGTTCTAGAGCACTCCATAAGCAAAGTGAAGGCAGATAGATGACAGCCAGCGATAAAGAAATTGAGAGAGAGCGCGTGAGAGAGAGAGCGCGTGAGAGACGTTGCGCTGCCATGTGCGGTGCGGCGCTTTTGAAATGTGCTTTGGCATGACATCATCGGCCTCGCTCTGGCTATACGCCTCTCTCGCTCTGTCGCACAGTACACAAGCCATGACATCACTGGCTGATAATACGCAGTGAGGCCCCCTTCCTGCCCACTCAATGCCCCACCTCTGCGGTTATTACCTGGGCTTCAAGTCGTCGTTCTCCTCCCACAAACGCTTGATATCGATCTCCAGTTTGGCCTTCTCCTTGGCCGTTTCGTCGAGCAGCTTGCGGGCGGCGGCCAGCTCCTTCTCGTAGACGGCCTTCAGGTTGGAGGTCTCCCTGTTGACGGTGTCCTGGGAGAGATGCAGCTCCTGTGTGAGGCGACTGTTCTCGTTCTCCAGATTGCGCATGCGATCGATGTAACAGGCCAGGCGATCGTTCAGATGCTGCAGCTCCTCCTTCTCCTGGATGCGAGTGGTGCGCGTGGGCGAAGTGGGACTGGTGGCCCCCAAACGCGAGGAGGTGGATGCTCCACCCACCGGCGTAGAGGTGGAGGCGCGCGAGACGCGTGTGTTGAGGGTGACGCGGCGAGCGGACATTTTGAAGGCTTTTGGGTGTTTGCGGCGAGGAACGTTATTAAGTACGTTAAGTGGCGCTAATCTTGTGCAATCTCCACTCTGTTATTCCACTTTCTGCTTAGAGTTTCTTTTTTTGCTTTTGTTTTTCTTGGCTTGTACGTCCGTTTGCTTGGACTGCTGAATTTTGACTGTGCCGACTGGGCCCCGAGCGGCGCCGAACGAGTGCCGATGTCGATGTCTCTCGGCCATCATCGACGGAATTAGTCGTCGCTGTTGAAACCGCATAGAAAAAACATGAATGTGTGCTCGCTCTCTCTCTCTCTCTCTCTCTCTCTCTCTCTCTCTCTGTCTGCCAGTCGATTGCTCTCACCTTTTGGCTTTGTTGTTATTATTGTTTCGCTTTCTTCGCCTCCTCTGTTTCGCCTTTCTATTCGCATTTCTGTCTTTGATGTACAGCTGTTTGTGTTTGCTGGAGCCGCAAATAGAAACCAAAAGCAGCACGCAACCACATACGAAACCAACCAGACCAAACACAATTACATTTTGCCGGCGGCACCTCTTCTATCCCTTGGCGGATGGGGGAACCATAGGTTTTTGCACTGCACTCCATTCCATTCTTCAATGGCAATTCCCATTCAAGGTTATTGAACGACGCAATTTTCGTGCGTGACATTAAATCAATAGAGATGCCAATGGAGGCGCTCTGCAATGTGATAATGGTTTATTTTCGGAGCGCTTTCAGATTTTGACTAACCAATATACATATGTAGTCTGTGCTACGTGCCACCTGCATTTTCATTACATTATTTGCACTAATTAATAGCCCTTATTGCTGGGGAGTAGACCACAATGCAGTCCCACATCATCAATTCCACTTAATTTGCCTAGCAAACTATCGATGTGGCTACGTCCATTGTATTGAACAGCCGCAGGTCAATTATGGCCCAAATCGGGACCAACGTGTCCCAAATTATGAAATTCCACTAGGGACTGGCGCCCACCCATAATTCGTACACAAAACAGCAGGCGCAGGCGGGCGGGGGTGGTTGCCTCAGTGTAATGTCAACTTGTCATAGCTGGAATATTTATTGACATCGACTGCTTCTATGGGTATCGAGAGAGGGTGAGCGACGAAGTGGCAGGAATGCCAACAGTCATAATAATAAATAACCAGAGACAGAGCGGGATGGATAGTTAGTTAGTTAGCTTTTGGCTTCACATTTTTCTGCCTCTATCTCTCATTTTATTTTGCGTTTTCTAGCTTTTATTTGCAAAAGTAAATAGCCGGCAAAACAACAATTTTATTTTACCCACGAGATTACCTTCATATGCGATAAGTGAGAGCGAGCAAGAGAGAGATAGCCATGGGAGCTTTTGGATTCTCTCACGCTTCTGCTACAACGAAGCGAAGAGAGAGCAGAAAATATGTGAACTTGTCATGCAATGTGCACGCCTGTGACGTCACCCAAACTAAAACGGAATGGCAACAACAGAACCAAAGAAGAAACCCAGAGTAAGAAAGAAGAACGAAAAACTGAAGGAGGTACATATGTATGTATATGTACATACGAGCATGTTGAACATACACTGACCTCCAAAAAGTAGCCCCTTCTCGGTGACGTCACCAAATTATTTTTAGTCATGCCGTTTGTTTGTCCATTTTCCTCATTCGCATATGAATAAATTTGAGTATTTCTTTAATGCTTTGGACACTCCATCTTTTCAGCTTAACCAACTCCCGCTTCCGCAGCTCTTTAGAGAGCTAATTAGATTTAATTAACGTGCCCAATTGTGTACCCAAAAACGTGCGCCGCCAGAACCTAAACCGATGTTAAATGGTTTTTCTGTCTTTGTTTTTCCTCTCCAAGTAATCTTTGCGACTCGCTTTTTGTTTCGCTTTCCGCGTCTTGGCATTCGGATGTCTCCATTCCATTCCATTGCTAAGTATTTCTCTTGTGCCACGTCAATTTGTCGCTTGATGAATTACACGCGGGGGGATAACGATTACAAATTGATAAGAATTATTCCAGTGCCCTGTGAGAAATGAGCTTGGGAGTAACGGAACTTTTCATCTGAAAGTCTCATGTGGAAAATTGTTTGCCTGCTCTAATTGAATTTCGTAATAAGAAAATACCTTTATCTGTTATTTAAAGCTTCCTTTTTCCCCAGTGCCCCAGCTGGTACAAGTTCGCTTTAAAACCCCACAATTGGGTCGAAGGGATGCCCTTTACATCATACCTTTTTGGTATCAAATCGAATCTAACAAAACTTTACTTTAAGATGGTTTTGTGTTAAGGTTCCTGCAGTAAAGCTTCTTTTCCGCAACTTTTACACTCAACACTTTACTGGTGTAGATATTCTTTAAGAGTCGTCTCAAATGACTCGCTCAAACGCGTATCAGTCGCAATTAGAAGAGCTGTTGCATAGGGTATATTTCCTTTTCGTTTTGATTCATGATTCATCTGAATGATTTTTGATAAAACTAAAAGAAACAACGACAAATAAATAAACAGGAAAGAACCCCTGGGGTCCTGTTTGGTTGTTGATTTGTGTCAACTTTTAGCATAAATATTTATTCAGTATTTATTCTTGTTCTGTAACATACATTTTATCTGCAGGCTGTCTTTATTGGTGTCTTGCCCCTGCAGCTATCAATGTTCGAATTATACAGAGCAAAACTACTCGCAAATATGTGTTTGCAAAATATTTTCACAGACTGAAAAATAAATTTAAGTCTATCTCCTGTCTCTTTTCCTCTTTCTATTTGCACATCTAGCCCTCGCTGTTTCGCTCTGTAGTCTAAACTTGTTTGACTCTGCTGTACGTATTCCTTTGTATATTTTTGTCATTTTGTTGGATTTTATTTTCGGTTGTTTAACGAATTTGTCAAAAGCCGCTTCACAACTTCAACTCCCCGTACGCTTGTTGATGTTTCTGCTGCTGCCTCTGCCTCTGCTGTTGCTGTTGTCGTTCATTATTTTGGTTGTTCGGGGAGCGATGACAGCGACAAACGAAGTTTGCCAACAATAATGACATCATCGTCAGCTTAAAGTTTCGTGAAGTCATGGCAAACAACGCCATAAGATGAATGAACGAAATAGGCAACGATCAAGCATATTATGATGAGGTCTAGCAAACAACAAAATATTAAAGGACAAGAGAGAACCTTGTGCAAGGTGAAATGTGTCAAAAATCAAAGGACATCATTCGGTTGAATTGTAATATTTTTGCAAAATAATTCGCTTAACTTGAATCTAAGTATATTTGAATTGCTGTGCTTCATTATTCAATTCTCGCTTTCGGCACAACTGCCACTTAATTAACATTTGCACAACAATTTCAAATCGCCTGAAATAAAAATGAGAACAAAATGTACGACAACAGAAACACGAACAATTAAAACAAAATTGAATGCCAACTGAGTTTGCCTCTCGGTTAGCAAAATTTGTTGCCGTTTCCCGAAAAGCGCGAAACAATAATATTCACTTTTTGTTGATGCTTTTTTACGTTCTATAGAAATAATATTTGTTTGCATTGCCTCCGCTTTTTTGTGGCACTTGGCACATTTTAATTAATAACAGTTTGGTGGAGTTTCTTAATGGAATTGATGGATGATGTTTAACACTTATTGCGCATACGGCAAGTGGTCGTGTGTACAGTTTTTCTGGTAATCTTTGATAATTATAAACATGCTTACATATAGAGTGGGAAGGAAGCATCAAAAACACGAAGAATTAAATATAATTTTTTCAAGAAAAAAATTCGATGAAATATCAAAATTTTTATTAATTTGATTGTCACATTTTGTATCCAAATCTTGTGTCAGTATACGAAAATCTTACCAAAATGTATTCGTTTCGGATAATTACATAATCAGACGATCTACCACGCCTTTCTTTCTGGCATTTATTGTTAAATTTCTTTGCACTTCCATGTCCTGCTGCATGTTCTTGGGAGACAAGTTTGACGTTTCTTAATTTTTAAGCAAATAAAGTTGTATGGCGAAAAGTTAGTGGAGAGCATTTGCATATCATTTTAACATCCGTTCTCTCTCTCTCTTTTTTTCTCCCTCACTCGCATTCTCTGCTGTCTCTCTTTTGCTACTTGCATAAGTTAATTTCATGTTTGTGTTCTACAGAACCCTCATCCCGCCTCCAAGTCTTTGGCCTGCATTGAAGTGTTTTGGGTGCCACTGAGTGTAGCTTTTGGCCTGGCTAAGAGGGAGTATTTTATGTATGCAGCTGCTGTTGCAGCACCCCCCCCCTCACATGAAAGTGTGGAAGTGGCTTTACCCGAAAAGTATGCTAAGAAAAATAGCAGATGCTCTCGTCTTCATTTGGGCATAGAGAAGAGCAGGAAATTCGAGTGGGAAACATTCTCCGTTTGCGAAAAACCATTGGAAATATCTTCAAACAAGAACCTCAGATAGTAATTTGCCAAATGAATTCATCTACCTCGAAGTAATTTCAAGGAAACAATCAAACAACAAATCTGCAGCGTACCTTTACCAAGTTTCCCTTTTGCCCAACTCGAATGCTCTAATCTGTAGTCCTTTTTTGTAGAAGACTGATTTGAAGAGCGATTTAATTAAAATTGCAGCGAAGCAAGTGCAAAAACCCGGATCAAGAAAACTGTCTGCGCATAAACGAGTGGAAGCCAGACGTGTGGAAGACATCTGAGAGAAACTTGGCAAAAGAAGTTCTCTGCTTTCGCATGCAATTAATTTCCAGCAAGTTTGTGTAACACGAGCATGAATAAGTGTGCGTGTATACAGACGTATGTTCATGTCTGCTCAAAAGAACTCATTGCAGTGGCTCGGGGTGGGGATATTTAATTTCGTGGGTCGAACAACAGTTTCAATTCTGTCAAAACTTTAAGGCATTTTCCAGGCCCAAAGCTCTCTCAATCGAAGTGCAGGATGGAGGCTGTGGTGCGTTGATGTTTGGATGCATCCACCTGTTTTATGTGCTTACATTATCCGCTCCATTGGATACACGGGGGCCCTGCAGCTACAATAATATATATGCATACGTGGGTGTGTGCTTTTGTTGTTGTTGTACCTGCAACTTAATCGTCACTCAACTACACACAGTTCACACCACATCGCTGATGCGAAACGGATATGAAGTTTTGGCTGATTTCCTGTGGGTGGCACGCTCTCTCTACACATATACACATCTCTGCTTGGCTCTCGCTAAGTAGTGCCAAAAACTCGTTCAGTGTTTGTTGCTGTTGGTGTTCTGTTGCAGCTGCGATAAGTCTGCTGGCTGGCATCCAAATTGGGTTTGGGGCGAAACCAGTGGCAAAGAAATGCACATGACATTTGCAGCGAAGCAAATCGGTTGAATATTTGCCACGCAACTCAGATATTCTCCTTGCGCTTTGGCCGACTTTAAGTGTATTAAATCCACTTTGTTGTCCAATTAAAATGTGGCCAAAACAGGCAGACAGATGAGAGCGAGATAGTGGGTTGCCCGTCTGAGCCAGGCCTACACACACATCTACATAAATATGCACACATCGGCAATGCGCATAATTGAATCATAGGCAGGCGGCCGTTTCCTTCCCGGCTGCGCTCTCAATTATGCTGCAGCGTCAACAGCAAGAGATTTACTTAATTATGTCGCAGGCTGGCAAACACAGATGCATACATGACAGGGGGGGCGACCGGGGGGACAGGAACATATTCCCACACACGTACTTAGCGCTAAAGGAAACGGTAAATAAACACGCGCGACGCTGCTCGCGCTAGTTGTGCGATTTCTATGCAGAAATACACACAGAGGAAGAGAGAGAGGGAGAGGGAGAGAGCGTGCTGAGCGAGGAGAAGTGGGTGAAACAGAAGCCGAAAGAAGAAGGAGATGCCGAAGTTTTGGATACCCTTGCAAGGTGCGATCATGGTTACTACGACGTATTCGGAAACATTCGGAGACATGTCCCATAAGAAGACGGACTCAAAAGGCGAATGTGCTGCTGCTAGTGGAACTATGCATAGTCATGTTACGAGATGTTTGTCTCGGTGTCCTGCTTTACACATTTACAAATCATTATACCCCCGTCTGTGTGCAGATAAAAAAGCGAGGCGCCAGAGAAGGGAATTATAATTACAAAATGTAAAGCAGGCACTCGAGACACGCGCCCAGCCAGACAAGAAGCCATTCGAGGGATCGTCAGCCCCGACCCGACATTCCAGTTGAATTTGTTTGCTGTAGCTGCATCGGCAACGGAAGGTGCAATGTGGAATGTGGGTTGTGGGTAGTGGAATGCGTCTAACGAGCCGGCCACGGCGGAGGGGCTGAGTTATGTGGCAGCTGATGAATGCAAACAAGAAGGAAAAAATTGGAAAAAAAGAAAACAGCGAGGGCGAAGGAGATAGACGATGGAGCACAGCAGAAACAAATAAACTAATGGCCCTTAGACCCATAAATTATAAAGAAGGGCCAGTTTCTCATGCGGTTGTTGAAGTTAACCCAACATTTGGTACAAGTTTAAGAGCACTTAAATCTCGTTGGATCTTCAGTTAAATTTTCTCGAGAGTGCTTGCCAGAAGCCTGTGTGGCTTCCGCGGTGCTGTGCAGCTCAAGATTAAGAAGAGACTCAGCGCCACAACCTCCTGGTGTTGGCTCAGCTTCGGGACGCGCCTTACAATTATAATTCCATTCAAGCTCAGTCACAAGGAAGCCAGAGCGAGCGCCAAAACCAATACAGACTGGGAGGGACTTTGACTTCAACGTGCGACTTGCGGCTCCTGTGCATAACTAATTTGGCTTGGCATACTTTAAGGCGTAGCCGCGCATTGAGCGACAAATTAACGCGCCATTAATGACACGCGATGGATGCCAGGGGAGAGATTGGAGCCGAGCCCCTCCACAGAACTTCGCCCCCCTTTGTCGAGCACTTGATAATGAGTGGCGAACGAGCTTCCGCCTCGCCGAGGTTGCCGTGTTCCTTCCGTTGCGCAGCGGAAGCTGTGGTAACGCCTCCGCCATGTACACGTAGCTGAGGGAGATGAAGGGCGAGCAGACCATTATCTGTGCCAAGCGGAAAATTAGGCAACAGCTCACAGGCCCATTGAATTATCGCACTCAAGTGCGGACCACAAGACAGACCGACCAGCCGACAGACAGAGACATAGACAAACAGAGAAGGAATAGAGTCATTTGGGATTGGCAGTCGGTGGCTCTTCAAAACGCAATTTTCCCCTTCCTCATGGAGTGCACTTCACTCCGGCTGCGCACCTACCCGTGGCTGCTGCAGCTGCCTTTGCCACTGCTCATTAGGCAATCAATTGGCAATCATCACTTTGGCATATCGATAAGCCATTAAACAGCCATTAGCTCATCCACTCTCCCATTCTCTTGCAGATCATTCGCGAACGCTTGCCGGACTATCCGGTGCGCAGCAGTCTGGTGTGGAACAGCTCACCCGGCGCCCTGCTCACGCTGCCCACCTTTGCCGACAGTTCAAGGTTAGCAAATACATTATCCGCGTCCATTCGCAGGCTTAACTCCCTTCGATAATCCACAGATTTATGCCTTTCATGCTCAATTCGATGGGCGCGGAGCCGCGGCACAACTACACGGCCGTCATATATGTGCAAATAGGAGCCGCCATGGGCCCAAATGCGGCACTCTACAAGCTGGTGAAGACCATAACGAAGAGCCAATTTGTGGATCGTGTAAGTATTTCTAATATAAGCCCTCAACCCCGCAAAGATCTTTAAACATCTCGTAAATTTGCTGCTTAGATTCTTGTGCTGTGGGCGGCTGATCGTCCATTGCCATTGAAGAAGCGTTGGCCCCCCACCTATCACATACCCCTGCATGTGGTTGCCCTGGGGGGAAACACACGGAGTGGAGCTGGGCCAACGGCCCAAACGACTGAGGAACGACCGAGCATATCGCAACGATTCGTGCCCTACGACGAGATACAAACAGACGCTGTGCTGTCGCTGGACGAGGATGCCATACTCAATACGGATGAACTGGACTTTGCCTACACCGTGTGGCGGGATTTCCCGGAGCGCATTGTGGGCTATCCGGCGAGGGCACACTTCTGGGATGACTCCAAGGTTAGTTTGCACTTTGTGCATTGCGCACTTGGGGGTCGGAGTCATTGTCTCATCAACAATCCATTGATTGCAGAACGCTTGGGGTTACACGTCCAAGTGGACGAACTACTACTCGATTGTGCTGACGGGGGCGGCCTTCTACCACCGCTATTACAACTACTTGTACACCAACTGGCTGTCGTTGCTGCTACTAAAGACTGTACAGCAGTCTTCCAACTGCGAGGATATCCTAATGAACCTGCTGGTCTCGCATGTGACCAGAAAACCGCCGATTAAAGTGACGCAGCGCAAGGGCTACAAGGATCGCGAGACGGGCCGCTCACCCTGGAATGATCCCGATCATTTTATACAGCGCCAGAGCTGTCTGAATACCTTTGCAGCAGTGTTTGGGTGAGTGTCCCAACAATCATAAACACAATGCCACATATGCTAATGTTTATTATGATTTCTTGTTATTTTTCTTTTCGTTTTTTTATAGCTACATGCCGCTGATACGTTCCAATTTGCGTATGGATCCCATGCTGTATCGTGATCCAGTTTCAAATTTGCGCAAAAAATATCGCCAGATTGAGTTGGTTGGCAGCTAGCGTTATGTGAATACTGGCAATAGCTACAAGCGTTAATAGTACTGAATACATATACACCACACACACACATACACAAACAGAGTAACACACACACACACACACTCATAGCCACTTAGAAGAAATTAATGCTGTATGCAAAAACTATGTTAATTATTATTAGTAGCGAAACGAGAGATCGATACGAGACGTGAAGTTAGTTAGGATCCGCAGCAGCAGCAGCAGCAACAACAGCAGCAACAGCAGCCGGATGTATGTAGTATGTATGTAAATGTATGCTTTTTGTGTACATCAGTGTAGAAGCATTCGACGCTGCAGTTATACAGTTATGTATGTATATGTAACAGCAGTGTGTGTATATATTATAGGACTCTAAATACGATACGATTAGCTATGTAGTTGTGAAACTGTCAGAGGGAACAGGAACAGGAGCAGCAGCTGTTGCAGTCGCGGTCGCAGTCGCAGTCGATTTTGCCATCTTTTTTCGCTAATTTCAAATTAGCCAAAAGCTGCTAGACATGAACTTTTTCTATATGTGTATTATGTGTATAACTCTATAACTGTATTTCTATATATATATCTGTATGTATAGTTGCGTAAGTAGCCGACTTTTTTGTACCGTGTGCGCGTTGAGTTTTCTATTTGTATGTAAATGTTTGTATTGTATTCGTACATACATAAATGTACAATATGTAGTATGTCGCCACGTTGTTGCCACACTCTGTATGTACGTATAGCCATAGCTATAGCTAGCTATCTAGTGATTATCCATGTAAATGTGTGTGTGCAACCGCCGCTCAGTTTCAGTTCCAAACTCGAGGCTCCATCCAATTCCTTAATGCATAGTGCCCGAATCCAATGTAAATTCAATGTCAAATAAGTAGGATGAGCTCTTCGAGCAGCCATTCAGCCAAGTGTGCACAAAAGCCAGAGCAGCAGGAGGAGGAGTGTCCTACTCCTAGCATAGATTAGCAATATTAAGTTTAAGGTATTTTTAATAGCTTTTTCATTTCCACTTTGTTATGTGCAATTCTTATTTGGACAACTCAGCTTTTAGTTTATAATTCGTGGCCATTTAGCTATCTATCAAGATGCAATCACTTTTTTTTAAACACACTCGCATATCAGATGAGTTGAGACGAGAAAAGAAGAGATGATACGAGAGAGATTTTGTTACTTTAAGCCCAATCTATACTATATCAAAAGTATATCTCTTTCTACAATATATAAAAATATTTTTTACCACAAAATATACACGAAATGCATATGAACAATTTGTACAGTTTTTATTTAAATATTCTATTATTATTTTATTATTATTTCCATTTTTTATGTGCGCAGGGCAATAATCGGAGAGGAGTGCTTCAACATATCAAAGCGAGTTGGGTTGGGCATGAGATGAACACCACAATTTGGTGGTGCTAAATATAATAATAATGGTAAAGGGAAATCGGCAAATATTTGAAATAAATCCATTGCGAATGAACCAGTTTCAGGCAGTATGAAATGTTTTAGCCAATCAATAACTAACGTTTTTCTGGTCTCTAGATTCTATTTGGTAATGGCTTAAATCGCCAGCACTCTGATTAAATGTCCCATCCATCTTTTCGCGCTGGTTCTTCGCACTAAATTGAAATGAAATCGTATATAAAATGCCAAATGCCCAAAACTCGAAAAACTCTTGACTGCCAAACGGCAAAATTGTTTCGCATTTAACAGTCAAATATGCTTATCGGTAATATGTACATACATATACATACATATGTCACTATATCTGAGGATGCATGTGTATGTGTGCGTGTCCGTGTCCGTGTGTGTGTGTATGTGTGCATGTCAGAAACAGATAGAGAGGCTGACGGAGAGACGGACAAACGACAAATGCAATTCCCATCCGCATTCACATAAATCAAACATTTTTGCCGTTGACTGCGAATAACAATAATACTCAGAAATGCCAGATAAACGAATATATGCCAGATGCATTCCAATCTGAATGTGCGTGAGTGGCCCAAGGCGAAGGATGTGCACCACACGGATACACCACACACATGCATAAATGCATCCATAAAAACACACACAAACACACACAATCTGAGAAATGTGGAACTGAGGGAGGAGAAACCAGAGATTTTTGTACAGTGTGTTTTATTTTTTGTATCTGCCTGTAACACACACACACACATATTTGTATTATAACTCGAGTATATGTATGTATAATTGTATTTGTATTTGTAATTTTTGTATTTGACACAACAAACTAGCAGGCAAACGGACACACAGAACAACAGACAAATGCACTTTTTATACAAACTTAAATGATAGAACTAAATCAAATGGAAACTTTGGAGACATACAACAAAAAAACACAAAACCAAAACAAAACCAAGACAAAACAAACACGACCAAAAATATGCAAAAAGGCTCCTCGACCCGCCCCGCCCACACAAAGAAACAAAAGAAAAAACAGAAGAAACAAACAAAAAACCGAGAAAAAGGCCAACAAGAAGAAACCATTCAAAAGGCCGTTCAACAATAACAATACAATTAACGTAAATTAAAGTAATTAATGCCTACTGAACGGTAATCAAACTTATTGCATAAAAGCATTAAACTTAAACCCAATGGAAGGGGAATACAAATATGAATGAACATGAATATGAATATGAATGTTGTGATACGATTGATTGGACTATGTATGCATGGCCTCCCATAGCATAGAATGTGTACATAAATATGTATATCCTCGCCCTATGCAATCCCTCCACCAATCAACCTACCCTCAGCCCTCATCCCGTTGTTGGTTTTCCCCATAAATGTCTGTATGTACGTTATGAAGATAATTGTGCATAATGAATTATTTTGCCGCATTTAACTGCACGAAAAGGCAATCCCATGTGCTTTGAAAAAGTTCGCCTGGGTTTTTCTTCGGTGCTTTATATGCAGATTTACGCAGCTTTCGTAAGCGACATGGGAATAAAGAGAAAGCAGGGAGTGTAGCAGAGTGGGGAGCTCGCAACGTTAATGGCCATTTGAATGGGTGCATTTGGAGCAGTCGGTCGTTGCGGGCAATCGATTTATGAAATTGGAAAAGAAATGACAAATTATTCATTCAAAAACAATTGTCCACTGAAATTCAATCGAATGAGTTTTTCTGCCCGCTTTCAATTAACGTTGAAGATTGAATGAAAATCCTGTCTAACGTGGCATGAGCAGGATTTCTCCCATTGCAAGGCCCCGGGCTGGACATGACTGACAATAAAGTAAGAAAATTAAGGGCAATGGAAATAGGCAATGATATTTGTAAACTAAATTCCCTTTGTTAAGAGTACACATAAATACACCTAATTATATCCCAAATCTTATATCTTATATCTGTGCAGGCCATGTCTCAATGAACACATATCTGAGCTTAAGAATGATAGCCAATACCCAGCATTCCCATTCCCATTCCAGTCCATTGTCGAGCATATTCAAATCAGTTTAAATGCGCTGCTGGCGATTATCGAGTGTAAATTAATTGAATCTTGTTTTTGTTTCTGTAAATTCACATATGAGATCTCCCCGGCCGTGCATCGAATTACGAGTATTTGCACGGAATCTGGCCATCTATTTGTACAGGAAATAAAAACAAAACAATGTTGAAAACATGAGAGATAAATGCAAGTAAATACATATAATAAATGTGCTTAAACCTATTGCCTAGTGAAGATTGTTAAAGCTTCAAAGCCACACAGCCACAGCCACAACCACAGCCACACAGAAACACACCCAGACACTCGCATGAATTAATGTACATAACGAAAAGGAAGATCCTATGCGCATATTAACATATAATATTGGCAAAGCATCGCAGCGGAAGTATATAAAATACATACATACACACATACATATATATATACATGTATATCTACCTACGTATTTATGGCAAACAACAAATGTGATTTTTGAATAAAAATTTAACTGAAACTCAACCTCTGTCTGTCTTTCTCCCCCTAAATTATGCAGCTAATGTGTTTTCTATTCGACAAGCTCCAGTAGACACTCACCTCCGAGGAGGCAGCCACCACGTGGCACATTCCCCGAAATGACACCTTGAGCAAAAGTTGAGCCGAAAGTTTGCTAACGGAATTAGCGCGCAACTTTTGAGCGAGCGCCAAATTTCATTGCCGTAAAATGCTTATCCATGTTTCTAGTTTTCTTAACTTAGAGGAAGTAGTTTTTTCCTCTAGTTGCCGCCGCTGTCTCTCTGCCTGACGTTTGTCATAAAGCTCAATGTTTAAAACACTCGAACCACATGCAAAAACTGCCGCACGAGTATGCAGTCCATGGCAATTTCGTCCGCCATTTCGTCGATAGTCCAACCAATTTAAAGCTCTGTATATCAATGTCACAGTCAGTTTGGCTTAACACCTGACAAGCTTCCAAGAGAATGTACGAAAAAGCCTCCAGAAATGCGGAGCACAATTTCGAATTTGCCAGACCCAACTGTCGGAGCAAGCTGCTGCGGCTGCTGCTGACCAAAGGCTACATATTGTTGCGACATTTAACTCTCGGTTCAACCTTTTTCCGATAATAAATGTAGCTTCAATAAATTCGTCATAAAGGACGGGTGCCACAAGTCAGGCATTGCGCACACAAAGAGAATTTAAATAGAAACACAATTTGTGAAACAATTTATACAAATATTTTCAGAGTGCTGAGCCTGGCAGCTGCAGGACTGCCACAATGCAACAATATTTACGAGTGTGTAGCAAAGAGGACACTCTGGGCTCCAGAGCCTTGCAAGTCTACGAAAGTTTGGCTTTTGTTTCATTTTAGTAATAAAAATATTTATGATTTTTTATTGTGTTTTGTTCGGAGCGAGTTTATTGTTTACATATTGCCAAAACATATTGAAAACTTCTTTATTAAATTTCATTTCAGTAAAAGCCAATTGTTTGTTGCTCCTGCTCCTGCTCCTGCTCTTGCTCCTGCTGCTGCTCCTGCCGTTTCGATTATGCCCTGTCCTCTTAAATGAAATTCCTGGAAAAGTTTTTAGCTCTCTGGCAGAGGCCAGAGCAGGGAGCACAGAGAAATGCACTCCCGGGCTGGATGGTTTCCATGGCATCGCATCTGTGGCTGCTGCATCTATTTGTGTGATTTTTGTCCCTGCATCGCATTTCCCAGAGCTCGCACCGACAAATGTTTGCACAATTTTGGGGATTTTTGGCATAGACAGCAAAGTCAGGATATCGAATGACAATTAGCTGGGAGATCTGACATATTTTTGAAATGGTTCTCTTTTAGCCAATTCATTCCCGCAGGAGGTTGATTCACTCTCATTAAGAAAGAGAATTTGTCGAAAAACTTTCTACATTTAATTAAATGTAAATGCAATCAAAGGATTTATAATTATATATAATACTTTTTAAATAAGTTGCATTCGTTTAGTGGTCAATATTTTAATTATTAATTCATTAAATTGCATTGTTCTATTGTTACATATGATTTGGGCAAAATGAGTCCAGTTCCTCGTCTGAGAGAGGAGAGAGTTGCAGTTGTAGTGGCAGTGGCCCGGGTGTCTGCTGGTGTAACGGCGTAATTAGCAGAAACAACAGCAATGAGCACGAGTCCAGGCCAGCAGTTGTGCGTTTGGCATTTAACAAAACAATGCACAAAACTTGTTGCGGTTCTGGTGGCTTTTTGTTCTTTGTGTTTTTTTGTTGTGTTATTTGCTGCTTTAAGCCTAATTTAACGGTTCTGCAGACAAACAGCGCGAAGGCAAACGCGAGTGCCAGCTGCAGCGGCAGCCATTTTGTTTATGCCTGCAGCGACGCGACGACGCCACACACAAGTTGGAAGCACTTAACGGACTCGAGCATGCAAAAGGAAGGTGGCGTGGGGGGAACATGCTTGAACATGGCCCACTTTCTAATTAATGCAAAATAATGTAGCGCGAAATAAGACTGGAAGCCATGTGTGGGGAATAGTGGGGGGAATGGAACGGGCAGCACTCCACTCGGCGGTTGCTTTGTTTGCCTGCACATAGAGCGTTTCGCACTGCACTACACAATGCATCAAACCATCATCCTGCAATGTCCTACATGGGGGCTTCCCAAAAAAAGAATACAAACAAAAAACCTTGACAGTGTCAACGGGGTTCAACAGGGCGGAAGCAGGCTACCGCCAGTATGCTGCACAAAGGGAAAACACACCAAAAATGCATTCCGAATTTTAGTAATTACAAATGGTTGGAAGTCTTTAAAGTTGTATTTTCTTCTCAGAGTGTACAAATCTCCATTAAATGAGCGACACATTAACCCACATGGGATTGAAAGTGCATTAAAGTCCATTTCAACGCATCAATCAAGAAGGATCCACCAGTATCGATGATACACTCATTATGTAGGCGTTGTCCCCGCACATCTGTGTTGTCATTAAATGCTGTCAAGGACCACAAAACTGCATCGAAGCGTCAAACTTCATTAATTTGGAAACACAAGTGGAAGTGGCTTCAGGGGAAATGCCGAATGTGCACCAACAATGAACACAAATTAGGGTGTGCCAAAATGGAAAATATTTGGGGAAGCTTGAATGTTTCCTGCGCTCCTGATCGAGGCTTAGTGGTACTCTGCACTTGTTATTTATAGCAGAGAGCGCATATATATTCGAATAGCGTATTATTTAATCACCAGCCGAGCTGACCAAAGATGACCGAGTGCTGTCCGCGTTCCATCAGCCTTTGGCGTTGTTTTTATGGGCCAGCATCAACGTTAATTTGTTTATGGCCAACGTGCAGGGACAAACACAATGACCAAAGTGGGCCAACGCTGCCATTTGTTATAATTGAACATCGACCTGCCCTGCACCGCTCTGTGCCGCCACCACATGGGCAAACATAAATTGATTAAGCCGCCAAAGGCGAACGAACAGAGGCAGCGGCACAGCGACCATTTAAATGTGCATTTTGTAGACCCGTAATTAACTGGAAATTATGCACATCGCTCTGGCAACGGGTTGCAGGATGCAGAATGGAGGATGCTGGATGGAGGAGCCAATGGCAGATTGGCCTTTGACGGAGGGCTGCCCCGTCGTCGCTGCTGGTTGGCGGTCGCTGCTGGTAATCTGCGTATATCAACAACAAAATTATATTTTAAACTAATTAAAATAGATAAATACGCTGGTGGATGGTGGTAATTCCAGCAGATGCTGGAACAGCCTCAGAGTCATGACTACATTGATGTTAATTATGAGCGGACCAAACACAAATGATCGGCCGCTAAACTTCACAGACCGGAACTCCGGCTCGGTGCACAGAGTCGGTTCGGTTTGGCCACAGTCGAGATTCCACCACCAAAAGCAGCCAGTGCTGGAATTACTCCACCATTAATGGAAAATTAACTGCTGCAGAGGCAGAGGGAGCAAAACGAGAAACGCGACAACTTCATGTGCCCACACCCCCGGGGGGAAAGCCCTCAAATATTTGTGTTGGACATTAATAGTGGTACGAGAGTACAGGTCGAAAGTCGAACTCAATGGAAAAACCAGAGCGAGGGCGGAACGAGAAGTTTCAAGAACAGAGCTCCAGCAAAGAATTCTCAGTTGCTCACATCAAAACATAGTTTAAAACTTATTCTGAATTTATCTATAAGATTTTTACCAATTGACTGTCAGTTGTCTATCAATCGACCCTCGAAGCGGCGACTCATTCGATGGTATATCAGGGGGATGGATTTTTGGTTAAGGCTCCAGCTACACATTCGAGTACGAGTGGAGCTGGTACGGAACCATGACACGACTCCTCCCCTCCCTGCCACATGCATACCAAACATGGGAGCATTGTTGCTGCTGTTGCTGCTGTTTCTGTTGTGCTTCGTGGTGTGGCGTCGCTGTTCTGTTGTTTTGATCTATGGATGCATGAATGATTTGGTGCGGCAGCTGTAATGACACCAGCGAAACCCATTCAAATAATTCTAGCAGAAATGTTTGGTGAGCACAAAACTTTTTCCATGGCATGGTGGCATTTTTTCTTTATTTTTCCACTCAGTTTCCATTGCAGCGTCGAGCGAACAAATAGTTTCGGTGTGAAAATATATTCCCCCACAAAACATTTAAATATTTAAATAAAACATAAAGCGACATAATTAATAAATGCGCTTAAATGCGCTCCATGAACTATGCAAGAGTGTTGTGCTACAAGTGAAGGCTAAAAAGTGCTCGTTGCAATCATGCGGAACACATTAAGGATTCGTTGCCTCCTGCTGCTGCTGCGGCTGCACCTCCTCCTGGCTGCCGTTGGTGCACAGCAAACCCACATAAAGCTGGAGCAGGGCGATCTAATTGGCGTGAGTACTGGCGGAAGCGATCAACTGTGAAGTGCTTCATCATCCGTCGATTTCAGCTCAAGGTCTTTCCGGATGGAACACGTACCGCTGTCTATGCCTTTCTGGGCATTCCCTATGCCCAGCCGCCTGTGGCGGAACTCCGTTTTGCGGTAAGTGCTAAAGTGCTGCCACGATCATCGGTTTCATTGTTTCACCTCCTCTTAAAGCCCGCCAAAGCGAGTCTCAACTGGAATCGCACTCTTCAGGCCACGACCATGCGTCCCATTTGTCCACAGCTGTCCAACACCATCTACGATGAGAGCCCGGAGGGAGGCGGCATTCCCAGAGCCGCACAGACGGATGAGGATTGCCTTTACCTGAACATTTGGACACCGGAGACGGGGCTGCGGTATGGCAAGCTGCCCATAGCGGTGATCGTCACGGGCGAGGAGTTTGCCTACGATTGGCCGAGGAACCGCATCAATGGCCTGGACCTGGCCGGAGAGGGGATCGTCGTGATTAGTGTCCAGTATCGGAACAACATCTACGGCTGGCTGGGACTGGGTGAGGGACATCGCCAGCTGCCGGGTAACTATGGACTGACTGATGTGCGGATGGCCATCAAGTGGATTCAAAGGAACGCCGACGCCTTCGGTGGCAATCCGGATCAGATCACCCTGCTGGGCCATGGCAGCGGAGGAGCAGCTCTCGTTCTGGCCACTGCCCTGGAGGATTCCAATCTGCTGAAGCAATTGGTGCTCATGTCACCCGGTCCCGTGCTGCGTTCCTTGGGCTCCGGGCACGATCAGCGCATTGGGGAGACGGGCCGTGTGCTGATCCAGAAGCTGGGCTGCCAGTTCGAGGAGGCACAGCGCCGGCAGCTGCTGGGCTGCTTGCGGCGGACGAGCCAGGAGGACTTGCTGCGAGCCTACGAGAGTGTCTACAACCATGGCAACGGCAGCTACCAGCTCGGTGTGATCCTGTGGCGAGGACTGGAGGAGCGACTCCGCAATCAGACGCTGCCTCCCGTGCTGCTGGGCATCACCTCGAACGAGGGCGCCTTCCTGCAGGACTACTGGCTGGATGTGGCGCGAGAGGGCCAGCTGGCGCTGCAGGAGTACATCAATCACACGGTGCTGCCCAATGTGCTGCGCTCCCTCGAGGCGGCGGGAGGCGATGAGGGCGGCTCCCAGCTGGCAGCCATTAAGTGGCGCTACTTCAATGGAGTGCCCGAGCGGGGGGGCAGTGTCATCCATCTGCTGAGTGGCATGCAGCGACTGCTGTCGGAGTCGCTCTACGAGCTGCCCTTCTTCCGCCTGTTGGACATGCTCAATGGCTCCACCAGCTACGCCTATGTCTTCGACCTGGCGCATTCGATGGACATGCGGGGCAGGAAGAATCTCTTTGCGGGTGCCTCGCACAGCTCCGACTTGCCGCTGCTGCTGGGGCCGAGCCTGTTCCAGCAGATAGCACGACGTCGCTTCAGCGGGGAGGAGGAGCAGCTCTGCCGCAAGCTGAGGGGCGCCTTTGCCAACTTCGTGAAGAGCGGCAATCCCACGCCAGGCCGAATCTACGATGCTTGGCTGCCCTACAGTCGCCAGAGTCCCTTCATCTACAGCCTGGGCGAGCAACAGGCGAAGCCCGTCCAGTCCGGCGGCTTGGATGAGGCCGAAATCGACAAGCTGCTGCGGGGCGAAACGTCGGCGGGCATTGATCGCAGCCTGTCACGAACGAATCGCCACGACACGTACAGGGCGGGCGCCTCCAACTCGTACACGGCCAGCAACCAGCAGGACTCCGGGTTTGCCAATCATTTGCAGCGCGTCTACGGGTTCTGGCAGGTGCTGCTGCCCCTGGAGCAGGACAAAGAGTTCCGCGTCGGGGCACTGGGCCAGCGGGTGCGTCTCTTGGAGGCCCACGCCGATGCAGCACGCTATCGGCAGGGCTTCTATGCGATGTTGGGCCTGGTCTGTCTGCTGCTGGCGTGTCTCTGCCTCTGCGTCTATCTGCTGAAACGCAATCCGGATCCTCTGCGCAGGCGAAACGCATCGTCGGCGTCGGATTGCTATTGCTTATGACACAAGTGGTTTCGCTGGGCGACCATCTTTGGCGGTGGAAAGGACGGACAGGCGACGTCGGGCATTGCCAGTGTCGAGTCCTGGAGCAAAGGTGGTCGTGCAGCGAAACGGGAGCGAGGCGAGGGCGAAGCTGAACGCGAGCGCAGGGGGGAGCAGCCGCAGCCTCTCAACCAGCGTGCACGTCGTCCCAGACAACTGCAGCCGTACGATTTCAAGGCTGCCCCCGCTGCTGGAGGAGCAGGAGCAGCCGGAAGAGCTGGAGCTGCAGCTGGAGGTGGGATTGTTGAGGAACTTCTGGATCCTGTCGCCAGCAAATTCGAGCCGAGTGTGGCTGTTAAGAACTGGCAATACCAGTTGACTTGTGATAAGTTCTAAAAGCAACCAACCAATCTTAGCCGTAGTCCATTCATTTATATTTTCAATGTTTATATTTGTGCGTAATTAAATGAATATAAAATTCAAATTTGAATGGTTATTGTGAACTGGTTACAAGCCGCGAGCAAGTGCTGTAAAATGCCTTCATATCAGCTGTTTTGCAATCGACACAACTAGCTCTACAGCTGTGCCGTAATCGATATATCGACTATCATTTCACAACACGTGCGCGCTCGTTGCGCTTATTTTTGTTTTTTTAATTGTGAATAAAAAGCGTAACGAATAGCATTACAATGGGTTCTAAAAGGCCGCTGGACGTCCACATGTTCCCTTCGGACCTGGAGTTTGCTGTTTTCACCGACCAGGAGATACGAAAGCTGAGTGTCGTGAAGGTGATAACTGGCATCGCCTTCGATGCCTTGGGCCATCCAATGCCAGGCGGTCTGTATGACATACGCATGGGCTCGTACGGACGCTGCATAGACCCATGTGGTACGTGCCTGAAGATGCAGGATTGTCCTGGCCACATGGGGCACATAGAGCTGGGCACTCTCGTCTACAATCCCTTCTTCATAAAGTTGGTTCAGCGCCTGCTCTGCATATTCTGTTTGCACTGCTTCAAGCTGCAAATGAAAGGTGAGAGATGTCACAGACCCCCGCATTCAGTAACTATAACTATAACTTTTCCATGCAGACAATGAATGTGAGATTATAATGCTGCAACTGCGACTCATCGATGCCGGTTACATTATTGAGGCGCAGGAGCTGGAGATCTTCAAGTCGGAGATTGTCTGCCAGAACACCGATGAGCTGATCAAGCTGGACAATGGCGACGCCGTACATCCCCGCATCGCTGCCATGCATGAGTTGCTGTTGAAAAGTCCGAAGGAGGCTCTCCATACGACCAAGACCACCTGCTCCTTGCGCACGGCCGTCACCCATTCTGCCCTGCAGCGGCCCGGCAAGAAGTGCAGACACTGCAACAAGTCTATGCGCTATGTGCGGTACATGCATCGGCGATTGGTCTTCTACGTGACCATAGCAGACATCAAAGAGCGGTAAGCGCACAGAAATCTTCGAGTATTTAGTCGCTAATCAATGAATCTTCCCTCTGGCAGCCTCGGGGACAGCGCTGAGAGCGGTGGCCAGAACAAGGTCATCTTCGCGGATGAGTGCCGTCGCTACCTGCGGCAGATCTATGCCAACTATCCGGAACTGCTGAGGCTATTGATGCCCATTCTGAACTTAAGCAACACAGATGCAGCAGATGCTGGGTATTCCCCGGTGGACATGTTCTTCATGGACACCATACCAGTGACGGCGCCTCGCGCACGTCCCATGAGCATAGTCAATGGCATGGTAAAAGGTAACCCCCAGTCGGACATCTACATCAACATCATCGAGAACAACAACGTCTTGAATGTGGTGCTTAGGTACATGAGGGGCAAGCAGGAGAAACTCACCTCGCAGGCCTTGGCCGCCTACCAGGATATGAAAGGAGCGAATTCCCACGAGAAGCTGTACAATGCTTGGCTTTCGCTGCAGACTTCAGTCGATGTCCTGCTCGATGTGAACATGTCACGGGAAGTGAAATCTGCGGAGGGTCTGAAGCAAGTTCTGGAGAAAAAGGAGGGTCTCAT
The DNA here is from genome assembly GCF_008121235.1 of Drosophila subobscura. Classification (NCBI taxonomy): domain Eukaryota; kingdom Metazoa; phylum Arthropoda; class Insecta; order Diptera; family Drosophilidae; genus Drosophila; species Drosophila subobscura. The sequence continues at coordinate 5,378,669 of NC_048531.1, forward strand.
CCGAAAGCACATGATGGGAAAGAGAGTCAACTATGCCGCACGTACCGTCATCACGCCCGATCCCAATATAGACGTAGACGAGATCGGCATACCCGACATCTTTGCCCGAAAGCTCTCCTATCCCATACCCGTAACCGAGTGGAATGTCACGGATCTACGCAAAATGGTGATGAACGGACCGGACGTCCATCCCGGTGCAAACTACATACAGGACAGCAATGGGTTCACCACCTACATACCCGCTGACAATGCAGCCAAGCGCGCCAGCATGGCCAAGTTGCTGCTGTCCAATCCCAAGGACGGCGTCAAGATTGTCCATCGTCATGTGCTCAACGGAGACTGTCTGCTGCTCAATCGTCAGCCCTCGCTGCACAAGCCGTCCATTATGGCCCACAAGGCTCGCATTTTGAGCGGCGAGAAGACCTTCCGCCTCCACTACTCGAATTGCAAAGCCTACAACGCCGATTTCGATGGCGACGAGATGAACGCGCATTATCCGCAAAGCGAGGTGGCCCGAGCGGAGGCTTACAATCTGGTGAATGTGGCCAGCAATTACCTGGTGCCAAAGGATGGCACTCCCCTGGGTGGCCTCATTCAGGATCACGTCATCTCGGGCGTGAAGCTTTCCATTCGCGGACGATTCTTTAACCGCGAGGACTACCAGCAACTGGTCTTCCAGGGGCTGTCGAACCTGAAGGGCGATGTCAAGCTGCTGCCCCCGGCCCTGATCAAACCGGCCATGCTCTGGTCTGGCAAGCAGGTCCTGTCCACAATTATTATAAACTTGATTCCCGAGGGCTATGAGCTGATCAATTTGGATTCGTTTGCCAAGATTGGCGGCAAGAACTGGAACGTAGCACGTCCACGGCCAGCACTGCATGGAAGCAATCCACAGGAGCAGGAGCTGAGCGAGAGCCAGGTGCAGATACGGAGAGGCGAGCTGCTGGTCGGTGTTCTGGACAAGCAGCAGTATGGCGCGACCACTTTCGGCCTCATCCACTGCATGTACGAGCTGTACGGCGGCGATGTGTCCACCCGCCTGCTCACAGCCTTCACCAAGGTCTTCACGTTCTTCCTGCAACTGGAGGGCTTTACTCTGGGCGTCAAGGACATTCTGGTCACTGGCAAGGCCGACCGCAAGAGACGACAGATCATACAGGAGTGTCGCGATGTGGGAAACAGTGCCGTTGCCGCCGCCCTGGAGCTGGACGATGTCCCGCCCCACGATGAGCTGGCCGAGCAAATGGAGGAGGCCTATGTGAAGGACCCAAAGTTCCGGGTGCTGCTCGATCGCAAATATAAATCGATGCTAGACGGCTTCACCAATGATATCAACAAGTATGCATGCGAGAATATCCCTCCTCCACGAGCGCTCTCTCCGTTGACACTTTTTATTTCGTTGCAGAACTTGCTTGCCGGGTGGCCTCATCACCAAGTTCCCCGACAACAATCTGCAGCTGATGGTGCTGTCTGGTGCCAAGGGCTCAATGGTCAACACCATGCAAATCTCCTGCCTGCTCGGGCAGATAGAGCTGGAAGGCAAGCGGCCGCCCTTGATGATATCGGGCAAATCCCTGCCGAGCTTCACTTCCTTTGAGACGTCACCCAAGTCGGGTGGCTTCATCGATGGGCGCTTTATGACGGGCATACAGCCACAGGACTTCTTCTTCCATTGCATGGCAGGTCGTGAGGTAAGATTTGGGTTTTACTCCGCTACTACGGGATAACAAATCTCTCTCTTTCAGGGTCTCATTGATACTGCTGTGAAAACATCTCGTTCCGGTTATCTGCAACGCTGCCTCATCAAGCATCTGGAGGGCCTGAGTGTCCACTACGATCTCACTGTTCGCGACAGCGACAACAGTGTGGTGCAGTTCCTCTACGGCGAGGACGGTCTGGACATACTCAAATCAAAGTTCTTCGACGGGAAGTTCTGTGCGGACTTCCTCACCCAAAATGCCAAAGCAATATTGCGGCCCAGCCAGCTGCAGTTGATGAGGGACGAGGAGAGTCTGGCCAAAGTGCTGCGCCATGAGAAGCACATACGCAGCTGGGAGAAGAAGAAGCCAGCCGTCTTGCGGTCCGCCTTCACTCACTTCTCTGGGGAGCTGCGCGAGGAGGTGGAGGTCAAGCGGCCCAATGAGATCAATGAGAAGACGGGGCGACGCCGCTTTGACGAGGGTCTGCTCAAGTTGTGGAAGAAGGCCGATGCCGAGGACAAGGCCTTGTATCGCAAGAAGTACGCTCGGTGTCCCGACCCATCAGTGGCCGTCTACAAGCAGGATCTTTACTATGGCAGCGTGTCGGAGAGGACGCGCAAGCTGATCGATGACTATGCGCGCAAGCATCCAAGCCAGAAGGACACAATAGCTGACATAATGCGTATGAAGAGCATCAAAGCGTTGGCCGCCCCAGGCGAACCCGTGGGCTTGATTGCCGCCCAATCGATTGGCGAGCCGTCCACTCAGATGACGCTGAACACTTTCCATTTCGCCGGTCGTGGTGAGATGAACGTAACTCTGGGTATTCCCCGTCTGCGAGAGATTCTCATGCTGGCCTCCTCGAACATCAAGACGCCCTCCATGGATATACCCATCAAGCAGGGGCAGCAAGCGCAAGCAGAAAAGTTGCGCATTGCCCTGAATTGTGTCACTCTGTCCAATCTCTTGGAGTGTAAGTATACAAATTAATTTTAATCAAACCAATTTATATGGAAAATCCCATTTGCAGCTGTCCATATCAGCACCAGTTTGAGCTTGGAGCCGGAACGAGCCTACGAGTATGAGCTGCGCTTCCAGTTCCTGCCCAGGGAGGTCTACAAAGAGGACTATGGTGTGCGGCCCAAGCGGATTATCAAGTACATGCATCAGACCTACATCAAGCAGCTTATTCGAGCCATTCTCAAGGTTTCCAATGCCAAAAAGACATCGAAAATGTGAGTACAACTGGGAAGTGACAGCGTAGCCCTTTGACTACAATAAAATTCATTTTCTAGTATTGAAATCGATGACAAAAAGGAGAGCGACAACAATAAGGACGAGGACAACGATCTGGACAATGCAGATTATATGGGTTCAAAGAAAACTGCTGTTGACATCGATGACGATTCATCGGATGACGGCGTAAGCAAAGAACTTGTTCATCAGTCGCTTCAGCGCTCTCTACAAATGTAACAATATTCTTTAGGGCGATGACGACACCACAGGACTGAAGTTAAAGCAACGCAAAACCGATGAAAAGGACTACGATGATCCAGATGACCTTGAAGAGCTGCGCGACGCTAATGGTAAGTGTTCTAGGTTCAGAAAGATTCCACATTCAGTTGCTAACTCTTCTACCAACAGACGACGATGAGGAGCAAGAGGACCAAGATGATGAGGAGAATGTAGGAGATGCCAACGAGACTGCCGATGTGGATGACAAGTCGGTGGAGAAGCTTCTTAGCAACGAAATGGTTAAGGACTACACATTTGACAAGGAGCGTCATCTGTGGTGCAAGGTCAAACTGCACCTGAGTGTGCGCTACCAGAAGCCCGATCTGACTTCCATTATTCGGGAGCTGGCAGCCAAGAGTGTCGTCCACCAGGTGCCGCACATCAAGCGGGCCATCATCTACAAGGGCAACGACGATGAGCAGCTGCTGAAGACGGATGGCATCAATATCGTTGAAATGTTCCAGCACAACAAGGTCTTGGATCTGAATCGGTTGTACTCCAATGACATTCATGCCGTAGCTCGCACCTACGGCATTGAGGCAGCGTCTCAAGTCATTGTCCAGGAGGTGAGCAACGTGTTCAAGGTGTACGGCATCACAGTGGATCGTCGGCATCTGTCGCTGATATCTGCCTACATGACTTTTGACGGCACCTTCCAACCTCTGTCGCGCAAGGGCATGGAGCACTCCTCCTCTCCGCTCCAGCAAATGTCTTTCGAGTCGAGTTTGCAATTCTTGAAGAGCGCCGCCGGCTTCGGCAGGTCAGACGACCTCAATTCCCCTTCAAGTCGCTTGATGGTCGGTCTCCCCGTGCGCAATGGCACGGGAGCCTTTGACTTGTTAACGAGAATATGTTAACACAATTTATTTTTTATATTAGACATTTTTCAAATAAAACGAGAAGGGACGTGTGAGACGCTTCTTACGCGTCACAACTTTTATACCCGGCACTCAGTACTACATCTGCAACTTAGCGGTTATTTGTCAAATTTTACATTTTTTCTTCATCTTTCATCTACATCAACAACACTACTCACGCCAACACCCTCCTTTAGCTCGCCACCCTCCCCTAGAAACACACACTGCAGAGTCAGGGCAGAGTCGCGGCAGAGGCAGCGGCAGAGACGTGTCAGGGGCAGAGGCCAATAAACTGAAGTATCTTTTGGGGGCTGCTTTTGTTCTCAAAAGTATAGCATACTTTCAGGCTGAAAAGTTCCCAATTACAAAATAGCGTAGGACAGCCATATCCTGCAGTCCTTGTGGTCCTTGATGGACTCAAGCGATACAGGAGACTCGTACATTCGCCAGGAGGCCATGTCATGTCCTGATCCGACAGGAAACAGCCGAGTTATAGCGTTGAAGGGGATTATATAGAAAAACAATATTCAAATGGCATTATCTTTTTTCCGATCCCGAGGAGGCGTGACATGTCCTTTTTCGACAGGAAACAGCTGAGCTATAGCCTTGTAGAGATTAAAAAGAAAAAACAACGTGAAAATGCATTATCCTTAATGTCCTTGCACCCGAACTGGTCGCAAAGGATCCAGGACATTGTGCCGATCACGAGGGGGCGTGGCACATCCTGGACACTGGTTTCAGTGTGAGCATACAGCAGTCTGGTGCCAAAATTTGGTGGCTCTAGCTCTTATAGTCTCTGAGAACTAGCCGACAAACAAGACGGACAGACGGACAGACGGACAGACAGACATGGCTCAATCGACTCGGCTATTGATGCTGATCAAGAATATATATTATAATATACTTTATGGGGTCGGAAACGTTTCCTTCTGTGCGTTACATACAACCGTTATCCGCACAAATACAATATACCCTATTTACTCTTCGAGTACCGGGTATAAATAGCACGTTGAGGAAAATTACAGAGGCTACGACAATAATCGATAGTAGCCCACAAATGCAATCGAAGAGCTGGTCCATCTCTATGAAACAGCTGTTTTCATTGTTGACAAAAAAAAAAAAAATTGTAATTAAACTTGCGAAAAATGTTGACTTCTATGGTTAAAGAGCATCACAAGGAGCAGGTGAAGCGGAAACAGGAGCAAGGTCTGTTGCTAATTTATTTTTCCGAGCTGCACAGTTGATTATAATGCAATGTACGCAGAGGTGCGAAGAAAGGAGGCAATCGAGGCGTCCAATGAGCTCACACACTCCTTGGTGGAACACCTAAACGTGGGCGTGGCCCAAACTTACTTGAATCAAAAGCGTTTGGATGCCGAGGCGAAACAGCTGCATGTGGGAGCGACCAACTTTGCCAAACAGACACATCAATGGCTGCAGCTGATAGACAACTTCAGCGGCGCCTTGAAAGAGCTGGGCGATGTGGAGAATTGGGCACGCAGCATAGAGAGCGACATGATGGTAATACAGCAGACTCTGGAGGTGGCGTACAAGGCCTCGCGCGCATCCCAGGCAACAGGAGCTACTGCCGGAGTCGGCTCGGAGCCCTCCACGTCAGCGGCCGCTGCCACCGCCACAGCAGCTATTAATCCAAGTTCAAAAGAAACATGAAAACTTTTTTAAAACCCTTATTCATTTATTTGTTTGCATCTTTATGTACAATACACAGTCCAGAACAGTGTAGACTCTTTACAATCACAAACTAAAGATTAGTGAGTTAGTTAGCGCATGCAGTGCCCTCAGCATCGACCAGCGATTACTTGGGGACAAACGCTATGGATAAAATGACTGGCTGGTTAATCCAACCAATAGACCTTCTATAAAGACTAATTATTTACAATTAAGCAATCGACCAGCGAGTGCTGATGGGGAATAAATTAATAAAATCATTAAAATTAGAAAAATATCCTATTATGAGGAGGCAATTCCTCAAGCGAATATTTTCTACTTGCACATTTACGATGGTTGCGATAAAAGTTAATTCTAATATGCATGGTGGTTAGTGTGTTAAGTTTATTATTATAATTATTAGGTGCTGTTGCTGTTGCTTAAATATCATATCACAATGAGTGTCTAGCCCCTTAAGCTGCGGTTGTGCATTGTCCGCATTCGGTGGCAGATTTCTATAAGTAATGGGTGTTAATTCTCGATTTTTACAAGCTACGTTTTTCAACAGCAACAACAGCAACGAAGTCAACGAATTAAAAGTTCGAATGATGTATGAATTATAAGTTTTTCAAATGCTCGCCAGTGTTGTGAGTCAGTCAGAAATGCTCGCTTTCTTTTTGCCGAGGCCCAACATAAACCCAATCCGGATGGGCCCTGGCGACGAGCACGGCTTTGGCGATTGGCGTATATCTAATCGTAACGGGATGAGGTGCGGTCTGGAATGATATGCCAAATATTTATGTTTTCCCCTTTCTGATCTGCTCATGTACTTACACTTGCGCACTGGCGAACGCGAACGGGAACGCACATAACGATGGCTGCCAGAGCTCTTCGGATAATTGCGTTGGTATTCGCGTTCGCTGCGGTTGTCGCGGTGGTTGCGGTAATCGCGATATTCACGGTCGTAACGGTTGTTACCGCCACTGCGGTAGGTATCCTTGTTTGAGGAAGACCCGTAGTCGCGATAACGGGAACCACGCGGCGAACCTGAGCGACCATTCTGGTTGCTGTGGGGAATGCAGTTTTTAGTGTCGAAACTCTAGACAAGTGTGAGTAGTACGCACCGAGACGAACGCCCCATGTAGACTCCAGGAGTAGGAGTGTGGGCACGTTGGGTTATTGAATAGTCAACGCGTATGTGACGATTGTCAATCTCCATGCCGCAGCAGGCATCCTTAGCGACACGAGCGTCGGCGACATTCTCGTAATAAATAAAGCAGAAGCCACGCGAACGGTTGGTCTATGGAAGGGAGGGATTAGAAAATGAATTCATGGCGATAAACATGGACAGGTGAGATGTGGAAACAAGCCTTTAGTGGTTTGCCATTGGTTTTTGTAGCAAGCACTCACAATTGTTACCTACTTTAATATAGCCAGACATCCAACCGGACAGGACAGCAAACACTTAAAGCTGTGTTCCGCCATGTGTGGTGGAGTCTGGCTGGGGAGTGTAATTCTAACCGAACTTACCTGGGCATCGATAATCATCTGAATGCGCTCTATCGGGCCGTATTTGCCGAACAGTTCGCGCACCTTCTGCTGCGAAGTATTGGTGCTCAAACCAAAAACACCGATGCAGCGGTTCCTGTTGGCACTTTCCGAGCCTCCATCAATCTATGAATTGCACTCGTTAAAGAAATCGTGAATAGTTCACACGCTTCGCACACAAATACCTGACGGTCATGCGACTTGCGCTTAGAGTGATAACGTCGTCCTCCAGGCGACTTGGATCGGGACTGCGAGCGAGAACGCGAACGGCGACGTGAGCCCGAGCTGCGGTTGTTCCCATAGCATTCCAAATTAGACCTTGATTTTGTGTTGGAATGGAATTCGATTAGAAAATCTTGAGTTGGTTCTGGGTGTTCTTCTTTTCGTTCTTTCGTGTTGGGAAACTGAAACTGATTTCGACACTTGAAAAATGGCTGCAAGTTGTGTCGTATGTGGCTGATTTTCTGAATTTCTTTGTGGCTTTGTACTAAGAATGGCTGCCATTTCTTGTGTTTTGCAATTAAAACTGATTTTCATACTTGAAAAATGGTTGAGAATTGTGTTTTGTGTGGTTCTGTTGAGTCCTGAATTCTGTTTCAATGGGAAGAATATTTTCTTGGCTTTAAAGTTAGCTTCTGAATTCTGTTTCGCCGGCAAGAAAATTTGCTTGGCCTTGCAATAAATTCGAATAAAATATACGGCTGTTGGAAAATCAAACTTAATTAATCCACAAAGTAGTTCTTACATGTCGTTTGCTTTTTCACTTTTAAATAGTTTTTCTTTCTCAATTGTTTCGAGCAGCTGGAGCCACTTTTCTCACTTCTCACTTCGTTGAACGAAAAAAATAAAATGAAGGATTCCAAAATGACATTCAGAATCGTAGACCTGTCGTCGAAAGGAAAAGCCTACTCGATGCCGATACCCGGGAGTACTCGATATCTATATATGGAATATTTACCTGAGTGATGGACTATTGTCGTGCCTGGACGAGCCAGACGATGCGGAGTCAGACGATGAAGACGACCCGGAACGTTTATGCTTGTAGTTTCTGCAACTGCACTGTTAGAGACCCCGGAGACACCTTTTTCCTTTCAATGGCTTACCTGTCATAGTGGCGATGCGAATGACTTCTATCTTTGGGAGAACGCGAGCACTTAAGTGACGAGGTGTTATTTTACGTTATTCTGAAAAGGGCAGTCTGAAAAGTTTGTAACTCACCATCTTTGTTTTATTTACGGTTTATTTATTACAAATTATTTATTAAAACTTCAATGTGATGCACGCTTGCAGTGTGACCGCGGATTTATCGATATACCGAAATATACCCATGCATTTTTAAAATATACTATAAATATACCTTAAATCTAAAATCATTTTCCGCGATCTTAATATTACTAGTAAGATATGTACATCTTTGAGCCCTGAAATTATAATTTTATCTGATTGATAAACACTGTTTTTTCAGGACCCTCTTTAATTGGATGGATTACAAAATGAGGGTTAAACAAAATGTTAAAAACATAAGTGGAATGAAACGATAGTACACTGAACGAAAGTAAATAACCTGATGACATCGGTCTGCAGCTGTACAAATGCACGTACGGATTTTAATTTTTATGCCGAAAAAAATGAAAAACAAGACTTATTTTGGAATTATTTATTTAAAAAAATAACTTTACTTGTAACTAATAACTTATCTAACTTATCTAGAATCACAGAGCTTAACTACACCTACACCAGACGTAATCAGCGGTTGTACCTCGAGTACCACTGATTTTTCACCATCACATAGTTATAAAGTCTTTGCTGCTCAATGTTGTGCAGATCCGTTACGGTTTTACAAACACGCTCGTTGTTAAAATGACTCTTTGGGGGTGCTTCTAGCAGATTTCCCTTTGTAAACCACTTCAATTCCGAAAAGTGCTTCTTGACACTGGCGCGCAAGGCAGGGCCACTGAATACCGGCTTCCGGAATATCTCATACATATTCTTTTTGCCATACTTCTTGTGAATCTGATGCAGAGTGTGCTCGATATCTGTCTGCTTACAATAGTATATGTACCACAGCTTCCTCTCGGGCTCTCGCAGATCAGTTAGACTCAAAACGCCGAAAAATTCGACCACAAATGGATTACATTTTGTTGGAGCTGGCTTGGGCTTAATGTGGAAAATATATCTCAAATGATTTGCAATTTCAGCGTCGGCTGGAAGAAGATTTTTTATTAGTCATCAACATTAGCTGACAGTGTTATGCCAACGAGTGTGTTTTACCAGCATTTATGTTTTTTATATTCCCTGCCATTTTCGGTCTTCAGGTGATGATAATACTTGTAGAAATGGTCCTACCAAAGGATTTAATTCTGCTTAAATGCCAAACCACTCACTATTTAATTTCAACAGACACGCAATAACTAATCTTAAACTGTTCCTTCTGTTTATTGTTTTCAATTTCACAATGTACCATGAAAGCTTTCCAGCTTTGATACTAAATGCAGCCCTGGCTATCGATAAGAACAGAAAACAGTTGTATCGCGCGGTAAACCAAATTAAATATATTTAAATATAAATGGAAACTCACATGCAATGGAATATACATTTACCAATCTTTGCACGACATGACGGTAGGTATGTGAAGGGTTTTTAAAATTGGCTGATAATGGAACATCGATAAGTGTTCTACTATGTGTAGAAGGCTGCCTGCTATATCACACATTAAATTGTAATCCTCGAGTGGCGGTGATGCACAGTATACCTCTATAGTTCAAATGATAACACGAGCATGAATGTTTTGTTTTCGTTTTCTTTTTGCTGTTTACATACAAATACATTGCAAATCTAGTTCTGGGCATATTACGGTTGTGCTTGTTAATTGCTTAGTTAAATAATTTGAATATGGTCTAAAGTTGTTCGCAAACGGGTTTTCTTATTGGCTTGGCTTGTGTGACGTTACTTTCGGACTTAGAATAAACGTGTAAGTGTAATTGTATGTATGGGCAAAGGTGTTCCGCTTGGTTTTGATTAAAGAAGACGCGCTACTTGGCCAGATAATAAGAAGGAGGCCCTGGGTTATGGGCCAGGGCGTAGACGCGCCTCGGACACGCAAGTGTGAGACGACAGATTCACTTCGAAATGGGGGCAAACGACGACAAGTGTTGTTGTGTTGTAGAGGGGGGTCGTCTACTCTAGAAGAGTGATTTCTTCCTTGACTAAAAATTCAACAACTTCCTCATCGACCTCTTCGGTTTCCAAGTTATCCGTGTCCACATCTGCAAAGAGAAAGAGATAATTAATTAATTATTCCACTAGCAAGGATGAGATCCCAAAACTTACGTCCTCGGAGCATGACGCGACGACTCTTCTGTTCCTTCCATTCGCCAATGCGCTTGTTGCGATACTCCATGAAGGTCTCGCGCAGCTGGGAACGCTTCTCGAGCAGCTCCTTGGAGGCGCGTGTGAGTCGCAGGCGATCCTTCTGTTCGAAGGCGGGATAGTACTTCTTCAAGTTCTTCTTGATATCCTTCTGTTTTTCCTCGCTGAGGAGGGTTGGCGGCCTGGGACGCCACAGGAACTGCACAAAGTTCTTCAGAATGGTGCGCTTGATAATGCGCCCCTGGAACGTGTACATGTTGAAGCCCGTGTCCTCCTTGACCTTCCACGAGGAGACGCCAGTGACCACATACCGGCCAGTGGGGTCCCATTCAACCTCGGATGCACGGAAATGATCGGGCGACGCGCTGATAATGTAGTCATTGGTGGAGTCCACAAACTCAAAGGTGCCCATGGTCAGATTGGCCATCACTATGAACTGTCCTCGCGGAGACCAGAACAGATGCGTGCACGACTTCTTCTCCAGACGCTTGACCAGACTGGGTTTGACACCCTTGTTCACCTCGTAGAAGCTTACGTTGGCGGAGTTCGGCTCGCCGTGGATAATGGAGAACTTGTTGCCGATGGGCTCCCAGGCAAAGGCCAGGATGAGCTCCCGAATCTCCACCGAGTCCACTGGCACCTCCTTCTCGCGCATGTGGAAGATCTCAAAGTTGTAGAACATGCCAAGGAACTTGACGTCCAGCTCCTTCTTGTCCTTCTTCAACTTGGAGTAGCGATCCACTTTGACGCACAGATAGTCACCGGACTTCTGCCAGTGGAGCTTGCAATCGGCCACATGGAATAAGTTCTTGTTGCGAGTCTCTCGCTTCTTGGGTATCTCCATCAAGGTGACGCGGGCAGGTATTTGATTCTGCTCCTCCACCCAGTAGGCGATCACATTGTCCGTGGGCGACCACGAGAATCCCCTGATGCCGGGAATCTTGATGGACTTCAGATCCAGCAGATAGAAGGAGGGCGTCTCATAGATGTGGATTGAGTTGTCTCCCATCCTGCCCACATACTTGTCGTCGTGCGACCAGCGGAACATGGACAGCACCGACATGCCATCGGCCACAAACGAGCGCTTCTCAGCGCCCGTGCGGATGTCCCAAATGATAATCTTCTGGCCAGTGGGGGTGGGGCCGTAGGTTACCAAATAGTTTTCGCATGGCGAGAATTCGACGAACTGGGTGCCAGTGTGGGGGAACTTCTGGATCTTCTGGAAACTGCTGCCGCCCCAAATGGCTACGCCGGGCTTGTGGAACGTCACCACATAGGTGCCCAGGGGAGACCACTTGACAAAGGTGTCAGTGAACCGCTCCCTTGTCTCCAGCTCGTTGGGCTCGGGCAGCACATTCTGCCAGAAGCCAACCTGTACGCAGTTCTGGGATGTTTCCGCAGCCACACAGTATTGGTCATACGCATCGGGGTCATTGATGAAGTTGTAAAGATCGTTTTGCACCTTGAAGGACTGCACAGTGGGCGGTTCCCACTTCTCCGGGATGTTCTCGTACCTTGAAGAGAAAAGAACCACTTAATTTGTGTGCCATGTAGTGGCCAAGGGATGCCTTACTTCTGGAAATCTGTAAACAAATTGACAGAAAACGTATGGTTCTTGTCCAGACGATGGTTGTTAAGTTTCTTGACAGCCTCCTCCGCCATGCCGGCGTGCTTGTACTCCATGAACGCATAGCCCTTGGTCTTGCCCTCCTCATCGACGGGGTACACTACATTCACGATATCGCCACAATGCGAGAAGAGCTTGTTGATGACCGATTTCAGTTTTTCCAGACGCACCGGCTCCACCTTGGGGATATTGTCCACCACGACAACGCTCTCAACACCGTCGGCCTCGGAAGGACGCTGCGCAAGCATGTCACCGAGCAGATCTGCAATACATTATATGAATTATTTATATTTTCGCACATTCATCGCATCATTGAGGTTAGTTTTCCGCGTGTGCTGCGCTGGCAGGCCCGGAGCCGGAATTGGTAATTACCTTCATCGCTGATATTGTCCACGAAATTCGGCGGATCTTCGAAATTGGGCTCCTCATTATAGTCACTGTCGTTCGCATCGCCACCGGAATGGTCCTCACTCTTCTTTTTAGCCATTTTCAGCGATCTATTTGCAATTTTCCGTCATCAAAAACACACGCACGAATTGAAAAGAAAGAAGTGTGACCGTTGGTTTATGGACGGTCAAAAGTATACCGAAATATACCTTTTCATATTCGTTAAATATCGAATATCAAATTCCTCAATTGAGATATTCGATGTAAATTTACCAGCTAGTTAGGACTCGCAGTACTTAAAGAATAATTAAAATATTTCCTATAAAATGGGAGGGAAGTCAAATATATAATACATATAAATAAAAGAATATTAATAAAATCAAAAAAATCGGTAATTAGTTAGACGATCATGATGATTTTTTCATCATTATCAAATATCATTATTATCATTATCATAACAATTGGAATGAAAAATTCAAATACAAATTTGTAAAATATAACGTCACAAGGTTTTGAATCCAATAAAAAGGAGTATTTAAAATAAGCCAATTGATTCTTCAAACGGATTAAATTATTTTTTTAGTGTTAAAAGTCTTTGCAAGATGGTAAATTAAAATAGAACATCAAAATCGAGGAGTATGATTTAAGACTACGATGGTTCCGATGGAAACTGGGAAAACATCGATAGTGGCCACCATCGATGGTGAAAATAGTATAGGTATCCTAGATTACCCTAGTAACAATAGCTATGGTTGAAAATGAAAATTGTTTTTCATCTGTATTATGAACGCAGTATTAACGGCAGTAAAGATATCTGAAATAAAAAGACACACTAAAACTGTTATAAGAACAATTCCAATGCAACGCCTTGCATGCCCTCATGAACAACCATCGATAGAAACACTCATCAATAAATATCGACAGAAATACCGAACATGTCAAGAAAATATCGACAGCCCCATCATCGAACTGAAGTACCTGGTCAATGCGTATTCATCGTCGTGCAACCAAAAAAAAAAAAAAGAAAAAAACAAAAAATTTGTATTAATTGTGTTACAACGCCCATTATAAAACAAAATAACTATTACAAATACGTCGCGCGAGCTGCATCAGCAAATGCCACTGGAAGGGCCGGGCTTTAGGAGTGGCGAGGCAGAACATGATTGTTAGGAATTTTCATATTTGTTGCCTTTTGCTCTATGATTGTGTCTGCCTTGGTGTGTGCGGCTGCGTGTGTGGGTGCGTGCGAGTAGTCAAACAAAAGTATTAAGCAAAAGTTACATATTTAGCAAAGCGTTCATTTCGACTCGTTTCGAAAGGCAGGTCGCCCACGCTCCTTCGACAGAGCCAGAGCCAGAGCCAGAGCTCGTACGAAATTCCAACCTACGCAAAATGAAAATCAGAAATAAGAGAAAAACAGTGCAAGAAAAGGCGATGCTGCAGGCAAACAATTAACCATTGATGGAAAATCTGTGAAAATATGTAGCTATACAGCAATATTTTTGCATGAATGTATGTATATGTGTATTTAAAAGTGAAATATGTAAAGGCAGCAACAGCAAGCATCATCAGCAGCAGGAGCATAGGCGAAAATCTTTATATACACACATGGAGAAATCGCCCAAAAACTTTCTGCGCAAGCCAGCCCTGAGTGGGCAGCCAAGAGTGAAAGAGAGAGACAGATGCAGATGAAGGCAGAGGCGGATGGATACAGCAGAGCGAGTGTGTGGGAGAGCGAGCTGTGCTCCAGTGAGAGAGATAGAGAGAGAGCCCCAGCCTTGATGGAAATGTATGAATGAATTTTCACTTTTGCCAATTTTATGTTAATTATAGTCAGCGCTCAGCGAAGATAGCAGCACAAGCACCAAACTTGTCGAACAATAATGATCAGAAAAGTGTTGGATTAGTTTTCCGCGAGGTTTTTCCTTTATCTTCAGCTGCTCGTCTCTCAAAAACCTTCCACACAGACTCCAGAGCCAGCTTTTGTTGGTTGCTCTCCTCTCAATTTTCGATGCCTCCAATGCCTGTTACATCTTTTGTTGCTTGGAAATATCCCCTCTCTTCGTGCGTGCTTGTGTGTGAGTGTGTGTGTGTGTGAAGTTTTCCAATGTGCCTGTCTACACGCCCACATAAGTGGCCCTGCTTGTGTATTTGGGAAAGTAGAAGTGATTCCGCAGTTGGCTCTGATGGCTGGTGCTTTCTCGCTGCCCTCGTCGTCGAAGCCCAATAAATAGCAATTTATTAATTGTTAATGTTCTTTCAGTGAATAACCCACAACTAAACAGTTCTGACAACAAGTGTGCCAAAATCAAAACGAAAATAGTGAACGAAAAATAGAACAACCGATTGCAAAAACCCCAAAAGGAGAGGAGTGCTTCCCGTTTTTCCCCATCCCGTCTGCTGTAGCTGCTGTTGTTTTTGGTTTTATTTTATTTTTGGAAGTTTGTGCAGCAGCAGCTCTGAATGTCTTTATGCTTTAATCATGGTGTATTTTGCCACCAACAACAACAACACCAACACAATACGCTGCTATATTAAAATCTTTCTGATTACGAACCATGACAGAAGGACATGAAAGGTAAGTGTTTCCAATATCCCTCCCCATACCATAATTTGTTCACAATTGCATAGCAATCCCCTCATCCGTCCCTCTCGTGAGCTGGTTGGGCATTCACAGGCTTAAGTCGAGCCTGATCCTATGCGTATCCAATTGTGTCCAATTAATTGCTGCAATTGAACGCAATTCGTAATGGAAACGATTCTTAGTTGCAGTTTTTCCTCAATGAACAAGACACGACACGCCATCCACATGAATTCTGAATGAACTGTGTGGTGTGGGTGATTCATTGTCTGCCTGGGCTGCTTGCTGCTTTGCTTGCTGGCTTCGGGTCCGCCGGATAAGTCTCCACGTAGTCTGTCTGTCGCCACATTTAATGAATGAAATGAAACGCCCCCGGACGACTGATGGTTTCCCTGTCGTATTATTGTCTTTTGCTTGCCACAGTTTAAAGTGTTGTCGGCGATTTCCACAGATGATGTCATTGTGTCTGCTTTATTATTGCTCTTTTATTGTGTGTTCTTAAGTACACATTATCGTTGCGGAAAGGGAAGCCTGCGCAACAAGAACATCACACCCAAGGCTCCGGCTAGTTTCATTCATGTCGTGCCATCTATATTCCCGTTGCTACAAATACATATATAATGAATTAATTTGCACGATTGCCTCTCCAAACATGCATACTTATACATACATTTGCAACGGGTGCCCTAGCTGATTCCAATAGTTCTGTTTTCTATGAAGAACCCCGTATGTCCGTATTAAATGGAAACAGTATTCGATTTTACAAGTATTTTTGCATTGGAAATGGATTTGCCTTTTAAATAACGCTAACGGCATCGGCATCGGTATCGGGTATCGGAGGTACTGAACAGCGCACCCATGAAATGACTGACGACAACCACGCGACAACAACAACAACATGCAAATTGATGCTGACGGAGTTGTTGTTGTTGTCTGTCGAACAACTATTTTAGCTGTAAATGGTATTGTGTATTGTATATTGGAAGGTTCTATTGTTGTCGTTGAGCTCTGTGACAGAGTGTATGGGTGGCCAAAGCACACAAACATACTGGGCGCAGCCACCTGCCCCCCTCCTCGCAACTCCAATACATGCACACACGCACACTTGCGCCGTTGTTCATTCATCATTTGCTGCTCCTGCTGCAGCCCTGCTGTAGTTGTGTGTGTGTGCGCCGTTGTGTGGGTGTCGACGCAGCAAACGCAGTTGGCAACACTGTTTCGGGGAAAGCTTTATGGCTTGGACATAACTAAAATAGGTCTCCATTAATGAATATTTGTAATAGAATGTGCAAAAGGTGAAGATAATTGCATATGGCCCTATTTATTTAGACTAGAACATTTGTGGGCGACAACCCTCAGTCGTCCGACAACTCAATGCGCACACACACGAACACGCATGCAACTGGAGCTGCCCCCACATTATATGGCTATCTCGCTTGCTCTATTTCCTACGCATGCGCCAATTGGAGGGGAGAGCTTCCAAAAATATTGATGGACTTTTAGTTTCAGCTTGAGGCAGGCTCTTCTGCCTATGTGTGTACATGTCTGCCTGCATATGTACATACAGTGGCGGAAAAAATAATAGAAACGACAGTTTTTTTCGGTTTTTTCAAAATTTTGTTCAGCGAAAATTATTTTTTTTTAAGTTTCATATTTTTTATTGATAGCTTACCTAACAATGTTTCAAAACGTAACAAAACCATTTAACAAAAAAACTCGATATACCAGAAATTAATTTTCAAAGTTTTTAGGCCCGGAAAAAATAATAGAAACGAAGCCTAATCTTTTCATAACTTTTCTTAAAACGGTTTAATTTGAAGTATATTGGTAACAATTCATAAACTAACGGCAAAAGAAGATATAAAATAACTTCTCCCGTTGATCCGGTTGTGTTTGTTGTTGTTAGAGCTTCAGAATGGCTCGCGGAGGACATTGTACGGATTTAGAAAGTAAAAATATCCTTACACCAGGATATGAAGGTCACACAACGTCAGATAGTGTTACTATTCTAAAATGGGTTTAATAAAAGCTTTTTTGACGATTAAGGACAAAAAATAACGAAACACACGCGGAAGAATGCAGCAACTTCGGCTTGGTTCGACACACCACCTTGTTCAAAAATCAAAAAAAAATTCTTTGTCTCTTCGGAAAATTTGAAAAACGATCTCAATGCATCGGTTAGTAGTCGTACTATATGACATAGGTTGATTTAGGTCGATAAAAAATTACACAAAGCTAAAGTAGATGTATATACTTACGAAAATGATATTCAGATAGGTACCCAATGCCCCAAGGTGCATTTATTTCGTCCTGGGTACATTTGGTCGTGGGAAGTTGTATTAAGGTGCCTAATATGAGATTTCCTAACAAATCTGAGCAAATTGACTTTAGTTTCATTTGCCTACAACACTTTTTTTTTGACTATACGAAATAAATGCACCTTGAGGCATTGAGTACCTTTCTGAACCTCATATTCGGGCTTAGGTATGTCCATTTCATCTACGTGTAATTTTTTATCGATCTAAATCAACCTATGTCATACAGTACGACCACTAACCGATGCATTGAGATCGCTTTTTAAATTTTCCGAAGAGAGAAAGAATTTTTTTTGATTTTTGAACAAGGAGGTTTGTCGTACCAAGCCGATATTGCGTGCATTCTTCCGCGTGTGTTTCTTTATTTTTTGTCCTTAATCGTCAAAAAAGCTTTTATTAAACCCATTTTAGAATAGTAACACTATCTGACGTTGTGTGACCTTCATATCCTGGTGTAAGGATATTTGTTCTTTCAAAATCCGTACAATGTCCTCCGCACCCCATTCTGAGACTCTAACAACAACAAACACAACCGGATCAACTGGAAAAGTTATTTTATATCTTCTTTTGCCGTTAGTTTATGCATTGTTACCAATATAATTCGCTTAAAACCGTTTTAAGAAAAGTTATGAAAAGATTAGACCTCGTTTCTATTATTTTTTCCAAGACAAAAGCGTGGTCTTCATACAAATCAGGATACACTGCTTAAAAAACTTACGAAAGGAGCCCTAAAGAGGGTCCTATATAAAGCCCTAATATCCTGCAACAAAGCACACTTGCTTTGATGTAAACAACTTTCACCAAAAACAAAATATTTGGATTCAAGTGTGAATCGCCTGTCGTTTCTATTATTTTTTCCGCCACTGTATGTATGTACATGATTGTATATGTACATATATATGTAAGTTTGGTTGGAGGGAGTTTTAACTGTTTTTCGCTACACCTCAGGTGGCAACTCCTATTTTATTCCAAGGCTTTCTTTCGTTCGAAGAATTGCTTGAGATGGGTTGCTGTGCAACCCTCGCTGCATCCCATTTCATTCACACTCTCGGAAATCCTTGGGTCTGCTGACGTCGTCGCCCGCCTCCGCATTCGCCTCCGCATTGACATGGTAGTGCAGCCTGAATGAAAGCTGGTGCATTGCCTGCCAGCCAGTCCTTGACATGTCCCTGGGTGCTGTGACGTCGACTCTATTCCGGGGACTCTATTCAATTCATTCTGTAAAACTAACGAAACTAGGACAAGTGTAGGTGTGTGTATGCATGGCGACACATCAACGCGCGCACACCAACACCAACACAGACGCGAGCACAAACACTCTCATCCATACAGGAGCTGTAACTTCGCTGAAGCTTTTTTCATTGAGTAACTCCAGAAGTAGAACTCCATTCGGATTCAACGGCAAAATGTATTCAAACTTGTGCGCAGGTCGCTGGACGAGTTCTTGTGGGAAGCCTTTGGAACCTTTGGAGTCATTCATAAGACTAGAATTGGAGTTGGTGCCGCGAATAGCGAATGAATTCTGAGAATGAATCGGAATCCCAAACCGCCCCACCCACTATCGAATGTGGTTTTGCACTTTTGCTACCCTTAATTTACACTCTTCTGCATCTCTCCGCTGCTCTGCTCTGTGCGATGTATTTTTAAACCGAAGGACTTGTAGTTATTTTTAGTTTCTGAGGGCTCTTGTTGGTCTCTGCTTTTTTTCGGTGCTGATGCCCATGACCATGCCCCTGCCCTTGCCATTGCTCATGGATGAATCAGTTCTGCAAGCAGGTGCGCCGCCTTGCTTTGGCTTCCTTGGCCTGCCAAAACAATTCAATTAGCCGAATTAAGGACACTTTTAGGTTATCCATTCAGTCAGGGATATATGCAGATATAGAGGAAGCCTTGAGGGTCCGCTGGACAACATTCGTTGCCAGACACTGGTGGCTACCACAATGGCTACGGTTTCCTATACCAAATTGAGCTCAAAGCGCAGGCCCAGCAGGTAGAATATTTTGGGATTCTGTCATCTTCAATTTGAATGTGCTTGGATTAATGCTGAAACTAACAATATCTTCGTTTTTATTTGAATCTGTTTGCAGCGAATTCTTAGTTACAGTACGCGCACAGGTAATGACCAGAGACGAGAGTACCGAGGGCTGGCTACCGCTGGCCGGGGGTGGTCTGGCCAATGTTTCCATACGGAAACGGGCTAGGCTATCCCCACTGGCATCGGGTCATGACTACATCATCTATGGGCAGAGGATATCCGATCAAAGTGTGAGTACATCCGGCACACTTGTTGAAAGATCTCGCATTTGAAACCATTCTATATTCTATCCCGCAGGTCATATTGAGCTGTGTCATCAATCGTGATCTAAAGTATTACAAAGTAATGCCAACATTTCATCATTGGCGCGCCGGCAAGCAGCGCAACGGCCTCACATTTCAAACGGCCGCCGATGCGCGTGCCTTCGACAAGGGTGTGCTGCGCGCCTATAATGAACTAATTGATGGTAAAATCCAGTCCCTGGACACAGATTCAAACGACACACTTGTAGTTGCATGCTTATACCTCACACACGCCACGCTCCTGGCTCTCTGCTTTCTATCACGCTCTCTAATGCTCTCTGAAATCCTTATTTAAACTTAAGCTTTGCCTGATATGACTCCTATGCCTCTTTCCCATCTGCGTCTCTGCTTTCTTTCGAATTTGCTTTCATTTACTAATGCATTTATATATTTTTTCGTATGTCTTATGCTCTATTTTTTGCCACAAAACAAATCAAAATTTGTCAAAAAAACCAACCACACAAATCATTGGAATTTGATCGATTTGTTTCAAAAACTCAAAAACAAATCGACAATCTAATCTAATTAAATGTGTAATTTCAAACGAATTGGTAAGTGTTTAATGAGGCTCTACTCGAAATTAGTTTACAATTTGCTTCATTCACGGATAAATGTTATGTGTAGATACATAGCCCCACACGTGGGTCTGTCCATCTGTTGGCTTCTTCATTTTCAGATCTTTCTATCTCCTTGCTCTCAACTATCTTCTACTCTAAATTAAACTCTTTTCACTTATTAATGCTTCAACTATTCAACTATTGCTGCTTATAATTATTAGATCTATGTTTATAGAATCTAGATGTTTGTGGTTCTTGCGATTGCTAAAGTTTGTTTGTTTTTGTTTAGGACTGGCCAAATCGAATCCCACAATTATATGCCCACCATTGACCAAATATGATTCGGTTGGTGAAGATGATGTATTCATGACCCTGGACCTACCTGTGGAGAGCGAGAGTTTACAAAAGATACATTCAAGCCCCGAGGGCAGCGAGAAAAGTCACAGTACGTACTTCCCCATCAATATACCGCAGACGCGGGCTGCCATTACGAGGCGAGTGCTAAACCTTCCATTCGCAGAGAGCAAGGACAGCTACAGTAACAATTCCGATTCGGAGAAGCTGCCAGCGGCACCAATCCACTACATATCCACGGACAAGACATCAACAACAACAACGGCCCAGGATGGACCACCGTCGTCTACTGCACCGGCACCGGGTGCCGCCCAGATTGCGGCCAGCGAAAATTACTCTTATGTCACGCTGACCGCGGTCCACCACGACTATAACTATCCGGTGGTGGACCAGCCAGTGGGGGCACAGGTGCTCAATGCACGCCGCGAGTCGATCAGTGCACTGAAGAAGCGCAACGCACTGGAGGCGGCCCAGGCGATGGCTGCTGCCCAAACGGCGGGCACGGCCGGTAGCGGGAAGGCGCTGCAGAAGCAAAACGTATCGGACATACTCAAGAAGGAGACGCGTCTGCGGTGTCGCTACTGTCACGAGCTGTACAGCGAGGATTTCAACCGGCGAGGGGCCTGCGAATACGCCCCGGACACCTTCCGCACCGGCTACGAGTGCATCTCGGGCATGGGGTGTGCCAGGTGCATGATCTACCACTGCATGAGCGATGCCGAGGGCGAGACGGCCCAGCATCCGTGTGACTGTAGCGTGACCGAGGCCGGGTGTACCAAGCGCTGGCTGGGCCTGGCGGTGCTCTCTCTGTTCGTGCCCTGCCTCTGGTGTTATCCGCCGCTGCGGGCCTGCCACTGGATGGGCATCCAGTGCGGCCTCTGTGGCGCCCCGCACAAACCGCATGTCTGACATTTGGAGGCCAGATTGCAGGGACAGTACGATGACGACCCCAGGCCCAGAAGCGAACTCCACAAGCACAAAAACCAGCAGCCGAACCACCAAAACCAAAGCAAAAACCAGCTAAACCAGCAGCACCACCACCGCTGCCAGACGGACGAGCCGGCCAGAGACACCAAAAGTCAGACGCTGTGGCGCCCCAAGCCTCGCCAGTCCCAGCCCCAGTCGCAGCCTCAATCGCAGCGGCACTTTTACAACTGGGAACTGTCGCAGAGCCTGGGCGCCCCACAGCAGCAGCAGCAACAGCAGCCCTCGTACCTGATGCAGCCGCGTACCAGCAAGGCAGCCCAAAACGACTATGGCCGCCTGCTGTTCTAAGTGAAGAAGTGTGTATCGCTTTTTGTGCGATTTTGGGAGTTGCGAATCTGGCGAATCCCTGTAAACTGTACACCATATGATTTGCCATAATTTATTGTACATACAATAGAAAGCAAGCGAATTTACGCATGTATTTTATATATAATACGAGTATACATACATACACACACACATATACAATATATATTTTATAATTGTAATTGTAATTTATTATTAGTGCTTATCTCTCGGTTAATTATACTTTTGTAAAAACGGGCTATTCTTTTAATTCGTAATCTTATCATTTATGTATCGTATACCGTATACCTTACTGTATCGTATGGTATCGTATCGTATCGTATTGTTTTTCTACCATCCCAATATAAATACATTAAGTTTGTTCATTTTAGTTTTTAGTTGATTAGGGATTACAGGAAACTCACACTTGTGCACGATTCGAGAACTTGGAGAACAGTATTAATGCCGAGGCAGCGGCAAAAACAAGGACTTACATATATATTTTGAATGGTGAATGAGACTTTCACAATGTCCATCGCTCAAATTGCACGATAAGCATGAAAAATTCAACCTGATGCGTCTTACACGACATGATGACACGCAGCACACAAAATACACACAAAACCCAAAACCCTGTCGCACAAACAGCCTTTCCACCAACTAAGAGACGAGTTACAAATTGTTTTTGACTCAGTATAAAAGAACCAACGTTCAATGCTCAACCCACGTGTCCTCTGGCTGCTCGATTAATTCTTCACTTAGACAAGTTTTAGTTTAAAAAACATTAAGCATATTGTTTACCTTCGAAAAAGAATGATTTTGACTCTTTCTAGGGCTCATGAAGATTCAAAATATTTCTTTTGCCAACAACAACAAGTTATAATTTCCAACAAACGTTTATGTTGAACCAAAACAGACGAAAAAAATCAATGGAAAAACAAAAAAGAGTATGGGGCATACGAGAACAGTAGCATTGAACTAAGTTAATCTTTTGGAATCTAAAATCTTAATAGTTGTAGAACGAAAAACAATTTGTAATTTGAAGGGAAACGCTGGAAGCTTTTATGCCGTTTATAAAATGGCCAAAAGCCAAGGCATTTCGTGGAAAGGCTGGACACACGAACGAGGAGGGGGCACAAACATCAGAAACCATAAACAATTGTAAGTGTTTCGAAAGAACAAAATCGAGGGGAAACTCTATATGCAGCTATATATGTATATGTATAATATATAATAAAAAAGAAAACTTAATTTATTTCTTACTATATAAATATTGTTGTATGTACTAAGTCAGTGACGAAAAACAAAAGAGAACTTCATACAAAACTAAAACTACTTGAATGGAAAAAGAAAACAAAAACGCATATTTATTCGAAAAAAATAAGCAAAGGTTGTGCAAAAAACACATTAAACAAAAGCAACAGAATATTATATTATAAAGAAACAAAACAAAAACAAAAACAAACAAACAAATTAATCTATAAATGGAAATTTGTAAGTATGTAATGTATGTATGTTTGTAATCCATGTATGTACAACATTTAAAACGTTTACGAAACCTACATATGTCAGTGTGAAAAGAAAAACTTTGAAACATCTAAAATATTTGCGCAACTTGACGAACGAAAGAACTAAGATGAAACTAATAACTTAAAGGAAATATACAAAACACGCAGAACAAGAAGTACAAACTGTTAAATATATACTTTACGATTACCTTACCTTACCATGTGTACATATACTGTAATTACTTCGAAAATTGGTAACCTAACCTCTGAATGTTATTGCTGGCCACCACCAATACTCTTCAACTCTCAAATATTTTCCAAACTAACACACAAATCTGTAAGTAGCTCAAATGAAACGAACCGATCCACAAAACGATCGGACCAGGTGTCAACTGTTGCAAAAAAACACACACAAACAATTTATTGAATTATTTTTCTCATATCGAGATTGAAATGCCCTTTGCCAACTTCTCTGTATTTGAAGTTGTGTCATGCTGTCACCACCACCACACCCATAATCCCCATAGTTCTGAATTCATCGACAACGTTTGCCCAATTATCCGCATATTACATACTCATATTTTAAAGAAGAACGAAGTTATGCAGTGATGTTGGTACATATATGTGGTATGTCGAAAAGAGATATGTTAAATGCAAAGGGAAGGTCAAAGTAAAAAATAAACAATATATTTATTCATGTAAATGTATTTGAAAATGTGAACAAACCCGAAAAATACAAACAAATAAAACACACAATTTAATAAACAATGTAAAATACAGTTTTTGTGTGTTTCACTTCAAGATACAAGGCTTTGCCTTTTCATTCTATATCTAACTCAGATCTTACACGAAAACCAGACAAAACAAAGCCAAAACCATGGATGAGCTTATGCATCTGTCTACACAGCCCCAGAAGAGTAGTCAGTCGCCAGAAATCAAGTGCAACGTGAGCTTTGTCAAGTGGGTTAACTTGTGCTTTCAACTCGTATTCTTGAAAGCCACTAACCTGAGCTTCTCCCAGCCCTAGGTTAAATGCGGATGCAGCCAGCCAGCAGCAAGAGAAAGAGATTTCGAGTAAAGCTTCATGCTCCGCAGTGTGCCAAAATCGTTCGCTCATCGAGTTTGGCTACAATTTCGAGGATGTGGAGGACTGGTCGAAGATGAAACAGTGGCCCAAGGATAAGCTGGCCGACATACTGCAGTACATGGTGGAGTCACACCTGAAGACCAGCCTGGTGGTTAAAATCAAGAACTCGCTCTTTAACTGTCACTTGCCGGTGCTGCAGGTGTACTCGCAGTTCTTCATGGACCTGGAAGATACACCGATGATGGTTGTGCTGCCAGAGGACCTGGTAACGCCCAAGGCTTTTAGCATCATTTACAAGTGGATGCTCTGCAGTGAGCCCTGCTTGGAGCGTGCACGCATTATCGAATTGTTCATCGCTGCCTCGTATCTGCGGATCAAACATCTTCTGGCCCATTGTTGGATTTACTTCGACAACTTGCAATTCTTCAATGAGGCCACAGCGTGCATCCTGTATGTGGAGACGCGCTATCACCCATCCCTGGACATTGTCCGCAATGCGATGCTCCCGCGTATCCAGAAGTTTGTGCTGATCTTTGCGGCCACAAGTGACTTTCTGCATCTACCACACAATCACTTGGTTTACTTGCTCAGCTCGAGCAACATCGCTTTGAATACGGAAGTTGAGGTGAGTACATAATAATTAATAACTAGTACATTTAATGGTTACCACTGCAGGTTCTCTATATGGTAATTCGTTGGATGTGTCACGACTGGAGCAATCGACGTTCGTATGCCGTAGAGATTGCGGATTGCATTCGATTCAATTGTATGCCGCTCTGGTTTATGCTTTTCGTGCGCCGCGACGAAACTCATGCACAGCTATTGGAATTTTTGAGCCTGGATGAAATCAACGAGAAGATTACTGATGCCATCACCAACATCACATCGGCCATATACGACGATCAGATCTTTGGGACCAGTTCGGCTCATAAGGACACTCCGCATCAGCGCAACTGGATTCACGACAAATCGTGTGGCTATCATCATCTTATTGGATGCCCCAATACCCGTGAGATCCGATACGAGCACTTTGAGGCCTACATGGGGACGCTGCAGCAGAAGCCTGTTGACTATTGGACCAAATTCGAGTCCATTGAATTGAATGTTGTCGGACCCTGTCACTGCATGAGGGAGGTCTTTTAGTGTTTCATTACAGTTTACAGAAGAGTTAAACCAATAAAATTTACAATTTACAATTTAAATTACGGTTTTGTGCATTCACTTGAGCTACTTTTGCCATTCACAGTGAAACGGCACATATTTAACCAGGTGGCAGCGCTGGCCAAATGTTTATCTGTGTTTCGTCTGCCCACTGCCCACTTTGTTTATTGCAATGGAAAAACTAGAAGCTCTTAAAATATCATCAATGCGGCCACGCAGCAATATACTAGATCGCCCGCTGTCCAAGGGAAAAACGGAGGTATCCCAAAGCATTGTGGCTCTGCTCTTCAGCGAGATTGTCCAGTACTCCCAGAGTCGTGTCTTCACAGTGCCAGAACTGCAGACCAGGTGAGCTTTACTTTTACTTGAATCAATGAATCCACTAACTTTAATATGTTTGCAGGCTCCATGACCTTGGCCAGGATGTGGGCACCCGCATTATCGACTTGTACTTTGTGCGCGAGCGGAGCTCCAAGCGAGAAACCAAACTGACACAAATGCTACTCTTCGTCAAGACGACTGTATGGAAGAATCTGTTTGGCAAGGAGGCGGAGAAGCTGGAGCATGCCAACGATGATGAGCGCACCTACTACATTATAGAGAAGGACCCGCTTGTGAACACATTTATAAGTGTGCCCAAAGACAAGAGCTCCTTGAACTGTGCCAACTTCACGGCTGGAATTGTGGAGGCTGTGCTCACACACTGCGGATTTGTAAGGATTACCAATTATGAATACATTGCACTGTCATTCATTTAACTATTTTGTAGCCCTGCAAGGTCACCGCCCACTGGCACAAGGGCACCACCTACATGGTCAAGTTTGAGGACTTTGTTATAGCCCGCGACAAGCAAATGGAGGAGAAATAGTTGTAGTGCAACAAGCTTATGAATTAATACAATTACATTTAGTTAACAAATGGGTTGTTTTGTGTTTTGTTTAATTTCACTACAAATCCAACATCACCAGATAGATAACTTAAATAAACTTGAACTGGCGATCCTTGTAGGCCACCTGCCCGGTTCGGTATTTCTCCTCGCGACCGTCGCGTTCGCTCTTCAGAGCCCAAGCGTAAATGGCAATGGGCAGTACGACGGCAAAGAGACCAGTGCGGAAAGACTTCCCGGTTGGTTTGAAGTGCTCGTAGTTGGACACACGCATTGCCTGGAAGCGGGCTAGACCGGCATCGAACTGCAAAGCGAGGAAATTCGTAATATTTATTATAGACTGATGACATAACCATTGAAAGGAGATTGTTTTCTACATACCACAGTGCCGCCTTCGCCCGTGGCGTGGCGGAAGGGATTCGAGCTCTGTTTCAAATACTCATTGCGCAGCTTTAGAGTGTGCTCGTGCTTGCGGCGGATGAATCCCTCCTCTTCCTTGGTTAAAACCATTTTATTTTGTTATTTATGTTGCAAACTCAATTTTTAGCTGCAACAGCTGTGACCGCGAAATTATCGATAAAATATACCGTCAAACCATCAAAAATATACCAAGTATACCTTCTCATTTCAAAAATATTCCGTAATCTTAAATCATATTCCTCGATTTTGATGTTCTATTTGATATTACCAGCTTGCCATGACTTTAAACACTGAAACAATACTTCAATCCGATTGAAGAATCTATTTGACTTATTTTAAACACTTGTGATTTAGCTGCAACAGCTGTGAGACAATCTATCGTGCCTCTGATTCTATCGCATAAGGCGAAACGCTGTCAAATTACTCGATATATCGAAGCTAATTAGATCGTAAAGATGGCGTCTTTTTTTGTCATAATCAAACATGTAATAAGCTTCACAAATTGCCCATTAAATCAATTAATATAATGCGAGCATCTTATATTAATTTTGTCACAATTTTACTTCAGTGGCAATGAGAATTTTATTTTTTGGAATGGCAAACGCTTGCAATGGCTTCTAGAAACGTCCGTTTTCCTGGAAACGTTTACGTTCTTGCTCACGAAAAGCGCGTTTGGCTGAAGGGGTATTGCCCTGCGGGTTTATGATTACGAATTTTTTGGCCATATTGGCTTTGGCATCGTAGGTTCCTACCTCCGGCTCGTCGTCCCAATTCTCAGTGGACTCGATCTCCCATTTTTTTGTTTGATTAGTGGAGACATGCGGAACATAGGACGAGCGATGTGGACAATCTTTGACATGAGCCTAGTCGAAATGGAAGCAAAGCGATATATTCAAATTTTAATTGATTAACAACAAAAAGTCTCAAAGCTTACCTCCGTTTTATTTTTAGCGCCCTGGTTCATTACAGTGCAAGGGCAGTGAGCCTTCTCGGAGCAGTGACTTGACTCAACGTCCGGCTTTTTGTCCGGTTTTATAAAACGCTCAAACCCTGAACGGTTTGGACAGTTCGCGGCATGATTCTAGTAGAAATGAAGGCTTTATTTATTCATTGTTTAGTTCAGTGACAAAAGGTTTACCTTCATTTCGTTAGGATAAATCAGATGCGTCACGTTAAAGGGACAACGGACCTTCTTGGAGTTGGTATTATTTCGGGAGCAACGGACCATGTGTACGGTCATGCGCCTGCGCAAAATAGTATGACTCTTGTCGTAAGGACATATAAGGTAGTCTCCATTATTTTCCATATTCGCCATATTAAAAGTAATTTTTACGCTTTACTTCTTGGCAGCTTCCGATTTTGTATGACAGGTCTGCCACCGGCTTCAGATTTTTCTTTTAGAAATCGGTACTAGGTATCGATATTAGCTGCTTGCCGGTTGGCGCTACCCTATATCGATATCAGCTAACATCGTGACCCTTTACGGTATATAATTCATTTTTTCGATATATTTTGACATCGAAACTTAACTCAATTTAGATTTACGGTGTGTCTGTAAATAAAGGTGCATTTAATCAATTATATCAATCTGTTCACTTTTAAGGCATATTAAAGTAGTTTTCAAAAAATATAGACGTTACCGCCCCATTATTTCCATCATCGCATAAAAATATTGATATTTTTTATACTTGCTGCTGGTACCACTAACATATTTGAGTGTCAGGCGGTATATTTGATCGATAAATTCGCGGTCACACTATCAACAAAACACCGACAAATTAATGTAAAAAAACTATTAACTAAGGTTAATTGAAGCTTAAAAAGCGAAGTATGGCGATTAACAGTCATGGCGGCTCCATAGTGGCAGTTCGTAGTGCTCCGTAGAAGCAATTCCACTACGGTTACATGGCGGTACAACATTTTAGAATGAAAGCAACATCCAAAAGACAATTTATAAATTTCATGAATATTATCTGCGCATCCTGAAAGTATGCTACACTTATTTGTTTCCTGCTCATCTTCACCTGCGCCCTAATCCGAATCGGTCTCACTCTCATATTGGAAATAGGCACTCTGGTTGAAATAATATGAGCTTCTGATCGCAGCCCAAGTGGGACCCGCCAGACTTCTCTATCAAATACTTACACTCCAGCTGGACTGCAGTTCCTCATATTCGTGAAAAGGTAGGTCTCCGGTATCTGTTGGTCACACTGATACCTAACCTCCATGCGCCATCATATTCTCCCGCTCTTCCCTACTGCGCATGTCCGGCAAAGTGTAATGCGCAGATCTCGTGTCCCTGTATTGTGTCTTGCTTAAAGCCGTAATTTGAACTTGATATGGATTTATCCACACTGAAATCAGAAACTACAAAAAGCATTTTACATTACATTTCATTTTACATTACATACATAAGTGTGTAGCTGCCATGGATACGTCTGGTCTGGTAGGCTCCTTTTGTTTTTTGTATCTGTAAGTTGGGTTTTGGTGTTTTTTTTTGCTTTGCCGCAAAGTCTGCTGCTTCGTTGGTGTTTTTCCACCCCCGACAACACAGGGTGATACATACACAGACTCCGGCACTAACCCCATTACCCTGTCCGCCACACTCCCCCATGGCGCATGTCCTGTAAAGTTTTCTGCGCATATGTATCTTGCATAGCGTTTTCTCATTATTTACAAGAAAAACACGTGCATCCCAGGAGGAGTCATTTGCAGACAGGTGAGTCAGGAGACAGGTCTATAAATTGACCTGCCATTTCGTAGGGATAGAGCCTCACAAGGTGCACAAATCAATGAGGCAGCCATTGCGCAGGACAATTGGAGTTGAGAGAGAGAGTGTGGTGATTGCAGTGCGCATGTGGCTGCTTCGTTGGGTGGTAATGCACTTGGCTTAGCCTCTTCCCTGTCCAGTGGCCCGGGGGGTGTGGAGGGCTGTTAGGGGTTGCTTTCGATGGTTGCCCGCGGAGTTGCGCAGTGGCTTCCCTTTCGTTTTCACTGGCAGACGCTTTGCAGTGGACACGACAACCGAACAGAGGGAGGCAGAGCCTCGCTTGAATTAGTTGTCAGACGCTGCGGAAATATTGATTTTCGCGTTGCTAAAAAGTGCATTTAATTGTCCAACAGCCCAACAGGATGAGTCTCAAGTCCAGTGCCCGCATCAAGAAGCGCCGCTCCGACGCGGCGGCTGCTACATTTTCAAGTGCAGCAGCAGCTCCAGCACCAGCTCCAGCGACCGGGAATGGCACTGCGAATGGGAATGGAAGTGGTGGCAATACCAGTGGTGGCAGTGGCAGTGGCAATAGTAATGGTAACGGCAATGGCAGCACTGTTCCACCCACAAGCAATTACAACTGCAACCAGAGCCTGTGCAGCGCCGAGAAGCACAAGAAGCACAGCTACGCGGGCCGCAATCCCAACTTCGACACGGACGAGACGAAGCTGCTGATTCAGCTGTGGGGCGATCCCAAGCTGCAGCGCACCCTCATCACCACGCACAAGAAGCACGCCGTGATCTGCCAGCTGGCGGCCAAGATGCAGGAGTACGGCTACCATCGCTCGCCGGAGGAGATAACCACGCGCATCAAGAACCTCAAGTGTTTCTACAATCGTCTCAAGAAGGACAAGGAGTGCGGCGCCACCTCCGACTCGGAGCCCAGCTGGAAGCATTTCGCCGAAATGGACGCCATCATGACGCGGCCCATCTTCAGTGTGCGGCCCAATGAGGTGCCAGCCCCATCGCTCAAGTATCAACTGGAGCAGGCCCTGGAGGAGCATGCGGAGCAGCGCAGCCGTCGACTGGCAAACGGCGAGGAGTTGTCCGAGAGCGACAACGAGGAGGACGACATGCTGCTCTCCTCGCTGGTGTCCAAAGGCAAGCGGGACACGCCCCGCAAGGAAGTGGAGGCCGCCTGCCTTGGGGTGGACACGGACTTAAATGAGGAGACCCTGGATCCGGTTGCCTTCAAGCGACGCAAACACTCAACCGAGCCGGATGTGGACATCGGTAGTGCGGTCTTGGCTTCTCCTAGCATAAAGACTGAGCCCGGCCAGGAGCCGGTAACTGCTTCGGCAGCTGGACCGGCGGAGTCTGAGCATGAGGAGGAGGAGGAGGACGACGACGATGACTGCATGCTGCTGCCCCAGACCAAGGAGGAGCCCATCGATGTGGATGCTGGCGATGATTCGCCCAGCGAGAAGTCCCCCAGTCCCGTCATGTCCACACTGGCGAATATATTGCAGCGGCCGAGGAACCCTGCGGCGAATCTCCAAATGTCCTACACGACAGGCAATGTCATCATCTCTGCCAGCGGCAGCACATCCACCAGCTGCTCGGTGCCCATCCAAAGCACCAGCACCAGCACACTATGCGGCAGCTCGGGCATGCTGCAGCCGGGAAAGATCTCTCTGGTGCCCACAAACTTCCTGATGCAGTCCAAGCTGCCAGCCGCTGTGGGACCCAGTCCCGTCCCAGCCAACGGATCTGCGCCGCAGCTGCAGCTGCTGCAGAGCGCCATCAATCAGGGTGCCCGTCTGATGATCAGCGGATCGGCCTCGGCCCCGGCACAGCCAAGCAATGCCGGGCTGGTGGCCACGGCACCCGGCGGCGTCAAGTTTGTTCTCGTGAATACCGAGCAGGCCAAGGCAGCGGCAGCCGTAGCTGCTGTGGGTAAATCAGCAGCAACGCTGCCCCTGGCCACCGCCCAGGCTCAGGCCATAGCACAGCAGCAGCAGCAACAACAGCAACAACAACAACAACAGCAGCAGCAGCAGCAACAGCAACAGAAGCTGCAACAGCAAAACTTGCAGCAGGAGCAGCAGCTTCAACAGCGGCAGCAGCGACTGAAGGAGAAGAAAATTCAACAGGAGAAGGACGAGAATCGCCGTGAGCGGCAGCGAGAGGAATCGCAGTCCAGGCGACACATGACAAGTCAGTATAACAAATAGTTCAATCCCTTCGTTTCAGCTAAACATTCCACATTGCAGCTATGCGAATCCTGCTGCGGCAGCTGCTGAATTCCCAGAACGAGGCAAATGAGATTCAGCACAATCGCCTGTCGTTGGAGCGCGAGCGTCTGGACTGGGAGCGCTCGATGGGCGATCGGCTGTTGACGCTGCTACCGAATCTGGTGCAGCCTGCCGCTGCGGCGACTCCATCAACTGCTGCTCAGCGCCTGCAGCCGCCCAAGCTGCTGTTCACCACAGCACTGCCCATGGGCAATGGTACCGTCACCATGCCTCACATACTCACAACCAACTCCTTGCCAAAGGTGATTACGGCTCCATCCTCCACGCCGGTTAGCTGCAGTACCAGTGCCAGCAGCAGCGGTGTCGCGGCAGGAACGGCAGCAAAGCCAGCGGGCGACGGGGATGTTCAATTAGTCACGCCTAAGCAGGAGAAGGAGGGCTGATGGATGGGCTCATTGATATTGTAGAAGCAATCTCCGACTTCAAGAAACGATGATATTACATTAAAAGTCCATATCCGATCTAAAATGTAGTTTACTCTAACAGTAAGACGTCTTATAATAAAGCTTGAACTAATAACTGATTCGAGCTGCTGCCGCTGCAGCTCCTGCTCCTGTTCCCCTTTCCTAGCGTACGTTGAGCCGCTCCATGTCGCGGATCTCCATTATATCTGTTTTGAGGCGCTGCTTGACAATCTCGCGCCAAATTGCCTCACGATCCCGATTGTCCGTCACGCCCATGCGCTGCAGCGAGGTGTCTGTGATGCGCAGCAGTGCTCGTCCCGTGATGTCGTGCTGGAATCAAACAAAACAAGGACCAAGGATCAGTAGGCAGACACCGGAATGCCAAGCGAAAATATCAATTTGTAGCCTTCACAACCTTGAAAATATGGCAGCGGTGCTACAGAAACACAACGAGGAGGAGAAAAAGGACAAGCCTTGGTAAGTCCCTAAAGAGGGAACCTTGTGTTTACCTGGATAAAAAGCTGGTCGTATTGCGAGTATTCGCCACAGTGGCGTCGATACCATTTTAGAACGTCGCTTACCGCCCACAGGTAAACGGCTCTGGGGCGCGTTGTCTTTGTCCGCGTTTTGTTTTGTGTGGAATTGATTGTTTCTTCGCCTGGCATTGTTTAATGCATTTATTTAATGTTGAATTCAATATTTGTTTAATGTTTGGTTCAGTGTGACCGCGAATTTATCGATCAAATATACCGCGCGACCCTCAAAAATATACCAAAACTAACAAGAATAGCATAAGCACGTTACGTGAGTGTGCATGGTATGTCAAGTGTAGGCATGTTGCCAATTCTAATTTGTGCGCGTTCTAATTTCGGAGAATTCTATCCTGTTGCTAAACGGCCAAGTATACACGTTCACACTTGAAAATACCAACAGTTTTAGTAAATACCAACATTCTGTGATTTTCCAACACTTGCTGCTACAGCCAGGGATACGAGAGTTTGCAATTAGTATTTTTAGAATATTAAGAACTATTTTTGAGGGTCAGGCGGTATCATAGTAAAATCCACGGTCATACTGGCCAATCGTGACTGGCGCTTAATAACAACGACAAAAAGGTGAAAAAGTCCGATTTAATCACCTTGGTACGCATTAAACACAAAGTATATATACAAAAACAAAGAGAAAAGAGGCATACGTATAGTGCAGTAGTTGAAACACAGTTTGCTGTTTGATTGCTGACAAAATTTTCTGGTTAATTCGTGCGTTGTCCATATTCCAAGTCGCAAGATGGCCGGAGCTACAATTTTTGAGCGTGCACAGGCAAATATGTCCAGTGTGAATCGCGAAGAAGACAGCTCGCTGCTGAATAAAATAGTGCGTGACCAGGAGAGTGCTGAGAACGATGAAGAACGCATCCGCATCAAGGAGCAGGGCATCATGCAGCAGGGCGAGCTCTACAAACAGGAGGGGAAAGCCAAAGAGTTGGCCGACCTTATCAAAGTGACGCGTCCGTTCTTGAGCTCGATTAGCAAGGCGAAGGCAGCAAAGTTGGTGCGCTCTTTGGTGGACATGTTCCTGGACATGGATGCTGGCACTGGAATAGAGGTGAGTGGAGGGTTTCTTTACTTAAACTTCATTGCATTTACGCAATATATCATTTTCCCGAAGGTGCAACTTTGCAAAGACTGCATTGAGTGGGCCAAGCAGGAGAAGCGCACCTTCCTGCGGCAATCGCTGGAGGCCCGTCTGATTGCTTTGTACTTCGACACCGCATTGTACACAGAGGCTCTGGCATTGGGCTCGCAGCTGCTGAAGGAGCTCAAAAAGCTGGATGACAAAAACTTGCTGGTGGAGGTTCAGCTGCTGGAGAGCAAAACCTACCATGCATTGAGTAATTTGCCCAAGGCCAGGGCTGCCCTCACCTCGGCCCGTACCACGGCCAATGCCATCTACTGTCCCCCCAAGGTGCAGGGAGCCCTCGATCTCCAGTCGGGCATCCTGCATGCGGCCGATGAGCGTGACTTCAAAACCGCCTTCTCCTATTTTTACGAGGCCTTCGAAGGCTTCGACAGCGTGGACAGCGTCAAGGCTTTGACCTCTTTAAAGTACATGTTGCTGTGCAAGATTATGCTGGGACACTCCGATGATGTAAATCAGATTGTCAGCGGCAAGCTGGTAAGCCAATTGAGTTGAAAAATATCTGCCATTAATACTTAAATAAATGTTCTTGCTTGAACCAGGCCATTACATACTCGGGACGCGATGTGGATGCCATGAAATCGGTGGCAGAGGCTTCACACAAACGCTCCCTCGCAGACTTCCAGAACGCCCTCAAGGAGTACAAAAAGGAACTGGCCGAGGATGTGATTGTGCAGGCGCATTTGGGCACGCTCTATGACACCATGCTGGAGCAGAACTTGTGCCGCATCATTGAGCCCTACTCCCGTGTGCAGGTGGCCCACGTCGCCGAGAGCATTCATCTGCCCATGGCCCAGGTGGAGAAGAAGCTGTCGCAAATGATACTCGACAAGAAGTTCAGTGGCATTCTCGATCAGGGCGAGGGCGTGCTGATTGTGTTCGAGGAGACGGCCGTGGACAAGACCTACGAGCGGGTGCTGGAGACCATTCAGAGTATGGGCAAGGTGGTGGACACACTCTATCAGAAGGCCAAGAAGCTTTCGTAAGCTGGCTGGCTGGCAGGCTGGCAGTGGCGACATAATTCAGATTCAACATGATATCAGCATAACTAGCAGACATTTCATAGTTTTTCTTCTTTGGTTTTTTCTTTTTCTGTTACCAAAAATTAACAATTCATTTCTGTTTCTGCGCAAACAATACAACAACAAATCCAACAACCAATTGGCCACAATAGCAACAGGAACCCAAATCTCCAACCAGAAAACGTAAAGCGGAAACCATCAAGTAACATAAGACAAATTAATTAATCATTTGTATTGGGATCGAATTGTTTGCGCGCGTGCGGTATGCTAAGCAAAAATATTCAATTAACTACTTAATAAATCAAATCTAAAAGGCAGCTCGAAAAACATGTCAAAAATATGTATCCAGAAGCTGATTATATCTCTGCTGCGCCAAAAAGGGTCCTCTAAGGCCCTACACATTGCCATTTCAGATATTTTAAAACGCTTTTCTTTTAATCTTATTATTTTAATAAATAAATAACTGGATGATAATGTAGGTCAGCGGCAGCTCCTAACCGAAGTGATGTGTCAGACCCAGACCAGCGCCAAAGTCAGTCTTCTGATTGGCGAATGGGCCACTCAACCACTTGTTGGCCGATCCTGACAGATCCAAGTGCGTGTTACGATCGGCCGACGACCAAAGGTTGGCGCGTGCCTCGGCGCCCAACTGACGGCCAATGCCGGGGAAATTGCTGTGCGTCAGACTGGCGCCATGACCATTGACGTGAGAGTAGTCCAGGGCGGCGCCATTGCGTTGGAATTCGAAGCCATTGGCCAGCTTGTTCTGCGATGCGAATGCCTTGGCATCCAGATTGTGTACGCCGTTGTTGAACAGATTGGCATGCACCTCCTGCTGGAAGACGTCCTTAACGCCGGGTGTATGGGTCTTGGTCAAAGAGGCACCATGTCCATGGCTGTAAATAAGGAGAGAATTTCTCTTTAGTGGCAGTTCAGCTGCTACTTTATTCTGCTGATCTACTCACTTGTTGTAGGCCACAGTTCCACCTGTGGTGACTGGACCCGATTTCGTGTTGCCGGCAGCAAAGAGCTGACCCACCACATTGTGGTCGGGAGTGCCAATGCCTTTGCTAAGATCCAGACGAGCATCGGAGCCACCAGCCGGATTGGAGGCCAAAGAACCGCCCAGAACCTGCCGGCGAGCACGCATCAGCACTGGTCGAGATGTCGGAGGTGGATGGTACGGCAAAGTCTGGTAATACTGAGGCACTGCCTCGGCTATGGCTGCCAGGGCAATGAAGGCCACGATAAGAATGCTTCCCTTCTGCATGTTGTATTCTGTTGTGTTGTGAGTTGGAACGAACGAACGCTAACTGATGCCTGATCGTGGCTCACCTTTTGCTTTTATAGCGAAACAATCTTCAAAACGCGAGTGGGGAATCACTCGTCTTGTGATTCACAAGACTCATCTGTTTGCTTCTGCCGCATCTGTCTTATCAGCTAGAAATTCCCCGCCTCAGTTCTCTTCGGTGATTTACTTTTGCATATTATATTCTTTCTGCGACTTGCTCTGACCTCTCCATGGGTCACACCTCCTCCACTCCTGCAGCCTGTTTGCATCATTGACGCCACTTGTTGCTGCCTTTGTTGGTGGATTTTAGCCCCCAGGCTGGGCCGACTTGACAGCTTCAAGTGAATGCCTTTGTGGGTTTAATGGAGAAGCGCTTCAACTTGTGCAGGACAGACTCTGACAGTTATAAGTGATTTCATATGACATTCCACACTTAATGTTCCGCTTTATCAATATAACTCTTATCGTGGGTGGTGGGTGGTGGGTGTTGGGTGGTTCGTTTCATAATGAGTGAAAGAGAGTGCTAGGACTCGCACTCGCTTGAGTGAAGTTTCAGCCAAGTCCTAATTGAATTCTGTGCGCAGGACCAGGCTGAAAGGAAGCCAGCCGAGAGTGCGGCGAGGCAAACTTTGACGCTTTGGATGTCAACGAAAAGCTTGCACTGAGAAAAATCATTTGACTAATGGCAGATGTTCGCAATGGAAAGGAGTACACACAATTGGGATACTGGGGGATACATTTCTAAAGTTTTTGCAGTGGAAAATTCGGGCATCCGCATTGATCTCTCACTTTCAATTGTGATTTGCTTTGACCCTCAGGCGCGACATTCTGCGGGCCTGAGCATCCACTGCACAGCACTTATCAGCGCCTAAGTTTCTAGAATCTTTGCCTTTTGAGAGATAACAATATAAAATCCCCTAGAAATTTGTTTATACTCTTTTATTTATATATGTAATTGTTTTTTGCAAACATTTGGGGGTACAATTTATTCAAACAAACCCAAAATTAGTATAAACAAATGCCATGTTGGGCTTTCCCTCTGGAGATTGCGAGCCTACCATCAAGCCGCTAGAATTGAGGGACTCTTGGCAGCGACAGCTGGCTGGATCAGTTCCAAATGATCGGCGATGGCCAATGCTTCACGGCGCACTCGTATGGGGCGTGGATGGGAGGTGGGGCGTGGATTGTTGGGGCGCGGCTTGGCAGGGCTGGCAGTGGCCAGGGCCCAAATGCAGGCGAGCAGCAGGAACACAAGGCTGAACTTCATTTCGGTTGGTCTGAACAGATCGAACTGAATGCCTGATCGATGGATGTGATTCCACCTTATATAGCGATGCGACCTAAAAGTTTATCAGCGAAAATTGCGTCTCATATAGATCGATCATGTAGACGAGATAGGGATCTGGTAAGCAAATCAATTCAGTAATCGATTCTCTGTAGTTCTCTTGAGTGATTTTCCAACAGGTACTTTCTGTACCATTTTCAAACTCTTCTAATTTTGGCGCCTGGCTGTCACTTTCGCTTGGGTTCTGTCGCTCTCTCTCTGTTTGAGGTCCTTCCTGTGTGGAACGCCAAATAAAATCTCATTAGACGGACACACACACAAACTCACACTCATACGCACCAGAGACCGAAACGAAACGCGCTTGAGCGAGCTTTCCCGCTTTGAGCGCCACATTTTCTTTTTGGGGGGCGGCTCTTTTGGAAAATTCTTGGCCAGCTCGTCAAACGTTCGTGTAGAGGCCAGACGCGAGGAAAACTCTGCTTATCGATTACGCACGTAACACACACATTTCCCCCCCGAAGCGAAAGGCCAGTGTCGTCGTTTAAAAGTTACAAACAATTAAAACCGTATTTTGGGTGTGTAAATCAATGATATCTACTTTCATTAAAGACCCCTACAAATTTACATAACAATAATATGTGGAACAAAGCTCATTTCAAGTGTCTCCGTGTCCGTGTCCGTGTCCGTCTCTGGCTTTGGCCTTCAAAGAAGTGTGCAAAAATCGTATATATAAAAAGAGATACATACGAGTATATAGACAGAGATACATTCTCACGCGAGTGCCATAGAATATAGAGGACAGATTTGGAAATATAATCAGATCCCTTCTAAGTTTTTGTATAAGTGACCACGGATTCTTAAACTACGCTTTAAACATGTACAAAAAAGTTTATTTTTAGAATGTGACTTTACATATTTATGCTTTGAATCGAAGAGATTTTGATAAATTTCATTGCATGATTATTGACATCATTTTGCATCAGATTATGTGCGCATCAAAGCCCCTTTCTTTACAAGTGCTGGCTTACATATGTACATATGTATGTACATATTTATGTATGCATTGTACATAGAGCAACAACAAGTCTGTTCTATATATGGATTATGGCAGATACATATGTTTGTATACATGTTCCATGTACACCATTTACCCACATTTGCAGCGTGCCAAGTGAACGAAAAGAAATTGAATAGAAATTACTCACTCACGCCTCGGTAGCAGGAAAAGCTCAAAGCTAATGCAATCCACTCAACTCAATTGAGCTCTCTCTCTCTCTCTGTCTCTTGGAAGTGGGAGAGCGTGGGTTTGTTTAGCTTTCGCGAGGTGTCAACCTGTGCACGTTGCGTTTTGCCCCGGCACTGGTTGAGCACATATTTAGGGTAACAATCGTGGAGGTAGAGAATAAACAGGCACGTTTTCTACAGTCTACAGATAAAAACCGTTAGAATTTCACCCGTTGAAAATGAGCTGCGGGTGAAACACGTCTCGTGTAGCAGCAGCTTTAGTCATGCTATGAGTCTCTCTCACTCGCTTGAGGCTCTCGCTCAAAAGCGAACTAGAGTGGGTAATGGAAATGTCAAAAGGAAGCAGTTGACAATTTTGTAATTACAGACATCTCTTGCATACAAAGATGAGGCCGGCGGAACATGAGTTGTTTCCGTTTTAGTTCCTGTAATCACAAAATGGACAGAGCGAGACCCTGATTACACTGCTCAACAAAGTAGAGTGTTAGAATGGTATTTTAATTTTGTATCAGCCAAGTGTATCCATACACAATATGTACCCGTGAGATTGTAATCTGCACATCAAGGCCCTTACTTTGTTCACCAGTGTAAATTATATGCAAATGATTCCACGCTGTGTGCGCGTGGCTTTCTGCTAGGGTTTTGGCAAGAACAAAACGATTGACATCCTCCATTGTATTCTGTATTCCACAGCTGCCGAATGATAATGAAGGTGACGATGAGACTGTAAGTGGGCGACAAAAGAAACGAAAGACACCCACTGGGAAGAAGGAAGTGAAAGCCAAATAATCAACAGAGAGAACGGCAAGCAAGCGGTCGAACGGGGAGGAAAGAGAGAGACAGAGAGAGAGAGCGAGCGAGCGAGGAGTCCAAGCAACTAAACCATAATGAATCCCTACAATGCCGGAGGAGGAGGCGCACCCAATCCCTTTGGCGCGCCAGCAGCGGCAGTACCTGCCTACGGCCAGCAGGGTGCGGGCTATGGCTATGAACAGCAGCAGCAGCCAACAGGTGGCTACGACCAGGGCAACTACGGGGAGCAGCAGCAGCAGACGGCAGCCGGATACGGTCCGGCCGGTGCCAGGCCTCGCGTTGATGTTGAGGCCACCGGCGAGGTGGATCCGAATTTGTATGTACACCCTGCCATCAGAGATGTGTTTCGGGAGATACTGAAGATTTTTGCTTTTGCAGATATCCGGAGGCCAAGGAATCAACGCACAAAATTCGCGGCCATTCGGACATCCTGGAAATGTTCTTTGGCGTGAGCACCGAACGGGAGTTGATCCCGGTGAAGAGCTTCTACTTTTTCTTCTATGCCGCCTTCGGGTCGCTCTTCCCCCTCATGGGCGTGTACTTCAAGCAGATGGGCATGAATCCGGGCCAGTGCGGCATCCTGGTGGGCATGCGGCCGTTCGTTGAGTTCCTCTCGGCCCCCTTCTGGGGCTCCTATGCAGATCGCTGCAGGCAGGGCAAGAAGCTACTGCTGTGCTCGCTGGCCTGCTGGGTGCTCTTCACCATCCCGCTGAGCTTCATCCGCCCGGAAGCCATCAACTGTATCGAGCGCCGCAATGCCACGGACTTTGTGCTGACCTACACGCGCACCAAGCGCGATCTCTCGGCCATGTACGATTGGGATCAAGGTAGGTGCCTCTTATGCCAGTCTCGTGGATTCTGCAATATCAAAACTGCATTTTAAGTATATGTGCGATAATAATATCGATTGATTTCCCATAGATCAGGGCACTATGCCCGCGGAGGAGGCTCTGGAGGAGGCTGAGGCTGCTCACAGTCGGAGCAAGAGATCGCTGCTGTTGCCACGTATCGACGCAGGCATCTCGCCGGTTCACATAAACTTTGTGAGCAACTACGACGACAAGTACCATCGTGACTATGTGACGCCCATTTTCAGTTCGATGGTCTACAGGACGCCGGTGGGGACAGAGACAGAGCGAAGCAGTCTTCCACGATGTTTACTCACCTATTGATCTTCCTTCTTTTAGGATATCCAAAAAGCATTCTTCCTGCTGCTGCTGGTCATCCTCATTGGGGAGTTCTTCAGTGCTCCGGCCATTACGCTGGCTGACTCGGCGGTGATCACGCTGCTGGGCGAGGATGCGGACAAGTACGGACATCAGCGGATGTTCGGCTCACTGGGCTGGGGCATCTCCATGTTCCTGGTGGGCATTGTCCTCGATCACTCCACGTCGTTCTCCAACCATCCGTGCGGGGCGGGCCACAAGGAGAAGAACTACAACATCTGCTTCTCCATCTTCTCCGTGCTGATGACCTGCGCCATCATCTCCGCCTCGAAGATCACCTTCAAGTACGACCCGCTGGACGAGCAGCAGCAGCAGGCCTCCGCACAGTTTGTGGACCCCAACAAGAAGGCCGAGGAGGAGTCGATGAACCAGCTGGCCGCCCAGCTCAATCTACCATCACTGGCAGTGGGTAGCGGCAGCGCCGCCTCAGGGGGCGCCAGTAGTTTCCCGGCCGGCGGCCATCAGCCCCAGCCGCACATCGGGGCCGAGTCCAAGGTGTTCGCACAGACGGCCAAGGAGCTGCCCGAGTGGATGACGGTGCTCACGCACTTCAAGGACGTGAAGACGGCCTCGTTTCTGTTCGTTGCCTGGTTCATGGGCTTCGGCATTGGCCTGATCTTCACCTTTCTGTTCTGGCATCTGCAGGACTATGGTGGCACGCCCACACTCTTCGGCGTGGCTTCCGTGATCAATCACGTGTCCGAGATCTTTGCCTACTTCTTCAGCTTCCGCCTGATCACTCAGATCGGTCACGTCAAGGTCCTTTGCCTGGGCCTAATCGGCAATGTCCTGCGATTCTTGTACATCTCGTACCTGACCAATCCCTGGATGGTGCTCCCCTTCGAGCTGATGCAGGGCATCACCCATGCCGCCGTCTGGGCCGCCTGCTGCTCGTACATTGCCCACAATACGCCAAAGCATCTGCGGGCCTCCGGCCAGGGCGTACTCCAGGGCATCCACCATGGGCTCGGTCGCGGCTGTGGCGCCATTATTGGGGGAATGTTCGTCACCTACTACGGTACTACTGCTACCTTCCGTTGGTATGGTATTGCCTGCCTACTGGTGCTTGGCCTCTTCATCTTCGTCAACTTCTATCGCAAGGAGCAGGGCTTCATCTCGGACATTCCGGTCACCGAGGATCCGCATCAGGTGAGCCCACATGAATCCCTAACCTAATGCCTGAACTACTAACTCTCATTCTATAATTCCACTAGGTGGCCGAGGAAACCTCGCATCTGGCACCGCATGGGGTGCCCAGCAATCCTATACCACGCGCCCTGTCCAACTCCCGTCTCAATGAGATGAATCCCAATGGCGGACCCTACGGCACCTATCAGACCACTGGCGGCAATCTGGACATACCCGGCGCCAATCCGCACAATCCATTCGCGCAGTAAGGAGCTTCTCCGCGCATCCTCCCATACAGACATTCTCACAGTCTCACTCATGCAATCCGAAAATGAATGAACGAAAACGATAAAAAGAACAGCAACAAAAAATATAACCGCAAACATATCTTGGACATTGGCCTGCAATATAAATTGCATAACGCATAACGCTTTATTTTGATTTGTTGTGCAATCAATATACGATCTGCAAATAGCATAGCATAGCATACAATATACAAAACTCGACATACATACACATATATATATTTTATATAGGAAATACTATATACGCAGGGCAGGAAGGCACATCCACATCCGCATAGGGTTTAAATGTTGAATGATTTACAGTTTCAGACACTTTACATAATTTTCATTCAGTATTTTGCAAGACATTTAGGCACATTTTGAATGATTGTGTTATCTTTTCTTGTTTAACTAACAATAGGTCACATTTTAGATGAATTATAACTATTTATTGTCACAGTGATTACAGTTGATAAAGCAGATGGAACGAATTTTCGCATAGCTGCTAGCAATACAAATACATAAGGAATATAAATACATACATACCTACAATATATAGAAGAAAATACTGTGCAATCTATAATATTTATAGGCCTTTTATAACTAATTTGCAACGCACTGGAAGCTCTAGCCGCCTCCAACCAGTGCAACGTTTTTAGTTGGGCGATCATCAATCAAATCACCCATGGAATCACACAAATCACACATAAAGTACCTATAAATCGTATAACACAAAAAAAATAAAAAAACAAAGATGCGAGGCTAGCTAACACTTAAATAACCAAAATTAATTCCATAAATCCATAAAGGCATATTTACTAAATACAAAGTGTAGCGGAATTAAAAGATCATTAAACTAAAAGAAGACATAAAATAAACAACCCAAAAAGTTAAACTAAAAAAAGTAAGCAAAGTAGAGATCAAATAAAGGGAAACAAAGTACTAGAAACAGAAATGTTGTAACGAATGATATTATGAAAAGTCCGCCTCATTGCAATCAACAGTTGATTATTTTAATTTTTACACACAACAATTGTAGAATG
Source organism: Drosophila subobscura (assembly GCF_008121235.1). Lineage (NCBI taxonomy): Eukaryota > Metazoa > Arthropoda > Insecta > Diptera > Drosophilidae > Drosophila > Drosophila subobscura. The sequence goes on from NC_048531.1 coordinate 5,422,282, forward strand.
GAATGTGTGGGAGACGTAAATACATATTTTGACATACATACCTATGAATATAATTTATGAATAAAATATATAATATATGTACTATATGTATAGTATATGGGAAGTTGACGCACCAAAATCGATGAGGAAGAAAAACTACACTGTATCTGTACCTAGGAGATATTTTTACTGATTTCACCATATGTATATTTACAATATATAACTAGCAGAATTCTCTATCGATATAGTACATAAAAGATATTGTTATTTTCGAGTTATGATTATTATATTATAAAGATAACAATGCTAGTTCTTGTGTACAGGCACCAACCACATTTTTGGGGTAAATAAACTTTATTATTATGCATAATGTACAATGGCACTCGCGTTATGTTTGTTGAGCTGATATTTAACTAAACCTTTCTATATATATATATGTATACCTATATACATACCTATACTATACTCTACTATGCATACACACATACCGATCACGAAATCGAACCGAACAAATACAAGAAATCAAGTAATTACGAGTATGTATATTTAATAAACGTTTAACAACCGAGTGAAGAAAATAAATAAAATAAAACAACAACAAAAACTGTCACAGCTGTGTTTGCTCCTACTATCCAGTCCGATTCTGCTCCAGATTTTCACCCACGAATATAAATAAATCTGAAATATCGTTTCACAGATCATTCATTATGCGGTTCGCGCTGGGTATAGTTTTTAGCTTGGGGCTTTGGCTGGCTGTTCAAGGAAATCGGATGGTCCTGGGGCTCCCCAAGCCTCCAGCAGCAGCCTTAACATATCCTGTCGATTCACTTTGGCAAGCTCCAAGACCAACACTACCCACCAGAAGGCCTTTAGTTCAACAGAAAACAACAAGACGTTTGCCAAATACCCAAAGACCTCAACCGGGGAGTACATCTAGAAGAGTAGCCACCACAAGACGAATGATTACCACAATCAGAACCACAAGATCTGCAACGATAAGGACAACGCGGACTTTCCTGATTTGGTCGCGAATACCCACAAAACTCTTACCGACGAGGCCAAATGTACGACCTACAATCCGTCCCACATTATGGACCAGATTACCGATCCCTCCAACGTTTCCAAGAGTGGTTCCAACAAGGCCTCTAAAATTTATGTTTAAGGAACCCACAGTGCCGCCTTCAAGAGATTCACAAAGGCCTTCAACACGCTCAACTCTCTCAGGAACAATGCGACCCACAAGAACACTCATATTTCTTTTACCAGACAGAACACGTAACACAGGCGAAGCCAAAGATGGCAACTCAGAAAGCAATCGATTGATTGGATAGCTAAGAATCTATATGTGTATTCTCCACATTTATTACGACTTCTGGACTTCTTTCTAAGTAACTTTTGAGCTCAGACACATGCCTATAACTTTGTAGTTTATTATACCCGGTACTCGAAGACTAAATAGGGTATATTGTATTTGTGCGGACAACGGTTGTATGTAACGCACAGAAGGAAACGTTTCCGACCCCATAAAGTATATATATTCTTGATCAGCATCAATAGCCGAGTCGATTGAGCCATGTCTGTCTGTCCGTCTGTCCGTCCGTCTGTCCGTCTTGTTTGTCGGCTAGTTCTCAGAGACTATAAGAGCTAGAGCCACCAAATTTTGGCACCAGACTGCTGTATGCTCACACTGAAACCAGTGTATTTCAAAAATGAGCCCTGCCCCCTTCCGCCCCCGCAAAAGGGCGAAAACCTCCCAAATCTACAATTTTGAAGATAACAGAAAACTAAAAACGCCATTCCGTAGGGAATGACCATATCTATCAGATCACCAAATTGGTGATCCGATTGGATCATTATTATAGCCACAATGATTACTGGTGATCTATGCGCGCTATTTTTCAAATTGTTCAATGTTATCACTTAATAAACATGTCTCTCTTAATAATTTACATACATTTACATACTGTAGACAAAGTCTCGCACTCGCTGGCCCATTGCGTGGGCGCTGACTTGGCCATGGGCGCAGGCATAGCTGTGAAGTTCAAGGAGGTCTACGGCAAGGTCGATGAGCTGCGTGCCCAGAAGGCGGCCAGCGGTGATGTGGCTGTGCTCAAGGATAATGATCGCTACATTTACTATCTGGTGACGAAGCCACAAAGCTGGGGAAAACCAACATACGAGTCACTGCAGTCATCTCTGGAGCAGATGCCCGAACACATGGTGAGTGGCTTGCGCTAACTTTTAGATCAATTCTTTGCTTATGCATTTCGAACCTTTTCGCAGCGCAAGAACATCGTTAAGCAGCTGGCCATACCGCGCATCAGTTGCGGTATTGATGGCTTGGAATGGGACAAAGTCAGCGGCGTTCTGGAGTACGTGTTCGGGCAGGAGCAGCTGGAGATTGTCGTCTACAACTTTGTGCCTCCACCAAGCAATTAAGAATCAATTCTAGGCGAAGATATCAAATAAAAGAAGTATACATATACATACATATACCTAACATCAATTAAATTTATTATAGGAATGGGAAATATGTGCAATTGAATCCTTAATCTTTGATGTCCTTGAAGCGAGAGAGATTGAAAAGGATCGGGGAAGTTGTCCTGATTACGAAAAGGTGTGGCACATTCTGATCGGCCCACAAATATAGGAGAAAAGAAGAAAACAAAACTGTTCTGTCGTTGTTCTCAAAATTTGTTGTAAAAAAAAAACTTGTACATCAAAAGATGTTTTTGTTATTGTTGTGCAACAAACACTTTCTTGTAGTGAACCAACCACGTAGTTAGCACAGTGGCGCTTCCGCGATCACGACGACACAGTGAAAAAACATGGAAAGCAGTAACCTTCTACTGACTTCTGTTCGCTTGGTACTTGGTCTGAAAATTTTCCAGTTTTCGGCCATTTCAGTGAAGCAATTTCAAAAGTTCACAGTGGCGTCCCAACACAGATCGGCCAATTCTCGAACTACGTTATTTTAGTTCCAGAAATGACCGTCTTCATCGCGTGGGCGCCACTGTGCAAAGAGGTGACTGTCAAAATTTGACAAAAATAACAGGAGAGATTTGTTTTGTTGTTTTCTCCTTTATTTGTAGTCCGTCCAGGATGTGCCACGCCCCCTCGTGATCGGCACAATGTCCTGGATCCTTTGCGACCAGTTCGGGTGCAAGGACATTAAGGATAATGCCATTTTCACGTTTTTTTTTTTTTTTTTAATCTCTACAAGGCTATAGCTCAGCTGTTTCCTGTCGAAAAAGAACATGTCACGCCTCCTCGGGATCGGGAAAATGTCCCGGATCACTTCGGGTGCTAGGACATTAAGGATAATGCCATTTGAATATTGTTTTTCTATATAATCCCCTTCAACGCTATAACTCGGCTGTTTCCTGTCGGATCAGGACATGGCATGCCTCCTGGCGAAGGTACGAGTCTCCTGTATCGCTTGAGTCCATCAAGGACCGCAAGGACTGCAGGATATGGCTGTTCTACGCTATTTTGTAATTGGGAACTTTTCAGCCTGAAAGTATGCTATACTTTTGAGAACAAAAGCAGCCCCCAAAAGATACTTCAGTTTATTGGCCTCTGCCCCTGACACGTCTCTGCCGCTGCCTCTGCCGCGACTCTGCCCTGACTCTGCAGTGTGTGTTTCTAGGGGAGGGTGGCGAGCTAAAGGAGCGTGTTGGCGTGAGTAGTGTTGTTGATGTAGATGACAGATGAAGAAAAAATGTAAAATTTGACAAATAACCGCTAAGTTGCAGATGTAGTACTGAGTGCCGGGTATAAAAGTTGTGACGCGTAAGAAGCGTCTCACACGTCCCTTCTCGTTTTCTTGTTAAAGAGCACTGCGAAGTCGAATAAATTAAAAAAATTAAGGTGAAAGTGCTAGCCTCAAGAAACACAGTTTTGTAATATTTAAAGAGTGTAATAGAGGATCTTATCCATCAAAGTTCAACCTAAAGATAATACAATGTACTTCAACTAATTATTTTATTTTATTTCTCTGCAGGCCCTAATATCATATTTGTAGCTTAAATTGTAATACCTCAATCGCTATGACATTGCTGCCCAAAGTGCCAGCATACCTTAGTTTCTACAACTAAGTGGAAGGTGGAAAAAAAATAGTTGTGGCATTCCGGAAGCGCTTCAAGTTTGCCAAGCTCATTCGTCTCTGCGATTTGTTGGCATTTCAACGGGGGTGACGTGCTGGCTGGTTCTGGTTGGCCTCCATGAGGCTGGGTTGGGTTCTGTTCTGTTGGATTGGGGGGCGTGGTGCAATGCCTGCTCATGCAATGATAAATGAAGTTTTAGTGGCTTTTGACCCATTTAATAAATTGTTAAAGTTGAAAAATGTGCAAGAATATTGCAAAGTTGCTCACGCTCCCTCCATTCTTTCCCTCGTCCTCCGCTCTCTGACCATTTGTTTTGCTTTTTTCTTGTTTTTGTATTTAGTTCCTTTTGTATTTATTTTGTTGCTGCTGCTGTTGCATTCTGAATTAGGGTTAATTTAAAAGTTGCCAGTGCTACACGGACTGACCCATGGCATCGTTTCAAGTAGTGTTGCTGCAGTTGGGGGCAGCATGGCGGCAGGTTGGCCGGTTGAAAAGTTTCTCGCACACTTTTCATGCCCCACTTCCGCAGAAGTTTGTTGAATTTTAAATAATTCTGTTAAATTGCATAACGTGTCCAGTAAACCTCGTTTCCCCACTCTGCACTCAAACTTTAACTTGGTGCTTATTAAGTTAGTGGCGAGGAGGAGGCCGAGGACGACGACGACGAGGACGAGTCCTCAGTTAACGTTATTATGTGCCATTAAAAAATTGTATATTATAACCATATTAAAAAGGAATCTCGACTCGAATTTTCCTGACAATAAATAAGAAGGATCCACAAGGAGGATGAGTGGCGGTCTGCCCCTGTAAATCCTCTCCAGCCATAATAAGCAGCATAAAAAAGGCTTGGCAAGGGTCTATTAGAGCCCAGGCTAAGCAGCTTGGTACCAAAAGGAGAGAAGCAAAAATATGCGAGGCAATGGCAAGACATCCTCATGGAATCCAGTCCCTTGCCAGTTCTTCTACACACATACATACATACACATATTTAGTATATATCCAAAGCTAAATAAACAATTTTCTTTTATGCAAAAATAACAAGCGGCTACTATGCATTTTTGCATAAGAAAGCCACAGCTGAAGTTGAAGTATGGCCCAGAGACAGTGGGTGGAGAGAAGTCCTGCCAAGGAAGCGCCATCCAAACGAAGGAACAGAATAAGCAGCAGCAGCAGCAGCAGCAGAAGCCAATGCCATCTGATCTTTGTGTTGCAGTGAACAATCGCTCTGCCTGGGTTGCCATTTGATTGGAGGATTACTAAACGAGGTAGTGAAGGATTTTTTGGGACCTCAGTTCCCTCGAACATAAATAATAAATGGCACATGCCAGCATATGCACTTTCCCTTAATTCTGCACAGCTTTCATAACCCAAAGTGCTCTGATAAACCCCCTAACGCACCGACTAATGGTCCACAAGCAGATGGGAACTTTCTATACGCACACACACCAGACACCAGGACAGGACCAAGTCAATGAGCATCGAGAAAATTAAACAGTGAAAGCAGTCTGTCAAGTGCTCCTTAGAATTAGCTAGGGGAAATCCAAGAGATGAACGCACAACGAAACGGAATTTATGTCGGAATATATTGGAACGTTAAATCTTGAATGGTCAAGTGGTATTCTCTGACGTAGGGCACCCGAGCTGATGATGCTGTGCATCGCTAGAGTTTCCACTGTACTTTCATTTTGCAGTTCAAACGCACTCCAGCACCCACCCACACATACATCTACAGTTTATTTTGCAACATTTGCAAATGAAGCCACAAAGAACATGCGGCAAGGGCACTGCTGTGGGAGGAAGAAGTCGAATATCCAGTGAAATACTGGAATCAGAGGACGCAGACCAGAGTAAATGCGGAGAGAGGGAGAGAGACCGAGAGAAAAGCAGCAAGCAGTAAGCAAAGTTGAAGACATTTAGCCACAAAAAGTTGTCGCTAGATGCGGGTGCAGCATTCTCTCCAAAGACAGAAGGCGAAGAGAGAGAAAGTGTGAAAGAGAGTGGCGAGGGGAGTGCAAAAAGTGCTGAGCATAAATAAGACATTTGCGTGTGTAAGCAGCACCAACAAAAATAGCTTAAAATAACTCCAAAACATCAACATTAGTGGTACCTTCTGAGCTTTGGAGTTTTATTTCCAATATATCAAATCTTAATTCTGCTTCAGTTGGTTTTTTGGGTTAATTATAGTATGGGATGTACAATCATATAATATGTACAATAATTTTCCTTATTTAAATGTTTGTCGGGAATACCCCTAGGCCACATCCTTGCTCCATCCTTAAAGTCGGGGATCTTCGGCTTCCTGGTTGTGGCGGGTAGGAACTTTACAATAATTTTCAAACTGCTTTTGTTGCAACAAGCAAAATGTAATGCAAAATGCAAAGTCATCGCTCGCCCGATTTACCCCACATCCCTCTCACTCGCGCTATCACTCTTTTTCTCAGTGTGCTGCGCCCACTCTCCACCCACCCACCACTCTTGCAGACAATTGTTGTGATTTTTCGTTGTTGCTGCTCTGTGAGACTCGTGTACATGCATTTATTTAAATTTCTTTGTCCTCCTGTCCAGGGTGAACTTCATATAAGGTGAGGCATTCCTTCGCTGTGAGAGAGGCGTCGCTATGCTCTGCCTTACCTTGTGTGAATGCATTCTCCCCCCTCCGTCTTCAGCTCATTTTGCCAATGTATTCATTGTCTGTGAAATTGTTGTGTGTGCGTGTCCGTGTGGTTGGTTCCCTGACGTCGCATAATGTCTTTCTTTGCTCTCTCTCCCTCTCTGCTTGTGCCAACCCATTCGTTTTCAATCTCCTTGCATAAACTACACACTATACCCAATGCCACTATCCCATCCACAATCCTTATACAGAATTCAGTTGGTGGTTTACCACATGCGAGAGACAGCTTTTAAGTGGCTGCCGTTTGTCTCTACCGCTAGATTGCTTCGGATAAGTAAATATATATGTATGTACATATATGTAAATACTTCTGATTCCGTATGGTAATATATATGCATATGTGTCCTGAGATTTGCATACACCTATTTTAATGCGATTATAAATCGCCTTCTTGAATGATGCCAACCCGCTTCTGTTAATCGCTTTGGGTTTCCATTCCTTGCGTGCGATTTATGCGTTTACATACACATATTCATGGACTTTAAACTCCTTCCCCCCTACACGCTCTCTGCACTATCCGTAGACGCCGATAGGCAGTTATTTTTGGACCTCGCTGACACATCCGATAGTAATGCACTGGCTGAATTGGAGCGCATTTTGGACAACATGCTGGAAGCATTAATGTATCATGCTTAATGTGCATGTGTTTCAGTGGCCCCCAATTCCGATATGTGTAATTATTCACGTTCATAAGTTGGATTCTGGCTCATTGTGAATTTCGTTACTTTCGTTTCAGTTCTTCGAAGACATGATGTCCATACGTTCCATCGTTTTGCTTTTATTGTTTCGATAGGTGGTCTGTTGAAATGTCTGTACTATGATCAGGTACTTAATATCTTTCTACGTGAATCACTACACACACAGTGCGAATACCCATGCGAAATACATTACTTAAGCAACGGGTTGACAGAAAAATCAGATGCTGATCATTACAAGATAAGAGAATATTAAAAAAAGCCGCGCAGCAAAATAGAATCAAATTCCAAACACCCATGCATACCTACTACATACAAATACACTAGAGGGAGAGCACTCTGGTCTCTTCTCTCTTCCATCTCCTTTCTTTTGTTCCTTGCTGCATTTGCTGTTTATTACCTCACACATAAGAAGAACATTCGTTTTGCGCTGCTTACTCTCCTCTCTTCCAACACATGCCAAATCAGGTGCGCACCACTTTCCCCATCACCGCATTTACCGTTACATTAACAAGTGGTCACTCATCAAACGCACAAATAACGTTCGCCCTTTTGGAGTAAGAGAGGGGGAACACAAGAGCCCAAGTCCAATGAAAGAGCAATTAGGAAGCGCATCAGAAAGAGAGCATGGAATGTTCTAGATGACAACCCCCCAAGAGACTCTACTTTGCGCTGTTCTCACTACACATTTTTTGATCGCTCCGTTTTTCGGATCGCATTTTGTCTTTATAAGTGGATATGTAAGTACATACATACAGTAAAATGTATATTTATGTATACCTCTGACTCGATAAATAGTAATAGATATGTCTCCTGATATTTACAAGCATAGTACTGAGATGCCAAGGCGTTTTCATGAACCCCTTTGGGGTTGCATTCCGGGCTTGCATTCAATGCACCTATGTATGTACGTACATATGTATGTAGCTTTTATGTTCATGCCTTTTCTAATTTATGGTGCAACGAAAAGCTCTCTGTATCAAGAAGCATCTCAAAGGGTTTCGAGCTTTAAAATCATTTGACTCTGACAGCATCCAATACTGGCACAGTCTCCGGCTGCCATTCCTTCAACTCTCCTCTTTCAATTTCCAATTTTCATTCGCAAGGATGGTTCCATGTGACGGTGAACTCTGTTGTCATTATGGGCCTGCTTTCCTTTCCCTTTGCCTGTATAGAGGTGCCCGTCGCATCCCTTTTCCGGTTCCCCGGCATACACTTGCACAGCTCTGTGGGGGAAGAGCGGCATCATAATCCTGCATAGTCCCTGTCGCTGCCAAGAACCTTTCACCTTTGCTGTTGTTGTGACTTGCCGGTCGGAGCTTCGGCCAAACCCAAACAAAAGGAAAAACAATTTTCATGCGTGCCTGGGAAAAATCAAAAGAAAGGGGCAGCGGGCACACGAGAACGGTGAAACAATGCCTATTTTAGTGAGATAAGAAAGCAACCAGAGCACTGGTAGCATCAGCTCTTCAAAGCCATTTCCAAGTGGCCCAGACTCAGGTTCAGGCCCAGGCCCAGGAACTGGTAAAGAACCCGAGTCAGGTGCAGAACACAGTGCCTGAGCCTCACTCGTCGCTTAAGTGGCTGCCGTGAACCTATTCCGTGACGCTCTGTGTCATTTCATATACCCTTAGAAAGGATTTGATGTAGGAAGAGCTCAAAAAGATATTCTTTAATGACTGAACCATTGTGGAGTGCACTTAGACCTTCCACACTTAACCAAAGTCTTCCGTGTATATGAAGTGCCTCAGGCGTGATCGTCAACTTGGTGTAGAAAACAGAAAACCAATCCACCTTCAGAGTTATGTTTTTGTCGTGGAGTAGTTCTTATCCCCCCATGTCTATCACTCCCTCAAAACAAGTATTCTATTCACACATGGGATCACACAGCCCATAAAAAAAAAGGTAACCGGGCTTCGAGATGCTATTCCAAACTGAGTTTCTGTTGACAAAGGATGGGTCGTGTAGGTTCTCGTTTTGGCATCACTGATGATGCATGTACTGGCTGAGGTGCGCGATGGAAATGCACGAGGCCCAAGAGGAGCCACAACACAGGCGATGGTGGCCTCAAATTCCCAGTTCGAATGGTAGGACCTGGTACTGATTTCCCCGTGTGATATTCACACCCCCCAAGACATTTGCAGCAGGCAGCACTGACTGAGCTGCATGTGGAGAAGAGTATGTGGAAGAGAGAGTAGCTGCATCGGCAGTGAATTCCGAGGGTCTTCCTCCATGCTCCTTAAATTTGATACGTTTTAAAAGATCCTGAATATACAATATTTAATTACCAATAAAAAATATAAACCATATAGATTAAGAGCTGCCTGCATTGGTTGATAGCCTCAAAATATTTTATGGACTCCCCTCGGACAAGTAGAAATACCAGGACACATAAGGAGGTGCTCTGGCCTGTGCGGAATGTGTGATGAATGCTGCAGCAATTAACGACGTCAAGGGCTGATTTCAAATTTCAACGAGCTCATTAAGCGTTTAAGGAAAAATGCCAATAGCACGCTAATTAGTTGGAAACGGAATGGAAGGAGTCAGTTGGAGAGTACTCTGTGACGGCGCAAAGTTGCTGCTGCTCTTGGCACTTGGCATTTGCAACCTGCCACTTGCCGAACCGGTCCCCGCTAAAACCTTGGTCCAGTTTTGGTTTCCCTCTTTTGCGGCATCTGTATTCGTTTTGTTTTAGGTATAGAACTGCTCTTTGCCCACCTGGCCAAATACTTGTCCAAACTTTTATAATTATGTTCGAGCTATGGCAAAAGTTTTAGCCACGTCTCGGACTGAGTTTCCGGAACAGACTAGGACTTCTACTTCGGCTTCGATGCCGTCGCGGAGTAAATGTCTGCTCATTTCTTTCGCAATCTTGGGCTGCAGTGAAAGTTGAGTTTCCTTCTTCCGCTTTCAACAGTTTTCCGAGTGTTTCAAACGTTTTTTTGCTTTGCTTTACTACTGCTGCTTGTGGGCGTGGCAACAAGTTAATTATGCGCCTTTTTTACGCTTTCGACTGCGCCTCTGTAGGTATTTGTGTGTGTGTTTGCCGCTGCCCAATTCCGGTTTCTGTGACGGCATTTCGTGTATTTTCTGACAAAAAAAGGAAATTAAAATTGTCGCCCAGTCAAACTGACGCCTACGACTTGTTAATTAAATGTTGTCCAGCGCCAACAGAACGCAACTAAAAATAAGGCTATAATCGACATGGCTGATACCCGAAAATCGTTAAATATTTCTCCCAATTAGCCGAAGAAGTTTTGAAAATCAATCAAACAAAAAGACTGCACGGAGAGCTTGTAATGTTGTTGGAAACTTATTGAATCGGTGGAATCAAAGTTCTACGAAAACATTTTCGTCGCAAAGCTAAAAATTTTCGACATTTTTGTATAGATCTTTGTAATGAAAATAATTTGTGCACACAGTACAGGGTATACATAAGTACCATGGCATTCAAAGTAGCACAGAAGCTGCAGTTTTTTAATCAATTTAAAATCGACACTTAAACGCGATTGCCGCCTACGAGTATTTTTCTGCCTTTTGCTCTTCCCTGAAGCCAGGGATGCACAAAATAAGTTGTGTAGGTTCTGGGTATCCTTGGTTAACAGGAGCTTATAGAAAAGTGTCATGAAAACATGAATTTTATTTTTTATTTTTAGTTCTTGGGTGTTTATTTTTCTCTGAGGATGTGCTTGATTTTTAGTGTCTGTGTATTTCTTTTCCCTGCCCTGAGGCTGCCATGTCTGTCATTTGTTGGACTCTTCGGTGCTTGCAATAATCGTGAATTTTAATGAATGCACCAAGTGCGACAATGTGTGGCATGGCCAATATTAATGTTAACGCTTTTACGCCTCCCTCCCATTAAGTGACACCAAGGCGTTCTACCGCACTCTCACCAATTTGTCAGTCTGCGGAAGAAAGTCTCGCCGATCAGAGCCTGGTGTTAAGCTGTTTAAACCTTAAAGTGTCTGCTTAAAGAGCAACTAATTATATTAAATCAAAGAGTTAAGGATCTATCTATGTAATTCCGACAGGAATTAAATTTCCTCCTGATATTTAGCAGCTTGAAATTGTTGAAAGGGAAGCGATTAAGATTGGATAATGAATTGGCGCTTCATTTCAATTTTTCAACTACTTACTCGCAATGCGATTTATGGCCAGCGAGCATATAAACTGCTCTGCCGACGCTCTGACCCTCTCCCTGGGAGCTCTGGCAAATATTGATACAACTTTGTTCCAGTTTCAAACATCACGTTCTGCACATTTTGACTGCAAAAAGGACTGGAAAATAAGGGAGGTAGTGGAGCGTATGGAGGAGGTGGTGCAGTACAAATTTCGAATTCAATTTGCTGGCGATAATTCCGGAGAAAAGTTGCTCAGCGCAAAAGGGAAAGCTGTTTGCGCTTGGCACACATGTCGTATGCGTAATTTAAATTTAATTGATTTCTAGCGCAATCGCTCGATGTGGCGGCCATCAACGGCGCCCCCGTCGCCCACCCAGCCCTTAAAAAACTTTTTCGAAATGCTTTTAGCAAGGACGCGCTCAGTCATTTTTTATTTGCCGCTTTGCCAGCTTAACTTTGACTGCCACAGCCATTCGTTGAAGTGGTTTTAATCAAAGAACAAAACAAAAAACGAAGGCAATACGAACTAAAAGGTACCCTGTGCATTAAAGAGAGAGAACAATAAGCTCTCGACTACAGAAATAGAGAAGGCCAAACTCCTACCAGATCAGCCGCCTGAAGAGGTATAACTCTCGATTTCGATTTATTGGGTCGCTTCGGAAATGTTGATGGCATCCTTTTTCACCATTACGGCATAGACTTGCACTCTAGGAATACGTCGGGTATTAAAAGACCAGAAATCCCTTGCAAATGATTTGAATCCGAACCGAATCCGGATCCGAAGCACACTCCACTTTGGCCATCGTTTTTTGCGCATTTGCAAATAAATGAGCAGCGTTCAACGTGCGCTGATTAATACAGTTCGAGTGCCTGCCTCTTCCTCCCCACAGAGAGGGGACTGTGCAGAAGCGATTAATCAAATAGCAAACGAGATTGGGGCTGCGTCAGGTCGTTTCCCAAATTAATTTACAACTGTGCAAATTAAAAGTTGAGCTCTTGAGATGGCTCAATACTGATTTCTTGGCCATCTTGCATTAAACCAACTTAAAACAGATTGCGTGTCTGCGAGTGGCAAGTCGCGAGTGGGCGGGTGAGTGGCGAGTGTGGGTGGTAAATTTAATAAACTAAAACCATTTGCAGTTCACTGAACTGACAGTAAATAAATTTAACCTAATTCGTACATGTCAATAACAACAGCCACCAGGACGAGACATCCCTTGCCGCCTGCTGTATTCCGTCTTCTGTCTTCTGCCTCTTGCCTGTTGTCTTTTGCGTTTTGCTTTGCTTCTTCCCGACAGAATGCTCCCAAGCAAACTTAAAATGAAGACGAAGGCGAAGCAGACGCCATACATACTCCTCGTACAAAAACATTTTGCCATTGCCCAGACGTGATGGGGACGCCGCACAGTGGGGCTGGAATTGGTGAAAACCCAAAGGAGTCGTTGCACTTTTCCAACTAGATGAAAGCCACTGAACCCGTTCTTCCTCGACTGCCAATTGTCTGATTTCTGTACTTGCTTTTCTGCCACTAGTATGACGTATGTTTTCCACTGTGCTTCTGGTGCTCTGTTATGAAGTGTAAAGCATGGATAATGATAAAACTGACTAGGGACTCTGCCCTCCCACCCTCTGTGTGCGTTGGCTTAGTGTGTGTGTGTGCGTATTTGGCATTTTGCGTTTTGAGTCCTGGCACCACATGCTTCTGATGGCTGCAGTTAATCCACTTAATGACCCCGATGATTTTATTGATGAGCGCGCCAGCAGCAGCCCTAGCGCCTAACGTTAACGTATGCCGCCGCCTCCACCTCCACCTCCGCATTCGCTATCGCCCCAGATGATGAAGATGCCTTCACCCAGTTCGACCTCCTTCATGTCCTTGCCCTTTTGCTCCCCTTTCTGTGCGTCCTTCCTTGACTGTTGTCAACTCCGCCTGTGCAGTGAGGCGTGCCTGGTCGTCCTTCTTCCTGGATGGATCCCTGGCTATTGCTCTTCCCTGGCATGTTTGTTTCCTGTTGATTTTTCGGCACCTAAATTAGTGCCAGTGGGCTGGGTGGTTGGTTAGTTGGTAAGCTGGGTGGGGCGTAAACTGCTGGGATTTTTCGTCTTTGATAAAATACCACTGCTGTCAGCCACGTCCTGCTTCCGCGTCCGTGTCCATGCCCGAGTGTGGGACCAGTGTCCTGTTTGTGTTATTTATGCGCAGGCATTAAAATACAATTTTTATGCCAGACTTATCCTTTGACTCCCGCATCGCCACCGTCATCTCCAGCGTCAGCTTCAGCTTCAGCTTTTCCGCCATTTCCAATCCCATTGCCACTTCCACTTCCAGTAGCATCATCATCATCATCATCATCCGCATCCGCGTCCACATCCACGGACGTAGCGTCGTCTGGGGGCCAGCTTTGGAGCATCTTTATTGAGTGTAAATGCGCGTGGCGAAAGCATATTTATTTACGTTGAGCTGCTTATTTATTTGGCAAATGGTTTTGCATTTGTCAACAACAGCAGAAGCTACAACCGACTGGCGGAAGACACTGGCACCGGGAATGGAGCTGGCGACAACTTGCATTTCAATTTAGACCACGACCCCAGTGGCCAAAATCGCCAAAGGGGTGTATCCAAACGAAATTTAATTGTGTGTATTTTCTGGCGCTATTTAACAGTTCGTTTGCTGCTCTTAACTACCATAAACAAGCTTCAAGCAATAGTTGGCTCAATTTGTGGTCCATCGCAGGTCATTGTCAAATAAGAAAGGAAACTAAGAAGGCGCCAGCAGGAATGTTCTATACCCAATGACAGCTGCGCATTTCTTGGAAATCATAAATAATACATACTCGTATTTAATTCTGTACAGAATCAAAGGTTTCTGTTTAAATTATGGCGGAAAGCCCTACATCGATCAAAGTTCACATTCTTTGCTTCAATTCATCGCTTTAGGCAACAGAATTTTCAATTAGAACCATAAATACACATACATATGTACATATACTTGTATGAGTATGTAGTTGGAATTTCATGAAGTGAGCTAGAAATGAAGGATTGAATTGGGTAATTAGATGGCTGGCAAGCGCAAGCCGGCTGGCAGCTGACGGCTGTTCACCTGGCCAAATTAGAGAGGCGACTCTGCTTGGGTCGGCACTTTAAAATATTTATATTTGCTGCCTTGGAGGTGGAGTTGGATGGAGCACACATGGCTCCCGTATGCGTTATATGCGGCTGCCTGTGTTGTGGGTCACATGCGGTGTGTGCATGATAAACAATAACCAGGAAGACAGGGAACGCCAGGATTTATGCTGTCGTTCGGGAAACGATCCCATGCCCACCCCCCAATCCTCTCTGCATCCGCGTGGCATATGCTATGTATGCACAATGCAATTATGCGGCAGCTGCTTGGCATTCTGTGGTGCTCTGACTCGCTGCCTAGCATGACCGCAACAAACACGGCAAAATACACATAGAAACGCTAGGAGAGAGAGGCTAAGAGAGAGAAAGTATATGCGTATGTATGTATGTATATACCAAGTACTTATGTACATCTATGTATGTACATATGTATGTGGGAATATGGTAGACCACTTTTTGGCGCCCTCACTTTGTTGGAGCAGGAACACCTTTGACCAACTTTGACTTTGGCGCTTACAAAAGTTATAATTAAGCTGGCCATAGGGCAATGGGCGAGCGGAAGTTTTGTGCCAGTTTAAGGACAAGTGCCCCAAGGATGGTACGGAATTTGCTAGCCGGGAAAAGCTTGAGAGTAGTTGCAAATATAAAGAGTAAAGATAAACAGATTGTTGGACTAGGCCCTAGACTGGCTTAGAATTGCTTTAAGGAGAGATTTGGAAGTGCCCAAACTGAATCGTATTGAAAGTGGTTGTTTCGGGAGTTAAGAGTTGGTTTTCTGAGGTTTTTTTGTGTCAATTTCAAGTGTTCAACTGTTTAAACTTGTAATCCCCGTTCTCTAATTTCACTGCCACATTACCTCATCTTGTTTAAATATATTCAAAATGTATTCACAAAAGAACACAAGACTTAAGCAAAGCACAAACACCAACAGGAACAAAGCACCAGCGGCGACAACGACATCTTAACCAAGAATCATAATTGCTTATAATGTTTATTAACTGGGCCATCAAAGGCTGGGTGGCGTAGCAGCAGAAAAGGGTTCAACGAGAATGGCACGGGGAGTACGGGAAGTGAAGACACAGGAACAGCGTGAGATGCTTTGCATGCTTAGATGAAATCCAATTAGCGTATTCTCTCCACTTGCGGTGCCACGCTTTGTTGCTGCTCGTTGTTCTCGTCTGTATACACTTGCAGCGGCTATACCAACTAGGAATAGGACTAGGACAAACTCATCAACAAAGAGTAAATATACATCAAGTAAGCTGGATGCAAAATCTCTATTCAAGCATAACTTGCTTAAGTCTTGGCTTCGATGTGAAAGGGTATCCAAAGCGGCGGTCGTGCTCTCAGTCGGTGCTTTTGCTGTTTGCCTTAATTCATTTTACAGTTTTCATTTTGTTTGATAAACGGGCTCGCGTTTTAAATTAAATTACACGCAACTAATTTGTTTTCGTGCATTTCTTAATAGTGTGTGTTTCTGTGTGTGTGTGTGTTTGCACTCTTGTGTATGTAAACAGCAAAGGATTTACTGAGTTAAGTATATGCATAAGTATGCAGGCAAAGACTGAATGAGTGAATGAGTAGTGTGAAAGGAAAGAGAAGGAAGAGAAACATGAGAACTTGACACTAATACATTTTGTGTTTGTGGCCAATTTTAATCGTCTTAAAACAGACTGTTTTCATAGTTTCAACAGCAGCATAGTTTAAGCAGCGAGCTAACAGCGAAAGATCGTAAAAGAGAGACCTAACAGAGAAAGAACTCATTCTCTGGTGTGGTTACAGTGGCATGTTAATTAAGCAGCTAGCTAACAGCGAAAGATCATAAAACCGTGAGCTAACAGAGAAAGAACTCATTCTCTGGTGTGGTTACAGTGGCATGTTAATTAAGCAGCTTGCTAACAGCAAAATATCATAAAACCGTGAGCTAACAGAGAAAGAACTCATTCTCTGGTGTGATTACAGTGGCATGTTAATTAAGCAGCTAGCTAACAGCGAAAGATCATAAAACCGTGAGCTAACAGAGAAAGAACTCATTCTCTGGTGTGGTTACAGTGGCATGTTAATTAAGCAGCTAGCTAACAGCAAAAGTTTATAAGAGATTGAGAGAGACGCTCACCTTCGCTCTTGTTCTTTGCTTTGAGATGGCAAGAGATAAGGCGAGCAGAAACGAAAGATCCGTTTTGAGTCTCTCCTTCGCCCACCAACTTTCGCTTGGAATATGAGGAGCTTCCAATATTGCTGATCATATTATTTTGTCTGGGTATCGCCTATTATAGTATTCTCTCACCTGGTATTAATTTAGCAATAAGTGCAGAAGGAGAGAAAAGACTAGAGTAGGGGACAAGGAAAAACCAGTTAATTAATAGGATTATGTACCGAAAAGCAAACACAATTGGCTGCGGCTGCTGCTGCCGTTGCTGCTGCTGCTGCTCTCCAGAGCAAACAATAACACAAAGCACTCAGCTTTCTGGGGACTCTACCTCTGCGGGGGGTTCCTTCTCTCCTTTTCAGCAAAAATCATTATATAACGCACACCGTTACAGTGCGAAAGGGAGAAGGGCGGGAATGGGGAGCGTCTCGGATGTCGGCACCTAACACGCTTTAATGCAGGTGATTAATTGCTTTTGAGGTTCGCCGGTCCGCTGCGTGTTTGGAAATTTCCGAAAATTTCATTAACTCTTGTGTAGAAGTTTTCTGAGCTTTGAGCTTCAGTGTTTTGCGGGTGTTTGGGTGTGGGTGTGGGTGGATCCTTCGTCTGTTTCTGAGTGACTTTTGTAGGCAAGCAATTCTATTTGGCTGAGACGCGAGGCTAATTAAGTTAAAGCATCCTGCCTGACAGCTCCACCATCCCAAGCACCTAACCTCCAGACCTTCGGCAGGGGACTCCCCTCCCGACTAAAAACTCCCACCGATTCAGCTTCTGCTAATGATGATGGCAGAGACGGGCTTTAAATTGTTTTTGATTTACTTATTTCCGCTCTGATAAATTACATTTGCCAACGACAAAGTTCACTCGACAGTTTGGCTAATGCACAAACTTTTCGCGGCAACTGTGTCTGCTGTGTGTGTGTGTGTGTGTGCGTGTGCTCCTGGGGAGTGAAGCTGGAAGCTTGTCATGAATTTGAATAATTTATTCATATGTTGTGTGTGGCTGACATTCTCTACATCGTGTCTGTCTTTCCCGTCTGTCTGTCCGCTCGTCTCTCAACGGATTCGCGCCCAAACGCGCATCTCAAATGTAAATTTAATTACCTTCGAAGTCTATCAAATTGCCATTTGTCTGCAGACTCTGCTTTTTCACAATATTTTGTCATTCATAGTCGTCGACTTCTGGCACAAACTTTCATGTACTTTTTCAAATAATCTCCAAGTACAAATTTATTTGCCAGCAAGATTGAAAGCTGTTGCAGCTGCAGAAAGGCAAACAGTTTGTATAATTTATTTGCAGAGAAGTTTCATAATGGAGCATAAAAGTGTGCAGAAGTGTGTGTGTGTGTGTGTATGTCTCTGATAGTTTCCCGATTGAAGAAATTCCAGGACATTTTTTCGTTGAAAATCCCCAGTGCTAAAATCCTCAACAGCGTCTCTGTCAATGGAAAATTCAATCTGTTATCTCCAGTCTAGGGAAATTGTTGTATTAAAAATGCAACAAGTGGACAAACTCGTCAAGTAATAATGGAATTTTCCTGAGTTGAACTCGGAAAAACTCAACCGAAAGCAAAGCAAACATAAATGGGAACAGAAAGAATATGCTTCGAATTTTGCAAAAATTGTTTGTGCAAGCTTTAACTGGCCTTCAAGTCTTTCAAAGACTAAAATGTAGATTGAGAATATTCCCCATATTCCTTCTTCAAATTCTTAGAACAGTTATGTATATATGTAAGTCGATAATTTATGCTTGTTACGATATGATTCTGCGTATTGGCTGGGACAAATATAAGACGATTACCGAACACAGCAATGAATTTGTAATCCCCCGAACAAAAAAATTGGCACACACATGTGTATTGCTCTTGATTCGACTATGATATATGAATGTATATGAATACATATGTCCAATTGAAGTCCCACTGCGCCCACTCCATAGACACCAGATGCCGATTCGAAGGCATTAATAAAAAACTTCTTCACGACTTTTGGCAGGCGGAGGCGCACGTTGATGCTCCTGGGCCATGGACTACGAAGGGTCCTTGGCAACACAGCAGCTTTTCATATATTTTTGGCAATCTGCCCCATGCGTTGGCACTGAAGGACATACACACACACACACACATCCGCTCCACCATTGTGTGGGAAAAGGAGGTGTTGTCAGGGGGAAGCTATAATTGGCGTAATTCGAGAGGCTGGCAAATGAAAAATGAGGCCAGGTTTAGGCCGCCTCAATGTGCGTATAAATAAATAACTCAAAGGGAATGTCAAGTGTCAGGTGGGTCAAAAAGCAGAGAAATTCGATTTTGAAGGGATCCTTTGTTGTGGTAAATTGGAGGCAACCGCCCATTGTTGGAGGCTCGGTACACCAGATATCCTGGCCAATTAAAAGGCCCATGAGTAGTGTAAATTATGGCAGCAGCCCACAGATGCATTTGCCAAATTTTAGTTTCGGACTTAATTAGCTTGGCCTGGTGGGGCGGGGGCTGCGGCAGGGAAACTTGAAGCCGCCAACGCTTTTGCCATTTAAAACTGTCAGCGACAGGCAGCCCCAACGACACCCGACATCCGACATCCGACATTCTGGGTTCTGTTCTCCTGCTTCTGGGTCGACTGGGTCTGCTGCTGGCGGCGGCACATGTCCACAGAATGCTGTAATTTATTAGCAACAGTTTCCACCGCTCTGTGCGGGCATGATGTAGCTCCTCGCCACCCTCCACCCTCTGGCCAATGGTCACCTCCCTCTTCTACACACGCACCATGATAAATGGCATTTATATTGGGTTACACTCGGTCGACACACTGAAGGAAACACTTTTGCATGCCATAATTACCAAGGATTCATTCTCCCTGCCCATGTC
Source organism: Drosophila subobscura (assembly GCF_008121235.1). NCBI lineage: Eukaryota > Metazoa > Arthropoda > Insecta > Diptera > Drosophilidae > Drosophila > Drosophila subobscura. The sequence continues at coordinate 5,441,986 of NC_048531.1, forward strand.
CTGCCACAGCCGTGCCCCTCCTCCCGTTTGTCGGTTTGCCTTTTCAGCTTTAATTGCCCCTTTTTTCTTTGGTTGGGACTGTAAGCTGACAAACTGTAATTACTCACCGTAATATGACATTATTTATGCACAATTAATGCTAATTTTACTGAAGCAATTTGGCGACACATTTACTGTACAATTTGCTGTCAGATTTTAAGTATATTTAAAGGAGCATTTGGCAGCAGTTGCAGCAAGTGGGAAAAGAAAAGAAAATCCGCGACTTACAGGACCAAGAGTTAGACCAAGAAGTAAACATCTAACGAGAGTTGGAAAAATGGGAAGACAGTGATAGATCAACGCTCTCTCTAAAATGCGAGTAAGTACTTTTTAGTGCCGTACCTTTAGTACCTTAATTTCTGAACATGCTGACACAAAACGAATCGATTGATTGCTCTTTCTTTATACGAACACATTGAAGAAACAGTCACCTTTGAACTTAATCGAATTAGTGATTGTCCTGCTCAATCAATCGACCTGTTTGATTGGCTTCCCCCATCCATTGTTCATTTTCATTTAGCTGCCTTTCTGATTTATGACCCTCGGGTCAATGACAAACCACCCCCAGCAGTTGGGTCAAACAGGCAAATATATTGAAAACTTTCGCAATTTTAATTTCTATCCCGAAAGTAGCCGCACACACGCACACTGGGGGTCAGTTGTCAACGCCAGTCGGTTGACAGGTTTTCTCCTGAATTTACCTTTTTTTTTCACACAGATTGTGTTTCTTTTTCCGATTTCAACTCACTCCATGGGTTCGTGAGGGAAGCAACAGTAACCATTCAGATGGGTGGCAACTTGTCGCCACTTTATTAACTGTCAATCTGGATTCCATTTTTTACTTGCCTGTACCTGAAAAAAATACAAATAATAAATACACTTTCATCGACGGTGCAGCTTGAAATATATCTGAATTTTGTTGCCTCAGGGAATGGTAGCGAGGAAGAGCACATATGTATATAGAGGGAAATTCTACTTCGCTAATAAATTTCTAATTGATTAAACATAGTTTTTCTTAGGTTTAATACTCCGCAGGATTTTTATTTCAAATTTAAAGCACTTTTATTTATCTTTGTAGAGTATTTGGGTTTGCTGCTGTTGTTCCACCTAGATAACCTGACACGGTACACAGGTAGCATATGGAGCTTGCTCCTGGTAGACTCGTGTACATATCTTTCGCCTGCTGGTGATGGGTGAACATTCTTACGCTGTCTCTCCCTGTCCCTGTACCGTGTCTCTACATTCTGTCACTTTCTCTGTTGCGCCTCACGAAACATGAAATTTAATATTTCTTGTCAGCGAAGAACAAGAACAACATTGAAAATTTGAACATGATAAATGTGTTTTATTTGGGGACCCGCACAACTTTCACGGCTCCTTCCGCTGCTGTTGCTGCTGCTGCTGCTGCTGTTCCACTCCCCAATTCCCCTCTCTGCCGTGTGGGTGTCGTTGTTGTGCCTGGGACATGGCAGGGGGATTTGTTCAACATGGCAACAACAGAGGAAATATCAGAGGTAGAGGCTGAACATTTGTGCCGTTAACCCAGTTGCTGCCACGAGTTTGTTATATGAATAAACTTATACATACATACATATATATTTATGTACATACATATGTAAGTATGTACTTGCAACATCAAAGCAACGGAGCGACAATGCTGTTGACTGCCCCGATATGCGGCACTCTAAAATCCCTCACCATGACGACACCAACACTGCATTCTTCTCCCAAGGGCTCTTGGCATTGGCCGCCATGCAACAGAAGAGATTTGAAGCGCTTGACACAATTGTGCGGACAGTGGAATACAATAATATTATTTTCGATCATACCCAGAGAATACCCAGTAGCAGCCATTACTATAAATTCACCCTCTCCTCAGAGTGAGAGAATATTATTTAATTTTCAGGCTTTCATCGACTATTCTTATTGATCTTATACAGCTGGCTATGGAAAGATAAAGAATATATATAATCCCACTTTTGTATCGCTGCACATGGAAAATAATTCCACGAAAGGGTATAAGAAGAAAATAAAAAAACAGTGGCATACAAAACAAACTGCAAATATTTTATGTACTTACGTTTGGCTGGCACTGTATAGCTGTGTGGGCGTGTAACACAAAAACCTTGACATGCAATGCAGTAAACTAGGGAATGGTTTGCCCCCGCTCCAGTTGATGCCACAAAATGAAGACAGCTATGTTGCCAATATTGTCAGTGAACGGAATTAAGTTTTTTCTTGCTCTTTTTTTTCGTTTGATGGCATTTTGATGACTTGATTTATTAGGCACAAATAGCGCTTGTCATGTTGCAGTTGCAATCGATTAAGTTGTTGGCACTTGGCATGGATTTAAAATGGATTTTATTAGCTGTTTTTAAACCATACGCTCCGGGAGGTAGCCACTCATTCTTCTGTCTGTATCCTCCATTAGGTCGTACATGACAGAAATCATCCCATAATTGTACTTTTCTGCTCACCAACACCCGACACCTTCCCCTAGATCTAGATGGGATGCCACACCCTTCCCCTGTCGCCGCCCCTTGCCACACTAGAGTGCCCTAATGAGCAATTCAGAAAAGTTTTCATTTTCATTTTCTCCGCTCTTTGGTTTTTACGCACACTTTGCCTTTGGCTCGCTCGTCGCCCTGTCCTCTCCACCACACAGAAGAACCTCCACTTAGACCGTCTTAAGTGACAGCTTGAGAGTCGGCGAAAGAAGAGGGAAAGAAGAGTGTTCCCCTGCCCCTCGCGAGTTTTTCCTCGCTGCCACTCTGCCACCCACTTGGCTAATAGGCCTTGGTCTTGGCGGAGCGTTCTTTTCCGCTGGCAGCAGCAAAAATAGTTTTTCCCCAGCCCCCAGCATCCATTGCCGCTGTCTCGCGTCTTCCGAGTGAGTGATTCACGTCAACTGAAGCATGATTCTTCTATACAACTAAATGAGTTGTCGTTTTTACGAGAGTATTTTGCTTATTTTCATTATATTTTCTTACTTATTTAAGAGGGTGAGTGGATGGTGCTGTCGCGTGTTCTTTAGAGCATGTCACAGCCACAGTGAGGATCAAAATGTTGCGATAGGCTGAAGGCTGCAGTTGATTGGGGATATTTTCAACTGAAATATGGAATAGATTTAATCTTACTGGAAGGAATTATTGGTTACAGCGTTTGTAAGAACACAAAATATTTATGCAATATTAATTTTACATTATTAGTGAACTAAATATTATCCCTCAATTCCAATTTCCACTGTTTCGTGAAAAAGCATTAAAAAAAATAAGAGGAAAATTTAATAATAAATTTCATATTTGAGTGTCCCCTCCACTCAGTCACTCGCCCTTGTTAAGCGCTCAAATATTTGTGCCTAATTTGTAGCTGCAATGTTTATTAAATATTTGCAAGCATTCCCCACTTAACTGAGATCCCATGCCACAACAGCTGCACGTTGCACCTTGTAGAGCTCAGAGCTTGCCCCAAATTCAGTTGGAACAACGGGCAGACGACAACTGCAGGAAACGTCTTGAAAATGCAACGCGCAAGAATCACGGCAATCGCGTAATTAGCAATTTTCCATGCTCGCTTTCAGCTTTGGCCCCATACTGTCGCGGCTCTTGCTTCTCCTTTTCTGTTCATTTTCCTAAATAATTTTTGTGTATGCAGTTTATATTTAGCTGGATTCACGTTCCCCCAAGCTACCTCCTTGTGGCCCGCGTTGGGATTATACGAAAATTCTTGGAATTATGTGAAGCGACAAGTAAATTGAGCGCACAGGCTGGTGCCGGTGCCGGTCGCCCCCTTTGACACGGCTCTCCAAGCATTCTTTTTCTTTTCTCTGCCCCCTAAACATATCCTCCCTGCATATTGGGGATTTTCTGCCTTTCTCTTTTCTGCTACCTGGTACATGTCTCCATTGCACAGTAGGCCCAAAATGTATTCAAATAAATATGAATATTTGTGTGTACGGAGAATGTATCCGAGTTCCATTTTATGTTCTACCATGCATATGGCCTTGGCATGTTGTTGTTTGTTAGCTTTAGGCCTCAATATCCTCTTCGTTTTCTTTGGCATTCTGCTGCGACTTTTCTTGTCCTGCTGCGTTTTCGTTTTCTACTACTTCTTCTAGCCTCGCTCGACCTCTGACTGTGGCAATTTTTGCATTTTAATTGCCTGTCGGGCTAATTGCTGTCGTAGTTTTGTAGTTGAGCTGTTTCCTGTTTCTCTTTTTTTTTTTTTTTCTTTCCGATTTTCCTTTAACTGTTTTCCAAGCAGTTCAAGGCTTAAGTCTACCAATACCAATATTTTTCTCCCACTCACTTAGCGCGAGTTTCCGTGTGTGTTTGCTTCTGCGACCAATGAGAAGAATAAATAACTGGAACCAATAATACCCTTTGCATGGAGTCGTAAACTTTGAATAGAATTTGCTAGAAAAATGTATCTGACTATTTTTATCTAAGAGTTTGAGGTGCGATCATTTATAGCAGTGCACTTCAGAACTTTGGATGCTATTTTCCAGCTTCAAGTATTAAAAATATTCGTTATCGTTCGTAAATGTATACAGAAATATTAACCCAAGCCTCTGGCAAAAATCAAGGTGCCCTCCCAAAAGGTATTTCGGAAAAGAACCAACCAAATCGTTGCTCTAATAATAAATGTTGTTTTGACACATCCATTCGCTCTGTCAGCGACAAGTGCCATTGCCATATAAGCGAAGGAAGTGAGTGAGAGAAAAGGGGGAACATGCAGACACACAAACTCGTATTTGCTGGCGAAAGGAACTGCGAATGCTACCCGAATCTCATTTTTATTGTCGCTGACTTGTGTGCTCCCGAAAGCGACTCATGCGTGCTCGCAGTCACGTTCCAGACATCAGTGGCAGGCGGTGCCCCATAAGATGATTTCAAAACTAGTCCCCGCGATATGATATTTCACCAACAGCAGCAGGAGCAGAACTATTTATTGAAAATTAAGGTTTAATGGTGTGTTTGTGTGTGCGTACGGCATGAGAGTGTGTTTATACAATCGCAGGAAAATGTGGGAGTGTGGGAGGGAAATTGTTTGCGAAAATGTCACACGAATATAATAACTGAAAGGAAAGACAGTTTTGCTTTGGTTTCTAAAATGATTTCAATCGAATGGTCCAACGAAGCGCGTAAATGGCTTAAGGGGATGGCTGCGACTCCACAATGAGTTGAGGAAACATTTGTAAGGCTTGGTTGACATTTGATTGCAGGCAACATTATCCTCGATATTTGTCTGCATTGTAGGAAACATACATTTAACTTAAGTATGTTAAGTATAAACTGTGAAATTAGGTTTGAATACATTCGAAGGCACAGCTCACAGATAACACCTACAGGATTTGGGATATAAATATGTACATACCTTATTCTATTTACTTATGTACATACATATGTACATACATATGTACATACTTAAAATGTTTTTCTCATTTTTTATCATGTGCACAAAAAGCACCTTTTCGAGCGCTAAAACATTACATTACTTTACCCTTCCCTCTCCTCTTAGCGAGCCCATAAAATGATGAGCATGAAAAATGTTTTAATAACGGTAAATTTAATGTCCGCACGAGCCAAATGCACTGCATTAAAAATTACGGTAAAAGGCCAAAATGGTGTCTCTCTCTCGCTACGGCGACCCGCCCGAAACCCGTCTCGTTCGCTCGCTCTGTGAGCTCCTGCTGTGCTGTGCGTGCATTTTAATGAAATGACGACTGATTTAAAGCGTGGGTGGCAGGATGCTTTAGTCGGGTTGGCTTGTGGCCGGGTGCGGATGCGGGGCAACAGGTATGAGTTACACTTTCATAGCACACTTTTTAGCTGCGCAAAATGCGTTATGCATGAGCACTTGCCGAGAGCTGGGAAGCAGAAAGCCAGAAGTTGACACAGTTAGGCATAAAATTATAACAGAGATGTAGACAGTCGGATGGCGGAGATTGGATTGTGGGAAGAGGAAATGAAGGGGGCAGACGGAGGGCCGGTCGAGGGTGCGTACTGTGACAACATTTTAATGACTTTTCCTCTTTTTCACTGGCAGCTCTTTAATTTAGTGCGCCCCACTCTACGGAGAGTGTTCCAAAATTTATGCAATTAATGTTGCGCAAATGTTTGGAAATGCAATTCTCCATTTGGCATGCACTTTGACACAGTCGACAGCCGACAGACGACAGTCGACAGCGGGAAGCGGAACGTCACGGAACGGCGTGGTCGGGAAACGACTGGCGGGCAAAGGAAATGCAAAGAGCAATAAGAAAACCCAAATTAGCTTTTCGTTCACTCTTTTTGTAGACCCAGGGTACGTAGAAAGCAGGGGTATACTCTATTCGGTGAAAGTAGGAGACGTTTTTTTTTAATTGTAGAATTTAAGAACCTAAAATGTTCTGTTAAATTTTAAGCATTCATATATTTTCTATGGTTCTCGCTCTCTGTATCTTTGTACCAAACATTTTTCACTCTATTCGATGATTGTAGGGAGTCTAGCAGCCTCTGCAAATCCGATTTGTTAGTCCCGGGTATCGCACGTGTCGAAGGACACTTTAATGTAGCAATCTCTCTTTTTGTGTGCTCCTTCTGTGCTTCTATTTTTTTCTTTTTCCCGCACAAAGTAGTCAAATGACATCGGGCATAAGCTAAAGAATTGCCAAAGAGTGACAGCCAGAAGCTGCAGCAGCAGCGACGGCAGAAACAACAACATTAGCGGGCGGAGGAACCCGGGATTGGATTAGACGACGACTACGTGGCCACTTGACTACGTGACCCTGCGCTTTAATTAAGCTCAGCCTGAGCAAGAGACAGCAAGAGCAGGGGAGGGACAGCCAGCTCGAAGGCAAAAGTGGAGAAAGAAATATGTATGTAGGGAGGAATGCACGCCCACACACAGAGATGCAAGAAATGCAGCCGGGGCCGCCTGTCAAAACAATGCCTTCCTCTCCCCACCCACCCATCCCTTTGCCGAGGCAATCGCCTGTGTTCGCGCTCCATCACGCTCTCTGCCATTAGAGCGCTCTTTAGCCGCTCATTTGCGGCTTTGCTTATTATACCGTGGGCATGTTAAAGCTCCTGTGGTCGCGGCTGAATGGGTGAGAGCGTTGCTTCTGTTGTTGTTGTTTCTTCGGTTTGCGATTGTTGCTTTTGGTGAGCGTGATGCCGCTCAAGGTGCATTTTGTATAAGGTGGGACATACCCAAAGAGCGCTCTTACCTTGCGTACTGCATATATTGCAGAACTTCGCTCTTTTCTCGAGGCAGTCTAACTTATTGTCCATCGTTTTGCATCGCACTCAGAGCTGTTCAATTATTGTCTCAAGCTGCGCATGGCATACAAATCATCGTCGAACTTGAAGCTGTTAGAATTGTCTTCGAGAGCTTAACATTTTGTCGGTTTCCTAATACACTTTGTACCGCACCGAGTCGTAGTTCACGGCCTCTTAAATTGTATTTAAATCATCGAACAATAAACTAAAATGCTAAAATCTAACCACGGAAAATGTGAAGTCAGAGTTGCCAAAAAAGCTCCGCAGCTTCCAAAAATCTCTTCATAAAAATGCTTCACAATTATAAAAAAAAACAGTATGAACTCAATTTCATTGCTTGCTCACAATGGTCCTCTGAGATACATGCAACCACTCACCCTGTTCTGTTTTCCACAATGAATTCCCAATTTAATTAAAGGGCGCCCCTAATATTCATTAAATCGATGGCGGCCGCCTGCAGGTACTATGCAGGGCGCTTTGTTCGCTCCATTACGAGCATTTCTGCGTGCAAAATATAATTGAATCAAAACGCTGACAAAACCGAGCAATTGGCAATTCAAATCATTTAAATTGCAATCGCCGAATAATTACCGGGAAACAGCAACGGCATTCGGCATGGCAGTAGGAGCCTAATTGAAAATATATAATTTGTGGTCAGAGATGATTCTGAATGAATATGACAGCGGGGAGAATGTCTACTCGTTTACGAAAATGTGAATTTTTAATTGATTTTCAATGAGTTTTTGGCGGAAAACATGCGAGCCGAGCAGCGGAGAGGCATGGCCCAAAGTAAATGTTAGTCCATACGAATTGTGTTAAAATAGATCAAAGGATTTGAGTTGCCTGGAACTACATATACGAGTGTTACGTCATCAGCATGAAAATCAAATTTAATTCTGTGGAAACATGAAAACAAATTATATGCGGAAAATGTTTGAGCGGCGAAGCGGAACCCAACAGGAACAAACAAACAAATAAAAACCACACAACAATATCTATTAATATCATTAAGTATTTGTGGATTGGGTGGGTGACCAGCTCTGTGCAGCATAAATTATGTGCTAAGCTCTTTTCAAACTGACAAATTTTTGGCGCTGCACTGGCCCTGGATTATGTTGACTTTGCAGAGAATGATTTGTGGAATAACTCGGAGTGGGACGGGTGCCTCAGCATTTTTAATGAACCCACTTCCTGTCGACACCACAAGATAAATTAGATGTGACATGTCAGAGATGTTTCGGGACATTTCCTAATTCAATGTGGTAGCATTTAATGGGATTTACATACGAGGAGTGTGCCACACTTGACCCGTTTGATCGATGCGCGAAAACAGTTGCTGTCTCTCTATATCTCTATCTCTTTTTGTTCGATGAGAGGATTCATGGATAACTATTCTCACCTTGTGTTATCGTAGTCGCTCTTCGAATTGAGAGCCACTGAAAGCATTGTTGCATAGACAATGGAGCGTGAAAAGCTCCGTGTGCGGATATATGCAAGTATATACAACAATGCGTTAGACATGTTTAGGTCTTGCCACCGTTGTGCTATTTATTGAATGGAGATGTGTACACATACATGTAAATATCAGTGTATGTGTTTACTATGTGTAAGCTTACGGAAGCAGTAACCTTGCCACACGAAGCATATAGCATAGGTGCATGCACCTACCATCTGCATGAGATTCTCGATTCCTTAGTGTCCGAATAGTATTTCAAGCAGGTGCTTATGCAGGATGTGGCAGTGCCGTTGTGCCATCTGAGAAGGAGCAATATGTTACCAATAACAGAGATTTTTTTTGATATTTTCGTTTTGTTGTTGCGGTTGGATTTGGTTGAGTTGATTTATTTACCGCCCAGAAATCGAAATAATAAAAAAAGCGAAGTTCATATGCCCTTTTATGCGATGAAAAATCAACTGATTTTTTCCATGACACATCAGATTACGGTTGTAATATAATAATATAATATGCAATTTTTCGATTTTCCATTTCAGACTATTTTTGAAGAGATATCTAAAAACATAATGGAATATATTGTGGAGGCTCCAAAAACAAGCATAGTTTCTATGCAAATATGAATGTCGCCTCTCCACACCTCACCACAGGGTTTCCCGGAGGGAAATGCACCTTCTGTATGCCACCTGGGGACCATCATTGTGCAGGGTCCGTGTGTCAAAATGTGGGGTTACATTTTGGTTGCTTTGAGCTTGAATTTCAATACAAAATAACAAAAAACATACAGACATACGGGGTGGGGCGGGGGCGTGTTGGCATAAAAGGGCAGGGGTGTGACAGGTGGTGTGAGGGTTGCATGAAAGGGCTGAAAATGCATATCCCGAGAGGGGCTCAGAAGGATACAAATAGCGTTTGTCTGCTCGTCTGCGTTTCTGTTTGGCAAATGCAAACTTTATTAGGAGTTCTTTTTTGCCAGGACCAGCGAAAGCTGTGATACTGCTTCCTATTCCCCGCTGATAACCTTCAACCCTCCCCCTCAACGATTTTTGGTATCTTTGCTCATCCTGTTCTGACTTTAATTTCGTGTATTTTGCGATTTTACCTTTTTTTGAATGAATTGCACTCTTGCCAACATTCACGCACAAACATGTCTCGACTTGTCTGCCCAGGTGGGGAGCAAATGAGAGAAAGGGAACAAGAGAGGGAGAAAGCAAGAACGAGAGAGCGGGATCCAAACAGAGAGAGGGAAACGGCAGAGAGCGACCGAGCTCATGCGCTGTGTAGCAGAGAGAAAATTTCCCACTAAATTATCCATCACACAAAGGGGAAAGAATTCTAGAAACAGCATTGTCTTAATACACATACGATTATTTAGTTATGGACTTAAATATTTAAAACATTTTATTCTTCAATGATCGCATGTCAATATTTTGTTACTAGAAATTATACTCTATTCCCCATTGCTCCAATGACAATGGACCCAATATCCATTTGAAAACTCTACAACAATTCGCATAAATAATAAATGCAATTGAAATTGAAATGGTAAGGGTCATGGTGGCCCTTAGCTCAACAAACATTACACAAAACGGACATTATCACCTCATTGAAATAAATTCAGGTAAACCTTCGTAGTGCCACGTACATTTCTAATGTTCCGACTTTTAAGGCCCAATAAAATACGATTGCCCCAACGGGACAGACAGACAAATGGAGCATTAAGCTAAAACCTGGCCAACGGCATTTGTCTAAGACAAATGGCGGACAGAGTGTCCTTTATAATTGACCACACGGTGTTGTGCTGAGGGCCCACAGTGTGTAAGTGGTCGCCGTTGTGGTCGTCATTCAAGCAAAATGGACAATTATTATTAACTGCAATAAATTTCACGCACGCACAATTTACATACCAAAGGCACGCGAGCGTATCGAGGGACGGCAGAGCCGCAAAGGTCCTTAGGACCCACTTAGACACAGACAGAAACGCTTGGACATTCCCCCCGCCCTCCAGCCACAAACACCCACGCACACACATAGCGACACACTCGAACGACAGGTACAGAGACACGTACAACTCACTTAAGTGCAACATAATTGCGGGACAAAGTTTTGGTTGTGGGAGTGGGTGTGGGAGTGGGAGTGGGAGTGGGGGGTGGTGCTCTATCTGTCGTGTGGATCGTGGCGTGTGGGCCAGGGGTAATTGCCACTGGGGGCACATGTCAGTGGCAATTATGCTTTCCACAGGGTTGTGAAGCTCCGATCAACTATTGACCAACCAACCATATTCCCCCCTCCCATCCACACTCAAATAATCGATAGTTGGTCATTGTCATTGCTCCGAGTGAGGGAATCCTCAATGTGTTGTGTGTGTGTGTGTTGTTCGAGTGTGTAGCAGTGTGGCTACTGCCATTAGCGTGCTGTTTAATTGAATTGTAGCAATTAAAGTGCTTCAATTGGTTTTAATCGGAAATTGAACTCATTGTTCTCTCCACAATGGTAGAAGTCGTGCTGCCGTCGTTTAATTCTGTTCTGTTCTCTTCTGCTCATACACACACGCACTTTAGATGGTTTATTGTACTAGACAAAAGGCCGCCTCATTAACGCTGCCATTCACAAATGCCATAAAGGAAATGTGACTAAACCCTTGAGGTCTTAAAAGGCCAACAACTACAGCAACATAAGCCATCAAAAGGGATCTATAATTACAGAACACAGTACTGGGGAACGGCAGGAGAGATCAGATATCATTTACCAGTTAAACGACAGTTTAGATGATGGCTAAGTAAAACCTTGTGGTAGGCATGTAAAATATATTCAAGGTAAAAGGAATAATCTGTAGTTCTCTGCAATGCAAGCGCTTTGAGCAGGGAATGCTTAGAATTGAATCCAAAAGGTTGTCTATAGTTGTTTTTCGTTTCGTCGGAGCCAAGAAACCCCATTTAAACGTTTTTCTCTTTATTTTTGATCCCATTTCCTACGTTAACAGCAACAGTGACTGTTAAAAGTATCTAAATATGTACATATGTATGCATGTTTACGTCTATGTCCAAATGTATTTTTCCCCCCTGCAAGAGGGTGGGCTTTAGATTCATCAAAAACAAAATTCAGCTCTAAGCTCAACAGGCGGTTTCTCGTTTGTTATGGGCAGAGCACTAGAAAATTTCCCCAACATAACGGAACAGCTCTCAGGCGAGAGGTAAGGTACTTTCTCTCACTCTCTCTCCCTCTCTCTCTCTCTCTTGTTTTCCCCTCATTTGGGGAAACGCTCTCTGGACTGTTTGATGACACTGGTGGAGGCGGGTGCGAGGTGGTTGGTGCCCCCAACACACGGCTTCTGTTGTCATTGCCTGCCGCAACATTTTCTCAGTACGCGAAGAACTCTGAACGCAGGCGGTTGCTTTTGGCTCTTGACAGATTTGCTCGATATTTGTTCCGTTATTTGCTCTCGCAAACGCTCGCTCCTGCTCCGCGCCAAAAGTCCAAATCGAAGAATCCATCAGCAAAGCATCATCAGCGGTGACTGCGACGAGGGGAGAACAGAGTAAAAGAAACCGAAAATAAATATGTGAGTGCGTGTGCGTGCTTGCCTCCGTCTCTGTGAGTGTGTGTGTGTGCGCGTATGTGCGTTTATTTTTAAGCACCGGCCCCAAAGGCAAATGTGAAGTGCAAGCGAGAAGGGAATTCAAAACCAAATCAGAAATAGCCCCGCCACTAGGGATAGAAAGAGAGAGGGCGCGCCGCAAGCACCGCAACAAACACCGTTTGACAGAATGAGAGCGCAGCCCAGCACAAAGTCGGCCGCCCAGTGGCCGCCCCTCCTCGGGCTTCTTGGACTTATCGGGATCGTTGGGATCCTCAAGCCCACAGTGGCAGCTGCCGCGAGCAGCGCCTATGGCGCATCCTTCATATCCAATCCGAGCATTTATGCCTACTCCGTGGCCAATCAGCAGGCGCCCAAGGACAATGACATCAAGTTCGCCTCCACCGCCACTGCCGCCGCAGGGGCACAGTCCCCCGGAGACTCCAATTTGAATCGCAACTACTACTACACCAACAACAATGCTGAATCTATGGGTGAGGGCCTGCCTGCAGCTCCACCCACACAGCCCGCTCCGCAGACGGGCTGCACTCTGGACCGCCTGGCCGTCTACAAGGTCGTCCTGCACACCTACTGGACCAGGGAGCTATTCCCCAAACACTATCCCGACTGGCGACCCACCGCCCAATGGACCAAGACTTTAGGTGAGTTGTGTCAAATAATCTTGGAATTTTTGATCCAATTTTGTGGATAGTCGCTGCAGGAATACCCGAAGGGGAATTTAAATAAAATGCGTTAAATGTCAATGGGATTTTGTTTGATCCAAATTAAGAACTATTGAAGCGTAACTGTAAATGCAACAGAAAAGTGTAAATTGTCTAGGGCATTTAGAGCAAAGAAACATTCACCAATTATTGCAATCTACACCAATCAATTTGTATTGCCTTTTTATTGTGCCTGAAGGAATTCTCATCGTAATCAATTGTTTGTAAATACTTGCATCTATGCAATGGCAAAGTTATATGAAGTTATTGGAGTTTTAATTAAATACTTTACCAAAGGATTTCATCACAATTTAGAAACCCAAAAATAAGCAAATAAAATCCATTTAAATTCTAAATGTTTGAGTCAATTTAGTATGGGGAAAATTGTCAACCAAAAATAGACAGCCAATTGGCCGAATTTCTGTGTTCAAAATTGGGCCAAACTTGAAATTGTTTTCACATTCCCATTCCCTGTCTCACTCGCTCTCACTGCGTCTGGCTCTGGCTCTGTCTCTGTCACTGGCTGACATACAACCATCCGTCTCTCACTCTGTTTATTACTCAATCATAAAGGGAAATCGAGCAAAACGATAAGAATCTCATAATTTGTGCACAGCACAGCAAAAAAAAAACACACCAGCCAGAACAGCACACAACAGAGATGGGGAGATCTAAAGACTAATTTGTCACAATGCTGTCTCTCTCTGTCTCTCTATTCGAATGTGCGAGAGTGTGGGATATGGAGAATAAATCGAAAAGCAATTTCCCTGGCAGTTGGCTAAACATTTTTGGTTCGTTTTGTCGATATTTTTGGGTTAAATCACATAGGAAAAGGCCTTGCCAAATCGTTGGACAATTGGAGACGTGAGGGGGAAAATGGAGAATGGAAAATGCCTTTGGCCGCATTGGCATGTCGCTTGTCTTATCAATGTTTTTGCAGATTTAGCTGTCGATTTATAGCGAGGGAACACACACACACAAACACACCACACATAGTTGGCCATGAAGGAGAGCATCGCACGCGTACTTGGCGACGCAGCGGCAGTGCGTGCGCTGACGGAGGACTCGAAGGTGGTCGTCTTGGAGATCCGCGATCTGGACTCCCTCGCGACAGAGCGTGAGATATGTTCCGCCATCGCGAGCCAGTTCAGGATAGAGGAGGGTCAAGTCAGGGTGCGAAGCCTGCGACGCGGCTACGCGGAGTCACAATCGGCGGTGGTCAGCTTGCCTTTTTCCCTGGGCAAAGCAGTACTGGAGCGGGGACAGGTGCGGATCGGATGGACCGTCTGCAGGATCCGCGAAAGAGGAGGACTCCCGAGGTGCTACAGATGCCTGGAACCTGGGCACATCGCTAGCAGCTGTAGGAGCGCGGTAGACAGGAGCGGATGCTGCATCAAATGCGGCGAGCAGGGGCACAAAGCAGTTGACTGCAAAAAAGAGCCATCATGCTTCATTTGCTCGGCATCGGGCAAGAAGGAGTTCAGGCACCAGGCCGGCAGCAAAAGCTGCCCGGCCGCAGTCAGCGGGGTCGGTCAACGCAGCAAGACATGCGGTTGATCCAGCTCAACCTGAACCACTGCAGGGCCGCGCAGGACCTCCTGCAACAGACGGTGCGTGAGCGGGGATCGGAGGTGGCAATCCTCAGCGAGCCCTATAGGGTTCCCAGCTGCAGCGACTGGGCCACAGATCGCTCGGGCAGAGCTGCGTTGTGGACATGCGGAGTGGAGACGCCCCAGATCTGCGACATAAAGTCGGCCGATGGGTTCGTCCGAGGCAAAGTAGGCGGCAAGTGGGTCTACAGCTGCTACCTGGCGCCCAGCCTCCCGCTGGAGACCTTCAGTCGAATCATCGACGAGCTGATCGGAGACCTGCGAGGACGAAGCGACGTCGTAGTCGGGGGCGACTTCAACGCCTGGGCCCTGGAGTGGGGTCCTCCCCTAACCAACGCTAGAGGACGCACGGTGCTGGAGGCCTTCGCTACCGTGGACATGGTGCTGCTCAACGAAGGATCCCAACAGACGTTCAGCAGGGGAGGCATGGGGTCAGTCATCGACCTCACGTACATCAGCAGCGCGTTGGCCAGAAACTCCAGTTGGAGAATCAGCGATGCCTACACAGCTAGCGACCATGAGGCTATCGAGTGCGTGCTTGGCGGACCGGTTCGGAGAAGAGCAGCTCCCACCCAGCTAAGGAAGGCGTATCGGCAGGGAACGCTGAGGACTCAGGCCTTTGCAAGCGCCCTCATAACCTACACGGCACCAGTGTCTGAGGGAGCCAACGAGTGGGCGACCCATCTGGGGGATGCAGTGGAAGCGGCCTGCGACCGGAGCATGCTCCAGCGAAGCGCGTTTGGGAGGCACCATGCCCCAGTCTTCTGGTGGAACGAGGACATCGCCGAGCTCCGCAAAATCTGCCTCAGCGCGAGAAGACAGCTCCAACGAGCCAGGGGAACTCCGCGACTGGTAACATGCTGTGAGGCATACAAAGTCGCGCGGAAGGAGTTGAAGACCGCCATTAGGGACAGCAAAAGAGAATGCTTCCTCAAGCTGTGCGACGCCGCCGAGGAGGACCCCTGGGGAGGCGCCTACAAGATGGTGGTCAAAAGCATCAACGCCGGAAGCAGAGCCCCAACGGACCCAGTAGTGCTGGAGGGGATTGTTAGGACCTTGTTCCCGCAAGGGCGGCCCATAACAACATCCCCAAGCCCCGAGCACAGCCTGGACGACATCTGCGAGGTCACGGAGGAAGAGGTGCTGCAGGCAGGCAGAGACCTGAACCCCAAGAAGGCACCGGGGCCGGACGCTATTCCGAACCGAGCGACGAAGCTTGCACTAGCGCTGATCCCAAGCGAGGTCACGGGTCTGTTCAACAGATGCCTCCACGAGGGTACGTTCCCATCGAGGTGGAAGAGGCAGCGGCTCTTTTGCTGTCCAAGCCGGGAAAGCCGCCGGGCGAGGCGTCCTCCTACAGGCCCATCTGCCTCCTGGACACGATAGGGAAGGTATTCGAGAAGGTGATCGCCACGAGGCTCAGTGCAGCCATCGAAGCAGCAGGCGGCCTCTCCCGGAGCAATACGGGTTCAGGAAGGGGAAGTCGACGCTGGACGCCATCTCTAGGGTGGTAAAACGGCAGAGGAAGCCTGCGCTGGTTCCAGATGGAGAGGAGGATCCAAATCCTACTGTCTCGTGGTGACACTTGACATAAGGAACGCGTTCAACTCGGCCGATTGGAGCCGCACTCTGGAGGCCCTACAGCGTTTCAGCATCCCTGGTTACCTGCAGAGGATAGCACGCAGCTACTTAGGCGACAGGGTGCTGACGTACGAGACCAGTCTGGGTTCCAGGGCATACGAAGTCTCAGCCGGAGTCCCGCAGGGCTCCGTTTTGGGACCCCTGCTCTGGAACGCCATGTACGACGGAGTCCTGAGATTACCGATGCCAGCCAACACCAGCATGGTGGGGTTTGCGGACGACGTCGCTCTAGTGGTGGTGGCCAAGCACCTCGCCGCAGTGGAGGAGCTCGCCAACGCGGCCGTCCGTGCCGTGGAGTCGTGGCTTACGGTCGCCGGACTGGACTTGGCTGCGCAGAAGACTGAGGCGGTGCTGATATCGAGCCGGAAAGCTGTAGAAACAGCATGTGTGCAGGTCGGGGGTACCACGATCCGCTCGCAGAGGGCAATCAAATACCTCGGGGTGGTCATCGACACTCGCCTCTCCTTCAAGGAGCACTTGGAGTACGTGCAGAGGAAGGCCAGCGGAACCATAGGAGCACTCTCGCGAATGCTTCTCAATACCAGAGGCCCGAAGCAGGCAACGCGGAAGCTCCTGACGAGTGTTGTGACGTCGCAGATCCTATACGCCGCGCCCGCGTGGGCGAAAGCCGCTCAGGTGAAAACCTACATGCGAGGCGTGGAGGCGACGTACAGGCTGTGTGCCCTTAGGATCGCGTGCTCGTTCCGGACTGTGTCGGACGAAGCCGCGCTGGTCATCGCCGGGCAAGTCCCACTCAGGGAGCTGATAAGGGAGAGACAGGAGATCCATACCGCAGAGCAGGGCGAAAGCGAGGTGTCAAGAGCCGAGCTGAAGGTAGCCGCAAGGAGGAGCAGCATCAATAGATGGCAGGCCCAGTGGGACGGTTCATCCAAGGGGCGCTGGACGTATTCCCTCATACCGAAGCTGCAGGACTGGCTCGAGAGGAAGCACGGCCACGTGGATTTTATCTCACCCAGGCGCTGAGCGGACACGGCTGCTTCCGCAGCTACCTCAAGCGCTTCGGCCACGAGACGGAGGACGGGTGCCCAGCGTGCGGCACCGGCATAGTGGAGGACGCACAGCACGTCCTCTTCGAATGCCACAGATTCGACCACGAGCGTCGCCGCCTGGAGGCAGAAGTAGGCGCCAGGATCTCCACAGAGACCTTGGTGCCGATCATGCTGTCCGAGCCAAGGGCTTGGGAAGCGGCCGCAGAGTTCGCTTCTAGCGTTATGCGAACTCTGAGAGTTTTGGAGAGAAGGCGGAAGCAGGAGACGGAGTAGGAGCCTTCGAGCGTGCGAAGCAATGCTTTGCGGCAGTACCGCGCGCGTGGGGCGCCCACTCCCAATACTTCCCGCATCATATTATATACCCGCTAGTGTAAGAACGTAGTAGTAAAGTAAGAAAATTCAGAGAATAAATGAAGGAATATAAAAAAAAAAAACACCACACATAGTTACTCATGCAGAGGACGCAGGACGTCCCAGAGACAGAGAGACACAGATAGAGAGACAAGTAAATCTGACAGCTAAATAAGCAGGGAGCACAGGCAGGCAGGCAGCAGACACACTCACAAAGGCGCTAATAAAAAAAGGATAAGCAGGAAGCCAAAGTCGATGCCGATGCCGAAGCAGAGAGCCGCCTAAGAAATGCGATTTGTACGTGCTTATGCGCTATATGCTGGTCTCAGCTCGAAACAAGAAATTGGATAAAGTTGCTAGCAGACTCAGACTCCTTGCCACACACAACTTATCCTGGGTATGTCCCCTTGACACCATCCCCAGGCCATGCCTGTAGAACGGGAGGGATTTTGAGATGTTTTGATTTTCGCCTTGTTGAACTTGACTAAAAAGTTATTCCCATCTTGGGAATCCACTAAAGCTATCTTCAACATTATCTAACCATTATATTTTTAGATGTTTTCTCTGTGAAAAGTGTTTGCCAAGACTAATTAAGGAGCATTACGGTGGGTATGCCCCTCCTATCCTGTTTGCTGCATCCATTGTCTGCATTGGACTTTGCTTGTTGTTTATAGTGTCGTCTCCGTAATTTATAGTTTTTCCTTCTTGCGGCTCTGCCTGTGGTCCACACACACACACACACACACACACACACACACACACACACACACACACACACACACACACAGTGCGTATGCGTGATTTATGCGAGGCTCTGCACTTGTGTTTATCCCTCCGTATAAAATATAGCAAAAGTAGTAATACTACTTTATAGCATATCACATGGAGGAAAACTTGTCATATTTATTGCTACTCCAGCACTTGGGCTTCAATTGAGCGTTTATCTGCGGGAGAGGGGAAAGTGCATAAATGGCACCTTGGGGGATCCGCTTCAGAGACTTTCGTAGAGACTGTGTTATTCGATCGAATGCAAAGTACGATAAAAGGCCACTTTCTGTACGGAAATATAGTTGTATATTATCTGCTTTATTTTCTACATTTTTTGCACCTTTCCCACTCCCTGCCATGCCGCCCAATGGCGCTTGTCACTTTCCACTGAGCTGGTTTCTCCATGACAACCATTTAGTTTTGGCCAGAGGCGGAACCAAAGTCCTGCTCTTAGTCCTACTCTAAGAACAGAGACCAAGGATGAGTCCGGAATGCCATTTGGCATTAAAATTCAAGCAGCAGCGAGGAAAAAGTAGAAGAAAAGCCGGAAAAAACGAGGAAAAAATAGGGTAAGCGGGGAGCAAAGTAGTAGGAGTTGGTGAGTTGGGCCAGAGGACAACGGCTTGCTGCCCCTGTCATATCCTGTTTGTATATAAATTTCAGTGCGCAACTCTAACATCCGCTGTATTTCAACTGTTGGGAACAAGAAATAAAATCCCCACGGGAGGAAAAGCAAAAGGAGTGGTGCCTTTTTGTCCACCCATTGTTTTTGTGACGCTGTCGAAGGAGGTCGAAGGAGCAGCAAATTTATTATGAATGTTCCAAAAACAAGCAGCAGCGACAGCAATTGCAACTGAGTCCCCGGCGTCCAAGTGCATTGCATTTCTTGTGTCTTTTGAACTGCGGGTCGCCCCCAGTGTCGATCCTCCGACCCACTGGTGCCGCTCCCTCCTGCTCTCAATTCATGGTTGCTTCTTTTCCTTTTTCATTGCTTATCCCCATTCGTGAGTTTCAGTTGTTAAATTTCATTTGTGCCGCTGACGCCGCTGATGCCTCTGCGGCCTGGACGGCTGTTGTCGCTGTTTTTATCGCCAAATTGAAACTGAAATAAAGTTTGCCTCCTGCTGAATATTTGTTTTATATTCCGCTTTGTTTCCTCTTTCTCTCTCCATTTTTTGCCTTTGCTATTGCTTATACTACAGCTCCTGCTGCTGCTTTTCTGCACTTTCTGTTGCCTTGTCACACTTTTTGTTTGGATTCAAAAACTATTTTCGTGAAAGAAACAGCAGTAGCATAGCATTTGCTTTTTTTGTTCGCTTTGTTTTGCTTTAGACAACTTTTGGTTCATGTTTTTGCCATTTTTATTGCATGTCGGGGGCTTTTTGTTCAGCGTTTTGCAAGCCAAAATGAAATGTTGCACTCTGGCATGTTTCATCCGCAATCGTAAACCGAAAAGCCACTGAAAGAAGTTTGAATTGGAAAGGGTTTTCCCGATTGCACATGGAACTGCCTTGAAATCAATAAATTAACCACACAGAAGGGGCTAGAGGAAACGATAAGATGTCCTTTATCGATAGATATGAAAGCCGATTTTCATTTTCATTTTGTATTTTTTCAATTCTTTCTCGTTCTGTGTATGCCATACGTTGCTCCTTTCGTTGATGGATGCTATATAAATAAAGAAAGAAAGAAAGTTGATTGGAAAGTTGGGTGGGATTAGACACCAATTCCCTGGGAAAATCAGGGAATCGTCCATCCCCCATCGATGCTCCCGTTCCACAACTTGAATGCTGCATAAGCCTTGACCGTGCGGCTCGTTGCTCGTTAATTGCCTGCGTCCGTGGGGCAATTATCCTGCCTGCTGTCGCTGTTGTTGTGGCGGGAGATGTGCTGGCCTTTTAGTTGGCTGTTGAATTCCGCCTCGGCCTGTAGCACTTTCACGCCTCATATTTTATTGTTCCATGGGTCGCGTGGCTCTTGGCTGTGCTCTCTGTCTGCGTTCTGCCTAATTTTTTACTCGTTTGTCTGCCAAATAAATTATACGAGACAGAGAGAACCGCCGCGCACAAATGTATGTTGCATAAATTTTACATGAGGCATATTACACCTGTATTTGTGTGTGTGGATGTGGCATAATTCATAATTTATGCAACACAAAAACACACTCCGCCGCCCGTTGGCGCACAATTTGATTTTCCTTATTTCATTTCCCGACTTTTTCCTCCTCGCTCATAACGAAACTTTAAATGTTTGTAATTTTTTACACGAACACGCAAAAAGGGGGTCATGTGGGTGGTAGCATGTACAGAGAATAATGAGGAAAGCCATGTTTTCCCATGACAGTTTCTGCGGGAGTTTTCTTTTGTCTCTCGCCGCTAATGCAGGAATCATGTTGTTCGTTTCGCTGCAACATTCAGCAATATTATTCTCGTTGTTTGTGGAAATGTATGCGTTGTAATACATTTATGATATTTAATTAGAATTAAAAAGAATATTTTAACTGAGAACTCTCATGAGAGAAAGACGGAGCAAAACAATGGAGAGCAGCAGATTGAAACCACTTGTAGCCACAGGTAGCGTTTGTTCTGCAGTTAGCTCTCGATTTCTGCTGCTTTTATTTTGTTGTAGGTTGTTGTACTACCATATTAAGCTTCCCATATCAAGTCTAGAACATATCAAGCCACACACACAGACAATGATTAATTCAGTCCTAAGTAACGCATAGATAAACGTTTTACTCCGCCCTGAAAGCCCCGAACCATTAAAGTTTTCCTTTCGAGTGCTCGAAACATGCTCTGCCCACTCACACACACACACACACACACACACTTTTCCCTCTCCACATTGTAGTAGGAGGCATTACACATTCATAATGCCTTACCCGCACAGAGAATGGTGATGGGATATTTCAGGCATTCTTGGGGGAACGGGAGCTGCCGCTGACAACGCAATTTCCTTGCATCGGGGGGTTTTTACTTCTGCTACTGCTGCTGCTTCAGCAACAACGGTATATTAATAATAAATGTAAATTCTTGTTCTTATTTGACTGCTTTTTTGAGAGTGGAGGGAAAAGACTTAAAGCTGTTTTTCCACCTGGCGTGTCTTTTCCGACTGCTTAGTGGCTTAAAGTGTTGTAATTAAAAGCGTGGCAGGTCGGAGGGAAGCTAACAAACTACCCAACGCATGCCCCTCCACGATGCCAAATACTTTTTCGTAACGTGAGACCTTTTACACGTGGAAAAATCACTGGCAAACATTACTCGTGTGGGGCACACAAATCTGCCCTTCCGCTTTCCATTTTTCTCCAACCCGCTGTTACTTGCATGAAAACATTTTCTCTTTTGCGTGTCCTTTGTTCGGGGTCTGACTCTCGTTTCTGCTCCTCCACGTACTGTGTGCCACGTCAAATTCGTATCATTATTCATTCATACATGATTAGACAGTACAACCAGAGCAAGAAGATGGCATGGACATGGTACATGTTTCGTATTACAGATCCAAGCAAAAAGAAGGAAAGTTTAACAAACCCACACAAAGCATTGGGATTGGGGCAGGACGGCAGGATCCCAGTGCGACATAGGCAGAGGCAGACAGGCGTGGCATTGCCAAATGGAAATTAATGAAAGAAATTTGATATAATGTCAGCCGCAGGCCCACGTTCTTCGGTGTATCTTGCTCTACAATGCTCTGTTGACGTTGCCCGGGCCGCCAGAATTCATGCAACTTTTTTCCAGCAGAAATATTTAACTTTAATAATTATTGACAATTACACGTCGCTTAAGCCAACTTTAATTGTTTATTGGACAAGCATTAATTTTACATCACATTAAATGCGACCCTGCCATTTGCGGTGATGCATTTAATTAATCATATTTACAGTCTTAATTAAACAACGTATGCTGTTGGCGTGGGAAAAATAAATATAATAAATATTAACCTTTAAAAATGCGACACAGAATTACCTGCTAGCTAATTACCAATAAATTCCACATTTGGCTCTGAAATGCGTACATTTATTGCACAATTAAATCATGGAATATTCGCATGAAAAGGAAATCGAAAAGGAAACCCTACACAGCCAGGATTAATTGAATACAAATTAGCAGAAGAATATAAAATGTGTGCACACTAATTAACATAATCCCAATTAGGGGAAGGGGCGCGAGCTCATTTACTTGTCCTCCTGTTATTTACATTATTCCCGCACTCGAATGTGTATTTTATTAATTTGTAAAGACATTGTTGGTTGGACTTTAATTCGATTAAAACTTCAAATGGAAATGCTATTTACGTAAAAGAATAATAAATCCAAACAACAGGGAAAATAAAACAAATGGATGATGCTTAATAATTTCATTACACTTGGGCACAATGGATATGTATGTATGTATATACATACATATGTATGTATGAGAATGTAGGTCACACGCACAGCATAGGAGAAAGTCTGAAGTTCAGGCATTGCCTAGGCTTTTCCCGAGAACACTTTTACTCTTTATTTTATATATTTACATATGTACATATGTGCACCCTTTAGAAATGTCTAATTCAAGTAGGATTATCCAAGCTATTTGGAGAAATTCCTTGCTTTTCTCTTTAACAAGTTTTAAATTCTTTGCAAAAAAAGGAATGGAATGCATTCACCATCCGTTCAGTCGCAGAAATTGATGGCATTTATTACCGTTCCGCTGCATATTTGTGCATTTGTCAGCATAAATGACTGCAAACTGATTTATGCATAAGGTTTTTTTTTTCTCAATGGAGCAAAAAATACATTAATTTCGATAGAAAAAAAAGGATGTTTTATGGAGAGGGCTCAAAAGTAGGCAAATGGAATTGGGGCGGCAAATCGTGATCCTAATTAACTGTCGGCCATAAATCAGAAAAGCGACGGCAAGGAATCGCCTCATTAATAACGCATTTGCATAGAAATGTTGCAAAATGTGTAACCGATATCATCGCAGGAACAAGAGTTGGGCGCAGGGGGAGAACGAGCACAGAACCCAGAACCGAGAGCCCAGTGAACACCAATTTATGGTCTGCAAAAACACAAGCTGAAAGAGTTGGTAAAAGTATCTTTTGGTTTGGTGTTTTCTTTAAGCCAAAGAGCGGGGGAGAGAGAGAATGCGAGAAAGAAGGAGCTGCGTCTGCTAATGGCAGCCTAATTATGCTGACCACAAAGGACTCAAGGCAGAAAGGGAGGCAAAGTGGTGGACTTTTCTGGCATAAAAGGGTTTCCGGCCTGTCTGCCCCATAAATTTACGCTTATTGCCAGACGGGGTCACAGCCCCGTGCAACTTTAAGACGCCACGCATACACACACACACACACTTTTGTGGGCTACATAAATCTTTGCCAGGTGGGCGCGCCCGTCGTCCGCTCTCTCCTGCCCTTCCGCTTTGTTTCCCGCTCCAGACATGCGGCAGACACACCATGCGTGCTCCAACTTCCTGCCCCTCTCCATCAAAACAGAAACGAGAGGTAGGTGGTAGGTAGGTGGTAAAAAAGAAAACGAAACGAATCGGAAACGCGTCGCACAAAACTTTTGTTTGTCTGCATTTATGTCTGCGTAATGGGACCGACCGGAATTGTGGGTACACCCCGCCGCCACACGCCCTGCAAACGGAGGCGTGACTGTGGTGGTGAGCGCATAAGTGTCGTCCTCGTAGAGGGCTTTGTCTGCTTGAAGAATGTGTACAAATTACAGAGCAAAAACACACACACACAGTACTGTAACTGGTGGCAGTATCTGATTTATAAAACGAACAAAACGAAGGATTTGTATCTACATTTTTTTTTTTTTTTACAGAGAGGCATGCAAGTACGGATATGTACGTACGAGCAAGAAATTGTCATAGCAGGAGCTCAGGTTTATCTCAGTATTTCTTTATTTAGAATTGCATTTAAGTTATTTATAGAAATTCTCATGTTAACTTCAAGAATTTCCAAGGCATCTGCAATCACATGGGTGGAGGAGTGAGCCAAAAGAAGGCAGAGAAAAAGCAAAAAAGGGAAAAGAAAACCAAGATGAGAGAGAAAGCGAAGGAAATAAGAAACAATAAATAATAAACTGCCGAATAATCGGGCTTACCTTAAGTTCTACCTACGGCAGAGATATAAATAAAAAAGATATGGAAATTTAAGCTCAAGAAAAATTTTATGGAAGAGAGCGGTGGTACGTACCGCAGCGAGTCACAGAGATCCACTTAGAGATTCGAAAGAGTAACTGAATGTCGACCTTTTACTTTCAAAATTGTCTCCGTCCATCGTCAAAAGGATATGTGTGTGGGATATATATTTTTGGCTTATGTGTTGTCTGCCAGGACACGCATGGCTTTTCTATTGTCAGCCCATATTTAGCCCTCGTCAATCGTCAGGCCGGGTCTCCGGGCCAGGCCTTAATTAAGGACACAGAACCAGCCCACAAGAAATGGTGAAGGAAAAGGAAATTATGATTGAGACAATTTGTCATCTACGTGACAAGTCCGCATAAATTTTGTGTCTGCCTCTCGGGTTGAGTGACTGTCAATAGTACATAAAATTCATTTAATTAAGCAATATTCCTGAGTATTCGAAAAGCGGAAACGAAGACATCAAAAAGAAAACTTGAGAGCAGGGACATTTTGTGGATAGTGAAAGCAATTCATAAAAATTGCACCCCAGGGAGTCGCCATATTTTTATATTTTCACCCTGCGGGGAATAAAGGGAGGCATATAAAGTGGGAGAGGAACAGATCAAAGCTGTGGCCAGATGAAATAATAACTTTTCAGTTTTATGGCGGAGCCAATTTTTATGGTCAATCAGGCGGATAATAAGATAAAGGCATTGGGGAGCACGTCCGAGGCGAAGGCGATGATCGATAACCGATGGCCGATAACCAAATTAACCGTTACAAGTGGCCAAGCCAATTCCCAGTGCATGGAAAATGAGGAAAAAGGGAAAAAGGAAAAACAGATTCACAGTTTCTGAAAAATCACAAACACCAACCACAACAGTGCCGCAAGGCAAACAATCAACGCAGGACCGCGCCATCGATGGGAGTCAGTGCCCGGCTACACAGGGCTCAAAACGGCCATCAAGTGTTTATCATGCGGCCGGGGCACAAACAACGGAAGGACGCCCAGAAGCAAACTGTAACCGAGCGGTTGCTGAGAACCAGGATGACAGCAGCCGACATCATACCATCGCCACTCGAGGACCACTTCAAAGCCTTGAAACAGAATTAAATGAAAAACAATTTTTTCTTTAATAAATTTAATGTTAAAGCAAGCTTCTTGGCATAAGTGCACAGACATAGACCCCTGCTGAAGATTTCAATCAGCTCAACCTATCCCTTAAAGTAATTAGAGTCCTTGTGCAGGGGGGACTCGGGATTTTACCTAGGGGATAAACATGATTTGGGGTGGCGTTATCTCGAAGGGGATGGCTTACAGATTTATTTTGAAGAAAATTTCAACGAAAATAAATTCCCTTAAGGAAGTTGAAGATATGTCATTTAGGAAAGTTTGAACATTTTTGAAGCTCGCTAAAAATTGAAGTAAATATAATAATTCGTTGTTGATTGTACATTTAAATATGTATGTACATGTAATTTCATTCGGATATCTAAGTAAAGAGATGTTATGAATTTTGCAATCATAAAAGAGAGAGAGAGATCAGAGATGGCAGAGAACAGAAGTACCAGGCTGCTTCGATTCTTGCATTTTTGATTTGGCTTCACTTCAAGCGCATTTGAGTCGCAATTTTCTTTATCTCTTGATCTTCAACTCATGTGGGCGAGGTTCTCGGTCCGCGCATGCATTACACACTCTCCTTCTTTACTTCCATTCGGTTGCTCGCTCAGCAATTGTTTGTGTGTCTCACTCAACTCTGCTGCAGCGCTGTCACCATAAACAACAAGCATAATGCACCCACGCTGACACTTCATCTGAGAGTAAACCATGACTGTGGCCGCTCTCTCGCTCTCGCTCTCCCACGCTGCTAGCAACTACGGAACAGTTGACTGAAGCAAAAGCAATAACCAACGGGACTTTACTTTGCTGCGAAGATTCTTTGTGTTTATTTTCATTTACTTTTTATTGTACCCCCGCATACCCTCTCACTCTCTCTCTGCTTTTCTCGCAAATTATCATAAGTGCTAAAATACAGAGAGAATCTTTTTCAGTGCCGTTTTTCGAGTGGCGAAAATTGTTTGTGGCAACATGTGTCCACCTGATTTGTGTCTATTAACTTTCCTGCTCACTTTTGCATATTTTTAACGCTGCCGGGAAAAAAGTTTGCCAACTAAGCCAAAAACAACAAAATGCCAGAAAATTTGCTAAAGCGTTAGAAAATGTACACCACACCACACTGTTTGCCTCCCCGCAAAATAAAAAGACGAAAAACTTGGCTAAAGCGTAAATAAACCAAATATAAACTTTGCCTGTTTTGTAGATGCTTCTGCTGCTGCTGCCAGGCAAACTTCCTCTTAGCTTGGCTCAAAGGCGCGGTCTATCTGCGCCCATCTCTCTCTCTCTCTTTTTTTGGCCACAGAGTTTGCTTAGTAGCCAAAGACATGGCTAAAATCCCGGGGCATACAACATGGGGGCACTTTCTCTAGTCTCCGTTCTCTATTCTCCATTCTCGGCTCTCAATTTCCCTTGGCTGATGTTGTTGTTCCTTTGGTTTTCCTTTTTGGTGTGAATAATGTTGCTGTTATTTATGCCTCAATGGGCCCTGCCACGCCCCTGTCCCTGCCTTTGGCGGCAATGGTGGCTAGGGGGAAAAAAGTCTGGAAGAAATTGCAATTTCCACGCCCAAGTTTCGGGCACTTTCACTTGATGGTACTCCCGTTCCGTTCAGTTCCGGGCAACCTCAGTCCCCCACCCACCGCGTTACATCCTACCCCCAAAATGTGGGGATGCTTTTTATTAAAAGTTTCTTTCTTGCCACCATTCACCCCACTCCCTATCAGCCAACAACAATGGGCACATTTTTTAAAGTGTTTTTTATTGTCGCGTTAACCGACCGCAACGACTTAGGGGCCACGGATGGGGGACCGGTGCCAGGACTGGGCCTGTAGCTGTGGTTGGGCTCCCAACTTTTACGTAAGTGTAAATTATTGTTAAGGTCAGAAAGTTGTACGCAAAGTTTGCGCCGTAGTTTCCTGCATAGTTCGGGGCGATAGCTTCGGGTTAATACCTTTAACTAAGTCCCCAACTAAGAGTCTGCCTCTCAGTTTTCGACCACATTTAACTTAATTAACCCATCCCCTGCCACACGGCGCGGACCGAAAGTGTTAATAAAAATGCCGCACTAACTTTCAATTAACGCATGAAAATGTACGCTCACCCCGGGACAACTTAACCGGAGGTTAACCCCGGACTTTCCCCATTAAATGTGTGCAATAAACATTTCCCATTGTTGTTGTACTTTAAATATAAATTTATGTGGCATTTCTCTGTGCAGCCAAATAAGGGTCAGGCAAATTGGCCAAAAATGGAAAGTGTTGGCCATTTTTACTTCACTCCCTGGCAGTTCCTTCCGCAGCAGTCCTTTGTTAAGTTTCAGTGTCCGCACAGGACCCTGTTCCTTCCTTAGTTTTATTTTCCATTCCCTTTCATTTGACAGTTGAAATATGTTTGGCGCCATTTAAGTCAAGCCCCGCTTTTGCAGCAGTAAAGTCGCCAATTAAGGATGCAAAAACTGGCAGCAGAAGGCGCAACCATCTCTCAATGTCCATGAACTCTGTAATACACACTAAATATAGACCAAAGATGAGCAAAACAATTAAAGATTCTGCTTACAAAAACATTTCCACTCTTTAAAGCTATTTAAGCCCCCTCAACTAATGTTCATTTGAGATTTGTGAAAAGTCTAAGAAAGTTGTACAAAACTATACTTTGTGGGATTTTGTTGGGTAAACTGTACTTTTGCTCGTATCTTTCATCTTTATTCTCCCACCCGAAGAAGGGAAAACACAGTCAACGACTGTACTTAATAGTTGGCACAGATGGGAATACCAACCCACTTGATTTGTTGCCGACAATTGAATGCTTTTAAGAGCCGCACGCAAACACACTCAGCATAAAGGGAATGGAAGCCGCCTCAAAGAACTAGTGCCTTTATGGGAGTGGGGGGAGCGGATGGATCCTCGCCTTGGGGCCATGGGCACAAAGTCATCAAGTTTTAATGCCGCTCATAATTTTTTCATGCAAGCAATGCGCAAAGGTTGCAAAGGCTCCCCCCAGGGGCATAAATGTCAAATCAGCAAATATGTAAGTACAGTGCCGAGAAAAGGGCCCACAGCCAGAGACGGAACTTAAAATTGCTTTCGATGGCTTTCAATGAAGGTGAATGTCTCTGTCAAAGGGGTGAGCTATTGGAGATGCTGCGATTGAGGGCAAAGGGAATCATAAAACGATGATAAAATATGGTTACTATGAGTCAGAATTGTGCACTTATTCAATTGGACCTCTAGCCATTTATTTGGGTAATCATTTGATCTCTAAACTATAAATGTAGTCAGTTTAAGGGTACAAATGAAGCACATGATTGAATGAGAGTCTCATGTAAGGTTGTATTTTAATCCAAGCTCAAACAATCAGGTGAATTCAACCCAACAAATACGAATTATTCAATGACTTGCTATGGATACCGCAATTGAAACCTAATCGGATCATGCGAATCGAATTAGTGATGACACCTGGCACGTGGACACAATCACAGGATCCCAATCACGGAATACCGACATCACTGTGATATGTGGAACCACTTACATCACACAAAATCCACAGCATCATATGCCATTTCGCCATCTTTCCTCATTCCACCTTTGGCCCCCTTTTTTTCCTTCTTTGGCTCCATTTTCCTTTCAGCGTTTTTTCTTTATTTGAGGGCAACTTTTGAGTGCGGAAGTTCCTCAAGGGTTAGACACATACACACACAAGCAAAGAAAAAAATGGAAACAACAATACCCATACTCAAAAGAGGGCCTAAAAAGGGTTGCTCTTATTGTTATCGATGAAAGGATATGTGGGAGTGCCAGTGTGGGTGGATGGGTCTCGTCTCGTCTCCCGTTTCCATCATTGAATTATGTGCACAACAAGAAAACAAGCAAACAAACAAACAAGTAAAGAGAAGAATTGATTGTTGCATTGCATCCTTCAGGAGGGAGCCGCTGCCACAATTGGAGATCATAAAAATGTACGTTGCGCCGCGGGTTTTCCCAGTGAGTGGAGTGGCCGCGCTACTTTGATAGGTATATAAATATCAGCAGGCCCTCACCCCCTCCACACTGCCACTGGGCGTAGTTGAGCGTGAAACGTAGAATTTATTATGTTATCGCTTCAGCGATTTACTTTATCGATTTCACAATCAGTCGGCGAAAGAGGGTACGGTACCAACTTTGAGGCTCCCCAGAGATGATTCGCAGGCAACACCCAACCCACACTCCACTTGTCACAGCCCTGATCCTTGTTTTGTTTGCTTTGGCATTTGGGTGCCGGTGGCGCCTCCGGGGGGTGGCCATGTGGCAAATATTGTTATTTGTTTTCAAAATTTAAAGCCCTCTCCGGGTTGACTTTGATTCCCCAGGCCCATTGGCGGCGGGCCTCACTTAAACAGGATTCTGAATTTTTAATGAGCCCCGTCTAATGGATAAGCCGACTTCTCTTTGACTCTTTGATGTGGGTCCCCGAAAAAGGGGAATATCCCACCATATATTTACAATACATCTCATCTTGAATACTTTGTGTATTTTGATAGAGTTCCTAATCATTTTATGCACAAAGTTTTCAAAAATCTCCCTTTATCCCGTTTGGTTTTTCCTTCATCCTTTGCAGGTGAGCGCGCCATCACTGTGTCCGAAATGGGGTTGGCTGCGATATCTCTTTATTTATAACTTTGTTCGGAGGGTGCCAACCAACCCTAGTCCTGTCACTGAATTGATAATAATTGGATTAGCGCATCGCTTTCCAAAAGGGGCCAGCGAGAGTCAGGTTGTGAGAGAATCATGAGGGGAACTCCAACCAAATGCCGGCGGCTGCTTAATAGGGCCCGAAAGGCTTACGCCCTGTTGGCCACGCACCGAAGCACCCATGTGTGCATGGAGGATGTCGGGGAAAAATGCTCCCTCCCCATGAGGGTTTTGCAAAATATTTTGCAAAATATTCACCTCTACCAGATTTTGGAATATTTTTTGCAGGCTTGCAGCGGCGGTAGCAGGACTGCGGCTGAGAGTGCGAGAAGTAGTGGGCTGTGTGGTGGTTGTTGCATCCTAGCAATTTTTCAATATTATGTTACACGGGTACAGCGACCCAAATCGACTTTTCTCTCAATCGGGAAGCTTTCAAACTCTATTTCGCTCGCTTTTTAGCCAACTTACAGCAGCCTAAAGGCACTCGTCACTTAACTTCCACGTCCTGCTGCCAATTTTAAATTGAATGACTATACTTCCATCTCTATCCAACAACACACTCTGCCCTACTCCCACACTGAATTCCACGTCGGCTTGTCAAGGTCTAGTGAATGAGCCAACGCAGTTTCCCCTTGAAGCCAGAGATAGAAACTAGTTGAACAATCAAATTTTAGCTGCAAAAACATAGTGAAATTCAACTTTAAATTAAAAGTGAAATGTACAGAAATAAAAACTAAAACTAAAACAATGCAAAACGGCGAGTACTTTCATGGGTTTTCAATGTGGAGATGCACCAGTACATTCTTCACTTAAAATCCACAAGGATAGCTGTACATTAGGCCTTTCCATTACTCTAAGCTAGTTGTATGTTCGTCACAAGAGCGAATGCTTTCTCTCCGTCTATTTTGTTGCATATTTTTATTTGGCTATCCATCAATTTAATATTTATTATGCATATTTTTCAACAATTTTTGCAAGTCCCAAATTGAAAGTAAATCAATTTTTTGGCTTTTTTTTTCGACAGTCGATCACAGGCTGTCGGGGCGCTGGTTGTCGTCCTGTCTGCCTTTTAAAATGCCATTTATCTTGCGGCCACATTTCCATAATGATCTTTCGTTCACTTTTTGATTGATTTTGTGGTCACCACCACCAGACAGAGTCTCTCTCGCTCTGTGTCTTTCTCGGTCTCACTCTATTTGTGGAAGTTATGCCCAACCACACGCATATCTGCGTACAATAATAATGAGTATTTTCTGGTTTACGGGTTCTCGGTTTTCCATTCCATAACAAGCACACAGAAAAAGCAGAGAATAAATGTGCGCTGGTTGCAATTGAATTTGCCTGTAAGCCCCATAGCCCCCAACCCCAGACAGAGTCCCTTTGTGGTGTGTACGGACGTACACAATTATTGTATATTTGGGGGCTGTGTGCTGCGGCTGCTATCTGAAATGAGCATGAAAATCTATTGGAACGTAACGAATTACGTATCGAACGTGCCTAACTGTTAATGCGGTTATAATACGCCAGCGGATTATCATTGATTATTTGTGTGTATGATTGGGTGTATGTGTGTGCTGGTGTGTGGGTGTGTGTACACGCCCCTCTGGCTACACAGAAATAACTGTTTGTGCGCGTCGAGCCAGACAGACAAACACCGCACCCACGCGCTCTCGCTCACACACGCTGTTTCTGTCTCTGTCTCTGTTCTTCCCTCCGCTGCCATAAAAGTTTGTCGAGTGTATAGACATAATTTCAATTTTCATTTCGTATTAATGTCTCTCCTATAACTGTTCCATGTCTCTGTCTCTGTCTATGTCTCTGTCTGTGTCCATATCCTTGTCTGCATTTGGGACTGTAGCCTCCCCACAAATTGCCGCAGCGTTGTCTAGGAAATGGATCAGAACTTTTATCCGAGTCGGTGGTGTGGGTGTGGGTGTGGGTGTGAGTGAGGGTGAGGGTGGAACGAGTGCAATGGTTAGGGGTGTGGCCTTCCCCCCGGTTATATATGACTACAAAATGCGGTATTGGCAAAATCCCAGGAGCGCGCTTTAGTTGATAGCACCGAGAAAATGGTGCCAGGAAAAACTAGTTAGGGGTCTGTTAGTGGTTGCTGGAAAATCCCATTTAGTTTTCACTAGTTTTATAAATGTTTTTTTGATAAATGGAAATTGTTTGCTTATGTGAGAGCAACAGCAAAAGCGAAAGCAATTCCAGTTTCATGTAATTAAAAATATGATACATTTTCATCGCTTTTTCAACCAAAAATGTTGCAAAACACTCTGATGGCACTATGTGATGTGCACACACAGAGATATCAACAAAAATTCGTTAACAAATTAAAGCAACTAAATTTTAGAATGGACACACCTTTTAATTAAATTAAATAGATTCAGAATATGAACCAACATTTTTACAACCACTTTGTAGTTCAATTAATTAGAGTAATTGAATGTCCATGAAAATAACTTGTATTGAAAAATAAAGGGAAAACAAAAATCACTTGAAATTAATATAAACGAGGAGAGACATGTGAGACGCTTCGTATGCGTCACAACTTTTATATCCGGTACTCAGTCAGCATATATCCAGATCTGGATGCAAAGTTGGTGCCTCTATCTTTTATAGTCTCTGATATCCAGGCGCTCATTAAGACGGACGAACAAGCAGACATGTCCATTGACGCTGATCAAGAATATATATTATATTTGTACATACATCCACTTGCGACCACAAATACAATTTACCCAATTTATTCTGAGGGTACCGGGTATACAAAAATCATTAGACCACTTCCATTTCGTACCCGGTAATTACACCAAACTCGCATAATTTTGCCCACCAAATGGTTTTTAATTAAAAATATATACAACAAAAAACTCTCTGAAGGGTGCGTTGCGGTGGATTAGGGTCCTGGAGCTGTGAAAGAGCCGCACAATTTACATTTCAAATCAAAGTCCAATGAAAAAGTGTATGGTAAATGAAAAGGCAGGGGAAATCTCAGAGTAAAACGGAGCCAACGATGACAACAGGCCATTAAGTAAACCAATCAAAGTGGAAGGTTCCCTCTGGCGCTCTCTCTCTCTCTCTCTGGGTCCCTGGCCGCAGAAAGAATTTAATAATAACAGGCCAAGAAAACGTTGGCATGATAGCCCGAAGAGTAGGCCATAAAATTCTTTTGGCGAGGGCAAAAATGCCAAATGCAAAATACAAAACAGATTGTGCTCTCCGCGGGGGAGAGCGAGGGGGTCTTTGTCCTGGTCATGTCTGGGTCTAGCCTCTCTCCGTTTCCGGCTTCAAAGTCCGAAGCGCCCGTTTCCGGATTCGGCGTTGCGTGCTTAATTAAATGATCATCATTTGCGCGCAATCAACGCACAAATAAATTTTCATTCTCCTCTTCCAACTCTGGCTCCTGGCTCCTGGCTCTGTCTATGCCTCTGCCTGCGTCTCTGAGGTTGGGTATGGGTTTGGGCTGGTCCTCACCCAAGGCGTTGGTTAGTTGTATGTTTGTTTGCCTGGTTTCCGCTTGAAATTATATCTCAGCTCCTGGCCTGCTTCTACTATTGGTCCGGCTGCTGGTCCTCTTATTGCTCTTGCTTGGTTTTGGTTTTGCTTCTTTTCCTTTGCCAGTCCCGTTGTTGTCTTAATTAATTCCTAATTTTCTTCTTTGGCTTTGACTCCTTCTTTTGCGTATTTAATTGAAAATTTCTTCAAAGAAAATTCCACGGGTTTCGCCGTATTCATGACCATTCGACGGTGCTATCTTGTTTATGTGAAGTTTTGTGGCATGGGGCATGGGACTGCCAGCTGTTGGCCATTTGGACGCCTTTTATTCATTTGCATATTGCCTTGGCACTTTCTTTCGTAGTCTCCACTTGGTTATGGCATTGTTTATTGGGGACCTCCTGCGCTCACCCCAATTTCACTTCCGTGGCTAGGGACACGGGCCGCTGGGCATGGAGGAGGACCAATTTTATTGGCGCATTGCCAATTGTTGGGCATAAATTTGATTACTTTTCGGACCAAGATTACGGCGATTTCCGCAGAGACCCCACGGACTGTCAATTAGCCGTGAATTCCGTGTGCGTATGCGCGGGCAAGGCGAAAGCTAATTAAATTTCGAGCACAGAGCAGCAGCTGGTGCCACACACACAAACAGCTCAAATACAATTGCGATTGCAGATGCAGCTGCAAAATACATTCGCTGTAAATGTAAACAGAATCGATCATATTGTATTGGCGAATTATGATAATCAGTTCAGAGTGAAGAGTGATTCAACCCACTCTGACTTATTGCATTTCCCATTACTGGAATTCATACACTTGCGATGCGACGTGATTCATAATGGATTTACCACTGAACCGATCATATTTATTTGCATTTTCAGCCATTTCAAAGTCCCGCAGGCAGACCCACTTCATTCATCATCTGCATTCGTATTCTTGCACTCGGGTACAAGTATTCGGCCACTGATTCATAATGAATTTCCGTGAAACGATCATATTGAATTTGCATTATTATAATTATTAGCCGAAGAGCGAATTCCCAGACCTCCCATCTCTCGAATAATTGCATTTTCCTGCCAGCAATTCATGCACAGATGCAACGCTCAGGGCTCAGGAAGTGCCTCTCGTACATATGTACATATGTATCTGCTCATGTAATTAACCCATTTTCGTCAAATGAGTTTTGCATGCCGCACTCGGACTTTCTGGGAACAGGTGCAGCAGTTGCACAGATTTGGAGCTGCCCCGACTTGCTTTATGCTTGCGAATGTTTTGCTTTTCTTTCACAAATTTTCTGCTCTTGGCAGACCATTTGAAGGTCTATCTATGGCCCTGGAATTTTGTTGTCTCAACTTTCGTTATCTATCGACAACGCGTTGGTCTGTTTTTAGGCCTTTGTTTAGAAATCTGTACTGAGTCCAGCCATAAAAATTAAACACAAAATCTGACAAAACTAAAAGTTGGAAAAGCGAAACCCCAAAAACATTCCCAAAGCTAATTTGAGGGTCCCTTTTTTTTGGGGATCTGCCTAACACGCTTTATTTAACACTCGCCCGAATGGCCCAAAAGTGGCAGAAACAAAAACAAAATAAAATGGAATTGAGAAAAGCGTAGAGACAGCAAAGGGAAGAGAAATTAAGCGTGTGAGTGGGAGGAGGAGGCTGTGGAGGGCAGAAGAGAAAAACAAGTCATAAAGATAAAGGAAATTTATGGTAGGCGGCAAGAAGAAAAGGGAAAACAACGCTTTGGAGGAAGGAGGAGCTAATGCTGCTGCTGGTACTGTGGCTGCCTCATCAGTGGGTTTGTAGGAAAATTAGGTTAACGATTTTTCACTGCCAGACCTAAAGCTAAGAACAGCAGCAAAATCGAGGGTGAGAAGTGAGAATATGTTTTCAACGGCATGGGACTATCTTTTGTTCTTGCGACTACTTGAATTTTGCTCAATTTACGGTTTAAAGTTGTGACACCCACACCCAGCACACCCACCACCCACATCCTGTGCAAATGTCGCCATTATCGCTAAGCGATGCCTAAGTGAGGCTTCAATTCGGATGTGTACCCGTTCGTTGCCCTGCCCTTAATCTCCCTATCCGCCCACACACATTAGCCGGAAACGACATCGATATCCCAAGCCAAGCCCCAGCCTGTTTCCTTTCTGTTGGGGTTAATGGTCCTGTTCCATTGCCCCTGACAGGGGAGCCCTTTGTTGTCGCTTTCCATTTCGTTTTAAAGGCAGCCTAAGTCCACAGTTTGTGGTTTCTCAACAAGACTCCCTGAGAGACCCTTTGCCCTGCGCAGCCACAGCAAACAGCAAAAACTAAAAATCCTTACCATAAATTCTTCGTTTTTTGTATGGAAATAATGCAGAGGAAAACCTTTTTGAGGATCCGATGATTGAAGCACCCTCGAAGCCGTATGATAAACTTGCCAAACTTTCGATCGTTGCCAACTTCTATGAGGCACCATTATACCCCATCTTTATTTAGGGTATAGTTTTAATAAAATCAAGTAATCGATATCCGGGCTTCTTTTTCTTTGTTTCGTGGTAGAAAATCATGAAATTAATTAAAATTTATTGCCTTAACATATTTGCATTTGGTTTGCTTTCGGTTTTCAAGACTTTTTCTCGTTGCTTCAGAGAGAATTCCTGTTCTGTTTGTTATGGCTGCCTGTTGTTTGCCTGTTGGCGTGATTCCATTTTAAGGTTGTTACCAAAAATAATTCTACAATCTGCCAACAAAATAAAGACAAATCAAGCGGAAATAAAGGAGACAGAGGGAGGAGCGCTGGGTATGGTGTGATTCTGGGGCAGAATCTGATGTGCCTCACAGTTTGACCTACTTGTGTGTGCCACGAGAGGTGCCATATGCATTGTGTGGGGTAAGATGTGTTTCTGAAGGCCTAGATAAGCCCTCCTGACTGACTGCCTACCGTGTCTGACTGCCTGCCTGCCTGCCTGTCTGTCTGATGAAGTGTGGTTTAATGCCTGACTTTATTTACTGAATTGTGTGTGTCTTTTTTGTGTGTTTTCTGCAAGAGACTCAAGCTAAACCCTACAGATTGGACAAGTAATTTTAATATAAACATAAATTTCATGGGAATCTCAGTACGTACCCTCAACAGAATTCATGTAGAATTCTTTCAATAACAAAGAAAATAAGTTCTGCCCGTCTTTATTGCACTTTTGGTACATAAATATTTTTGTTTGTTTTTTGTTGTCTGCTACAAAGTCTTCATATCTCAAGGGTTTTGCTTCATACATATTGGCAAATACCGAATAAATGTGAGCAGCTTCGACTAGAAGAGATACCCTTTCTCGCTAATTACACCTTAACAGCCATTATAGAGCATTCGGCAGTCGTGGAACATGGAACAAACGGCCAATTGCCTCACCGTTTTGTGGTTTTTCCATACCATATTGTTGATGGTATTTCTGCATCAGGGTTTTCCGTTTATTGAAAATTGAATTTTGTTGTTTTTTAGATGGTCGAACGGATGCTTGTTGTGGAAGTGGGGCGAAAGCTGGCCATGCCTCTGCAGCCTGCGGCTCCTGCTCTGTAACCTGCCGCTTTCCGCTTGCCTCATGCTGCTGCTCTGCTGTTGCGGTTCTCGATTTTTATTTATATTTATTTCCTGTTTTGTTGTTTCTGTTTTTTTTCTGCCTTCAGTTGGTTATTTGCGCAATTTGTGTGTGGCCTCGTACCCCAGCTTTACTCTGATGGGATGCTCTGTCAGGACCTCTGGCCTGGCATTGGCATTTAGCTTGAAACATAGTTCCGAAAGTATGGCAACTATTCCTAATTGCCAGCTTAGCTCAGTTGTAAATGCTTCTCCGAACAAAACTCTCATTTCGCAGAGGGTAACTCGATTCATTGGTGGGACTACCCTTTCCGTATCCTTCCCTAAGCGTCTGTGCACCTTTCCATAATACCTTTTGGTCCAGTCAATGCAGTTGCATGGTCTGGCAATTGAAAATTTCATTGATCCTGCTGTCCTGACCGTCCCTGCAATATTGCAGTCAAAAGATGACACAGCACACAACTTATATTGCATTTACGTGTACACTGGGAGAAAACCCACTGATATTTACAGATATGATTCTTAATTAAGCTTTTGGAAAGGTTTAAATCATAAAAGAAGATGATTGAATTTATGATTATTATGTGTCCCACTTGTCCCTTCTTTTTGTTCTCAGTGTATAATTGTAAACTGTAAAACAGTTCACTTGCCTATCAGACGAATGTGCATGAAATTCCCTATGCGATAGTTAAATATTGCAATCCGATTGCAATTTGAATGCCAGGCTGTGTGCGGAGCAATCTTTAATTAAAATGCTATCAAACAATCGAGGAGTAAGCACAATAAATATCGTATGCACATATTTTAATATCAGAAAGTATGGAAAATATTCGCCAAAAGTCAAAGGACAGTGGTGGGGCTGGACAGCGGGGGGCAGGTTCTGTTTTCGGGCGAGTCTCTAGGGCGTTACGTGTAAACAAAACTTTTTGAGCTTTCATGAGATAAGCGACCCTCCTCCACAACCAGCCTGCTCATGTGTTTGTGCATGCGTATCTGGTGTTCACGTGTGTGTGCTTGTGCTGACAGTTTACATGGCAGCAAACTTTCAAGAGTTTAGCCAACAAAACTGCCAAAGGAATTACATAAACACTGCGGAGAAAACGAGAACTTGAAACTGAGGAGGCGCCTCCAGTCGCTGCAGGGAATGGCAGGGAACAAAAAAGGCAGACGAAAAGCCAACCAAGTGGGGCCCTCCTGATTACGAGCACGGGAAAATACATACAAGAACAGCGGAGAAACTTCAGGTAAAATGTTGTTCGCAACTTTGATTAAAAATTCCACTAATAAACAAAGAGAGAAAACCAGTTTCCCTTACCCTCTCTTGTCACTTATTTTAATGTTTTCCTTGAAGTTGTCTACTTAGAGGGTTCGGACGTCTCTGTTGTTGATTAAATTTCCTACGGAAATCTACAGTTTCGCGTATAATTGATTTAGCTGAATGCAGTTTTATTTAGTATATTTTTTAATTTATTTTGGATTGGTAAAGCTTTCCTTACGCTTAATAAACATTGCATTAAACTTGCCTTTTTAGTTTAGCTTTTGTTTGTACTACACTTGTGTGCGTGTGCGTGTGTGCATGGATAAGTAGATAGTTGTGGGTGTGGGCGGGTGTGCCGCCATTTTGTTGTTTAAACTTTTTGGCGCGACCGAAAGCTATCGTGAAGAAATCCACCTGCACCGCGAAAATGTCCAAAATGTGCTCTGTAGCCATTGTGCAAATTTCATGTGCATTATATTTGCAAATCGTTGTGCTGTTTATTTATGCACAAGCACGGTGCGGGTGCGGGTGCGGGTGCGGGTGCGGGTACGTGCACGGATATGCGGTACAACAAATAAGAGAGGACAGGGCGCGAGGTAGTGTGTTGATTATTTACCCCCTGCTGTGGCAGCATATAATGCACCACTCTTTTGTTGAACTTTGCACTTTAATTGGAAATGGATTTTACGCTGAAACAATACACAGATTTGTATACCAGGTGCTCGAAGAGTAAATGTAAGTGTAACACACAGATGGAAGCGTTTTTACATATATGCTGACTGAGTAATGTGTTTAAAGTTGTGACGCGTACGAAGCGTCTCACACATCCCTCCTCGTTTTATAGTAGTATTGTAAGCACAACACACACACATGCATATTCGTACATATTTATTAATTAAACAAAATGCTAATTAAACTTTTGCCAGCACGAAGCGTGCCAGGTATCCATATACCCCAGTGGTATATCCTGTGGCAGTGCCACAGCATCCAATTTCCTTCCATCCATCGAGCGTACGGTAATTGCATATTTAATGGGAAAGCTTAGCATTTGACTTATTGATTGTCTGCTGCATGCTGCATGCAGCACGTTTTCCATCTGCCAGGAAGCTTTAGGCATTGTTGTTATCCTGCTCGTTTCACAGGGCCAATTAATTTTCAATTTATCGAAATAGTACACACAATTTCGAGGAGAATGGAACTGGTCAGAGCTTAGGCTGCACCGGTTGATTGTGGCTCAATTAGGACCATTATTAATATGCCAGTGAAAGAGGAGAAGGCTCAGGACTCAGAAATCCTTTAAATATGAATAGACTTTAGGGCGAATCATTAAACTTAAGCAACGAAACACTCTGAAAAGTATTAGCAAAATGTGCAAAATTAATTTAACTTTAAAATTGCCACTGTGTCTGCTAAAGACAAAGCAACACCCACAGCCCAACAGCAATTTCCAAATGCTTTCCATTCTCCCCACCTGCGCTGGCCGTATAGCCGAGTTTTGTCGGTTTTTATTTGCTTTGCAATTCCCTTCAATTATTTTAATGCAAAAATATGTTGACGTTGTCCCAGCAGAAGTAAAATTACCACTCAAATGTTTCTGTGTCTGTACATCTGTGTGTCTCTCGGTGTCCCATTCCGTGTCGCCATTTCATCATGACTGTGTGTTTTTATGCCGCTTACTCTTGCTTTCCCGCAGCCGCTCTTCGAGGAGGAACTGTGTCAGCGTGCGGCATGCGGCATGTGGCATGAGGCATGAGTGACTCGTGAAATGTGACAGTGAAGGCAGTGTGTCGCTGACTTGCCGCAAGAAATCAATCAAAAATTGTGGCAAGAAAGAAGGGAAAACAAAATGGGGGATATAACAAAAGCAGCTCCTCACGCGATGCTCATCAATTTGTGTGTGTCATTCGGGCAAGCATGTCCTTGTCTGGTGAGAGAGCGGAGCAGTGGCAGTGGCATGTATATGTGTGCGCTCATCTAAGGGTAATGTCTGTCTTTGGTGTTTGCTTAGTGCACTGCCAACAAAGGACAATGCACATTCTACTGTGCTCCACAATCGTTGGGCGCTTTCACGTCCCGCACTGACATCCTGTTTGCCATTGCAGTCCCCAGTGACTGACACACTTTTCATGCTACAATAAGCCATTATAATGAATGTAGCTAGAAGTAAGCCAAAGAGCGAACACACACAAAGCCAAAAGCAAGCGGTCCAAAGCGGAAGCGGTAGCACAAAGTGCAATTTGGAATGCCACAAAGAGTGCCACATAAAGCGGCATCTGATGGAGCAGCAGCTATCTGCACACAACAGCCATCTTATCTGAATTTTAGAATATAAAGAACGGAATTTCATTAGTCTAAAGCCAGCGGAAACCAACTAAAACTTGAGTACAAAACAGGCTGCCATTCGTTGATTATGATTTGTTTGGACTTAACACTTGGCCTAAGAAATAGCACCAAATGGGAGGCCATTTCCCTGGCCCATTCATTAGTGCAGCAGATCCCACAGAGATTCCAGCACCTGGCGGCTATTTTGTCAATTCTCAGACCGCAGACATTGCACATAATTGGCAGAGACATTGTCTTCAGAGTGGCATAAGTCATAAGAGGCATGTGGGCTGCTCCAGACTAATGACAAATGACAGATGGCCCAGGACCAGAGCCCAAACAAATGAATAGGAGACCATGGAACTGGCCCGAGACTGGCGGGAGGACTAACTAGGCTAAGCAACCCTCATTTGTCACAGGAGTTTATAGACTGTTGTTGCTCTTGACGATGCCATCTCCTTGTTAGCTTGTTATGTTTTTGGTCAATTTCGTTTGTAATCCCCTTGAGCCTCTCGCTCCCACACACAGGCGCACAAACACAGTTTCCAGCTACTGCAAAAGGCGTCAATGGAAGACGCAGAGAGCCAGAGGATGGCTTAGGGTAGATGTGACAAGTTTTGTTTGTTTGCCTACATAATTGGCCGGCTGATGGCTTTCTGTATCCGGCAGATACCCACCTAATCCCAACATCTAGCTGCACGCATTAATTAGCACAGATAAAGAGCCAGAGGGTCCACACAGTTGCACTCGACCCAAGGAGCCGGGCCCGGGACTTGCATAAGTTTTTGCGGCAAATACGAAAAATCCTTCAACCCTGGCAGCCATTAAACTTATCCGAAGGGGGTTTTATATGCCAAAAACTGACACACACTGACAGAAAGGCAGGCAGAAGGACTCTGTACGAATGGGAAAATTTAAAGCAGGGATTTTCTTTATTTTGGAGAAGCAGGGCGTCAATCTTCCGTTGGCAGGAGGATGCAGCTAGGAAAGGACCCACGTACTCACTGTTAATTCTACTGAAGCTCCTACAGCAGTTTCTTCTCCTGCACCGACTGCTGCTCCTCCTGTGGTGGCTGGTGGGAATCTACCACATCACACGTTGACATTTTATCAGGAGCTGTGGCTGCAGTCGTGACTGCGAGGAGGAGTCCCAC
Organism: Drosophila subobscura; assembly: GCF_008121235.1. Classification (NCBI taxonomy): domain Eukaryota; kingdom Metazoa; phylum Arthropoda; class Insecta; order Diptera; family Drosophilidae; genus Drosophila; species Drosophila subobscura. The sequence continues at coordinate 5,484,133 of NC_048531.1, forward strand.
TAGCAAATATGACAGAAATTACTCTTAACAGGCAGTGGTAGTCGCAGTCGTAGACGCTCATTTCTCTGACTTTAAGCGCATAAAAGATTCATTCGGCATATGGGGCGTATGCGTATTGTAGCCATGTGCTGTGTGCTGTTTGTGTGTTTGTGTGTGTGTGAGTGGATGTGGTTTAGCATGTCTTAAGACACATTTCGTACTCGTGCGCTGTCTCCTGACATGTGACAATGTCAGAGATTTGGTATTCTACACACTCTGCCAGTGCCAGTGCCACTGCCGCTCCAAGTCCGTGCCACCAGTGGCGTGATTTCAAATTGAGATATAATATATGTAAAATATAAAATATGTAGATGTATGCATGCATATGTATTTAATGCATGCACTGTGTGAAATGAAATTAGTTGAAATGCTAATATTTATCTATCACAAAATGATATTCAAACATGAACGACTGAGCGAATGACACACCTGCAGCACATAATGGTGACTCCCCTCGCGTCTCTCTCGCCCACTCTTTTATTGTTGATTTTTTGTATATGTGTAATTCATTTATTCGCGTGGGGCATGTGTGTCGGCATTTCTGATTTTCTATTTATTCCGCCGACTGACAAGCCAATTAAATTTGACATACATAATTAAGTGGGCTTGCGTGAGAAGAAAGAGCAAACAACGGACGGATAATACACACACAGGTGTGGGGAATGCATTTTTAATTAGCGGGCTTTTCAAAGGATTTGCATAGAGAAACAAGAGTGGATAGAGCAGAGGTCTCGACACACATATAGAGCACGTTATCAATGCGTGAACATGAGGGCCAAATTATTTATTAATTTAGCTAGAAATCTCCCCTCTGTCTTTGCTTTATAATGCAAATTATTCATCAAAACTGCATAATATAATTCCATCAGTTTTGATGGCTATCTTGGGAGCCAATTAAGCATTTATGAATTTCTCCCTTTGCCCGAGGAACACTTTGTTCTGGGATTAACATTTAACCAGTAGAATTATCTGTAGCCCCACCCATATGTGCGTAACATTCCATCAAATGGCACACGTGCTGACAGAAACATCAACCTACGTACACACGGCAGACACCTTCCTTCCTTCCTTCCCTCTTTTCCACCATTCCCGCAGTCTGTCGTTTGTTAATCCTTCTTCTCGTATGCCTTTCATAACATATACTGATGAGTTTACGGATTTTTGTACACACGCACGCGAGTTTTCCATCTTTTATTTTTATTTTTGTGTTTTTTTGTTTTGTTTTGCTGAACGGCGCAGCTATTAAAATCAAATTTATGGCCTATAATTAAATTCGTTCGTGGAAATCGCAAGGAAATTGAGCAACCATCTCAATAGCGAAAAACAATCACCCAAAAAGAAGTAAAAAGCGAATGAGAATTTTACTCTCGCAGACTCGTAATTCATTTCTTGTACAGGGGAAAAGAAAACCCCTGACAACACACCACTCGAGTCGGGGAGAGTGGCGAGTGGCAAAGTGGGGACAGAAAGTGTGTCAGCTGTGCCTCACATAAATTCAGTGAAATGTGTGTCATATTGGATGAATTTATACATTTATTAATACCAAAATTTGCGCTCAGCTATCTCCTTTCTTTCCCGCTCTCCCTCTCTATCTCTCTGACAAATTTGGAGCATATTTTACTGGCAATTAAAAGCCAATACGGAATCGTGGGGGCAGCTCTATGAGTCACTGCAATGGCAGCAGCAGCAGTCGTTGGCCAGGTGCCAGATTGCACTTTTTAGATCCACTTTTTCTAGTCTTTTCTACTGTTTGTAAATGTTTTAGCTGATTTTGTAGTGTTGCCGATATTCAATTATGATATGGAATCCGCAAACAGAAGGAGAGACAGAGAGAGATTGGACATCCCATGCGGCGTATGCGCAATGTCTTCCCATTCAAATGCTAAGGAAAATTTATGGTCCATACGTGTCCTGCATTTACATTATTGCATGCCCCCAACGACCGGTGGCAGATTCGCCGTAATTTCATGGCTGCTTTTGGCCTTTAATGTGAATAATTAAGCATTAATTACACCGCACCCGCCACGCACTCCTGAACCCGCATCAAAATGTTGACCCCGAAAAGCCACAAAAAAAAACAAGAAATTAAATGAAATGAATTAAGGGACGAGTGGAGTAATTTTTACGCACCGCTCCCATTCCTGGGAGATCCGTGGGTTGCGGCCATTTAAGCGGCCACCACACGGACATGGCTGACCACCGGTCGCCATATTGGGAAGCCATTGGCACAATTTAAGCATTTAATTGCACATTTATTATAGCTATTTTGTGGCCATTCGGTAATTGATTAAACTGGAGCCCTCGAGCCGTGTGCATCTCGCTGTATTTGTATTACGAAAGTGAAAGTAAAAGTATCTAAAGGTTAATGCATTTATCTTAAAATACATTTCCAGCTGTTTGATTGAGTTGCTTTGATTGGAATTCAACTCGATCTATGTATTCTATGTATTCTATTCTTTTTGTATGATTTTTGAGGACACCATTCTATATCTGTTCTACTAATGAATGAAGCATGATTAACTTCTGTGCAGCGAATTCCATAAATTGATGAGAAAACTCTTGCACATCCATACAAGGTGCAAAAACTTCTGGGAGAAGCCAATTGCAGGTGCCACAGCATAGTGTCCCCTTTTTGCAACAACTTTTGGGCCAATCCATTGCTGCTGATTGGACAGCAGCAGCAGGAGGAGAGCGGCGGCTGGGTGTGGGTGCCCAAGAGGACATGCCACAGGACTTGTCAATTACACAAAGTGCCGGGGCAGCCATGACGGCGGTTCAGGTGCAGCGGCACAGGTACACAGAGAACAAGGGGGAACAAAAAAGTATGCCAAAGTATAAATAATATTCCATTTGACATAGTTTAGAAAAAAAATATGCTCCCCTGAATGCCAGCGGCCTGTCACAAAAGCGCAAAAATGTAAAAGGGGAAAAATATGCTTTGTACTTTTCGTCATTCATTAGACCTTCCATTCCTCGTGCTCGTCCTCGTCTTCGTTCATGGCCTGTCCGTTGTCAGGGACTTGGGAAAAGAAGTCGCCCTCTGTCTGCCGCAAAAACTTGTAAATTAAAAGATGAAGGCAGAGACCGCGGAAGAAGAAAGGGAAAGAGTGAGAAATTGAAAAACTAATAAATAAGCTGACATAAAAAAAGGGAAAAGCGCAAAAGAAATATCTCAGAAAAGAGAATGCGGAATGCGACAAGACAAAGGCACTGGCAAGGGCACAGAGGCAGAGCAGCAGATAGGCAGCAGTAAGGAGACGCAGCAGCAGCGGCTGTCGAAGGAAAAGTGGCACAAGTGGCATGTTGCAATGTTAATTGAAGACAAATAAGAGGCGACGCGGCCCCAAAAAGAGAGCATGCAAACAAAAAGCCACAGCCACAACATCAAAGGCAGCTGCAACGAAACAGCAGTGAGGCAAGGATGGATGGATGGATGGATGGGTGGGTAGTGAGGTTAGGCGGGGCCTGTGACAGTGTGCACAAAACCAAAATGATTTTGAGGCCCAAAGCGAACTGGAGCGCATCAGCAGTTTTAAATTACTTGCGGCCTCAAACGAAGGAATATCTGAAGCATCTACGCAGACGTGGGACAGCAGAAGATGCAGCCATAAAGGGAAGAGAAAGATAATGAAAGTGCCAGTCCCACTCGAGCTGCAGTTATCTCCTAGTTTCCACCACAAGCAACAGTGGAAAAGGTTGCTAAATTAAATGTACATACTTATCTTTTTACATATATATGTATAAGCTTTAAGCATTTCCTTTTGTTTGCTCTTAAGAGTTCATTTAAAGTTAATGTCTCAACTCTCCCCCACTCAATGGTCTCTCTCTCTCTCTCTGTTCTCATTCACAGGTCGCACACACAATTCCAACTATGCGCTTTACCACATCGGGCAGCCGGCGACGGGGGCTGTCAAACAGTTCACCGAGACGGGCAGGACGGACCTGCTGGACAGCAGTGTGGGTGAGCAGCAGCAGCAGCAAATGCAGCTGCAGTCGCAGACAGGCAAATCGCAACCGGGACGATCCACAGCCACCACCGCCGCAGCCACAGCCCCATCAGCAGGAGCCTCCGCTGCCACAGCATTCACTGCCAGCGAACGTAGCGTTTTCGACGAGTTCAGCCTCCCAGCGATTCAATTGGGCGCCGGACGCAGCGAGGCGAAGGTGTTTGTCGACAGCAATCATAGCATGGTGTCGCTAATGACACGCATTGTTCCCTCGCCGGACTGGTTCATAGGCGTTGATTCATTTGAGGTGAGAGCTTTGCACAAAACACAGACAAAAATCAGCATCAGATTCAAATTGTGGGGACAAAGGGACAACGCAGAGTACAGACCGCAAATTCAATTGACAACAATGTCAATTTGATAGCCTCTCCATAAGGCTGGCCATAGACTAATTGTGCCATGCAATGGAGAAGTTCAACAGAGACGTGGTTGCTCGAGTTTAGCCAGAGATTGAGTGGCTTTAATGCTTTTAGGGTATCCCAAATATCTACTAACTTGTGTCTCTTTTCCTCTATTTCATCAAACAATTCAGCTCTGTGTGGGCGGCTCCTGGATAGACACGGTGACCGTTGAGCTGGATCCCTTGGATGCGGGCACCGATAATGGGTTCACTTTTACAGCGCCCAATTGGCCGACGGCGCCACAGGGTGTCATCTACCGGATTACCTCCCGTTATCCAGGCCATCCGGCGGGCAGCTTCTATTATCCGAAGAGCAAGCGCCTGCCCCCAATTGCCACGTTCCAGTTCATCAAGGTGAGTACACGCGGAGAGTACACGCTGGCTGTAGAAAACGTTAAACAAGTTAATTAACAGCAAATTAGCAGTCAAAATGCCGCTACCCTTACCGCTAATGACCTTTTCCCAAAAACACACAAAAAAAAAGCGAAATCGGAAAGCAAGAACAAAAAAATCAAAGTGCTAATGAGCCATTAGCATTACAATGGCGTCAACAACATCAGCCACATACACACAAACAGCACATTGCCCCTTTTTCACAGCATATTCAATGGCTGTGCGTGTGTGCGTGTCTGCGTGTGTGTGGGGTAAGCGTGTGTGTGTTTGTGGATTGGGCGCACTTATACTACGAGGTCTGCGTGTTAATGCGCTTTATAAATCAGTTCACTCCACAGCTGGGAACCCGAGAAAAAGCGCATGAAAAGCAAATGAGAAGCGCACAAAAAAAAAAGGAAAAAAACATGAAATAATGTTAATTACCTTATAATTACGACACCATTTGCATGGGAATTATTTCAGATGTAAATTCGTAGCTTTAACGAGATATTTGTTCACCAATTCATAACTGAAATGTCCGATTGTTGGTCGTTGGAACACAATACAGTTTGAGAGTCATTCCATGCACAGAGCTGTCTATCGTTATGCATGGCATACATTTAGGAAGCATATGCCAGAGGGGGAGTAAGTAGATACAAAGTAAGCGAGAACCCACTCGGGCAAACGTTTCAATTATACCAAATCACTACTTTCCCCGAATATGCTGCTCTTATTTTGGATTTGTGGGAGGGACAGGCAGCAATTGTTGTCTGTTTCTGTTTGTTTTTGCTGGAAGCTCTGCGATAAACATTCTTCTGCACTCGCAAATACATAAATGCCAATCCATTAGGCCCGCCTGCGAACCATTCGTCCGATTCAGTGCAAGAAAGGACCCTCAGGCACAGCAACGGTCTCAGCGGCAGTAAAAATGAACCTTCCCCCCCGCGCCGGAAATGCGGGGACTTCGACCATTGTAATTATATTGCTGGACATCCAAGACATTCAGAGAGTGGCGCACTTACAGCTCCATACAATGCCCTGCTCCTGGTCCTGGGTCGCTCATCAAAATGGCTTTTATGTGTGTGTGTGTGTTTGTGTGTGTGTGGGTGTGTGGCCAAAAGGAAGGGCCATAAAATGTGTGCCGCCTCTCAGGCTCTGCAGCAGTCCTGCCATCCTGCCAGATGTTTCGACTACGTTTGCATAGTTTACTTCATTGGGGCAGTTGTATAGAGCGGGGAATTGCTACGTGGGCGTGGCTGCAGCAACACACAAAGAGCCTGCCCAGTACGTGTGGTCATTATTCTTTATTTGTTGCTGTTGCTGCTGGCTGGGGTGGATGGAATGCCATTGCTCGAGCTCATATTATTGTAACGCCTTTTTGACACTACTAATTTTAGTTTTATTTTCGAGGCTTTTCGGTGGTGGGCGTGCCAAGGCTTCTGTTTCCATTTCAATACACTAATTCGGGGCAGGGTATTTCAGCTAGATGTTGGCGTTTGTGATGGGCATAGCTATGTGGATTTACTTGTGCCATTTGGCAGTGCAGGAACAATCTCCACAAAATCTTCAGAGCTAAAACTATTTTCGTACAGGGCAATCAAGCTTCGTAGTTCTGGCAGTTGACCGTTTCATTGTTTTTCACCTACGGGCAAGCGACTTCTATCTGAGCTTTGGTTTATGGCCGACGAAATGGAAAGTTATTTACTTAAACACACACACGCATACATGCTCGTGCGTATGCGTTATTTTATGGCCAGCACATGTCCTCTATCCTCTGTCGTCGAAGCCCCAACTCAGCCCAGTCCAGCCCCTGTCCAGCTCTTTGGGTCCTTTGCTCACACTTGTAATTATGTGTTGATTTTCTCCCTTTGACAGCTGCTGCTGCCGCTGCTGCTGCTGAGGGTGGGAGTGGTAGTTCCGGCATTAAATTCTTAAATTTTAATGCCGCAACTAAATTGCTGGAATATTTGTGTATCATTTAGTGAATGCCAAAAGGCACACGTAATCTCGGCAGCCAGGAATGCTGAGGGTTTCCATTCGCTGGCTGTCTGTCTGTCTGTCGGTCTGTCTTTTGGGTAATCCACAAGGAATTTCACAGTTTTTGTGCTCACTCTCTCACTCGCTCTCTCTCCGTCTCTCCCCTCTGGCGTGAGTGTGTGCGTATGCACACTGGATTATTGTGTGTGTGTGGATTTTACTGCCAGAAAAGCAACACGCGGCTGTTCTGCTATTTTTTGTAACATACCCTGTATGTTGTACATAACAAGGGCATATTGTTGCAGCGGAAATGTGTGTAACTGGCAGGCAAAACAGCAGCTCTGAAGGTCCGACAAAACTTTTGCACTGATTGGAAAGGGAATCATCCATTCATCCACATCCCATAATAACACTGATAAGAGGTATGCCATAGTGCGTGAGTCTACTTTCGCACTCTCACTTGTTTTGTTTCTGATTTCTATGCTCTCGTTGGTGTTATTGTTGTTGTCGCTGTCGCTGTCGTTGCCGCTGCTGTCGACGAGTTCTAGCGAATGAAGGTAGCAAAAGGTAAACCAAGATAAGCACACAGCAGAAAGGACAGCCATAACATAACAATGCGTACCTCGCATTCTCTATAGAAAATGAAGGCGACTGCGACCCAAAACAAATAAATTAAAATGCGCGACAGCGCGCCAAAGAAAAGTTTGCTGTTACCCTGGACAGGTGTCGGGCATGTGGGGTGCATTGGTTGTGTATACAAAGAGATGTTGCGAGGATTACCCTGTTTCCTTTTGTTCCTTACTTTTTCATAGAAGGAATGGTTTTGGTTTCGAATTAAGCACTCCCTCGATTATCGCTCTTGGACAAACTTCCGAAATTATATTTGTACATCAAAATGAAATGGTTTAAATCGGTTAAATGCTCAAATTCCCCTTTCGTATGAGATTGTGTTATCGCTCTGCTTTTTGTCTGTTGGTTTCTGTGCCTTCTGTGGCGTTTTGGGGTAGCCAAGTATTTCCCAGTCGAACCTTATCTTGACTGCTGTCCCCAGCAGCCACTTCCGCTCTTGCCCCATTCCAGTGGCATTCGTGGCCCTATCTGGTGTGGCTTATTCTCCCCTGTGGCCGTGTCAATACTTGCCACAAATTGAAATTAGCAGCGCGTTAAGAGCACCTGTAGTCCCGCCGAGTCATGTGTGCGCCGTCGCTCCGTGCCACATTCCCGATGCCGGGCACATAATCCCCGTAAATTAATATGCTGCACATGTGTCGGCAAGTGGAACTAACATGACCATCCTTTGTTTTTAGCTGAAGGAATACGAGCTTAGCGAGGTGTTCAACATTGCCGAGGACGATCGCAAATATGAGACGGTCCAGACCCAGACCCATCTCGATGCCGAGCACAGCCATGTGGAGATGAACAACGAGCTCTCGGCCAGCATCGAGCGGGAGCGCCAGACGGAGCAGCAGCAGGAGCCACAGCAGCAGCAGGAGCCACAGCAGCAGCAGCAGCAGAAGCTGCAACAGTTGCAGCCATTCAATGACGAGAGGCAGCGCATCCGGTCGCAGCTGCTGGCCAAAATGAATCCCATGTGAGTAGAACAAAGGCAGGATTAAATCAATTAAATGCCAGGCCAAGTGTAAAAGGAATGTGTGGGAAACTAATACAAAATCATTACTCAAATTGAATGGGGAAGAGCTTAGCTCCATAGACTCTTAACTTAGAGAAACCCCCAACAGATATTCCAGTGATACCCTTCCACCATATCTATAGGTAGAACCCCGCCATTCTATTGTTATTTTCGCGGCTATTCATAGAACTTGACGTCACCAATGGGTTATCAATTAATAATTGTCATAAATGCTTAGATACCAGTTGATTCACTTAAAGTTGGAGCCATGAAAAATTACATTTAATGTGAACAACACACATTTTCGCTAGAAAATGTCTTCAAGTTTTCCTTAACCCACTTTGGGGGTGTGTTTTCTGGGGCAAGCTTACAATTTAAATGCCACACAGCGTGTACGTAATCTCGGCTGGAGTGCAGAGAGTTCAGAGTGCAGAGTGCAGGGAGAGAGCTGCAACTGGCGCTATTTAACATATGCGCAAAGTGCTTTCCCCAAACTCAAGACTTTCCTCCGACTGCTTTCAACACCCGGCACATCCACCGACACATGGAGACACATTTAAAGCAACGTGCCGCGCGCCCAGGGGCGACGGGCAAGAAAACTACGAGGAAGAAGAAACAAACGAGTGGGTGAAAAGAAAACAGAGCTCTTTCCTCTGGCACACTTCAAAGCACATTACACCACTCGGGCGGGGCCGTGGCAGAGAGGCAGAGAGGCAGTCGCAGAGTGGCACGTACCTGGGTAATGCTGCATCTTTAAAAAGGAAAACTCTAGCCAAACGAGGAAAAACTACAACTAATCCCTGCTAACAGTTCCAGGCTCCATTCTCATTCGCATCTGGAGCGGCTCCACCTCCCCGCACCACGATGTCTGTTTTCGTGCCACTTTTGGCCGGGAACTGAGACCAGGCTGCTGGCTGCTGGCGGAAAGAGTGGATTTTGGCACCATTGGCACTGGTAACCTGCATATTTAATGACCATTTCCCTGGCACCAACACCAGCCCACCACCCTCCAGGGACGTGTTCGAGTGCCAAGCTCCCGAGTGGGCGTTGACTAGCTCGCTTTTCCTTTAGTTTTTGGCACACAAACACGAACAGGGACAGTGACAGGGACAGGGACACGGTCTGCAGATAAGTCTGGCAGATATGTATACCGAGCGGTAATCACTATCTTATCGAGTGCATGGCGCGGTATGTTGTCGCGGGTGGCCTATAAATGTTGTTGAATGGCCGGCAATCGGGCAGAGACTTAACTAGCAGCAACATGCCTGGGATAGCGCCAGCCACCTTCACGGTAATTGCCGGTGCAGCTGCCAATAACCAGAGGCAGCAGCAGCAGAAAAACAAAAACTCTCAGCAGCAGAAGCAGCAGCAGCCATCGAGCAGTAAGCCACTGAAATGGAACTCAAAATTTAAACAAATTCTAAGACGCGCGACTTCTTTTTAGCACCCCAGCAGCAGCAGCAGCAGCAGGCCGAATCGAAGACAAATGCCTGCCAAATAACTTAGATATAGCGACTATCTTATCTGTGTTTTAAGGACTTAAGGCCTGAAAATATATTTCCAATGACATAAACTCGCGACTATAAATGGGACCGGGCACAGTGTTCCGCGTTTCAGTCAACGGCCAGGCCAGGGCGACAACGAATCGGAAATAAACGAATATAAAACGAAAGATGACCCGAACGACAACGACACAAGAGACGAGAGTGGAGGAAACCATACAGATTTCCTCCTCCTCGAACAGAACCATCGAAGAGACCATCGACATCACAACAATTGGGGGAGCGATAGTGCCAAAGCAACGACATCACCATCACCAGCATCACCATCATCAGCATCGACAGAGGGAGAATGTGGAAGTGGTTGAGGAGGTGATTGTGCTGGAGGAGGAACCAGAGCAGCAGAAGCACCACCGCCACCATCATCATCATCACCACAAGAAGAATTCAGGGCCAGCACCGCCACCGCCATTGCCACAGTCCTCGCCGCCATTCCTCACGCCAACAGAGGATCTCGCCGAGGACGTGGTGTGGGCGCCACAGCCCTATTGGAATCAGAGCCAGGCATCTACGACCAATTCCTCTGTGGATCTACTCCTAAAGACACTCGAGACAGAGGTGATTGTGGACCAACCATCACCCACAACCACAGACGAATTTGTGGCTATGGAATGGTCACCCAACTCCAACCCAATCACAGAGATCGTGCAAGAGGAACTGACAGTGGGATTTGCACCACCCACTGGGACGCCACCACAGCTGCAGGTGCAGACAACGGGTTTCTATCCAGCAGCTCAGCCCCCGCTGCTCTCACCCATCGCAGAGTCAGAGCTTGTGGAGTTCAGCACAGAGGCTCCCCAAAGGGATTCCATTCCACCGGAGGGCTTTGTGAAAACCCTCGTGGAAACGTTTGAGGTCGGAGCACCCGTGGATCCGCCCATTCAATTGGGCTACACTCCAAGGGCAAGTCTGTGGAACAAAGAGATATTTGTGGAGACGGTGGACATGTCCCCGATTCCCTCACCGCCACCAAGTCCGCCCTTAGAGGAGGAACCCTACCTACTCCCTGCCAGCGAAGAGCTGATGGAAACGGAGATAATTGCAGAGCGTGTGGAAGCCCCAGCACAGATCAAACCACATCCGAGTTTCATTCCCAGAGCGTGGAGGGAGCGTGTGGAGCAGATTGTAGAGAGTGTGGAGGTCGTTACACCACCTGCCAGTCCCCTGCCACAAACCGAACTGATTGTAGAGTCCTTGGACGTAACGCCAACGCCATCGCCACCGCCCAGTCCACCCATTGAAGTGCCATTGCAAGCAGGATTCATGCCAAGATCAAGTCTCGTGGAAGTCTCGGAGCTGCTGGTGGAATCCCTGGATGTAACGCCAACTCCATCGCCACCGCCTAGCCCTGCTCCAGCACAAAGAGAACGACTTCCAATAGGGTTCGGGCCTGAATCTACAATAGTGGAAACGGAAACGATTTTGCAAACTGTGGAGAGTCCAGCCACTCCACCACCCACAGAAGCCTCACTGCAAATGTCTCTCATGCCAAGGGAGAGTGTGGTGGAAGAGGAACTGATTTTTGAGTCCTTTGACACGTCTCCCGTTGCCACACCGCCACCGAGTCCGCCAGTGCTTCAGCCTGGATTCATGCCCCGAGCAAGCGTGGTGGAAACGGAGCTCATTGTGGAGAGCCTGGAGGTCACGCCCACGCCCACTCCGCCAGACAGTCCCATCAGGGAGTTCCCATTTCAAGCTGCATTCATTCCACGTGCAAGTGTGCCGGAAACGGAGCTGATTGTCGAGTCCCTGGAGGTGACGCCAACTCCAACGCCACCTGCCAGCCCCCCTGCGCAGCTCAGAATGAAAACGGGAACAGTGCCACCCCCGAGTCTCCCACAAGCCGAAGTGATCATTGAGTCGGTGGAGGTCACAGCCACACCCCCAACCATACAGCCTCAAAATGGATTTTTACTCACGGATCTCGTTGTGGACTCGCAGCAGCCGTCGCCCGAGGTGGTGGAGACAGAGACGGAGATCATCATTGAGTCTGGACAGGCCAATGCCAATGGGCAAACAGAAGTGATTTTGGTCACTGAAGAGACACTGACTGCCGCCACCCCAGCAGACCGCGTGCTGGTCGGAGTCGTGGCAGAGGAGAGCAGCGACAAGACGGGCAAGCGATACTCGGTGAATGCTGCACTGCAGGTGGAGGCTGCACCACCCACGCCACCAGCTAAAGCCCCGCAGAGTGGGCAGAGCGACGCTGTGGACGAGGGTGAGGCTGAGAAGAGGAGGAAGTGTTGCCCATGTCGTTGCGTCATTGCCTGATTGGGCTTCCCCCCCACCCAGGTCAAGGCTGTTGTCAAGTACAAGGCCCCAAAAAGGCATATCTAAATCTTATCGAAACTACAGACATTCTGATATCGGACTGGGAGTGTAAGACCATCGGATATCGTGTATCTTATCAGCCGAAACAGTAGCTGAAACATTAAACCAAACAAACGAAAACTCACCGTCAATGTCGCGGCAGGAAAGGGGAGGGGAGTGTGGTGCAGGGCACTGTGTAATTGATAGTTAATTAGCGACGGACACTCGAGTCGCTCGTAGATAAGGGCCACACACACTCGAAACGGTAATTGACAGCACACCACTTGGCCGAGCGGTCAGTGCGCGCAGTCAGCAATCGGCAGTCATTCGAAATGCCTCCACCAGGACGAGGCTACGGCGGACCCCCACGACAAGGACCTGGACCCTGCTACGGACCGCCCCGCGGCGGTGGCGTCAATGTGGGCATCAACATCGGCGGACCGCCGCGTCCGCCACCCATCGGTGTGGGCATCGGCTTCTGTCCACCGCCAGTGATTATTGGTGCACCGCCGCCACCTGCTGTGATCATCGGAGCTCCACCACCGCCACCCGTGTATATGCCACCGCCCCGACAGACCGTTGTGGTGGGCGCTCAGCCAGCGGTCTATGCCCAACCCACTGGGGAGGTTGTCTGCTGTACGATTCTCTGATTGCCAAAGTGGAACATGTGGAAACCCTCTAAAATATCTCCCCCTATATAAATAGATCCTTTACATACATATACATATAGTGCTTAAATATTCCAAAAATTAATCTAATAAAAACAAAAACCTTCTAATGGATATTCAAACATCAGTTTGGCACAAATGAAATAGTTTTGTGGCTAAAAGATTCTGCCTTCTTTCCATTGAAAAGTGCACAGAAACTTTGAACAAATGTCAATTGAAATCAACTCAAGCAGACATGCCTTAGAAAGGCAAAAACAATACAAATTATTATTCAAGTTGTTGTGTGCACATTTCCAAGTCAATTTTCAATTTGGGAAAGCAATTCGCTTTTGCCTGTGGCACAATTTCCCTGTCACATGTCCGAGAAGTGACTCACAAAGCCAGTTTTTGGGTGTACTCTGGTGGGGCGGAGGTGCCGTCTTGGAATTGCAAATTGCTCATGAAATAACATTTGCTTAAGACGTTTTGATGTGCTCGTCTAACGGTAATTGCCGTGCACATGATCGAAGCAAATCGTCGCTAATAACTTGCCACGTACGTTCGCAGGAAAAGCCCGAGAACTCCGGCAGCAGCGGACTCGCATAGCAGGCTGGGGGCCTGGAAAAATGCTCTGCATGTTATTTCAATTTGGGAATTTTGTTCATTATTTTCCGAGCATGGCGTTTTCCCTGACTTCGTCTGACTTGCCTCCTACTTTGGTCCTTCAATATTTTTGCCAATTTACTTGCCATCAGGCCCTGGCCCCGTCTGTCTGTCTGTCGTGTCAGAGCCTCAGCCCTCTGGTTCCGTCTTTGCCTGTGCCTTTTGATTTTTTATTATTATTTGCGCGATTTTGCACGTGGCAAACGTGGAGGCGCACAACACGAGCTCGGTACGCGGCATGTGTATGCAAATAAACGAAAAACTGCAGGAAACAAAACACGGAAGTTGCCCAGGAAGCAACGCAGGAAGGAAGGAAGGAAGTCAGGCAGCGCCACAGCCAAACGCTGGAGGTTCTGCTCCGTGGGTTGGGTCCTCGTTTTTGTTTCTCTGGCTCTGGTGCTGGTTCTGTATCTGTCTGCGTCAGGCGGGCAAAAGGCAAATTTAAATTGAAAATTTCCACAGTGGATGTCTGAAATAACAGACGAGAGGCAGCCACCCAATGTGTTGTGTGTGTGTGTGTGGTGGTGGTCTCCCGCCCTGAATGCTCTAAGGCATATCCTTGAGAAATTTAATACCATGCAGGCACCCACAATTAATTACGTTATTCAGAATCAATCAGGAGCCACATTCCTGGCGCTGTAATATTTCAAATGAAGATTAATTAATGTGGAAACCAATATCCTTTCTCCATCCATTCTCTGCTTGCAGCTACAGCGGCAGCAGCAACAACAGCCAACAGCCCCCGCAACTGGGCAGCGTGGTGCCCAAGAACGACAAGCACGCCATCTTGCAGAGCATCGCCAGCAGCTACCGGCGTGCCACGGATGCCGCCACTAATAACATCAGCTCCAACCTGACGGCATCCTCCGCCACCTCCCCCGTCTCTGCTCTTCAATCGCAAAAGCAAACGCAAACGCAAACCCAATCACAGTCGCAGTCGCAGTCCCCAGTGGGCAGGGGAAATCTATCCCGACGTCGCTCTCAGTCGCAGCGACGTCGCGACTGTCGCGTGAGCCACTGGTCAGAGTGGACGGCCTGCAGCAAGAGCTGCGGCATCGGGGAGATGCATCGCTATCGCAAGGTCATCAAGCACGGCAAGCGGGGCGGCCGCCCGTGTCCGGCGCTGCAGCAATCCAAGTGGTGCGGCACCGAGCGCAACTGCCACGAGCCCCAGACCTACTTCAACTGGTAAGGATTCCATCCGGGAATCTGCTTAATATTCAATTCATATAACTCTACCGATTCCCGCCGCAGGTCCGACTCTGACACATGAACGAGCCCCGGGGTGGAGCAGGAGGCGCAGGCTCCGATATAAATATAATTTTAATTTACGGCGTAAGAATTGCTTTTTTTCTGTGCGAGCAACAAGAGAAGAATAAGACGAAGCTACAGGAAGGAAGGAGAAGCAGGATTCGGGCAGAGGATACAGGGATACCTGCCCCAAAATGAGATTTTAATTTAAATTTAGATTACGATACGAAATTGATTTTAAAGCAGCAAGCACCGCCAGGCCAGAGGATAGATAAAGGAGAGTGGATAACTGGAAGACATGGCATATGAAGCAGAGAGGATGAAGGGGAAGACTACTGACAATATTTAACACAAAAAGGATTTAGACAAAGAGGCAGAAGGGAGGCGTGAAAGCAAACCCACCATCAGGCCTGCAGCAGCTCCAAATTTTAGCTATTTTTGATTTCAACCTCATTTCGATTCGACTTTCAGTTGCTTTAGCTCTAAATAATATGTAAAAATCAACAGCAACAAGAAAATATATTATAAAACAAACAAAAGAACAAAACAGTAGACGTACAAAGCATAGAAAGCAAATCAAATTGAACAACAAGCGTGAGCATTTGCATATACCCAAACAAGGAAATCAAACAAGAGGGAACCCAAACCCAAACCCCCAAAAGAGAGCCCAAAGAAAAACCAAAACAAAATACAACAACAACAGCAACACACTTCGTGGCATGTGTGTGTGTGTGTGTGTTTGTGTTCAGCAACTAAGCTAATATTAGATGTAAACTAAGCTAATTGATAACATTAAATGGATTGCAATAAAAGTCAACCACAAAACCAAAACACACAGTCCAAAAAGCAGACTCCTCAAATCGAACTGGTAGGTGGCAGATGCCTGGGGAGATAGATATAAACCCGAGACAAATAATTCTCTTTACCAGTGCGTTTTTTACTCTCTATTTTGCAAATTTTTGATCTAGTCTTTCGGGTAATTATGCCAGTTATAACCTGGCTATAAGGCCTCGAGCTGAAAGCCTTCGATAATTCTGTGGCTTTACCTGCAAGTGCAGAAGATCTTCCTTTACAACTTTAAAGAATTATTTCAAACTCAACGAAAATAAGTGAGTAGCTTACAAGTTTTGCCAGCCAAAAAGCGAAGAGCTTTACAAAGTCAAATGCTATGACGGAGCGGAGTGTCTTGGCGATTGTTTCCGTCTGTGCAGCCTCACCATGGTGGGCAGAAGGAGTTTCAGGCTGCCGGACAGCATGATGCAGAGCCCGGCCAAGGCGAAGGCAGCCGTGTAGCCGTGAGTGGCCTGCACCAGAATGCCACCCAGCGTGGTGCCAATGAAAACGCCCATGCCCATGGCCAGCGCGGTAATCCCAAAGGCATTGGTCAGCTTTGAGAGTCCCAGGTATCGCACATAGATGAGCGCACGCAGCGTGGCGTACACAGCTGAGAATCACAGAGATGAGAGATAAGTTCGTGGAAAGAGATGGCAGCGCTCACCTGGTGCCACGCCATAGCATAGGCCGTAGAGTACCTGGAACCAGACAATGTCGGAGCCAAAGAAGGCGCTGATGAACACAAAGAAGCCGCCAAAGAACATGCCACCGCCACAGATGTAGGTCGTGCAGCCGCCCAGCTTGTAGGCCGCAAAGCCGCAGCTGATGCGCATGGCAAAGTTCATGAGGCCGATGGCAGGCCCAATCAGGTTGGCATATTCGCTGGGAATATCCGTGCGGGCCTTTGAGTACACGAACGGTATGTTGAAGCCCATCGGGTAGAAGAACGCGGAGGCCACCAGCACCCGGAACTCGAAGGATTCCAGCAGGTGATAGTCGAAGAGCCTGTTGAGGGCCTTCACAATCTTGTTGTGCAGCCAGTGGCGCTTCTTCAGTGGCCGTCTCCTGGGCATGCGGATGCGACTGACTGATTTCCCGTAACGTTCATCAAGTGGCAGCGGACTGCCCTGGGACTCCAACGAGGGGCCGTTCGACTTCTTCTTGTCATCGCTGGTGTAGCCCTGAATGTGGGCTATGCCGTAGGTGGTTTTCTGTGCCTACGGATGGAACTCAATTATGTCTCAAGCAGAAACGCAGATGAGTGGTGCCTCCACTCACATGCTGTGCGGATCCCAGCAGCTGCATCTCCTTGCCCTCCACCTGCTCCGTGCTGTGGGGCTTGTCGTAGCTGACGGGGCCCGTGTAGAAGAGATCCTCGCGCAGAATCGGATCCGTGCGGATCACCAGATTGCGATCATCATCAAGTCTGCGCTCCTCGTCCTCCTCCTGCTCTGGCTTACTAGTGCAGCAGGGTGAGATGCGTCGAAAGAAGGCCGCTCGCTTCGGGTGCGGCTCGTATGTCTCCAGGATGGTCTGGGAGCCTATTTTCGAGGTGGAGTCGCGCATAAAATTGTGCACATAGAAGTTGCCATAGTACTCGTCCGAACTGGAGTCCATCAGGCCGGCCGGTCTGTTCAGCACGCCCACCTGTGTGGGCGCCACCTCCACGTAGGCGCAGGCAATCAGGAAAATGCACAAGAGCAGGAGGACGTGCACCCGCAGGACATTCCGCCAGCCGATCAGCGGCACCAGCCAGCTGTTGAGGAACGAGAAGACCACAATCCCGGCACCGGCACCCGAGCACGAGAAGCCGCTGGCCAGTGCCCGATACCGCTCAAAGTAGTAGCCGATGATGAGCTGCGAGCTCACCCAGATCATGCTCAGTGCCGGACCACCTGCGGGAACTGCGGTGTTTATAGTTGCTGCTCGCAATGGGTGGATGGACTATGAGGAGGGGCGACCTACCAATGATGCTGTAGAACACAATCATCATGCCCAGGTTCGGACTGAAGCTGGCCGTGAGTATGGACAGGGAAGAGATTGCCACACCGAGCAGGGCCACCGGCCGAAAGCCGTAACTGTTGATGAGGGCGCTCGAGAAGGCGCCGCCCATGAAGTAGCAGCCAATCTGTATGCTGGCCACAAACACAATCCGCGAGTTGTCCGCCCCAAAGTCCTGGGCCATGAAGGGCAGCAAGATGCCAATCGAGAAGACAATGCCATCGACAATCAGCTGGGCCAGGAAGCTGAGGACGAGCACGATCCAGCCGTAGCCACCATCGGGCGGGATGACCATATAGATCTAGGATGGTGGTGGTGAGGGGTTGGATATGCAGGCGGCAGTCTCCATTCACTCACTTACAAACACATAGCCAGAGTCCAGGTTGCCGGCTGATAGGCCCAGTCCTTGGCCCCGCTTCAGTTTGGTGCCGCTGCTGGTGCTCGAATCGCTCAGGTCGGTGTACTGCGCCATCATCAAGTGGTCGATCGACTGGGGAGCATCCGAGTCCATTGCCTCCTCGAAGACTCGTGAAACCAACGAACGGCGTTGCTCTTGCTGCGGGCTGTTCATGTTGAGAACCTCGAACGACTCGTCCGAGTCCTCCAACGGCAGCACCTTGTCGGCTCCTGCAAAAGCCCAACCTTAGACAGCGGAAAAACCCCTTCCACGGCGACTTACTCTTCTTGTAGAACTTCTCCGTCTTGGTGATGAGTATCTCGTGATCCTCAAGGTCGTACAGCGCAGAACCATCACTGGAAAAGGGACTGCTGGATTCCTCATCGATGTCGCTCTCGTTTACGGCCGTGTCGCTGAACGTCACGCGATCCTTGACCTGGACAGACGGCGGATGCCTTCTGGCAGATGGATTACTGTGAGCTCGGCCCGGATCGGTGCCCACTGCCGTGTCCACCAGTCGAGGCGGCTTTCGCTTTTCCGCCTGCAGCAGGATGTACACTGGCTCCACGTAGGGTAGCTCTGATATGGGTTCGATGGCAGACGGAGCCTTCCCTTCAGTATCCCCAGGCGAGGCGCTTCGGGGGCATCTGCTTGGGGCACACACATCCTCCGCTTAGTTGTCTCGCTCTTGGAGTCGGCATCCCTCCGCTTGTGCCGTGGATCGCTCTCTGACTGATGATGGGTAAAGTCCAAGGATGCTTTAGCCTTTGTCGGACTCCGATTTCGCTTTCTCGTTGGCGTTGGATCTGCGGGAGCTTCGACATCCACCGTGGCAGCTGTCGGATCAGGCACGCTGTGGCTTGACTCTGGGATATCTTCCTCCTCCTGCTCTCCATTTGGCTCCACGCTGCCTGCGGTAAACGTTCTTCGCCCGCTCCTACTTGTGCCCGGCTGCTCCTCATCCCGTGTTGGCGTTGGGCTGCCGGATTTCAACAGGAAACGGATGGCAAGTTATTTCGACGGGTTCGTTCTCCTGGACGGACACACTCACCTACCTCGTTGATGCTTCCTACTCATTTTTCGAGTCTGGCACAGCGTTTCCCTGACATTTTTCACAAATCGCTCCCTGACTGACTGTCTACGTATCCCTGTAACGCCGTGTATTCCCTGTCTACCCGTACGAAATCCCAGTCCTAATGTCATTGCCTGAGCGCGAACTTTACGCAGAACGGGAAAGTCGTCTACGTGTCCGACTGCGATATGAGAAATTCCCGCCAGCTGGGGGATACGAGTATATTCGCATATCGACGCCACGGCTCCGTTGGTTGTCCTGTCGGCAAGCATTAGCTCCACTCGCTTACCAACTGCTGTCCTGGCTGCCACACGCACGTGACAGACAGTTTTCCCCTTTGCCCACCCTCCCACATTCACACTACTGGCAGTTGGTTTTACTGCTCTGCCCGTTCTGTTACTTGTACGCCCATCTCTTTACTATTCCCTGTACGAGTTCCAAATTCTCAACTACCAAATACCAGCTAGCAGCTCCCAGAGATCCTGCTCCCCGCGGTTCCTCGCTTCCAGTTGGCTGTTTATTTTGGACCAAAACAAAATTGCATCAGTGCAATTTCATTGATTGCAAGTAAATGAAATCATTCCGTAGTTGTCGTCGTCGTCGTCGTCGCACTGCCAACTTTCAGTGCAGGACACAAAACCCCTGGCAGTGCATTTGTGCTTTAAGGGCAGCAACCACTTTACGTATTTTCGGGCACGCTTTGCTCTGCTCCAAAGTGAGTGTTCCTTGTTGCTCCTGCCAGTTACTCAATCTGCAAAAGGCAACTGAAAAGGCAGTACAGTCCCCACTGCAGCTATTTGTGTGCCGAACAATCGATGCAGATATCTTAAGAGAGAATAGTTTAAAAGATGGGCATCATGGGCGAAATTTTATGGGAAGAAAAGACTTCCACAGTAGCCCCCTAGGAAGTTGCACACTAAATTGAATGCAAAGGAAAATGGGTAGTAAAGGGTTGTAAATTTAATGAATCGCGCCAAACCCCATTCACGGCTCCCCTCAATCGTTTTGACTGACCGAAACTACAACCAGTGGCTGCTCGAAAAAGTACAAGTTCAAAGTTTGCAATGAATAACAAACAAAGAGAACTAATTAATTAGCGTACAACTGACCGTAAGTCCCCCTCCAGTTGCAGCTTGTGCCCACTTTTGCGGCGGCCACTTGAGCAGTGGGCTGCAGGCGTGCAGCGGCAGTTTCGCGCCCCATGGCACTCTCTTTTCACAACAACTCTATGCGGAAATTGTTTTTTCAAAAGGTTCGCTCGTACGTGCCTTCTTTTTATGACCATCGCGCTTTGTTTTCGCTGCCCCCAATTTTTTCGTTTTTATACCCAGTACGCGAAAAGCAAATGGGGTATATTGAACAGATGGGAACGTTTCCTAAAAAGTATGTATAGTCTTGATCAGCCTCAATTGACAAGTCGACATAGCCAGGTCCGTCTGTCCGTCCGTCCGTCTGTCCGTCCGTCCGTCCGTCCGTCTGTCCGTTTTGTTTGTCGGCCAATTCTCAGAGACTATAAAAGCTAGAGCCACCGAATTATGCCTCCAGACTGATCTGATGTCGCAATGATAAAATTGTGTTAAAAAATTACCCCGCACCCACATGGGGCAAAAATCTTTGACATCGACAATTTGGAGCAATTAAATTAAAGTAATTTTGAAAACTAAAATCGCAGTTCCATAGAGAATGGCGTTGTGACGCGTTCCAGCGCATCTCACGTTCCTCCTCGTTTTGGTTGAGCTTGCGATTGGATTTGAAACGGTGGCAGGGCAGAGGCTGTGCTTGGGCCTGGGTTTGGGCCTGGGGTTGGGATTGCGGATTGGGCATTGGTAGAAAGCCTTGAAATCGAAACGGCCAAAAGATTGCGCTGCCAAATTGTTAACAGCCATTGACCCAATTTTATGGCCGAGTGCCGGCTCATGCATGTACGGCCAGTGCACACTAGCGCGGCATCCAATAAAAATATCAGCGTAAAAGCGAAAACGGCCCTGAGAGCTTCGGAGGTTGTTTGGGATAACCCCCCTTTGTTTTTGCTCCATTCCGTTCTGGACTGTCGTTTTGTCGCTGCGCTCTGTTTGCATTAAACAAGCACCCAGCCGGGGAGGGGTCGGCCTGTGCATGCAGGCTGAAGGCTTGTGATGTCTATTTTTTCTTTATTACGAGTATTGTTTTTCAAAGTACCCGCCGGATTGGAGGGTAGGGCAGCGAAGCATTCAGCAACAAACGAACAAGATTCAACAAGGAAAATACATTTGGGTCGAGCGCACCCTCAGTGGAAGGGGCGGATTGAGGGGACAATTGTCAAGGCTATTGCGCGACATCTTACCAAATTACAAATGCGAACAAGAGAAAGCAAAACAAATTATTGTTAAAGAGTAATTGTAGCCTTGCAGCCCATCGCTCCTCTAGCAAATTCCATTTATGTTCCATTTCAAGCTCCATTTGCCACACCATCAATCAGGTTCACTCTGAAAAATCTGTAATTACAAACAGCTCTAATTTGTATCTGTAACTCCAGTAGTTTCGGCCTGCAGTGTAAAAATTTTCGTTTACAGTCCTCTCCACGTCATGCTCAGCAACACAGTTCCCATTCGTGGTAAAATGCTCTGTGCAATGCGTTTGCTTCTCGGCACCAAGCACTGGACACAGATCATGCCCAAGGCTGGGTGGAGCAGCAACAGCCGCGACGATTGGGAGCCGAGTACGAGTTGCAAGTATCGTGCAGTCAGTAAGCCAGTGTGTCGTCCTGTTGCCATAGTTAGGCCCAAGTACTTTCAGCGGCCAATGAACTGCAAGACGGATGAGCAGCTGGCCGTGGAGCCTCGCAGCTCGCTGGGTTTCTACATGCGATGCGATCCACCGCACAGACCTCGGGCCAAGTGTCTGCCCTCGTGCGGGGAGCGCCTGGACGCAACCATGTACCGGCCGAGTCGTAGCCTGCACCGCGACTATCAGCAGCACTGGGACGAGTGCGCCTACAGGAAGCCGAGACGAAAATTCCGCATCGTTCCAGCGGAAATATCGAGGCGGACTCCAAAGAAGAAGTGCGACGACCCGCCCAAGAAGGTGTGCAAAGCCCATGTGCGCCTTGAGTGCAAAAAGCTTTCGGATTACACAAACCGAAAGTGTCCGCGTGTGAGGATGTGTCACTGTGCGCCTGTAGCGCTAAACACCAGCTGCCGACGTGGCCCAAAGCCAGGCAAATGCCAGCGCCGCCTGACCCTCTATCCCAGCTTCTCCGAGTGCTTCCACAAGCCGAATGCAGCGAAGCCCTGTGAGTGCCGCTGCCTGGCCTCCACACTCTGCGAGATGATGAACTACTCCTGGAAGAAGCGAGTCTAAATCAGCATTTGGAGCGCTTCTAGTAGGCCTTGACAAACAGCTCCTAATCACCCAACGACAGGCGGGACTCACTCGGCTCACTCAGATGTTGTCGTTTGGGTTGTGAACATCTCAAAATTATCGTCTTCCTTTCTTCCGTTGTCGGCTGCTTCTGGATACCGTTTGAAATTGCTGTTTGTGATGAGTCTTCTGCAAAGCCTTTGGGGCCGACTGCTGGCCATGTCCAAGCCCAACCAGACGGTGTCTGTGCTGTGCAGGACGCTCACCACCGAGCAGAAGCTGAAAATGCGGTGGATGCGACTGAAGCAGAGGAAAGCATTTGCTATGCCCTGCTACATGTCCTTGCGGCGCACAGAGTACAAATGCCCGGCAAAGGATCCTGCACCCGTGTGCGACGGCGATCCCTGCGACGAGGAGCCGCTGCCCCGAGACCTCACCGACTACAGGCCGAGCGACAAGGCCAAGCGAAAGTATCAGCGCAACTGGTCGGAACGCTACCCCGAGCAGCAGCCTTTCGTGCCGATGAAGAGGATCTTTCCGCTGCGAGCGAGACGATCCCGTGGCACAATGAACCGACCCCAGACGGCGTGCCAGCCGGAACTGCCCGAAAGCGGCCGTGTCAAGCCAGATCAGTTGATGGACGTACAGAGGATCGGTGCCATGCCCTGCTGCAAGATGTCTGCGCCACACTGCAGACCGGTGCGGAATCCTCCTACGTGCCATCTCTACTTGAAGCCCTCCTGCTGCCACAAGCGAGCCACCAAGTATCCGAGCTTCTCGGAGTGCCGCAAGCAAAGGCTCCTCGAGCCGCTGCCGGTCCGTGAGTGCGCCATGAAAGTCTCGATCTGCGACATGTGGGCCTACTGGCGGAGCAAACGCAGGGGCTGGTGAACCCGAACCACTGGCCTGGATAGCAAACAAAGGAGGCGTTTTTCTGGTATCATTTTGAATAAAACCCTTTGGCATGTCATCCATGGATGGTGTTTAACTGTGTGGGATGGAATACTATTGTCCATATTCCCGCTTAGAATTTTATTTGCTTGGCAAATAAAACGTTTAGGTAAACGTTTGCTCTGCTGAGACTTCCGTTAACTTCCATCTTAATTGCATTTTATTGTGATTTGTGTGAATGAAGACAGTTTTACTCAGCTTTTGCCACACTTTAGTTTTGCTTTAAATGTTTTATTTCAAAAGGCAACTGCTGGAAAGAGCAAACTGCTGATGCCGCTGGTTTGCTGGTTAATTCCTGGTCGTCAGCGAAATCCTCTGAATGCCGTATCCCTGTGCACTCCTCTATGCTGTACCTTCGCCACATCTGCATTCTTTTTCGCCTGCAGCTCTTCAGCTGGAGTGCTCTGCTCTGCTCTGCTGTGCAATTCCTAAAAGGGATTTGCATGCCGCTGAGATGTTTATCGTAAATTGTTGCCGTCGTCGTCGTCTTTTCTTTGCCCTGCCCTTCCCTTCCCCAACCCGGCAGCCCTGTCGTCTGGCGGCGTACAAATGTCAACGGCACAAAGCTCTGACGTTTACATTGAAAGTCACTTTGGGTGCCAGACAGAGACGGGGACAGACGACACAAACAAAGGCAGATGACAGTGCAGAAGCAGGATGGGAGTCAGGGGCGGAGTCAAAGAGGAAAGACGGCAAAGAGCGTTGGGCTAATGAAAAGCGCCAACAAAATGCAATGCATTTTTATTGTTATTTAAATGCAAATGTGTACCCTGCCCCCCCCCCCTCCCCCTGCTCCCTCAAGGAAGTGTTTAATTGTTGAGCCTGGCATTGAAATGGAACCGAAAAGACATGCAAGAGTCGCACCTACACACGTATAGCGGGGGAATTTGGCAAACATTTGGCCCCTCTATTGCTGTCCTTGTTGTCGTTTTGTTGTTGTTGTTTGGTGAAGAGTATGCCCTGGAGTGACATTTCGCACAAATGAAATGTATGGCTGAAAAGTTGTCTATTTTTGTGCCCAAACAAATAATTTTATTAGAAAAGTTCTTCCCATCCTTTTTTTGTATTTTTTGTATTTTGTGTATTTGTATGTGCTAGCCCCATGAATGGCTTGTTTGTGTCGGCCTGTGGCTTTTGCTGAGTAATAGATACCAATGTGTGTGGGTGTTTGGGTGTGTTTGGGTGTGGGTGTTTGGGTTGCTGCTGGGGCATGTGTTGTGTGGGAATGTTAAGTGAGATATATGTCACCATGAATTGTACTGAAAGGACTCTGCGCTTGCTGCAGGGCTGTCGAATGGTGTTTACTCTATGTAGAAATGTGGCTAAAAAATAAACGAAACAATAAACCATTAAAAAACTATCACCAACGGGACAGTATCCAAATTTTTGATGTGCTTTCATAGGTGCAAAAGAGAGCAATCGCTGAAATGAAACTCCCTTGGGATAGTATTCAAGCCAATGCCTTGAGCTTTCTTCCTTAGCTCTGCCTTGCTGCATCATACTTAACCCCAAAGTCGCATAGACTTTGCTCATCCCTTCCACATCCCCAGCCGTATCCAAGCTCCTACTCGTACATATGCTTGGTATGTATATTATGATAAGGTTTTACGACAGTGTAGCCCAGTTGCTCGTAGGATTAAAAGCTTTTTGCCGTCAGGTTACGAGGAAGAATTGGTGGATATGCGGCAGGAGTGGGCGGTCGGTCCGGCTAGGCCCTAAGGCAGGGCAGCAGCAAACAGCAAACAAACAAAATTTAGTTATGAACCAACAAAGTTGCCAAGCCTTTTTGCTTTACAGCTTGGCCAATTAGTTGGACGACAAGGACGATGATGCTGCTGCCGGTCCTGCTACTCCCAGTCTTAATTGCACGTGCACTTTTAATGCAGGCTCTGCGCAACCGCTGGGAGAGGGGCAGAGCATGCATGTACTTGCATACGTGGCAGCAACAGCAGCAGCAGCACCCACACATAACCATAAATGTAAAACGCCACGGGTACTCCCCACCCGCACCCTTCGCTTCTTTTTCCCTTACAGTTTATACACTTTGTTGGCTCCATGTCCGGCTCTAATGCCTTGTGTGTAGTTCTTTGCCGGATTGTTAATATTATTTTATAATTTCTTTTTATTACTGTTATGGCTGCTGCTGCTGCTGCCCCCTGCCACTGCTCGTTTGGCCTGGAGTGCCGTAAAGTGCCGTAAACATCTTGCCCCGTACGGATCACGAACCGTGTACGGACTTAGGGCCACCATTTGGCTAGCCAAAGTGTGGCCATTAAATGTTAACCAGGCAATGCCAACAAAACGCTCTATGCTCGGGGAGGGTCCAACAGCGCAGCGGGGATTTTAACTGTCTGAAATGGAGCCATTTAACCCGTAGAACTAAGGAAATACTCGCACCTGGCAATTAAGTAGCCAAATCTTGGTGGAGTTCGTTTGAGGTGAAAGCTAATAATGGGATTGGGATCTCTAATTATAATTGACCTCGTTAACCTGCACCATGGGACTGACTGCGATGGCTTGTATGTATATTAGTTTTTTCTCCTAAATATAAACTAAGAAAAAAACAATAAGGAAAGAAGGAGTCACCTTCCACTCCCAATAGGCCGACTGTGTTCTGCCCGTTTTCTCCAGCAGAACAACAGTAAATAAAAGCTGCTGCCTGGCTGTTCTTTTATCTGCTCCTACTCCCATCAATGGAGTGCCGCCAGCCTGCCACCGCTGACATTTATTGGAGACGCGATTCTATTGACATAATTCGAACAGGCAACAACGTGCCACGCAATTCAAATGCCTCAAAATGCAAATTGCCTCACAGAGTGGCTGGCTACTGGAGTAGAGAGGGGGAGGTAGGGTGGCGTAGGGCTTTTTGAAGACAAATCAATTTGACGAAATACCAAACGTAGCAGCAGACTGAAGCACACAAAGAGAGAGACGCAACTGACAGTGTGGGTGGGGCAAACACACACCCACACACACACCCATTTTCGGGCATTGTGCGAATGACAATGGGAGAAGATAAAAAAGACAGGCACAAGCCGCGGATGAGCATGGGATGAAAAACCATTGTCTCAGCTTCAAGGGAGCCAATGGGGCAATGGACCACCAGGAGGGGGGAGGCGACTCACTCTGAGTGGCGTTTCTGTGGCAAAGAGTTTAAACAGCTGTTGTCTGCTCAACGTCTAACTGTCAAAGCCCGGCTGAGATACGGAGACTGCGGCCTCATGACTTTGGCTTATCGCCAGGGTAGCACTGGACAGCACTTGGCGGCAGTCGGTTTAATTATGGCATTTAATTCCGAGTCCATTGTTTGGGAATGCTCTGCCGGAGTACAAAAACATGCAACAGTTTTGTTCTCTACCAGGCGGAAATACATTTGTACTCTTCCGGTCTCGACTGCATATCCAGGAAGTTGTACAACGAACACACACGCACACACATGTCCGCCTTACATGTATTCCTTGGCAATCCATGGAGAGAGATAAATAGAGAGCGGCGGGTCCTGATAATGAAGCCATCATTGGAGGCCGGAGCCCCGCTTTAAAATGCCATTTATGAAACATGTGCCAGCATTTATGCATATTAAATTAGCTAAGCTTAGCCAGCAAATAAACAGGCCAAAGGCGCACCGAACCCTTTTTTATGGCCTGCGTCATATTCACAAACACACACACACAAACAACACTCACACACATTCCGCTTAATATTCAGAGGTTCAGCTGGAGATGCCAGGGAGGAAAATGGAAATGGCGGGTAAGTGGAAAGAGAGCAACAGAGAACCCTCTATAATAGTTGTTTGGGGCAACTTAAAAACGCATGTTGAAAGTTTTCAAGTGTGAATTGCTCTTCATTTTTGCCACCGAACGACCCCAACGCTGGCGAAGGCATTTGCCGCCTTTCGTTGCCTACATTTCTGCGCCAATGTATGCGAATGTATGTGTCTGTGGGTGTGTATGTGGGAGTGTAAATGTGTGCAAGGATGTGCGCGTGTGTGTGTGGGCATGGATGTGAGTCGCAGTTGTAACAAAAAGCAACATAAAATAAAATGGCAACGGCAGAAATGTTTTACAAAAATTTATTTGAGCATAATTTGTAAATGCTCAACGAAAAAAACATCTGAAAAAGGAAAGGAAAATGTAAAGATGGAAAAAGAGATGTAACCGACGCCCTCGCAAATGGGCGTGGTCCATGTGCTTGGCGCTGAGGGCGTGGAGCTGACAGACAAAGAAAACTGAAACTGCTCTGTGGATGTGGAAATGAACATATTTCCAGAGCGAGCAGCTCCATTTGAATGGCCAGAGATATGGCAGCGGGGGGGTGGCAGAATTAATGCGAATTCCCAGGGAATGGCCCTGTGAATGTTGCGAATTTATGAAATATTTTTTTAATATCCGACCCATAGTCCAAGCCGTTTACACAACGATAATGTGGATAGAAATGAAGGCGGAAACGTTTGAAAATCTCTTAGATTGGGCGATAATGAATAAATTAAGCAGCACGGAAGGCCCATTAAAATAAAGTTATCTTTAAAAGTACTACATAATACATTCCTTAAACCATTCATTCAACAACATTTGAACACACTTCTGAGAGAATCCGAATTACCCGTCAAACACTGTGCCAAAACGATCAAAAGTAATTACTGATAGCTCTTCCAGCCATGGACTTTGGTTTCAGGCCACATCCTTAATTAATCGGTGACAGATTGCAGACAGCCTTTTTTAGCAGCCTGCTTCAGCATGCGGTATGTGTGTGGCATGTGGCAGTCAATTAAGATGCAAATTGTTTTGGTTTTTTTTGCATAAAATCAAATTTCGTTTGCTGGCAAACAAGCAACGATACGAGTATTCGTATCAGTTTGCCACTTGTCACACTCATTTCGTGTGCGTTTGTTGCTGTTGCTGCTGCTGCTTCTGTTCTTGCAACATGATGCGGGGTGAGGGGGAGGGAAGAAGAACAACACCGACATCGGGCAATGCTTAAATGTCGTTCAAGTTTGCGAGTTAAGTGCACTCCATATGCAATCGACACATGTGTGCAGCCGAACTCGTTAACACTTGAAAAGTTTCATGGGCCTTGGGGCAAGTCGGGGCCAGTTCTCTGCTCCCGACAAAGACGTGCCCAAAAGACACATAGTCTCTGTATGTGTGTGTTTGTGTGTGTAAGTAATGTAAGACTGCTGGAAAAACCACTTAAGCTGAATATAATATGGAATACTTGTATTCTCCAGCCCAGCGAGTTCCCACAGCTCAGAGTGGAACCATTTTGTTGGCCCGACAAATCAGCGATGGAGCGGCAGGGTACGGGCAGGGGCAAGGGTGTGCTGTTGTGTGGCCTTTGGGCATCATATACTAGATGGTCTCCCCCACATGATTGACAAGTGGATGCCTGCAAGAAAAACACTCTCTAGAGTGCTGCTTCACGGTAACAGAACACAAAGTGTCCCTCAGGGAGCTAAGGAAAGGTTTTAAATCTAAAAAATAAATGCAAAAAAACAAGCAAATCCAAATACATGAATTATTCTAAGCGTCTAAGTATTCCTGATCCTCAAAATTGACTTTTTCATATTTAAATTATTCGAGAAAATTCTCCAAAAATTTCCCGCCCAGAAATTTCCTAGCTAGCGGCATGGCCTGCCTGTTGCGGCGGCCGGGGACAGCCAATCTGGCGACGAGGATGAGCTGCCGTGTACTGCACGAAGTCACGGGTGGGCTGTCGCTGGGCGAGATTATTGGAGCCACGAATCTGCGGAAGAGCACGCCCGAGGAGTACCGAGTGCTGCGCGACATTCTCACCTCCTTCGAGCGGTACAGGGGTGTGGGCAACGACATCCAGCTGACGCTGCAGGAGCGCGTGGCCAACGAGGTGATCATGTGCGAGAAGAAGAGAGAGTACCAGAAGGGCATACTGGACCCCACCAAGTTCGCACCGGGCTACCACATCTTCCAGGTGCTGCACAAGATCCGCAATTCGCCGCTCTTCAATATCCTCACCAAGATGCCCAAGGGGGCCCTCAAGGTGCACGACGCCTCCCTGTGCAGCACAGACTACCTCATCCAGCTGATGTACAAGGAACACCTCTGGGTGTGCACCACCAACGAGGGCTGCAACGTGGCTGAGTTCCGATTCGCCCAGGAGAA
This sequence comes from Drosophila subobscura, assembly GCF_008121235.1. NCBI lineage: Eukaryota > Metazoa > Arthropoda > Insecta > Diptera > Drosophilidae > Drosophila > Drosophila subobscura. The sequence goes on from NC_048531.1 coordinate 5,513,719, forward strand.
GCCCACGAAAGGTCTCTTCCCGGAGGGCCAGTGGCAGACGATGGAGCAGCTGCGCGAGCACCGCGGCGTGGAGAAACTCAACAAATATCTGCGGCGACGCTTCAGCATGTATCAGAAGGCCAGCTTCAGCAATAACGCGGAGGCCTGGCGCCACATGATGGGCATCTTCCAGCTGCTGAATGGCCTCATTCAGTACGCGCCCGTGTGGGCCGAGTACTACTATCAGGCCCTCAAGGAGTTCCGAGCCGACGGTGTGCAGTACATGGAGGTGCGGACAACGATGCCCCAGCTGTACTGTCTGGACGGGCAGAGGTTGCCTGTGCGCGACACCGTGCAAATCTACAAGGATGTCCTGACCCGTTTCAAGAAGGACTACCCAGACTTCATCGGCTCCAAGCTCATCTACGCCCCGCTGCGGCATGTCCAGCCAGAGGTGGTGGGACAATTTGTCAAGGAATGCACCGAACTAAATGTCAGTGAGAGATAGCCAACCCGATGGGGTCGTCAATTGCAACTTTTGTGCATCTTTTGTTGCAGAAAGAGTTCCCTGGCTTTGTGATTGGCTTCGATCTGGTGGGGCAGGAGGACGTGGGCCATCCGCTGAGCCAATTCGTCGAGGAGCTAATCAAGCTGCCGGACAACATCAACTTTTACTTTCATGCGGGACAGACCAACTGGTACGGCTCCCACGTGGACGAGAACCTGATCGACGCCATAATGCTGGGCACGAAGCGCATCGGACATGGCTACACGATCACCAAGCACCCGCTGCTGATGCAGCTGGCCAAGTACATGAACATCGCCCTCGAGGTGTGTCCCGTCTCCAACCAGGTGCTGCAGCTGGGCTCCGACTACCGCAACCATCCCGCAGCCACGCTGATCGCCGAGAATGTGCCGCTGGTCATCTGCTCGGGCAATCCAGCGTTCTGGTGCGCCTCACCGCTCTCGCACGACTACTACATGGCCTTTCTGGGCATTGCACCCATGAATGCCGATCTGAAGTTCCTCAAGCGCATCGCCAAGAACTCGATCAGGTACAGTGCGCTCAAGGACGAGGCCAAAGCGAAGGCAATGGAGAAGTGGAAAAAGAACTGGGACGAGTGGATCAACGATGTTGTCAAGAACAAAGACAAGACTCTCAAGGCAAGTGAGCAATAAAATTCCATGGAATCGTGTGTTTAACTTTGTCTGGAATCATTTTGAATATAATCCTGATGGAAATTCCGGCTAGATCTAGCCATCCTATGGAAATTGTTTCGTAATATCCACATCCTTTGCCTTATCCAAGCGCTGCACGTTTTGTGAATGTTTTGTCTGACAAACTATCGGCGGCAAACCGCTTACCCACAATGTAACCCTTGATAGAGGAAACGCGGGCTTATCCAATTACATAAAGTGCCTCCTCCACTACTCTCCTCCTCCCCCATAAGTCATACATATATTACTAAGCTCAGCTATTACCTTCCCCCCCTAACCTTATACAACGTGACGGAAATGGCACCTGAAATGACGCAACCTTTCGGGCTGCACAAAAACTTTCACCCTCACGCACGGGGCATGGCTCTAAGCCCAGATCCCCTTGGCCAAAACGGAAATCGTCGGGATAAACCCGGAGATGGAGCTTCAGCGGAGCTGCACTTTCAGCCACGGCGCAAATTGTTTGAGTTTCCGCTTCGTGATTATTTCGGGCAGAGGAGCAGACAAACCAATAAGTTTCTGGGCCAACTTTTTATTGCATACTTCGGTGTTGGCTAAGACGGGTGTGAGGGGGAAGTGTGCGTGTGTGTGGCTTAGGGTAGTGCCGAGGCAGGTCATGCAAATGTCACAGACACAAATACTTCCGTTTGGCTTTGGATTCAGCTCTTGCGAGTATTCTTGAAGCGTGTTTCATGTTGTGTGCTGCCGGCACTAATTTCATTGACTTCCATTTCCCCCCTCCACCCCTCTCGGAAACACATTCCCACACATGCAAAAGTTGTGGGCTCTTGCACTTGACTGAGTGGGAGTGAGGAGGCGTGCGAGGGGGCGTAGCAAAACAGAAAGTCTTTCTCTTCGATGCGATCAAGAAAGGAAACTTTTTGCCATGCCTGCCATTGCTTATAATTAAAAACTTTATTATTTGTCAAACTTTGCCCGCAGCTGTTGCACTTTTGGGAGACAGATATACAGAAAGATGGAGAGATTAAGACGGAGAGAAACACATAGCGAGCAAAGAATAGAGAGGAAGAATGCCTCAATTTGTTCTTTGTTTGTGTTTTATCTGCTTGCAAAAGTGTACTACAATTTTCATCTGCTGAGTAAATAATAGGTGTATGATGAATGTTCTTGAACTCTTACCTTTTAAGCAATATTCTTATGGCATTACGCGCGATAGCAGCATTAATCCACGATTTCCTGGTTTCTACAGAAGAATAAACGGTACCGTGAGCATACATAAACGAGTGAAATCTAGTGGCAAAATAGCTAATTTGGCAACACTGAAACGAATACGAAATTAGAACTGCAAAACCAAAGCAACGGACATATGTACATATTTACATGCATATGTATGTTCATATGTAATTCCAAGCAGACTTCAATAACTGTACATATTTTGCGCCGCTCTCTTCCGCCCGAAAAATGCACAGCGAGAGAGCGGCACAGACATGCATGCGCATGCATGCGTAGGAGGCTAGTTTCGTCTTCTCTCTCTCCTACTCTAAGAGAGCGAACAGTTATGCGTTTGATGAGTAACACCATTTTAAAGCAACGGTGAATGGCGAGAAGGCGAACTGTGGTGGGAGTGGGCACAAGAAGCAGAGCACACCCCAAGGAGAACATGGAAGGTAAGAGCCTTTCACCGTATTGAAATTACCCTACCAATGCCAACTTGAAACAATTATTTACTTTGCCTTAGTGGAAGATCTGTGGAAGAATAGCTGATCTTGACCTTATGAATCAATTTTGGATATCCCATGACCGGAAATGAGGGAATTAACCAAACTGTTCAACCGTTCAAGTGGATGGCCAACATTCGTATAATCTTTGTTTATTAATCTTCATTCAAAAGGGCTAACAAATGTTTTGTATGTATTTATCCAAGTTAATTATGTTGTAAAAATAATTCGCTTGATTTCCCAATATAACTTGAATGAATCAATAAAACGTATAAAAATGCAGTAAAGGAGCAGTCAACAAGTTAATCATTAGAATGAATCTGTAAAGCTTCACCAATGATGGTAATAATTTTGCATTGCTACTAAAAATCGGGGTATAATATATGTATGTATGTATATGTGTACGTATTTATATGATATTACAGAAAAATGTGTACTTTATAGGGTTGGAAACGTTTACTTATGTGCGCAACTTCTTTGACCAATAATCTTATATAAACCTAAACTCCGCGAGTGCCGGGCAAAAAAATGATCAAAAGTAATCGAAAAAGTTTCGCTTCATTTATTGTTTGACAGTTACAATCCCAAGACCTCCTCCCTTCGCACATTAATTTCCTGTCACACTCTAATTGGAGCCACACTGGGCTACATTTATGTATTTATTTGTGGCCCAAAGACAGTTTAAGAGAGATTGGATAATGACGTTGGCAGACAGGAACGAGCAGTGAGTGCAAAACTTTTTAGCGAGGCCAACAGACCTTTGCGCAACACTCAGACAGCTCGCAGCTCGTAGATTCATGAATATAAATTGCTCCTAAAATGATAAACAAATTAATCAAATATGCAAATGTTTCGCATTGAAAATGTACACCGTACATATATGCACATATGTACATACATTAAAAATCAACATAGAGTATCGAATCGTTGTGGGAATCGTTGCAGCTGTAGACAGATCTGTTTGCCATCATAATCTATTTGGAGGGGCCTGTTTCCTCTCATCCTTGTTGAGCTTTGGCTTGGTCAAACGAGAAGTCAAATGCGACCCCAAATAAACCTCAAATGGCAGGGTAAGAGATTTATCTACAAAGTCTCCCGCAAAAGACATCATAACGAGAGCGAAAAGAAAACTCTCAACTGTGACATATCAAAGGTAAAACACATGACTTGTGCAGCTTGACCATTTCATTTACCGAAAACGAAGAGTTGAATGGTTTGTGGTATATTTTTGGAGGAAGACTTATCTTTGTGGTAATTAATCCATGCAGCAAATGGCAAATCTATCCCACTCATTAGTTATGGCTAGGAAGCACTCAAATCTCATGATATGTTGTCCAACCATCCATTGCTGTTTCATATTTGTACATACATAAATACTTCCAATGTCTCATATCCTGAACTGCCATAAATCCACAAATACTCTCTTACGTGCAACCGCCAACAAGCCCTGGACTCTCCCTCTTTCGGCTGGTGCTTCCCTTTCGCATTTGGACGTCTTGCTTTGGCAGCTCCCCATCCTGTTTGGACTGAGGCTGGAGATATGGGAATGGGTATGGGCATGGGATGATGACCATGAAGGCATAGAGCGCAGTTAGTTTGCATACAAATGGCATTTGGAAATGTGCAAAAGGATTGCGCAAAAATCAACGCGACATGCCAAGCAGGACAAATAATGTGCATAAATTTATCCACAGTTGGCCGGAAGACCAGCCAGAGAGAGAGATCGAAATGCCAAAATAAGAATCAAATAGAAAAGATTGTGACTCAAAAATACCTTTAAATTTGCACTAAGATGAACAGAAATGATCTCTTCCCCAGCTGCCTCGTTCCTTTGAAGACTTCCAACTACTCTTCTCTCCCTACCCTAAATGAATGTGAAATTCAAATGCAAAGTTCCCAATGGGTCCAATATACCCAAGAGTGAACAAATGCCGGGTGTAAGAAAACAAACAAAGTCCTGGTCAATATGTTGCAGTGGACATCCAGAGGACGATGGGATAAGCGAACGCGTGGTATGAGATGAGCCATTCGTGTGCCTGATGATGATTAGATTACTGCATACGAGATGGGGCAGAGACCGGCGATGGGGGCAGTAGCGCAGTGGGTGGTCGGTCAGTGACTGGCCACATAATAACGCTTGTGTCCAGAACATTAGCATTGCCCAAGGATGTGGGGGCAGGGGCTGATGTGTGGTCCAACTGATTGGCATAGTCGCTTACACTTCTCATGTCTATCCATGCCCCTACTCCCAGTGGCATCGTTTCAAATGATCAAAGTCTGAAATATGCAGACAGACTGGAATTTTTCGAAGTGCAGCAGCAGCAAGACCTGGCTTTGGAGATGGAGCTGCAGCGGGCAGTGGCATCTCCAGTATCGCTTTGACTCGCCACTCTACTTGTTGTCTATATGCGTGTTTTATGTTAATACATTGTTCGTATATGTCCATGCCCGTGCTGGTGTCCTCCAAGCCTTTGAGAAACCCAAGAAAGGACAACAAAATCAAGCAGGTGTACAGGTGGAGTGAAAGCTGTAAATATAGAAATGGTGGAAACGTTGTTATCGAGAGGCTAACCATACAAGAAACATTCTGGCTTTGACAATTAATATTCTATTCTATATTCTATGCTACATATTTAATAAATATACCACAGAAGAATAAATTTATCTAACTCATTGAGTGTCCGACTGTCGCAATTGCTTGCCAAAACCTTACCCCTGAAATTAGATTCGATTGCGATTAAACTGCTCAACTGTTGGCATATTTCCATTAAAGCCCGTGCGAGTCACATAAATTTTAATTGGTTTTTAAATCGGATATCAATTTAGCAATGAGTGAATCCACAATCATGTTTATTGTTTTGGGGAGATTAACAAGGCAACAGAATTATGGCAATGGAGAGAACAATGCAATTATATCTCAGAATTTTCATCAAATTTGCCCTTTAGCCGTCTTTGTCTGCGGCAAATGCTGAATGCATTTGCAACAATGAATGTCCCTTTGAACTTCGAGTTTCAGTTGCACAACTACTGGAGGATGCAACAATGTTGCCAAATTTGCAAATCATCAAATATAATTTCTAAACAAATGACACACCAGAAGCCACAATTCAAAGCCGCTCCTGCAATTACCCATACAAATTGCACAGTTCCCTCATATGTACAGCAGCGGCTAAAATAATAGCTACTAGTGTTGCACACACGTACCTGTTATAGCTACCACAGAAACAGTCTGCCACTTATTCGTACTATTATTTTGGACACCTTTGTATGTGGTATAAATAGAAAGAGCCAATGCCACTGTGAGTGTGTGTTTATTATCCACTGAGAATGTACAAATTATGCTGTAAATTTGGGCCACACTTTGCGCACACACACAACACGTACAATAGCTGATTTTCCGCAGGCTCACGTTGCAAAAGGGGCAGACAGAGCAACATATAGCCATACGACACGAGAGAGAGATAGAGATAGGTCAGGAGATAGATAGAGGGAGAGAGAGCAATTGCATTTGCATCACTGGCAACTGATTCCATTGCCATTGCCATTGCTGGTCGGCCTGTGCCATTTTCGGGCACTTCCCCGGCTCCTGGTAAATCATATGCAAATGCATGCGTATGACATTTCGGTTCGAAGTTTTATTGTCCGCTCTGGTTGCTAAATTATTTAGAGCTTGATTCCTGTTGCCATGACCATCAGTGTGGGAGAAGGGAGAGCGAGAGAGAGAGCGGCTCACGCATAATTTATACAAATGCGTCGTTCGTTTGCGTGGGTGTACGTGGGTGTGCTTCAGCCCTCCCATTGAAATCGAGCCTCTGCACATACAGATATCCTGACGTGGTCTGCCCTGCCTGTTTTGTTCTGTTCTGTTCTGTTTTGGACTGTGTTGGCTGGGCCATGCCTGGGCCGAGATGTCTTTCAATTTGACATAAAACCTTTGGCCGTATCCCTTTCGGCTCACACATGACACATGAGCAAAGTGCTCATCCCGATTTTGTGTGTGCAACTGTACACAGTGTGTCTGAAAAGTATGCTTGTAGTTGGGGATAGATGACATTTATGGAAAGTTACAACAAACTACGAAATAACCTTCAGGGAAATTTCTGTTGAATGGCAGGACTCAAAAACTGACAGCTTTAGGCTAAGAAATGTTGTAATTACAAAAAATATATAAGAATTTCTATACATTATACTCCGCTAAAGGAAGATTATAATGTCCTTTGAATTAAGAAAAATAATGAGGGAAAGGCTGTAACATTAAGTGATAAATAGGTGAGAGGTTTCTGCTAAAAAACATGATTTCAATGTGAAAATACTTTCTCGACTAACTGTATGGCATCGGCTTTCCCATCGGCGGCATATCTCGCCACCTTTTTGTGCCTTTTACCCGCCCTTTTACCACTTCACACATCAAAATAAAACATAAGCAAATTTATTTTTTATGCATTACATATGTACATATCTATGTACGTATCATCTACATATACATACATATGTATGTATGTACATATATCCCCCGTATAAGAATGGCAGCAACAAATGAGGCAAATGTATTTTCTCCTTCATTTATTTTATTTTTATATGCAGTGAGGCGTGCATAAAAAGGAAACACAAAAGTTCATTAAATTTTCGAAATCTTTTTCGTGCATTGACGAAGCAAACAAAAAGCTTTAAAAGGTTCGTTTGAGTTTTTTATTGGTTTACATACATTTGTACATGCCCTATATACATATACATATGTATTTATAAGTAAACATTCATGTATAATGTATGAGAAACACAAAATATAAAAATACAATAGTAATGATTTATTTTTTTTGTTTTATCACCAGTGACTGCAAATTAAGCTATCAACTTTCGTTGTAAAAAATGTAAGCTGATTTGAAAATAATAAAAATATTAACCCACTGAAAGTCATGATATTTCAGCTACATGAAATATCAATTTGCATTATTGGCATATATAATTTTGCATTTAAAAATGAGAAAGCTCTTTTAATAAAATGTTTTTTCATGCATATTGTTTTCTCGACTGATTTGAAAAGTATTCAAAATTCTTTTGCATTTCAATATAAAATTAAATGTTTTTGGAATTTACTGTGAAAATAAAGAGTATACAATTGTGCGTTTTTTTAGCACTTGTTAATTAACAGAAACTTATCTTAGAGTCCATTAAACCCCATACAAACTTTCAGCAGTGGTGCATGTGGGCGGCACTTGAATGAGTTTTAGGTGTGTGCGTGCCCTTGTGGGGCAGATGTCGTTAGGGCACTGAAGCGGAAGCCTAGGAATGTAAATTTCTCGAGTGAATTGCTAGTTCTCAGCTCACTCAGCAGTCAGGCAGATAAGCAAACAGATTTATGACTGCTCTTCGTGTGAGGGCAGCACCGAGAGTTCTTTTTCGATTTCTTTGGACATCCACTGGCCCTACAAAAGCACCAGACAACACTCGATTCCGTATGTATGTTGGTATACGTAATTAAAACAAGCCACTCACGTACTTTTTGGCAGACCAAACGACAGTCAAGAGGCGTCTCCTGCTGCCTGAATCCTCTATCTGTCTGACTGGCCACAAATTGACAGGCAGCAACTGAAAGAGTGAGGCCGGGCCGCACAGTCCGGCAGGACTGACACACAATAATTTAGTACGTAATAGACACGACCCATGGGCGGAGGTCGGAGTCAGTGCCGGACCATCAGACAGTAGTCAGACAGCTCACAGCTCCAGCCATAGATTCGAGACCAGTTGCAGCCCTGGACTTGTTCATTAACACAAAACATAAGCTGCCAGACAGGCATATGAATGATGAAGAATGAGTGCGAAGAGTGTTGGCTTGGAATGAAAGATATGTACATCCAAATGTACATCCATATGTATGTACAGATATCATAAATTGTGCAGCTAGAGATGGTACTTTAACGTGAGCGATGCGAAGAGTGTAGGTTCCACAGGACTAAAGCTTCCATCTCCAGCCGCTCGAACACATCATCGACAGTCATTTGGATCTTTTTCAGGCCTTTGTGCTAGGCCATAGATGCAGTTCAAGTGCCATTAGAATCGAGTTTTGCCATTCTGGCCACTAGTCCTGGGTCGATTGCGGGGCAGAAGCTTGTGCAGCAAATTAGTAGCAAAACTTGACACCCCACCCCTACTCTGGCACTGGGCAAATATCCGACTACGGAAATTGCAATGAGACACGTGATCACGAGGGAGAGCATGAGCGGCAGGAGCGGACTTCATTCCAGCACATCCGCCGTCCAGACAAATAAATCTTCATTTTGACTTGAACTTTGGCTGCTGCGGTCTCGGCCAACTGCAACTTCAGCTCCAACTTTGGCTGGGAACGCAGCAAATTAACAGCTGTTGCGTTACTGTGGTCTGCCTCTGCTCAAAGGCACCGCCACTAGCACTGACAATGGCTCTGAATACGGTTCTGTGTCTGGGTCTTGGTCTGGATGCTTCTATGCTCAGGTGATTTACGGCCAAGTTGAGACCTGGGAAACATCGTCTGCATATTAATATGTGACTTGGCGTTTTACTTTCTACATCACGGAGCCCACAATCACATTCAACTTTCGTGCTTTCCCTGGGTCTGCTCTCCTCTCGGCACTTTCCCCCAGACACATTTCGTTCAGCGCCGCTCCAAAAAGCTCCCTCTGCGGCCGTGGGGCTAGGGCCAGCACGTTTTATTGTTGTGACGCCCAATTTGTGACGAGTGAGTGCATATAATAAAGCAAATTATATTTCAGATTCAAATAGTATGCAGCCGAGTGGAAGGCGTCTCGAGTGCAGGACCTCGCACAGGCACGGGCAATTGTGGCTTCTGCCGGTGCCTCGTGCCTGTCCCTGCACTGCCAGAGGTATTGGTAACGGTAACCAGTTGGCCAACTGCCCCTGGCCTTTTCGAGTGCTCCCTGCTAAGAGTATGCTACAATTATTTTCCTCATCAGAAAATAAATAAAAAAAGCATGGAACATTTGTCCTGGGTCTGCGTTTTGGTGCACCACACATAATAATTTATGAGAAAGATGCAAGATGGAAACCATGATAATATACGGATAATCCAGATTGATGTTATAATAAGTTTATGTAATATGCAAATGAGTTGATGATCGGCTCACTGCAATTCGTTTTCTATGGCTGTGAATCATAGTTTCGGTTTTGAACTGGAACCATTTCGAATGGTGTTGTCGCCTGTACGAGTATTTCCCTGTTGCTGTTGCTGTTTTGTGTACTACAGGGAGAATATAAAAACAAGAGTACACTTGAAATTGTTGATAGTTGAAACTAAGTCGGCGGCACTGTGCGTCGGTGGCTGCCCAATGCCGCATGCCGTCTGCCCCCTGCCATAGGCACTGCATGCTTAAAGTTTGTTGTTGTTTTTTTGCTGCCCTCTCCAACTGTCAACTTTTCCTTTGTTTTGCATTTTAGGAGCATGTGACCAGTACCAGTACCAGTCGCAGCTTCTTTTCCCCACTGTCTGTCCCTTTGGGGGAACATTTTGAAAATGCAGGGAAATGGAAACAGAAACTTTTGCCCGGTCTGCATTGCTGACCGATGTCGACAACGCTGTTGGCCTGCCGCATGGCCTGGCCTGGCATAAAGAGCGACAGTCCGCAGGACATTTTATATTTAATTTACAGTATGACCGCACTTGTTCCCTGTCCCTGTCGCTCAATCCCCCCCGCCCAACTCACTTTCTGGTGTGCAACCATTCTCCCTGCATCCTGCATCCTGCATCCCTTCATCCCTGTAAGGGTGAGTGCATTTAATAAAGTGCAATGCGGCTATTAAAATGCTATTCCATTGGATTGTGGAATGGAATGGGGTTTCAGATTGGTGGGGCTGAGCCCAGGATGAGCTATTTCCCATTCGAATTTCCCTTCCCATCTCCGTTCGCAACGGTTCATTTCCGCTCTTGACATCACCGTGTCTCCCTGTTGTCTCTGTTGCCACTGTGCTCAAAAATTAATTTCTAATTCCCATTTTGTGGGCCCCTCTAAATGCGTCGGCCATTAAGCGAAATGTACACACAAAAAACATTTGCCAACTCACAATGTATTAAATAATGTTTCAAATGGGATTGTCGCGGCTGTCCAAAAGTTGGGGATTAGCGAATGGGCGTGGCTCAATCACGGTCGCCAAGCAAACAAGAGGAATAAAGCCTTAAAACTCGAATGGGAATGAAAAGCGAAAAGTGAAAGAAAACATTAAAACCGTCACATGTTATATGTCACAATGGAGAATATGGGAATACTCTATCTTAACCGTGAAGTGTAATACTGTGTGGATTTCATTTATATTTATTTTCCTCTTGTGTTGCGTATTAAAATCAAACTTTTCTTAGTTTTCGCTGATATTTCGTTTCTTCCTTTTCTTTGGCAAAGCTAAAAGACAGTTTTAAATTAAAGAGCATCTTCACACAACCAAAAATTCATTTCAATTATTTTCTAGAAAGCTTTTTCGTGTGCCTCTAGAGTTGGGTGGGACTTAGAGGGTTGGGTTGGGTTGGATTTGGGGCTTCTGTTGCCGCTTCTATCCATGGGCCATTCAATGTGCAGTCGGCCACACATTTATTGCTTTAATTGCGCACTGAAGCGCAACAAGAATCGAGGCACGCACGGTATACACGGAGCAAGGGATACGCAAGCCGGACACATGTTGCTAATGAAGTTCTCTGACAACATTCCAACTCATGTCGGATCATAATCTGTTAATCTGCGATGGCAGGCCCAGTTCAGGATTGCTGACAGACCGACAAAAATGACATCAGAAAATGTCCGAAAAGGCCGAAGCGAACTAATCATCAAAATGTATCCTGCAGAGTCTAAACTGTAAACTCTTCTGTCACCGCCTGCGCTTCCAGCCCAGAGATAACCTAATGAAAGAGGATTTTTAGTTGGGTGCAGCTGTGCAAAGGAGACACAGCCCTGTATTGGGATCTCGCTGGGTTCCGAGTCCCGGAGATTGTGCCGTTATGGTTGCCCTGCCAATGGCCATTTTTGCTGTTTCCTTTGCCAATGCAATTTCTGGCCCAACTTACAGCTGCAAATGTTCGCAGGCAAAGGCCAGGCCAGGCCGAAGCAGGGCACAGGCAACAGGGAACATGGAGAAGAGTTATTGAATATTCATAGAGTATTGCAGCATCCGTATAATCGAAATGAATAGTTATCTTGTTCTGTTTGCGTAGGATAAGGACTACAGATTAAGCGGAGACGCAGGAATGCACACAAATGGACACATCGATCGATTTTGCATGCAAATAATTTGATTTAGAGAACTTTCTCACTAATTGGCGCACAAAATCGTGCATCATTCTTATTTGATAAGCTTTATGCAGCCATCGAAGCAAAGCGGAGAGCATTAAATAATACATGTGTATTGCCATCGGCAAATTCAAACATAAACATAATCGACATAGCAAGTAGTGTGATGAGACAAACTCCATATAGAAGCAGCTACATAGCAAGTAAATCTTTTACATTTAAACATGTTTAGTAGTTTGTAGAGTAACTCTTTACTCCATTCCATTTTGGACAGTGTATTCACCCTGTCAATTCCCTGTCAATATTGTATTTGTTATGTTTACGCCTCTGTGGGGCTGGAAAATAAACGAACCCATCGACGACCCTTGGCGTCTAAGCGCCGAATGGGTGTGTATTTTAATTAAACTTGTTTTTCGAAGGCGGTTTATCAGATGCAGACAGGACGTATACCTGAGCGCAGACCAGTGGCAGGTGCCACTAGTGGGCAGGGACCTGGCACCAGAGACCAGCGACCGTGCCAACCATCGACAGAGAGAGAACAGCTAGCATGTTTTACTGTTAATGGACTTTCGATATTTGCAGGAAGTTATGGCATTTTGATTTATGTCCAAGTCTGTCTTTCTCTCTCTCTACGTTTTCCTCCTTTCTGCAACTTCTCTTTCGATTTGCTGCCCCTCTTTTGATCGCTTGTAACCAATTGCCAGTAGACCAGTCTCCACCCTTTTTATCATTCCTCGCCAGTGGCAGTTCTTCCCCACTTTATTGCTCCTCGCAAAACCAATTGACAATGCTCCTCCCCCACCTCTAGCACTCGCATTCTCTACCTATTTGTTTTACCTTGGCAAAATCGTTTAATTATTGAGCAACAAAATGTTTGTCTGGCAATCGAATTTGAAATAGTCTAGCATAAAAAATTTAAGAAGATTTTTATTGGCAATTTTGCCGTGCGATTGCTTACTCACATCGAATAAAACTTGAATTTACTGCTCTGTGCATAAAAGTTTAAAATTTAGGTGCAAATTGGGACACTCTCACTCTCACTCACACACACAGACAAAACACATGCATACCACACACACACACCCACACACAGCCTCGAAATGGCAGAAAGCCAACACACAAAAATCAAAGTGAGCACCTAAGCAGCTTATGCAAAATACAATCGAAGTGTTGTTCCCGTCGGAGAAAAGGCAGAATATCTCTGGCTATTATTTTAATTCTTGCTACGCCAATAGAAAAAAGAGTTCTGTGCGAAATTTGCGTCTGTCGTTTATTGAGTGGAACGAACGCAGTGGCCTGCACTTCGAGACGAGGGGAAAGTGCAGACAAGGCTGGCAAAAGCAAAAGTTTAAATTACTTTTTAGCAACTTTGATCCCCAGGAAAATGAAAAAAAAAACGCTTGAAAGGGTACATGGAAACCTAGATTAATGTTCAAAGCGAAAGTAGTGGAAAAATGTTAAATGACTTCGGATAACATATAAAATAGAATATGTAAAAATGTATTACGACCCAGGCACACCTCTACAACAAAAACAACAACAGCAACAACGCACCAAACTGAAACTGAAAGCTGTTATGAGAAAGCAAGCGGCTCTCTCCCTATCTCACGAGAGCGAAAGTTTGTGGGCAAGCTCATGTGTATGAATTTGTGCAGTTGTGCAGATCATGCCACGATAAATGTAAGAGGGCTGCTGCTGCGCGCTCTTCAATGAAACCTATTTTTTGATGCGCAATTTTTCTCTTTCTATTTAGAATCTAAAGTTTAGATGCAAGCTCCAGTCTTGAATTATCATTGATCCCCGCTCGGGGGCAAGATGAATGCCCACCTTAAATAAATACCACTTGTATTTCTTATTTTTGTTCTGCTCTTCCCAGAACTTGAAGCAGCTATAAATTTGCATACAAAATTTCTCCTATTATTCTAGCAAATCACCAAATGGTAGTAGAAACTCCATCCATCTGCCAAAGTCGGGGCCCACCCAAGCGATGTCTTTTGTAGTTCGCTTACTTTTGGCGCACAAAGGACTGTCGAACATGCAGATAAACAAGCCTCAGCCACAGACAGGCAACTCCGTCGATAAGAGGAGGGGTGCCGGTGCCTCCCTCGTCTTTGAAAGTTCATTCGTTTGTAAATAATTTTGAGCCAGCGGCAGAATCGATACTTTGCCCAAGATTTTTGCATACAGAAGAAGTTACGAGAAATAAACTCTTCTTTGGAGGGCCGCAGGTTTAGATTCCCTTTCAGATGCCTTGTTTCCATGGAAACATTTTGTTAGACCAATACGGAATGGGCATACATAATTGTGTGTGGGTGTGTGTGGGTGTGTGTGGGGAACCGTGAGATCTACCCGTCTACCCTTTCACTGAGCCAAGAGCTTTTAATACAGTAAATCCGCTTTTAGTTGAGCATCCATGGTGCTGTTCGCCATACCCTTTGAAAGGGTATGGTTCATATATGAAAGCAGCACAGATAAAGAGAGTCAGAGAGAGAGAGAGAGGGGGCCAAACATATTTTGTCAAGCTGCGCAAAAGTTTCAACAGCAGCAACGTCAAAGTTATATGAGCAGCGTATGCCGATAATGCAGGCAGACTGGTCGGTGGAGAAGAGATGCGGGGCAGGGAGCAGAAAGCAGAAAGCAAGGGAACGGGTAGAATAGAGAGAAAGACCGAGTCAGCGGTTGGAGTGAAACAACAAGCATAAGCCAAGTGGGGAAGTTTTGCCATTAAAGTTTTTCATCAGCGCCTATTTGCGGAGCTCTTCACAGTTGGCTCCTTAGCCCGTTGACGCAGGATAGGCCAGGCAGGGCCAAATATTTGTCAGGCAATTAAATGTTTACTGTTTTTATTATATGCTGGCTTTTGTTTGCCCTGCCCTCGACCAACCTCCTGCAAAGAGTGACACGGAGCCACCTTTCAGTTTATTATTAACGGTCCTTTGTTACAGCTGGGGTGAGGAACGGACCAACAAGGTGTTGGCTCTGACTGCAAGCTTAGCACACACATTCCCAGTCCGGATAGGCGATATCTAAACAAGAACAGAATGTAGGTTTGTAGAGTCTTTCTCTCTCTCTTTTCTCTCTCTGTTAATGGCTGCCACACTTCTTTCAATGGCGATCCCCGAGAGCCAGATATCAAAACGTAGCAGACGAGCTGCTAATGCGATTTTGTGAAAACAACTTAAGCGCGGCTGTCAGTCGGCTTACCATAGTCGTATTAATTCAATGCACCAACCAATATCAGTATCCAGTGCCCAGTACCCTGTTGTTATGCTGCACACTCGCTCTGTATGCATGCAAATTAATTAACAACACTCGATGGGCTCATGCTCATGGTAAATTAATAATTTTGCCAGACATTACGCATCCGATACGGTGCTTTGGCTGGTTGCAGGCGTCTGACTGGTTGAGTGGCAGTAAAAAGCTGTCCGGAAACAAACCATTGCGGAGCAGAGTCGGCCCCAGAGCCATTTTAATTACCACATAACAAGGCAGTGAGCCACAAACGCAACTGGGAAAATGTGAAATGTGAAATGTGTTATGGGTGGAGAGATAGGAAAAGGGAAAGCTTGTCGCGCTAAATGGAAAATGCTGCGTATACGACCTGAGGGCCTGTATGTGACTGTGCCTGTTCCTGTCCGTGTGCATGTCGCTGTGCCTGTGCGTGGCGTGTGTGTGCGTTTTATGACATTGGCAATTTGCAAAATTTCATAAATATAAATTGGGTTTAAATGTTAAAATAAAACAATTAAAACATGCGCTGGTAAACACCAAATTGAGTTCGAAGGACCCGTACCCCTAACTGTCGCGTATAATGCCCTCAAATTGCACAAACATATGATGGGCTTTGAATTATTCAACGGATACTTAATTGCAACGTCCACAGAGCCTTGACAAAACAAACACCACAGAGAGCGAGAGAGAGAGAGAGAGCTAGAGAGGGGAGTTATAAAATAGCTCACTCTTCGGGGAGATGCTCGCCGGATGAATGAATGTATTTATTCATGTATTTAAAACAGTTTATTGATTTGAATAAATGGTTTTATAGTACAATGGATTTGCGCTAGGGTTAGAACCGAAAGCGACCGAACATTGGCCACTTTGAGAATGACATACTGTGCTACTGTCCCACTCCATATATGTAATTTATAGCTATTTATGTATGTAACAAACTAACCTTCACATTCAAAGCCGAAAATCGGACATAACTTTTCAAGGCAGTCCTTGAACATGCCAGTGCCGGATCCCGTTGAATGTGATAATAGTTTAATCGAATTTCTAAGCATTTTTTCATTGGCAGCATCACCAAATATATTCCTCTCTAACAGAATTGAATAAATGCTACCTGATGCTTGCTCCGAATTTGTTATTATGCTAGAATTTTGCTATTATCAGCACTCAATGCGCAGTTGAGGGTCCACGGGTTCAAGCAGTCGCTGTAGAGCTGACCTGACTTTAAGTTGCAGCAATTAGCAGCAAGGCGCTGCTAACAAATCGATATTTAATGAGAAAGCTTAGCCACACCCACACAGACAGCAACACACACACTCACACCCGAACTTACAGTCACACAAAGCCAGAACATCGCATACATCATTGTCAATGTCAAAGTGTCAAAGCAAACTTGCAGCACACAAAGCCAACGGCGCATAGTTCTCGGCTCTTAGTTACCCGAGCGGGAAGGTTCTCCTTCCTTCACGGCCCTTCGTTATCCAGTGTCAAGGCTCATCTCGGGCCGGTCTCGAGTCAAGTGCAATAAACTCCTTTCAGAATAGTGAATTTTGAATTTTAGCCACGCCCACAACCCCCATCATCAGTGGCAGTTATGATGTTGCAGCAAGCAGCATCAGCAGCAAGTAAACTGCAATTTGCGAACAAAAACTTTGCCTGGAACAAACTTTTCCCCTCTCACCATCTCCGCCTTCGCCGCTAACTCTCTCTCCATATCTTTATCTCTATCACTCTGTTGTCCCATGCTCTGGTTAGCAAACAGCCAACCATTTGAACTGACAAAGTCCGGCGATAAAAAAAATAATTTAAGTACTTTACTTGTGCATCGAATAAATTCCGAAAAAGTTCATTAAACAAACAGGTAACAGGAGAGCAAAACAAAGAATATCTAGATAAAGAGGAAGCAAGAGATGTACAGAAACAGTTAGTTCCATTTATGACTCACTCCGCCTTTAAATCTGTTTAACATACAAAAGCTTCCATGAACAACAGCTGGATGGATGCCAATAAAATAAAAAGCACAACCCACAAAGTAACAGTAACCAAGAGCAGGTAGCAAATTCAGCAAGAGTGCGATAACTGCAGGAGACTTCAGAGAGAGAGAGAGAGAGAGAGACTGCAGAAGAGAGACTGCAGCTGATGCAAGGTGAGCGCTTATTTTTCTTGTCACTCTCTTTCGCTCCGTATGCACGCTCTGTCTCCCTCTCGCACGCACTGACCCTCCCTCTTTAAGACACAGCTTAGACACAGCAGTCAAACAACAATCGAGTGTCAATTTGATGAGCAGCTTGTACAGTAATAGACGCACTCGACATTAACAATGCAGAGGGAGACCCCGTGACGCATTCCCCACTCGGTGTTGTAGGGGCCGAAAGTAGGGAGATAGCATAGAGCATCACTAATAAACATATTCGGTAGCGCTTATAAGTGCATTCCGAAAGAGAACTCCGAAAGTGGATCGTAAGCGCAAGCTTTACGCCGAGCTTACGAAAGAGAGTCGCTGCAGTGTTAGCACTTGCAAGCGAGAGCGGCGCTTATCTTAAAAAAGAGAGTTAGGTAGCGTGAGCATAGAAGTTGCCCTTGACGTTTGACCGAAATTCCACTCAATTCAGCGAAAGATCATACGATTGTCCCGTTAAAGCTCGCAAACATCATCCGATCTATGAGCTTTATGTTCTGTACAGCCTAATTTAACTTGGATGAGTTTCGCTTGAGTTAATAGCAAAGAGTCGATCAACGAAAAGAGACGTGATTGTGTCAAGCAATATATATATATATATACATATATATATGTACATAACCTACATATAGCTTACGCATTTCCTCGTGGTGAAATTTTGTGCAAAACCGTTTATTCTGAGAAATCTCTGTGGATCGGTGCTAGTACCAAGCGTGAATAATAATTAACCAAGGTATGTGGGCCGTAGGCTACAACAAGTGATCGGTTTAATTTATGTGAATTAAGTTTATAGGACAGAGGTCAGGAGCCCGTTCCGTCGTTGCAGCCTGAGTGCGCATAAGTACATAGACGGGGTGCTCCACGAGAGGAGTATCACCGAAGTGATCCTCCAACCTAAAAGGGGTACCCTTCGACCCCCCTCTACTGACGGAAACGCTGAGCACCGAAAACCTCTGACTTGGGTCAACTTTATTGAGGCGTAGCAACCCTTAGGAAGCCCAGTGCAAAAGGGGGCGCCTCGGAAACTTTATTCAACTCCAGTGAGAAGACCAGTTTGTCGCGCACTGTAGTGCCAATGTAAGCTGCAGCTTGACCTGCAGTCGGATGTTCCCCACTTAAGCCCAGTGTGAAGAAGACCAGAACATTGGGCGTGATTTTTGACGGGCATGCCTACAGAGTAGCCGCCGCCGACGCTACAGAAAGATGTCCGTAGTTGCTCTGTGCTAACTTACACATTTTCGGGATTTGAGTTAATATGCCTTTTTAAGGCCAATTCTCTGACGGAGATATATAGATATGTATTTTTTTTGAGCATCGGGAATTATGAGTGTTGGTAGAAAAGAGTGGGTATGAGACCTTAAAATAATTAAATGAAATTACTAAATCGTACTTGCATGTACGCTCGTGTGCATATATTGTTAATACCTTCTATTTTTCCCCAGAAACCAGCACCTACGTCATCCATGAGCTCATCGATTACGAAAGGAGTAAGGGTTTTAAAATATCAAAACCAAACGAAAACTGTGAGTTTGTAAACTTGACACTATATGTGCACTGAGTATAAATGTAACCTGCGTGTTACTAAATTATTTGATTTAAACCTTTATAATCATTACCATAATGGGTTAACACCTCTCGCCCCCCTTTATTCTATTACCCGCCTATGATTCTTAGTCTCTTTACATGCTACGGCTCACACATTCATATATATATAAGGTCGTAGAATCTTGAATTCTAAAGTTGGTATAAACTAAAATAAGTAAATATTTTAAGTGGGCTAGACTGCCAGAAAAATGAATTCATCCGTAGATTAAGAAAATTTGGAAGATATTGAATATTAATAATAGGAAACCATGGAAATATATCTGAAAGTCTTTGTTTTGAAACCCATTTATAATATGTTCTAAATTCGAATGTCAGTCCTTAGCCAAGCAAGGTCGAAGTGGTAGGATGAAAACTGCCTGATTGTTTTAGGGTCTATACGGTATGATTTACCTGTATGACATAGGCTGGGTGGGTAAAGAAGAGGGATTCTCGACGACACCTGAGTTTCCCGTGCTTTGAATAGAGTAGTTGAGATCACCATTCTCCTTTTTTTTAACAACAAATACTTGATCCATTTTCCATACCTTCAGTCCAGTTTAACCTGTGTTCTGCTTTTGATTTTTGATTCTTTTTAAATGTGCACCTAAAATATTATGCGAGTGTGTGTCAGTACTTAACATAGGAGAGAGTAGAACGAACCCCGACAATCCGGCGAGCTTAGCTAGAGCATAGCTAGAGGTGCACGCGAAATCTCCTGGTACTAGTTTGGGTAAAAATACATATATCCCACACCTGCACGCTACATAGTTGGCGCCCAACGTGGGGCCCGACAGGGTATGTTTCTCAAATGGTACATAACATCGGTATCAGAGACATGTCATTCTGGGGCGAGGCTCCACCATAGCTCTAAAGTTCCATCCAAAACAATAGTATTATCTTAATACGAAACAGATAGATCTCTCTAGGTGGGAGTACTACAGTCTTTACATACGGATTATGCGGTTTAATTTCCAAGGTTGGAAAGGTCGACCTATGTATAACTTAGTGTCTCTTAGTCAGGGTAGACTAGCGGAGATAGATAATAACCAAAGAAGCACTTCATGATACGGGACTCCACCAACGAGATCATTCAAGATGTTAATTTAGAGAATTGCGGTAGTTATTCTTATAGAGGGATACTCCGACTCAATTATATTCTTGGGCGTTATCTTGATATTGGCTGTTGAGACTCCTGTATCCAAAAACTAGTTCTCGGCAGGGAAACGTCTCAGATTTTCGGAATTACAATGTTCTATTTATAATAGGTAGAGATTGTCCATTATCCACACGTACACTCCCGGAAGCTTACAATAGAAACAGATAGACCAATCAACTACTCAACTATTCAAATCGAAATCGGCAGTTTTAAGAGTGGACCACCCAGATCTTACTTGGAGAGGACGAACATATTGTTAATTTGTTTTTTTGAAAATAATAGAAAAGTTCTTTATTAGTTACTTATATTTTTTTTTTTTTTTTGTTGTTTTGCTTAAATATTTTTGTTGTTATTATGGCTGTACACCGTAGTAACGAAAACTTAGCTTCGGCGTTGAGTAGCCAAGAAACGTTTTGCATAATCTGTCAGGGAAGTTTAAGACAAGATCAGCTAATAGCTACTACGCCTTGTCAACATCGCTTCCATAACACGTGCGTATGTGAACACTTAAAAAGGGAAAAATCTTGTCCTGTCTGCAAGACGGAATGCGGTCTGAATAGTCTGCGATACGAGAATAACACTCTAGCAGCGGAATTAAACATAAGTGCAGGGTCCCGACCGTCCAACGTTCAGGCTAATGAACCCTTTGAAACGGCACCATCAGATCCAACGGTATCGCATAGGAAAGGGAAATATAACAGTAGAGGTCGAGGGAAAGGAGCCATTCCAAAAAGGGGAATGCAAACAAGGTATCAAGCTAGCCTCGATCGTAATTTATATGGAAGTCGACAGTCTGTTAGCAGTAACGGAAATAGGTCACCCGGTCACGCGGCAACCGAAGATCTTACCAGTTACATCCATTCGGTAATGCAAAGTCAGGAGAAAACTATGATGGAAAACCTCAGTTCTTTCATTAAATCGTCGATTGAGCAAACCTTACAAACCCAGTTTGCCAACCTAAATTTAACCACGAATACCGCCACGGTAAACAGAGGTCCATCAGAGTCGCGGAGTAATGTTAGGCAGGAGGTAGATAACGGCAGTAATATGAGAAGTAGCGATTCTCCATTAGAAAGTCCGAGAAGCAATCGTACAACCGAGACGGTAGCACCGGCAAAGGCCGCTGGTATTCTACTCAGTTGGCGTCTTAAATTTGATGGTTCTCGGGAGGCAATGCATGTAGAAGAATTTCTATATCGCATTCGTGCTCTGACGGCACAGACGCTTGGAAACGATGACCAACTACTTTGCGATAATTTACATCTGCTTTTCGCGGGAAAAGCCTGTGATTGGTTTTGGGATTTCCATCGAAGAAACCACCAATACTCCTGGCAATCGTTCTGCACAGCGTTCAGACAAAGATTCGACGACCAGAAAGATGATTTTGACCTATGGGAAATGATCAGAAAACGACAGCAGAGGGAAAATGAACCCTTCGAAGATTTTCAGACAGCGATTGAAAAGTTAGTGGCTCGACTTTCACACGGGATAAGTGAACTCAAAATGATCGATATTCTTAAAAGGAATGCCAAAAGTGCTCTTCGATACGAGCTTCTGCATTTAAAAATTCAGAATAGAAGTGAGTTGAGGGAGGAAGTGAAGAAGCATGAACATTTCTGTAAAGAAGCAGGAAACTTTCTGCCGCGAAGTCGAGTAACTAGACCCAATGTGTCGGAAATGCAGAGCGATGACGAAGAACTCGAAGAGGATAGTATCTCCGAGATACGTCGCAAACGGTTTGTCTGTTGGAATTGTGACAAGACCGGTCATAGGTTTGAAGACTGCGTTGCGGAACGACGCATCTTCTGTTATGGTTGCGGGGCGAAAAATACTTTTAAGCCAAAGTGCGAGAAATGTAATCCATCGGAAAACCGCAAACAGGATGCGCAAACCAGCACCAGTTTGTCGCATCCGACAACGAAGACCGATTAAAAGAAGTGGTTTTCCAAGAAAACTCTTCCAACCCGAATTTCAGAAGAGCTCTCTCTGAGAGGTCCTTGGCGGACGCCCAAACTCAGACGGAGGAGATAGATATAGAATGTAGCAGTATACACTCAGATAAGCTAGAATTTAAGTATCAGCCTAAAAGATCGACCATTAGATTAAGACAATTCTGGGCTTCTGTAAAAAGTGTTCGAAAGAGACTTGTCTCCTCGATCCTAATGAGCTCCGATAGCAGGTTATTTGTAGAACTAAGTATAGATACACAAAAATTCATGGCATTGTTAGATTCAGGGGCTACAATAAGTTGCCTTGGAAATGAAGCTGCTAAGTCTTTCGCAGACCACGCCAAGGCGAAAAAATGTTCCGGAAATATTCGAACGGCCAATAATGAATCTTGTAGAGTCATAGCAAAAATCACCATTCCCATAACCTTCCGCGGTCAAACTAAAGACATTGAATTCTTTATAATACCTGCGTTGAAACAAAATGTTTACTTAGGAATAGATTTCTGGAAAGAATTTGGTCTTTTGACGAGTTTGTTAAGCGACCGATCGGTAGTACAGGAACTAGACGTAGGAAGTGAATCCAAGGTATCGGAATCGCCACCGTTACATCATCTAAGCGAAGACCAGAAGGTTAGGTTAGAGTCCGTGATCAATTCCTTTCCATCGTTCGAAAAGGAAGGATTAGGTCGCACTAGCGCTATTCAACATACGATTGAAATGATACCCGACCGACCGGTTAAACAGCGCCATTGGCCTATATCACCTGCAAAGGAAAGGTTAATGTTTGAGGAAGTGGAGAAAATGCTTGCCCTAGATGTTATAGAAGAATCAAACAGTTCTTGGAGTAGCAATTGCGTTTTAGTTAAGAAAGGAACGAAAAATCGACTATGTTTGGACTCACGAGAAATTAATAAAAACACCCGCAAAGATGCCTACCCTTTACCACATATTGATGGCATTCTTAGTCGACTACGCCAGCCAAATATATTACGGGACTTGACATGAAACATGCATACTGGCAAATTCCATTAGAGGAAAAAAATCTCGACATTATACAGCCTTTACTATCCCCAATAGACCACTTTACCAGTATAAGGTAATGCCGTTTGGATTAACCAACGCCGCTCAGACCTTATGCCGACTTATGGACCAGGTGATACCTGCCCATCTACGGAATCGGGTATTCGTCTATTTGGACGATTTACTTGTGCTCTCCGATGACTTCGATTCGCACATGTTGCTGTTGCTTGAGGTAGCGATGCATTTGCGTAAGACAAACCTTACAATCAATATAGCCAAGTCAAACTTTTGTATACGGGAGATAAAATACTTGGGATTCATAATTGGTTACGGTCAGTTAAAAACGGACCCGGGTAAAATTAGATCTATAATTGAGTTCCCCATTCCTAAAACTGTAAAACAGCTACGAAGATTCCTTGGGATGGCAGGATGGTACCGACGCTTTGTCGTCGATAACTATGCCACCGTCAGCTTTCCGTTAACCGAACTACTGAAAAAGAATCATACGCTTAACTGGAACGCTTCAGCGGAAGTTGCTTTCAATAAACTTAAGTCCTGTTTGACATCTGCTCCAATCTTAGCCACTCCTGATTTTGAGAAACCATTTTTATTAGTATGTGATGCAAGCACCTTTGGTCTAGGCTGCGTATTAGCCCAATTAAATGAGGAAGGGATAGAGTTACCTATAGCTTTTATGTCCGAAAAACTTTCTAAGGCACAACGAAACTACTCTGTTACCGAACTCGAGTGCTTGGCTGTGATTAAAGGAATAAAAAGTTTAGAGCCTATGTCGAAGGACAGGAGTTTCAAGTCATAACTGACCACGCATCGCTTCAATGGCTTATGAGGCAAAAAGATTTGTCAGGTCGCTTGGCTCGATGGGCTATAAAATTACAGGGATTTAATTTCCAAATTTCACATCGGAAAGGGTCCGAAAACGTAGTAGCGGACGCGTTGTCACGTCAAGATGAACCAGAGGTTAAAGAACTAAATGCTAATGGACCCATAGTAGACCTCACTTCTATTGAGTTTAAGTCAAAAGAGTACATGGATCTAATGGAACATGTAAGGTTAAACAGACTTAAGTTGCCCGACTTGAAAATCGAAGATGATTTGGTATATAAAAGAACCGAACCCTGTTCGGGTGACGCCTTAGCAGATACGCAATCGTGGAAGCTTTGGGTTCCGTCCGGCCTTACCAACGATATTATTTCCCGTGCTCATGACCCTCCAAACGCTTCACACAGCGGTATTGGTAAGACAATCGAAAAAGTGAAAAGGTATCTATTTTGGCCAAAGATGGTAACACAAATACGAGCATATGTGTCAAAATGTGACGTTTGTCACCAGACCAAAAGCGCTAATGTCGTATTAAGACCTCCTATGGGGAAACCAATGGTTTCCGAACGGCCTTTTCAAAAGCTTTATCTGGATTTACTGGGGCCGTACCCCCGATCCAAACAAGGTAATATTGGAATGTTGATAATCGTGGACCACAACACCAAATTTCATTTCTTATGTCCACTCAAGAAGTTTACCTCAAGTAAGGTGTGTGAGTTTTCTGGAAAATGTGGTGTTTTGTACTTTCGGGGTGCCTGAGACTATACTCACCGATAATGGGTCACAATTTGTCTCAGGGAATTTCAAGTCGTTTCTTACCCGATTCGGGGTAACTCACCGATGCACGGCAATATACTCACCACAAGCCAATGCCAGTGAACGGTTAAACCGATCTGTGTTAGCGGCCATTAGAGCGTACATCGGCAAAGACCATAGCGATTGGGACCGAAAGTTACCCGAAATTAGCGCGGCACTACGGGCCAATATCCATCGAAGCACTGGATATTCGCCATACTTTCTGGCGTTTGGCCAAAATATGGTTCTTAACGGAAAGGATTATGAACTGCTTAGACGTCTACATCTCCTGGCTGATGACACTAGAGTCCATTATCCAGATGTTATACAAGTGTGTCGGCAGGCCGCTCAGAAAAAGGTAGCAGAATCTCACGAACAGAATGCAGAGAAATATAATTTAAGAAGCCGTGTCCGTCAACTCAACATTGGAGACGACGTGTATGCCCGAAATTTTTGTCAAAGTAATGCTATAAAAAAGTTCAGCGCTAAGTTGGCACCCGTGTTTATACCAGCCAAAGTTATTCGTCGAGTTGGGACCACGTATTACAAATTAATTAGCATAGGAAAAGCTAGTAGCCTACCACCTAAACGATAATCAGTTTAAATCTTAAGAGATCGCCTTCTTCAGTTGAAGTCTCACTGTAAGAACACTTTCGTCTTCAACTGTGGTGTAGGGGCCGAAAGTAGGGAGATAGCATAGAGCATCACTAATAAACATATTCGGTAGCGCTTATAAGTGCATTCCGAAAGAGAACTCCGAAAGTGGATCGTAAGCGCAAGCTTTACGCCGAGCTTACGAAAGAGAGTCGCTGCAGTGTTAGCACATGCAAGCGAGAGCGGCGCTTATCTTAAAAAAGAGAGTTAGGTAGCGTGAGCATAGAAGTTGCCCTTGACGTTTGACCGAAATTCCACTCAATTCAGCGAAAGATCATACGATTGTCCCGTTAAAGCTCGCAAACATCATCCGATCTATGAGCTTTATGTTCTGTACAGCCTAATTTAACTTGGATGAGTTTCGCTTGAGTTAATAGCAAAGAGTCGATCAACGAAAAGAGACGTGATTGTGTCAAGCAATATATATATATATATACATATATATATGTACATAACCTACATATAGCTTACGCATTTCCTCGTGGTGAAATTTTTGTGCAAAAACCGTTTATTCTGAGAAATCTCTGTGGATCGGTGCTAGTACCAAGCGTGAATAATAATTAACCAAGGTATGTGGGCCGTAGGCTACAACAAGTGATCGGTTTAATTTATGTGAATTAAGTTTATAGGACAGAGGTCAGGAGCCCGTTCCGTCGTTGCAGCCTGAGTGCGCATAAGTACATAGACGGGGTGCTCCACGAGAGGAGTATCACCGAAGTGATCCTCCAACCTAAAAGGGGTACCCTTCGACCCCCCTCTACTGACGGAAACGCTGAGCACCGAAAACCTCTGACTTGGGTCAACTTTATTGAGGCGTAGCAACCCTTAGGAAGCCCAGTGCAAAAGGGGGCGCCTCGGAAACTTTATTCAACTCCAGTGAGAAGACCAGTTTGTCGCGCACTGTAGTGCCAATGTAAGCTGCAGCTTGACCTGCAGTCGGATGTTCCCCACTTAAGCCCAGTGTGAAGAAGACCAGAACATTGGGCGTGATTTTTGACGGGCATGCCTACAGAGTAGCCGCCGCCGACGCTACAGAAAGATGTCCGTAGTTGCTCTGTGTTAACTTACACATTTTCGGGATTTGAGTTAATATGCCTTTTTAAGGCCAATTCTCTGACGGAGATATATAGATATGTATTTTTTTTTTGAGCATCGGGAATTATGAGTGTTGGTAGAAAAGAGTGGGTATGAGACCTTAAAATAATTAAATGAAATTACTAAGTCGTACTTGCATGTACGCTCGTGTGCATATATTGTTAATACCTTCTATTTTTCCCCAGAAACCAGCACCTACGTCATCCATGAGCTCATCGATTACGAAAGGAGTAAGGGTTTTAAAATATCAAAACCAAACGAAAACTGTGAGTTTGTAAACTTGACACTATATGTGCACTGAGTATAAATGTAACCTGCGTGTTACTAAATTATTTGATTTAAACCTTTATAATCATTACCATAATGGGTTAACACCTCTCGCCCCCCTTTATTCTATTACCCGCCTATGATTCTTAGTCTCTTTACATGCTACGGCTCACACATTCATATATATATAAGGTCGTAGAATCTTGAATTCTAAAATAAACTAAAATAAGTAAATATTTTTTTAAGTGGGCTAGACTGCCAGAAAAATGAATTCATCCGTAGATTAAGAAAATTTTGGAAGATATTGAATATTAATAATAGGAAACCATGGAAATATATCTGAAAGTCTTTGTTTTGAAACCCATTTATAATATGTTCTAAATTCGAATGTCAGTCCTTAGCCAAGCAAGGTCGAAGTGGTAGGATGAAAACTGCCTGATTGTTTTAGGGTCTATACGGTATGATTTACCTGTATGACATAGGCTGGGTGGGTAAAGAAGAGGGATTCTCGACGACACCTGAGTTTCCCGTGCTTTGAATAGAGTAGTTGAGATCACCATTCTCCTTTTTTTTTTTAACAAATACTTGATCCATTTTCCATACCTTCAGTCCAGTTTAACCTGTGTTCTGCTTTTGATTTTTGATTCTTTTTAAATGTGCACCTAAAATATTATGCGAGTGTGTGTCAGTACTTAACATAGGAGAGAGTAGAACGAACCCCGACAATCCGGCGAGCTTAGCTAGAGCATAGCTAGAGGTGCACGCGAAATCTCCTGGTACTAGTTTGGGTAAAAATACATATATCCCACACCTGCACGCTACAGTGTCCCCGTCCGTCCTTCCATTGTGTGTGTGTGTCTGCGTACGCCGCTCGCATAATCAATTATGCTTTGCATTGGGTCCAAAGTTGTGTAAACTTGGCAATTTATTTGCACCGGAAACTCAACTCAACATAAATCAAACTAATTTCTCCTGGGATTTTTCAACGCAAGTTTCCACGTGTCTCCTTTCACCCTCATCCTCCCCCTCTCGCTCCTCTCGCTCCACAGCTCCACAGCTCCTGTCATTCGTTATTGTTGGTCACGTGTTTATCCAGAGAATGGGATGATGCTTAGGGTGGAAGCATGGAAAATTGAATTTGTCGCGAAGTGTTGAATAATTTGAGGCACATTGTGCGTCTAATTGGCCAGGTCCAATAAGGATAAAAGTGAAAGCCCCCAAAGAAATCAGGCAAACAATAGAAAAACAACTCACGGATACTCTGACATAGAAGCCCAGAGTTACTTTTATATTTATATTTATATTCATACTTAGCTTTCTTTGCTGTATTTCAATACCGCTGATCAGAGCTAATAAGCAGCTAACGTGAGTCTCAAACAACTCAAGGATTAAAGAGAGATCATTTAAGCTTCGCGATGCTGTTGGTTTAAGGTACAATACTCATATTTCGATAATAGCTAGAGCTTTCTTCTCTTTCCTTAGGTGAGTGAACAGCAGGTAAGACAGACTGCCAAGCCTTACCGCTGTCATGTAAAATATTAAAACAACACACAAGAACGCCATAGAACGATTTTCTTCACTCAACTCTCTTTAGAGGCGAAACAGCCCTCAACTCTTAGGTACGGCTCTGCCCGCCTCCCCTGGCCTAGAGCTGCTCAAACAATCTCCTCATCAGCCGCATCCTCGAAACCCACCACAGAGCCAGCATCGTCGTCAACAACATCAGCGGCTCCTTGTTGCGGGTTCACGGCTCGCGGCGCTTCTGCAGAGCTCATGCACACGGGCACCTGCCCTGTGCGTCTCCTGTCGCACACCTGGCAAATTGAAAATGTTTGCTGCTGCGGCAAGAGTCTGCAAAGTTTTCGAATCGAGATTGCACTTTCCCGTAACGACGATGCTGATGATGTTGATGTGGGGGGCCTAAACACGAGGTTGATGCTGATTTTCGGCTAATAACTGCGACCCATGAGGCAAACATTTGCATAATTATCAATCAAGTGCGCCACCTAAGATGAAAACATTAACAATTTCTGAATATGCTCAAAAATGTTTACACTGTAAAATGTCTGCGCATCAAGAATATCTTCTTTTCTGCTTATCTTGTAGAGAGTTGTATAACTTGTATAACTAGAGTTTTTGGATTTTTTGTTGTTGTTATTTAATGGCAACAGCTGTGTTCCCCGACATTAATTCTCATTTTAATCTATTAATATTATACGCTGGATTTTTTCAAGTATTTCGATTCGCAAACAATATTCAGCATGTCAGTTTTTTTTGTACTTTCTGTACTTTAATATGCATGTACATATGTATGTACATATGTGTGTGTGAGTGGGATGGTTTATTAAAATCATAAATCTGCATTAAGTGCTGTACTATAATAGCCTCTGTCTGTTTGTGTGTGCTCCTCCTCCAAGGCAACGCATTTTTCATGCTTTTTAGCCGTTCATAAATTTATTGTTTGGTGGCTCGGCTCGGCTCGTTCGTCTCTTTTTTAATAAACTCCTCGTCCGCCCCCCTCCGTTTCCGGCCAGGCTCTCTGTCTCTCTCTCTGCTAAGCTAGATCCTGGCAGGGCTTATGCACTGAAAGCGTCCTTTATTTAGCTTGCTGAAAAAAGTGTGTGCGGAATGATTAAAAACCACTTTAATACATCTTCTTTGTCGCATTTGCCTGCCACTCCAAGAAGAGGGTGGAAAGCGGGGGGCCACCATGAAAGCCTTCGTTGAGGGAGAGGCGAAGCCTTTGGATTGCGGTTGGGCAGAGTGCACCAGGAAAACGGGTTAAAATCCGTATAAAAAGAGAGTGACACAAGCAGAGCCAAAAACCCACTCATTTTAAAAATCAGACAAAAACTCAGTTGGGGTATTTTTACACATTTTAATTCTCTTCAATCAGCGATATATTGAGAGTCCAGGATTAATTAGTGAAGTCCAATCGAATCCTGTAGCGACTTGTCTCACAGCCGCAGCTCCCACGATAGTAGCGCCCAATAAAGCACAAACGACGACCAAATGCCATGTGTAACTGAGACTTTTCATATTGCTGATGAACTGCCAGCAGTCAGCCAAGTGAGATTCACTTTAATAGACTCCAATAAGGGGAGGACGGTACTTCCCAGATGACAGATGATGACTGCAGAGCGTTATCTGTGGCGCAACATCGCACCCAAGGGGATTTTCACTAGCCGGAAGTGATTACATGCGATTTATCAGCTAAATAAAGGTTTGCAAAGTCCTCTAAAACAGCAATCGGAACCCCACAGGCTGTGAGGGTACCTTTGGGTAATGATTGCTTCGGCATACTGGAATATATTCAGTAGAAATTTGCTTGCTTGTAACAGCAAAAAACACATCAAAAATTCCGAATTACACAGAATGGCGCATAGTGCGTGGCATACACATAGCAGAGGTCAATTGCTAGTGCGTAAATACTCGAAACATTTAGAAACCACAATTGCTGTTCTGGCAATGGGCGAGGAACAAGCAACTTTTCATTTTTACTGGCACTTACTGGTCCCGCTTTTGGGTCCTGCCCTGCCCCAGATCCACAGGCTGCAGCTGCAGCTTCATCCTCCACCCGCGTATGTATCCTTGCGCTCAACCATTCAACCGCATCCTTCCTCTCGTGTCCACAGCATAGCACATCACAGCACAGCACAGCCCAGCAGCTGTAAATGCATTCTGAGGTTAATGCTCGCAGTCAGAGTGCCACCCCGTCCCGTCCCGTCCCGTCACAGCCCGACCCAGAGTTCGGTTTATAAACTTGCCCCAACATTTCGGTCCTGTCCTGACAGAACGAGTACGTACATACGTAAGAGTAGGTTTGGCAGCAGAATTTCCTTTCTTTCCAGCAGCTCAACTTTCATGCAGCTGCACTTTTCACCCCCGCCCCAATGCACTGTGAAGTGAGGCGGATGTAATGCGATTTTAATACAGATTTCCTCCCCAGATTCGACTCCCCATTGGCCACAGCCTGGACGAAGTCTGTCATGTCGCAGTTGTGGCAGTACTGCTTCGGAGTGTATGGCTATAATTTATAAACCTTTAACTGTTTATTTGCTGGCCTTCTGGCTGCCTGACGAGCGTTGTCCACATTTTAAGCTGCTTAACTGCTTTGATCATTTTCGTTTGATTCCAGGGCAATCGAATAATTAGTTTCCGTCCCAGAAGATTTCAATTAGAAAGATTGGTTTTGGGAAGTAGGAAAATAATTAATTTTGCAAGTTTTGGAATATTTGCTAGTAAATAAACAAAGGAGAATCCAAATTGAGGTTATACTATATCTATGATATATTTCCATAGCTGTGGCCCCTTGTTTCAGTTGCTTTTATGTTGTGAGGGGCGACTAAACATTTAATATGCACAACCCGGACAATGAAACTCTGATGCCAGTGTGTGTGACTCTTCATGCTTTTGCAATCCTATTAAAGTATCAGACAATCTAATCAACGACAGGCGGCAGCTCAAAAACCGCGCACGTCCCCCGTGCCGCACACGCGCTAAATGTTGCCAAAAAAAAAAGTACGACCACAGACGAGACGAGTCGTGTCCAGGAGTCGAATCAAATGTCCTACCCACAGAGAGACAAAGTGAGTGAGATAGATAGAGAGATAGAGTGGGCTGTGGGTTGCGTGTGGGTGTACAGGAGACTCGCAATTGTTGATGCCAAGACTGCTTGTTGACAGCACCCAGCACCCACTCCACTCACGACCACGCTCCGGATCCCCCAGTCTTAACCATTTGGTCTACGAGTACAACTAAACACGCAGATAGACAGGCAGATAGCAGATAGCATCCACTACAACAACAATAGCACAAGAATGGCAGCGACAACACTGGCAACAAACAACAATCGCATTACAAGGCAAAATGTCCAGTAAAACAGGCTGAAGACAGAGAGGGAGATGGAGCCGAGCACTTGAGCATAGGGGCAGGGGCACAGGCAGGCGGCAAAGACAGTAAAGATGGTTCCCATTTGACAGACCGGAGATGAGCGCGTGAGCGGCTCCAACTATCGCAAAGTGAAGAAGAGAAAGCACAAAATATAAAATAAAATAAAATAAAGTTAAAGAACTGTTGGTAAATCCTTTGTTTAAAGACTTTCTACCAATCTATCAAACTACATTTAAAACTGTCGGATTAGGGTCATCGTTGGTGTGTCGGAGAACTTGGAACTTGGACTTCCGGTCACGTTGCCAACTCTGATGGTTGTATCTGACTGCTGCCGCCTGACTTCGTCTGCCATTGTTGGTTTGGTTCTGTACGGTTTGGTTTGGTTTGGTCTGCGTCAGTTTTATTTGAATACACTTAAGTGTGTTGCGGTGTGGCAGGGAGCCGTTTCGAGAATTTCCAATTGAAAATCACTTCAAGTTTAATTTGATTGCCGCTCCGGCTGCTGGGCGAAGTCAACAGTTTGAGGTGCTGTAGATGGCTCTCGATTTTAATCACATTTCGTCCAGGCATTAATATTGATGAAAACTGGTTCTGTTCTGCATAAATTATCTTATTTGGGTTTTTTTGCGATCCATCAAACTCTTCAACATGTGGCTGTCGACCAACGACCAAAGACCAATGTGGCCAATTCAGGGAACTTTTCCTTTAGTTTTCAGCCGGACGGAGTTTCATTACTTGATTATATCCACTTTCAGGGATTCAGGGCAAACGAAATGGAATCGCAAAGGAGAAAAAAAAGAGAGCCAAAGGGTATGCGGCCTCGCACACGAGAGTCGAGAGAGGGTAATGCAATCAAGAAAGCAAAATGAATTTGCGCGTTTCCGTCTGTGAGGAATTCGAAATACCCTTTTGCAGTCCCATAGTCGTTGCCAACTTTCTTTTAGCTCTTGCCACATCCAAGAACATGTATGGGGGAGTGTGCGGTCTTTACGGCACAATGATGATGAACACATTATGACTTTGCCTTTCCCCCGGCCCAACCCACAGCACACACATTCCAGGTAAGCGTATGAAGAAGCAACAAAAATTGGATTTTCATTATTTACAGCATATTGCACACCCACAAACAGAGCAATGTCCTCGCCCTGGTCATCCAGGACTATCGTATGTCGATAGGCACACTATGTACATAAGAGTACGGACATACGTACATACATACATGCGCACTCGTATATCGCTTTCCTTTTGCCTGTAGCGTGGCGTATACGCAATCACAAATAAAGGACCTTTTAAAAAAAAAGATGAAGCGGAAAGGAAGAGCGATCCGGAGACAGACTGACAGACAGAATGGACCCTTTGGGCTAGGAAATTAATTAAATTAAGTCAACGAAAAGTGAAACGCCAGACACGCACCCAACCTACACATACTCCCTCCCTCTCCCTCTGCCTCCCACTCTCCCACTCGTTTTCACCGGGCTAGCAGGAAGCCCTGCAGCCCGCAGTACACACCACACTCTTTGACATCCATCGCTGGCTCCTCCCTCATCACTTTCTGATGTGCCGTCGTCAGCCGCGATAAGCCCGCTTCGTTATAATCCTAATTAAATATTTAGGTTCACTCCATGGCTGTATTTACTCGGCTTCCCGTTCCTCTGCTCTTGACGACATCTCTCTAGCATCTCTCTAGCATCTCCTTTATATACGATAAAGCTGCGCTCTGGGGACAGGACAAGGGCAAGGGTTAATTGCATTAGAGTTATGACAATTGACAGCGAATTTGACTTTGTTGCCAGCAAGCAGAAAGCAGCAAAGCAGCAATGGCAAAGCAAACACGAAATCTGATTGCGAAAATCAACTCAAATAAACTCGGAGACACTAATTAGATAAAACGAGAGTTCTCGTGCGCTCTCCACACATAACCAGATCCAAGAGGCAGCATGGAGTGCATAGAGACTGCCATCAAGTACAGTTGTGTACAAGAAAGCTCGACAAAGCGAAAAGAAATTAACAAATTAAATAGTGAGAAATTAAATCTTATCATTTTTAAGGCTATTTTGTGCATGAGCTGGCAATTTGCTGATTTATCTCACGCTTATTCCCGTACAAGTGCTGAAGTGATTCAAAAAGTATTCAAAAATAAACAAAATTTAATGCAGTTAAGTGCTGTCAAGCCTGTTGAATTTTTTGCATCATTTTTAACCTTATTAAAGCAATGCCAATTAAATAATCTTACTATTGCTAAGCACCAAATGCTGTCTCGCTTCTCTTGCAATGTTAAGAAACCTCTGAAAGACCTTCAGGAATGCTAGACTTTTTGATCCCTTCTTTTCCCGAGCACTTCTTGTCTCATCCTACGAGCTTCGGAGTTTCGTCTAGGGGTCTGGAGCCGTTGAGACAGAGCGCAATTTGTTTTAATCAACAAAGTCAAAAAAGTGGGGGCACGTAGATCTACATTCTGTGAGAAATTAAATAAACTTTGTGCTGGCCAAACAATTTGCCCCACGTCCTCCTCCGAAATGTCTGCGGTTTTGACCGCCGCACGACGGACGCATCAGACACTAAGAGAGGAGTAACAAAAACGCTGACGGGCCTCGCTCAAAGGACAAGGGTTCCAGGCAATACTAGGACTAGGAGTCGGACGTGCCGGCTCTTCCAGGGAAAGCAACATTCCACTTGCAACAACCACAGCCCCCAAGCTGTGAAGCATCCTTTAAAGCAGTTTAATAATGCAACCAACTCTGGGCGCAATTATTTCCTGAACGCACACAAATTTGTCATAATAGAGTGACCGGACAAATGCCTCGATAAGACCAGATTTAATATGTTCGGCAGATAAATGAAAATTCCAATGTAGAACATAAAGGCATTGATTTATTGGCCAGGCCACAACAATGCCACAGACAAATAACACAATCGTAGCTGGCCCAAAGAAAATATTTTGTTGGCAGGAAATGTTCCTTAGACTCTACCAAATATCGCATCACACGTGGCCAGCATTTTGCTTTATCCTTTTACTAAAATTGTGGTAGACAGATAGAAAGATGTTTAGAGTTTCATACTCTACGGCTGCTGCATAGTGTATACGTATTTCGGTGGCTTTAATCCAACCTTTGAGCCATGGCTCTTGTTTTGATGTATTTATTGTGTTGTCCATTGTGTGCCATCCATAAAGCAAATTGAATTTGGTGCGGCGGTGTAAAAACTGCCACTGAGGTCGATCAAGATAAATGTCAGCGGTAGAGCGATGGAGAGCTGAAGTCGACATGGGAATGAAATTGGAAATGGGAAAGGCAGCTCTCAAATAGGGCCAGGAGTCAGGTCATTGTTTGCTCTGGTTTAGCTGCCTTTTGCCTCTTGGCTTGTGGCTCTGATTCCAGTTTGGAGCATTTGAAATGGTCAAATTAAATGAATTCCAATCGATTGTCTTGTCTACCACACCGCCCACTTGATAAATGGCAGAGGCTAAGGCCAAGTGATGATGTGGTGGTGGTGCTGGGGGAAGGCCTCACCGATAGGAATCCCATCGCATCGCCTACCTTGGTCTAGTCCCCGCCTCAGCGCCTAATCTTTGACATCTTCATTCAAAGGGTCTGATTATTTATTTATCATCGTCTCAGGCTTCCGCTCTTACTTGGAATGTAATGAATCAAATCGAATCGAATCGTATCGGGTCGGCCTTGGAGCGGCTCAGTTGGGATCGGATAGGGTCTGTCGGTTCGCATCAACTTTTGTACGCTTCGAGGCGTAAATGTTTTATGGCATGATTTATTGTGCTCCACTGCCTGTCAGCGGGGGGGCATGTCCCTCCTCCACTAGCCCCTCCGGTCAGCAAGCACTGTCCTCATTTGTTGTGTTTCATGTAGGTCTGGTTGGGAAAACACATCATATCGATTGTTAACAACTCACAGAACACGAACAACTGACAGAACCAATGAAAAATTGTTATTTTTTCACGTTATCTGCTTGTTTGCTGGACCTTTCTCGTAATAGGATGTCTGGCAGGAGGGATTGCACCTCACTGAGGTGAGGATAATTAATGAATAGCGTTGGAGGAACTGAGTTTTTTTTCTGTGTTTTCCTTTGTTCAATTAGTTGGCTCTGATTGTGTCAGAATTGGACCACAGGATTTGCTTTAATAATGTCAACCCAGCGAGTCCTCTACTGATCCATAATGATAGTCTGAAGTTTTCTACAGAGTGCGAACCCGACGGGAAGAGCCTCTTGAATTAATTTCATTAATTACTTTGATTACTGGACGTTAATTACATGCACCCTGCCACACCGAGACCCAACCCTGTCTCTGTCTGTCTGCTCTCCCTCTTCTCCTACACATTTCTCCTACCGATGCGACCATTAAAAATACCCAAATGAAATTGGGCGTGAAACAATGCATTTCCTCCTTTTCCCGCCCACCAATCCAATGCACATGGCTTCCGTCCGCTTTAAACCCATTTATTTTCCTGTTTCTCTTTTGCTCTCTCTCTGTCTGTCTATCTCTCTGTCTCTCTCTCCGTTCATATATCTCGCCCACTCTGTAGAGTTCAATAAACATTCCCACCTAGCCACAGGACCAGGCCCTAACGTCTGTCGGATCAAACAAAACAAAATGAAAGATAAAAGCAAAAGCAAAAGCAAAAGAAGACAAAATCAAAATGGAGGGGACATTGAAATTGTTGCCTGCCTTCTGTTGTCATTCCATTAATTATGGTTCGTTGTTTTAACTTTTGGCATACCCAACCCACATCCCCCTACAGCATCCCGCCACATTTTTGCCCGTCTGCACATTTCCCAAATACGTCATAACTCTGGCCACACTCTTTTTTTCACACTTTGCGGCTGGCCCTTTTCATGCAGGGTACTCGTGCAGACCCCGCGGCTTACTCTATTCCTGCAAAGGTACATTGCATATGTGGCGAAATGATTTGCGAACCCATAAAGTGTATTTATTTCGATATCTGTCGATGCAGAACCTCTCTTAGACAACTCATCCTTAGTTATGCTTGAGCGGGGTATCTGCTAGTTGCAAGTTATCCACTAAATCGTTCTTACTTTGTTCTCTATGCAATTTTTTGTTGTACCCAACGCCTTTTGTTTGCCCATTAAATGGAGTTGGATGACAGCGCCATGTGCAATAGTCCCAGCATTTACACTCCCATTCCCTGCGAATCCCCACTGGCATTCCAATGAGCGCGCTGGTCTGGGTAATGAATTACTAGCCACATGCTTTTTGTTGCCTGCCCGCTGTCCCATAACAATGACATTGCAGTTTTAAGCCCCAAGCCTCCCCCGCCAACGCCATCAGGATTTCAGGGCCGCAGACGAGACAACGACCTGCGGGGGTGGCCCCAACTCGTACTCCCCTCCTGCGGCTTTAATTGTTATATGGCCATGGTGAGAAATTTTGAACACTTGCCGTTTAAAATTATTAAGAGAGCGGCAGCAGCTGCAGCTGCAGCTCTTTGGGTTTTGCATATAAATTTTACGCATTTTATAAATGCATTGCCCAAATCTAAGGACGAGCGGAGATTCAACGAACTCGTAGATAAATGGAACAAATCAATTAGCGGCTTTAGAGGCAACTGTTGAACATTTAAAGCCATTCAACGTGGTAAATCCTATAATTCTAGAATCTAGATGTACGCAAAAAAAAACCATTAGAGCCATTAAAAGTGCACTATAAATTCCGTTGGTGAAAACAAATCCTGCACTCGGATGAAAATTCTCCACTCAAGCAGCTTCTCTGTGCTGGAAAAAGGGCGAACAATTTGCAATGGAAACTGGCCCGAAATGAAAAATGAGTTAAAGCCGTCAGCATTCATCAGGCCAAGTGCCGAATGACTGGGAAATTGTAATGGCAAAGTGGAAAGGCAAAGAAGAAAGGCGCCAGAGGCAGAGTCAGAGTCAGATTGGGGGGTGGGAAAAAACCGAACTTAATGCTAGAGCGGAAATGTGACACGTTGTACTTGAATGGTTCGCCTGGAGAAACGTTTCCGGTTGCCGCAAAAATTAATTTCATTAATGCACGAAACACGAAGGAGCATCAAGAACGTGGGGAATTGGAGAAGACAGCGGCAAAAGGGAGAGAAGTAAAGTACGAGAAAGCCTTTGCTCTCGATTTGTTACGGGATATTTTAATCAGAGAAAAGCGCACCAATTAGTTTCCTATTCGAATTGCTTCTTCAGCCTGGCCAAATGGATGAGAAAGGCGTCCCGCGTGGCCCGCCTCTGGTCGAGCTCCGCCAGCGGCACCAGCTCCTCACACTGCCTGGCAATCTCCGCCAGCGCCGCTCCCTC
The DNA here is from genome assembly GCF_008121235.1 of Drosophila subobscura. Taxonomy (NCBI): domain Eukaryota; kingdom Metazoa; phylum Arthropoda; class Insecta; order Diptera; family Drosophilidae; genus Drosophila; species Drosophila subobscura. The sequence goes on from NC_048531.1 coordinate 5,551,812, forward strand.
TGCTTGGGTGTCTGGCGTGGGTCCATAGGTGGCACTCACGGCAGAGATCTCTGCACCGAAACGCTTGAAGTAGTCAGCAACCCCACCGGGAGCATTCAGATGGGCCGTCTCTAGGGAACCGAGCAGCGCGTAGCGCAAGCCGAGTCCTTGACTCAGCACCCGGTCCACATCCGCCACGCTGAGTATGCCCGATTCGACCAGGCGCCAGACCTCATTGAGTATCGCATACTGGATGCGATTGGTGGCAAAGCCTTCGATTTCGCGCTTCAGCGTGACCGGCCGCTGGCCCAGGCTCAGCATCAGCAGGCGGGTGCGCTCCAAAGCCTCGGCAGTGGTCCAGGGAGCGGGCACAATCTCCACCAGGGGTATGAAGTACGGCGGATTCAGGGGATGGGCCACCAGCATCTGAAAGGCATAAGTAAATGAGTGAAAATATCATCAAAGATATGAAAGCTGCCCACCTGCTGTCGCCTCTGCAGGCCCTCGCTGTACAGGGAAGGCATGAAGGTGCTCGTTGAGCTGGCGACCACAGTGTCGCCTCCCAGCAGACCATCCAGCTGGGAATACAGAGACTTCTTCAGCTGCAGCTGCTCGGGCACGCACTCCTGAATGTGCACAGCATCCCGGACAAGCTCCTCCAGCTGCTGTGTGAACCCTATCAGTGCCAACTGCTCCGACGCCTTCAACTGTCCACGCAGCGCACCCTTCTCCTCGAGACTGTGCAGCTCCTTGTCCAGCTCCTGCTGTGCCGTGACCAGCTGACTCTCCAGAATGTCGTACATCTGCACCGTGTAGCCCGCCGCGGCGAAGAGCATGGCCCAGGCTCTGCCAATGAGGCCGCTACCCACGATCCCAATCTTCTTCTGGACACTCGAGCTGCTCATTCTGAACTGTCGCTTGTCCGCGATCTTTCTGAGTAAAGTCTCGAGTGAAGATTTATCGCCGTTTGGTTCGAGTTCAAGCGGCAGTCACATTGCTCATGTGTCAAATATTGATAATGAATTGTATAATTATGGGAGGAGGTACACTGCGAGAAAGGATTGAAGGCGTAATACATACAGAGAGCTTATTATTTCCTGTTTGGTTTGCTCAAATGATAAGAGACTCTTCCAGATGAGTTGCGCTGACGTTTCATGGCTATGCATCCACGCCAAATCCACTGCCAGAGCTCGGAGAACATACATACATATTTATATATATCTTTGCCTAATCCATTACCAAGGTTGCGTGCTGTGTTTTCTCTTCCTGCCCGCTGAGTGCCAATTAAAATCGGAGTAAAATAAGCCATCATGGAGCACTGTTCCATCATCCATTTCCATTAAATCCGACACACAATCTGGCCTCTCGTAAATACATTTTGTAACTCTTATCAGCCCCTGATTGGATTTTACAATTTGTTAGAAGCCAATTAATTGATAATCCCCTGATTCGTGATTTATTAAAGCGCACACTTTCACTTTCTGCTTGTAAGTGGAGAGTGGAGGGTGTGGGTAGCCGCTGACAAACGCCTGCATGTAATACTTTTATGCATATTTCGCGCATATTTTTCTGACATTGTAAGTGGCTGAGGATGCCAGCAATAAATTATTGAATAAGCACTGCCAGCAACAACAGCAACAGCAGCAGCAGCCCAACAAAGGCGCAAAAAAAAAGGAGACAGAATCAGAAACAGACAAAGACAGAGTGCAGAGCTGGCTGGAGGAGAGAGTCGCTTTCATATGTAAACCACATTAATCATACGCCCCGTTTGCGTTTTCATTTACGCCCCTGACATATGAAAAAATGAAGTATGGTATGCTAGAGTCGATATACGGACTAACTGATACCCGTTTTAGATGCCATCAACTCGGAGACAATCTTCCAAATAACTAGGTGGCAGCTTATACATCCCATATTCCATGGCTATATTTTAGCTCCAACTAATGCTAGTAAAGTTTCTGCCTGAACACAGAACGTATATACACGAACACCTTGTAAAACTACCAAAGAACGTTCACTCGTTCGAATGAATGAAAGAATGAATTACAACTGCAATAACAGAGGCAGAAACAGGAACAAAAGCGGTCACAGTCACAGGCACAGCCGCAGTCACAGGCAGAGAAGCACAGCCCCAGTCACTGTTAGGGAGCTGCCGGGTTAAATCAGCCATGAAATGCCATCTACACCAGCCAGGCCATAAAAATGAAATCACTGACAAAAATAAAATACACTAGAGAAATATATTTATTTATATAGGATTCTCGCATTTCACTTCATTGCACTTAAATGGTTGTTAATAAAAGTGGGAAAATGGAAATCAATGCCAGATGCACAGGGAAAAGCGTCGAAATCGTTTACATTTACGTTTCCAATTGTTCGTTTGCGATGCCAACTCCAATCCTTGCATGCAAAGACGCAACCGTGAACAATTAATTCAATATTGTTTTATCCAATTAAATTTGATATATTGTTGAGATCTGAGATTCTAACTGGGAGTTAAAAGGGTAAATGGTTTGCCGAGTCTCTGAATATGCTGTTCAAATCGTTTTGTGTCACTGCTTCTAATCTAATTAATGTGCCGGGTTTGGTTACCCTTTAGCTGGCCATATGCAGCAGACAATCCTTTCGGAACAGACCCAATATGGTGTCAATCAAATGCGGTCAAACTGTCACAGAAGCAGCATTCGGACTTTGCAGCACTACAAAAAAGAAACCACAAAATCAATTAATTTTATTGGCCATCTTCCTGTGCCGTGCTCTAGCCACAGCACCGCACAGGGGAAACCTGAAATTCGCTTGTGGTGAAAAACTATTTCCCAAACAGAATGCAATTCGCTTTTATGGTGACCCTCTTGGCATGCTGTACGGGCTGTTAGGGTATCCCAAGTGAAAGTGGCATTGTATCTGTCAGGCTGGTCTCAAATATAGACAGATTGGGAAGTCCGGCCGGGAAGTCATATTGTCCGAAGAGATCCAAGGGTGTTTCTTATTCGTAAGGTGCCTGAAACTATTTTTTGTTGCTGTTTGTATTGTTTTGTCATTGGACAGATGCTAAATCTGACTCTAGCTCGGCTGCGACATTGACAAAAGTGCAAGGGATTAAAAGTTGTGCACGCCATCGAGCCAACCGAAAAAACGCCATCGAGGGCTGACCACATGGACACATGGAGAGAGGCAAACCAGACACAGCCATGCAGCCATACACCTTCGCTTTATTTGATTTTTTTCAGCCGCACTTTTCAGGAATTGAAGTCACGTAGTTTCTGTGCAATTTTTGCTGTGTCCCTCCAGTTGACAACGACTTTGTTGTTGTTGGTCGGGCGTATGGCCCGTGTATGTGCTGAGGCCCCTCTTTTTTTTGATTTGGTTATGTTGCTAAATTAAATTCAGGCTTAGCAGCCGCACTCTCTGATGTTGTGCTGATTAAATTGCTCCTCCGACATTTACGTGATTTCAATGCACAATTTACAATCCAATAAACATGCGTCCATGTCCCTTATGGGTTAGGGACTAGGCAAACTTTTAATTAGTTTAGTGTCACCTTAGCACATTCCTCCTTCCTGGGGTTCGCGTGGGGTCCGGTGTACCCTTAGCTGTGGATTTGCATTCAAAGAGGTGCCAAGTTCTGTATATATATTCATAGATCTACAGATAACCGCGACCATGTGCTAACGTCTGTTTGCTCGTCTCAAAATTGTTGAATGCTGCCCCAAGCTGTGGCCCTCTCTGTGTACTATGTGTGCGTCCACACCGTTTACTTAGATCCTAATCGCTGTGGCAGGTGTACGTATACGTATTCGTATTCGTATACGTATTCGAGGCTTCCGTTTCACAGCTCGCTTCTGCTGGCCATGACCACACTCCTCACAGCACATCCAATTAACTTGATGTCGTCGTTGCAGCATTTCGGAGGTGAAAAGTTGCAGCCAAATTGCGCGAATGTCATCAACCGAAATCTCTGCTGTCGAGGTGGAGTCCCCTTTGGCAAGCTACATATATTCTGCTATGAAAATTTCAAGTCTATAAGGAATCAAATGATGAAGCACAGGTATAAGAATTAAAGAGAATCTTTCCATAGCATTCGTTAATAATTTCCTTCAATATCTTACAAAAAGAGTACACAAATTTCAATAGATTGTTAAAAATTTCTTCGTTCTTTTCATTATTTTTTTTCTATTTGTATGCTCTGTATCTCTCCCTCTCTCCTTCTGTCTTTATCTTATTTTTCTTTTAGTTTCTGGCTTTCAGCCCAATTTAATAGTTTTTCGATTTGTTGAAAAGCAAATGCCAGAGCACAGAAAATAAATTGTCACAAAAATACTAGCCAACTCCTCTCGTTCTGGTTCTGTTGGCCGCAAAAAACCGCCGGAGACGGGCCACGCCGGGCCACACAGGCAGGACGACAAAGTTTCCTCCAGAACACACTCGAACGAGAAGCTTGAGACGCCGACAGACTCTTTGGCCTTATCTTTATCAGTTTCGGGGAATGAAAAGCGCAGCGATGTCCTTGTCGTCACATATCGAGTGGAAAAAGTTCGACGACTTCCGAATGCCATTCATGGCTGCTTTTACCCGAACTGAAGTCTGGACTGAAGCTGTAAATAACTTGAGATTGAAGGAGAATTGGAAGATTTTCAATTGAATTCATTGCGTTTTGATTGCACAACCACAAGATAATTATCAGACAACTTAATAAAAAGCAACCAACTGTCGCTTAAAGTGTCCCATAAAATCGCATAAAAGCGCATAAGTGCCTCTTGCACTCTGTCTGTACTACATTTCATTTATGGTTGTAAATATGCTCGTGTTCTGTTCTCGAGCCCCACCGACATGCACTCAATGAATGAAATGTGTGCACAATGTTGAAAATAGATGTGACACCCCCCGAAAGTGGGCCTGCTTCTTCGTCTTCTCCATTTCGTCCCTGCCGGCGCCTGCTGCTGCTGCTGGTATTGTTGCTGCTCACACAGCCAACTTATACGGCTGGCAGGTCATGTAGTGCCGGGTAGTACAACTTCCGCTTATATGGCCAACACAACACAGCGTGATAAATTGAAACTTCCTTGACGGCGCTTTAAATATGCAGAGAAGTCCGAATGCCCAGAGGAATGCGGATGCATGTGTGCAAAGTGGTTGAGTGGTGTGATTAACCTTTCAGCTTCTGAATCCTTTCCACCCACAGACGTGACCTATAATCAGAAAACCAGCAAAATGTAATCAAAAATTTAAGTTAATCACTAGCCGAGTCTCGTAGCACCCAGCTGATGCTTGCATACAGAAAAGGAAATCGATTTTCGCCCCCTACATGAAATTTATTAAACCGCCACCTGGCTGTGAAGCCAGTGGAAAATGTTCAAATGTAGATGGCGTGTAGATTTTTCATTCCTAAAATACATTTTATAAGATTCTCCACTCACGAGTTTGACAACTAGAAACTAAGCCCAATAACTGAAACCAGTGCAGCCACTCCCCACATTTCCATAATAATAATTTGTATATAAATATGTAGTTTGATTTTAAATTAACTTTTATTTTCAACATTTTATTTTGGAACAAAATACCCTGCAAGAGAGAGAGATAACATAATTAGTACGTTGTGTTTACAAATGTAATCAAGTCTTCGATTGAAATGATGTATCAGTTGGGGAAAGAAGACAAAATCAGCATGATGTTTGAGATTCTAAGAAGATAAAACCACTAAGGGCTTCTTCATCATTTGAAAAGAGCAACAAGAATAATTAAAGAACATTTTACCTCACTGATGTAGTTCTGAGTCGTTTCGCAGTCCCCAATGAGGCAAAGCTACCTGCAAATAAAATAAATAGTTTGAGTTAAATATAAAGTATCAAAAACAATAAAATTTGTATAGCGCATTATGTTCAGACAGGGAAAAGTAAACAGCATGATTGTTTAGGGTTCTACTCAGAAGAGGGAATCCTGAGTTAGGATATTCATCAAAGAAACTGCATAATTTATATTCAACCAAAACTGGTTCTTACCTTTAAATATGTTTCCCAAAGTTCTTAAAATGGATCTCAAGCAAGTGTCGTATCCTTAGAACAGTACTGATCAATCTGCAAGTGTAAAATCATTGATTAGGAAAATTCATAAAGTTTGAATATGCAAACAATTGTTATTATTAAGCGTTTTATGTTCAGACAGGGAAAAGTGAACAGCATGGTTGTTTAGGGTTCTACTCAGAAGAGGGAATCCTGAGTTAGGATATTCATCAAATAAAACGCTCCACAAAAAAACAATCTTAATTAAGTTTCCAAAACTGTACCTTTCTATCAGTGGCCGGCACTCTATGCACACTTCCTATGCACAATAGATATGGGCGTGCCGGCACCTGCCTTATAACATTGTATGGCTAGTGGAAAGCAAATCTTTGAAGCTGCAAGAAATATAATAAATTAATACGATTTTCTATGGTGGGACGTCTGAAGCTTATTTGAAGACAATATCAGCTTCGAAAACGTTGTAACATGTGGAATTCTAATGAACTATACTATGAAGTAACATCATTTTAAGAATTTAAGGTAAAGCGATTGAAATATAACACCTACCAGTACAAGCAATACAATCCAGTGAAGTCTTCAGGTCATGTCGGACTTTACACTGTAAAGAAGACGTGAAAATGGATATTAAGATCACTTATACACTCGGACTTTGCATCAATATAATAGCTAAGTTAAATCAGGTACATTTCTCCGCATTTTCTACTCAGTAGAACGAAAGTTAATAGATAAAAGGTATTCATCATATAAATAATTGAACCAGTTTTACAGTCTAACGTACATATGTCGCAGCTTAACTTACCTAGCTTGATAGTGGGTGAAATCCATATAGAATATAGCTGATGGAGCCGTTCATAGTTCAGACTTCTTTTAACAGAGGTTCACTGCAAATTGAAAAAACATTGATTAGTATAAAATATGACTAGCATAGTAAATAATAACATAAATTTCAAAGATAATCAGTTGCAATAATTGCAGCCATGGTGTTTTAATCAAAGACATCATACGGTAATTACTATCATCATTTTCAATATTGATCAAATTTGGACATGGGAATAATCTTGATATTTACCTTATTTAAATGCAACGTATAAACCCCAATTGTGTCTTGGTAGTTCCGTCTTCATGTTGAATCATTACTAAAAATAAAAATGTATGATCTAATTAATAAAATATCTCTAGAATACATAGACTTCGTTGATTCCAAAAGTAATCAGTTGCAATAATTGCAGCCATGAAGTTTGAAATCAATAAAATCATACGGTAATTACTGTCATCATATAAATTTAATATATTATTAAACCAATGCTGAAACTTACCCAACAAACACATCTGCGGTACGAATAAAGCGGATGATCAGCATATGCATCTGAAACATACAGAAATAATTTAGGTTAGGTTCCATTTTCAATGTGTTATAGAACGGAAAGGACTATCTTTTATATTATCAGAATCCTTTTGGTTTATTTTGAAGTTGTGAATCAACAGCACTTTGTTCAGATTGAACTTATCATCATGTAATGAATATAAACATGAAGTAAGGGAACCCACCTTGGTCACGTTTTCCGGAGCGAGTGCCCAACTAAAATGGCAACATGATGAAATGTGCGGCTAAAGATTAAAGAAAAAATTGATTAATTTCTCATTCAGGTTGGCTTTTATCACATTTCTTAATAATTTAAAAATTTCAGAATCCTTTTGGTTTAATTGTAAGTTGGTGATCAACAGCACATTGTTCAGATTGAACTTATCATCACATAATCGACGCGAGAAAAATAAAAATTGTAAAAAACTTACCTCTGCATCATATACTTCCAGATGCCGGGTTATGAAAAAGGGCAGCTTGTTAAAAAATGTACCTATAATGAAGAGTACTTAGGTTAAATTTGACTTTTTGAAAATTTTCACTCTGTGCTTTGTAAAAATATTTTTCAGAATCCTTTTGGTTTAATTTTAAGTTGAAACTCAACAATACTTTGTTCAGATTGAACTTATCATCACATACAAATTGTAAAATCATTTTCCACAGCAAGGGGATACCTACCATATTAACAAAGCCGGCAAACTAGACCACGTGTTGAGGCGGCCTCAGGGAGCCTTATATCTAGAAACGAGAGAATATCCATTTCTTTAATTGCCATTCGAATGTTTAACACATTTATTTAAGTGAATTGATTTATCAGTTGGCCGTTCTTATTCTTTCTACAGGAAAAGAATGCCAGGCCCGAAGACCAGGCACTCGACTCTTCAGAAATAGAACATTCATCATAAAATTCTTGCAAACTGACGCATCTGATTTCTATACATACCTATTTTTAATCCATGAATTCTCCAGCAATCCTTTAGCTCTATTAACTTTTTTTGATCTTATAATGCAAAGCATTTAACCAACTATGCTTTGGCGATTTCATTTTCTGTTTTTTCTCGCAGCAACGCATCCAACCCGGTTCAATAAAATTTTCGAAAGAAAAAAACATGGATGATGGATGATAAATGATGACGAAGTAGGGTTGTCAAATATATATCAAAATATCAATATATCGATATTTTTTCAAAATAAAAATATATTTATATCGTGATATTTGTTTTGCCAAAACATCAATATATTGATATTTCTTTGCGATATTTTTTGACATTGAATGTTTGGTAACTAACCAGAAGAACAAAATAAATTAATAGCGTATATTGTATTTGTGTACAAAGATGTACATATGTAGCACACAGAAGGAAATGTTTCCGACCCCATAGAGTAAATATTTATTCTTGATCAGCATCAATAGACGAGTCGTCTTGTTTTTCGGCTAGTACTCAGAGACTATAAGTGCTAGAGAACCCGAATTTTACCACCAGACTGCTGTGATATCACACTGATAAAAGTGTATGTATGAGCGTCTCACATGCACCTATTCGTTTAACTCTCGAAACTTGGTTTTTCTTGGCTTGGTGCGTTGACTATATGGTTAGTAGTCCCAAATACCACGAAAGCCAACGGTAAAGACCTTGATTTCGATATTTTTGCAGTGATATATTTTATATCATTTTGATATTTTTCCAAACACCGCCATTATATTTTTTAAATATTTGTCAACCCTAAGTGCAGTGTGACCGCTATTTTATCGGTAAATATACCGCAAGCCCCACAAAAATATACCAAAATATGCCATCTTATTTTCAAAATATACCGTAATATACCGTAGTCTTAAATCATATTCCTCGTAGTTGATGTTCTGTTTGATATTACTAGCTGGCATAGACTTTTTAAAACTGAAACTAGATTGTAGATTTGGGAGGTTTTTACGCTTTTGCGGGGGCGGAAGGGGTCGGGGCTAACTTTTGAAATACACTGGTTTCAGTGTGAGCATACAGCAGTCTGAAATGTGAAGGCCCGAAATGAATCGGAACGCTTTTAGACACATTTCTTGCAGTACCGACTTTGGTTTATTTACTTCAATACATAATGATCTTTTAGAACTCTATGGGACTCCTTGGGCGGCAGAACATGTCCAGAATTGGTCAGCAAACGTATATTTCTCTGCAAGATACATATCTGTGAGTGTGAACAAACAAAATGTTTTATTTATGTTTCTGCATACCAGATTGAAGAGGTTCTGGATGTGGTGCTGCATTTTAGAACTCACATTTAAGGACCATGGATGCATCAATGAAGGAGGTAGCTCCTCGCTGTTTGCGGGATTCGGCAGCTCCGCTGGAGCGGCTGGAGGAGATGCCAAGCCTTCGACCAGCTTCTCATTTACCCCTAGAGCCACACTGTTCTCCTTTGGCAATATATAGCCGCCAGCTGCAGCTGCATAGTCGGCTGGCAATGCGGAGGACCAGGTTGAAGAGGACCAGCAACCGAAAGTAGAGTTCAAGCAGGCAAGTACAGCGAAGTAATCCCCATAAAACTGGCCATAAAACATTGATCTTTTGCAGGTTGTCGAAGAGGATGCAGTCTACTCAAAACGCTGCAAAGTGTTCGGAATGAAGGGTGCGGACTATGCCGATCGAAGAGTGGGCATGTTGCATTTGAAGCCCGTGAAGGACTCGGAGAAGGCGCAGCTGATTGTGCTTGCCGACAACAATATTGGTCAGGTCCTGATCAATCTGATGGTCGGCAATGGCCTGCCCTGCCAACGCATGGGCAAAAACAATGTAATGATCATGAGTCTGCCCATGCCGGAGGACACCAAAGTGGTGTCGATTCTGCTGCGCGTTAAAACTGCGGAAGAGGCCGACGAGTTTTTGGCGAAACTACAGGACTATACCAAGTGAAGAATCGCACGGCAAAAGCATGTTATTTGATTGTTTATAAAATTTACAATGCTATGAAAATAGAACACCAGAAAGTAACTTAATCTTTAACTTTATTTAAGGCGCTTTGCTTCAATCAGATCCGACATATTGACCATTAAAGAAGGTGTATCGTCGTCGCTTGAGTCGTCCAAACTGTTTGAGTACTGACTCAGTACACCACGATTGCGTGGAGGAAATGCTGCAAGAATAGTGAAAATTGGCAATTCAAACTGTGCAGAAATACGGAGCGAAACTTCTCTTACATATCACTTCCATTGAAACGGCTTTCGTGCGACGATTGATGTAGGTGCAGCTGGCAGTTATAACTCCGGTTAGTCCAGAGCCCAAGGAACTCTTGATTTTCCTTAGCTTGAAGAGTATTGTGTCGCCCCTTTTTGGCAAATCCTTTAGCGGAGAAGCGTTTTTAAACATTTCCAGCGCATAATCATTCATTTGAGGATCTTAAAATATATTTGTTCAATATAATTGTTGAATATAATTGTTTATGACTTACCATTTGCTGGTATAATTTGGGACACTTCCACATCCGAATCCACACTGGTGTCATCCAGCACCATGACATCGTCGTCGGAATCACAGTTTATAGTCTCGGCAGAAACACGTTGCGGAAGCATTTTATCATCCACTGAGGGTGGCAAAGCTTCCACTGCCGCTTCCGCATCTGCATCTTCATCTTCTTCAGCCTCATCTATGGTTGAAATTTCATCGAGGACGCTCAATGGTGCAGCACGTTCTTGCCTAGCAGCTTCGGGAGTAGCCAATTTGATGTGTTCATTGGAATCCGTTTGCTTTGTCGGCGATTTTACGGGCACATTCTGAGCGGTTTTCGCTTTAAAGGAAATTTGGTACGTGCGGACTTTGTTAGGATCCAGCTCCATTAGCGGGCAACGAAAAGAAATTGGCGGCGGCTCAGGGACCACTAATGTTGAATTATTTTCCTTTGCTCTTGGCTCTTGTGTCTCAGACGGCTGGGCAGGGGTTTGGACAACGTGAAGGCCAAGGCGACTGCCATTTTGGGGTAGACCTTCGGCTGGTGTTTCTGCTTTGCTGTTTTCATCGTCATTCGAACTTGACTGATCCCATTCGGGGATGTATTGGAGCAAAGGCTCATTGGTTTCATTTGTTTCTAATGTTGAAACCTTATCATTCGTCGCGTTATTTGTTGAAATTTGAAGCCAGCTCGATTTTTTGTTTCGTTTTAAACTCTTTGACTTATTCAGAGTGGAGTTGACGAGTTGCTCCTCGACTTCACTGGTGTTCTTGCAGGTTGTTTCCTCTAAAGAATGAATCACCTTATTTTCAATTATATGCAACGTGGATTTTTTTTTCTGTTTTAAACTCTTTGACTTATATAAATTGGAGTTGGAGAGTTGCTCCTCGACTTCACTGGTGTCAGGGGCAACCTTATCATCAACTGTGGCATTCAGAAAAACTGATTGCAACGTGGATTTGTTTTTCTGCTTAAAATGCTTCGACTTTTTCAAAGGGGAGTTGGAGAGTTGCTCCTTAGCTTCTGTGGTGTTTTTGCAGTTTGTTGCTTCCAATAAAGGATTCACCTTATCATCAGTTGCGTCATTCTGAGAAATAGCTTGTAAAGTGGATTTGTTTTTCTGCTTAAAACGCTTGGACTCATTTATAGTGGAGTTGCAGAGTGGCTCCTCGGCTTCACTGGTGTTACATGTAACAAATGAGTTTCCCAAAGCGGAAATTTCCGTTATGGCATTCAGAGAAATTGCTTGGCAAGTCGATTTGTTTCTGTGCTTAGAACGCTTTGGCTGTTCCCAAGGGGGGCTGTGGCGTGAGCTCTCTGCTTCATCGAATGACTTCTTGCGCTTGTTGCTAGTCTTCGTGCTTCCTGCCTCAATGCCACTGGCGGGCGGCGGTCCCTCAAATGTGAAGGCCCTACAATGAATCGGAACGCTTTTATACACATTTCTTGCAGTACCGACTTTGGTTTACTTACTTCAATCCAGCAGCATCTTTTAGGACTCTAAGGGACTCCTTGGGCGGCAGAAAATATCCAGAATTGGTCAGCAAACGTATATTTCTCTGCAAGAGACATATCTGTGAGTGTGAACAAACAAAATGTTTTGTTTACGTTTCTGCATACCAGATTGAAGAGGTTCTGGATGTGGTGCTGCACATCCTCTATATTTTTCCACGCGCTGTCGATCAATATCAATGCGTGCTGCCGCTCGTCGCTGAAGAAGTTAGTAAGGTCTATTTTCATGGTAAACGCTTCCATGATTTTATTTATTTCAATTTTTGTGCGCACAAGTTACTTTCTAGCGGCTGTACGCCAGGCACCAGCACCATGAAGAAACTATATAAGGAGGTCTCGTCGGCAAAAATAAGCAGAACGTGTGAGTGAAAAGTGCGAGTGAAAGGGCTCTCGCTGTAAGTGTGAGGGCAACGACAATGGAGTGTGCTTATTAACCATTTGAAAATAAGCAGAAGTAGCGAGTAACTCTGCCATTGACGAGACCTCCTTATATAGTTTCTTCATGACCAGCACCAGGCAGTACTCAGATCGACAAAAAACAGCCCGAAATAATCTAGAAAGTCAGACGATAGTATTTTGTGGTATCGATAATATTTGTGTGGTATTGATAGTATTTGTGTGGTATTCGTTGGTATGTTGCTAGCAGCTCGAAAAATAAAGATCTGTTTTAATTTTCACGGGGTACCTAGCGAAGAGAGAGTAAAGTCTCAATCAAATGGAGGCAACACTGTAGCTGAAGTTGAAAGATAAATGACCACCGTGCTTCTAAACGAGCTTAAGGCCATCAAACGGCAAAAAAGGAACCAGTTATTATAGATTAATGAGATTATATTGAATTTATTTACAATTCTAATTTGTTTAACTTATTTGAAAGCCAGTATCTTCACGTTGCCAAGACACAGACACGGCTGGGCTTTTAACAAAATGTTTAAAGTTGTTTTCCTTTTGGGACCAAGTACTGCTCCACAGGGTCGTGCCAAGGGGCGATGGCGACAATCTGGGATCGAAACTATCCAATGTTGAATAGGAAGGGTGCTTGTAGGCGCCGTTTTACAACTTTGCAACGGGCGCCAATATTTCTTGGCACGGCCTTGCTGCTCCACCAATCAAAGAAGTCTGCAGATGTTATTCCCAGCCATATGCAAATTCTCTGTCATATTTTCAAACTGCGGAATATGCTAAGGGTATCGTTTCATGGGTTTCCATAAGTGAACACATATTTATATGATTTATAGTACTCAAATGTATAGACAACGACCGTCCTGGATTCTTTCCTGCAGATATGTATGGGTTTAATCAAGGTTGTCGTCGCTTATTTCGTTGATTGTCCTCCTCCTCCGATCATGCAATAGCCGCCAGTCTCACTAAAACAATCTCCTGCATGGATCCATTTTGCATTCATTGTTTTATTAACCTTTTATTCAATATTCACACATTTTCAAAAAGGTAAACAAAACAACACAGCAGCCTGAGAAGAGTAACCGTACGGAATGCGGTTTTCACCTCTGGTCACACTCTGCTGCTAGTTTTTTTTTTCGATCTGAGTACTAGGCTTTACCACTAACCAAATAGTATAATAGATGGACAGCTTCTTATAAGCGAAACGTCACCGCTAAATGTGCGTCTTGGAGTCCCAGGCCTCTGCCCGGAGTCCCGACTACAAGTATTAGTGCGTGTAGAAACACGCAGCAGAAGCCCAAGCTACATGGGTATTAGTGTTTGTAGAGCGCGCAGCTAGAAGCTACATTTGTATAAGTTCGTGTAGCCAATGATTTTGTAGCGCTCCAAACCGGTTTCACACGGACACTGCAAGCAATGTATGTGTTGGTGCGTTGACTTCCTAAACTGTGATGAAACGAAAATTCGTTTTGATGATTTGATTTTGTTTTCGGGGCTTGGCGTATGAACCTGACCTGCATAGACCCACCGCGTACTTATTATTTTGTATATAAATATACATATATATATGTTTATATATTTATATATATATTGTATATATATATATTGTAGTAGTAATAGTAATAGATGAAGAATATATATATACTATATATGTATATATATACTGTATATATATATTCTTCATCAGCATCAATAGCCGAGTAGATTAAGCTATGTCTATCTGTTCGTCCGTCCGTCTGTTCCTTCCTTCGTCCGTCCGTCTGTACATTATACATACATATGTAAATTATGTACACAAATAAAACAAAAAAATAATAAGTACGCGGTGGGTCTATGCAGATTTTAGTGCCTTGCTTGGGCATCAAATTTGAGGTCAGTTGTCCAAATCTCGATTTGCCGATGGGAGACGGAGGAAAATGTGCAAGTGTTAATGTGTGTGTACATGTGCAAGGCAGCCGCCTTGCCATCAAACATGTCTCCATGTCCCGTTCCGTCAAAACTTCTTGCTTGTTCACACCGTGACTCTGAATACTCTAATGGGAAATATTTGTATCGCAAAGTCGATTGCCGCAATTCATTATTTGTATACATATTCAGATGTTAATATCCGTTACCCCTTTCACCCTAAATTATATAAAGCATATAAAGGTCACACAAAACAAATTTATTTTGATATTGAGGGGCAAGCTACTTCATAAAGTCTTGAGGGTTTTCATTTTGAATGGTATGTTAGCTCACAAGCAAAAAAAAAAAAAAAATGAAAAGGTTTCAAGCGCTAACAATTAAAGCGCACATGAAGTCGAGAACAGAAACGACGACGAGAACAGCAGTTGAAAAGTTGTATGAAATGAAATGAAATGATTTGTCTGTAAAAGATGGATTTGGTAACAATGTTGATAATACGGCAGCAACGAAGTCGAGAAGCGACGGCGTTTCCATAATATGCATACAATTTTGAATAAAGCAGTATAAAATCTGCATTTAAAACAATTACAGCATTCAAATACAATAACAACTTTTATTGGTATATTTATTTTTTCCAACCCCCAAGGGTCTGGCCACCAACCCCCACCCCTCATTCTGCACATGTTGCGGCAGGTCAGGTTCATACGCCAAGCCCCGAAAACAAAATCAAATCATCAAAACGAATTTTCGTTTCATCACAGTTTAGGAAGTCAACGCACCAACACATACATTGCTTGCAGTGTCCGTGTGAAACCGGTTTGGAGCGCTACAAAATCATTGGCTACACGAACTTATAAAAATGTAGCTTCTAGCTGCGCGCTCTACAAACACTAATACCCATGTAGCTTGGGCTTCTGCTGCGTGTTCTATACGCACTAATACTTGTAGCCGGGACTCCAGGCAGAGGCCTGGGACTCCAAGGCGCACATTTTGCGGTGACGTTTTGCTTCTTCAAAGCTGGATATCTATTATACTATTTGGTTAGTGGCTTTACATATGAATGTCATCTTCGTCTACACATTACTTCACACTCAAATACCCCCAATATACCAATATATAAAATAGTTTACTGTAAATATACCGCATCCTTAATCATTTTCCTCAGATATGAATTTCTGTATTCTGTTTAATTTAGTATTAATATCAAGTGTAAACTCTTCTTGTAGACCCATCCTGGCTCTTTTAATTACAACAAATCTTTCACTTTATCTACTGCACATTTCAAGTTCAATATCAAGTATCATAATATTTGCGCATATACCCACTGGTTGACAATGGGTTAAACTTGACTGTTTACTTTATCGAACGTGGGTTGGGGCAATGCCGGAAAACATAAATGAAAAACTGTTGCTCCAAGTGCAGGGAGACAGTGCCGACGAGGAGGAACAACACCCCAGCTGTAAGCATGGTCCTACGGTGCTGTTCTACCGGCAGTCGCAGCGTCCCGAGGAGGGGTATTATGCCTGTTCGGCCCATAGGGACTCCAAGCTTTGTAATTTCCACATGGCAGCGGCTAAATGGGAGGATAATCGGCTGAAGGACGTATCAGTCGAAAGAAACTATCCAAAAGCGTCCGGCCAAATTCTGAATCCCTCTGATACCGATCCCACAAAGTGTATACTGGCCTTGTCGCAGGATAAAGTGAATGCTCAGTATTTCTTTGATGAAGCAGCTTTGGACTTCTTGGATGATCAGTGCCGTTGCCTAGGAATAACGTGAGTGCAACATGCATAATTGAGAGATTATTTCCAATAATATATATTCCTCCTCGCAGCAAGATTGTCTGCATGGGCGCTCCTCGACTGCATTTTCGGCTGCGTGCGAATTATAAGAGTTTCCTGCTGGATCTGGATGAGCGCTTCGCCCGTTACCTTGGCCCGGAGGAGTTCTGCCTGTACAACATGTGCAACAATCACTTCTTCTACAAGCGTGAACCTTTCGAAAAGTTCCTGCAATGCTCTCCGTAAGTTGTTCATCGAAGAAAAATGTTCATTTAAATCCAATTGTTGAATTTCCAGCGAGGACCGTTTGCTAATTGTGACCGATCCTCCATTTGGCTGCCGCACAGAACTGATAGCCCACACCTTGCGCGCACTGCGACGAAGCCACAATCGGATCAATCAGCTACCCGTTACACCGCTGTCTATATTTTGGATATTTCCCTACTTCTCGGCTAACCACATCAGGCAGGAAATGCCAGAAATGGAAATGAGCGACTACCGGATAAACTATTCCAACCATTCGAGGTACACGAATGTTGGCAAGGGGAGTCGATTCTGCGGCTCGCCCGTCCGTCTGTTCACCAATGTGCCCCTGCAGTTGCTGAATCTGCCTCAGAAGGAGGGCTACAAGTACTGCCAAAAGTGTTCCCATCACACGGCCAGTGATAATCCTCACTGCGAGCGCTGCCAGAAGTGCACCTCGAAGAATGGCCAGACCTACAGGCACTGCGACGCATGCGATATGTGCGTCAAGCCCAACTATGTCCACTGTGACAACTGCCGGCGCTGCACGCAACGAGTGGGGCATGAATGCGCCTTCTATCAGACCAAGCAGATGTGCTGGCTGTGTGGTCAGCGTGGACACATTGAGACGAAGTGCAGCGTCTGGCAGACGAAAGCAAAACCGGCACGCACGGGCTGCCTTCTGTGTGGTCGGCAGGATCATAGGGAGCGACGGTGCCAGCAGCGAGGGAAATATTTCCAGGAACTACACTTTTTGGGCCGCACGTCGATTCAGTGGCTGAGCATCTAGTAATTTGTTAATGTTTAATACAAAATTGATTTGTTCTTAACACTTGTTTATTCTTACAAATTTTGAATTGCAACGGTTAGACGCGGAATTGTTACTGCACTCGACCACGATAAATTGTGGAATGGATTTTTAGTCGGCAAACAGCGGAAGCTCTCATCATGAGAGATCGAGATTTGCAGTTCGAAAGGTTAGCAAATTTTGAAATTATTTACGTTCATGTTTTCAACGACGCAGCAGGAGCACAAACTTAGCTTAAGGTAATAATAATTTCATGTGGAAAACACATCCACACCAACGCCTCAACAAGCGGAATGCAGATAATTATGATTGTTGTTGTCAACGAATTGGCTGCTGCTGCTGGCGCTGCCGTTTCGGTATGAAAGAAATGATGACGTCGACAGTGCTGCTCGCGTTCGTTGAGGTGAAAGTATTTTATTGCTATGAACGTAATGGCTTAAGAACGATTGTATTTGCCCCAGATGTGCAGCATAAATACGGAAGCAATGAACAGCAGCGACATAACCAGGACGGGAACGGGTCCACTATAACACACACAAAGAGAAAAGGGGTCATAATTAGCTGGCGAATCTTTAAATAAATATGTAGCTGGGCTCAGTCGACTTACACTTTGATGCCGGGGGAGTCGTCTGTGTAGAAACGCCACATGCCGCCTGTACCGGCTCCACCAGGAGCACGGCTTCGGGCAGCTGTGGTGCTGGTGGTCGTCTTGCGCTGCTTCAGCGTGCTGCCACCTCCAGCTCCGGCGCTACGTGGCGCGGTAAGTTTGCTGGGCGAGCGTGAGCCGCTGCCGACGGAAGTTGAACTAGCAGGAGCAGGCTGCATTGAAGGCCGAATTAGTCACTAATTAGTCCCATTGCAGTCGCTTTTACTCACCATTCTTTCTAATGTTTAACTTTTGATTGAGCAAACCAAAACGATTGCTGACCTGGAAAATGTGAGTGAAGGGGCGAAGTGATATTTGACGTGCTTGCCTCGGCTTCGTGTTCGTATGGCTTTCTTCGTTTCTTTCATTCCACGTCACAGGCAGGGCTGCAAAGCCTATCGATACTATCGATGTTTATGTCCAGTACAGTTGTGGGACTCCTGGAACAGAATTATAGTTGCTTTTGATTCACCAAAATCTCTCAAACAGACTCTTTTGAATATATTTTCACGACAGATTACTCATATCAACAAGGAAAAATCTCCACGCCAATTAGTTGGTTCGAAGCTGTGCTAATACCCGCTCCAGCACATATCGATAGCTGTCGATCATATCATTCATGTTGTTTTGTAGACACCATTTGGCCACAGGTTGCATTGTCTTGCGGTTGTCGGATTAAATTATAGTTTTAGCGCTATGAATCTTAACTAGCTGGTAATATTAAACAGAATTTTAAAATCGAGAAATATGCTGTACGATACTCGGTATATTTGAAATATGAAAGAGGATATTTTGGCATATTTTTGACGGTCAGGCGATGCATTTTATTAATAAGTCCGCGGTCACACTGAGCGGCAGCATTCTCGATTTTTTTTTTAGAATTGTATCCTTCAAAATATTTAATTATCGTGTCTACTGCTTGTAAAATGAAAATATTATTCTGAAATAACCCTAACTACTGTACGCATAATTGTTTTGAAGTAATGCAATAAATTAGTTGCAAAGCATAGGACATCCGGGAAGCGAGGCAGACGACGCATAGAAAAGGAAAACAACATATAACATGGAGGATATAGAATATCTTGATGAGTACAAAGATTTGGTGTTGCCAGGTGGGTTCCGCAGTCCTTCGCAAATTATTTTGCAATATTTTTAGCGGAAAGTGCTTAACAATGCCGTACTTTTAGCAATTAAAAGTGGTGAAGGGCGCTCAGCAGCTGCGTCAGCGTCGGCTGTGGCCCGGCGTCACCGCATTTCTTCGGAGTCGAGCAACTCGTCCTCGATTGATGCAGACATATTTCAAAAGCTATTCCATGACAAAGATTTTGACGACGAACTGCTCAACGAAGGCAGTTCAAAACCTAGGGAGATACACAGTCCTCCCCCAGTAACCTCCTCCAGCGATGACGATTCCAATGACGCCTTCGATGCCCTGTTCAACAGGAATAGACACCAGGCGAAATCCAACAAAAAACGCGATCGCTACGAGTCCATTGATGCTGTAGACGATTTGGGTAAGTCACCCCCCAAAAAAAATATATGACATCCATAACAATGTGGCTAATATCCGTCTCAGGCCAAGCCCTTATGCGTTCAACACAAAGGTCAACTGTACTCAAGCCAAGTTCATCTCGGGGCGCAGGGAAGAAGTCCGAGACAGAGGGACTGCACAGAGGCAATCAACGGCCGCATTACTCAGGCAAATTTCATTCGAAGAATACGCATCAAAGTTCCAGCAATGGCAGCAGCAGTAATTCTGTATCAAAAAATAGCAAGGCGATAACCCTTGTAAAGACACAGAAAGCAGACTTTAGGCCAACAAAGAACGAACCCAAGACGGATCCCTTGAGTAAGGAAAAGGAAATAAAGTAAAGTAAAGGAATAATTCTACGATATATTCGATACAGATTTGCGAGAGGACTCGCATGAGGACTCGGACAGCGATTCTTCGTATGAGTTCGAATCGGATTTCTATGGCGATCGGGATACGGATGATGAGGAACCGGTCATTGACATATCAACGGACACCAGCAGGACCCCTTCGGTGGCGGGTAAGTCAACGTTGTTGACTAGTTGATACTGCCAACCCTCTGATAATATTTCTAATGTATAAAAACCGCGTAGACTCTGTGACGCCTGTTGTTTCCGATGACGAGGGAGAAAGCGAGGGCGAGGGCGAGGGCAAGGGCAAGGGCCAGGATCAGCAGCAGGAGCTGCAAGCGAAAATGTGCGGCGATTCGGAACGTTTGCAAATTTATCTGAATAATCTAAGTTGTGCCGAGGCGCCACCGATCTATAAAAAACAGAGTAGTGCTAAAAAGTCGCGTTCCAGTGAAAAGAAATTACCTTCCTCCGAACAGGTTATGCATTCTAAAGAGCAACCAGCGGGTAAGTGTGTCCATGCGTCCATTGGGGTGTCCATTCCACCAGTTTGCCCTACTGTACACCCAGCATATCTCTTACATTTATAACTTTGTTCTGCTTTTGTTTTCGCAGCTAGTCCCACAGCGGAGCTGAAGGCAGCCACTGCAGAGCCAGAGGCGCTGCCGCAGCGAGTGGAAGCCGGCTGCAGCTCTTCAGCGATAGTCAGAAGTAACCCCTTCGAAGTGGATCCAGGCATCACACTCGACGCCCTAGAGCGCATGACACTCGACGTGGCCGAACAAATCAATGAAATTGATGAGGAGCGCTCGTTTGAGTTCGAAAGGCGTTCCGCTTCAAAAACACGCAGCAGATCGCGCTCTAAGCTCTCGGCAGATCCTGTCACCAATCCAAGCCATGTGCGCAAGCTGACCTATTCCAATGAACAGCTCGACAGCTGTGGCTCGTCGCAGAACACGCTGAGGAGGGTCAAGAGTGATTGCGGCTTCTCAAAGAGGGGACGCGGACGGAGTCAAAAGCATAGGATAAACAGAGCAGCCACCACAGAGGAAAAAGTGGCCAAGCCAAGCGAAAGTGTGAGCGAGGATGTGCCAGTGAAGAAGAAACGCGGCAGACCACGCAAGATAAGACCAACGACAGAAGCGGAAACCGCTCTGTTGCCTGAAAGTACTAAGAACCCAACAGAGGAAACTAAAAAGGAGGATGAAGCACTTGCAGTATCCAGTGGCGTGGAAGAGGAGGACAGGGATAAGGCAGAACAGATGCCAGAACCGGAGCCGGAAGCAGCAGGGCAACAGGAATTAAATACAGAACTAGATAGAGCCAAAGACGTTTCAGAAATTGCAGCTTCATCGCAGGAGGAAATTAGCACCACATCATCTCAATCTCATCATATTATAACAGAATCATCAGCAGATCTCAGAAGAGCTACAGACAAAGACGCGAATCTCGATGTGGACACATCCACTGGATCGTTCGATGCAGCTCCACAAAGTCCCGCAGCTAAATGTGACACTGAAACCATTATTAATGAATTGCAACAGAGTGGAGACCTGGTGTGGCAGAGTCTGGACGGAAACAGTAATGTGGACGAGCGAATGGTATTTAAGTCAATGGCAATTGAATTGCCAGCAGATTCAACGGCAAAGCCAGAGGTCCAGCCAGATCTGGAACCATCCGAAATGGATGTTGATACGGTTCCACCGGAAGCCGTCCAAGAAGATGATTTCAAATCGGTTGCACCCACAGCTATGGATGAATTGCCACCAGAAGCAACTCCTGGCGGTGCTGTAGACCAATTGCCTGCGGAACTCCCTGAGACAATGGACGAAGGTCCCCAAGTGTTGCAGCTGTTGAAGCGGGAATTGAATTGACTGAGGAAACTGATGCCCAGCTGGCTGAAGATATTAAATTGGCCGAGGAGATTCTCGCCGCCGAAGTGGGCAAAGGCATTGAAAGAAGCGATTCGGCTCTGTCGCTGCCTGGCCAGCGCTTAGAGCTGGAAAATCCTGTGATTGAAATTATTAAAGAGCTTGAGCAGCAGACGATAGCAGATGCAATCAGCCCGCCAGAGCCTACCGAAGAAAGTCGAGATGTTGTGTCAGAGGAGACTGCATCAAAAGCACCCGACATACAGCCCAAGTCCAGTACCAATGAAATTGGTGACGAGACTCCCAGTAGATCCACGGAAATCAAAGTCAAATCTCCATTACCCGCTGCTACGAGCAAGACTTTTGAAGTGGACGTTGATATGCTTCCATTAGCTACACGATTGGCCAGTCGTTGGGATCAAACAATTGCCAGACCCCGCAGGCAGGCCGCACCAGCTAAGCGCGCACCGAAAGGTGTCATGTGCGAGCTATCGTTAAGGAGCAGTCCTAGGCTGGGAGGCCAATCATTGCAAGAGCATCTGTCTGCCGATGAGACCGTTGGAAATTCCAAAGAGGAGAAGGATCAGGCCAGGTCTAGTGGTACTATGACGGATCAAGGGGAGATGTCTCGAGGCGCACAAATCAAGAAAAATAAGAGCAAAATGATAGAAAAAGACAAATCAGAAAGTGAGAGCCAAGCTGAGCACCCAACAGACACGGCTGAGACTGAAACTAAAACTGAGAACGTGCATGCGGCACCAGATGAGGTTCGCGATCAAATAACCAACAGTGAGGCGTCCACCGGAGACAAAGAGGAGCGAGCAAGCAGCTATGGAAAGTCGAGCCGAACTCCCAAAGCGAGCACAGACTGCCAACGATTTGACAGAAGGATTTCCCCCAGAACAGTTTCATCAAAGGTAAAGCCTCACTCGTCATTTGGCACAGAAATTACTCCAGCCGGTCAGTTATGGTCGGGTCCAGTTGAACCAGAGTCTAAGGAAACGAGCAACGAGCAAGCACAGCAGGAGGAACCCAAAGTAAAGCGAAAGAGAGGTAGGCCCAGGAAGATCAGAAATGAGGAAACCAAAAGCGAAAAGGCCAAGAGCGGACAAACAATTCCAGAAACTAAACCCCCACTGGAGGAGGAGGTTAAGGATTCAGGTAACACAGCAGCGACTTCCACAGAACCGAAGCTACTTGAAATTGCAGCGAATGACAAAACTCCAGGACTGGAAGCAGCACAAACAAAAGATGAGCCTGAGTCTGTCCAGCTTGAAACGCAACATAGAACATCCAGAAATGGAAATGTAAAGGGTAAAAAATCAAGCAAAATGTCTGTGGAATCCTCTGCTCTGGATGGTAAAAAATTGGAACGACAGAGTCAAACGACTGAACGGGAAACAGATACACAACCAGAAGTGCCAACTGCTGCCACACCTGCTCCAGTTCAGCAGAGACTCTCAAGAAAGGACAAAATAAAGAGTAGAAAAGCAAATCCCACGACTGCTGTTGAGTCTGGTAATATTAAACCAGAACCAGAACCACTGCAGCCGGCTGGTTATTCCAAAATTGACTCCACTGAACCACTAAAAGCAGCAAAAGATGATCCATCGAAGGAGGAAAAGTTGGATAGTATTCAAACGAATGTGAATCCTCCAGTGGCTGATGGACTTTCCACTGGCATTACAGAAACAGAGCGAGTGCTAGAGACGCCAGAACCCTCAATGGCACGTAAATCATTGTCAAGAGAAAAGTCAACTGGCAGAAAGCCCAAAAAAGATAAAGCTGCAACGAATCGCGAGTCTACACAACCGGAAACAACGGCTGCCGCAGTGGAACACAAAGAAAATATGAAAACTAAACCGAAAGACTCGTTAGAAACGACACAACCTGGAGAAACCGAACCAAAAGCTGAAGATATTGAGCGAACCATACCTGCTTCAGAGAGATGTGAGTCGCCAAGCGGAACGCCAATCGTGGATACACAGCCAAAGTCTACGGAAATCAGTAAAAAGAGAGGGGCCAGTGCCAAGCAGCAAGGAAACACCAAAACCATTCCGGATGGCGCATCCGAACTGCATGAATTCGTTTCTGTCACTCCACGCACAGCGCCCTGTCGTCAGCTACGCGTCCTAATGCGCAAAGGACCCAACTCCACATCATCTGCTGGCAGTAGCACGCCTGCCATGGGTCTCAGGGATAAGAATGACACCGAAACTGACGCTCCAAAATTAGAAGAAATCGAAGACAAGGCTACTGCAGAAGATACTCCAGAGGCTGCGGAAGCTCTGATGCAGTCTTCGGTTGAACAGGCAATTGTGGATACAGCACATCAGGAAGAGACACTTTCCGAGGGAGTGCCTTCTGCTGAGGCTAAATTGGTGGAAGAACCGAATGAAGCAGACCACACGGAAGAGATCACTAAAACAGCTCCGTCTATTGCTGCATCTGTAGAGGAAATCCCAAAAGGAGAATCGCCACTTGGAGCGGAAAGGGCAGAGGAACAGCATGCCACTTTGGAGGTTTCCTCTGGGGAACCAAAAAAAGTGGAGGAGGAGTTGCATAATAGCCAAAGCACTTTAAAAATCGACGACAAAACTGGGGAATTGGTCAATGTCCCTGACAAAAACGATACGGAATCCAATGCCGACAGCCCAGTCACAACAGAAACAACAGAAAGCCCAGTCACAAATGAAACAGCAGAAAGCCCAGTCTCCACAGAAACAACAGGTGTCAGCGTCGCCACGGAGTCAAGCAAATCAAACAAGACCGTGCGCGCTAGGCGTAAACGGGAAGTGGAGACCCCACAGCCAGATGGTTAATAGCTTAACAAATATTCTCACTGTTATAAAAAAATCTCTAATATTCAATTTTATTCTTTTTCTTCCCACCTGATCGTTTCTTTCCATTTAGAAGCAGCCCAACGGAAGAAACAACAAGAGCAGCAGCTGGAAAAGACACTCAATGACAAACAGGGCCAGAAAAAATTAGGTGAGTCGGGGAATCTCCTCCTTTTCTAGCACCCTCAATCCTAATCTGCCATCTCTATGAATGATAGTGCGTCGCCGTAATCAGCTGGAGGCAGAGGAGCGGCCACCGTATAAGCGTACAAAGTTGGAGGACGAAGGCACGGACACAGCCTCTACCTCTGCTTCGACCAATGCACAAGCCAAGGGTAAATTCATATCCCTCATAGGCAAGGACACAATTATATCAACCACAGGCAACTTGCAAGAGGAGCCATCAAAGTCCTCGGGAGGAGCTGCACGAAAATCGAATGTCAAGAACCCCAAGGGCAGCGATACAACAAAGCACATCATCATATCGACAGTTCCCAAGAAATCTCTGGAAGCCGCTGCAGCTAGCTCGCCTTCGCCTTCACCAGCGCTAGCGTCCAAGAAGCCGCTGGTGCAGAATTTGCTCAACTCGAATGTGGATACCCGCAAGGCTGTTCAAAAGAATAGTACGCCTGCAGGCAAGAAGCAAACAGCAGCAGCAGCAGGCAAGCAGGAACCAGAACAGACTATCCCCAGCTACACTGTGCTCACCAAAAAGGGCGTTGTGCCAGCGAGTGAAATGCCAAGCAAGAAGGCAGCAGAAAGCTGCCCCAAAGCTTCTCCCAAAGGAGAAGGCGCCGCAGCGGCACTGCGAAAGGTTAACATCTCCGTAACCGTGATGCCGAGCAAAGAAGCTGAAGGTGTGGCTGATGCTGCGGGTAAATCAAGCGCCAGCAGCCCGCAACAGGCCGCAAGTGCTGCTCAGGTTACGAAGGCGCTGCTGAATGCCGAGAAGAACATCACATCACCAAGGAAGCCAGTGGATGCCAAGAAGAAGACGGTGAAGCCTAAGAACACGGAGATGGATAGGAATGTGCTGCACAGGCTGGAAATGGGCGAACATACCACAGCGCCAGCCAGTAAACCCGAGCCCCTAAGAACGGAAGAGGCTGCCAGGACACAAACGAAAGGCGTAAAGATGCCGGGAGTCAAGACGAATGAAGCACTTCAAAAGGCAAAAGACGAACTGCGAAGGTCCGATCTGGAAGCGTTTCGAAGCAAGGCTACAATTCGCACTGCGGAAGTGGATACAGGTCCGTCTTCCAGGGATTCATCTCACGAGCGCTCCGGGCGCACATCTCGACAGGGCAAAGGCGCTTCCTTGCCGACACACCGACAAATGGGTGTCTCAATGGCCACACACATGACGCGCGCCGCCAGCAGCAATCGATCGCTGGCTTCAACGCCAATACCCATGCCTGCAACTCCAACTCCTACAGCCGCAGCGCGTCGTCCAGCTACGAAAAAGCCGGAACCGGTAGCTGTTACGCCTCCAGCTGAGCCATTGGTTCCGCCTAAAAAGGGTAAACGTCCGCCGCGATTACCAGCTGGTACGCGCACCAGACGATCGAACAAAAAACGAAAGGGTACCGAAGACGAGGAAACAGAATCAGAAGCCACCTCTAAGAAGAGGCCAAGAGGAGAGCAAGAACAGGAGCCTGCAGCGCGGGAAGCTCCGTCCATTGCCTTCCCAGTATTCATAACCGTTGCCAGCAGCTCCTCCCAATCTCCCACACCGCTTTCGGTCACGGCCCCAAGTCACAGCCCTGCCACAGCACAGCCCATAAGGAAGCCCAAGCTGCGAAAGTGTCGCGTTAAAATCAATCGAGGAGTGGTCAAAAAATGGATGGAGACTGCGCTGCAAAAACCGCGAGAGCCCGAACCAGAGCTACAAACTGAAGCACCAGTGGCAGAGTCAGAGCTAGACCCAGAACCAGCTCTCGATGCAGTCTCAGCTCCACGGCAACCAGTCGCTGCTGTTGCCCAGCCGGTGGCGGCGTCAGTGTCGGCTCAACCAGCTCAGAAGAGAACTCATACTGGCATACTGGCAATGAAACTTCCGATTCCCATACCCGTTATGGAAATAAAAACGGAGCTAGAAGAAGGGGCGCCAATGGAGGTGGATACATTGCCGGCCATACCCATACCAACGCCTGCTGTTGTGTCGACTCCAGAAGCTTCCGCTGAGGCGTTGCCACCAGAGGAGGTGGTTCCACTGCCAACCAGCACCTCGAGTCATCAGACAATTCGTTTGGGTGCGCCTCCAGCGGCAGTTGGCAGATTGGTCAGCTCGATACCATCGGCCAGCGCGGCCGAGGCCAGCCAGAAGCCTGGCCATACCAAGATGTTCTCCTTTCTGTACCCCCAACGCTATCAGCGATCGTATGGCGAAGTGGGACTGGACTTTTGCTGCCCCAATCTGGATGGACCGATGCGGGCCATTGACCCGACGCGCTTGCATGCCACAGCGCAGGTGCCAGTGCTGGAGCTGCCGCAATTCATGGTTATCACGACAAAGATCATCTCCAAGACAGACAAGGATCTGCCCCACAAGGTGCGAGCGAAGCTGGCGCAGCTAGACAAGAGTGGAAAGCCATTTGGTGCACAGACGGTGCGCATGAGCACGGATTCCAGTGAGCCGTCGCTTCCTGTGGCAGTGCCTTCGCCCAACCTCGCTCCGGCACATGTGCCCATTCCCCCCTTGCCTGCCATTTCCATCCCTCCAGCAACCATCGCAACCGCCACCCCCATTGCCACTCCTGCACCCACAATAGCTCTTCCAGTTGCCCAGACTGAAGTCACAGTTCAATCCGTGTCCAAACAATTGCCACGTGCAACGACGGTATCGAAAAAGGTACTCGCACCTGCGGTTGCCCCACCCGCTGCTGCCCCCAGTCTGCCTCCGGCCCTTATCCAGCTGCCGCCCATCTGCCCAATGGACAAGGAACGGGTGGAGCTGCAGACGCGAGTTCAGATGTTCGACTTGGTGCTCCAGGGCCTGAGCAGACGCGCATCCACACTGTCCCTGACCGAGCGACAGCGCACCATTGAGGAGATTGTGAAGACCAGCACGTTATTGGCCATCGATGTGGACGTGGGCACCAAGCTGCTTGAGAACTACATCCACTACCTCAACCGAGCTACCAACACTCAGACACCCATGCCCCCACTCCGCCTCAATCCTGTGGTCACACCAGCTGCTACTCAGAGTGCGGTCAAAGTCAGTACAGTCGCCAAAGTCGGCCATGCGTCGGGGTTTAAGAGAAAAGTCAGCACTCCAACTGCAACTGCAACTGCAACTTCATCCGCACCCCCAACGAAGAAGATAGCACAGCAGCGCAACTCTCTGCCAAACAAAATTCCTGTGTACGATGCGGACAAGACCATCATTGGGTATCAGTGCTCGAAACCGAACTCATCGATCGTTAATCGGACAGCGCCCAAGGCCAGCAGCACTCCACTGGGACCATCCACCTCTGCGACAGCGCAGAGTGGAATCCTGGCGACCTCAAGCAAGGCGGCCAGGACGGGTGTGCAGCTGAATCAAATCAAGGTAAGTCGATAGCATTATCCGTTGAACTATAATAATATTTAATGTTTATTCTCTTTGCAGAAAACGAAACCCACGGCTGGTGTGGCTGTGAAAGCAGCAGCAGCACCATCACCACCACCACCACCAAAAGGCAACAGTGGGAAGACACCTGGTTCAAGGACGACCGTTTCCAACGTGCAACCACCGTCGCAACAGAGGGCACTGGGTCGTCAGTCAAACCCCCAATCCCTGCGAGACAAGGATCCAGGAAGCCTCCTGCTGGTGTAGCCAAAACGCTTGCTTCGTTATCTGAGCTTCCCCTCCCCAAGGCCGTGGCTGTGCCGGGGTCAAAGGCAAAGTCTGCTGCCACAACACCGAGCGGCAGACCCGTTGGAAAGAACCGAGCCCGCAGTCCGAATGTGTTCATCATTAACCAGGTCTCGCCGCAGGCAGAGGAGAGCATATTGCCCGACTCCAACATTGTGGTGCCAATAGAGGCGGAGATCAAGGGTGAACTGGACGACTCTATGGAGTTGCTTGGATAGGGGTAGGGATTGGTTGTATAATTGATAAAAAAAGAGCTAAAGTATTCTAAGTTACTTTAAAACCGTTTTTGCATAATAAGAATTACTCGTAATTGTATCGTTGAGCGCAAGAAGAGAAATATTTAAATCTTACAATGAAGAAAAATAAAATTGTTAAATATATATCGTGTCATTTGTTGAAAATAAATGAAAGCACATCCATATGTACATATGTATGTAGATCTACCATATTTTGAACCTCCGGCCACTCAGAAAGCTTTTCAGCAAAAGCTCTCTTGTAGAAAGCTTTTGTGGCGAAATAAATTTGCTGTTCATGCGAAATGAAACGTAAACAAATCAAATATAAAGGCCGGCCAGCGCAGGGGAACTACAACATTCATTCATTCACTGAAACTCAACAAAGACCTCAACACGATGACCGATGAAAAAGAAATTAACACTCCCAATGGTAAATATTATACTTAAGCAATTATTAATTAGTTCAAATAAAGACGTGAAATATTTTGGCCGTAGCTTCATATCCAGACCTGGAGAGGAGACTGGAGCAGTACATGCGAACAATTTGCAGATCAAAAGATAATTGGAATGAACGCGAATGTGATCCAGGTGCAGTGGAATTCTTCGGGGTAATGAGCCTTACTGACGTACGCTCTCCCCGACGCAAGATCTGGTACATGTATTACAGCGCCGGCGATCAGATTGACGTCACTGTGGACCGCATCCTTCACAAATATGGCAAGAAAAATATGTACGACCTCTTCCGAAAGCCCATCTTCAGTGGTGCTGGGATGAGATCTATTGTAAAGGATCATTTTGCGGCCCTGAATTGGTATGTCAAGGGGAATATATTGGAAGCGCCGCCAGATAACTCCTACAATGACGAGAAAGTCATAAACACAATCAATGATTTGTATTACGCCGAACGGCGAAGGCATTGTAATTTTTTAATGATGTGTGATGCTTCTTTTAACCGATATATGATAAGACCGCTGTGTACGTAATTAAATTATATTTAAATTAAGCTACAACTATAGTACATGGTTTTGTCTGCAGTCAGCTGCTGATTTGGGAGAATTATTCTAATTTACATAGTTCTGATTTGCATAAAAACAGTGCAAAGCTTTTGTAAACATACATTACATGTACATACATGCATGCATACATACAGTGGCTCCATCGCATAATCGGACAGCGGTTTCCTCTTTACGAATGTGCTCAAAAAGTATATAGAAATGCGTTAGACCAACCGTTTTTTCACTTTTTATACAACTTAATAGTATTACCTATCCAAATCATAAACAAAAAGTCATACTTTTTAGTGAGAACAGTTAGTTTTAATCGAAAAACCAAAAAAAGTCATGTTTTGAGACTCAACGCATAATCGGACAGGGCAAAAATGCCAAAGGAAAATCCCGTTTTTTTTCCAAAAATCTTTTCATAGTCCCGGTTTTTCTTATCGAATGTATGCCATGGATGCCTGGATATATACCAGACAAAACAAAAACATTTTGTATGCCCCCCCCAGGAGAGCAATCCTTTTTCGAAATTTCGCTTGCTATAGACATAGAACACGGAAGAAAACTGCTCGGAAAACCGCCAAATGGATTGGAAAAGGCTAAACTATGGTTCACTAAATAAATATAAGGATCCATAATAAGTTTAGGCTGGTCAAAATTGTTCAGGAAAGCCACGGCTAACTTTTATATAAGCCAAAAGAGCATTCGATATTAAAAAAAATTAGTAAAAATAACTTTAAAAATTCATAAAAATTAGAACCTACTTCAAAATCGATCGGGAAAAGTGGTTTTCCCAAAGAGGGGGGTCTTATACATTGAAAAAGTACCATTTGTATGAGAGATTTCCCTGACCTAGTACATTTATGGGCTCTAACATTGAAATAATTAAGTCGAGAACTTGTACTGAGAAAATTAATTTATCGAATAAGACATTTTGATGCTTTATCATCGTAAAATCAAACTTTTTTGGTAGCATTGATTCAATTATAACTTTTAATAATAAACACTATCAAAAAAATTGGAGTTTTAGAGGATATAGCATCAAAATGCCTTATTCGATAAATTAATTTTCTCAGTACAAGTTCTCGACTTAATTATTTCAATGTTAGAGCCCATAAATGTACTAGGTCAGGGAAATCTCTCATACAAATGGTACTTTTTCAATGTATAAGACCCCCCTCTTTGGGAAAACCACTTTTCCCGATCGATTTTGAAGTAGGTTCTAATTTTTATGAATTTTTAAAGTTATTTTTACTAATTTTTTTTAATATCGAATGCTCTTTTGGCTTATATAAAAGTTAGCCGTGGCTTTCCTGAACAATTTTGACCAGCCTAAACTTATTATGGATCCTTATATTTATTTAGTGAACCATAGTTTAGCCTTTTCCAATCCATTTGGCGGTTTTCCGAGCAGTTTTCTTCCGTGTTCTATGTCTATAGCAAGCGAAATTTCGAAAAAGGATTGCTCTCCTGGGGGGGGCATACAAAATGTTTTTGTTTTGTCTGGTATATATCCAGGCATCCATGGCATACATTCGATAAGAAAAACCGGGACTATGAAAAGATTTTTGGAAAAAAACGGGATTTTCCTTTGGCATTTTTGCCCTGTCCGATTATGCGTTGAGTCTCAAAACATGACTTTTTTTGGTTTTTCGATTAAAACTAACTGTTCTCACTAAAAAGTATGACTTTTTGTTTATGATTTGGATAGGTAATACTATTAAGTTGTATAAAAAGTGAAAAAACGGTTGGTCTAACGCATTTCTATATACTTTTTGAGCACATTCGTAAAGAGGAAACCGCTGTCCGATTATGCGATGGAGCCACTGTACATATATGCGTCTTTGGCTGCTTCTCTCGATATGTTGATCGATAACCAGTTGCCGTTAGCAACCAACCGAATTGTCAAAACAATTTTTATTTTTCTTAGCAGTCCAAACCCAGCATTTGTTTAATCGGGAAGGAATTATTTGTGAACACAGCAATTATGGAGACGTCTTCTCCACCGAGGCGCGGCAAAAAGAAGCGAAAAACGCACACGACACGCGCATATCGCAAATGTGAGCAGGAGGTAGAATCTTTGTTGAGGGAAACCAAGTACGAAGATGGCAGCGGGCAAGAGCTCGAACTGGAGGCACGGAGCCTACGGTTCTTTCACGGCGCAGACGATACGACTGTTGAAGAGCAGGAGACATCTGTCACTGAAACAACACAAGATGATGAGGAGGAGGCTGAGGGTGACGACGAGCCGGCCACAGAATCAAATGATTCGCCGGGCCAAACGTACATAGAAATTGAATTGCAAGATCCGCCGCTGGTCTGGCCAGGGCTACACAAGCAGGTGCACTACTATGACGACAGCTTGCTGTACACGCCCGCCAATGCTGTGCACTTTCAACTCCATTTGGGTGACTGTCACCCGAGGCCCGCCCAAATACGAATGCTGAACCGTTTCCAGGAGCAGTCCAAGGGCGATGCCAGCAAGCTCAACTCCGACCTAGTGGAGGAGCTGTGTGAAGACAGTGCCTCCCAATTTTTGATGGATAAACGCGTGTACCGCACCATCAGCGATAGGGAGTTTCCAGGAATTTTCCTAGCGCCAGCAGCGATTGGCCAGTTCGAGGGCATACCCACGCGTCGCTGCCTCACGCTGACGTTCAAGCAACTCCGCTTCAGTGCGCATCCGCTGCTGCTGCCCGAGCACAAGTTGGCCCAACAGCTGGACGATCTCTTTAATCAGTATACCGAAAATCGTAGCCGACAGATCTGCCAGAAGTTGAAAGAAGAGCTCGACCTTGCCCGCCAAGTGGCGGCCAAGCTACTCACCGCCGCCCGACCCGAGCTGACCGCCGAGATACGTCATCAGCTGCGCCTCACGCAAAAGCTGCGTCAACGCTACTACGCAGAAGCCACTGACGAGCGCAAACTATCCTTACGACTGCTCCGCGACTGGGCAAAACTGAAGGCGCTGCGGGGAGAACAGAATTTCCAGTGCACTCGCTTTCAGCTTAAGCTGCGCGTTTGTCACCTGGAGTCGTCGCACTCTGAATGGAATCAACAGTTCGAGGATGATCTGGCCGAGGTCTATCGCGAGCAGCTGGAACTCTTCTACTGCCGTCGACGTCAGTGGGGCGAAGCGATGGTCGAGGGCCAGTCCCTAGCGAAGCCGCCACGCAAGCCGAGCTTCGAGAAGCTAATGGCCAGCCTCAAGAAGGACTACGAGCGCGCCTTCAGGCATCCCGAGGAGCCTTATGTCGATATTGTGCGTCTTTATGCGGACGAGACAACTACCAAGCTCTTTTTGCCAGCCAGCGAGCAGCTGGCCAAGCGACGCAACCGCAGCTACTTCCTGAGGCTCTACCTGGACGATCTTTACGTTGGCCAGACCAGAAGCTATCGCCTGGAGGAGGACCTCCATCTGTACATGAACGAGAGCTTTGGTGTGCTCTTGGAGCGCAAGCTGCCGCAAAATATTAACATTTGGCTCTACGAGAAGTCCACGCTCACCCAGCAGGGTCGCCGCTTAGCCGTGCTGAGATCAAAGTTGGATCTCAGCCGCAAGGAGAAAGCGGTGCCCCTAAAGCTTAGCTTCCAGGCCTTCCCTTCCTCACCGCAGATGGCCGGGGATGTCTGCTTGTACTACGACTATGCCCCCATGGAGGTGCGTCAGGGTGTCAACGATTTGGATGACATCCAGGCACTGCCCAATGCTCTGCTTCGGACTCTGATACCCCCAAGACTTCCTGCAGCAACTGCTGTCGCTGCCGACACGGAGCCGGCCACACCCATAGGACCCTGCCACAGGCGCAAGAAGGACAAGGCGCCAGTTCTGATGTTTACAGAGCAGCAGCTGCAGTTCTGTCCCATCAGCACGCTGCTCAGCAACAAGCGTTTCCAGCTGCTCCGCTCGCGCCACCTGCAGCGGAACCTGCACACCAAGCAGCTCCGTTTTGTTCCTGCCTTGGAGCAGGAGATGTCCGACGAGGGGGAGGCACTTTCCAACACTGGCGACTCGAGCCAGCTGCTGGAGCCCGGCACCTTCTGGAATCCCATCGATCTGCACAAGCATCGCGGCTACAAGTTCCTGAAGCTGCTCTACGAGGTCATCGGAAACCAGAGCGCCCGTCGAGCCAAGGCCCAGCAGTCAGCCCATCCCCTGCTGTTTCTGGCTGAGGGCTTTGATCTCTCACTGGGCACCGGCTGGACCTCGCTCTGGCGTGCTTTCTGCTCGCTCTTCCAGGGAGGGTCAAACACGATGATACGCGAGCCAGCCGCCTGGCAGCCGCAGGCCGAGCACGACCAGTTCCAGCAGTATGTGGTGTCCCTTCATGTGGTGAGGGCCACTGGCGTTCCGGTGCGCAGCCGCCACCTCATTAACCTCGAGGAACTGCCCAACACCGGTCCAGACAGTCTCTTTGTGACGCAGAGTAAGCCCCTACATGGAACTTTGTATTTAAAGCTTACTTTTCCCACTACCCTCACAGCTCTCATGTACTCCAATGTGCGTCCGTTTGTATCGTTGAGCTATGGGCAACGGCTGAGCCGCAGTCGCACCGCAGAGGGCAGCAATCCCACCTGGAACGAGGAGCTGCAGCTGCAGCTCAGCGGCCACCACAGGGACATGCGCGAAGACCTAAAGATCAGCCTATTCGATGAGCTCATCGAGCAGCAGGCCAGCGACGAGGCATCCGATGTGTACCAGCGCGTGCAATGCAATTGGCTGGGCGAGCACCGGGTGCCGATTTGCAGTCTTTTGGCCAGCGGCAAGGTACGCCATACCCAATCCATATTCCCATTCAAAAATCAATCCACAATTGTGTCCACAGTTTGAGGGATGCATTGAGCTGGCCATGCCGAAGGTGCTGATCGGCTACAGGCGACCGCTGATTGACTCCGTGACGAACCTGCCCTCCGATCAGTATCCCGAGTTCAAGGAGTCGGTGCATCTCTGGTTCTACCTCAGCATCGAGCCGAACCGCTGTGACCTGCCGCCACTGCCAACGAACGCGCTGGCCTGTGCCGAGACGGTGGAGCTGCAGGCGTACCTGAACGAGCGCCGCATGGAGCTGCAGCAGCTGCTGCCACAGCCGCAGCGCTTTGTGGAGCCTCTGGTCTGCACAGCCCTGGGCAAGCGGGTGTGTGTGACGCGGCTGCTGGAGCAGGTGCCGCTGCCAGGAGCGGTGGCCACCAGCAAGAGTGCCCTGGAGACTGCCTGCCGTTTTGTGGCACTATTATGCCAGCTGCGCAGCTACGATCCCTGCCTGGGCTTCCGCGGCGTCTGGCTGGACAACCAGACGCTGCTGGACAGCACTTGGTGTTCGGTGAAGGACCAGGGCGTGTTGCTCTGCAACTTTATGCTGGGTCTGGGCCTCGAGTGCTGGCTCGTGCTCGGCCAGGCCTGTCCCCATGGGGAGTGCTCCTTTGTGCTCTATCGCCAGCCCGAAACGGCGAAGCTCCTGTTCGTGGCTCCTGCCAGCGGCAGGCACTATCAGCTGCAGGATGTCCACTGCCCGCTGAGGCGCGTCTATTGCCTCGTGGACAAGCAGAACGTAAGTCAACGAAACTGTTTCATGCCATGCCATCAATCTATGATCGCCCTCCTCGCAGATGTACTTCAACATTCAGTCGGAGACGCGCGTCAGCATGACTCACTTCAATCTGCAGGATGCCGCCTGCTGGTTTCCACTCTTCAACAGGCAACAATCCGCTCCTCAGGGTGGTGTCCAGGTGCTGGACTATGCCTACAAGCGCAGCTACGAGCTCAGCCAGCTGCAGAAGAACATTGAGCGCAAGATCATGAAGAAGATCAGTGGCTGGCGCACCACACGCAAGACCAATTGGAATCGGTGGGTAAAGCCACTCCATTCCAGACGTGACCTCATTCAAGGGTTTATTCTTGCAGCGCTTTTCAACCGCAACTACAGAAGATACTCGGCGATATGGAGGCACAGGCCACCTACTCCAGAGGCCGCTACGAAGAGATTCCCTACAACGAGCAGCTGGAGCGCGACAATCCCAATTACAAGGTGCGTGCATAGATATCAGCCATGACCCCATCTGTCCATCAATCATTATCAGTGATTAATTGTGATTTGTTTCCACAGCTGTACGGCTTCACCCTCAACTTTTCGTACACCAATCTGGCGGCCGTTTCGGATCGCATTCGCAGCACCTGCATCCACTACAACAACAATCCGCTGGTGGAGTTTTGCGTTGCGGTGCAGCTCAAGGCATACGCAAACGATGTGATATCTGTATGGGTATTCCTGCTATCCGCAGTGCCTCTAGCGTGAATCACAATGATCCCCCGCCATGAGGGGGGTGGGTTTCCCGGGGGGATCGGATCCCACGCGGTACCATACGAAATGATTTTTATCAGCGCTTTCAAGTGAAATCTATTTAATTTCGTTTATAGTCCAAAAAAATATGTACACGCCTGTGGCAAATACATATAAAAATGTTCATATAAATCTATTGATAAGCAATGAATGAGGTGAGGCGAGGGTGGCGCAGCGCCGGTAACTTGTACCGCGCTTAGTTCACCGCGCACTCTGGATCCGTCGAGACCTCTGCTCGCACAAGAACGTTCTGCAGCATGTTTCAGAAGCTGGCCGAGGATTACGAGAAATTGAAGCGATATGTGAAATGGCTCTACGTGCTCTACGAGCTCAACACACAGATCGCCATCTGTGAGCCCTGGGAGAAAGTGTTTTGCCGTAAGTACATCCTGTCCACTGACACAGTTAGCGATTATCAGTTGTACATGTTCCATGGTTTGTAAAGACAATAAAAGTAGTCTTTACTCATCGATATCTTATCTATGCCGGTCTGTCGGTCGGTTGGTTGGTCGGTCACTCTCTTAGTCACAGACCAGACCCAACAGAAACATACGACCTGAGTGCGCCTGTCCCATGCTCATGCTGTCTGTGGTTAAGATTTTTGCTATTGTTGTTCAAATTTTTCGAAATGTTTCCACTTCTTTCAGACGTACTCCTTGGTAGCTGTCTGTCCCTTCTGCTGTACGCTTCCTATGCCTTTGTGCCGGGATATTTTCTCACGCTGATTAAGCTGCTGTGGCCAGCCTCTGACGTACTCAGCCACGCCCACCCATGCAATATTAATTCCGATGTTGTGTGCGGCAACGAAAGTGACGCTTTTTTAACCTAATCTTAGCTGTAGATTATCTTTTATAATAAATTATTTCAAACGTAACGACGATGACGTTTGCTTCGGATTGGGTGATGCAGCAGGCAGCCTTCTACACACACTAAAACACCTATGGGATTGTCCCCTTCGAGCACTCGAGAACTCCAACCTGATTTCTGAAAATCTGAGAGTTGGCACATCTATATGCTGTATATGGTTAGTGGTGGAGGCATGCAACGGTTAGCTTAAATGAATATTTCAACAGACTGCGATTTGATGTAATTCATTTATTCAAGTCAAGTGAGAAGATTAACCCACTGTCGACCAGAATTTTAACGCTGTTCAGTAAGCGAAGGAATGGAGCGACGAGAAACATTGGGACAATCAGAAGAAATGGATCATGGATCAGTGATCAAGATGTCCTGGTGAACGGGTCCTTTTAAAAACAGAATAGCTTCCGAGTATTGAGTTAGTTCTTAAATTGTTTAAGAAGAGCACCTATTTATTTAAGCTAATTTCGACTTTTTTGGCTTGGTATATTTAGAGTATATTATGAAAATGCGATGGTATCTTTTGGTATATTTTAAAGAGTCAGGCGGCATATTCGATCCGCGGTCACATTGACCAGTTTGTTTGTGTTTTTCTGGAATTTTGTAAAATTTTACAAAAATATCCTTGTAATTACGATGTCCAACGACAAACGCACAGTTTATGTGGGTGGGCTGGCCGATGAGGTGACTGAGAGACTGCTGAACAATGCTTTTATTCCCTTCGGTGACGTTTCCGACATACAAATGCCAGTGGACTATGAGTCGCAGCGACACCGGGGCTTTGCCTTCATCGAATATGAACAGGCAGAGGATGCCGCCTCGGCCATCGACAACATGGTATGTTAGACCAACGGCCGTTGATGCCAAAATGCTAATAACAATATCCGCAGAACGACTCCGAGCTCTGCGGCCGAACCATTCGAGTCAATTTGGCCAAGCCGGTGCGTGTGAAGGAGGACAGCTTCAAGCCGGTCTGGGCGGATGATGACTGGCTGCAGAAGCACGCTGGCGCGACACTAGAACCCGCAGAAGC
Organism: Drosophila subobscura; assembly: GCF_008121235.1. Taxonomy (NCBI): domain Eukaryota; kingdom Metazoa; phylum Arthropoda; class Insecta; order Diptera; family Drosophilidae; genus Drosophila; species Drosophila subobscura. The sequence goes on from NC_048531.1 coordinate 5,589,817, forward strand.
AGGCGAAACAGGAAAGGAACAGGAACAGGTGGAGACGCCATCAACTGGACCAGCGGTCATTGAAAAGGCTGAGAAGCGCAACCCACAAGTATTCTTCGACATACGCATCGGAGGCAATGATGCTGGCCGTGTTGTGATGCTGCTGAGAGCCGACGTGGTGCCCAAGACCGCAGAGAACTTCCGCCAGCTGTGCACACACGAGCAGGGCTATGGCTACAAAGGTTCCACCTTCCATCGCGTGATTCCAGAATTTGTAAGAATTTCGATTCAAAAATCCCCTCAAAATGTTTACCTTTAATTTTATCCCCAGATGTGCCAAGGAGGAGACTTTACGAACAACAATGGAACGGGCGGCAAGTCCATTTATGGCAAAAAGTTCAACGACGAGAACTTTAATCTGAAGCACAACAGCTTCGGCACCCTCTCCATGGCCAATTCGGGAACCAACACAAACGGCTCACAGTTCTTCATATGCACCACAAAGTGAGTTTCCGACACTTCGACATTGAAGATAGTGAATGGAATCTAATAATTTATTTAACTCTCCTCCAATAGAACGGATTGGCTGGATAACAAGCATGTGGTGTTTGGGCATGTCATCAGCGGTGCCGATGTGGTGCGCAAAATGGAACGATGTGGCTCAAAAACGGGTACTCCGACGCAAAAGATCATCATCTATGCCTGCGGAGAGTTGAAGTGAAAAAGAACTCCAATAAAGAAACTATTTTTTGTATATATTTTACTCTTCAACGTTCTCTGTTTATTGAAAAAAACCACTAAGTCAATGTTAGGAGCACACGCAGTGGGCTCCATTCGGCTGGGGATATCCTCCATTTTACTGGAAGTAGGTCCTTGGCTTCCTGAACGAGAACAGCTTCCTGTTGCCCTTGTGATGGACACGCTGTACCAGTGGGAACTTGATCTTGGAATCGTGGAACTGCTTGACGTGCACACGACGCGTCTTCGCGGCAGCGATCGACTCCACCTTGATGATCTGGATGGAGTGAGCACGTGCACGATGGCGGGCGCCCATGTCGCGGTAGCACTGAGTGACGGCACCACCAACAGTCAGGTCACGGTACTCGCGGTACATGTTGTGTGTGCCCGAACGGGAATCGTAGCGCAGCCAGATGCCAAAGTTCTTGATCTTAATGGGCGACGTCTCGTACACCTGCTTGATGGACACGATTTCGCCGGTGGTCTTCTTGAACTTCTTCAGCTGCCGCAGAAAGTACCAGAAGCGGGATTTGGCGACAATGTTGTCGGGAGCGAAGATGCGCATCTTGTAGAGAGGCGTCTGGGGCTCCTTTTCGCTGGGCAGCTTGCGGCCCACGACCTCGTATTCCTTCAACTGCAAAGGGAAAGAGTTTTAATAAATTCCGTTTGTCGTAAACAAATGCGGCGACAGGCAGGCAAACACACACGCACGCACCACACACACACACACACTCGCGCATGGCATGCACACATTGGAGGTTATGTTCTGTGCATTGGAGAAACAATTGATTTTGTGTGCATTTTCTAAATATACTGTCCCTACATGGCTGCGCTTTTCACATCATCTTTAAGAAACTCCCAACAGCCCTATAGTTTTTTAGTGGCGCCTGTGTCGCACATATTCATTTTTTCAACGCTGTCCACGACACTTTATTTACACGACGTGTTTTTACACAGAAATGCCCCAATTCCGCACATTCCCTCGATCATGCGAGATGCTTGGTGGGTTTGCCTTGCTGTTTCACACATTTCTACAGCAAATATTCTCTGTTTTTGGGTTTATTTCATTAATACTAACCAATCCCTTGGCTCTCATGTTGGTAGTTCACGCGAAAAGGAAACGGAAAGAGCTTGTCAAATCGAAATCACACTGAACCATAAGTCAGGGCTGGCAAACACTATCGATAGACCAGTTATCAAATAATCATTTAAGAAAACCGCCTAATTAAAAGAGTTACAGCCAAAACCAGCCTAACCTTAGTATAAATATTGCAACTAGTTTATGAAATACAAGATCAAACAAAGATTTTGTATACTTTTGGAATGATTGATAGCTATCGATATTTTCCCACTGATGGTCGCATTTTGGACAGTCCCCACCAATGTCCATCGCTAGCTTCTGCGCGTGTTTCAATGCCTGTAAAAGCAAAAAAAATATTGCTAAAAATTATTTTTCACACGCAATTTAATTAGATTTATAGTTCATAAGTATACTGTATACACAACTAAGTTACAATACAGCTCTGGATGTAATTACAACTAGGAAAGTGCAAAGAAAAAAGTGGTCAGAATAAAAAATGCAAAGCGTGGACGACGACGTGCAAAAAGAAGAAAATTTTATACCCAAAATTCGGGACGCGCAAAAACACAAAAAAACGACTATTTCCTGGTCGCCCGGACCAAGCTAAGGGATTGCGCGACATTGCGAAATTCTCGAGCCTTTCCGAGAGTGTCCCAGTGTGTAAATTAATAATAAAAATAAAGCATAAATTGTATAAGCGAACTGTCTGGGGTTGTCGGTAGAGCGCTGAGGAGGGGTAGGCGAGTCTCGTTCTTGCTCAGTTTCAGCCCATTGCGCTGGGGCGAATCTCTCGGTCTCGGTCGCTCTTTCAGTTCTGTTCTGCCCCGAACTTCCGTGACATCGGTTGTTGTTTTCTCCTTTTCTTGTTTTCGCGCGTAAAATTCGTTCCCTCGTTTCCCACCCTCGCCGACACTGTTCAGGCTACAGTTTGTGGGAAATTGTTGTACCTAAGCCACAACAACAACAACAGCCACGCAAAGCAGGTAAATAAACGTGCACAATTTTGTGGTACGGTACATTACGTACGTACAGGGGTACATTTGATTCTAGTATCATTCCAAGAATATTTTAAGTAAATTCATTTATTTTTAGACGTCAGTTCTCTCGCGTTTGCTATTTTGCTCCATTTATTTTTGTATTTTCAATTATTTAGCCAGGGCTGCATACACAATGACCGGTAATTTTTGTTTGTTCTGATTCAATGTTTATGCACGCTGCTGAAATATCGTGAAAAGAAAAAAATCTCATAACTGCTGAATAATGCATTTGTGTGTAGCCAATTTCCGTGCGTATGCAGTGTACCGTTCTAGCACAATTGCCGCCTGAATAAACACCGCAAAAAGATAACGCGCATAAACGTAATGTTGTTCTTCGGTTTCTTCTTTGCGTGTGATTTTCCACCCACAAACCTAATGTATATTTGATTAAAATGATTTTGATTTTCTTACGTCTTCAGCAGAACAAAGCGCAGACCGGAACGCAGTCGAAAAACGGAATGCAAAGGTAATGCCAATAATCACATTTTTCTACCGTATAATTCGATTGATTAACGATTTAATTTTGTTTCTTCTTGATTGCACATTGTGTGACAGCACATAAATGCAGAAACGATGATGGAGGCATTGGATCAGCAACAAGCCAAGCTTACGTCTAACATAGATGCCGGTGATGCGGGTGGTACGAGTGCCAGAGTCGGTTTGGATGTCGGTGCGGGAGCAGCAAGTGGCACTACCAGCGAGGAGGAAGATTACGAGGACACTCATAATGCGCTGGGGCTGGCGAAAGAGGAGAGCACGATGGAGCACAGCGACAACAACAATGCGGACGCTGCTGACGATGCTGAATGTGTACGACGAAAGCGTAAAAAGAGCACCGATGACGTGATAGACTTGACCCTGGCAAACGGCCAGGATAGCAGCCAAATGGAGGCAGAGGCAGAGCCAGAGTCTGCAGACAGCGAGAAGTCTGCTGACGAATCGCAAACGAATGAAAGCGAAACTTCAAAGGAATCTCTTCTGGCCGAGAAAGAGGCTGTTAGTGACAGCGATGATATTGTGGAGAATCCAACGATTCAATGTCCAACGATTGTCATTGAAAGCGACGATGAGCAGCCGACTAGAAGATCATCCTCTGCTTCGGTCGGTTCTGTAAAGCAAGAGCAGGGGGAAGACTTGCTGTCAGAGGAGGAGGAGGAGTCGGCACAGTCCAGCACAATACCAGTGAAAGAGGAGTGCATGGAGGATCTGCCAGTGGATGAAGATGTGGAGCTCAAAAGTGATACGCGACCTGTGCCCAGCTCTGAGCCAGAAGCAAATGAGCAGCCCAAGAAGCTCGCTGATGATGATCCAGAGGAGAGCTTGCTAACTCCCAAGGATGAAGAGGAGACACAGCAGGGATCGCCGAATGTCAGAGAAGTCATTAATGTAGAATCAGATAGTGAACAGGAGGAGGAAGCAGATGGATATCTATCTGCAAGAGGAGATCTCGAAATCGACACGGAGAGTGAGGAAGAGGCTTCGGCGGCGACAGAAAAAGAGGATGCCGAGCGATCTTCGTCTGTCAAAGAACTGGACACGGAGTCGGACAGTGGAGAGGAGGAGCCAGTGGTTCCTGTAGCTGTAAAAGGAGATCTTGATATCGGCACGGAGATCGCCGAAGAGGATGACGAGTCGCCTCTACTCGTTAAGGCGTCTGAAACAGAGAATGCCGAGCAGTCTTCGTCTGTCAAAGAGCTGGATGTTGAAGCGGAAAGTGGTGAGGAGATTGCCGAAGAGGATGTGGATTCGTCTTTGTCCATCAAGGCATCTGAAACAGGGGATGCTGAGCGATCTCCGGATAGTGGAGAGGAGGAAGCAGCAGAAAATCGATCTGTAAAAGAAGATCTTGATAACGATACGGAGAGCGAGGAAGATGTAGCTGCAGATGCAGATCCCGCACTGCCTATTAAGGAAGATATCTCCGTCAAGGATCCGGCGACTACGAAAGACCTTGATGAGGAAACTGTGAGTGCCGAGGAGAACATTTCGTTGCCACTCAAAAAGGATCTTGATGAGGATACGGAGAGTGCGCAGGAGGCCCTCTCGCTGTCCATTAAAAAGGATCTGGAAGAGGATTCGGAGAGTGAGGCAGAGCAAGAGACAGAGACAAGAACAGCTGTGAGATCTACGTCAGCTGAAAAAGACCTTAAAATTAATGCGGATGAATGTGAGGAAGAACGCTCGCCGAATAACGATGCAAAGACGAGGGATGGCCTGGCCTCAGACGAGGAATTCGATGCAAAGGCATCGCCGCAATCTAGCCGCAAGTCGTCTGTAGCGGAATCGTCTGATTCGGAGGATTCTGTCACGCTGACCATGGACGTGGATCATCCATGTAGCGAGGATGAGGCTGCAGATGCGAGGCCAGGAGTGGTTAAAATTGAATCGGACTCGGAGGAAGGACAACAGATGGAGATGGAGGAAAGCCTCAAATCGACGAATCCTGCTGCCGCGCCCAGTCCCATTCCGGATGTGGATGTTGCGCCACAAGTCAAAGTGAATGGCATACACGATGCCACAATTCCCGAGGATAATGTGAAGGAGGAGCTGGAAGAGCACGACCAATTGTCTGTGATATCGAACCACACGGCGAACGAGGACGATGAAGATGAAGGAGAAAGAGAAAGAGGAGAAGATGTAGAAGAAGCCTCCACGTCACAACAGCTGCCACTGAGGGCACGGCCCCTGGTTCTGCCCGTGCGCAGAAGCCGCAGTCGGAGCACCAGCAGAAGCAGCACAATTAGCTCAGCCTCGCAGCATCAACTGGTCATCGATCATCCGGCTGAAAGTGAACAGAATAATGGCAAGGTGCAAGCCCTGAAGCTGTCACTCAAGCGCAGGCGCAGCAGCAGACAAAGTATCTCCTCCGCCGCCTCCGCCAACTCCGTCAGCCAGCCCGAGAAACAAATGAAGAAGATAAACGCCTCCACCTCGCTGCTTCTGCAGCGTCTCCAGGGCAATGACGGGTCCAATGTCAATGCTGATTCTGCCAGCAAACCCCCAGCGTCGAGCAACCAGCATCACGAACATCAGGAGAAGAGGAAACAAGAGCCCGAACCGAAGAAGGAGCGTTTCTATCGCTGCGCAAAGTGCGGCACCGTCCACCAGAGCTGGAACTTCTTCGCCCATGTGCGGGATGTCCACCAGAAGTTCGTTTGCATGTACTGCAGCCTCACGTACGCCACTGTGGAGAAGCTGTCGCTGCATCTGGAGAACAAGCACGACATCGACCAGAAACACTTTCCCAAGGGTGCGTGGGCAGTGGAGCAGCAGAAGGATGATCGGATCAGATATCTCATCTGCTGTACCTGCCAGACCACCTTCACACAAGGCTTAGATTTCGAGAGTCACGACTGCGCTGAGCTCATGGTGCCGTGTGCTCAGTGTGGGGTGAAGGGTTGCCATGCGATGGCCTGCAGAAACCAGAAGAAGAAGCCGCCAAAACGAAGGAGAAGAGTACGGAAGCAACAGACAGACCAGCAGGCGGTGCCAATGGAACCACAGCAGGAAGCCCTGCAAACGGAGCCAGCGGAGAACAGTAAGTTGTCAGCGTTAGTCCACGATTATTCTCACATAATTAATGTTGCTGCAGTTCCAGCGCCAATGCCCAATTGGCCAACCATCGATCCGGGCACTGTGCCTGTGCCAACTCCGTCGCCGCCTCCAGCCATTCCGAAGCTAGTCGTGCCCAAAATAATGCTGCGGGTGCCAAAGGAGTTTCAGAAATCTGTGGACGCTGCTCTAAGCAGCACCGATACGGAAGAGGAGGAGCCGGAACTGCAAACAGCAGCTCCCCCGGAAAGGCAAGCAGAAACGAATCCCTCGCCGAGCCCTCAAACGCCTCCTCCTGCGCCGCCGCAATCTCGCCCCAGCCTAGATGATTCGGACTGTGCACTGATGATGAGTCGCATGCAGGCCGAAGTGGAGCGCACAGAAATGGAAATACTGCGCATCAAAGCAGACAGGAAGCCCGACAGGAAGAAGCAGTCCAAGGCCATAGCCCCAGCAGCTGCGTTGGACGATGGATTGCTGCCTCCGCACGCAGCGGAAGCTATGGAAGAGCCCCTGCTTCAAGCGCAAGAGCAGCAGGTGCAACCCCAGCAGCAAGAGGAACAGCGACGCTGGTCACTGACGCCACCCGCTTCGCCACACAACACAACGCAGCCACCGCCCGCAATAATCTCGGAATTCCAAGCGGACCAAGCGGATGCAGCCGATGAAGATGCATCGCCTGGCCGTCGCAATAGCCTCGGCAGTGACTGCATGGACATTGACGACAGCCTGAACGGACCAACGGCAGCCAACGAGGCACAATTTGAAGCCCCAGAGGTCCCAATGCCAGACCAATTGGACGCGGTGGGGCTGTTAGAAGCCATCCAGCCCGTGCCTGAGTCGCCTGCGCCGCCCTTCGATGGCATTCTTGTCGCCGGAGAAGACACGCACACGATCGATCTGCAGCTGAATCGACCCCTGGATCGGTTCACGATTGTGGAATTTGTGCGTCTGTGCCTGACGGCGGTCTACCCCATCTGCCTGTACTGCAATCACGCTCGCCGCATTGCCGTTAATGGCAAGCAGCTGGTGCTGCATCTGATTGGCCAGCACCGGTTCACCGCGACTGTGGACAGCATCACGGCGGAGGAGCTGTACGCGGAGACGATTGTGGCGCGGTTGAAGAGTTTTGTGCCACAGCTAGAGGAGGAGTTCCTGAATATGTCCACCTACTGCACCCTGGAGAGCGACAAGTACGCGGAGGACTTCAACGAGCGGATCTTCGAGTGCTTTTCCTGCCGCTACGTGGCCGCCACGCACAAGGAGCTGTACACGCACAACCGCAGGATGCACGCCAAGGCGAACATCATGTGCATCATGTGCCGCACGAATTTCTACAGCTACAGCGAGATTCTGTGCCACATCTGTCCGGGCGAGGAGGCGCGCAGCGTTTACGACTTGAAGTTTCGCTGCTGCCTGTGCGCTTCGGCGCCTCCGCTGCCCTCCGCCTTCCGTCTGATGGTGCACCTGAGGAAGCAGCATAGTGCCTGCGACATCTGCCTGGAGGACTGCTCCACGCAAGCGAGGCTCTCGGCCCACGTGTGGAAGCACAAGCTGCTGCATCTGTGCTACCGCTGTGGCATCGCCTACCGCAACAAGCAGGACATCTCGAAGCATCTGTTCTGGAAGCACGGCACCGAGAGCGCCACCTGCAAGCGCTGCCTGCAGAAGCGCTGGCCCCACGTCTACCACTTCTGTGTGCCGCCCGTGACGTTCCCCTGCGAGGATTGCGGCTTTAGCTTCAGCAAGGCCATCTACCTGGAGGTGCACAAGCGAATGCATTCCGGCGACTTTCGCTACGCCTGCGCCGAGGAGCTGTGCGAGGAGAAGTTTGTCTCGCGCAAGCTGCTGCTGAAACATGCCAGCACCCATGAGGCGAAGGAGGATGTCAACCCAGAGACGACCATGCCGGAGCCAGAACAGAAAGAGGATTCGCAGCCACTGGAACAAGCGATCAAAAAGGAAACGGAGGAGGGTGAGGGAGAGGGAACGTCGCAGCAAGAGGCCGAAACGAAAGCCACGCCATTTGAGGAGAAGGAAACGAAAACGGAATGCACAAAAGTGGAGGCTGACGAGAAAAAGGAGACCGGAGCGGAGCCACCGGCTGCCAAGTCGGAGACACGCAAGCGACGCAAGAAGTCCAAGCGGAACAAGGAATACCTCGAGGATCTCAATCTGATAGCGCCAAATCTGTCGGAGTCGGACAGCAGCGACAGCAGCGATTCGGATGCACCGCCACGGAAGAGTGGCAGCCACGGCCATGAGACGCTGCCCATGCGATCAACTGTGGAAGACTTGGGTATGCCCAAGGTTATGCTGTCGCCCTCCTCCGAGAGCGATGCAGATGACCAGAAGTCGCAGCCAAGCCAGAAGCCGCAGGAACCACTCGAGGGTGGCGAGGAGAAGCCCTCGGCGGAGTCTGAGGATCAAGCAGAGGAAACGCCAAAGGCGGAGACAGAAGCAGATGCGGAAGCAAATGTATGTGCAGAGCTGCAGGTGGCCAAAAAGGAAGAGCAACCCGATGATGTCTCTGATATGTGGAAAAACTTGCTGCAAAATCAAACCGTGAACCCCAATTCAGAGGAAGAGCTGCCAGCCGAGGAGGAGGCGCCACCCGCAGAGTTGGAGAACCCTCCACCGCCCAGCAAGGTGCATGTGGCGTGGTCCGATCACGATTATTGCAAGATGTACCGCACACCTGCGCCCTCGCCTGTGAAGAAACATTCGACATCCAAAGCGTCGCACGCCGGCAAACGGTCGGGCAAAAACAATGCCTCCAGCGACAGCGATAGCTCCAGCAGCTCCAGCTCCAACTCGGACTCGGACTCCTCGAGCTGCTCGTGTGGATCCAACTGCAGCTGCAGCTCCAGCAACAGCAGCAGCTCCAGCGACGACTCTGATGATTCCGACAGCTCCAATGCCGCCGCATCGCCCACGAAGCGGATGCGCAAGAAGTCTCTGAAGCAGAAGAAGAACGAGGCCACGGGCAAGCAGATGCCGCAGCCAGACCCAGAGGAGGAGATTAATGTAACCTCAGCGCCCGAGGAGCAGCCTGTGCCGCCGCCGCCCTCACCCAAGGCGCCGCTGTACAACGAATCGGACTTCGACACCGCCTTCTCCGACACCGACGAGGAGTTCTACGATGCCCATCCCCAGAAGCTGGCCAGCGAGCTGCTGGCGCAGAAGCGGGAGGCCCTGCTCGCCGAGCATCCGCCCGTGGGGCCGCGCAACAACTACGACATTGTGGAAAACAGTCGTCCCTCCACGCCGTCCCTGCCCGAGGAGGCGGCTGCATATGCCGACAAGCCGGAGCGGGTACGCAACAAGAAGAAGAAACGAGAACGAAAGTCCACATGTAAATCGGGAAAGCTACAGCTGCTGGCGAGCACACCCCTGCCAGCCATGGAACCACCATCCATTGCCAGCCAGATGCTGCCAGCAGAGTCGCCGTCGATGCTGCCAGTCACGCCGCTAACGCATCGACATCTGCAGCCTGGCGGCTTCCTGGGTCTGGGCAGCAGGATGAGCGAGGGCAGCAGCTGCTCCGATGCCGATGGCCAGCTGAAGCGCTCCAAGCGCCAGAGGCGTCCCAACAAGTTCTACGGCTACACCAGCGACGATGAGAACATGAGCACCATCCTGGCCCCGCCGCTGCTGGTGGGCATGCAGCTGATCAAGCCACAGCCGCCGCCGTTGCTGACTTGGGCCAAGGAGGATTTGCCGACGCCGCCCAAGCAGCGCAGCAGAAACAACAACAACAGCAGCAGCCATCACCACAGCCATCTGCACAGCAACGGGGGAATGCGTACGCCTCCGACGGGCTCTGGATCGAGGAAGCGCAACAGGCAGCGGTCACAGGCGGCGAGCGGAGGCGGCTCGAGTGTGAGTGCTCGCTCCGCAAAGCGCCACAAGCCGCACAGGCAGGAGGAGGAGAAATCATTGCCGCCGATACCCACGCTGAAGATCCGGCCCAGTCTCCTGCCCACGTCAACACCGCCGTCAGACAGCAGCGACAGCAGTTCGGAGGACGAGGAAGTGAATGTGACCAGCCTGGGGCCACCCACACCACAGATACAGATGCCACCCGCTTTGGCAATGCCCACAGCACCACCTGTGGTAGTACCGGTGCAGCTGCCACCGCCACCGCCGCCGCCGCCTGCAGCCACTGCATTCAATCAGCCGATTCCGCCGGCTCTACTCCCGAATCCGGACTTTGCCACGCTGCAGTACTTCAAGGCGAACAACATACGCTATCCGATCCGACCGCCGGCGGGTGCACGGCTGGCGCGCGAGGGCGAGTCCGTCTACTGCTACTGCCGCTGTCCCTACGACGAGGTCTCCGAGATGATTGCCTGCGACGGCGACAACTGTCTGATCGAGTGGTTCCACTTTGAGTGCGTGGGCATAATGGTGGCGCCACAGGGCAGGTGGTTCTGCGCCGAGTGCAGGCCCAAGTACTCCGAGGGCCTCTATCCAAGCGCGACGGCACAGTGACAGCATCTGCACCTGCCAGGAGGAGCTTGGCTGGGATTCCGTGGATCCTCTAACACACAGTAGCCCCAACCACAACCACGAGATGGAAACCCCACTACAGAATGGAATACGCTTATTAATTAATAAACAAAACAAAACAAACAAAAAAAAAAACAACTTAGAACAGGTCTAAGAGGATATCTTAAATTACTAATTACCATAAATGAAATCTATCTATCAATCGTAAGGAATTAAATGCTAATTATGTACATTGATAAGGCAAAGAAAGGCCAAGGCTCAAAGTACACCCCTCCCCAGAGAAAGTGTAAATAGGGAAACAACAGTTTAAATAACAGAATAATAAACGTATATATTATATATATAAATATCAATAGAGAAGATCCACAAGAGCGTGTAAATATCGAGGGATCCCCATATAAATAAATGTACGCCTAGAATAGACACAACTTTAACCCTGCCCTAAGCCCTGAATCGACCCTGAATCATGCATAGTTCTTAATTTAATCTATCATATGTGTACGCTTATATTTAGTGACTACGAGTAGAGGTGTGCCCGCAACAAACAAGCATCAATGGAAACAAGTGACGGGGAAATAATTCATCATTCAATCGATGTCGGATGTTGAGATTGAATTACATACAATACACATGCAACTGTGACAAAAACGTATAAAGAGAAACAATTAAGTAATACTAACTGGAATTTGCGTGATTTATTTTATGCTCAAAATGGGAAAGAAATTGAATGTACTGAGTGGCAACAAGACCCCTTCTAAACAGAGAACATCTTCGATAACGTCTTTGAAATGTAATCTCCAATAACCGCCTCCATTCAGTTGCACAAGCGAAAAGTGTGCAAAGAGAATGCACAGGAATCCAAAAACAAAATAGGCGCTCGAATATGTATTCTTCAGTTATTTCTTACTCTAATATCATATGAAGCAACCCAACCAAACCTTTCTATACCATATATGCATAGTGGTAACATTGAATGGGTTAACGTTAACCCAGTCGCCTGCCTATGTGCTCAGGGTTTAATATCCTGAAAACGAATTCCATGCTCCATGCTCCGATTATGGCAAAAGCAAAGTAAAAAGTAAATGCAAATAAGCCACGACAAGCGGGCTAATGTTGTTGTAGCTGTCGTAGCTACAGCCCCTGGATGAATGGGCACGAAACCACGCCAGGGTCAGTGGTAGGGTCATCCAATTCCAACCACCACCACCCGCATATCCGGTCACCACCTACCTCATCGTCATCGTGGCTTCGCTTGGGGTATGGGTGGGTTTGTTTACCAAACAGCACGCTGATTTAATTGTTCTAGGCAGCAGGAGTCGGGAGTAGTGCGAGGACTCGTGAGGCCGAGCTGCGAGAGAGTCCAACTTGTGGCGGCGCAACAGCCACAACAAACTTCAATTACAGGTGGCGATTGTGGCCACCAAGAGAAGAGAATGTCCGGTGAGTGTGGTGCTGGGGCGGTGTGGTGCTGTGGTGTGGTGTGCGTGAGTAGAAATTACCATAAATCTGAGAGGGCTCGAATAAAAAAGGCTTCTCTGGTGAACTTGGGCCAGCAGTTCGTGTTGAGTTGTCGCGGTGAGCGGTTAACCCGAAGCTAAAGGCTCTTTGCGTTTCGAAAATTTGCGTTGGCGTGGCAGATCCCTGTGTGGTGTGTGTGCGTGTTCCTTGAGCAATGTCCACGGTACAGCCAGTTGTGCAAACAGTTCAAATAGTACAATTATTGTCCAGTGCTGGTCACCGCTAGGCCACCGGGACTTGGTGGCGCTCGTATACCATGGTACGTCGCGCCTCAAGCGTGCCGCATTTGAATAGCAGCGGCGGCAGTAGCGCCGATAGCGCCAGCACCTCTGGCAATCGTCGGGCAAGGGGCGCCGCTGCCGGCTCACGTGGCAGAAAGGCGCCAACGCCCACATCGACATCCACGTCCACTTCGATGTCCAACCAGCGGGGCAGTTCCGGCAGCAGCAGCAGCATGCCACGTTCCCGCAGTCTTACCAACGGCATGCGTCGCCTCAGTCCACAGAAGGGAACAGGGAGTGGCGGTGGCGGTGGCGGCGTCGGAGGCAGTTCCCGCAATACGCCGTATTTTCTACGCTCACGGGAGAACGAGTAAGTGTGGTCTAAGGAAAAGGAATGGATTGCCGCCATTGCGGTGTTTCCCACCGTCATCAATAGGTGATAACTGGCTGACGCTTGGGCACACAGTGGAGACTCGCTAGCACGAAATTGTGGCACAAATAAATCAAGATCTCAGATCTCACAGCTACTAAAAGATCTAAACATTTCGACCTTAGCTGCTAAAGATTAGCTCAAGCATTTTGTTCACTTTTTGACTTGGTTTTGGAATTGTAAATTTACTTTTCCTCTATAGTCACGTGGTTCCTGTACTGCGTATATATTTTAGGAATTAAAATTGGTCTTTGAATATTACATACATAAGTACGTGGAGGGAGTTCCTCCATTTTTTGTAACCTTTCGCAATGCCGCTGGCAGGGCCGCTGCTTGTGTAATTATTAAATAAATATATCTATAAATTGTATGTGGAGTACAGGCGAAGGGAAATGTATTAATTTGCATCATTACATTCGAAAAGGGCAGAGGCAGGGACTGCTACAACCATTAGTGATAACACGACAGGGACTGACCGCTCCCCTGGCTCACCCCTAATCGAAGGCAAGACCCATTAAAGGCAACCGAACGATGGCAGGCAAGGCAGGAATGGAACAAGCAGACACAAGCCAAAACCATAATGACCACGCACAATGCGAGTAATCCAAAAGAAGGACAGACAGGCAATCAAATGAACAGAGAGACAGTCGAACGAACGAACGAACGGCCAGAGTGGCGGGAATTTTATTTTAGTTCTTTATTTAAACAATTTCGTGAAGAGGAAGTACAGCGCCAGCAGATCGTGGGGGTTGAGCTGGGTCGAGCACTAACCGGACACGACACAAATCGATTTTGCAATTAAAGCCCATTGAAGTCTATATGTAGGATATGACCGGAGTTGAGAGCGAAAGTGGTCATATTTTCAGTTGAGTTTTTTAGAGTTCGATTCCGCTGTGGGTTCAGTTTTAACGCAACAGAAACAACAGCCTAAGGTTAAGGACCCCCAGTCCTTTGAGCTGAGCTGGGAGCTGGTGACAAGTGGGTTAAGTACAAGACATTGCTCCGGCCAGAACATTAAATATTCAACAGCGAGGAACTTTCTATTGATGGCATCGTGGTTTGAGCAGCTACTTAATATGATGATATGATGGTATCTATTTGTTTTCACTTCAATTGTGTCATGGAATACCTATAATTTCATTAATTTGAATCATTAATACCGTGGGGCAATGTGTCATTGAAGAAAATAGTCGTAAGAGGAACGTCTCAACGTTTGTTTTCACCGAACTCCTTGGCCAGATGAGCCTGTTTAGATCATGATTTTGGAGTGAAAGCCAAAGAAATTTAACAGAAAGTGTACATCATTTTCATCACCCTATTTAGCTGGAATAAAAGCACTTCCTATGAATCTCTTTGGCTCGTTAAGAGCCTTCCATTCCAAGGTTACCATTCACACCTACACATGTGGGGATATGTCATTTGGTAATTGGATTTATGGAAGTGCTTCAGCTCCCCCAATAGCCAGCAATTGGCAGCATTATGGGCGTTATAATTATAATGGGACACGCGTATAGAGACCAATACATATCTTATCATTTAGACTGATGAATGCGTTGATGGCTGCATGATTGACGACACACATTGAATATGCTTTAACAAATATTGCCACACAGACAGTAGAGCAATAACTGCCCCATGGCCTTAGCCAAAATTCTATCTCCCCTCCGGGCAGCTTTGAAAGTGAATTCGCGTGCGTGTTGGCTGGTTGGCTGGCTGGGAATGATTGCAATTTAAAAATCCATATGGACACTATACAGTATGATATATGGATTTTCTGGCATGCAAAGCACTGAGTTGGGTAATAATTACGCCCCCAGAAACAGATAATCAAAAGTCCACATTTCATTGCCTAAACTTTGCATGCTTCATAAATGTCACCAGGAGCAGGGAGTGGATTCCCCCTCTCACTTTAATGCATGGGAAATGAAAGTGAGAGTTCCAGTTTCAAAATCGTTAGAATTTATTTGTTTCGCAAACAAAAGTCACTGGAAAAAACCCGACAACCCAGCTCTTCCTGCTCATAATCCAATCAAATCGCTGCTGGACAATTAGGAATTGTTGGTCTGAGGTCAGTGTAAATATTATGTACGATAACATGCTGAGCTGAGCTGGGGTTACATTTGTTGTGGGTATACAAATAACAGCAGCGGGACAAGTCAATCCACTTCAAAGGAAATCAAAATATTCAAGGGTAAAGAGATAGAACTCCAAACACGGTCAATATAATGATGGTATTATCGGTCACCCTTTCAGCAACAAATCAAAACTTTCGCTTTTAGCTCCCCATTAGCCAATTAATTATTTAGAACCGAAAGTTGATTGAACTTTCCCAACCCTAGTGGACCCAGGAGCTGCTTTATGCTCGTCTTAGACCTCAAGTACCCCCAGGAGGGTTCGTGTTAATACCTTCTATTGGCGCCTTTTGAAATATTTACCAAGAGCACACAGCACACACAGCAAAAGGGCCAACTCATGGCTGATTAATGGACGAAGTCTACGACGAAGTTTCGGACATTAGTCTATGAATGTTTAACAAGTCATTTACGGGTAAAAATGTTAAATGTCAGGCTCGAGGGGAGAGTCGAACTGGAAGACGGAACACATCCCACATGCTCGTGCTCCTGGGTAACTTCTCTTGAATCCGTTCTGTGTGTTGGTGGCTCCAACGAGCTCCCAAATCAATAATTTATCGCTTACTAATTTGCATATTTCCACAAAGAGAAATTCCGCTGAAGAAAATGTTATTAATCACGCTCCTCCCGCCTCAAAAAACGAATTGCGACTTGGTATGAAAAACAGCCAAAAGCCAGCCATCCATCCACCCTTAACCTTGGCTATTTATAGCTGACCAATGGTCACCGTCAAGTTCAAGGCAAATCCATGAATCCCACAAAATTCCAGGGATTCGCTGTGCGCAGAAGGAATGGAAAGCTTTTTCGATGTTACTTTGATTGATTGGCTGCGATAATGGGTATTTCCAATATTATGACAAACTTTACTTTCTGTAGGATTGGCAGTGCCGATACCCTGGAAATTGTTGCCTCCAAGTCCACCGGCAGCGAGGAGTGCTCCACGCCCGAGGACAACATCAATGTGGTGGTCCGTGTGCGTCCGCTCAACGAGAAGGAGAAGCGGGACAGGCACGGCTCCACGCTAACATTTCCCGGCAACGGACAGGTCATCGTAAGTATCGAGCGACTGTTTTTCGTTGCCTTTGTTAAGCAATGAAATCCCCCCGACAGATTGAGGGCAACGATGTGGGACAGAAGCGTTCGCATAACCGGGACAGCGTTCGTGTCTTTACGTACAACGTGGTCTTTGAGCCGGGGGCCACACAGGATGATATCCTGGACTATTCGGGCATCAAACGTATCATAGAGATGGGCATCGAGGGGTTCAGTTGCACGGCATTCTGCTACGGCCAGACGGGCTCGGGCAAGACGCACACGCTGACAGGACCACCAGATCTGGTGAGTGGAGTTGAGAGTCTCCAGCTGAATTTGTGTGACTGTTCCACACTTTGCAGTTTGTGGGCAAGCCGAATCCAAAGGATCCGCGACATGGCCTCATCTTCCGTGCTTTTGTGTATCTCTTCCAATTGATTAAGAACCGAAAGGATGTCAATTATGTGCTCAAGGCTTCGTTCATGGAGATCTACAATGAAAGGGTAAGGGTAATAACCGATGGCATCTAATTAATTAATCTCTTGGGGCACTGCCTGGTCGAACATTCGATTTAAATTCAAATTGCATTTGCCACAATACATACTCCTGCTGATTGCTTTCCCCCCGTCGGCAAACACAAACATGCATTGGATTGACCTGACCTCTATTAAATGAATGTCAGCACGCTCCCATTGGTCCCTCCCCAGTGCGAGGCATTATTTTTGCAATTTTTGCTTGGCATTTCAAATGATTTGTTTAGCCCTTGGTCCTTGGTGCTCCCTTGTCGCTTTAACAAATTGAATTGCATTTAATAGGTAATCGATTTGCTCAATCCGGGAAGTGCACGGAAACCGCTCGCCGTGCGCTGGTCCAAGAAGTCGGGCGGCTTCTTCGTGGAGAACCTTTTCACGGTGGACTGCGAGGAGCTGGACGATCTGCTGGCCGTACTCGAAGAGGGTAAGCGGCTGCTTAGCCTTGATTCCAAATGCAAAATTAATTAATTGTCTTCTTGTTGCAGGCATGAGAAATCGTGCCGTAGGCTCGCATGCCATGAACGATCATTCGTCGCGCTCGCACACGATCCTCACGGTGCACATCCTGTCGGACCAGCAGACGGATGGCGGAGTGTTCCTCTCCAAGCATGGCAAGATCAATTTCGTAGATCTGGCCGGCAGTGAGCTGACCAAGAAGACGATGAGCGAGGGCAAGACCCTGGAGGAGGCGAACAACATCAACAAGAGCCTCATGGTGCTCGGCTACTGCATCTCCTCGCTGAGCGATGCCAAGAAGCGGTCGGGGCACATACCCTACCGGGACAGCCAGCTGACCAAGCTGCTGGCCGACAGTCTGGCGGGGAACGGGGTCACCCTGATGATCGCCTGCGTCTCTCCGGCACACTACAATCACGCAGAGACCTTGAACACTCTGCGCTACGCGTCGAGGGCCAAGCGAATACGCACCAAGCCCGTGATCATGATGGACCCCCGGGAGGCACTGATCCTCAGCCTCAAGCGGGATATTCACGCACTTCAGATGGAGAATGATCACCTGAAGGCGGCCCTTAATCTGCACCACCAAGCGGCCACCAGTGGCCCCGTGACGGACACTCTGCTCGACATGCAGCTGGAACGACTGAGCAGCGGAGGCGGTGCGCCGGTGCCAGTGCCCAAGGTGGATCTGGAGCGGCTGCCCGAGCTGGATGGCTCAGAGCTGGCCGAGCTGGTGAAGCTCTACATGGCGGAGAACGAGTCGCTGCGGCAGGAGAACAACCATCTGTTCACCGTGCGCGAGACAATACTCAGGGACCAGGAGATCGTTTGCAGGGAGAACGAGCGGCTGCTCAAGAAGCTCGAGGATGTTAACAAGTGAGTTTCAGTTGCGGTGGTGGGATAACTGGAGATCAGGGTAGAGCAGGGACCTTCTCGAGGCGCTCGGCTCATTGTTCTCTCCCATTTCTGACTCGTTCTAGATCGGTACCGAGCGGGTACGAGGACGGGGACAATGAGCCAAGCACCCAGAGGCAGACGAATCACACTGAGGCCCCCCCAGGAGGCATCACATAATCTCAGTTTTGTTTTTTTATACTGTAATTTATATGCGCGTATTTGTAAATGTTTTTTGAAAACAAGAGTCTAGAGTGTGACTAGTCATGTAAGCCAGCCTTTGTAATAAAAGTTTGTTTCTGTTCCCATGAATTGAAGGCATCCATCAGAGGCGTGTATAGACTCTTACAGATTGTTCACTAGAAATATACATTTTTTTAGGGTTTGTGTGCGTTCCCCTTTGATACCTGCCCGCTCGGCCATATCCCCGACCACCGGCAAGGAGACGCCCGGCACTGAGATCTGGACCAATCCCGAACTGAATGGCGCTGCAGTCTTGCCGCTGGAGCAGCGCATGTCGGAGAATGCCGATAGGCGGACGGACACAGCCCAGAAACGCATCGATCAGAAGCGCATTGCCCGGAACATTTTGATAATGGCGAATGCATTCACCAAGCCGGACCCAGATCTGGCGAAGAAGCTCAACACGGACCCAGAGAATGTTCCGGCACTGAAGCAAGCTACGGACTATATGCCGGAGTAAGTTTAATTACCCAGCGGCTGACACACTCAATTCATTATTCCTTCTTGCTTTCAGCATGCTAACGTAGAAAAAGTCTAGGTGGCCCAACAAAATAATACATAAATATATATTTTTGCAATTAATGTAATGAGAAAGTGAAAAGAAAAATACATTTGAAATAAAATTGTTACAGCTGTAATGCTAATTAATTCAATTGGAGACTGCTATCTAGATGGGGAAGTTCTGCGTCCACGGCTATGAATATTTCAAAGCATTACCGCCAATCAATTTCAAAAACTCCTATCGATGCGCCGTTATCGAATGATTAACACAACTCGATATCATACCTGTAGCTGTGGCCTATCGATTGTACAGTAATTTGTATTGATTTTTCAACGCTCCGAGAAATTAAAATTCGTGCCTGTGCCTGTTGCTAGAGGTAAGGGGGCTAATTAATATTGATTAAATGGCAATTGCATCGAGTAATGCATCGGGTTATTATTTGCAGCTGCAACGGTACTCCAAATCAATTCGCTGGCCAGCCCACACCGCCCCACCTGCACCACCATAGGTCTCGCCGAGACGGCTGTCCTAGATCTGATGGCTGCCAATTTGCAACAGCAGCGGTCCATCAATGCCCAACTGCGTCGCGAGATGGCAATAGAACGCATGCAGGTCTCTGAAGCCTGTGCGCTGATGATGAAGTACATGCTGGAGCACGAGGAGGAGGACTCGCTGCTGAGCGGATTCAACGGTCAAAAGTTGAACCCGTTCCGTGAAAAGAACTCGTGCAGCATCCTATAAGTATAAGTGCGAGCTGTGCCCCTCCCGACACAGGTTCCTAACAACAGTATTTATTGATATGCATATACAGAGAATTACTCATATACCCGTACTATATTGTACTGTACTCAAATAGACCCGCCGAATGGCAGGGAATACACTACGCATGCATGTGTGTGTGTATTAGTATAACCCATTGATGTTTGTTGTAAGTATGCTGACCTCAATTATGTCTATAAACTGAATATATACAATATCTATATAGGGCAGATATTTATGAATGTGTAAACATTCGTTTCGGGAACCGTCTTTAACAATATGCCTGCATATGTTTGTATGTATAAATATCGTGTATTTTGCTATCCTGTAGCTCTTTTTTGGAGAAATACATACATATTTATGAATTAGCAGTTTCCACGAAGATATAACCTAGCCCCACCCCAAACCTCCCTCTATAAATGTTTCTTATTGAGATCTATGTACGTAAAATAAATAAAAAATAAATCAGTGTAACAAATACTTATCGAGATACATACGTTTATAAATTTTAAGTTGCGCCATGATCCACTCGGATGCGATTAATCCTTATTTTCTACTTCTGGATCAGTGTCGCGATAATCTGAAGAAGCGGAACATCCAGAATATAAAAGCCACAGTCGTGGCCAAAATGTGTGGGCAAAAATGGCGCGAAATGGTGATGCTCAGAAGTCGGTGTATACATATAAAGAAGGCCAAGGAAAACCGTGACAGCCGAGACTCTGAGGGGAAGGTCGAGTATTAGCGCACGAGATGTCCCTGAACTCGCCAATTGATATGGCCAGTTCAAGGGGACGATCTCGGAAGATTTAACGCGGTTCGAATCCTCCTTAAAGCATGGCTCTTGGTGAACCTCAGTACTGTGGTTATGAGAAGATGACGCCGCGACAGAAGCTGCCGATCTACCACTTGTTCATTCCTATGCGAAGCTCGCGTTAAAAAGACCGTTTCTGTATAAAATTATTATTATTATAATATTATATTATTGTATTCACTACACATTGAAATTTCAAAGTAAAAATTCGCGGCATTTTTGCACATTAACCAGAACTGATTTGGTGGCGCTTACCAACACTAAGGACAGCACAAGCGTCAAGTTGAAAAGTGTAAATTGTTGAAATAAATCATGAGTTCAGGCTTTGTAACTGAAGCAGAGGCGGCCGAAGCTCGCCAAAAGCGTCAGGAAGAGTGGGAGCGTGTCCGCCAGCCAGAGGATCCACTGGAACGGCCAGAGGAACCATATGACGGACGATCGCTGTACGACCGCCTAAAAGAACAGAAAAACAAAAAAGATATGGAATACGAAGAGGCACACAAGCTAAGTAGGTTCATGAAATCTTAAAATATCTGCTCGCTAAGTGCCCCCAACTTTAGAGAACCTTATTCGCGGCCTCGACGATGATGAGGTGCAGTTTCTGGAGGCTGTCGACGAACACAAAATAAATGCGGAGCGTCAGCAACTGCGTGATGAGGCCCGTGAACTGGAGGACTTTCGCAACCGTGTGGAGAAGCTGCAAGAGGAAAGTGTTGATAAGGTAAACCATACCAACATCTCTTTCGAATGCGTATTTAATCAATTTTATTGATTATAGAAACTGCAGGCAGAGCTGAAGACCACCGCCAAATCAGTTGGTGCTACGGGGGGCCGGAACACACAAAAGTCATTGCTCGGCCACGGAATAAAACGCAAAAACGGTGAATCGCCCACCACAAGCAAAGTGGCCAAAACTGTGAAGAACGACAGCACACCAGTGCAGAAGGAGAAGGAAGAGGAGAAGGAACAGGAATCACAGCCAGTGTTTCAAAGCGGGTTGCAGTTGATAGCCACGCTGCCTGGCATTGGGCCCTACACGGAGTCCAGCGACTCGGAGGCTAGCACCGATTCGGACGAACTTGATCGGTTCACACGCACCGATTTGTGTGGTCGCAAGATACCAAAAAAGAAACAGTGCACAGAGTAGGGTCAGATCAATCATTTTATTGGGGTGCTTAACGTGTAATTCTTTCTTGCAACAGAATATAGCCTAGAGTGTAAACATTACGTGTCCCTTTTCTTGTTGCGATTGCGATTCTTCACGTTGGTCATCTCGTAGAAGTTGCTGCCGATCTTCTTGCGTTTCTGGTTGCGTTCCAAGGCACGCTTCTGTTTGGCCGTCAGGCGCGGAGCCTTCGCACTGCTGGGACCGGCGGCATCGTCGGAACTATCGCCCATGTCATCAGAGTCACCTGGCTGGACCTTGGCCACGCGGAACTTTCCAGACGATGTGATGGCCAGCTGTTGGACCTTCTTTGTCTTGGCCTTCTTGTGGACAACACGCTGCAAATCATCATTGTACTCATCTTCAGAGTAGAAATCGCTGGCTCCATCGCTCGATTCTTCCTCCTCATCGGCGAGCTGACGAGCCTTTTTGCGGGCCGCCCGTTCTGTTTTCTGCTGCTCCAAAAGCTCCAAGTCGATGTGATCAAGCTCCTTGACATCCTGCTGCTCGTATTCCAAGCCCACTCGAATCTTTCGGAAGTCCTGAATCTGCTTAAACTCTCGAGCCCTCTTGACCGACTCGCTTACAAAGGTTGGAGCCTCGGACCTGGCATCTGAGTTCGCATCGTCGCCAGTTGGCTCTTCTACTATCTTACCCTCCTGTGATTTTGGAGTGGCAAAACCTTCAGGTGGCACATAGAAGGGAAGCTTGCCTCTCTGCCAGTCATTGAGCACCATGCGGGATGTCACGGTAACGTCTGGCTCGCCTCCCTTCAACAACTTGCCGGACTTCTTGGCCAGCTGCTCGAGGAAGTGTTTCGGCGAGGTCCAGTCATCGATTTTGTAGTTTTTGGCAATGTACTCCTTGCGTACACGCTGCAGCACAGTGTCCACATAGTCCTCCGGATTGGTGACCAACTCTACACGCACCACACCCTTGAGCACCTTTTCCGTGTCCGTCTCAGCCGTGGGGTACACCACGCCGGGGCAATCGATCAGGAATATGCGCTTCATTAGCGTTATGTACTGCCACACTTTCGTCTCTCCGGCAATGGGTGCCACCTTGCAGACCTTCTTCGAGCGCAGGGCATTGATAACCGAGGACTTTCCAACATTCGGGTAGCCAATAAATCCCACACTGATTTGCTTCTTGTCCAAATGCAGTTTACCCAACTGACGGAACAGATTGATGAGGGCGCCTATAGGGAGAATAGAACATAGAATGACATTCTTGTCCATAAATAAAGGACTTACCTTTGCCAAAAGGATGCTGCATAGAGGCATGAAACGCGATTGTGGGATACTCAGCACTGAGGATGGCCACCCAACGCTGTGTGACCCACACAGGCACCAGATCCACTTTGTTCAGAATGAAGAACAAGTGCTTGTGCGGCTTCTCTTTGCGCAGAAACTCCTCGATGTATTTGGAGCGTGTGCCCATGGGATCACGGGCATCCAAGACCTGCAGCAGGACATCGGAAGCGTCTACGACCTTGTGCAGCTCGTTCCAGATACGCCTGCTACCTCCAGCACCGAATACCCAATCTCGCACGGCCTTCTTTTCGCCCGTGTCTTCGCGTATCAGATCTATGTCCTTGGTTGAGTCATATTTATCCGCCTGCTCGTCGGCAGCCTTGCTCAAATCCTCCAGATCACGCACCTTAAGGCTGACACGTTTGCGCTGCTTCTTTGGCCCGAATACACTGTCAAAGCTTTCTGTGTCCAAGAGGTGGACACGCTTGTATTTGGAAGCCTCATTGAGTAGCGTTACTGGCAGCTGGGATGGCTTCATGATGACTTGATACGGATCCTTGACGGCCTTGCCAATCTCATCCTGGAACTTTTGAAGAGCTGTTTGGGATATCACGCGGGAGTTGCTGAACCACTTGGGTGTGGGCTCCACTCTGGCCATTGAACCAGCAGGCAGGCGACCCTAAAATCACAAAATTCAGGATGAGATGTCCATAAGGAGGTGCCAGGCATGTGCACGACTCACCTGGAACGGAGCCGGACAGATGATCTTGCCGGTACGATCTCGCTTGGCCTTGAAGTTGCGATACATCTGGAGCCGCTTAATGGTCCCCTTCGTACGGGGGTGCGCAACACCTTTGAGTCCTTCCTTAGGCCGTTCTGGGTTCATCGAGTGGTTTGAATGATTGAACCCCTGGGTACGGGGCTTGCCCGTTGTGCTGCGTACTTTCGGCATGATTTGTTGACTAAATCGCGTGCCTTTCAAACAATTTAAGATATCTTTGCAGCACGGCAAAACCAAAACACACGTGCTTGGTCAAAATTAAAAAAACAAAGGGATTTTGCAGTGTTCAGCACTGGTTTACATGACGCTATGCAGCACTGAAACGTGAACAGTGCTGCAAGACCTACTAAAGTAGCAGAATTGAATTAATAGATAAACGTATTAAAAATAAGTATTACAATTAATAGAAAATGCAAACGATTAATAATTATTAATTAGCAATAAATATTACTTAGCAATAAGCATTAATTTCAACTGCCAATATATGCAACAAATGCAAATATATTCCAAGTGTTCAAATGAAGCAAGCTGGTTTCATATCCGTGTACACATCCGCTTAGTATTTGTGTTCACACGAGCTTCGGCTGCGCTTAATACAATTACACGATTAATTAAAATAATTTAAAAGTCCGAAGTTAAAAGTGATAATGTAAATAGAAACCTAGCGAGCAATCTGTAGTAATTAGTTTAAAACATAAAACATATTCCGAATTTCCCAAGCCTCTCTTTGGATTGCGTTTGAGTGTTTGTATACCCATGTGTGGCTGTGTGCGTGTGTGTGTGTCGTCTTGGAATGTTGCCTTGCACGAAATTCAAATTGTGACCCCATCCTTGAGAATTTGCTTTTGAAGCATACCTAAGAAATGGATGAGCATACATTGAACGACCTGTTGGAGTGTTCGGTGTGTTTGGACCGTCTGGATACCACATCAAAGGTGCTACCATGCCAGCACACTTTCTGCCGCAAATGTTT
Source organism: Drosophila subobscura (assembly GCF_008121235.1). NCBI lineage: Eukaryota > Metazoa > Arthropoda > Insecta > Diptera > Drosophilidae > Drosophila > Drosophila subobscura. The sequence goes on from NC_048531.1 coordinate 5,614,419, forward strand.
GTTGGTGAGTACGAATGAAATTCCCGTTTTCCCGTTCTCCCATTGACCAGTTTTCCATTTAGGACATTGTGGCCAGCCAGCACAAGCTGCGGTGTCCGGAATGCCGCGTCCTGGTCTCGTCCAACATCGATGAACTGCCTCCAAATGTATTGCTGATGAGAATATTAGAAGGTAATGAGGGAGTATGAGCCATGAGTGTGCGCAGCCCACGCGCTCAAGATCTGGCGCTCGCAGCCCACGCGACATTCGGGCTAGAATTGTTGATTGTGGCGAAGCGGCATTGTCCAGATTTTCAGCAAGTTCGCATAATTCTAACTTCTCTCATTCTGCAGGCATGAAACAGACGGCGGCTGCTGTTAAAAGCGACAATAAAAGTGAAGAGACCGAAACGCCCCCAGAGAAACCCAAAATCCAACATCACACTGAGACAGTGGCACCCACAAGCAGCACACAAGTGCAGCAGCAGCAGCATCCGCATCTGCACCCGCAACAGAAATCGCAGACTCAGGTGGTTCGTCAGAAGCAACGGCGGTTCCTACTCCCGCACGCCTATGCCCTGTTTGATTTCGTTTCCAGCGAAGCCAACGATCTGAAGTTTAAGAAGGGGGACCTAATATTGCTTAAGCAACGCATCGACAACAATTGGTTCGTGGGCCAGGCCAACGGACAGGAAGGAACCTTCCCCATAAACTATGTCAAAGTGTCCGTCCCTCTGCCCATGCCCCAGTGCATTGCCATGTATGACTTTAAGATGGGACCCAATGATGAGGAGGGCTGCCTCGAGTTCAAGAAGAGCACAGTCATCCAAGTGCTACGCCGCGTCGATCACAACTGGGCTGAAGGTCGAATCGGCCAGACAATCGGCATCTTTCCCATAGCATTCGTAGAGCTGAATGCCGTGGCCAAGAAGCTGCTAGATAGTGGAGTTACGAATCAGCAACCGTGCCATCCGCCACAGCATCAGCAGCACCCGCAGCGTGCGCTTCCTCCTGTTCCCATAATTGATCCCACAGTTGTCACAGAATCCAGCTCTGGCTCCTCGAACATTACGCCGGCCAGCAGCAACTCCAGCTCCACTTCCAGCTCGAACAACTGCAGTCCCAATCATCAGTCTTCGCTGCCAAATACTCCACAACATGTGATGGCCTCTGGATCCGGTTCGGGATCGGTTCGATTTCGAGATAAGGGAGCTAAGGAGAAGCGGCACTCGTTGAATGCCCTGCTAGGAGGAGGAGCACCTTTGAGTCTACTGCAGACCAACCGCCATTCCGCTGAGATTCTGAGCCTACCCCATGAGCTGAGTCGCCTGGAGGTGGCCGCCTCTCCAGCCACAGCAGCGGCTGCCAAAGCGACTCCCGCCTCCCAGTCTGCACGCGTACTGAAGACCAATGTGCAGCAGCAAATGCCTCCCACTCTGCCCTGGGGGTACCTGGCGTTGTTTCCATACAAGCCGCTACAAAATGACGAATTGGAATTGAAGAAGGGCTGCGTGTACATTGTGACCGAACGGTGTGTGGATGGCTGGTTCAAGGGAAAGAACTGGCTGGACATTACTGGCGTGTTCCCGGGCAATTACCTAACGCCATTGCGTACACGCGACCAGCAGCAGCTGATGCACCAGTGGAAATACGTTCCTCAGAGCTCCGATGCGATGCAGATCCATCCCCAGCAGCAGCAGCCAGTGGCGCCTGATGTGCGCCTCAACAACATGCTGCCCATGCAGCCACCGGATTTACCGCCGCGACAGCAGCAGGCATCGACAACAGCGACTGCGACAACGACTAGCTGCTCAGTCTGGACAAAGCCAGTGGAGGCCTTGTTCAGTAGAAAGTCCGAGCCCAAGCAGGACATATCCACAGCCACTTCAAGCAGCAGTTCCTCTGGCGCAGTCGGACTTATGCGACGACTAACGCACATGAAAACACGCTCCAAATCACCAGGAGCTTCGCTGCAGCAAACACCGAAAGATGCGACCACCACAAGCATTGAAAGCACTGCTAAGACAACAGCACCTCTCTTGCATCCAGTGCATGTCAGGTAGGTGCTGCCCCAACATTCCCATATCTCAATTATCACAACGCGTTTCTCTGTAGATCCGGATCATGTCCCAGCCAACTGCAGCACAGTCAGCCGCTCAATGAAACGACAACAACGACAGCAGCTCCCCCTTCCGCAGGTCAGCAACATTTTCAGGGCAAGCAACAGCCTGCCGTCAGCAGTGGCAGTGTCTCTTATGGTTCGCAACGCGTGAAGAGCAATAAAGATCGACCACATTTGCTTTGGTTAGTTTGCTGAATCTCAGGCTGCTAGTCGAGCGAAAGTCAATAACTTAATCCTTTTTTGATGCAGCGCACGCCAATCCTTGGACGCAGCCACCTTCCGCAGCATGTACAACAATGCAGCCTCGCCGCCGCCACCGCCTGCATCCTCAATAGCCGCGCCTATCTATGCTGGTGGGCAGCAGCCCGGCAGCCAGACGCAGCTGCATGCGAACATGATCATTGCACCGAGCCATCGAAAGTCTCACAGTCTTGATGCTGGCCATGTGCTCTGCCCCAGCAGTAACGGCATCACCGAGGCGGCCATCAAGGCCAGTGCAACAACCAAGTCGATTTATTGCACGAGAGAAAGGTGAGGGTTTTCGGTCGGAGTGGATAATTTTGATTTTGATTTTCAACCATTCTCAACAATAATTATTGCAGTCGCTTTCGTTGCATCGTGCCGTATCCGCCCAACAGCGACATCGAACTGGAGCTGCATGTTGGCGACATCATCTATGTGCAGCGAAAACAGAAGAACGGCTGGTACAAGGGCACACATGCGCGCACCCACAAAACCGGGCTGTTCCCCGCTTCGTTTGTCGAACCGGATATCTAAGCCCAAGCATTTATTAGGTGAAATTCCAAATTACTTCTCAAAATTCATTCAATCGCCGGTCGATTTGGGCTTCCAATTTTGTAATCTCTTTAATACGGAAATCATTTATACTCGAATACGGAAATCGCGGATGTACTTTTTATACGATCTTTAATCAAAAATGCCACAACCCACTAGTGTGTGCGTCTAGAGCAACGAGTTACTTAAGCACTTTGAAGGATAAGTTAGAGAGTGAAATCGAATAAGCAAAAATATTTTAGAATTGGCGAAATCCCACATACTATTTGTGCCCAGTTGAAAGTTACATATTTGTAATATACGAACGTAAGTGTAATAACAAAAAATGTATACACACGAAGCGGTGATCGTTTAAACTTATTTTATTCACTAAGCAAAACATTGTGTCCACTTGGACATGAACTATGCGTGGCAGTGACAGAGGCCATGCTTATTCGGTTTTGTCGTACTTGGAGCCGTAGATTGGAACGTACTGAAGGATAAGCTTCCAGTCGGTGTAGTAAAGCAGGGCAAGGCCTGCGGCACCGCCGAATCCAGCTCCAGAGCGAGCGCTGAAATAAATGGGGAAAACAAAATTGTTATTGAATCTGCTCGATTATGCAATGTGGCCGTGTGTGCACATTTGGCCGAATTTAGGTACAATCATAATGCGACAATAAGGCTGTCATCATTTACTTACAAGGATGTCGCAATTTCAGCGTGCTTCTTGCCAAATGGGATGCGGAAAGCCATTTTATTCAGCTAAATTACTTTTTCTTCGAAGTTATCTGGCCTTGCTGTTTTCTGATACCAACGATATGCAGCCCTGAGTTTCGATGTTGCGACCATGGTTTTTTAAAGGCTTACAACACTGTCTGGAGTACGTGCGAGCAACAATTTGTCATCATCCACATTTGTTTATTATAGTTAAAGTCTGCCGTATAACTAACTCATTTATCACAATGAAAGTATCTATTTTTGGGGAACTCAACACGTTTGAGCTGTTCGTCCTGAGCAGCTTATTGCCTGCCGTCTTCGTGTTCCTGTGGACATTAATAACTGGAGACATAAAGGTTGCACCCAAATCTTATCTACCGGAATGTTTTTTAATCCAATTTTCGCCTCACAGAACTTCAAGGGGAGCAAGCTGGCCTACTCCGAATTCATCGCGAAGGATCCTGTCAACTGCTACCAGAATTACGGCGAAAAGAAACAAAAGGGTACTTAAGGATCACACAGTTATTAATTGTATTAATAATTGCCATGCATATATAATACATTAAAATTAAAAAAATAGCTTGCTGATCTGTACATTAACAGTGAACAGTGAAGGCTGAGATCAATATTTAAATAAATTAAATTAAAATTAAATTGGTATTTGGTTCGTTGCCTCACACTTGATTTATTTTTATCAATGTTTACCAACACTGTTCGACGAGTCAGAAGTGCATTTTATCCAATTTTTCAGTTGTTTTAATTGTTTAAACCTAGCTAATTACTTTTAAGCTTCGTTATCATCGATTTTGGTCTGTCTGTGCCCCTTTTGGTGCACAACCACACACTTACTTTGAACGAAGGATACAACGAACGCCCAAACAGAGGCCTGTGGCTAGGAAAAACAACAAACAAAAGGCTACAGCAGACGACTACCACACAGAGATAGAAAACAAAAACAATGTCGGAAACATACGGTTTGTTTTTACACGAATAACTAATTAGAAGCAATTTATAATTAATTCTGGTTGGTGAAACTCGTCTAGATTACCTGTTCAAGTTCCTGATAATTGGAAGCGCTGGCAGCGGCAAGAGCTGTCTGTTGCATCATTTCATCGAAAGCAAATGTAAGCTGGCTTTGGAAATTTCCCTTTAATGCATATAATTAACATTGAACTACTTACCCTGGCGGGCAGTCAAAGACGACAGCTCGCACACCATTGGTGTGGAGTTTGGCTCGCGCATTGTGAATGTGGGCGGGAAATCGGTGAAGCTGCAAATATGGGATACAGCCGGACAGGAGAGGTTTCGATCTGTGACCAGGTCCTATTATCGTGGAGCTGCAGGTGCCCTGCTGGTTTACGATGCCACATCGCGGGACTCCTTCAATGCCTTGACCAATTGGCTCAATGATGCGAGGACATTGGCCAGCCCGAACATTGTTATTCTGCTGGTTGGGAACAAGAAGGACCTGGAGGAGGCACGCGATGTAACATTTCTCGAGGCCAGCACCTTTGCCCAGGAGAACGGTTTGTTTAACATTTAACTCTGCGTGCCTTTCCCTTTACCTTTTCACTCCCCAAATGCCTTTGTAGAGCTCATCTTCTTGGAAACGAGCGCCAAGACTGGCGAGAACGTCGAGGAGGCCTTCCTGAAGTGCTCCAAGACCATACTGGCAAAGATAGAAACAGGCGAGCTGGACCCCGAGCGCATCGGCAGTGGCATACAATACGGCGGGGCCGCTCTACGCAATCTACAGACTCGACAACGAAGCATCAACAAGCCAGATTGCACCTGTCGCGTGTAGAGCCTGTCTGTCGCATCGTGTAGTCACCAGCTACTTACTTCTGGCGCATCGTATTATAATAAGCGAGCAAATTAATCTCTATTTTATCCCCGTACTCGGAATGTGACCTAAGTTTTATTGTGTATGCAGGGCAGGGCAGTGCCTGGACTCATTTTTGGTCCATCTCAATTCGTTTAGTTTGTGTTTGTCTCGTTAGTTTTAATCATTCCAAAATGTAAGCAGAATTGCTCTTCTGATCTTTTGAACATATATATTTTAACCATTTGTTGTCTCCTCCTTCAACGTTACTTACTCTAATTTGTAGTTTGTAAGGCACTTAATAATGTATCTACAGAGGCCGGAGCATAACTCGGATCGAATGCATCAAAGAATGCATGCACTCTGCATTTTATTGTAAATACAAAAATGGCATTCACGTCGTTGACGACGTAGCCCATCCGATTGTAAATCTAACTTAAAATGTGCATTATAACGCGGTAAATAAAATCGCATGCAACAAATTCGAATAATTCTTTTAAAGTGTACAAAAAATTGGTTGCCTTTCAATTTTAAATTGTTAGTTAAAGTTAATGGTGTGAAATGTCCTCTTTGTTCAATAAAATCTTACTAGCAAATGCGGTGAAAAGGTAAAGGCTAAGCCAGGCTCCCATTTTGAACATTAACAGGTCAGGCTTAGCCTTTCTGGTATCACAGGCAATGGGCTATGGATCATATTTAGCCAATTTCTGAAGAGCGCTCTTGGCAGCAGCTAATTTGGCTTGCTCCTTGTTGGTGCCGACACCAGTGACGCGAATGGTCTTGTCCAGGCACGTGAACTGGCAGTACATCATCACCACGTCCTGGTCAACCATGGGCGGACCATAAACGGGATGGGCCAGCTTGTGCTCCTCCAGCTGACGAATCGGGCTGATAGGTATATTGCGGGAGAACTCCTTTAGCTCGGGCTCAAACATGTTGTAGATCACCTGCCAGGTTGTCTGCAGATCGTGGCAATCCATGTACACGGCCGCAATGAGGGCCTCCAGGACATCGCCCAAAGCCTTGGGCACATCTACGTTCTGCGCCAAGTTGAAAGCCCCGATGCGTGGACTGTCTCCCGATCCATTTTCCATGGCCTCATCCACTTCATCGTCAATGTCCAGAATATCAGGCTGCACATCTCGCTCCTCGAGCAGAAAGCGGACATGGTTGGTGACTCGGTGTCCCTGGCTCTCCTGGAAATGCACAAACTTGCTGATGGTCTCGGAGAGGAGCGCGTTCTCGGCCAGAATGAACAAATGAATCTTGTGGCGCACGCAGATGCAGCCCAGTGTCGTGTTGTTGACCAAAGCCGAGCGCAGATCCGTGAGCTGGCCGGGACGCAGCTTGGTATTGTTTTCGAAAATGTATGCAGAGATGAGAAAGTCGAGTATGGCATCGCCAATGAACTCCAGCTCCTGGTAGCAGCCAGTCAGGCGGTTGGTGGGAAACGACGGATGGGTCAGGGCCTGCAAGAGGTAGCCGCGATCCCGGAATGTGTAGCCTATGTTCTGCTCCAGATAGGAGTGGTTGATCAGGAAGCCATCAATATGGGTAGTGCTGGCGTTTGCTCGCATCTTGGCGCTCTTCAACTCAAGATCGAGCAGCTGTGTGAGTGGCTTACCGACGTCCGGTTTGCAAATGCCAAAGTATTCGAGCATGCGGAAGCCATGCTGTAGTCCATAGTTCCTCACAATGACCCCCAGCAGGGCCTCCAGGGTGTCGGCCACGACCTTGTTCTGTATAGTGACCTCTCCAAAGCAGTAATTCACGTCGGAGGAGAAGTCTTGGCCGGCATAATGGTCGTGCTGATTGCCCTTGCAACTCTGCTCGAAGCGACGAAGGGTGGACTCGCTGCAACGACCCGACTGAATCTCCTCCTCGCTCAGCTGCAGATCCAAGAGATTGTGGGGTCCAATTAGTTTGGCAAGGCTCGGCTGCTCCGTGCGCAAGGCCAGGATATTTTCGGGAAGACCAATGCTGGGCGGTAGCCACGATATTCTGGGATCGAACAGGCTGCAGCTAATGCGACTGGGAATATCGGTATCCCTGAGGCAATACATCAGATTCTTGTTGGACACCATCCTCGACTTGACCTGCGTGAGCGTGCCCTCGTTCCAGTCGGGATACCTGCTGGCCAGGTACAGACTGCTGCTCATCTTGAGGAACGAGTCGCCCAACAGCTCCAGTCGCTCCATGTCATACACATCTGCACTGCCCGCTGTGGTGATGGCCGCCAGGAACTCCCCCTGATGGGCCGGAGAGATGTGTTCATCGGAGACGCTCTTCAGCAGAATCGGCAACACATTCACCGACTCCTGAGTGGTCGCCGAGCTTGCTGGCGGCAACAGTGCTGGCCGAGTTACTGGTAACCTTGCTGGGCTCCTCGTCTCATAGATGCCCCTTTTGGGCATATTGAACTGCGTCTGCAGCCAGTACTCCTTGTCGTCGAGCCCCATTTTGTCGATGGACGCTATTTTGCCGTTGATGAATTGGTTGTAATAGTTCAGCTCCACTCTGTAGGAGGACATGCAGTTCCGGGATAGGTCTACGGGCTCAAGGTAGTACTGCCAAGGCTCTTGTACGTCGCTTATATGCAGGTTTTTCACGCCCATCTCAATTCCTTTGGTGGCCAGGGGCTCCAGAATGGAGCGCGGCTCTTCGACATCTTCGTTGGGCACGGCATTGCCGTGGGGATCCACATTGCGGCGCAGCGACCAGTCGATTTCCAAGCGCTTTGGCCTGTAGTCGACTCCATTCTCAGGCAGACGCTGCGTACCCAGGAAGGTATTGAAGCTCAGCCGCACGTCCTCAGCGTGCAGCAAGTAGTGGAGGCGGTTCAAGATGCTTGGCAGAAACAGGGCCTTGATCCAAAGGTCACCGGGGAAATCGTAGTTGAAGCAGAGCTCCGGTATGAGGATGATCTTGGCCCTGGCCTTGCTCTGGGCCGACGTTTTGCCCCGCTGCTGGACATAGAAGTTCAGCTGCTCGGTGAGCGCGCGCACCTCGATCAGGCACTGGTCCATGTGCACCACACCGCCAATGTGATTGCCATACTTGGACGTGGTGAACTCGCCATAGCTCAAGCTCCCGTTGTTGCTCTCCATTGTGCTGCGCGGTGTCAGGTCTCTGCGCACCTTGTGCACGAGCATTCGCTTGCTTGAGAAGTTCGCATACCACTGGGTCACAATTTTGCCCTCAAGGTCTTCTGGACGGGGCGCTGGCTGCTCCTGGCGCTGCTTCACGCTGACAGGCGCCGGGAGGGGCAGACGCTGGAACTGACGGACCAGCGGCCAGTCCACCACATTCTGGCCCACTGAGCCCACGGCCAAAGGCACCACGAAGTAACAATTTTCTTTGCTGCGACGATCCAGCACAAAGGAGGGGCGCCAGATCTTTAACAGGTCGCGGAACAGCATCGCATGGAACTGATGCAGCTGCTCCAGCTGCTCCGCAGTCGAAATAACCAGCTCGCGCGGCTGCTCACTCACACGCACATGCAACGAGCCCTGGTTGCAGAACAGCGGCATCTCGGCGAGAGGCGGCAGCTGCTTGCTTAGCAGCAGCGCCATGTTCCTGCCCGTGAGCAGATTATCGTGCATGTGCTCCGTGTAGTCGTTGCGCTCGAACTGCGGCTGCAAAATTATCTCATAGGCATAACAGACTTCGCCCACCCGTGGCCGGCAATCGTCGAACTGCTTCGGAAAAGCCTTCTTATATGTGGAATGTCTCTCCTGAGTTTCTTTTTTCTTGCCCACCGTATCGACCACTGCAAGCAGAGGAAGATTCAATTATTAAAGTGAATTAAAGGGAGTGCTGGCGAGACCTAGACCCACCGTCGTCGCTGTACTTCTTCCAGTGGGCAAAGTGGAAGTCGGCTATGCCAGCTACCCGCTCCTTTAGCGAGACCGGTAGGAAGTGGTCGTTGAGCTCCCCCGCATGGAACAGTTTAATGCAGGTGTTAAATGCTGCCGACATTTTGGCTGCCCTAACGGAGGGCATTGGAACGCCCTGGAAAGATACGAATGGAGAAATGAATGGCTGACTTAAATAATTCCACTTCCAGCTTACATAAATAGTTTCCCGCATGGACGAGCTGAGCGGAAGCTCGACGGACACAACTTCTTTCAATGCGGCCTGTGTGCCAAAGAGATCCTTGCGCTGCTGCTCAGTGAGCAGTGTCATCCAGGGCTCCACGAAACCAAAGGCATCCGAGGGTAAACTCTGGCTGTAGCGATGGAGAAGCGTCAGGGCCAAGCTGGGCAGCAGCACGGCACCGTGTTCGTTTATGAATGGTTGAATCGAATTGTGGAAGTGATCGGCTATATCGTGCATTAGGGGCTCGGCACGCTCGAGCACGCGATCTTTTAAATACTCGCCGATGTCGGCATGCGTCTGGCGATATTGATTGATCTGCTTGTTGACTTGAATTTTCTCCAGCTCTGAGCATAAAACCACAAACTGGGCTTCCTTGGATCGTGCCCGACCCTTCGTCTGCACGTACATATTGAAGGTCTTCAGCGGATCCAGGATCAACACGTAGTTGCAGGCCTTTACATCGATGCCTTCCTCCAGAACGCTGGAGCAGACCATTAGGTTGGCTTCGCCATCCCTAAATTGGTCAATGGCCTTCGGAAAGGAGATTTATTCAATTAATTAAACACTTCTCTGCAGTGGACCGAGGCACAACATACCGATTTTTGCCACTTGCGCTCCAACAGGTATTCACAATCCGCTGAAACTGAGTTGCGGCCCACCATAAACTGCGGCACGAGGACATTGCGTAGCGCCGGAGTGGCCTCAATGAACTTTTTGAGCACTTGATAGATGCACTTGGCCGTATATCGGCGCTCGACAAAGATCAAGCAGCAAATATCCTTGGCCTCCTTGCCGGAGAACGTTTGCTTTACGTATTGCAACAATATTTGCACCTTGGGCGTCGAATAGTTCATGATGGTCTGCTCTGTGTGGAGAGCGTCATCCGGATCCGTATCCTCGTCGAGACTATTGCGGAGCATATCGATTAGTATGTGACGGATGCGGCCGCACAGGTTGATGGCCGACATGTACATGTTGCTCAGGGAAATGGTTTCCGACTGGTGCAGCTTCACTTCGAACTCCAGAGCAACCGACAGGATGGCCATGGATGCCGCGTATACGCCGTAATGTGCCAGCTGAAACTCAAAATCGTTTAACTTTGTTTTAACATTTTTTTTCTTATTGGGATCGAGCATGTGCTGCATTCCCTTGGAAAAGCGCTTCGGCTGTTGGCCAATTTCCAATATGTCTAGCAGTGCGCTAAATCTTTCAATGTGTTTATGTATGGTGTGGACGGCCGGATGCATCCCACCTTGCACTGGATATCCCAATAACAACTCCTTTGGTTGTGTGGAGTGCCTGCAAAAGAACGAACAGAGCTGCTGTAGAGTGAACTGCTCCCATGGGCAGGGCTAAAAAGGTCTCACAGCATCACGTTCTTGAACTCCTCCGTGTCGGACACGGTGACGATGTTGCTTCTGTAGGTCGTCTCCAGTTCTTTGAGCTTGTGAAAAACCTTACTCTCGTTGCCTTTGATGAGGACACCCGTCAGCCCAACAACGCGCGGCAACGGCGTGCCCTCGGTAGCAAGCAGGAATAGGTGCATGAACTCATGGTAGGGGTGGTTGCCAGTGCCATGGTGGCACTCGTCTATAATCACAATGCTCACAGAGCTCAGCTCCATGAACTTCTGGGTGAACATATTCAATATGACTTGGCCTGTGCCCACCAAAACCTAAGGCCGATTCAAAAGAGAGATGAAAATGCAATTAAAATCAAAATAAAGGGCATCCGCATGAAGTGTCTGATCATATTACATGCGTATGTGCCTATCGCTTGATGAGGCATGTGGCGCTGAAACTCACTTGGCATTCGCTTATTTCGTGACACCACTTTGTTTTCGACCATTCGTCGACGCCCTGCTCCCCCACGAAGAATCCCACTTTGAGATTTGTATACTTCTTCACGGCCACGGCCTGCTGGCGGGTCAGCTCGACGGTGTTGCACATAAAAAGAGCACGCTTTCCGCCCTCCTCGATTGATCTGGTTTATTTAAACAGGAATGAGTGTTTATTTCAACTGTTATGCGCAAGCACGACTTACTTGTCCATATCTTTGGAGAATCGCTTTAGGGCCAGGATGGCCACGTATGTTTTGCCAGATCCGGTCGGCAAATAGATGATCCCATTTTTCTTGGTAATGTGATCAACGAGGCGCAGCTGATAGCTGCGCGGCTGCAACCAATGAAAATGCATTTCATATACAATTCACTATCTACATATTTGTGTGTGTGTGTATGTGTGTGTGCAATTTATGCAATTACCTTTATTTGTTCCTCTCCAGTATCCGTGTTGTCTGCCATGATGCTCCTGTTTGCTCCTGATCCCGATTTAAATTTGTAAAATCAAAAAAAACTGAAGTGAGTACAGGCACAACCGCTCGCTAAACGGAGAAAATTGAATGATTCTGACGTGGCAGTAGTGACCCACGTTATCTGTCTCTGTTGATGTTGACAGCCTGGAACTAGCAAGGAACTATGGGGATTCACTTGTTTTGCAAGTCACTTCACTATTGTCTTGTTCGCTTGCTGCCGGCAAATAACTATGGACACCAGATCGCGGAGTTATCGATAAACTATACCGCCTGGTCCTCAGAAATATAACGAAATCTACCTCGACTTAGATGTTCTATTTAATATTACTAGCTAGTTGGGATTCTCAGCGCTAAAAATATAATTTTATCTGATTTATCAATCAATTTTCCACACCAGCTGACCGCTTGACACCACCAGAATATATCCAAAATATATTAAATAGGGTTTTGACCAGTACTAAGATGCGCAGCATTTTCTGTCGAACAAAAAACAGAGTTGATTTCTTATCGTTTGCACGGGAATATCATCCCTGATTCAATTGACATATAATGACCAACACTAACCATATGAAACCGCGGAAAAAAATCAAATAAAACAACTGGGAAATAATAATTTTTCCGTAAATTTTAATTTTTATCGCTACGTTTCGTTCTTGTCGGACTTTTGTATCTTTCCTCCTGCGAGCATATCCTGAATCTCTAATATCGTCTTGCCCTTCGTCTCGGGCACAAAGAACAGTGCATAGAAGAAGGACAGAACGGCAATGACAGTGAAAATCCAAAAGGTCGGACCCGGCCCAATCGAATCCTTCAGGATGGGAAACAGTAATGTGACCATAAACGCCGAGAGCCAGTTGCTGGTGCCGGCAATGGAACCACCCAAGCTCTTGATATCCTCCGAGAACACTTCGGCCATGACCAGCCAGGGCACGGGGCCAAATCCGATGGAGAAGAACACAATAAAGATGCAAATACTGACAATGGGCAGCCAGCCGAGGCCGATCACCGAATCTGGATTGCTTTCACTCATCTGGAAGTAGACGCCCATCAGACACGTTGTTATGGCCATGAAGACGCCAGAGATCAGCAGGAGGATGCGGCGACCGGCCTTGTCAATGATAGCCACTGCCACCACAGTTGTGGCCGTTTGGGTGAAGCCAATGAGGATGGTGGACATGCTGCCGCTTAGACCAGCGCCCACATCCTCGAATATGGATGTCGAGTAAAAGAGAATGGCGTTGATGCCGGTCCACTGCTGGAAGATCTGCAGCAGAACCGATATGCCCAGGCCTTTCCTGGTGACGGGACGTCGTAGCGCAGTCATAAAATTGATCTTGGGCTGATCATTCTGTCTCTGCGACTCATCGAGAATCTCCTTCAGTTCATCGCTGATGTCGGCATCCTTGCCGCGCAGCCACTGGAGCGCTTTGGCGGTGTCCTCGTTGCGACCCTTCTTGGCCAGATACACGGGTGACTCAGGCATGAAGAAGTGCACTGCGGCAAAGATCAGCGGAAGAATGGAGCACAGAATGTTGATCGTGGTCAGCGGCAGAAAGGCGCCCAACACGTAGCCATAGAAGATTCCGGTGACGATCAGCAGCTGGAAGAAACTGCCAATCGTGCCGCGCAATGCTGTCGTTGAGATCTCCGTGCAGTACATGGGCGCAGTCACGCAGAACGCACCGCCGCACATGCCCAGGATGAAGCGTCCAAAGTACAGCATTGTGACGTTATTGGCAAACAGCATTAGAACCCAGCCGACCATGTAGGGCGGAATCAGGGCCAGCATAGTCGGCCTGCGGCCAATCCAATCGATCATGAAGCCGATGGGTATGCAGACGACAGTGGCGCCCAGTGTCAGCAGTGCGGATATCCAGCCGAATTGACTGGAGGATATGTCAAAGCCGTAGTCCGAGTCATCCGTGATCATTTGCTCCACCGGCGAGGACCAGCCGATTGAGGCACCCATACACAGGGCGCCAAAGCTGGCCGACAGCCCGGCTATATACTGTGGCAGTACCGATCCCGACATGATGTTTCTGTTCTGTTCTCCGTGATGGAAAAAATGTAACTGAATTGGACACGCTAACCGTTATTGGGCTTGAAAAATTTCCCCCTGCATGCGATAACCAAAGCGTCGTACGCTGGCGTAGATCGAAATGTCGCAGGGGTTGGAGACGTCACCGCTGGCAGATTGGGAAGCACTCGAAGTTGAAGAGAGTCGTAAATCAGATTCTACACTACAATAATGGAGATTTAGAGCGCCGGCGGGCAGTGGCAGAGGGAGAGGTAGAGATGTGAAATAGTACCCAAAAACCAATTGGAAACTGAAACCGCTAATTAAATGGCTGCTGATATGCATGCGCCTTGTCTCCACCTGCACCTACACCACACACACACACGTACTCATCTGTTGTTATAGCATCTGTGTGAGAGCAATGAAGTGCCGTTACAACAATCTGTTCACTGACACTCCAGGTACATATCTGGAGCCACTGATTACCGATTACCCTTGCATCAAAGGGAAACTTTTTTTCTGTTTGTTACGTTCCGAAATTGTATTTTAGTTGTTTTAAATATATTAAATTCCTTCATTTAAAAGTATAGCTGCGATTTGTTGTGTAGTGTGTGAAGCCCATGATGGAAATGTGTAGGACTAAATGTAAATATGCATCTACAAGAGTATTTCATCTTCGGCGTTGAGCCTAATTTACGGGTGCCTTTTCTATTTATTTATTCGTGTGAAAGTAGATAATAAAATTACCCACCAAAATAATTGAATGGGCGTAAATCGCTTGGAGTGCATCTAATCTGGCCACTAACAAAAATCAACGCCAGGCATCAGGCATCACGCCGAAAACACATGTAGGAACATTTCAAAAACTGTAACAAATTTTGTATGCCAACGGTCACATGTCGGTCAAGTTATCAGGAATGTTGCGCCCTCATTGATGTTGATCGTTTGGATTGGATTTTCTGTGCACGCATGGAACACCAAGGCAGTGGACCCCCATTCAGCTAGACCAGGTGGCAGCGGAGTGCGGGCGCAGCGTGGTGCTCGCCTGCTGATAAGCGTCTATCGTCTGATTTGGTCTGAAAGTGCCCATTTCAAGTGCTCTATTCCAAGGGAGCAAATCCGATATGCAGTCGGTGGTTTGGTTCCTCGTTTTGTGGTAATGCATTAGAGATGTTTTTGGCTAGATAATGAACACCAAATCCAGGTGCTGATAATTTACAGTCAGGTGACAGTGCCAGTGCCTGCGCCACTCATCGTGTCCTCAGAATGGATGTTTGTTTTGGGAGTACATACAAGTCTTTATTACGTCGCATTACAAATGCAATACAAAAGTGTTTACAGTTTCAGTTTAACCGGACTTAGATGCCATAGCTGCAGGATGATCGAATTTATGTTATATAATGAAACAATGAGTGAGTAAAACGAACCATAGGGGTTTTTAGTTCTTGCGCTCTGCCTCCTCCATGGCGCGCATCATTTTGGCATCATGCTTTTCGTGATGCTCCCTTATGGCACGCTGCAGCTCGTCGCGATGGCTCAGGTGCTCAGGTGGATACAGTTCGCGCTTCTTTTTGGTCACCCACTCCTCGAAATATTCCGGCTGGTTGAAGATGTGAAACAGAGCCACCGGGAATGCCATGTACATCCCCATCTTGGCGACTTCCAGAACCCAGGTTCCCATTTTGGAGTTACTAGTCGCTATTTACGCAGTTAATCTCTAGTAAAACTTAATTTTCCAAACAAAATAAATTTTTGTTTTTGATCAACAAATGTCAGCTGTTTAACACGACAATAAGTGTTGGGTAAAGTACTGTGGAAAGAAAAATCAGTGCTGTCCAACGAGTACAAGTTCAAATGTTTATTATGAATTATTATAACTAATAAATTGAACTGCCACCAAAATGTTACCCTGTATATATGAATGTATTTATTTTGTATATTATGGTTTTTGTTTTTGCGGAGTGGCATGCAATTCTTATATAATATTCTAAGCTTAAGGCGAGAACACGTGTCGTACCGCAAATAATTTCACGGATTAGCAATATTTTTGATGAGATATGATTTTTTAAAACCGTACAACGGTTTTAACGTTAGATTATGTAAAAGCTAAACATGTAATATTTAAAGCTACAAAGCTGTTTCGCCTGGATACTCCTCGGGAGAAGTAATAAGCAGCTTTTTGGTGCGCACGTGCTCCTCCAGAACATTCATGTTCTCCTTGTTTTCCGCATCATCTGCAATCAGTTGACACTTTAGGGGTGTGCCGGCCGATCGTTTGCGCCCATTTGTGGCGCTAGCATTGCCCAAGGGAGAGGCCATTGCAGCGGGTTCATTGCCATCCAAGCAGTACAGCAAACTGGGACTCAGCTCGGCCTCATCAAAGTCATCAATATCTTGGGTGGTGCTGGCTCCACCGAAATCATCCGAGCGACTGGCGAACGACAAGTCCGCCGGGCTGGCAGTCAGCACGCTGCGTGTAAGCAGATAGTCCCTAAAGATGAAATATGAATGTGAGATCCATGCGGAATCTGCTATCCGACTCTTGAGACTCACTTGAAATCACTGGACAGAGCGTTCGGAGGCTTGGACTCCTCGTTGCTGTTGCTGCTGCTGCACGTGCGCTGTCTAGATCTGAGCAGGCCATGGCCCTGCTGATGTCTCAATATCTCCGCATAGCCGCCAAGAGATGTGGCGTCCTCGCTATGAAGAGAGGGTGGCTCGCGCTGCTTTACGGGCGTCCCGGCCAACGAGTCATGTTCATCCTGCTCGGATAAGCTCAGGTTAAGCTGCTTGTCGCCGTTGCCGCCCAAGGCGTTGAGCAGCATTACGGGCTTGCGGGAGCGTGGCGTCATAATAGATTCCTGCAATGAAATCAGGCATCAAAATGAAAGTTTTAAATGGGAATCTGATGGTAACCCACCTGCATGGACTTGGGCATGCGCTGCGTCGATTTGGTGATGGGCGACATTGAACGGCGTCCCATGTGGAGAGCTGGTGTGCTCGTTATTAGATCCATGTTGCGATAAACGCTGCTCTGCAGGATCTGCTGGTAGCCCACGGTCATGGCAGGCAACTCATTGGAGCTGCCATTGGACTCTGACAGTGTATCGTCATCGTCATCTTCCCCATTCCCATCATCATCGTCATCATCGCTACCATCAACATCCTCAAGAAGTGGAGCATCTGCTGCCGACGGGCAATGCTTGCCCTCATCGCCACTGGGACGCCGCCTCAGGGTGGCCGATACACTGCGCACCAGTCGTTTGGTCGTTTCCGGCGTGCTGAACGGGAATCTAAGATTGCCCATGCTCACGCCCTTCATCAATTTGCGGGTTATCAGCTTGCCCATGTGGTGGCTGCTGCAGCTGGCGGCCATTGAGCTGGACACCTCCACAATGGGAGTGAGTGCTCCGTCGCCATGGCTGAGCTCTTCTCCTGGTACCTGGGGCAGGATACTTGATAGATTAGGCTCCGATTTGTAGCGCGTGGATTGCTGCACGGGTGTGCAGGGATTCGAGTACTCTTCAATCTCGTACAGATGATACTCGTCGAAGGCCACGCTCTTCTTGTCGATCAGCTGCTTGGCCGCCGCTGACATCATCTTCAGAGGCGTCCCACAGCAACTGACATCGATCTCGTCCTGCTCCTCCTCCTCCTGGACAGCAGACACGCCTCCAGGCAGCTGATTCGATTGCTGGCGAGTGCCGGAAGCCGAGATGCTGCAGCTGGAGCTGCTGTCCGAGGACGAGGTCTCGATTTTGAGCGATGTGGATGAGATGGATTTCTGAAGCTGATGCAAGGGGTTAGTAGCAATGGAGGTGGCGGCGGTCGCGCTTGCACCCTTCGATGAGGTGGGTGTCGGTGGTGTGGGACTCTGGAACAGCACACGCAGTTTCGGCTGCTTCACATGCGACAGATTAGGCGTCTAGGACACAATGTGGAGACATGCGGTTAGTCACAGCAAATTGGTATAAATTCTTGGCTAGCGACTCACCCTCACCTCCGTGTTAAAGCTGGGCGGAGCTCTCTTGGGTGTACGCGACATGAGACTCTTGTGGAAGATGTGCTTTTTGATCGAGTCCCCCAAAGACTTGGCACTGCGAGTGGCCTCGTTGTTCTTCAGACGATTCATTACGACGACCTGCAGCGGAGTGCCTGAAACGAGCGATTGGAATCAATGGGGACAGTGAGCGGGGGGAGGCGACAAAGCGCAGCTACCTTGTCCGTTTTGCTTGTTGAACTGCTTGATGAGTCGACGCTTCTTGGAGGACTCCGGCAGGCTCTGAATGTGAGCGTACAGCTGCGCCAGCTCAGTGTCCGTGTTGTTGCTGTTGTTGGCCGCTGCAGTGGCGGCACGATCTACAGAAGTGTACATCGTGTTGACCGTCGAGACGTCCGAGATGGATTCGTCGAGCGTTTGCTCCGGTGACATGGTTTTCTTGCGTTTGCGCTCAAGAAAGTACACCCGAATGTCGGTGGCCAGCTTGCCGGGCACCTCGAAGATCTCCAGGCCCTGCCGAATCATGTAAGACACAATGCTGGACATATTTTTCGCGGTGTAGTGGAGCACTTCAGGCGGCAGTTGCCTGGGGCAGATGAGGTGCGGCGTAAACAAGGTAGCCAGATTCTCTGCGGACATCTTGTTGATCGCCTCGCGTTCGGCCACCGCATGGAGCATTTCAATAATGTGATGCAGCAGCTCGCGATGCTCTTCGGGCAGCAGGAGAAGGAGCAGCTGCACCGAGTTGAGGATATGCTGCTGACGCTCTGCGGTAGCCGCCATCTGACCACCGATCAGTGACTGGCATAGCGGCGCTATCTGCAAATGTGCTGGATAGAGGGCGTCAGTAAGCAAGGGCTCCGGCAACTCGGCCAGGAAGCTCTTGAAAACGGTCGCACAGTCGTGGGCCGAGAATCCTGTCAACTCCAAATCCAGTGGCAGGTCGTGTTGGATGTGCATCCTCAGCTCGTTCTGCCTAGAGACGGCTCCTGTCTTGCGGAACAGTCCCTCCTGGGTGAGATCTGTGAACAAGCCATAGAATTAACATTCTCTCTGTTATCCTCCCCGCCACTTACTCTTGTTTAGCATGAGAAAATCTTTTAGCTCCCCCAGATGCATCAGGAATCCTGCATCGATTTGCTGCTGCAGCGTTTCCGTGGGACTGTTGCCCGCCGACTTACTTCCTGCCGCAGCCGTGCAACCTGAGGCAGGACCGCGATTCTTCTTTGACAAGCGATTCCACTTTTTCAGCTTACCCTTGTCTTCGTAGACGATTTCGTGGCACGGCAAGTCGAACCTGCAGCACATTCAAGTGGTTAGCACTAGACTTTGGTGGGAGGGGAACGTCGCTTGTGGCAACTTACTCGTCGGTGTTTAGCTCCAGCTCGAAGGAGAGGTGCATGCGCACCAGAGATTTGTACTTTTCGTAATTGCAGCTGCGCATGCGTGTCGCCAGTTCGCGGTCGCTGGTTCCATTGATGTTTGCGTAGTCCACGTCCATTGTTTGATCCACTTACACGATACGCGAGGGCGTATACAGGGCGACTGCAACAAAAACAACAACAGCACTGCACCAAACGGGAAGGACTACCGTGGACTCGTTCGAAGCTAAACACTTTACTTGAGAAATATGCGCTTTCTAGTAGTACAATTCAAAAGGTTTGTTGATTGACAGCATATTTGTTGATTGCTTTGCTGGTCGAATTTAATTGCGGAATTAAGGGAGACGCTGGCAAACCGCTGTGAATTGAAATTTTAATGTAGCAGAGTTGTCACTGGTGTCCAAAGTACACTGTGTAAGTCAATTTCAGGTGCATGCTGAAGAATGACAAGCCGTACACCAAAACGTTGATACATGCAGCTAAAATTAGTTAATTTAATAACTTTAATAAATTTAATAACCAAATTTTATTTCTGACATGCAACGTTAATCAACACTAATGAGATCTCAAAAATACCGATATCCCGATAAGTTCGGTCACACAATTTGCTTATTTTTGTATGTAGTATTTTCTAGTATTTTAATTGTAACCCTTTTCAATAAAGAAATACCATTTGAAATAAATACTCAAAAATAAATACTTTTAATATTTTTCCACTTTCAACCAATGAAAAACCTCGAAATTTTTCGAAAAACTACTGCATGACGTATGTTTTTCAGGTGGTCTAGCTACGTCACAAACAACTTTTTGAGTTCAAAATTGTTTTTCTATTATTATATTATTATTATTTTCAAAAAAATCGTTCAGGGGGGGGTAGTTTTTGCATACCTGGAAGGCATTTTAGCAGTAAATCACATAGATGGGGATCTAAGGATAGGCGATGGTCTCTGCCAACTCGGACGAAGACTTCCTCATCAAAATCCCATTGCGCTAGGTAAAATTGCAATATGCGCTATATCTTAAGCGCGGCCGACATGCAGTCGGAACTGGAGCGCCACGGTTCCAAATACATACATATGTACATACATATGTACATACATATGTACATATGTACATGGGCAAAGAGTTCCTTTACTCGGCGATTACTGAAACTCCCCTGCATTCGTTCACCTACTCCGGTTCGGTCTACTATCAGAAGCTTAAGAGCGGGGTGCCAGTGAGGTCCGGATTAGGGAGACGGCCGCCGGCTAGGCGAAATGGAGCGCGACTGTCTCATCTCGTACGGCGGCAGCATGCTGATTATGATTTGCCCGACGCCTTTGAGGTGGATGTGTGTCGCACGTGTTGCGGCCTGGCCTACTGCTCCTGGTGCCACCTCGGCCAGTCGTCGGCTTACGCGTCCACGATATCCGTAAAGCTGCTATTCCAGAAGTTGACCAGCATGAATGTGGTGCCCAAGTAGATCCAAGAGGGAAAAATGTACCCTGAATTTCAAAATAATTTGTTTTCCTTTTTGTAATCTGCCATAGTGCAGTGTTTGCCCTCTCTACACAATCCAAGTTTGATAAAATGTTATGTCCTTGTGGACTGCCCCCAGGCGGTTCCCTTTCGTTGCTTTGCTTTCCCATTTGCGTACAAATTTACATATTCATGAAGGTCCTGTCCTCCTCCAGCTAAGAGTCCTTTTGCTTGGCAAAGCTGGTAACTAACATCAGCTTAGCTGCATTTAATTGCTTCTGTTATCCCTTTTGAGGGCTTCTTTAATTGATAATTAATTTGGGGTGTCGTTGTTAAGGTTCGTTTACCCCTTCTGAAGCGTTCAATTGAGCTACGTTTAAGGGGCTTCTATGTTTCGTTATACAATGATTTATCCGACTTCTTTTGTGTCACCTCACCTGAGTGTGAATGAAAGCCTCAACTCAGATAGGAGCCAGTGTCAACGTCTTCTGGTGGTCAATGCACTGTCCGGGGCACGTGACTCGGCACATAGAACCCACACAAGGCAATGTCCTTGTGCGTCTTTTCAAGTGACTTGCGCTCAAAATAGTCAAAGCCAGCTACCGGGCCCCCCAATCCACCTCTCAAAATGACTGCCACATATGCTGTTGTTGCTGCAGCTACTGATGTTGCTGTAGTTTCTGTGTTGTAGGCAGTGCAATGGCAGGCCAGCAAAAAGAGGCAAGCTGCCAGCCATCAGTAGCAATGGGGCGCACAATGATGACAATTTAAGGCAGCCACTACCGCCAGCACCCATCCCACACATTCATGCCATACCATCCCAATCCTTCCATTCAGGCTACAGCGCAACTCAACTCAATCTGGGTCTACCTTCCGGTTTCGCTTCACTTTGGTTTTCCTTTCATTTCTTTTGGCTATTTGTCAAACATTTTGCTGTTTGCTCCACGGCAACAAGGGGTCTGTGTATGTGTATGGGTGTGTGTAGATGTTATAGATTTAAATGGGTGTTGGCCACTTGTGCAGAAAGTTAAGTGCTGTCTAAGTGTCCTGTTGGGTGAGGTCCGAAGGATGGTCAATGATGGGGATGACTATAGAAAAGGTTGTCCCATGATTGTTCCCTCTTAGTATGTCTGCTGAGTGGAATTGGGATCAGTGCAGGGATTAGCTTTGCTTTGTATTCCCATTTAATGCCGATGAACATTAATTCTAGTAGATTCGAGCCGAAATTTCATCCTTTGCTGATAGCAGCGGTCTGCTGATAACATAGTAACATGGCTTCTCTCTCTCACCTTCCGTCTCTCTCTTTCACTTTTTGTACTCTTTTGTAAGCTCCGCATGTCAATGCTCTCTTTTGGCTCTTTAGTGCTGACGATTAGGCGGGGCTAAAACTTAGATTCCTCAATTGCTTTCCATGGATACAATTAAAGTTTTTATTAAAAAGACAAATTTTAAAGCTATATGTCAAAATGGAGGCAATTATGACATATATTGAGACCAAAACATTGGGGTGAGTACGTTGTACGTTCTTTGGCTTCCCTATTAAAGCCTGTGTTTAAAAGCCAGTTTTGTACTGCATCAATTCTGAGCTTTTTTTCCGCTAAAAGAGCTTCACTGCACGCAGCGATGGGCTATAAAAGCAGGCGCCAGCGTTGCCAGAAGCTGAGTCGAAGTCAAAAGCTCGCACCAAAGACTCAGCTAAATAAACTAATTCTCCCTTCACGTGCAACTTGTAAAGAATTCAGACGACAAACATTCGTGTGCTTGTGTCGGTGTTGAGCAGTTGGAAACAAATCCAGAACTAGTGAATAATGTTTGCTGTGTAGAATATACTAGACGCTTGTTGAGAGCATAATATAAAGATTTAAATATTATTAAATCTTATAAGTGAATTAAAGCAATGCCCAACGCCATGGAAACAACATCGAGTTCGGGCAACAGCTCGAAAAAGCCGTTCAAAGTGAGTTCTAGGAGTTCATTATACTTTTATAATCATTCAAAGGCCAGGAGTCAAACAAAGCGTCGACAGGGCCATGCCCTTTTCTGGGCGTTGTGCACCGTTGTTGTTGTTGTGTTGGCCGCGTGCTGCGCTGCGTTTTTTTTTGGTTCCTTTTTATGGAAACTGGGTGAAACATGCTCTGGCTGTAAGCAAAGTCAGCAATGCAAGAGAGAGTAAAAGCTTAAAGAGAGTCGAAAGCACAGTAATGGCTCTCTTTCAAAAGCAGAAACTTGACACCAGCTCTCGCCCCTGTGTTTTGTTTTGCCTTTGCTTTGGCTTTGTTTGTGGAATTGTTTGTGTTTGCCACCCGTCTGAGGGGGTCCCTTTGTTCCCAACTAATTTGTTTATCTGCTGTTTAAAGAGCTCAGTCCCTACCTCCGCAGCTCCCTCTGCATCTTCAAGCTGGTTAAAACCGCACGCAGAACATTCGGCGTGCAAGGCAAACGAAACCAGAAAAACCAAAAAGTCGAAACCCAATTTTAATTTCTGCCAGAAGCAGAGACAGTGAGAGTCTTTCTTTGAGGCCGTACCACCAGGAGAATGGAATCGGATACCATTCCTGTCAGTTCGGATCCAATGAAAATAATTAATTCGAAAACCGCCAAACTCAAATCGGCTTAACAGCCCTGTCACATGCCCAGACAGCCATAAAAATGCCATTAAAATGGGAAACTTTTCATCCCGACATGACTCTGTAATTAGCACAGGGCCACGCCCATTCAACACACCCCACCCGCTAAGGCTTAAATAATTAATAAACAATTTACATAATTCCATGTCATGTCATAGTTGGAAAGCAATTTAAGGCTGAGCTATCTCCTAATTTCCCCCGGGCCCCGGCTCATAAAATATTTAAAAGGCGACTTGTGGATCGGGTCCAAAATGCAGATGAATGGCAAGGCTCTGCCCTGCCACAGAGTCCCAGACATGGAGGCGACAGGTCTCCCTTAATGTGGGCCCCCAATAATTGAACAGCTTGAGCTGGTTGTGACTGAAGTGCAATCAGGCCAAACGCCACATTCAGAATTTAAATAAATTTGTTTGGCAACTACCACAAATGTTTCGTGTAGCAATTTTTATGGATAGAAATTCCCGCGTTAATTGCTTGTTTTTCTGTTCAAACTTCGTTGAAAACCATACAGTGTGTGCTGATACAAATTTTAATTAAATTTCCAACACTCACAATGAGAAAAATCATATATACTCCTGCCCTTAACTTCTCACAAGTTTCATTTCCAAACAAACAACTCAAGTATATTTTTGCTTCTGAAAGAGCACACCCATCCACACATATCTTTGAAATGTATCCTCTTCGGGTGTGGGATTCGGGAAAGTTTTGAATATAACAAAGTTTTCAGTCGCGCAGTTATGATGAGACTGGCGATGTGGAAAAGTTGGCCCGTTTAAAGCGGGAATTTAATGGCGGATGGCCGAAGAAATGGGTGAATGTGTATTCAAATAAAAAGTTTCATTTGGCAATGGCATTGCTCTATTATTTATGAAGGCTTCAAGGAAGGACCTGCACGTTCCTCAACGTTTTTTGGACGATAAATTTCTCAGATCTGTTCGGTGGGCCAGGCCAGGCCGGCTCTAATTTATGTTTCGTTTAACCTTTGCGCTGAGGCAGCATTTAAGGTGCATGCAAGTTTAATGTAGCCTCGTGGAGGCATGTTGTCCTTGCGCGAGCACCCGCTTCTGGCATTTGGCGCTCGTCTCAGTCTCCACCGCCTAAGCATACAGCATGAAGCATGCAGCATGCAGCATGCAACGGCAAACTGCTGACAGGCATTACTTGTCAGAAAAGATAATGGCAGTGCCGGCAGAGGCACAAGAGGAGGTGTAGCATAAACGGGTAAATATTTGTGCCGCAGCCCGAGAGAAGTGCATGTCAAACCCCCCACATCCATCCGGAACTACAGCTGAGCTCCGAATTTCCGCTTATCCTGTCGGATGTCAAAGTTCTATACAGCTCTTTCTCGCCCATGCCATAAGTCTCAATTAGAGCAAATGGACCTGCCTGGCGGAAGGCGTTTGGCATGTTCGCCATATCTTGCTTATTTATTCAAGCCCTTCTTTTTTTTGCAAGGCAGATGGAGGATGATGGAGGAGGCAGATTACTCAGCCCCGGGGGGCATTATTGTTTATGTGCAAGTGATTGGAGTAATTTACGATTAATTCTTGTCATTGGCGGGTAAAAAGTGTCCCCAACCTCTTCTCTGGGGAGTACCTTTTGCGATAGGATGGAGAAAAGCAATTTACTGAAAGCCGATTGCCTGCCGATTGAAAAGCACTTAATAGTTGACATTTTTTTAGCACCCCGCTTCCAGATACCGGAAATTTATGTAGGAGTAGTCATTCCGTCCATTTCTGTTTGGTTCTTTATGTATCTTTTTTGTTTGGGTGTTGTCTAGTGCCTTGGACCCTATTAAATATTACCATTGGGCTCTGGTCGTATGGCGGGATACATCAGTTTCTTCGGCTGGCATCAATTAATTATTCATTATGGCCATATGTACCTGTAAAAACATGCACTTATTCTCTTTTCCTTTTCCATCTTCTCATTTTTCCATTACAATTTCGTTGCGGCCTTCTTCTGTTCACTGTTTACTGTTTGTTTACTGCCTTGTGGGGGTGGTGGCCAGGTCAAGGACGTAACGCGAAACATTAAGAAGGCCGTGTGCGCCGCCAGCCTGGAGGAGATACGGGATAAGGTGGCGGAGAAGTTCGGCAAGTGTGACCAAGAAGCGCCCACCATCCACCTGGACTCGGATGGCACCGAGATCGACGACGAGGAATACTTTCGCACGCTGGACGAGAACACGGAGCTGGTGGCTGTCTTCCCCGGCGAGCATTGGATCGATGTGAGTGTCCTAATTGGATAATTCCTTTACATCTTAATTGCTTTACACTCGTTGCGTCTTTACGGTCCACAAATTGAGTTTTGTGATGGAAGAAGAGCTGTTTAATTATATCCTTTGTTGTCCGTTTACAGCCCACGCACTACGTGACCATAACCACGCCGCATGGCAATGAGAGCGTGACTGGCAATGGCGACATCTCTCCAGAAGGAGGAGGAGGAGGTGGAAGAGTAGGCGGTGGACGGTGTGACGGAGGCGGCGACACCACCGATGCCAACAACTCTGACTCGGCAGCACGCATACGGCAGCTGGTCGGACAACTACAGAACAATCTGTGCAACGTGTCCGTGATGAACGATGCGGACCTGGACTCGCTATCCAACATGGATCCCAACTCATTGGTGGACATCACAGGCAAAGAGTTTATGGAGCAGCTAAAAGATGCGGGCAGGTTGGTATAACACACGAAAACACACGACTATAGTCCAATCCATTTTTAATCTTTGTTATTATTGCCGCCAGGCCGCTGTGTGCCAAGCGCAATGCTGAGGATCGTCTCAATTTGCTGAAGCTGCTCAAGGCCGGAGCCATCTTTTGCTCGGAACGCTATCCGGAGGATGCCGAGGCCATTGATCGCGAGATCGGGCGGCAGCTGAACGAGGCGGAGAGCGGACAGGTGACGGCCACAACGACCAGCAACACGCGCACCATTGAGGTGGTGCAGTGCGACAATCAAAACACGACGATAACTATAACCGTGGGCGAGGCCATCAGCACCTGCATGGCCACTGGCAACGGTGCAATCTCCTCGGTGGAGGCGGCGGCCAATGAGGCCAATGCCAATGCGAACGGGAATGCCGGCGGCGACATCTGACTGCCCATTCTGGGCAGCCTCAGGTGAAAATCTGTCGGTCGAGGAGTAGACTAAGAACCAAGAACTTGGCGAACAAAACAACAACAACGGAGATGCAAATCAGCGAATGAACTGAAGAAGCGCTTACGGAGACATCAGTCCTGCAACATTGGGTAAACATACATATAAAGTACAGTTGTAGCTTGTAATTAGCGGCTGCGGCAACTGAGAACAAATTCAAACGAAACGAAGACAAAATCAATCGAAAAATCACAGAGAAAGCTTCATAGGATCTAAGAGTAAATGAAAGTTAACGGCAAAATACACTTGTATTAGTATTAAACACACACAAACATACATACAGGAAGGAGGATTAGGAGCAGGAAGAGAAGCCACACAGCTTTGAAGAGTCTATTTAGCCATCAGGTCAGTCAGGTCAGTGCAAACCCCATTAAACCCAGAAGAATAATCAAGCGCAAAAAACAACACGTAGAGAATTAGATATTACAATGGAATATAGAGAACCACAAGATAAATCTAGATAAATATGCAAGGGACTGTGCCCCGAGGAGAGTTTCGTTGATTTTGGGTATGGAAATTGT
This sequence comes from Drosophila subobscura, assembly GCF_008121235.1. NCBI lineage: Eukaryota > Metazoa > Arthropoda > Insecta > Diptera > Drosophilidae > Drosophila > Drosophila subobscura. The sequence goes on from NC_048531.1 coordinate 5,641,409, forward strand.
TGATTTTCGCCTACTTTGGAGAGTTTGCTCGTAGTTAATTGTATTTAATCGAGTTATGCAAATGAGATGAGACGAGACGAGACGCACATCAAAAATTGTTTTTACACTGATGCCATTAGGAATGTCATTCGTTAAAGGCCAATTGAGACTGACTGTATTTATGTGTAATAATCTTAATAGATTTGGGTGGTTGGATGGTTCGATGTTTGGATGTTAGGATGGAAGAAGGCACCCCAAAGACACCCCCTGGTTCTAATGCCACATGAATTTAAGCAACGACAAACATTAACATTAGCAATTTAAACAGTAAACAATAAACGCGACATGCAATTGCACGACAAACAAACAAACAAACAAAAACACCAAATATAAAACCCAACCAAGAAAACTGTCTACAATTTGAATAAGCAATAAGGGAGATCCGAATGGAAACAAAACAATTATTAACTTTAGCAAAAGTGAAACGAATGATGTAAACTATATACACGAACGAATAAATAATTGAACAATTAATAAGAGTTGAGTGAACTGAAAATAACTAGCTAGATGTCGGTGCGTATGCGCAACATAGGATACACCGTGCACAACAGGGCGTTTGGCTGTTGCGTTGCGTTACTCTTTCGCTGGCTAAAGAGCGAGCACAGACAGAGAGCGAGCGAGCGAGCGAGCTGCGTTACTGCATAGAGTTAATTGTTTTAGTTTGGATTCCGACTTGGAGTCGGCTGGCTTTGTGACGTCACAAGGCTGTGACGTATGTAGCACGGGTCCGGCTCCCTGCCGCAGGATGGCCTACTAACACAGTTTAAGGCTCCTTCCCTCCGCATGACCCAAATTCGTGACGACAGCAACAACTTGCGCTTCACAGCAGTGGGCACAGCGTGGGCGTGGCATAAACCTAATGAATTACATTTATGTTTTTGTGTCCTTTGCACAATTAATATTTATCATCAAAGTATAACTTTAGCCCGGCTTCCCTCCAAGACCTGCACAGGCTTTGATGTGTTTATAATTTTTTACAAAAAATATTACAAATTAAACCAAACTCGCAATTCGCAATTCACTTTTTACATTTTACATATTTACATACATTAATACATATGTCTTATGGGCAATGGGCGTGGCTGTGTCAGAAATTTGTCGACATCCCTGGGCGTTGCTCTTAATTTGTTTTTTCCTTTTACTTTGAAGTTCCATTTTGCATCCTTTATTAATGTGAAGGGCGCGAAAGCAGAGCAATTTGGTTGTTCCAACTCCTTATCCCACTTACAATCAGACATCATCGGCAGCATCGTTAGAAGTCGCACCATGCAAGGGTCAAATGACAAGCGTCGAGCTGGCAAGAAATCCGCCGACGGTGGCAGTCTCAGCGGGGGCGCGGGGTCGCTGTTGAGTAAACATCATATTGAGTGTGGATTTGCTGGGATAACGAGTCGCCAGCCGTTGGAGCGTGGGCATTCTACAATCTCTGCTGCTTGCCTTTTCTTTTTTTTTCTTTTGCACACAGACTCACACACTTACACGCTCATATTTCCCCGAAATAAATGTCACGAGCTGAGGGGGGTTACCAGCAGCCGCCTCTGGCTGTTTGCTTTTCTCAGTGTTGCTTTCGTAGTGCACATAAACAAGGAGTTCTCTAATAGATGCCGCAATGGGCATTACTAATACGCCCCGCGGCGCTTTTCATTCTATGTGTGTGTGTTTATGCGTGTTGGTGTGTTTGTGGGTGGATAAGTAGAGGTCTGTATGTGGTGGAAGGTTGCTCATAATTGTGCAACCAGAGCCACGGCCAGCGGCAAACGGCTGCTCAGACTGCCTCATTTGGGTGTTTGGCTTTTCTCGGAAGTCATTAGGGTAAATCTGAGCACACAAATGTACATACATAGTACATACATATGTTCATAAGTATGTGTGCTACTGATGGAAATGGAAATGAAAGCCCCAAAGACGTAGCCGTGAGCCAACTGTCAGTAATTCAGTAATGAAAATTTAACAAACTTTGGCAAACACAAATATGAAATTATCCGTTTTGTTTATCTTGATGCAATTGCTGGCAATGGCGATGCTGATGCTGATGCTGATGCCCACATCGAAGGGAGACACCTCCGTGGCCACGACTCAGGGGGACATTTCCGTGGCCGAGGCAGAGGCAGAGGCAGGCTCCTGCCTGGTGGGTTGCCTCAAGGCGAGCAACATCAGCAGTGTGGACCCTCCGACAGAGTGTCCACAGTATGAGAGGACCCTCGACTGCACACTGATCTGTTTGTTTGGGCATTAGCAAAAGCGACAAACACAAAATGGCCACAAGTGGGTATAATTAGTCACGCCTTATCTGGTGTGTAAATTACGCTTTATTCGGAGATTACATCCACGAAAAATACGCATTTATCAGTGTCCAACCTTTATCTAGATTTACCTTCACCCAACAAACGCTTTATTTACATCATGGACTGCTTTTTAGCCAATTTCGTAAGCGAATTAAGTGTAAATGCATTTCGTTGTACACAAATAAAAGAGCATTCCCCACTCGCTCTGCCGAAATACAAATCAATTATGTGTTCCATTAATTTTAATTGCTTGCTACACATTTGAGTACACGCAAAGAGCTGTCGGCCAAACCCAACTGTCGGCTTGGCTTACATATATGCATGTACATAGTAGACCCCTATAATTTAATTAAATTAAAATGTTTGCAATTTTTTCAGCTTGCACTCATATTGAAATTCCGATTTGTTTCTCTCTTTTCCGTTGGATATTCATTTAGAATGGCAACTGCCAGTGGAGCAAATATTTGGCATTTAAACATCCGGATGCCATGCCGGCTGAATCCTCGTGTGCTGCTCCGCAAAGTTCAAACAAAACAGGCAAAAACAAAACGAAATGAGGAGGGACGCAGAAGCAAGCAGAAGGAGGAGAAGATCGAATGTCGAGTACCCATGAACAACGGGCAGGGCCACATTTCAGGATCGCAGTCAAGTGGCTACTTTGCATAGGAGACATCGAATCGGCACAAAAATATAGCCAACAATCATAATACTCGTACCCGCTGCAAGGGTATTCAAGGTGCAACAACCATAACCATTTAGAATATCAAAGGTTGAGCCTGCAGCCGAAAAGAGTCACGGACCATGGCCGAGCCAGAGACCCTGCGGCTGTGGCAATTAATCATTTGCCACATGCGTTGCGTATGACCTTTCTGAAGGCATCGCCTCCTGCTGCTGCTGCTGCTGTTGATGCTTCGCTTGGTGTGGCGACATGTGAGTTAATTAATCTAACTGCCCAATGGCTGACAGACTGCAGACGAGGACAATGGTACAATGAAGGTCATGGCCTGCAATGAAACACGCCGCTCGATGATGAAGAGGATTTTGGCAGCCCAGCCCCCTTACCCTGTCAGCACTTCCCCGGGCAGCCAACCTGGCTGACGCGACGCATAAATTTCAATTTGTTTCAGCGTCTGCTCGGGTAGGAGATGTGGGGGTTATGCATTTAAATTGATGTGGATTTCTGCTGCATCTGCGAAAAGTTGCTCGCACCACGGCCCAATGCACAATTAGCGGAGCGAGGCACATAAATTATGTGGCCCCCAACCGAAAGGGGAAATGAAGGCGGAAATTATTGCCCCAAAGGGGCGAACAAGCAGCCCGCCCAATGTGCAAAATGGTAACCAAAAATCACTGATGCGATGCGGTCGGTCAGTCAGCTCAAATATGCATGGAGTGTTGCCTGCTTTAAGGCCAGGACTATGCGTTGACCAAGGACAGAGGTAAATCGCATGCGAATCAGGAAATTATCACGTGCACATCTCCAACAAGCTGCAGCATTTCCGCAATGCGTTGACAGATTGTCAATGATTTTAACCGCTCCATACATACATTTGGCTTTTAAAGTTTAAACCTACGAGTGTACATGTGCAATATTTCGGCATTTTAGGCTTAACTCTGTTGTAAATTTGAAGCCTTGTGGTCTGGCTTTTAACAATAAATTTGAATATCATGCATTTGCACCATGCCATTGACAGTTTGCTGTTGTGGGCTCTAATAAGTATGATAAATCGTCCTTTGTCCTTTGTCTCTCAACCTCAACCGAAGCACCTTTGTACTCAAACTTTTACCACAAGCTCTCTTCCTCTGTGTTCTTCTCTATGGCTTAATTATGCACCAAGGCAAAAGGGCATCGGCATCTCGGCATCGCCCCATCTCATTATGCCGGCAAGTGACATTTTTCGGGCTTCCAGACCCTTTGCATTTATAGGAGTTTTGGCCCCAAAACTGCTATGCGAACTTTATTTTATTGCGTTTGCAAAGTTTGCCCTTACGCCACAAAAAAGTTCATGCTAAATTATTTATATTTACTGCCTTTATGTACATTTTCCTCCATGCTGTATGTACATATATGCGGGTGTTGTTCGGCCAAGTGCAACTATTTGCTTGGCTGTGGCACCTGCTACCGAGAAACTTTGTCCCATTCACAGGTCATAGAGTCCCAGAGAGTCCCGTCCCGGCCAGACTTTTGATGGGCGTCGTGTCTGCGTCCCAGTCACGCCCGTTAACATTCAGCCCCCAAGCTAACAGCGCCTTAACAGTCCTCTGTTAGCGCTCGCTCTCGCGCTCTCTCATACAAAAGCTCCGTGCTGGGACTTCTTTGTTGTGTTTGCGTGGCTTTGCTTTGCGGGTGTTTTGTGTTTGCAAAGGCCGACGCTATTGCCGAGCGATGTCCTCCTGGCTTGTTTAAATACAGGGCGGTCGGATGTCTGGCAATTTATTCCAAGCTCTGCCGGCTTTTGTTGCACTTGGCTGTCGGAAAGTGTCGCAACTCGAACTCCGGCGGCGTCTCGCGTATCGTAATTTAATCGGCAACAAATTGGTGAAAAATATATTAAAAACAAAAGAAAACAATGTGAGGAGTTTCCCCAGGAAAAATTCATTTAAAATGTAAACAAAAATCCCCCAAGCAAACAACACAAAAAGTGCTTCCAAATTAATTGCAAATTTGCTGACTTAATTTCGTTTAAATTAATTAATATACATGATAAAAACAACGTTCAAGACAAAGTCGAAAAGTTGCTAAAACATTTAAACAAACTAAAAACATTTTAATACATTTTGCCAAGGCAAAAGTTCGCCTTGGCCAAAGTTCGTAAAACATTTGGTAAAAACTTACACAGCTGGGAGAAAATATTATTTTTTGTTTCGAAACCGTTTCCCAGGATGCAGGATGTAAAGGATTCCCACTCATAGGAGCCCTTACAAAATGGCCAGCGTGCAAGATACTTCAATTAATGGTTCCATTCATTTCTTTGCCAGAAATCGCGTGTGCCAGACTCAAAAACTTTTGAGACGAAAAAAAAGGGGGCCGAGAGAAATGAATGCAACAACAGACGGAAAAAGTGCCGCAGGAATGGCAGATGCAGAGGCAACAGGAACAGAAACTACTAACGTACCTGAAGCACTTGCAGGAGCTAGACCTGATGCTGGATCTGCCCCACCATCCAGACAGCGGACATTGACTCGCACCGAAGAACTGGACGCGGATGGCGATGACATTGACGTGGATGCCGAGGCGGATGATGCCGCGGACAGTATCACACTAGATCTGGCCCTCTCCCCACAGTAGCACGCCCACACCGCCGCCCACCATGTCCGAGGAGGATTTCGCCCAACTGGACAACAGCAAGCCCTTTAAGGTGGGTACAGCACTCGTGCCGCCGTATCCGAATAATATCCTTTGTGCGCGTTAGGCCGGCCCTTCATTCGCCATGCTTTTTGCTCGCTGGGCCAGAATATTGTTAAGTGATTTTCGCCCTGCCCAGCGCGAAAAGTTCTGAAGAGTCCATGGGTCCAAAAATGTTGACCGTGCCACTTCAGAGCCATCCATGCGGAGGTGGAGGGGCGTCGACATTGGTGCTTCTATTGCCGCCGTTGCTGAAGCGTTTGGTTAACTTTTCAAGTTTTTGGCAGAGCCGGAAAGAGCGGAAAAAGCGCTAATTCCCAGCACGGAAAGAGAGACTTTTGTATATAGTATAAATAATATTTCATTATTATTTCTTGTTCTTTGTATTCTTTCTTTTTTTCGGTTTTTGTGGCAGTAGAAATAATGGAATTTGACCACAATGTGGGCAAAGGAAAGCCAATTTTGTAGATGGCCAAGAATTGAAAATTAATTAAAATGTTGAAACTGTTCAGCTAGATAAAATATCAAGAGGAGAAGCAGCAGAAGCAGCGGAAGCACAAAAGGTGGGAGAAGCATGCGGGCGCCAATATCGTCACTCGATTCTGGCTCCTGCAATCGACCAACGAACCAACCAGCCAACCAGCCAACGAATCCAATAAGCCGTCTCGTCTGCGCCCGTCCGTGAGACGATAACGAGGCGTCTGGCACTTGGCCACGCATCATCGGGCTGAGGGCCGACTGTATTGCTCCTCTCTTAAGGAGCTCTGCCCTCATCGATTTATTGTGTGCTAAAGGCATTAAGGAGACCGCCGCCATAACAATGCGATATACCCAAAAGATCAGCGGGCTGGGCTGGCTGCATAGAAGATAAGCTCTGCCCAGGGCCGCCAAGTGGCTGTAAATTTGCCAGACAGACAGAGGCAGGAGCAGCAGTAGCAGAAGTAGCAATTAATTGACAGCTTGCCATGGCCAGAATGTTGTGGAATTTGTTAGAGTCAGGCACAGTTGAGCGGACAAAACTGATGGATGGAAGAGCCAATGAGTAATTCATGGATATTTTAGCTAATTAATTAGCCGCCCCCTCGGGGTCTTCCTACACAACCTCATTCCCATCCATCACTCACCTTCGAGTCAGTAGGTGTGTCGGGGGGTGATGCTCATGAAATTTGAAGGGCTTTCAAGGAATTCAACAGATGGAATATGAAATCTACTTGCTGGTAAATGAATACAAGCTGCATGGGAATGAATAGGAATAATTGAGTTGGACGAATGTCAAGTTTCGACATACATTGAGCTCAGCTCGAAAGGGTTTGCTCTACAGTTTTTTCTCTTTATAGCTGCAAAGAGCACATATCCGTTTAGGACAGAACAGCTAGGAATTCAAGGTACTCTTTTTGCTCATGCTGGAAAACACGCACAGAAAATCGAATTTGTCTTCTGTAAAACTCCCCAGGGAATGACATTGTACTAACGTGCTCTGTCGTCATTCGCTCCACGCATAGTCCCTGAAACGCAAATGCGATTTCCATGTTGCAGTCCCTCACCAAATGGATTCACACAGACACACCTACCATACCCAATCCGCTTAAAAGCGTAAATCGGAAGGAAAAGCAGCCGCGTCATGGCGGGAATTAAATTACCCAAGGATGGAGCCCCACAGAAGCGATGCAAAACATCAAAAAACAAACAAGCAGCCAGCAGTCAACAGAGAACAGCAAACGGCATTTAGAAAAGAAGACGTCAAGGGAGAAAGAAGCCTCGCCCGCACAATGCGTATACGCAACGTTGCCCATTAAAACAAATATGCGAATATTATTCATGTCCGGGCAAGCGTGCAATGCAAACTGCGCCCCCGTATCTGCCCCAGTCGGCCCTAACAAGAGAGACGTCCCTGTTAGTAATGCGAATGGGCTTGTAAATGTGTCGACAAGCATGCAAATTGCCTCCGCCCACGACCTGTGGCGAAGCCTATGTAAAAGTGGGAAGCATTTCCCCTGAATCATGTAAAGTTTTCAATATTATTTCTATGGCAATCATGGCAACATTGGACACCAAGAAAAGGTGCATCGAAAAGGAAGAAAATGTTTCCCAGAATGTAACCTTCGGATGAGGCATTCTCGTCTCGCTATCGGCTTATGTGTATTTAGAGCGCAGCTCCTAATTGCCCACAATTTGTGTGGTCTGTAAGTGCTGGTAGTATTTGCAGAGCAGAGTAGGGAACTGCATACACTCCGACACAGGCAGACAAACACACACATAAATGTTGTCTCGTTCTCTTGTGGCGCAACTCATGTCGAATTCATGACTGCATTGGCATCTCTGCCCATTGTCCGTGCCGCCGCTTCAGGCCATACAAACTACAAATTTACAGGGACAATATTGACAGTGGCAGGCAAACAGAAATGCGAGTCCCGACGGTGGTTCTGGGTTAAATATTGGTGCACCTGTCACGAGAGTGCCCTCCAGATCGGGTCACCAAGTGGAGCAATTGTGACGATCTGGATGATGAAACCAATCAGCATGGCCACTTGAGCCTTCCCCTGCACAATGGTGAAAGGCAGTGGAAGGGTTCGATGGAAAACACATTGTTCCCATCAGCTAGGAGACCGTACAACGGCAGCTGCCCAAGTTATAAAGACCTCATGAAAGGAGAAAGCCAAGTCGAAAGATGTATAAAGGGCAAAGAAAACCGCAGGCCAGACTCTGACTGCCTCAGCTTGTACCCTTGCCCTTTTCAATACACTCAATGGATTCAATGGCAACTCCTTTGTCCAGCCCACAAACCAGTTGAAAATGTTCAGTCGCTCCGTGACTGGCATCAATTGGAATTCGCCCGAGACGCAACGTATGATACAATTTCATTGTTGTCGGCCAGACAGCCAGACTAGCAGACGTCGAGACTCTGCCCAGACCCGAAAAGTTGTTGGCCATTTCTCCAAGCATCGTATAATTGGTTTACGAGTCAAAGTGGCTGGGGCATTGATGGATGCCAACCGAGTCAGTGCCATCGATTAAGATGTCGGCAAATAGAAGTCAGCGTGCGGACTGTGTCTTGGTCGGAGCATTGCGATTAAATGGCCACAAACCGCCTGACAGTTGGCTGTCAGCAGTCGACACCTGCAGATCCATCAGCGTAGAAAGAGCCGAAACCCTTTGGCAATTGGCACAGCCCTTTGGGAAGGGTCTACGTTTGCTCCGTTTTGATTGCTCTGGGCTCGTTTTGACATTTTGCTTTCCGTTTCTGTTTTTGTTTTTCCTTTTTCCGTTTGCCTTTCGCTTGACCCTTCCATCCTTCCATTCCATGCTTTTACTTTCAGCCTTGCGCTCTAAATATTTCAGTAGCAATCTTTTAGGCCCGAAAAAAAGAGAGTACAAGCAACGAATACTCTTACCTCTGGCCCCCTCCACCTTGCCATTGTTCCAGGTACTTTGTTGCTTTGTTGTGCTGTGGCAAAGAGTCGTTATAAATTGATTGCTTGACCGCCTCCGGCATCTCTATCAACAATAATTGTACCATTCATTTCCATTATCCATTGCCTCTCCCCTTTGTCTCCTTATCACTGCCGCTTCATTGGTTTTCTATTGTTTTTCTTGGGAGCTTAAGGGGAGTGAGAATCTGGTGAATTAAATATAATTATGTTTGGGGCGCTGTTTGGCAAACGAAATAAATTATAATTAATTACGATTGTCGTGGCGTTGCTATGTTCTGCCGGGAATTATGTGTAACAACTCATTGTGTTTTATTTCTGCAGATCAAGGACATCACACGCAACATACGCAAAGCTGTGGTGGCCACCACACTCGCAGAGATGCGCCTCAAGGTGGCAGAAAAGTTCCAGCGCGCTGAACCGGCGATACATTTGGACTGCGATGGCACCGAAGTGGATGACGAGGAGTACTTCAGCACCTTGGAGCCGAATGCCGAGCTGATTGCAGTCTTTCCGGGCGAACAGTGGCGAGATGTGAGTTGACGCCTTAACGCCCTTGATACCCCGTAACCATTTCTAACACCCTCTTCCCATGCCCTCTTCCTGCCCCTGTTCGCAGCCGAGCGACTACAATGCGAATTTGCGGCGACCCTCGCTGGATGCCCAGCGCCTCAGGAAATTGGTGAGCAAGCTGCAGCAGAACTTCGTCAATGACGACTATTTGGACAAGCTCTCCAACATGGATCCCAACTCGCTGGTGGACATCACGGGCAGGGAGCCAAAGGACAACGAATACTGTGCGCAGAGCGAGGCGGCTCGACGATCCACGGAGCTGTCCTGCTAGGGGGCACATCCGTGGGTCACATTGGAGGGCCTCCTGCCTCCTCGATAAATAGGAGTGGAATGCCGCTTATGATAGAAATGTAAGGAATTTGTAAGAGTTTTTATTGGCAAGCCGGAACCCATGGATTTCGGGTATTTTTGGAACAAGTTTTGATGCTGGACACTTGGAGCGAAGCGACCGATTTGATGCGATTTTGCGGGGCTTTTATCTGCATCTATAGAGCTAAATGTTGTCTATTTTTCGAGTCCACATTACCATAGATACAAAGTAAACACTCTCACCTAGAACGCCCAATCTCAGCCGACCATTGTTCCTAGACCAATAGCTGTACAATATACGAGTAGTAGAAGGTCTCCAAGGCCGAACCCCAATCTCTTAGATACCTTTACACATCGGCCCACCCAGTGGGCCAGCAACTATCCCGTCAGTACCTTACCTGTCTCTCTATTCCGTAGCAAAGTCAATCTGTGTGTACATAAACGCCACTGTTAGGGAACAAAGACGATGTATAATAATTGAATCTGAATCAAATGTCTGTTGCATAGATAGATGTTCACACTAAGCACCAATCGAATTGTATTTAATATTTGTCTCGATTTGTGCAAAAACAAAACAAAACTAACAAAACACTTTTCTGCACCAACTGTTGGCTGTTGGCCAGGTGGGGAGAGAGAGCAAATACGAGTAGTAATAATCGACATTGCATATTCGTTCTGTCCACAAAGAAATCAATTCACATTTTAATCTGCAACTCGGCTCAAAGTTTGAGGTAAATGTGTGTGAAAATTACTTTTTATCAATACAATACAATAAATGGAGAATAAATGTGTTGAAAAGTGTGGTTTTTCGACTTGTACCAGTACGTCCATGCCAGAGACCGACCACAAGTGGATGCCACTGGCTCACCAGCTGTAATTATCCCACACAAAAGATGCGAGAAGATGTGAATGACGGCGGCTGGTTCTTTAAACTCTTTGTGCTATGGTCAGTTCTTTGCAGTTCTTAGAATTTCTATAGGTCACTGCTGGTGCTGCCCAAGAACAATGCGCCAACACATTACTGGCTAAAGGGCAAACACGGACTACGAAAGGTCTAAATCAAATTTGAATGGGGAAATGCTGTGAGACGGAAGTCGGGGGGCACAGCCTGTCCATTAATACTCAACAGTTTTGGGCCGAAGCACTGGAGTGCAACATTGATTGGGTATGATTGACCAATGAGGAGTGAGGAATGTACGTATGCCGGATAACAGCCCGTAGAGAAAGAGAAAAATTCCAACCTGGTCAGCTCTTGTTCTGTGAGCAGCACAATGGAAATCCGACAGATTGCCAAGCTAAATACAATAGCTCTGGGAAACGGAAAGCGTCGACAGGGACAGGGAACAGAGGAAGTTACATGAAAAAAAAAGAAAAAAATGATGAAGACCGGAGACCAGAGACCAGAGCAGCTGAAATGTCCACAGATAAAGAGACAGACAGACAGGCGGAAGAGAGACGGAATCACACATTGAACCTTTCTTTGGCCAGTGCCAAATGACCTTGCCTTTGCTGCTTATTCTAAGGAGATGGGTTTCAGGGTTTATCTCTGTGTGTGTTTAGTGGTAACCCACTCCTTATTGTTCTGGACAACTTTTGCACTTTTTATTTTTGCGTAAAAGTTCGAACATGCGGCGGGTGCCATCTGGGAGGCGGATTGTGGATGGCTGCCAGCTGTGCTTTACATTAGCAACTATGAGAGATTTATGCACAAGTAATGCGCTCCTCGGTGTATCCCATAAACTTCCCCCTTAAGTTCCCATTCATCTGTCGGGGGAAACACCTGGGCTCGCTCCCGTCGCGGCAGTGAAAATCCTTGGCTGCTGGCTGTTGCCTGCTGGCTGGTGGAAATGATGCGGTAATGCCATTGTTGTTTTGAATCAAGTGCATTAAAAATGTATTGAATGTATTTGTATGTGCCTGCCACACCCCCGCCCGCCTTTGGGTTGCCTTCTGACAGTGCACTTAAGCTTAGCCCGTCTGGGAGTGCCGTGTCCCGTGCTATTGGGGCAGGATGCACAGCAGCTGGAGGTAGGGCTAATGCCATTGAGTATAACAGAATTATGTCTGCATGCAGCGGGTCATACCAGCACAGAGCCAGCACTCAACCAATGGCTAACAAAAGCAATTAAAAGGGCTTAAAGGATCCGCTTCGACACCCCATGGACAGTCGTTTCGGAATAGAAATGGAACTCTCTGAATATCGCGAAGACATCTCCATCTCACAATGGAATTCTGATTCATGGCATAAATGAGTTGAAAGTGAAAGTGAAGTTTCTACTGTTTTTTGTTTACTGTTTTTCATTCATCGTTTCACAATTCGTTCTAGCAACTAAGGATAATAACATTATGCAGAGACTCGGGATATTTCCATGAATTTGGATCCGTTTACATTTATAATAATCGGGGGCAAACACATAGCTAAATGCTCATTGACGACTGTCAGCGCTTCTCCTCCTCGTCCTTCTGCTTTTATTTTCTTGTAAATGCCCTATGCAAAAGGAGCCAGAGGTGTGTCAGGGATGGGAGAGGCAATCAATAGTATTCCAAAGTTCGGCTGGTCTAGGGGCTGGTGAGGCATGGTGAGGATGTTGGTGGGTTATTTGATCGGTCGGATCAGACGATAAATTTCTTCTGCTCGCCGTAGACCGACTCGTACAGGGAGGGGGCGAGATGCTCGGCCAGGAAGATCTGCAACTTTTCGGTGGCCGTCACGGGCGTGTAGCGGGCCATGGGGAAGGTCCTGGTCACAGCATCGATGAGGACACGCAGCGTGGGCTGGATATCAGCGGCCTGTGTGGGAGAGGTGGCAGAGGAGGGATTAAATGCTCGTTAGTTCACGGACACGTCCGGCGTTTCTCACCTGGCGGGAGTACTTCTCCACCGACGTCATGGCCGCCTCGTAGTAATCCTCGCCGTAGGTCTTCTTCTGCTCCGACGATAGCTGGTTCCACATTTGCTTGGCCTGAAAGCAGACCAGGAGGCAAAGAGGAAAGGAGACGGGAGAGTTAATGAGTTCTCTCTCTATCTGGCGGTGTTCTGGTATCGTAAAAAACTAAAAGCATAGCAAGGCAGCGCTGCTCTCCCTCTGCATGGGCTCTGCCATGCCATTAAGTGGGGAGGGAGAGAGAGAGAGGCTTATTAATGCTCACCTGGTCACGGAGCTCCGTTTCGTTTAGCCAGCCGTTGCCGGGAGCAAACTCTCCTGCCGCCACCACGGACACATCCACTCCTCGGGTGCGCATCTCCTGGCGCAGGCAGGCGGCAAAGCAATCGACGGCAGCCTGGGTGGCACACTGGATGCCACGCACCGGCGAGGGTACGCGGTTCAGGCCAGAGGTGAGGAAGACCACGCGCCCATGGGCGCGACGGACCAGCGGCAGAAAGATTTGGGTGAGGCGAGCGGCGCCTGCAAGTATAACGGAGAGTATGGTAAAGTGGAGTCTTCAGTGGCGCCATCACTCACCGAGTAGATTGAGATCCAAGCTTTTGCGCAGCACAGCGAATGGAATCCACTCAAGTTCTCCCAATGCAATCCAGTGGGCGCAATGCACCACAGCCCACAGTCCTTGGGCGCCGTGCGGCAAGTGCTGGGACACAAAGCGGGCAGCCTCCAAAAGCTGCCGATAGAGTGGAATGGAGATGAGCCAAAAGCTTCGAAAGCTCTGTGTGCGGGACGACTTACGGTCTTCTCCGACGTAACATCCAAGTGCAGCAGCTTCATGCGGCCGGAGGTCTCCTCCTTGAGAATGCCAGCCTCGTCCGACTCCTCGATGGGCGTGTTGAAGCCAGCGTAGATGGTGAAGCCCAGATCGTCGAGTTTCTTGGCCAGGTACCAGGCCAACGGCGCCTCGCAGCCGGTGATTAGGACGCCCTTGCCCGAAGCCGACACCTGGCGGTCCGCAAATGGAAATGGAAATGGTAAGGGTAAGGGTAAGCGAAAAGTTGAATGATTTGGGGTTGGTTTGTTCAACCCTTTGACGGTCGGTCTCCGAGGCAGCCACTTAATTAATGTTCAATAACTTTAATAGCAATTAGCCATCTCCTTGTGTGGGTGTCCCAGGATGTGGGTGGATGGGAGAGAGCTTCTCCGTTTTCAATGCGCACTTGAGGGCGTCCAGTCTTGTCGGATGTTGATGTTTGACCTTTAGCCCAGCCAAAAATGTCTTTGTTTGGCTGAAAGTTTGTCCCCGCGCTACTCGGGCTACTTAAAAGTCAAGCCAGCAACTAGGCTTAACGACTTTCCCCACACTGCTGGACATTTGACCATTTCTAGGGTCATTTCGGTATAGAAATTCCCGTCTAACATTCAGCTCTGACCCACTGATGGCAGACAGACGACAGTCTCCCCCCCACCACACACATATTTGGTGGGGCAGGAAGATGTGTGCTCACTGATACTTCCGCCTCAGACACGCGCCAAACCACTCCACCAGCACCAAGCCCATCCACGTCCACCCATCACAAGCCATACCCCTCCATGGATGTGGATGTCAGTCAACGCGCCTGCGGTAGTGCTGGTGTCATAACTCATCATGCCATTAACCAATGGAGCTGGCCCCGACTATGACTATGACTATTGGCTGGCGCTTGAGTGGGCGTCTGGGTGGGTGGGTGCGTCCCCAGTGTGCGTCAGTCGGTCTCGAGGGGGGAACGTAGATGTAGAGGACGTAGAAATTGAAGTGGAAGTGGAAGCAGAGATGGCTACTCATTGTTCGGGCTATCAAACTGTTATAAAGTGCTCGTAAAATTGTTAAAAAATGATGAGATTCGGAGAAAGGGAGGCGTTAGTGGTATTCGAGGGAGGGGAGAGGTGGTGTGTTGGGTGTGTATTATTATTGGCGGTGCTGTTGACACCCATTAAGACTGGCCGACATTTTATTGTGGCCATAAGTGTTTGGCTTATCGAAATCTGCTGGCCGTTCTTGGGTGTAAATAAAAATAAAACTATTCAGGGGGTATATCCCCCTCCCAATCCGAGCCCAATCCGCAGGCCAGCCAAGTTTAGGACAAGTTTTCTTTCGCTCAGTTTTTATGCGAATTTACTTCATAATACTTTAGCGCGTATCCAGCAGGATGGCGGTAACTTTTGCCACTGGAATCGGTGGTTGTCTGGTGTGTTTTTTCTGGCACCCCAATTTATGGCGCTGCTGCAGAAGTGACTTTAAATTTGGCCACAACTAAAAAGCATCGGCAATTAAATTCTACATGGAAAGAGCGCAGATAAAACTGAGCAGATGAACTGCAAGAGCGAGTAAAAACGCTAAACCGAGCAACGAAATGTTTAGAGTCAATTAAACTGCACTGAGAACTGAGAGCATGGCCATTGGCCAGGGGGAATGAGTGTGCAGCCACAGCCACAGCCACAGCCACAGCTTGTGGCATGAAACCCGATATAAAAATATAAAAACAAAGCATTGCGTTTCCTTGAAAAAGTTCTGCTTTCGAGGGGGAATCTCTTACTCGGACTCGGACCGAGAACCTATTAAAATTATAACAAATTGGTCCAATTGAAATGCAGGATAATCCATGGCCAGCAAATGATTGGAGTCTGCTAAATTGGTCCAAACCGAAAGGATTATGTTACATTGAACCAAGTCGAATTGTGGCGAGACCAATTAGAAGATTGCCATTGTCTCGTTGCCTGTCTCCTGACCTAAACTTGAATCCTCTGTGAGCATCAGGGAAATGTGTCCTCCTCCATTTCAACAGCCTTTCGTGTGAACAGGTGAAAGAGCAAAGCAAAGGAAACGCAAAGTAACGAAAGGACAGAGCGCTTCTGCACGTTAAGCCGTCGAAAGAAACTTTGCCCAGTGCATGCACTACGTGCAGGGGATAAAAAAGCAGACCCCTTGACACCCAGCACCTGCCACATGCCTTATACCCTACGCCTTATGCCTTATGCCCCATGCCACCTGTCTAAGGTCTAACACTCCCTCTCTGCGGTCATGTCGTGTCTGCCAGCACGTCGGCTTGCGGTCTTTTTTTTAAACGGTCCCAAAATAGCAGCAAAACAGCAAAGTTGCATGCACCGAAATAGATTCAAGAAATTTCACAAAGAACACGAGGCAGAGAGGGGGAGAGAGAGAGAGTGCAGCGTAGCCGGCAGCCCTGGGGCATGTCAGTCACCTTCATTTGAGCGAGTTGCTTGTGCTTGTGCCTGTGCCTGTGGAGGATTGCCAGAGAGAATGCGAGGGTTGTTGTTGGTACGAGCGATTGGCTGAGCGGAAATGGGACTTTTCCACATTTTTCCGAGCAAGTCAATGAAGAGGCAGACACAGAGGGGCCCCCGGCTCACGCTAATACGCCTGCTACTGCTCGCAGTTTAGCGATTTAAATGCATCCTTTATTGCATTTTAATTGCAATTGCAACTGCAATTGGAAGCAGAAGTAGAAGTGGAAGTGCAAGTGGAAGTGGAAGATTTATGCCCCTAGGCTGTGAGCAGCAGGTGCCGCCTCGCCTCGCCCCACCCGAACCGGACCATTTTCCGCACACTTTTATCCGAATCTGATGAATTGGAGTGGGGCACGCGATGCACGCCTGCACTGCCGGCACCACACTGGAGCGCCACAATGCCGCTTTTCTCGCCACGAGCTCATTAAATTTGGCTTACGTACACGGGGAGGAGCATGGGGGCGTACACGTAATATTTATATAATGCATTATGCTGGCAGGAAAACTTGGTGCTGGCCAAGCCAAGGCCATACATAGGGAGGAGGGCGGCGGCCCTGGCAGGTTAATGTGTAAACTGCAACAAGTTAGCAGCACTTTCAGAGCCACAGAGGAGCGGTGGACAGGGCCTCCTCGACCGCTCGTGTGGGCGAGCGGAAAAGTGATGCGTGTAAAGTGTAAACAACAATAGGGAGGAACTTTCCGGGAAAGCATGTGCGCCTTTATTTGCGAGAATAAACTTGTGACACGTCCGGGGAGTCCGGTGATTGGGCGGAGAGGCAGACCTTAGTCCGGGCACTGCGGGCATGCAGATAATGCGAGAGTGTCCGACAGGGGAATTGCGTGGGCTTGTGTGGGACTGTGTGAATAAATATTATTGGGAATGTAAATAAAAGAAAAAGGAACAAAATGAAATGAAATGAAAGTTAACAGGAAGGTGGGTCATCAAATAAAGTCATATCTAGATCAACGATAATCACTGTGATGGACAGGGACATATACGAGCACTGCTGTAGCTAGAGAGGGAGAGCAGAGATTTTCCATGATTCCGCTACAATACAATATGTATATTCTCCATAGTAAATTGTATTATCTTATTTGTACGGCCATCATTTTTCGTTTCTATTCCCTGCTCTATTCTCTATTCCCTAGTTGCCTTTTCCTTTTCCTTTTCCTTTCGCTTTTGCCTTTCTCTTTCACCAGGCAGACACATAAACCTACCCAGAAAGCGCGACATGCTTGACCGCTCGGCAACCCTCGCATAAATCTACATAAACATAACGCAGGCAGCGTGAAAGTGGAGATGCGGCGGAGTGGAGTGCGAGTTTAAGTGAAAAATGGCAAACAAACCGCATACAAATTGTCCCCTCTGTTGTCACCTTCCCACCCCCTCTCGCGCGCTGCTCCTCTTCTCCGCTGAACAAGGCGACGAAATGTGGCAAAAAAAACAAAATAAAAAGGAAAAGAGAGAAGAGAGAAGCCAAAAAATGGGAAACAAAGGGAAGCAAGCACACGCATGCACGCATATTAAATCAGTGGCTAAAAATAGCCAGAAAAGCTTTGCAGGAGGTGGCACGAGGAGGATGGTACACACACACACACACACCACACATATAGAATCAAATAAATTAACTGAAAAATATTTTGGCCAAGAGGGCAAATGAGTACAAATGACAGCAGGACGGCAGGACGAGTGTCGAGGGGCGGCGATCGCCAAAAGTCATTGAACGTATTAAGCAGTAATAAATTAATTAACCGGAAAGTTAAAAATCATTTTTGTGTTTGGCTTTCCGCACGCACACAGGCAGAGAAAGAGATAGAGATAAAGCGAGTGGATAGGTAAAAGCCCGCACGCATCCTTGCTGGCGTGTGGCTGTCAGGACCTTTGGCAACTTCACGCCATCCGCAGAGGACGACGTCAGCATTAAAGGCTTTTCGCATTGCGCATATGTACAACACGGTGTACAGAATCAACTGAAAGGCGAACTGAAAGCTAAGGAATATAATAGAATGGAGAGATACATATGTACATACATACATATTTGTATGTAGAATGGTCTCGAATGGAATGGAATCCCAGGTCACTTTGTTTTGTGACTTTCCCGTGTATCAGTCAGTGCCTCAGTCAGTGTGTCTTCTGTGTGTGTGTGTGTTTGTGTGTGCTTATGCCTCTGTTTATGCATATATCTTCCATCTCCCATCTCGCCATGTATTTCATGTTTGTCCATGTTTAATTAAATTGTGATTGTATTGCCACCGGCATCTTGAGGTTAATTAAAATGTAGTGCACGGGTTCGAGCATGGAAGCCATGCCACTCGCAGTGAGGCATTTCCAGTGCCTGCCCGAATAAGAGTTCTAGAACGAATACTTTGAACTATTGTATGTACTTCAAATGCCAAATGGACGAGCAAGGATCGAAGTGGTTGCACAACTGCGGGCAGGGGTCTACCAGGAATACCGACTAACAATCAAGCTTTGGCTGTTGGTGGTTTGCCATATTGTCGATTCGACCTGTGACCTTTGTGCCTCGAACGTGCATGATGCATACGAGCATGGTGGATGCACGGCTACGTCATGTGCAATTGGTTTTTAATTTAAATAAAGTGCGCAGCTAAACTGAGTCTGAATGGACAAGCGGAGAAGCGACAAAAGCATTGCTTCCAGCCCAGCTCCAGCTCCTGCTCCTGCTCCTGCAGCGGTCGACGGAGATGTTTTCCTTGGTGGCGGAAAGTTGTCAAGGCGTTTTAATGGCGTGCAATTCTAAGAAACGCAATGCGCGTAGCTGGTGGCCACATGAGCCATGTCCTGATGTCCTTCATTGCCAGCCATTGTCAGGCCGGGCACGCCATTGCCATTTCTGAATGTCCTCTGAGCTCAAATGCGCATGTGTGTATGTGTGTGTGTGGTGTTGTGTGTGTGAATCAACAGGCCACGCGCGGGACCATAAAACTGAAACTGTACAGAAACAGAAAAAGAGACACAGAGAAGCAGCAGCAGCGGGAAAGGCAGAGTGAGGAAGAGCGGACTAGCAAAACTTTGCACATAATGACTTTTTATGGTGTATGTCCATACTTACATATGTATGTATGTGTGTGTGTGTGTGTGTGTGTGTGTGTGTGTGTGTAGTGAGAGACAATGCTGTGGAGCAAAGGACAGAGGACAGAGAAGATGGGACAAAGAGCAGCCTTTTATGTAGCTGCCTTCAGTTGCCTCAGTGCATTGACGGCCCCGAATGGACCCCGGAGTCGCAGTCTCTCCTAATTGAGAGTGCAGTCCCCGCTCTCCTCTCTCCTTCTTCACACCCTTTGTCTGTGTGTGTCGCTGATTTTTTGTTTTTGGTTAACAACTCACAAATCAGCGTTAAATTTGTCTATGGCAAAAGTTTTATGAAGTTGCAAAGGCCACAAAGTGTGCAGGGGAAACGAACACTTATGGATGGCAAAAACCAATAGGAAGAAGGGTTTTACTTGACAATGAACTTGCTGCCACATCCATTAGGTGGCCACCAGTTTGCCTTGCAGCTGCTGCTGCTGCTTAAACTTGCTCCTCCCTACCCAAGCTCAGAAATACCCAGGGATGTACGAGTATCTTCCACTTCTTCGAGTACTCGAGTGGCTGGCTGACTCGTGGCTCCTGGCTCGTGGCTCCTGGCATTAGCGAAACCGATACGATTTCTGCTCCTATCCACTGCAGAATCACCTGGGGCTCTCAGGTTATGCTGGCACAACTTTATCTATGCAATCCACCGTAGCAGCGCCATGTGTCAAAGTTCAAGGATGTGGATGGGAGGGGTGGGGCCTTCAATTGTTTGGGAATACGAGTAATCGCACTTTTTGCTGCTGCTGCTACTGCTACTGCTTCGCGACTGCTCATTAGGGTTGCCAAGACAAAGCTATTAATTCAATTATTTCCATCCTCCTCTGGTAGTCGACAAGTCCCGAAGAGACTCTGCGACTCTGACAACATTCCGCCTTTCACCGAGGGGCACCTCCCTTTGGGCAACGCAACGCTTAATTATGCATATTACGTAAAGTGTAATTGCAACTGCAATGCAATAAAACAGACACGGACACGGAACGGATCGGGCATGGACACGGACACGGACACGGACACCGACATTCCGAATGACAGACAGAGGGATAGACGGAGGGATGGGCAGGGCTCTGGTACAGGGATGGGCAATTTAGTGCATTGTAGGACATGGCAGATTGTTGAGCATTTCATTAGTAAGCATTTACATTTCATTGCATCCAATTTGAGCCGTCAACAGTTGCCTCCAGTCTCATCCATCCATCCATCCATGCCGCATGCTCCCTGCCCCCTGTGTGGCGGGATATCTGTGCGTGCGTGTAATTTAATTTGACTGTCGTGACATAAAAATGAAATGCACAACGTGATGTGCAAGGCAAAACAGCAAACACAGAGTGGGCGCTTGGGAGACTACCCACCAAAGACAAACAGGAACCCCGTTGGCCAGGCCGGAAGCCATCGCTGGCCACACATTTGCTCATATGCCCATGAACAGCCACACAAAGCGGAACATTTTCGCAAATAATTCAACGAATTAAGTAAATGGAAAGTGGAAACGGGACCTACCATTCAGCCCTTGCGGAGCACTAATCAAGGGACAAGCATTTCGCATTGTTTTCCTTTACTTTGCTCTCTAAAAATAAACCCTACATGTGTATCACACCAAGGAAATGCTAATGGAAATGCTTTGAGATCAAATCTAGATAATTACGAGTACAAATTTTACTAGTAAAGAGTTACTGGAGCTTTGCTGGAACTTGGACAGCCTTCGATTAGCTATACTTTGACAACGCTGCTGTCCTTTGTGTAGCTACTATAAACAACAGTATCTATTACTCTCAAACAAGGAGAGAAGAGAAGATAAGAGAAGAGCACTTTGCTGGGTAAACTGACAATGCAGAATGCAAATGGGAAGGAAGTTTTCAGAGCTGTCACTGCATCTGTTGTTGCTGCTACTGCCAATTATATTGCAGTCATGCTTATTACTTTAATGATGGGCAGTTCCACTTTCAGGTGACACCCACGTGCCTACGTGTCCTGGAAGCCAATCACCAGCGAGTCCATGCAGCACACCTGACCTTTTCGCGTAATTTCCGGGCAGCAAGTGGACCCTGTCAGCCAGAGGGCCACCTCCAGATCTTTCCCGATAGTTAAACTAATTAGAGTGCACGCATATTTAACTTATCCGCAGACTTCGGCGCTGACTGGCGCCACCAGTCCATAAATGCGGGTAAACGATGTAAATGGGAGTATATCTGAATGTGTCGCATTATTGGTGTCCTTTGTGAAAGGATGTGGAGTGGAGTCACAAGCAGACAAGAGAAGGATCAACAGCCTACATTTTCCACACTCTTACTCGTATGAGTAATCTCTGGAATTCCGATTTATCCAGCTCTAGCGCCTCTCAGTGCCAGCCAACAGAGAATTATGGTGGGAGTGGGAGTGCAGTGAAGGCGCAGCCATCGATGCGAGTGCCTGCTTAAAGGGGTTTCCCTTTTTAATTTATTTTAAGCGCTTATATTAAAGTTTTCACAGCGAAAATATATTCCGTTCTGTCACGAAATTTATATTCACTTTGTTTCTGCAATTCTTTCGGTTTCCGTCTGCACTGTTTCTCTTTTCCTTCCTCTCTCTCTCCCTCTCTCTCTCTCCCTCAGGCTGCTTATTTATTTTGTTTTCATTTTCATTTTCCTACGCCGACAGCCAGAGCAGAGTGGAGATAGTATGAGTGCGTGTGTGTGTGTGTGTTTGTAGTGGGGTTCTGAAATATCAAACGGAGCCAAATCCAAAGCCAAATCCACAGTCAAGGGTTTCCTCTGGTTTAACATAAGTTGACGTTGCCCCACAGGACATTTGCCCCCACTCCTGGGGCCTGCCCGTCTATTTTTAGTACAACTGATTTGCTTTGCCTACTATTTCAGAGGCCCCTCTCTGCGGTTTGGCAATACCGACTTGAGCTGAGGCTGGGGTAGTTGCCTCGCAGCCGAGCCGAGCAGCAGACATGCCCCAAAGTGTGGCTGGTGGCTGGCTTCTGGTTGGGAAACGGAAACCGAAACCGAAACAGAAGTTGACGCCGAAACCAAAAGCTATCCATGTCCCTATCCCATTTGCGGTCTCGCCGCTGGCGTTGAAAGGATTACACTGTTTGAATTTTGTATTGGAGCCCGCCCCTTGGACACGAGAGTGTCGTTACGGACTTACCTTGACGAAGTGGTAGAAGAGCACGGCGCCCACTGTGGCCAGGGCGAACCACACGAAGACGGCGAAGGTGGAGATGCTGGATATGTTGAGGGCATGCAGCAGATGGGAGCTGACGATGGCCGCCGCCTGGCAGAAGAGGAACGGCATAGACAGCCGCTCGAATATGTCCCAGGGTATCTCTGCCGATTTCTGGGGCAGTGCCGAGATCGATCCACGACGCAATGAGGCACGACGCGAGGCACGGCGCTATTAAAAAGAGAAATAGAGAAATGAAATGTACATTTGACTATAAAATATCTACGAACACTCGTGCACCTCGCCATATAATTATTCTTCTGTTTAAACAAACAAATGCGAATTTATTTATAGCAAACATTAAACATTGGGCATTGTTTGTGGGGTAATTATTTGAAAATTACTCAATTAAATGCCTTTGGGCCGCTAATGCTGCTCGTCTGTGTTTTGGTCAATAAACAAGGCGAATTCCACTCACATTTTTGGGATTGTTATGGATTTGCTCTTTGCTAGCAGCAGATTTGGATTGATATAAAATAAAGCTGCCTGCCATTGCCAGTGATTGGCAAATCCTTTCCATGTGGCACAGTCTAATTTTGCCTTTCAATTGCAGACACCTAGCGTCAATACATCATCGGAAATTTCATTGAACCTCTTGCCCATGCCCCGCACCTTCCAATCCATCAGGACCCTAACCCACTCATTCCTAACCCACACATTGACAGTGACATATAGCAATTACACATGACGTGCACAATACCAATGCAAAAATGCAAAGAGGAGAAGAGAAGAGTGGAGAGGAGAGGAGAGGAGGAACTACTAACCGAAAACCTCAACCTCAACCGAAACAGCAACCCGCTTTGGCCATTGGCCATAAATCAACGACAGTGCGAAATAATCAAATGGCGGCATCTGCATAAATACTACAGAAGCCAATTGATTTATTCAGCACCGAAAATAGACCATTTTCATTCCCATTCGCATTCGCATTCACATTCACATTCACATTTCCATGGGGTTCCACGGGCTCTTCTTCGTCGCTGGAATTGTAAAACTCTCCTTTGGTCTATTTATATGTCGTGCTCCACTGGGTATGGATGGACTTTGTCGTTGCTTTCGTCATCAGCAACGACCTTGTCACCAATTCGGTAGCCAGCCTCTTGAAGGGGACGCATACCAAGACCTATGTAATTGTCGACATAATCTTACACAGGAGCTGAACGCCGGCCCACACGATAGCCACATATCTAAAGTAGATTCTCCCAATCGAATACACACATACAGAACATATAGTCCGCATAGATATATTAATGCTTGATATGTATCTGCTCACTCAGCTGCCAAGAAATCATCTTGTGGCGAATACTTTGTGGCTGTTCGAAGCGTAAAGCAGTTTGGTTTGTCTCCAAGCTTATTTAATTATTAATAAAGATATTTATAGATCATGTGGAATAAAATTCAATGCAGAATGAATATTTCTAGACCGGACAAATATTTAAAATGAATGCGAATATATCGAGTACGGACAAATGTCTGTGTTTGTATTGCAATGATCGAAAAATTCCAGTTTAATGCCAAATGGGTATATTCTGGAACCTCGCCTCATGATCTACATATACATATGTACCTAATACTAAGCAGCGAGTGTGTATTGGGCAATGAATCCGTTCTCATATAAATGCCGACAAATGTCGGAGTTGCGGCAGAAGCTACATAAAAGACAAACTCATTCTCATGTTATTTACACATTTTAAAAGAAGTAATTTCACACATCCTTGGTAGCGTTTGTATCCCAATCTCAACACTCGCTGCCCACTCTGCCTCCTGCAATTGTCGGTCTCTCGTACGTACGTTGACCCACTTGGATCGCGGCCACTAAGTGAATTTTTGTAATTAATTTGGCGGCGCATTTTGAACACCGCATGACTTCCTGTCTCTCTCTATCTCTCTCTCTCTCTCTCTCTCCTATGTATTGTTGTCTTTCTTTCTTCGGTTAACAGACAAAACCTTTTTCTGGAATTTGCGGCCAAAAGAGGCGTGGTCGAGGAAGTCAGGGACACACTAAGGACCCTTGCGACTTGAATTTGTGTATTGGCATTTCTGGGTTAAGCTAACTGGGCTAACAGCGTAGCTAGGTGCTCCACCAGGCTGGTGTGGGAAGAGGGGGACAGGACGGGCAGGACGGAGCTGCGACAATAAATTTGGCTATGGCATGGCCTTTGGATTGGCGGAGAGGGGCGCGAACCGAACACAAACAAGGGGCCAAGTGCCTGTCCAGGATACAGGAAACGGATACAAATGGCCCCGATTCGGGGCGACATTTCACTTACCATATTGTTATCGAAAACCTGCATGATGACGGATGCTGCTGCTGCTGCTGCTGCTGCTACTCCTTCCTGGTATCGCGTCTAGAGGGGCGAAAGAGCACAAAGATGGTGGATGCAAAGGGGCTGGCTTCGACTGGGTCTCTAGCACTCACTCACAATCACAGCCTTGTGGCTCGGTTTGGTCAAAAGTGTTCACAAGAGAGTTTGAAAAATGTTTCGAAAATACGTTTTCACTTTATATATACTCGGGGGGGCAGGCTCTCGGAGGGGCTCGTGGCCTGGGCGCACTGAAACACGGCGTGGCACTAAGCAGCACGATCGACTGGCGCTGTTTGCAGCTGCCCCAAAACTCATTTTCTCTCGCCTCAGTCGCAGTCGCAGTCGACGTCGACGCTGTATATTCAAAAATTGTCGTTTTGCCGTTTTGATTTTTTAAAAATATATCTCAAAAATACGTGCATGTGCAGACAGACAGACACACACGCATACGCACACACACACACACACAACTCGAGCTACAATGGAAACGCAGATACATATTCCGCTTTTTAGATAAATAAATATCTTTAAATTTGTATATTTTTGCCGTTTTGCTCTCATCCGCCTGCCGCCGCTTTTAAGCATTGTGGAATATATGTATTTCCAATACACACACACACACAAATACGAGCACACAGCTACAGATGCATAGATACACAGATACTCTAGTTTGCGGCCGTAATATATGTCGGTCGGTCGGTCGCTCGTGCAGCGTGCAGCGTGCGGCGTGGGGAGTGGGGCAGTAAATGGTAAATTTGAATATTGCTTTAAAATGTCGCCACATTAAATCGAAAAGTACTCGAACCTACCGTATATATGCACATAAATATTTATGGAACTCGTTAAAGGAGGCCAGCGCCATCGACCCACAACCCAGTGCTCCATTAGCGACTGGAATGGGATGGGCCTTTCGGGTTTGCATTTGGTTTATTTGCTTTCGTTTTTTTTTTTCATTTTTGTGTATGGTTTTCCGTGACGTCACGGTGGTTGTGTTTTTATTTTATATATTGTGGCTGTTCATTTGCAATTTTGCAGGCAAATTAAACGATAATTTTCTTGAATTTTTCATATTTGCATCAAAATCTACTTGCATAGGAGTGGTCACTCGCAGTACTAGGAATTGTTAAATAAAATGCATACTTCAATTAATTTTGGAACACATTTTGCACTCCAAACGAATACAATTAAAAGTGATTGCAGTAACAAATTTAGTTATGAAAAAGTTCTCTTCCTGAGGGGTAAACAAGTAAACAAAGAAGTTTTTTGCACTATAGGCACTTGTAGAAGTTTAGAATTCCAGTCTCAGAGATTCAAAATTGCCTTGTTCAATTGCTGTTAGTTTCCCGCTCAATAGTTCCAATCAACAACGTTCCAATCTGGATTCTGGATATTTCTTTCTGCTTCTCTAATTGTTGACTATTTTTATTTTATTTGCTTCTCTAAGTCTTGACTATTTATATAATTTTTGGTATCTGTTATTGTTTATGAATGTCACCCTACATATGTATGTATATGTATAGTCCAATATATTATTGTTATGCACAGAATTTGTTGACTGGCCGCTGCTGATGCCCGGCTAAAGAAAGACAGTACAATAAATTGACGTCTATATTGGAGATTTGTGAACACAAACATATGTAGATATAGCCAAAATATGAAATGGCTAATACAAATATACCTAAATAAATACGCGCATGAATAGATGAAGAAATATTTGCCTGCGGAGGCAAATGAATATGAAAGCATATGTTTCTGCAACATTTCAGATTGTTTCTTTTCGACTGTCTGTCAGTGCCGCCAAATTAACAGAAAAGTTCATGTCTTCTTTCTTGTTCACTCTTTCTTTCAGAATGTCCCCAAAAATTGTTGTTGCTTCTGATTGCAGTTTAAAAATAGCCAAGAGGCTAATGGTCGAAAAAAATGTCTTTGGACAGACTTTTCTTTGGTCCGCTGTGCTGCGCACTTCGAAACACAAAGAGTGAAGATTTATGAACCGCTGTTTGTGCCAGAAATCATAAAACGCAGCAGTCAAGTCATCAATCAGTGGGAGATATAATTAATTAATACATTATTAGCATTTTTAACAGAAGCAATGAGGCATTGAAATACTCGTCTGTTCGGAAAGTAGAAAATTCCAAATTCTCAGCCACAGCCTCAAGTATGCCCAAGGCAAAGAAAAAGGTCAAGGAGGTGGACTGGACGGCCGATGAGAACTTCAGCAAGGAGCGCTCGATAATCTACGTGGAGCACACCACCGAGTGCCCCATTTTCCAGATAAAGGCGGAGGAGTGCGGCGTCTTCTTCCAGGAGCGCATTCCGGAGCGACAGTTCCAGCTGGTGAGGAACAAGAACGGCAAGCAGGTGCCCCGCGATGGCGCCTTCGAGATTGGCATCTCGCAGAATGCTCGCACCTCCGTCCACGAGCTGTGGTCGGGCCTGACGAAGGGTCCTCCAAGACGTGACAAGTTCCCCAACGACTTTGAGGTGCTGGTGCCGGATGTTCAGCGAGTGCTGAAGAAATTCTACCCCGACAAGGCGGTGGGCATCAGTGACGACGAGGAGGACCACACCGACTACTAACACAATTTAGCATAACAATGCGCTAATGCTGCTTATTGTCAACGTCAACATCAATGGCAGAGGCGAAGACGAGGATGAGCAATCAGGCAACACCTGTTGGGACAGCCAAACCGCAGTCGCCTCCACCCAGTCTCTCAACGTCACTCGTCCCCAAATAATATTCAAACGATTAGCGTGACTCTTTCATCTGCTATTGGGGTACGGGTACAACGCTTATTGGTCTCATTGTTGTGCTGCTGCGGATTCTGCTGCTGAGTGACGTCCCGACACCGCCATGTGACAGCTCTTTTCAGAAGCTAAATGCTTAAATCGACAAAAGATAATTAACCGAAACACAAAGCTCTCTCTCGCACATCCACACAGGCAACCACACCTACACATGGCCGGCATTGTGTTCGCACTATTCTCGGGGGACACCCCAGCGACGTCCCATTGTCTGACAGCCCGACAAAGCGAAGCAGGCCCCAACAAACAGTCAAGTCAGTCTCCTCTATTGGCAAAACAAATAACCAAAATGCAATTTCGCAACACAAATTCGACGGAATAAAAAACGATGTAACAGCAGCCATGAAATCATTCGATTGTATTACAAAAGGACAGAACAAACAAAACTTTAGGGAAGGGAATTGGTAGGAAAGGATGGGCATAAGTTAACCATAAAATGCTCTAACTAATTTCAGTCATCAATTATGTTCGACACAGTGCCCCGAATCACATGTGTTTTATATGGAAATATATCTATCTGTTGTTTCACTAAGTTGCCATGATCAACATATACATACATATATAAAATAATACAACTTTGGCATCTATTGAAAATTGGAAATAAATAAATAAATAATAAAACAAATTGGAATAGCCATGCTAGCCCAGAGGCTTCAACTGCATGCCACGGCCAGCAAGTCATAAAAATCCAATCCAAATTACATTGTGGACCAACAACAAATGGCAATAACAAAGAGACGGAGCCCCATAACATCTCCCTACCATCCCATAACGTGTTATACCGTATCATCCCATCCCTGGAGGTCTGGCAACATTTGAACAATAAAACTGCAGCAGCAGCAGCAAAAGTTGCAGGGCTAATATCAAGCCGAGTGGGGAGGGAGTATGAATAGTAGTTAGATGATTGGTTGGGCAGCTGAACAGAATGGATGGCAGAGGATGCGAATGGGAATGGGCCTGTCTAGTTTGCATATCGCTAGCCGGATTAGCATGCAAATTAACCGGGCAGCTGGCAAGTGCAGATGCTTTTTTGATTGCCTGCCATGAGCCTTGCTCCTGACGAGGCGTACGATGTTATTTGACTTTATCGTTGATCTACCAACGATAGCAAATTCATTTACACATGACCAATACTGACATAGTTATAGTTCTAGCGTAAAACAGATAATTTAATTTCAGATTCATTCATACAGAGACGAACATGTATCACAACATCCGTGGCGTAGCATCGTAGCACCGTTAATATTAACATTAAGACTGAAAAATGGAAAGCTGCAAATTACAGGAGAATAGACCAAGAGACGACACTCAAATATTTGTCAGCGAAAGTAAATGAGCAGCGGCAACGCATGCCAGCGAACAAAACGACCCAGAGTCGACTTCGGGATACCCGCGAAACGAGAGCTAAATCTATCTAGAAATCCTACTAAAATAAATGGCAAGAAGAGCTTCAAAATGTTTGGTTTTCCGATCGACACAAACACAACATACCCTTGTACTTATGCTGGGCATAAAAGAGGCCACAACGACACCGATTTCAACAGATTTTATGTGAATTTCCACTGCCACTCGCTGAGACAAAGAAACGTCTGCGGCACATTTTTCGTGTCACAATTTATTTGGGTTGATTGGGGTTGAGATGCTTCTTCCTTCTTTATTATGGCAGTGGCCGGGGAAATGGAGAAATGGGTTAATGTCCAGTGCTTGGCCATGGAAATGCAACCAAAAAGCGAGAAGCAGGCAACAGGAAGCAGGAGTAGTGCCTGCATGTGTCAGTTGTCGCACGCATATAGAAGGGAAACTGTTGTGCTCCGTGTAGAGCCAAGGACAACGCAGGGCAACTGCCAAAAGCTGCAGAAAAGTCCAGGGAGTTTTAATGGAAACAGACCGCAACATTTTGCATTAGAGTTTATTTTTATACGAAGTAAAGTTGGTTTTGGGGCAGGCAGAGAGATTGGGCCAGGCAGTGGGCGTAGTGGAGTGGAGTGGAAAGCATGTTCTGGTCTGTGCCAAAAGTTGTTTGGCAGTCGCTCTTGTGGCTGCTCTGCTGATGCAAAAATAATCTACGCACAAGAAAACCCAGAGATGGAGAAAATAAACTGAAATTTGTGCTATTTATACCCGGTACTCGAAGAGTAAATAGGGTATATTGTATTTGTGCGGATAACGGTTGTATGTAACGCACAGAAGGAAACGTTTCCGACCCCATAAAGTATATATATTCTTGATCAGCATCAATAGCCGAGTCGATTGAGCCATGTCTGTCTGTCCGTCTGTCCGTCCGTCCGTCCGTCTGTCCGTCTTGTTTGTCGGCTAGTTTTCAGAGACTAGAAGAGCTAGAGCCACTAAATTTTGGCACCAGACTGCTGTATGCTCACACTGAAACCAGTGTATTTCAAAAATGAGCTCCGCCCCCGCAAAAGGGCGAAAACCTCCCAAATCTACAATTTTGAAGATAACAGAAAACTAAAAACGCCATTCCGTAGGGAATGACCATATCTATCAGATCACCAAGTTGGGATCCGATTGGATCATTATTATAGCCACAATGATTACTGGTGATCTATGCGCGCTATTTTTCAAATTTTTCAATGTTATCTCTCTTAATAATTTACATACTGTAGCGTGTTGGCGTGAGTAGTGTTGTTGATGTAGATGACAGATGAAGAAAAGTTGTATAAAAGTTGTGACGCGTAAGAAGCGTCTCACACGTCCCTTCTCGTTTTAAATTGCAGTTCCCGGCCCTCAGCGCACAGACACAAACGCACACACACACACATATGGTTTAACCGTTTTACCATCAATCCGGAGCTCTTTGGAGTGGCTTTCCCTGCGTTTACTTGCGATTCGAGCTCACATAGGAATAGGGGCTTAGCCATAGGCCCCACCAACAATTGCAAGGTCGTATCCGTATCCGGGCACGTTTGGTTTCCTATCTATCTCATACCGTACCCATGCCATTCCAGCCCACACCATCCAATGGATGGCCATCTGCGATCTGGCCATCGATGTGGGTGTGCAACAAATTGCAGCCGGATTTAAGGGCAATTTATTTCGCTCAGAGAACGAACCAACGAAGGGGCATCAAGTCGGCAGGGCAAAGGCCACAATCTGCCATTTTAGGCTTTGGCATTTGTTTTATCGCGCCTAGACCCAAGCGCACGTCGGTTGCGCATAGGTTGGTGGCCCCTCCATATGGGCTCGAGTCCGTATTCCGCACTGCTCTGCCCTGGAGGAGAGGAGAGATTACTAAATCCCCTTTTAATGAGCCCGGCCGCACAGATGGGACATTGGCTGATTGCACGCTTAACCTGCCTGCAGATTGCATTTGTCACACCTTAATTAACCGAAGCAGGACTAAAGGTTAAGGACTTGGGGATCGGGGTGGGTGAAAAGGTCACATGCTGGAATCGGGAATTCTGCTAAAGAACTTTGACCTTTAACCATCCATTCTTTCCAAAAATGAACGATGTGCGACTTTTTATTTACATGCTCTCCCCCCGCCACCACCCTTCCCACAGCGTGTCATAAAAGCCACGACATCGACATTGGCTTCGCTTCAGCTTGCTGCTTGCGGCTTATAGCTTTCCGCTTTCGATGGTGACTCCTTTTCGTTTTCGTTTTGGTTCCCGTTCCCGTTCTCATTCTCATTCTCCTTCTGCAATTCCTTATCCGTGGTACCATGATGATAATGATGATGATTCCCGCGAAGCGTAGGGCAATAAAAAGGAGGAGAGAATTTCAAAAATAAACGGAAACGGAAACGGGATGTGGGATGTGGGATGGCACAAGGTAATTAAGCGTAAACCGACAGCAACAAAAATACAATTTCGTTTATACTCCTGGGTGCATGGCTGTGGCGCCCATCAAACTGCCGCCTGAGTTATGTCGGTTTACTCGTGACTGCAAACCTCCCAATCCCCAGTCTCCTGGTCCCGGAACACTGCCTACAGCTGTGGTCTGTTCGGCGCAGCCAGGCTCGTCCTGCTGCTGGCTTTGTTATTAGCTGGAAATTAGTTTTCGGCTAGCGTTAATTAAAATTTACGACACCTGTTTATTTACAAACAAAAAAATAACAGAACGACACAAGATCCAGGGAGCTCTGTCATCCACGAGTTTCCTTCGGCTGACAGCCGACGAGGACATCGCATTGGGTACAGTTAATCGTGGGACCACAACAACAAAAGGCAAACCTTCCTTACAACTCGTTTTAGTTACCTTAAATTGGTTGAAGACTGATTCGCACTGGAACTTTAGGTGAGCTTTAATCTCTCAACAAACCAAATGGAGAAGCCTCGAGCTCGATGCAGTTAAACGAGAGATAGAAATACTTCCATGGGCCATGTAATGCAAAAGCTATCAAATAAATGATTTTTACGTGTTACCTGATGGCTTTAACATCATTATTCGCAATGCCACATTATCCATTTGGTTGCCCAAATAACCCCCATTAAATCAAGCATTCGACTTTTTATACTGACTGAGGCTTCGTTTTTATTTAATTTCACATATTCCGTTCTTGTTATGTGTATATTTTTATTTATATATATATATATATATATGTTGGTATA
The DNA here is from genome assembly GCF_008121235.1 of Drosophila subobscura. NCBI lineage: Eukaryota > Metazoa > Arthropoda > Insecta > Diptera > Drosophilidae > Drosophila > Drosophila subobscura. The sequence continues at coordinate 5,673,547 of NC_048531.1, forward strand.
TATATATACATATGTATATATAATCTCATAAATTATTTTTGTGTGTATATATATATCGATTTTTTTGTTCGTTTGTAATACATTTTTTCTGTTCTGCCGCATAATCATATTCAATAATTCAATTGCAATATTAATAATTGTTTTGTTGTTTTGGGAATTTTCATTAATTTGGTTGTGGGTGTCGGTTGTGGCTTATTCTCTTGTTCGAACTTGATTGCAGTAAGACTTTTTGCTTGTATAGTTTCATTTAGTTTGAAATATATGTATGTATATATGCTCCAAGTCTGTACAAATTTGTAGACTTTTCTGCAAGCTCCAGATGTTGGTATAATTTATAACCACACCACCAGCGTGCACACTTACTACATACACATATATAGGTATACAATATTTCATGGTAGTTCTGTATTTATACCCGGTTTTTGTTGTATTTAGTTACGATTCTATGCTACTTGGCATCACCATCACCATCACCCGCATCCTTATTGGCATTCGCATTTGCTCTGCCGCACTTGCCGCTTGCTCTTCTACTCGATTCGCTTCCATTTACATTATACATTTATAACCATAATAATTTACAAGTTAAATGGCTTAGAAATTAATAGTAGGATCCCCTGTGTGGGCTACCATACATAATACATAAAACTCTTTCTAATTAAAGTTAAAAACATTTCCCGCTTCATCGTTTTATCGTTTTGTTTGTTTATATGTTAGCCTGTTTGCCTGTCTCCGTCGCGTGTTTGATCTAGTTTGTTGTGTCTTTACGGTTCGGTTCTGTCCGGTTTGGGTTTTGTTCTGTTCCGTTTGGTTGGGCTCTGTTCTGTGTATGGGTTTTTGTCTATTTACAGTGTGGAAATATCTTATTTATTTATATTTCGTTATTTATTACTTCGCTCTGTATTTTCATTGCAGACGAACGTTTTGCAGACTTTTCTTGACTTACAGTTTAGTTTCTGGAAAAAGACGAAAATAAAATCTCTCTCCAGGTTTTCCCTTCCTTTCTTTTTGTTTTCTTTTGTTTTGCTAAAGTTATAATAATGTCTAAACGTACATTTTTAAAGAGCTCTAATTAAAATAGAATTCAATTTTAATAATTTGTAATAATTTTTTTCTGTTTTTCTTGGGTTTTTGGTGCATTTAAAAATAGTGCAAAAATACATTTTCGAAAACTTTTTGGTGCATACTTTGAGGCGGTGCATTCAAATCACACATTTACATTTTAAGTGCATTTACGTGTGTGTTGGTGTTGGTGTGGGTGTGGTGTTGCTTTTGGCTTTTGGTGTGGATGTGTTCTTTAAGTATACATGCGTGTGCGAATCCAACTATGTGGGTGTTCCTCTGTACATGTATGCTTGTATGTATGTATGTGTATGTGTGGATAGAAGTTGTTAGTGGTAGTTGCTTTATGCGTTCTGTTTTCGCTTTAGTTGAGGATTCCGCTCCAAAGCTTCAGTTTAGGACGGATTGCTTTTAAGCTTTGATTGTGTGCATGTTAGGGGAATGCAGTATGCACAGCTGCATACAACATCTCGATTTGCGTTTTAGGTACTGGTGACTACTTATGCTTATAGCTCGAAAATACTCTTTTGATTCCTGTGAGTGTTGGCTCATCCAGGTGGGGTTCCCTGTGCATCCATGGCGTGTGGAGCAGTTGCTCTTTGCCTCTTCGATGGCTGTGTTTGTGTCGTGGGTGTGGGTGTGGGTGTGGTGTCTGTGTTTCTGTGGAAGACTAATCGCCACAGTTCCCATGAAGCATATTCTGTGTACAGCAGAGGCCCCTTGCCTTCTCCTTTCTGCTGATTTGTGCAATTACTACATCGAATCTCTATTTAATTAGTCTCTAATACGAATTCCGGTTTCACTTTCAATTTCGTTTCCGTTTTGGTTTTTTTGCTTTGTGGTAAGTGCAACAGCGGTGCATTAATACATGTAAATACATAGAAAAAGTTACATTTTGGATTTTGTGCTAATTATTTATCACATAAAAAGTGCAGCAGTGCAAAACTATTTATTATAATTGTTTGACATCATTTGCATGGTTAATTATTTATATTGAACACAAATGATTAATACGTGTCGTGTCCGAGTGTTTCGAGTGTGGTTTCTGGGTAGGTGTTGGTGTCGGTATTTCTGTTTTTGCTTCTGGCTGTGTGTGGGCGCGTAAATGATTATCCTAAAAAGGTATTTGATAGGATCAGTTTCAATTAATGTTCAACATGTTGATGGGTGTAATTATTGCCAGGGGAGAACATAAAATTATTGCACTTTCCCCGGAGCGAACGAACAATTATGAATTGTTGAAGCTGCAACGAAAAGAGGCCTGCCTCCCAATTAAGTGTTGCCTGAAGCAAAACCAAGAACAATGAGGTGTCGCCGCATCTGGTTAATTTTCCAAATGATAAACACTAAGACTCTTCAACCTCTTCAAACAATTTATAATGAGCACTTTGCATGCAAAACCCCATAGCCTACTTGGGGGTCGGTATCGAGTTTATCTACTTATTACTCGTCCTGGAAACTACTCGTATTCGTAATTGCCTTTCACTGGTCGGTCGGTGTCTTCATACAATCGTTGCGTTTGGCCGTTTGGCCATTGTGCAAAAGGAGAAATCGGATGACAGCAAGAAAAAAAGGAGTGAGAGGGATAAAAGTGGGATTGAATGGGATCAGTGGCTCTGGTTGTGTCTGCGTTGAGTGCGGCTTTTGGTGGCATACACCCGTAGTCGAACAAAGCCGCATGAAAGCTGTGTAACACAACACCTGATGCCCATTGAAGGCCACTTTTTGACCGGTGCAAAGTCTCTGCAGGGATTGTTATGTCTAGCTATATTGACGGAGTTTTGCATGCAGCCTCCAATGCTTCCATAAATTGTTTCGCAAATTTTTCAACATTTCTCCAGGCTTTCATTTCTTAGTCGCTACTAAATGTGAGTAAATTGATATTAATACTTGAATAGTTTATACTTATGTGAGGCTACTGCCTTTATGTATTTACTCGTGTGCTTATCTACTAAACATCCAGAAAACATTTATACTTTATGCTTGATTGGGTAAATATTTTGCTACATACATATTTATGTGTATATGTACGTACTTCGTGTACGGATTTCATCTTCATTTCAATCAAAATCCAAGTACGTTCTGCTCTCAAAACTCCTTTTGGAATTGAATCAAGCAATCCGCTCATTTAATCGCTCCTAAACCCGTTTGCTGGATAATACTTCTGTAATTGTTTTTGAGAGTACAATACTATATATTTGCTATACTTTTTGGCTACGCTTGTGCTGTGGATATTTAATTTAATTTAATATTAAAGTTTTTTCCGCCGAGACAATGTTGAAAAGTTTGCTTCCCTGCCTAGTGAAGTGCCTAACATTTATTTGTTGGCCATACCTACATTATTCCTACAGACGGTCAGACTTGACCATAAGACACACAATATGAGGATTCATTGATGCTTATTAAACTTAAGGCTTAGACTTTCATGCTTCAACATTTATACTTCCACTGAGTGCTGAGCTGCCTCGAGGGAGCTCACTCGGAGAATGGTAAGCGCTTGCAGAAGGCTCTTTAGTTGCCAAAGAAACCGACAGAGTTATAAGCCGAATGGATTTTCATAAGAAAAGTGCATTTGTGAGCATTAAAGAGCTCCCCATTTTCTTTCATTGTCATTCAAATCTTTTCTCATGAATTGCACCAAACAAATACATATGTACAAATATGTATTTGTTTGGTGTACATATGTATTTATTTATTGGGCATGCATGGGGTTTATCAACTTACTGTGACTGTGTGTGGTCTATTCTTGTAGGTGTTGTTGTTGTTGTAGTTATTGTTGTGGAGAGGAAAATGGAACATATTCTACTGAAATATTGATCGAAAATTGTATGTAAAGAAATCAGAAATGCATGTTTCGGTTTTGTTTTCAGTGTATATTAGGTTGTGTATTTGTTTTTCATCTTTTCTTTGTTTTTTTTTGTTTTGTTGTGTTTTTTTGTTGTTGTATTTTCTGTTTTTTGTTTTGTGTTTTATCATATATTCGTATATATGTATATATAATTAATTAATTAATATAGTTACGTAAACTGTTGCTAAATTAAAAAGGGGAATTATGCTAAAATTAGACCTCCTCTACATACAATACATAAGTGAAACGAGTCAGAAAGAGACGGAGAGTGACAGAGATAGAGAAAAGGAGAGACAAAGAGAGCGAGGGAGGTAAGTTAGGAGAAGTTAGGAGTGAAAGTGAGAGAGAGACTGTTCGTGGGCAGACTGAAAATATGTACAGCAAATTCCGATTAAAAATAAATGAAAACCGATATAAACCGATAAAATTGACCATGTTCATCGTTTACTATCGATCAACCGATTTCGATAAATTGCATTTATAGTTAAGTATTTTGTTTTTGTTTGTTTTTTCGTTTTTCTTTTTTTTTCTCTGCAAATATACAAATACAAATAAATACATTTTCTTCGTGTTGCTGACTGTGTGCTCTATACGTTTATATATGTATATGTACTATATATATGCTTGCATGTGTGTGTGTGTATCAATGCATAAGTGTATGTGTGTATGTCTTCCTTTTAACATTCAACAATAGTTTTTTGTTTTTGTTTTGGGGCTTTAGCTACATATTTTCGTGTATTCTTTCCATCAACTTTTAGTTATTTTTTTGGTTTTCAATTTTGTTGTAATAAAAAAAGTGGGTCGAAAAATGAATGCGCTAAAACTGGGAAATGTTTAAACTTAAGAAACGTTTGACATAGGGTCTCTAATCTCTAATTCAGTTAACCCTCGTAATACAGATTCCTATATACAAATTCTCCTTTTGTACACCAAACTGGTTGCTGAGAAAGCCTCCAAGACGTGAATGTAAGTGTCAAGTCAAATCAAATTAAATTAAACTTAAATACTGATAAATTTCGAAAATTTAAAGGCATTTAGTTCCTTTAAACGATCTTTGTTGTTTATATATTTTTATGCTTTAAATAATGGAACTGAAATTGAATTAAATTCTGTTTTGAATCTTCTTCTTTCCTTTTCATTTGTTATTTACAGTCGCACTTTTTCGTTACTTCTTCCCGTTTCCCGTTTCGTCTTTCGTTTTTGTCTTTATAAAAGTTGTGTTTTTGCTTTAAAAATTTCGTACTGGTTATAGAAAAATAGGCCAAAAATATATGTATATGTCTGTGTGTGTTTCATTGTTGTTTCATTACGTTCAGTTCACCTCAAATTCTAGTCCGTTCAAAAAAGTGATTAAAATTGCGGTTTGATTTGTTCGTTTTTTGTTCGTTTGTTGCTGCTGTAATTGCTGTAATCGTAATTTTAGTTGTAGTTGCAGTTGCAGTTGTAGTTTAGTGCGGTTTTGCTGTTTTGTGCATAATTCCAAGGATTACATTTAATAATATGCAAATACGTTTGGTTTGGTTTGGTTTGTCATCATCTTTGATTAGGTTAATTTGTTCTTATATGTATACACATGTTGTTATAGAAATTGTTTAAGTTATCCATTATTTGTTTATTTTGTTATTTTTAGAGGTGGGTTATTTTGCAGTTATTTATTTAAATCAATTACCGAATCATCAATCGAAAGAATATACTAATTAAGGTGTGGCCCATAATACTCTTGGGTCTTAGACAACGAAGATCGTTGTTGTAGTTGTGGTAGAAGGAGACGGAGAAGGAGGAGGACCAGGAACAGGGCCAGGGTTTTAGGAAGCGGAAAGAAAATTAGAAACTTACTATTAAACGTATTCTCAATTAGTATTATCGTCTTTTTTCTGCCATTTACGTGTTATACGTACTTTGTATAAGATATGAAATTTTATTGCTCGCAATTTCATATGTTATTCCGTTTTTGTATAATTCTCAATCATATTCCATTTAGCCCTACAGCCAAAGTGTCCCCTAACATATATTGCACATAGTATGTATATAATTGGAAATGAGGGAAAAGCGAAAAAGGAGAGCCTGAAGCATAAAGAACTGGATTAATGTCGGCTTTTTATAGCAAAGGCATCCATTAAAGCGTTATATCCACGATGTCAACAAATTGTAATTGGAGTGGTGGGTAAACGTGTGCTGGGACAGTTTTCCCAGATCCGAACTACACATTTGTATATGGCATCGAGTAAAAACGGCTTGGCAGGGCTCTGGGCTCTCTCATTATTATGGGTTTAATTTTGTGTTTTTTCAATGCTGGAACTAGTAAACATTAAATTAAGAATTTGCTTGATTGTATCTCTTAGTTGATTGTTTTCCTGGATTTGATCAGATCCCTTCTGCCATTACCCTAAGTGGTTGCCAATGGGTGTGGAAATGTATTGTGTACCTATCGAATGAAAGCGGGCATCAAAAGGTGGCTATGAAATCTGAATTCGTATTACGGTCTGGCTAAAAAGTTACGAGTCGTTGGCAAATTGACTGGCTTTCCTTTCGTTTTGTAGTGTGTGTGTGTGTGTGTATGTGTGTGTTTGGGTTTAGGCTTATTATCCTTTTGCTATAAGTCCGTTGTTATTTGAATATACTATAATTATGTAAATAAATTTACTTAACTACAATAGCTGCCGTTTCCGTGAGAGTTCTTTCAGGGGCTTGGTTGTGAAGGTTGGTGAATGGTGGGCGATACATACATAACTTTACATGCAAATCAGAATCAGAATATATGGGAGGAAAGGGTCAGGATAAAGTCATATTTACATGCAGGTGTGTGGAGTCTCGACCTCGACTGTAGGCAGTCGTAGGGGTACGAGTACACGTGTACATACATACATATGTGTGTGAAAAAAAAGCACGTAGCACGTAAATAATGGAAAAATATCAAATGAAAACTATACTCGTATGTATGTAGTTTGAAGCCTCAACTATCAATCATAATAGGTATAATCAAGTCAAGTCTTTTTGCTTATGTAAATGTTTTCTGCCTTCATCCGATCCGCTAGTTTGTAAATGTTACTCGTATGGTTATTCCATTCCTCTCTAAACATGTTAGTTTCGCTGTTATTGTATTTGTATATAAGTACATTATTTAGCATTCATCGTTATCTTTTTTAGTTATCAGCAGTTATCAGTTATCAGTAAAACCTATTTCAATATTTCCATCAATTGTATATTTGTTTGTAATAAGTGTACATATGTATGTATATACCATATAATTATTTATATATCATTTATGTCTGTTCTTCTGTGTATATGTATATATAATTTTTCTCCTCTCCAGTTCTGCTTCTGCTTCTTCTCTTGCTTTTGCTTTTGCTTTTGCACGCTCTTTTAATTTTTTTGTAATTTAATTGTAATTTTCTTTGCCGCCTATCCGCTTCGTTTTGATTTATTTTCTTGTTTTTTTTTATTTAACATTTAATCTTTAATACACATATAATTAAATAATTTACACGAAATATATTCATATAGTTAGATATATTTATAATATATTTATTTAATATGTACTAAAAATAGTTAGGCCTGATTTTGGTTTTGCTTTCCTTTTCTTACCGTTTTTTTTATTTTTTTTTTTTTTTTTTGCTTTCGCGAAAAAAATTCAAAACAATGAAAAAGTCTTCTTTTTTTTGTTATCTTTTTTTGGTTGAATTCTAATTTAGCTTTTAGGACTCCTCCGTATGGATTCTGCTGTCTTTCCACGGTTCTTCTCTTTCGTGTTCGAGTTCGTATTCGTTTTGGTTTGGTTTTGCTTTTACTTTTAGTTGATAATTAATAATAATAGTGTAATAATAATCATACCTTTTCCTTATGCATAATCGCCGACTCGACTCGACTCGTTTCGTTTCGTTTGTTTCATTTGTTTTACTTAGTTTCTCTCATGGTTTCTCTCTACTTTCTTTACGTGGAAATCCGTGCGGGCTTTTTACAGGCAGCAAGTTCATTCTTTCGTATTTTTGTGTCTTTTATATCATTTTTCTGTGAGGTCTATGGGTCTGGGGTAACCTGCTCTCTTCATGGGGCAGGCGGGGTGGTTGTCTTTTCTGTGTATGTGTGTGTGTTTGTGAGTGTTTGGGCTTTAAAGAAAGAGGGCGGGGGAAGTTGTTAAAACTAGTTGTAAGTCATTTATGATTAACATGGGTTTTCTAGGTGTATTTTGTATCGAGTGTGTATCTGTGTGTGTTTTTGTCTCAGAGTGTTTTTGAGAGCGTGGGGGCGGGGACGGGAAATGGAGCCTAACGCCCTCGCGCCCATCGCAGTAATGCATCCGCTAAGACATCCAAATGAGCCTTCGTCTGCAATGAGAGAGAAGCAAAAACAATTTCGATTTGGGATTAGTTTGGTCCGTGTACAGGCTCGAAGGCTGCTCCACTTACCGTCTTGTAGAACATGCAGGATCTTCGGTCCTCATCCTCGCCGTCGGGGCAATCGATGAAGCCATCGCACAGAACATGATCGTCTATGCAGCGATACCGTCCCTGCCGATCGGGTACGGGGCAGGCGAATCGCTCCATGCCATCCATGGCGGTGGGACACTCTGCAACATAAACAAGCAGAAAGAAGGACACATGACACAGGTTGCACAGTCAGTCCAAATAGTTGTAGTGCTCTCAGGTAGAAGAAGACAGAGCTCGCAGAGTAGAGCGGATAGAGAATAGAGGAAGCGGATAACTTTTCCCATAAATCGCTCAGTGAAAAAGTTTTGCACACGCTAATGTCTGCCATGATTTGCGTCTAAATGTTGCAACTTGCACAGGACCCGGGAGCCCGGCGCATTAAAGTATGCTACCTTTATTTGCTTTCCTCTGTGATGTTGCATCCCCCCGCCACCAACATTTGCTTGTCTATGCAACGCGCAACGGCAGAGCAGTCGCAGTCGCTTAGAAGGTTTTTTCTGTTATAAATCGTTCCACGTTTACTACTTTACTGCTTTCTGTGGCTGGACTTGCACAGAGACAGCGAAAGAGAGGAAGAGATACAGACAAAGAGAGAGCGAGAGAGAGAGAGAGAAAGAGACCGTGAAGCGACGACGCTGTCAGTACCAGAAGCAGCAGCAACAACAACACAAACTTTATTTTTTTGTGCCATTCCACGCTTTCTGCTCCCTCCTCTTATACTGCCTTTTCCCGTTTACTTTTTCTTCTCTCCACTAACAAATACATAAAAATAAATCACTTGTAGGACATGTTGGCGCCTCCGGTTTACACACACACACACACACACTACACTCTACTGCATGTTTGTGTATAGAGATTTGTTGAAGTTGCCCGTATAGGTTTTCCTCTATTTCCGATTTTCCCACACTCGTTTTGCTCTTGCAACTTTCCTGTGCGCTATTTTTAGGTGCGCGGACAATTCTTCTGTGCTGTTATGTTCTGTTTTTTTGTTACCGATTCGTTTGGCAATTCGTATTTTTGCATTTTGGCTTCTTTTGATTCTATGCTGAAAGAGAATCGCACAATTCATTGGATAAAATTTCACTTGGCAATCAAATGAAGCCTTAACCGCCCACAGAGCAGGGCAGGGCAGGTTGAAAGTTTTTGGTAGCACGTGGGTTGTGGGCACGAACATTGTCCATTCATTAACGTGACGCTTTGAAAAATGTGCAGCACCTGCTGCGGTTCAACAATTTGCCAGTGTGTACGTGTGGGCTGTACTGTGGTTGCATTTGTGGTTGCAGTTTCATATTTCTGCTCAATCACCTGTCCCAGCGTGTGGGGCAGTCGAGATAAAAAGCTCATAAGCAACTTGACACTCAACTGTTTGTCTCTACATTCATGCCACCACCCCCAGCCAGCCATCCAGTCCGCACCCACTGCTGCCCGTCTGTCAGCGGCAGATCAATGGAGGGTTCCTGGGGGCTGTCAGGTGCGCTTCGTTAGCTACATTGTCGAACACTGTCTGCTGGGTGTCTCCAGCTGCGTGGCGTGCCAAAGAGTCATTTGCATTTGAAGAGCCACCGACACCGCCACCGCCCTCACCTGCGCAGAGACAGACAGAGATCCCAGTGACGGAGACGCCTACGCTGCTGCTGCTGATGATGATGATTGGGAATGGAGAATGTTGAGTGTTGAATGGTGAATGTTGAATGGCGATGACAGTGTCGCCGCCGGTGGCGCTCATGCCGATTGCCATTTATCAACTTCGTTGTGCACCTCATAATTGCATCAATGGGCACTTGGGCACGTTTGATCTGCCCCAACCATTGCGGCTGCACTGTGGCGGGAGGGAGGTTGCACTGTGTAAGATATTTATGGTGTCCTCGAAGCACAACTTATTCAGATTCGACATTGGCTGGCTCTTTGGCGTGCATTACGCAGAGCAATGTCGGCCATTAGCCTCGGGCCACTATCATTATTGCTGCCTCTAGTCAACCCCACAACTTGTACTTTGAACTTAATTTCACACACAAATAACTCGCAAAATTGTTGCAACATTTGTTCGAGGGGATATATGGATGCATTGCTAGTTGCTGCTGCTGCTGCTACTTCTGCTGCTGCTGCTGTTGTTGGCGCCCTTCTTTTTTGGAGCCAACTCAGCCAAGTCTGAGCCACAGCCACGGGGCCTGGCATGTGCCATGCAGCCAACCACCCAATCCGACCGTCACCCAGTCACCCACTCACCCAGCTCAAACGTCCGCCCGCCCGCTCAGGCAGGCAGTCAGTTAGCTAGCGACTGAGGCTATTGAACTTTAAATTGATTTTTGTGCTTGTTTGCTAGTTTCACTGCGCTCTCCTTCGTCTGGGCGGGGGCTGGGGCTGTGGCGGAGGTCGTCGGGAAGGGTCTTATCGTTGTTGCAATAAATTGAAATAAGCGTCCCAGCTAGAGCTCTGCCCCAGAGCAGTGGCTCGGGGTTGAATGGCACAGTTTCTGATGGCCATGCCAAATCAGGCAAGTCACGATAGAAATTGGAACAGAGGCCACCCATTAATACACCTAAAGGAGGCATTAAAACAGTGCATCAAGCACGGAATAAACAACATATCGTTGTGGCCCGGTTTTGATAATTGCCAGAATTTGATATCCAACTGCATTTGCTGGACACACTACCAAAGGTGGACTAATCAGCTATTATTAAATCATATATCACAAGGCTCGACTGTGGCAAACTCGATAATTGTCGTTGTTGTCTAGTCGTGTGCATGACTATACCACAACAGGCCATATTTCAAAGCGGAAATTCTGGGAAAACATCCCCTCAATGGTTATACTCAAGTGTCAGACATAGTGACATGTCTGTTGCAGCAGAAAATGGAGATTTCGGCAACTTCTTATGACATTCGAGTGCATCTCATGCACATATTCGCGAGTCTAATATGCAAATTACATCCACAAACCCATGGCACATGCCGGGTGCAGCGGCAACTGTACCAAAAAACTTGAACCCTTCTAACAAAATCAACGCGTGTCGACGCTAAGACACTCGGAGACAACCGAGCAAGCCACAAGAACAGCGAGAGCAACCTACAATAACAGCAAGAACAACTGGGGAACGAAAAGTGTCAAAAAATCAAAAGCATAAAAAGGATTTGGCTGTTGCCAAGGAGCTGCTAAAGCTGTGAATTGTGGTCGGTCCCATCGGTGGCGTGGTGGAGCCCGTTTTAGCTCTCAGCTTTGGCTTCGGTTTAAGCCAATGCTATTTTTGTCATGCGACAGACATGGCGTATACGTAGTGCAGCAGCAGAGCGCAAAGTTCGTGGCAAAAAATAAGTCGCACACGAACTTGTAACAAAGTTCGAGATGGGAGAGGAGAAAACCTTTTGTGCCACCCACACCATCACAAACGACACACAAATACACACATAAACACAGGAACATCGAAAAGGAGGAGCAGCAGCAGCAGCAGTGAAAAGGAGAGCTGCAAACGCCTGTTGTCTCGTCATCATGGCGCCTAAAATGCTGCCAACAACAATAGCAAAACCCACGAAAAGATAGCAAAATGCAATGTGCAATGGTATGCATGTATTGTGTGAGAGTCTCTGAATCTGTGTGGCTGTGTGTGTGTGTGTGTGTGTGAGGGCGGCGTCGCTTTGCAGGAAGCAGCAGCCAAAGGAAACAGCGCGCAACGATTTTGCAGCAATAAATTGATAGTTTTATGTGGCGCACATAAACAGGAGCAGCAGCAGTCAGCAGCAAGACAGAGACAGCGACTCAAAAAAAAATAAGAGAGAAGGCAGGAGACTCGTTGGGACATTAAACTCTCGTCTTTACACCCACCCACACAGCCCACACAGCCAACACAGCCAACACCGAGTGAAAACAGAGTAAGCCATTCCTGGTATCCTGCATATTTCAGCCGTAAATAGTAAAGAGCAACGCATAAAACAAAAGGCTGGGCAAATTCATACGAGTATATGACAACTTCCAGAATTGATGGGCCCTGCCATTCCGCTTGCCCCCTCCATTCCCTTTTCTGAGACATCTCATCATCATAGACAACAAACAACCTGGCAATTTGTCGGGGCTGAAAATTTCACTTTTCGGACCCAAATTATGCCCGGAGAAGGCAACAAAAATGAAAGAAAGAAAAATGCCTTTGACACATTTGTCTCCTCCTCCTCCAGCTCTCTTTTTCCATATCCATCTATCTCTCTCTGTTTCTTGCTCTCGCTACGTTTCTGTCTATCTTTTGTATGCGTTTGGCCCCTCATCAAAAATGAATTCAATTTTTGTCAAGCTTCCGGAATGGAAAGGACATGGCAGGACAACACAGCGACAACAAATTGAGGTGCTCCTGATCCACGCTCCCCTCATTATTTTGGACCCCTCTGTCTCTCTCTCTCCATTTCTCTATTTCTCTATCTCTCTCAGGCCTTCTGTAATGAGGTTTTGATTAAATTTCATCTTGAAATGTAGCAGCAATACTGGCGAGACTTGGTATCTGGCACCGACAAAGTGTTCCGTTTTGGCTTTCTATTAGTTTAGGACTGGCTTTCTTTCTCTTTCTGCATATGTGTGTGGGGAACTCAGCCGTTTGCTTTTATGTGTGTTCTCTTGTGTTTTTTGTTTCAATTAATTTAACATATTTTTATTGTTTTTGTTGTTCCACACCCACTCTCATATAGGGAATGGGAACGGCCTCAGGTTCGACTTGGGTGTATTATTTTTTCGCAATTTTTTTGTGCTGTTTCCTTTTGTGTTGTGTTTTGCTTAGCAGGGCGTAAAAAATACAATCGCTGAGGATACGGGATGCAGGCGGAAGGACGATGAGATGTTGGAGAGCCCGCTGGTGCCCCTCCGGACATACTTTGCTTCTGCCTGGCATTTATTGTAATTTAATAAGCTCCTTTCTATGTGTCTCTCTGTGTTCACTCTGGCAAAATGTTTTTCGACTACGCTGCCTGCAAGCTAATTGTCAGGACTCCTCCACGTTTTCCAGCCACTTCATATTCAATGCGGATAAATCACACGCACACACATGGAACGCAATGGGCCCTGGAGCCTGGGACATGGAAAACCTTTCAGATTTTGGCCAAAAAACCAGCCCCGAAAATGTTTTTCTCTGACGTGGGACTGTCTGTCAAGCGTGGAGAACCCAGGGAAACGCTGCCCCAGGCAAAGGATGTCAGGTATCTTGACGGCATTAAGACCAACTGAGTATCGAATTATCCAAACGTCATGAGGTCTAACTGGGATTCCGATAGTCAGAGGCCCGAACAACTACCTTTCTCATTACTTGTTAACGTTTCCACCATTTTATGAGCTGCTACCACATAAGCACTTGGCCGCATCACTGTGCTCCCTACTTGTGCACTTTATATGCAAATGGCTCGACCACTCCGCTCTCTCCACTATCTCTGGCAGCCGCCCCAGTACTTTGCATATTGTTAGGGAACATTGAAAATCTCCCATAACTCAGCGCAGCGGCAGCCCCCAGGCTCTTAGCTCTCCAAAATACACATAGTTTATGGCTCATTTATGCCCCGTTTTCGCTCCATTTTTTGTTCATTTACGAGGCCAGTCAGCACTTTTTGGGGCTCTGTATTTTATGGGCCAAGCAAGCAGAAGCATATGTCTGATGATGGCAGCAGATTTAATCAAAAGTGAACTTAATTTCTGTGAACTAAAGCAGTCGCTGAATACAAGTAGCAGAAAATGGCATGTCGCAGAAGAAGATTATCAAGTATACGCGGTGTGGTCTCTGAGCTTTTCCTAGACATTCTCTGCATGAATATTTAGGCATAGAAAAGCAAAGCAAAGGACGTCCACAGTGTCAATCAAAGCTTTCAACTCTCGGATGGCATTAAGATTGGACCGCAAGCGTGCTAAATGCCTTTTCACCACTTTTGTCATTAAAGTTTAACTTATGTTTGTAAGTATACCTACACAAATGTATATGTACAGATGTATACATATACATATATTTATTAATTAATTCTATGTCTAATTCTACACACACATGGGGAGAGGGCTGGGAAGCGACCGCTTTTACGGGGCACGGCTGGGGCTCGTCCGGCAATTGGAACTAAGACAAACACACGAAATAAAATATGCTTTCAGGTGCCGAAGATTAGAATATCCTTCCCATATATGTATGGCAGAAGTATGCACAATAAGTGATCCCATTTGTATTAAATTAGTCAAAGATACACTCAAATCTATGGCACATATACATACGTACATATGTATGTAAGTACGAAGTAATCTCTGGAAACAACAACATCATTTTCGTAAAGATTTGTTTTCGGATCAATTGTTCGTGTGGGCCCCTTCAAGGGTATCAAACTAACAATGGCAATAAGAGCAGCCAAGCAGAGTGAGAGAAGCAGATGTGGTGGCAGGAGGCAGGAGGCAGAGGCAGAGGCACGGCGAGGGTGGCACCACAGGAAGAGGCAACAGCAAATGGCCAAATATAGCAACAAATAAACGAAGCAACAAACCATCAACAGTTTGATATGCGGCGTCTGATCCCACAGTCTATATGCCTGTGTGTCTGTGTGTGTGTGTGTGTCTGAGGGGGCCAAAAGACAGCCGAAAAGAGAGACAGAGAGAATGGAAGAGCGAGGGGAAGGCGAAAGAAAGCAACTTCTGGGAATTGCTGCTTACACTTTTGTAATCTTGTCTTGTCCTTGTCTTTCTTTCCTTCTGCCTCCTTCGTCGCTGTCTCTGCCCCACTTTAGGGTGTGCCGCGGCGGGAGGCGCACTTCTATTTTTAGCCTCCGCCACTGTGTGTTTGTGTGAGTATGTGTCTGTGGGTGTGTATGCCTCTGTTTTCGCTGTGCGTTTGTGTGTGCTTTGCGTTTGTTATGTTCGTTACGTTACGTTCTTTTCGCTGGCTCCAATGCCCTCTGCCTGCCCATTACCATCCTGGCCCCTCGCCGCACATTCCATCAAAAACTCATATTTTTGTTAGCGCCTCTTTCTCCCTCTCCTTCTCCCTCTCCCTCTCTCTCACTCTTCTGCCACCTTTTCTTGGCCAAATTAAATGATTTTGTTAACGCGTGCGAGTTTTCTTTTAGTTGTTTCTTGTCGGATGCCTTTGCCGCTGCCACCAACCGATCGATTGGTCAGCCAAATACCACGAAAAGTACCCAAAGTACTTACTACCATTACCACGCATTATTCGCATGCAAAAATCTCCTCCTCTTGTAGGAGCGAGGAATGGAATGGCAAGTGTTCGTCAAATAAAACTTCTTAATTGGCAATTAAAAAGTGTTGGAAGCATAACCACGGCCCTTACCTAACCAAAAAGTAAAAGACCTGCAAGCCACTTTGCTGGCTATGCTGCAAACATGAAGGCCATTAAAACTTTGTGCCCCAAAATTGAGCCAAAAATAGACACCCAAATGATTTGGAAACACATTTTTCCACTCCACTCCCCACCAATCTATGAATATCCTTCAAGAAAGTGCGTTTATTATTGAGCTGTGCGTGGTTGGGAGTTCCGGTAATTTATGTACTTTTAATGCTTTCAAAAGGCTTCTGCCAGAGCGTATTTTCCTTCAAAAAGGAACCCCACAGACAGGACGTACGAAAATATGTACACACATAAATTTAATTTAAATTAATTAAGTGATGGAAGAAATTGCTTGTGGCATGTCAAAAGGAATGATGAGTCGATTTTAAAATGTAACTGCAATTATTTAATTGCTTTATTTGTCATCCGCCTGTGTCTGTGTCTGTGTTTGTGTTTGTGTGTGTATTTATGAGGCAACAAAGAAGCCGCTAAAATATCAGCCAGCCATCCGCAAGCAAAAGTGGCAACGATTATTGTTTTGGGTTTGACGTCAAAGGCCCAAAAATCGACAATTACACAGCATAACCGCAAAACGCACACACAAAGCATTCTAAGCAAGGCGTCATTTGAGACCAGCTAACACACACACACACACAACACAAACACACACACACACACACACACACACACACACACACACACACACACAATTGGTATACTAAAATTTTAATACAGCCTACTTTCGGTGGCTGCTGCAAATGACAACAAAAGCAAAACCCGAACACACACCCCACCCAGACCAGAGCCACATCCGCCCTGCCGTTGACTTTTAGTGTCTGTTTTGGCGTGACCTCGCCCCACCCCTTGCCGCCTGCCTTTCTTTGAGGCGCAGGACACAAGCACAGACCAGAGAGCCAGAGCCAGAGCCAGAGCCATGCCATCATTTCCACATCATCTTTGCCGGCTGCAGCCGCATTGGCCCCGTCAGCTCGTTAACCTCAGCGTTTTTTGCGACCGCAGCAACAAATTTCCCCCTTTTTTTTGTGTTTGTGCGTTCACCTTTTATTTTGGTTCTTTGTTTTGGGGGTATGTACATATGTACATGTGTGTGTGTGGAGCACATGTGAGGGGACCGGAACCCGAGCCCTGGACGCACCTTCGACTGACTGCTCCAACGCCTTTTGTTATGTCCCCGCACATTTGGGAGCCTTTCGAGTTATGCCCCTGATTTGTCCTTGGCTCAGTGTTGTCCGTGCTGCGAGACGAAATCCTTGAAGCTCCAAACTACTCGTATTTCGGAATCTCATTGCTAGTTGTAGTGGAACTTTCAGCCGCAATATTTCTGAGAGAGCGGAAAGTTTCCCGAGACTCCACCCAAGCTGCTGTGTGGCTGATCCCATAATTGAATCGCTATCTTGGAGCCACTCAAGTTGCTCGCCCATCACTCCACATTAGTAAACACTTTCCCCAAACTTGAGCAGAAATAGAACTATAAAGGAAAAGCGAGTGGTGGGCCGCGCTTCGTTCTATTTATAATCATTTTATGCATTATTTTTTCAAGCTAAATTTGAACAAGAAATGCCATAATTTGTGTGCATTTCAAATTTGCATTTTAATTGAAATTCAAATTGTGTCAAACAGAAAAAAAGCAAATTAATAGTTAATCAAAGAAGCCACATCTAAGATATACTCGGTGCTTGGTAATCGTAGAGTACAGGGTATGTTGTATTTGTGATGAAGAAGGTTCCCAGATCATAATTAGCTTGGCAGGAATTACTGGTTGTTGAAGGATACAAAATGTATTCATGGGTGAAAATATCACCCAGTTAGCGGGTATCCCCCAGTCGAGACATTCAAACAAGTTTTCATTTGAATAGTGACTAAACTTAGTCGCAAAAAAACACACACACACACACATGCACAGCCATTGTTTATAATTGGTGGTGTGTTAAAAATAAAACAGCTTGGTTGTTATTTCTGTACGAGTGAGTATGTGCCGACGTCGGGGCGGAAAGACTGAAAGACTGAACGACGGAAAGAGGCAGCAAAGGCAGGCGGCAGGAAGAGCCGCAGCGGCGGTAACGCATTTGTGTGTAAATCGCGCTTAAGCAGCAACAATGCGAACACACACACACACACACACACACACACGCGCACACTATGGCCAGACTACTGCCGGAACTCTCACATACATTAGGGCCTAAAAAGGCAGCCCAGGCCAGCGGTGAGGAAGGGAGGCGCGGGCAGGGCCAGGTAATCGCGTGCTATGTGCAGATTAAAATGCGACAAAGCAACACGACAAAAAAATGTTTTAAATAAAAGCGCAGCAAGAACGAAGAGGGAGTACGTTGGGTGTTTGTGGCGGAGAGCGGTGGAGAGCGGTGGAGAGCGACCTGGCAAAATAAAAGGCACAAAAAGAGGTTTCAGCGAACACAAAAAAGTCGAAAAGCCGCAAAGGTGCGGATTTCTCTTATACATATGTATGCCAACATGTATGCTAAGAGAGAGAAGAACAGAGAGAGAGAGAGAGAGAGAGAGGCACACAGCAATTAAGTCACGGCGAAATGCGCGAGAAAAATGTGGTTGAAACAGGGTTCGGGTCCATTTTGGGGGCCTCTTATTTTCTGTCTACGTCACGCGGCACTCATTTGCAGACGACAAACCGCAGCACAGTGCCTACCCGAAACTGTAAGCCATTTGAAGTCCATCTCAGGTCTCAGCCAGCAGGTCTCTAAGAGCAATTCTCGCAAACGAAAGCTTTGAAATGCAAAACCTTTAAGGGCATTACACTTGCGAAACGCGCTGTATAATTGGGCGTGCGAAGGAGGTTGTCGAGAAGCCGTAGGAGGACTCCAAAGCAGGACAAACGCCCATTCCGATGCGGCTGACATCCGCAAATGCTTTAACCTCCGCTCCACACAACAATGGGAAGGATAAAGGGCAAACCTCGCCTCCGTCATCCTCGTCTACCTCGCAGTCCTGGTTGTCGTCATTTCCGCATTGCCTGACGCTCTGAATAAATGGGTGAACAGTGGTGACATTTCCTTGCTTTTATTTTCGTTATTCACTTTGGGCCAGGGTGGGGCTTTTCAATTTCCTTTTTCTTAGCGGAACCTGTTGAGCCACGGGAAGGCTTTTGGCAATTCATTTTGAACCAATTTGAACAGCCCATACGAACCCGTGCAGCAAAGCGAAAGAGAAGCCAATATTGTGGGCATCCATGAAACCAGTCGGCAAGTCCAATCCGCTTAGTTCCCAGTCCCTGTCCCCACTCTCAAATGCAATTTGATGGCTGGCAATCAAGTAGAAGCGTGTCTAATCACTGCTGATAAGATAAGCGACTTAATGGCGGAGATACTCGTATAACAAAGCGGAATAGCGGAAAACACACTGAGATTTAGTGTTGCAAATTGGGAGGAGGGGAAATGGCAGGGAAATGGCAGCACACAGAACGAGAGCTTTAATTGGCATCAAATGGTATTAGTATTATCCCTTCCTAACCAGCAAATGTGCGCCAGGCGAAAGGATTATGTATACATGGGGGTACATAAATCTACCTGAAAATGTATTTACAGGATCACAAGAGATTTCATTAAATTATAGAAGCATATGCACCTGGATATCTGCCTCCTGCCACACCACGAAGCTCCTCCTATTTTTATCAGAAAAGATTTCTTCAGCGACCGCCCGCCTGGCAACAGACGCAAAAGCCGCTCGCAGCAAAAGGAAAACCATTTGGTAATTGCTTCGAATGCATTCGTCCGTGAAAATGGAAAAATGTCACACTCAGGCAATTGCTAATTGACCTGCCCAGTGCCCCTGCACACTCCCCAGTTCGAATCCCGAAACTGTGGCAGCTCAAGGTCGTTCGCCTGTGACGTCAGCCAGCCAACCAGACCCCCGAGGGTTGGACCTTGGCTTGGGGGCCAGACAAGCGGTTTGAGGCACAAAATTAAGCAAAATAATTATCAATTTTCCGCTGCGACCTGGATCTCAGATACATACTTGGCGGGAGATTCCTTACAATCTTTGGTGCCAGTTTAATTTCTGCGGAAAACTTCCACGCGGGCTGGCGCGGCTTTCTTTTCTCCGTAATTCTTTCCTATTTTTCCGAATCAAAGTAATTACAGGCGCGCGCTGTCAAGTGCTAGCCACGCCCACTTTCCAGAGCACGCTGCCCGTAGTCCGCGTCCGAATGGGTTTAGTCTGGCGCTGCTGTGCTGTGTGGTGTGTTTCAGCCACTGCCGCTTTATTTATAGCTTTAATGGTTATAATTCTGGGTTGGCGGATGATTTAATGATGATTATCCGGCTGGAGTCGAGTGTGGCTGGCTATGGCAGCTCCCCCCAAGCAGTCACATGCGTCACTTGGGAGGGTCAGAGCTGAAGCAGGGACAGGGAAAAGAACTCTGAACCTGTAGAAATAGTTCGATTCAGCAATCAATGTAGTTCAATAATTTAAATATTCTTCTGCTGCTGCTCTTGACTCGTCTTGACTGCCTCACGCACTTGGATCCAGTCTATGGAAATATTATACCTAAAGACTCGACCAATTTACGTGTATTTCCGGAATAAATCGCTGACCATTAGCTTCCTGCCTGCCAACCCACTGTTCGCCTTGGTGGGGTCCCCAGTCCCCACATGGAATTCCGTTGTGCTACGTGTCTGTGCATGGTCGAGAAAACTACTTTTCGCAATTGTTTTCCTGGCATTAGTGGCATACAAATTTCGTGGCTCCTCCTCCTCCTTCCCCATTCGAAGTCCTGCCAAAACAAGAGCTTCCATGGCAGGTGCGTCTAACTGGACATAAACATGTGGAATGCTACATAACTCCTGGATTACTCTTGCTTCTGCATCCCCCCCGTGGACCCTGGACCCTGGATTGTGGATTCTGGCTGCTGGATCACAGACCCAAGACTCCTGCTCCTTGGCTGGCATCGTGTGATGTGTTTGCTTGTTTACTTTGAACTTTTTGCTTTGGAAATTTTTCGCAAATTGAAAACTGGGACAGGAACTGGGACTCTGGGACTCCGGGCATGGTTGGTGGCTTCTGGCGGCCACATGGCTCGGACTCTGCGTCTGCGTCCGCGTTTGCGTTTGCGGTGCACTGTCAACATGTTTTGAACATATCACTTTTGCTATATGGAAAATTATTTATAACTTTTGACATTTTTAGTGCTGAGCGAGTTTTGGAAGACAGTTGGAAGACAGTAAGAACGCAAAAGGGTCCAAGGGTTTGCTCCGCTTTTTGTGCTTTCCCCCAAGAATGTTTATTCATTTCGGCAGCAGCATCAGCAGCAGCTCCCTCTGGTTTTCCCTTAAGCCAACACGCTCTGTTCCCCACCCCAACTCATCCTTTTACCGGTCAAATCTCACATTATTAATATTATTTTCTTGGGATGCCCGCTGCTGCTGCTGCTGCTGCTGAAGTCTGCTGTCTGTTGCTGCTCGGCACGTAGTCCGTTTCTCTCTTGACTTTTCATTAGCGCTAAGACAACGCCTTGGCCTTTTCCTTTTCATTTTTCCTTAGCTTTTCCTCTGCCTACCTATTTCAGTATTTTGGCGGACTGAAAAGACGGGAAGGCGGCAGAGAGCCAGCGAGAGAGATAAATAAGGAGGAAAGAAAAGTTTCATTAAAAGTGTTTCTGGCCCCAAAAGTTGCACTGTAATTTTCTCTCTCATTTTTTGGACCTGAGCCTGGACGTGGTCCTCTCCAAGAGTGTCTAAAAATAGCCAGCCAGCCGTACGAATTGTGGAGCGGTCGTGGGGTGTAGCTGTTGGACAAGGCCGCCAACGCCAACGCCAACTGCCTCTGAAACTTTTAAGCCAAGTTTATGCCTTCTTCGGTCCCAACGACAATAAAACTTTTGCTTTTTTCCAAGCCGCAGCGCTTACCTACTATGTACCTGCCCAAAAGTGTTCTCTCAGCAAGAAGCACGCTGAGACGCCTTTCCTCCTTCCATCCTTGTTTCCTTCTTTTCGCTGTATTCGTGTTTAATGATGAGTTTTTATTGTAAAATATTGCCCTGGCTGCTGGTTCGCCTTCAGTCGGCAGGGCGGGTTGGGATGGGATGTTGTTTCATAATGAAAAGTTTTGATTATGCTGCCATTCCCATGCCCTTGCCTTAAATCCAGCCCCATGAAGCAGCCCCTCTCTCTCCCTCTCCAGTCTCCATGTCCGGGGCTACTTAGTTACTTAATTTCCGCGCGACATCCCCTAAGCACTTGCTCTGGTCTGAGCCTTGTCCAGGCCTTGACTCTCCCTCTCCGGGTGCAGAGAGGACAAAGCAGAGTCTGGCTGGGACACAAAGGGGGCTATGGGGGGGTTGCTGTTAAAAAGAGGGAACTTGTTGTCAAGACGCCGACTGTCAAATGACACAATGCCAAGGGTGGAAAAAGGGGTTCCAAAGGCATTCCAAAGGGGAGCCAAAACCGTTGACAGTTCCCAGACGGCAGCCACTTAAGTACCAAGGAGAGTGCGCACCTTTGGCAATAATAATGCAGGCAAAGCAGGAAAGACCCCAGCCAGACCCCAGCAGGGAAGTCCCTCGCCCCCTTACAGTGAATGCAAAAGTGCAGCTGTAGACATGGGTCGAGAGCGAGGGATTCAAAGGTGTCACCCAACGTGGGTGGAAGTGGTTTGGTTTTTAGGAGCTGTGCCTTTGCTCGCTCCCTTCTTTTGGCATTTAATTTCCTTGCCAAACTCAATTTGAACTCTGACCTTAGCAGATTTTCAGCCCAGCTTTGATTGCCTTGGCACATTTCACAGAAATGCCAGGCATAGAAAGATGTCCAAACAAGCCAAACAAGATGCTAAAGTCCTCCATGCAGCCAGAGCTGGACCGTGATCGGAACAGTGACTGTAACAGTCAGTACTCCTGAGAGGCAACACAATGAATTATGAATAAAAAGAGCTCCAAGTGCTTTGGGGAATACTTGGAAACATTAGCATAATTAAAACAGTGACTTTGAACGCTTTGAATTCACATTAAGACAACCTAAACCTGGCCCAAATCCCCACATAGAAACCACAAACTGCTTTGATAATCCGCTTATTGATCTAGTGGCATTTGGCACACTGAAAATCACAAGTGAAATCACTGCAAGGCTTATGGAATCACAGTTGGGGCCATGGTTGAGTCAACCCTAAACGGATTTGAATGTCCAACGCATGGTTTCATTCACAGAAACAGCCTCCCCTCTGTGGGCGGTCTGCCAGAGAATGAAGTGTCCATGTTCATGGACTGCCTACTTACATCAGTTGAGGTCCTGCTTCTGCTCCCGGTGGGGCTTGCAGCAGCTTGCCATTGTTGTCACTGTCACTGTCCCGTGCCTGTCCCGGCCCCCTCACCCACCATTCCCATTCACATTGTCACTCGCATTCGCATTCGCCTTTTGCTTTTGCCCATTTCTATTCACTGTGTTTGCTCATGGCTTACGTAGTGGCTGAAGTGTTTGGTTCATATTTGGTTTTTGATTGGAAAACAAAGCGAGAAATAAGCTCTGGCAGGCACCCCGATTATGCAATGCCACGACGCAGCTCCGCTGGCTCAGGGTCTGCCCTCAATTATTTAGGAAATGTCGCACAAATTGATTCAAACAAGTCCGAGCGAACGAAGGCTGTTTAATGCTGTTTTAGAAAATGGCGCAGACCCTGCCACATCGCACTGACCTCATTACATTGCCCCGTGGCAGAGCCCCGCACTCGGCGAAAGTTTCGGGACAGCAGGCATGTGGCAGGACGGACCTGTTTGCCGCAGTGTAGGCAGGCAGCCTCTAGCCGACTGTCTACGCACTCCCTTGTCGGATAGTTTGTGGCAGAGCAACCATTTTCTGCTTTAGTACATGCGGCAGGTTAAAGACCGAACGACCAAACCACCAAACCACCAGACCACCGACACAGCAACGACAGACCCACCAACCCATGGCTTGTCGCGTATTAATTTCCGCCCGTTCCGCCTGGAACAGACCCTCAGTCTGACCGTCCGACTGTCTGTTGCTGGCTCTTTCCATTTCCCCCTGCTCTTCCACCTCCTCCATCTGTTTGTGTAAGTTGTATAGATACTGGTGCATTGCTTTAGGCGCTACAGCGCTAAAAATACACACACAAGCAACAAGAAGAGCGCGACGCGGACTGTGGCAAGCCAAAGCTTGAAATACCCTGCCTCAAAGGTTTCACCAGTAAATCTCAACATGTAACATTTATTTGGATTATCTTTAGCAATTGAGGAGCCATCCAACAAAGACTTTTCCTAAAACAAATCGTTTGTTTCCTGCTAATGGGTAAGGATCGATAAGTTGCGCTCTTCAGCGAAATTCGAGGGTATTTGTAGCCCATGCAAGGGTAAATAAGTATATGCAGGTATGTATACATAGGACCCGCTGTGTAGCTGTGTGTGTGTGTGTGTGCACGAGTCTCTGCTGGTCTATGTGTACCCACAAGCGACTGCGGTCCGGCTCGGCTGACGTATGCAGACATGGTACACAGACGGGTAGGCGGCTTCACCTGGGCCGGGCCACAGCATGGACTGCGAGTATTTGCCCAGCCATTGGGCGGCTTTCAGGTGGAAGAAGCCACGTTACCCACCGTGGCACAGGGAGTCTGGTGTACTTTAAGCGGTTTTTGAACAAACTTAAATGTGAGCTGGAAAACGACTTTGTTGCTACAAGTTAAATTTATTTTCTACAAGCGAACAACAAGTTCATTATTATTTGGTACATTTGGTGTACACACTGGCCAGCTGACAGCCAGAGGTCCTGATCTGGGTCTATATTATGCCTCAACTAGCCACAGATCAGGGCATACATACACATACATTAATCTATTCTTCTCCTGATAGGTGAATATAAATAAATCTTATTTAATTGCAAACCACCTGTCAATTTCACCCAAATCCCACACCGATGAGCGGTAACGACATCAGCATCAGACCCTGCCCGACACACCTTGACATTTATTTGCCAGACTTAAGCCGAAAAGCGCATGGCAGGTGGCAGGAGGAATAAGGGGGACAGGAGGCACTGAAAGACAGCATCAGACATTGTGGTTTGTGGTTTTTCTTGTTTCTTGTCTTGTTTCAAATTGGATTTATTCGAACAGAAACATGTTTGAATGGCATCGGCTTATTCGTTTTGCAAATAAAAAAGTTTTTCAGCTATCTATTGGATTCCAGTCTGCCATTGGCCAAAGATTCTACTGCCCTATCTGTGGCAGGTGTGGCACAGTGTGTAACCTCTGGTCAGCAACGGGCAACAAGTATCGTCTGAGAGTGGGGTCCCCACCATATTTTCTTGACTTGTTTGGATAGACCCTAAGCTAAAACCGAACACATCCGTTTGCCACTCTACGCTCAGGTACAAAAATATATATCATATATGTAGATTTATATATAAAAAGATGGCTTAATAGACAAATCAATAAGGCCAACAAGCGACACTCCGTTGGGGAAATGGCAGCTGGCAGGAAGTGTCGATGATTGATGGAAAACTATCTGACTGGCGTTGGTGTTGGTGTTCGTTCTGGAGGGTTAACCAGTTGGGCGGCAGACTGATTGAATGGATGGCTCTTTGGAGCCAGTACTCCTCTAAGAGTGTGGAAGATGGGTAATTTCTTAGCGAAATAATTTTGTTTTCTTATAAATTAGAATATTCGTGGCGCACATAAATATTGCATAATTCTGACCCATCCCAGGCACTTGCCTATTAAACGGGTACAATATTTTCGGAGATGATTATGCAAAAACGGATGGGATGTGGGAACCCAAACCTCCCCAAATTCATGTACTAACATCGACTGAGATCGCTTCGTTGTGGAAAAGGTCAGCGGTGGCAGTGGATGTGTCTATGGCCGTTCTGAAGTAAGAAAAGCACAACCAGCCATCTCAGGACCGGCTCCGGTGCCTCCTCCGGTGCTCTTCCTGCTTTCCCCGTCTAACGGTGTTTCGTTCTCCCGGTCTGCTCTGCTGCTGGGCTCTTCTCCGACTAAATTATGCATGCAGCTATGCGAGTGAGTGCTAGCCTCATTATGCACGACTGATGCGAGCTCCCGGGGCCGGAAGCCTTTAAGTAGGCAGCAGCAGCAGCAGCAGCATCCTCATCCCACCTCTAACCTCAATCCCATCTCCTAGTCCGTGTCCGTGTCCATGTCCGTATTCATGTCCGTGTCCATGTCCACTTGGCCAACGCCAACTCTTCCAGCACTCCAAGTGCACTCTGCTTTTGCTTTGAGTACGAGCATCAACTTTTTTCTTGTCCTGGGTTTTTGTTTAGTTCGCAGGCCTGCGACATGGTGAAGTGATGCAGCCTGAAAGTAGGCTTTAGCTGTCGGCTTAAATAAGCCATAATTTGCATTAGCATGACTATGCACTTGGCCACAGTCGCAACACACTGCAGTGTGTGTGTGTGTGTGTGTGTGATTCCCAAGCCCAGCCACTGGTCCTGGCACTCCGCTTTGCCTGCTCTAGTTTTCACTGGGCGCGGACCCGGACGGACTCCTTCTTGGCGTTTCTATTGCGTTTGATTTCCATGGCCTATGACTATGACGCACATTGACTCCTCTCTCTCTCTCTCACTCTCTCTCTTCACGGACAGCACACACAAAAAAAATAAACAAAATAGAAAGGGGAACCTCCGTCATATGTCATTTGTCTTTGCGCACTTGAGGCCCGGCCGGGCCCGACCCGGCCCAAGCCCGTCTGCTAGATTTTTATCCTCGAATTATTGTAGTTTTTCTTTTTTAGCCGTGCCTGGTACTTTTCCTTTGCTTTCAGGTTCAAGGATAACTGCGTAAATGCCTCAGCTTCTGTTGGAGCTTGGCGAAATGCGAGTACGCATTGATTACACTACGCGACAAAATCGAACTGTCTTTTTTGTCTCTAGGAACCAAACCAACATTTTCTGCTAGTCTGAGGACATTTACATTTTTTTTTCTTTGGCAGAACGTTTTTGTTTTAAGAATTTAAATAAACTTGAAAATCATGTCGGGTAGTGTTATCAGCCACGAGCCACCTTTGGCCATTCTCAGTATTCCTCATTTTCACCATTTATGACCAGACAACGCAAGCAAGTCCATTGAAATAGAATCTACGACTATTTATACTTCCAGTGAAGTCCATTGAAGGGGTAGCCCAAGGGGTACCAATACAGTGCTAAATATTTGACGTCAGGAGCCCACGTTCCGAAAACTGATCTGTTTTCCGCTCGTCAGCTTCCCTTGAGCCATGAAAAGCAAACAAAAGTCGGGCGGAGGAGGGCTTGAAGAGTGTTTCGGGCTAATAAATAAGACATTAGTTATATGCTAAATAGGATAAATGTGTGCTGTGGATGGAGCAGCTTCTGACACTCTGATAATTTTACGGGCACTTTGAGCTGAAACAATGAAGAGCCAAAATGAGTGTGTGTGTGTGTGTTGTGTGTGTGTTTGTGTGTATTTGCCCACCCACTCTGCCACCCTTGTGGACCCTCTCTGTCTACTCACATGTTTTGCGATTCATTCATAAATTCCGCGTCAGCTCGCAACTCATTAGGCACGACGACGACGACGGCAGAGACGAAGAAGACTGTGAGGAAGACAACTACTTGGCTGTCTGGGCAAGGCTTCCCCTTCGCTTTGCTCCGCGCTTCCTCGCAATCGTCCTTTCTTACACTTTCGCCTTCTTGTGGCATGCCTCTAGATTTCATTGCATCATCTCTTGTGGAGCTCACTCCCTCTCTCTGTCCTGCTCTCTCTTTCTCTCTCACTCTCTGAGTTTTTGGCTCTGTCTTGGGTAAATATATCATAAGCAAAAGTCCTTGACGCTTCATTGACTAAAAAACTCTACCACGAGCACAGAGAAAGAGAGAGAGAGGACATACAGGACACACACTCATACGCAATTACTCTGATACATTTATTTGCTGAAGAGTTTTTCCCACTTGGGATGACTAAGAGCTGAAGCCGTTGACTGTTCAAATACATATACATATGTACATCCATATACAGCCAAGAGTTTCGGTCATTTGGCCTCTTGTGGCTTATTATAGATTTAAGGGGGCAAGGCAAGAGCCTCCCAGCCTTCGTCTCAGCCCCTTCCCATAACATCCATCCAACCATCCATTGTGATCCATCCTCTTACTCTTACTCTGACTCCTACTCGAAGCGAAGTAGCTGATATTTATGCAGTGCACACAGCAGAGTGCCCCCGCCAGCTATTTGGCCATTCGATTTCCCATTCTCATTCCCACACCACGGCAATCCTTTTCGCCTAGAATCCCAGCTTCCGACATACCACACTTCCCACAGATTTGTAGTGCTACGAGGAGTACATACATACATACATACATACATAAGTATAAGTGTGTATGTACATATGTACATATTTACATATTTATATGTACATATATCAATCTCGGTTCGTAGAGTCTGACTTTTGTGACGTAAGCAGAAGGACAAAACTTTGGCTGGCTTTTGGCGTTGCTGTCGTCAAACTGGCTGAATGAGTTAGCAACACGCACACACACACACACACACACACACAAACACACACAATTGGCCTGCTCAATGGCCGCGTCGTCCGTTGTCCGCTCCCCTCCCGTCTTTCGGGACCCAGGCCTTACGGTAATGTAAATATTTTCTCACAGCCTCGTCGCCGTCGTGTGGCACAATTATATATGCAGGCTCCACAGCAGATCCTGTGGTGGTGTGCGGTAAAGGTGGGTGTGCGATGGTTGGAGACTGGGTTGTAGATGGGGCAATGTGGGTTTAGGCCAAGCGTCTGTTTGTATTGTGAAGGGATGGCTTTAGAGTAGTATAGTAGTATTTATTGGATATAATAAGTTGAAAAATATATGTAGAGTGAATTAATTGTGAAATAGGTTTTCTTCGACGCGTGCTGTCTTGATCGCTTCCACTTCAAAAGAGAACTATCGCCTCTGTTGATATCGATGTCTTTCGAGCTATCGTGCGTATAACAGCCCCCACAGAGTTAACAGCTCATGTTGACTAACAGCTCTTCACAGTCGGCCTTTCCTGAAAAATCACAGCGTCCTCGCGGGATTCGCCTTCCTTGTCGTCATCTTCATCTGGTTCATCAGGTGGGAGTTCGCACCAGCGTTTCATCCTGTCAGATGAATACACCGACTTATAGTGCCTCTGCTTTCGTTGGGCATAAGGGATATCTTCTACCAGATATCGGTCGTTTGGCAGCACTTTGTTGACAATAAATGGACCTTTATAGCGAGGCTCCAATTTGCGTGACGTTCCCGTGCTAAACGGCTCATTCTCGACTAATACAAGATCACCAAGGGTATATACGGTTGGCTTGGAATGTCTGGCATCGTAACGTTTCTTCGCAGCAGCCCTATGATCGTTGACTGTAGTGGCAGCGTCTGCTCGTAGCTTCTCCAACTCTTCCTCTGTCATCATCTTCTCCTCGTGCAGCATCTCGTTGTCCTTGCGCTCCCGCTCGAAGGTTAGTCGCTGGTCCAGCAGCTTCTCGTTGAAGTGAGTCTCCATCTGGCGCAGCTGCATCTCGCCAACCTCCATGCGTTCGCGCAGGATGCGACGCAGCTGGCGCTTGTCCTTCTGCAGCTCATAGCGCGTCTCATCCAACTGCTCCTCCAGATTGGCGATCTTGGCCTCGAGTGTGGCGATGGTGGCCTTCACCTTGGTGCGCTGTGCCGTTTCGATCTCGGCCAGCTTGGCCTTCAGCTCCTTGTTCTGGCGCTCGAGCAGAGCGCGTCCATTCTCGCTCTTCTGCGAGTTGGACTTCTCGTTGGCTAGCTCCGTGGTCAGCTGCTCGATCTGCATGTAAATTTTCCTGGTGAATAGCTTGTCTTGATTCGATGCTCCCAAACGCATCATATTTGCCTGTTGGCACTTCTCATTGTTTGCATGAAACTTATTGCATTTGGCACAACGCGACTTCTTCTTCTCTTGTGGGCATGAATTAGCGAAGTGCCCCAATTCTCCACAATTGTAGCACTTTTGAGCCTCCTTTGGCTTTGTTGTCTTTACATCGTAGTCCTGTTTTGGCTCCAAGTTGCTGCCCTTTGGTAAGAACTCCTTTTTGTTTATGACTGGCCGACCTCTATTTACAAAATACGACTCGGCTGCATCACGAAACTGCTTCATTGAAGAAAACTGAATTGCCGCAATACTATTTTGCAAATCTCGATGCTGTAGACCTGATCTCACATATCGTATAACAGCTGCTTCACTAAGCTTGTACCGCACGCCAAGGGCGGACATCCGGAAACAATACTCCTTCACTGTCTCCTTCGCTCGTCTGGTTGCATTAGCCATATTGAAGTGCACTTCAGCTTCGTCTGGGTTAGATCCGAACTCTTCTAGTATAGCTGTAGCGAAGTTGCTCCATGTGGTGTGTAGAACCGGCGACGAGTCGAGCCACATCTTAGCGGGACCCTTGAGCCGCGTATAAATTGCGAGTAAGAGAAATTTCTCGTCCCATTGGTACGCATCAACTACCTTGTTGACACGATCGATGAACTGGTCCACGGAGATGGCGTTATCGTCGCTGGGGTCATAGTCCGGTAAGGTATTCGCAATTTCCTTGACCGACGCTTGCCTTACGTTGTTGGTAGCCTGTCTACCCGGGTTAATGTCGTGGGACACACCTTCGATATTTTCTTCTCTGATCTGCTGCTGCTGTTTTGTTGTTGCTCCTAATGCTGTTGCTTCTGCGTTTTCCTTTGCATGATGACCAACTGAACCATCATATTCTTCAGCTCTGTCATTTCATTCTGCATTTGTGAAATCGTCGCCGCTTGTGACGTCAGCGTCTCCTCCTCATATGGACTACTGATTCCAGCTGCTTGTGGCATCTCTACGTCTTCGGATTTCTCAAAATCAATTAGTCGTTGTACTAATTCGGCTCTAGAGCCCGACACTGCCAAGTTCCTCTCTCGTACCAGGAACCGTAACTGGTCCACCTTAAGTTCTGCTATTTTGACCATTTTCGTTAATATGATCGTCTCTCCTTATCAATGATTTTGTCTGCTTTTAACCTGCACGCACAAGCAATCCTGTTAGCATGTGTGCAAGCGAGACAACTGATATGTTTGTATTTCACAACGTTGTGCAATTTCCCAACGACGCTACATATACACACAAGCCCTTTGTATGTATGACTGTATAATACCAGGCTCACACAGATTCCTGGCGCAATTTCTTGAGACTCTTTCTTTCCAGGTCCACTAAAGTTCCTGATCGCTGAACATTGAATCCGTCTGCCACGTAGAAAAGGAACACCTCCGTAATTTGCAATTTTCTTTGTCACATAGACCTTAGGGAACACATCCCATTGCAAACTTCCCACGCCGACGATTCTTGCTGCTTTTCTTGAGTTTCTCTTAAAATTTTACACTCTGCACATAACAACTCTACTAATCCCACTTCTGAACTGTGAAGGGATGGCTTTAGAGTAGTATAGTAGTATTTATTGGATATAATAAGTTGAAAAATATATGTAGAGTGAATTAATTGTGAAATAGGTTTTCTTCGACGCGTGCTGTCTTGATCGCTTCCACTTCAAAAGAGAACTATCGCCTCTGTTGATATCGATGTCTTTCGAGCTATCGTGCGTATAACAGCCCCCACAGAGTTAACAGCTCATGTTGACTAACAGCTCTTCACAGTATGCTTTAAAATTCCACGGACTGGCTGTCTAGCTGTCTGCTTGCCGGATAGATGCTGACAAAGATGATGTCATAGTGTAGTTTATTGATTAGTCTCTGTCTCTCTCTCTCTCTCTCTCTCTCTCCCTTTGTGTTTAGTTGTTGCTGTTGCACTGTGAGGGCATTCTACCGGTTATATTTAACCATCGGCTTACCCTGTCATTAACACTATTGAAAAGAATCATTTGACTTTTGGACAGTACTCTCACTGCAATTTTCTACCCAACCAAACAGTCTTTTGTCGCTTATCCCAATCTCTCTGCCTGTGTGGCCCCCAATTAAGCATAAACCCAAACGAAACTCTATCCAGACCACTGGAACTCTGTCTATAAGTATGCTGAATAAATTGGCTTCGACCTTGTGGGGAAATGCGTCTGTGTAGCCAGCCACTCATGTCTTTTGTTGTGCATAGAATCTCAAATTATATACTCGTACCACGAGATGTATTGAACGAGTATATGTATACTTTTTTTATAGGTCAAGGAGCATGCTGTGCCGACACAGAAAAGCAGAAATTGTACAAATTACGACAAGGATTTGGTGAGATCGATTCAAAGGCATACGGACTCTGTGTGCCGAAAAGCCCGACCATTTGCATATCAATGACCAATTATTGAGCCTCAGACAGGCATTGGGGGAGGAATAGTCGGATGCAGATGTCCTGCCAGACAACCTGTCGCTGGTGTGCGGCTTAGGAATTTTCCAATAGATGAGAACACGTCCATGCCCACGTCTGCTACGCTCACGACATGGAGACATCTCCAATATCAATTTCCAACTAATTTGCGTAATATTTAACGCAACAATGGAACAATAGGAGCGGGTGCGTCCGCACTTATCGATGATCCTTTCGCCGCCAAGTGGCCACTTGAGGACCTCTCCTCGAATTACAAATTAAATCAACAGCCAGAAAACTGTGTGGAAAGGGAATGAAAATGAGTGGGAGAACCTAGAGGCGCAAGCAGACACACACACACACAAGCAGACATCCAGAAACGCAGGAAGAAGGAGTGGGAGGGAGACACAGTAAGGGTAAGAGTGAGAGTGAGAGGGAGAGGCAAAGTGCCAGGATGTGGGCGTGGGAGAACAGACATGCCAAACACAGGCGTCCATGAATGAGCGAGCGAGTGTGTCTCTGCCACTGACAGTGCCACCGTAGGTGTCACTGCCTGTGTGCCGGGTCCCAGCCGTGTAAGGTCCGGGTCCTGCTCCTGGTCCTGTCCGGCGTGATGGGCCCCCCGGGGTGCCGTTACTGAATTAGTGGGTAGCCGCACTGTTCAGATCATAAACGGCAAACGCGTCTTAATGATGTCAACTGCCACCGCGGCCGCAGAATTCCCCGGAAAAAGTGCGAGTGGGTTTTTATTTTTTTGTTCGTTATGAAAACTCTTTACCCGTCGGTGAACGACGAGCAGCAGGACACCTCGAGAACGCGCTACCGTTTGAAACCCACATGTGTTTGTGCGTTTCTTCCTCCGACGCATTTGGTTTTTTCAATTTTCCACTTGACGGTGAAAACAATTGTAGTTTTCCCAATAAAACAAGGGAAAGTGTGAACAATTGTGGGGATGAAAAGGCCACTGCCGACGTCTTCGTTGGCGGTTGGCGGTTGGCGGTTGCCAGTGGACGGCTTTTGCAGCTGACACTTGATGACGTTATGAGGCAACAAATAAACACAGGAAGAGAGAGAGAGAGAGAGAGAGAGGTACCAACCAAATGTGGGAAAGTGAAACACCAAAGGGGAATTTTCCCAGCAGCAAAATGAGAAAAGCACCAACACCAGTGGCAATGGCAGCAATAACAATGGAAAAATTCGCTACAAACATGCGCACAAAACGAAAATGCATTGATTGAACTCATTTCGTATTGAATTGAATTGTTGAATTGTTGAATTGGAAAATCCACACAAAGAAGATGCTCAGTGGGGTCTAAGGGGCGGCCAGAGGCCATGCAGGGTCATAAGTAAGAAAAAAAAGAAAATGTAACCATTCCAATCAAATTAATTGGCTAATCAGTTCCATGTGGCATTGCATTTCTGAAGCAATTGATTTCTAATTGGAATTTGTTGATTGTCCGAATTATTGCAATGGATTCAAGGCAACGCCTTGGGTGCCGCGATACATACATATGAGTAGAAAATTACAATTACAATTATAAATTCCACTTTATTCTGCTGCTATGAAACCTTTTCGCTCTCAGTACATAAATATGTACTGTATGTATTTATCATGCAATAAAATATGGCATTTAATTTTAACAATCAACAGATACTCGCGAACATGTTATCGATTGCCACACTCAACCCCGCAACTGCTGCTGCCGTGATTTCAATTGAAAAATTGTAAAAATAACCATTCATTCAAATTGTTGAGTTGAATATAAATAAAGTTTCGAATCTCCAATTACAAATTGTCCTGTCCTGTCCTGCCTGCTCCCGCAGCTCCAACCAGAAGTTGGCGCACAATGAAATCGCATTTAGCACTCGGCCATAACAGTGGCTGCCATTAAACTTGAAAGTGTTAATTAAAAATTAAAATTGATTGCCCGAGCAGGCCCAGAGCAAGTCCTCTTGGTGTGCCAGCGCCAGCGCCAGCCTCTGCTCCGCTCCGACTTTCTCTAAGCCCATTCCGTATTCATGGAGACCATCAAAACTTGTTGTAAAGTAATTTAGTCGTCCAAGTGATTAACAACAGCCGAAATGGGTAAAGCGCCAAGGACGAATTTCCCCCTAGAGAACGGCAGTCCCCAAAAAGAAGAGCCATGGGGCTTCAGTGCTGTCTCGCAGCTTCGCGCCGACTAATTTGCTAAATGCAATGGCCAGCAAGTGGCAATTGGCAAGGGGTAAACTGGCAAACTTTTCAAAAATAGCTGCAAAAATGAATGGAAATAGTGCGGATAACTTTGTCATTGCAGTTTCCAAAGAGTTGAGGGGGGCACAAATTATTAATTGCTGTGCGATTGTCGACAGTTGATTGACGAGGATCGAATCCAATAACAGCAGCAAGCAAGAGGCTTGTCTGTTGATTCAATATTCGAGTAGTTTAGACATTAAACTTTTGCACATTTTACTCTGTTTGTGGGCAAGAGCAAATCCCAATGGGATTTACAATTAAATTGCCATTGTTTACTGACCATAGCCTGGGCATACATTCGAGTATCTATCAGGCTGGCTTGCGCCTATTTTTGGTTCGAAATTAGAGCGATTAGTGGCCTTCGGGAGTCGAGTGTAGTCAGGTCTGACCGGAATAATAGTGGCACGGAAAAACTAATAACCGAATTGGGAAACACGCCAGGGTCAAGCGTTGTCCATGTAATGAATGGCGGAGGGGGTACGGTGGGGTACGGTGGGGTACTACGTACAAAATTAACTGACATGAAATACAGGTAATACTTAGGGGGGGAAATGGTGTTTTGCCTGACTGACTGGCGGTTGACTGTTGTTGTTTTGCTGTGCCTTTCTTTGGGTCGAGGTCTGATTAGATCAATTTTCTTGCGGTGGCGGATGTTGAACTAGGGTTGAAGGGGGTTAAAGGTCATAGGGCAGCCCAATCAGTTTCGATTCATCGATTTTCGGTGGACTCATTACACTTCCAATATGAATGTATATTTTAGGGCTACTCACCGATTTGTGGCACATCGTACTGCCTCTGACCGCGGGCCGTGCGCAGCATCAACTGACTGGCTACGCTGTGGGAGACTGATGGCGCTGATGCATATCCGCCGGACTTGACGCTGCCGGAACGCTTGTGGTTGGGATGCAGCAGCTGTTGTTCGGACTGCTCCTTCTTGTCCTCCGTATTCGATTTCTGCGGCTGCTGCTGCTGCTGCTGCTGTTGTTTCTGCGGCTGCTGCTGCTGTTGTTTCTGCGGCTGCTGCTGCTGCGGTTGAGCATCTCCGGATGTGGATTCGTGCTGCGGTTTGTTCTGCTGTTGACTGGCGGCACCAGCGGCACTGCCGCCTCCACTTGCGTCTGTTTGCCCTGACTTTTCAATATCCTTGGGAGCATTGAGATTGAGGCTGCCGGAACGGGTACTCGCCTTCAGGTGCTTGCTGGCCGTGGCCTCGGAGTTGGCCAGCGAGAGCAATCCACGCTGCTGCTTGAAGTGCTGCCCGAAAATGTTGCGCTGCAACGAGGGGAGCTGTCGGTCCATTGCGGCTCCAGCCCGCTTCCTGGCCCACTTCTGCTGCATGCGAATGTTGAAGTTTCCAGTGCCGGGATGGGTCGAGCCCGGGTGACCAGCCAACTTGGCCGGGCGCCCGTCGCGGTGATCCTGCTCGAAGAGCTGCTGCATGGACTCGGGCGCACCCAGCTCCAGTTGCTCCAGGGTGCGGTAGGGATTCTCCGGCAGCGGCTCCTCCTCCATGCCATGGTACTGATAGGTGTCCAGCTCGCGCAGCAGCTCGTCCTCGCCGAGATGCGGCTCCTGGTCCAGCTCAGAGAAGTCGTCAAAGTCCCCGAAAGAGTGCAGCGGCTCGTAAAGCGGCGGCTCTATCTCCTGCTCGCGATCCGCAGGCTCCACCACCCGGCCGTAGTACTTCACGGGATGGCTGTCCAGCTCCCCCAGCTGCTCGTAGTCCTCCTCGTTGCTCAGCGGAGCAGGCGGCTCCCTATGCACGCTGCCGAATATGAAGCCCCTGGCTGCCTGCTGCAGCAGCGCCGGATAGTCGCCCACATCCAGCTCCTCGCTCGGCTGCATCTGAATGCGTCCGGCAATGAACTGGTGTCCGCGAGCGCCATGGCCCGTCGGCCCGTTGCTCTCCGCCGTCTGCTTGCCTGCCCGTGCCAGCAGCATGAGCCGCTCCCGCTCCAGCTGTGCCATGTCCGCGATCTCCTTGTTCAGCCGCACCGTGGTGGCGTCGTAGGCGGCTGCTGCCGCGGATCGGTGCGAGGCGTGGCCACCGCCCGGCGGGGCGCCACCCGGATGCTGCTGATGGTGTTGTTGCTGCTGAGACGACGCCGGCTTCCAGGTCAAATAGGAGGACGATGAGGTGTCTGGGCCGATCGCCTGGCCAGCACCGCCATCCACCGGTCCCATCATGACGCTGGAGGATGGAGAAGACTTCTCGCCATTGCCGCTCAGGTGCAGCGCGTAGAGGCCGCCCTGGATGAGGAGCACGCAGAAGAGCGTCTGGGCCAGCGAGAAGAACATTTTCCGTTTGTTGATTTGTCGCAGTTTCTCAATGTGGCCACTTATTTTGACGGATTGCTGGTCCCTCAGGTCCCGACAGTGATTTTGAGGAAAAGAAGCGAAATATTCCGTCGGCACAGACGATGGGTCACAGAGACGCTGGAAGGGGGGGGACAAGGGCTGCCTGCTCTTCAGATTACAGGCTTTGCGTTTGGTTAGTCGCTGGGGCGATTCTTATTATTCTATTTGGTTGACACTTTCGACGCTCTTGTAGGTCTTCATGCCGCGCGCCGCTGCCCAACACTGTGACGGCATACGCCTGGCATTGCCCAACACAGACGAGCTTTCTGCTGTCCCGTTCCGTTCCGTTCCGTCCCTCGCCTTGGCTGGCTGAGTGCCTTTCAACGCGTTTTTGTCTTACACTTTCTTCTCGCAGTTTTTTTCTCGTCTCTCGTTCGCCGCTGTTGCTTTTTGCTGTTGCTTTTCGTCTTTCGTCGGGGCCGTGTTTGTTGCCAACTCTGTTTTGTGGCCCTGCTTCGCTCCGTTAAGCTGCGAACTTCCACGCAGCCTTAGACAAAATCAATAATCAATTGTCTACTTTCAGTCCAGGAGTTTGAGTTGGAGTTGGAGTTAGAGTTGGAGCTGGAGTGTGAGTTTGTGTTGCTTGGAGTTTCCCCGATGAGATGCGGCTGTTGTTTGTGAGGGTTTGAACCTGGTTGGCCTTTCCCCATACACACGTACACACACGAACACTCACGCACGCCCCAAGAACGCCGTAAGACAGTGCTCTCCCACCTAAGAGACTGATGAGGAGGAGTGCAGGGAGGGTACAGGGACTAACAACTAGTTGCTGCCCGTCCGTATCCGTGTCCGTGTCCGTCGGTACTGCCTGTTCTAGACCTGCCTCTACAGCTACTGCTCGAGTCTTGCGCCTCTTCTTGGCTTTTGTTTTGCTGACGAGGACAATTTATAATACACCACCAAAAAAAATATAAAGTCTTTCTGTGTATATTAGTATCTGGAATTAGTTTCTTGGATCTGTGTAGTTCTCCAACAACTTTTGCATCAGAAATTGTTGTTTCCACGGCACTTGGGGCTCTCTTCGTTTGTTTGTTTGTTAAAATGCAAAGAATATTTTTGTGTGTATAATTTGTATATTTTTTAGTTATAACAATATTATTTGTATTATATTGGTTTAAGGAACTTTTAGCACTTTTTATTTGAATCTTTTCTAATGGCTTTCGGCGTGCGGCACTTTGTTTTCGGTTTCGGGCTTGGTTTCGGTTTCGATTTTGTTTATTCTATTCCTTTCATTCATTTATTGTAAACTTAAACTCTTTGATTCGATCAATTAAAATTCACTCGGAAATGATTTTCAGAACTTATTTGAGAGATATCTTCACTTCACTTGGCTTTCGATTCGGGAATACTATTTGTTTGCAATCATTTAGGCTTTGTATAGCATTCACAATTTGGATCTCGTATGATTCGGATTCGGATTCGGTGATTGATGTGGGGGGAACTTTTCATATGTGATGTGAGTGGTATTTGTGGATATTCTGCTTTTGCTGCTCTGTTTTCTCTAGTGTTCCGCACTGTGAACCGACACGCAAGGACTCGTCGAGTCGTCTCAGCAGGTTTCGCCTGTTTGTCTGCCTTTTGCTTGGAATCCTGACGCGTTTTGGGTCGCTGCGCTGTCGCTGCTGCTGCTGCTGCTGCTGCTGTCTCTGCTCAAGGCGTTTCGTATTTCAACTGTAGGATATGCCCATCTGAGAGTGTATGTGTGTGTGCGTGTGTGTGTTCGGGTGGCGTTCGTTTCGTGCCTCGAATTTCACTCGTCCTGGCCGCTGGCTGGCTGCTGTGTCCTCTCTCACTCTCTCTCTCTCCCACTTGTCGATACTCCCGCGCTCCTGCTCCTGCTCCTGCTGCTGCTGACTCTGTTTCAGCTTCAGAGTCGTATAGGCGTCTCGGCGTCTCAGCGTCACAGCTTCCTGTAACGGCACTCAGTCGGCTTCAATGGCAGCGAGCACGAAACGGCATTTGCGTCTGTTCGCTCAATACTGAAGAGGCCGCTCGCTCAACCACTTGTTTTCATGCCAGCCCGAAAAGACCATCCGTCCATCCATCTATCCATCCAGCCATCCGCCGTGTAGAGTTTTCCCGACGCGGAGAGAGCGCCATCGAGTGCGAGAGCCGAAAGCTCTCCTGCGCATGTTTTGCCGGCAATGCCAACTCCCCCACCGCCCAACACTCAACTCACATATGGTTTTGGATCCTGCCTGTTCGTTCCCTCTACAACCTCGCTATCACGCCCGAAGCCTCAGGTGGGGAAAGGCGAGAGAGTTTTCGAAGTATTCCCATTTGGTAATGGGATTTACCTACCAAGAGTATCAGCTGCTTCCGCCCCCTGCGGGCCATACCCAATACTTAAAATTGTGCGCTGATTGCGGCTCAGTCGCTAATTGCTCACATTCAACTCAATTGTTCATGGGTCAAACCCCTACAGTTGGAGCTCAACAAATTTACGGGAAATTGGCTGAGAGGCCAGTCCCACTAGAGGAATAACCCATTAGGGGTCCAGGAAATTTGCTTCACTGCCGATTCATTCTCTATTTCTTTGACTACAAATTTGGTAGAATTAAGTAGAATTTCGAACATGAATTGATGGATTTTTAAAATAGTTTTTAAACACTAATAAAGACCACATTAATTGTCAAAAATGTCGTTATTTAAAGCACTTTTAATATTATACAAACAAAAAGAAAGTTGTGCCAGAATTTGTAAAGGTTGCCGAGATGCACTCAGGTGTTAGGTCAATTCGTCGAATGATCTCGTTATTTCTCAACATTATTCGTATAAGGTGCAGTCACTGTAATATCCAGTAGTGCCTGCCGTTTCCCTGGAACAGCACTAACCCCTACATTGCTCCTACAATTCGAGACCCCGCTTCGAAGTTTTTCGAACTTCGAACAACGATGACGCCCACACACTAGAGAGAAAAACGAAACTGGAACGAAAGCATGAATTGCAAGACCCTTGGGGCGAGGGGTAGAAGTTGTCGCAGGGGCGCCGAAGGGAGCGTGTCGAGCCACAGCGAACATGAATGAAGGAGAATTCGACCAGGCACGAAGCGTCGTCATCGATGGCTGCAACCTGCTCTGTGTGTGTGTGTGTGTGTTGCTGTTGTTGCAGACGCCTCATGGAAAATTGAACAGCAAAGTAGAAACTGTAGCGGTGGTGGCAAGGTGCGGAATACGGGCACGAGGCATGGGGCTACAGTCTGTTGTCGTCACAATGTCTGTGAATTTAAGGTTTTACGAGCGCGCAATTGGAACTATGTATAATATATTCGAACTTGCTCCGTGGATGGTGGGGAATGAAGAGCACAGCGTGGTGGAGGTGAGAGCGAGCGAATGAGAATGGAGAGTTTCGATCCCAAGGGATTGATTGTGTTCAATTATTTGGATTTAATTAGTGGATTCCCTTGGTTACATATAAAAAGGACGGAGCAATAAATGCAAGAATTCTTTTGTGCATTTTAAATAATTTTTGAACAATTTTATTAAATTTCGTTTGTTTTAAAATTTTGCCGTATAGAGAAGTTCCCGAACAAAAAGCCGGCTTGAAGATACAAATTTATTGCACTGAAGAGAAGTCTACACGGGGTTGGAAAACTCTACAGGCAGCAGGCAGGCAGCAAACAGCTGAGCCGAGCTGGGCCCCAGACCCCATTCACTCGGTGTTGCCTGTGGCACCGTCCTACCACAAGCAAAATGCACTTGCTGGGGCACGGCAGCAGGCGGGCAGCACAGATTCGGGGAGCCAACAGATGATTCTGGCTGGCCAGTGCGCAAGCGCTGGGACGACAACGGGACCACAACGACTACGTCAACAACAAAAATCGAAACAACGAAAATTTCATTCAGGCCGCCCGCCTCCCCTACACCGAAAGTCGCGGGAAAACGAGAGCCGAGCCCCAGCTCGGTGGCATGGGGCAGGGAGCAATTACCGCCTGGCTGGCGTCGTCCTCGTCTTTTAGCGATGTCTACCGACTGGACCTGGGCACGGGTCGGCAAGGGAAGGGACGGGTGCGGGTGCGGGGGCGGGGGCGGTAGAGAACGAAGGCAATGGGTGCGCCGCACGATGATGACGCCTACGCATGTTTGTGACGTAAGTTCGCACCCGAAACAGGACACGAAGGCTTCTTGCTTGTGTATTTGTATTGGGTATGCATGTGAGAGGCGCTGCAGGCGCGTCGGCTGAACAGGTTGCTCCATTGTCCGTGCCTCCGACACCTTGGGCCGACGCTTCATTAGAATTGCTGGGCGTGTCGCATGCCCACCGTGCCATGCCACCCGAAAAGATACATCTCTGGACAATTCAGGTGACAATCGGACAATCTGCATCGAATGTTTGCAGCTACATCAAGCCTTATCAAGTGCACATGTACTATAAAGGAAAGCAAAGTGACACGCTAATATTACTTTACAATAGATCTATTGCGCCTTGCCCTTGCTTGATAGTTGTTCAAGTAAAGAATCAAGTTTTGTTGTTGAATTCAACTGCGTGTACTTTGTATGACAATAGAAGCGAAACTGCTCTTACCATTATCGCACACTTCCCCAGTCTACGCCTATGCCTACAAGTCTAAAAATGCATTTATATTCTCTCTGGTTATATATTATTCCCCAACTAGATGTCCAGATTGTATGCAAATTAGTGGGCATAGAGAACTGCAGTCGGTCAAACTTTATTTATTGTATTAAAATAAGATGAATGCAAAATAATCAGTGTTGGATTCAATATGCGATTTAATACACTTTCTAGAAGCCAATGCAAAAAGGTAAACGGATGTGTCGAACCACTCAAAGCCAACACAATCACAGAGGTCCCTATCCAAATTGACATATTATTGATCATAATTGTTTGGTTGATTGCCTGCAGGATAGGCTTGCCTGCAGCCTTTCGAGTGCCACTATCTTGAGTGGGATGCAATTTGGTTCTAAGTTCCCCTAATCGAATAAGCGATGAAGCCTTAACTGCGATTTATGTTCAGTTGGCACTTGAAAAGGCCAGCTCCAATGGCTTCCGCCTCTCAGTCATCAGCCATCAGCATCAGCATCCCATTTAATCCCATCCCATGACATCCAGCCATTCGGAGCTCCCTGCTCCGTTGGGTTCCTATTTCTGGTGCTGTTGACATTGAATTCCGTTGGACGGGCGAATTGCTTAAAATAGGCAGCCAGACTGAGCACCTCCTGCTCCTCCACAGACTCATCTCCGGCATGGGCTTGTCTCTCAGACTTCGTGCACAGAAAAACAGGAAATTGCATAAAATGTGCGAGGAGCTGCCAAGACGTTGCCATAGCCGTTGATTAAAAATTGAGCAGCAACGGCAAATAAATAAGCATGGACATGGCGAAAATCTGTTTGCCAACGGCAATGCCAGGACATGGAACGTGGAGCATGGAGCATGGTCAGGGACAGACACGACGATGACGGAACACAAATAAAATCAAACTTCAAGGGTCACTTCCGCTTCAAAAAGCAAAATCGGGCAGCTGCCTCTCCTGCTCCAGCTCCTGCTC
Organism: Drosophila subobscura; assembly: GCF_008121235.1. NCBI lineage: Eukaryota > Metazoa > Arthropoda > Insecta > Diptera > Drosophilidae > Drosophila > Drosophila subobscura. Next base: position 5,715,549 of record NC_048531.1, read on the forward strand.
CAGCTCCTGCTCCTGTCAACCCCCTGGACTGTCCTGTGAGTTCACTCCTGTCGAAACAGGACATGGCTCCATGGCACTTCCAGGCTGTATACATTTTCTGAAATTAGTTTCCGGGCTAAAATGAGTTGTCGCTGGGCGACTTTTCAGGCCGCTTGTTTTTCCGCGCTCAACTGGAAGTATTGACATTTCTGATTTGGCTCCCTGTTGCCTTCGGGCACATCCTTCCCAAATATCGCAAATGCCAAACTGACTTACGGGATAAGGGGAAGCAGACCAAATATATTACCCAGCATTACTGGCAATACGACTTATGTGTGGAGTGGCTAAGGGCAAGCGATTCAAAAAATATTCTCCAAGTGCCAAAAAAATGAATTGCAATCGGCAATCGGTCCCTCAATAGACTTCACAGGAATTGAACCGCTTCAGTAATTCCTTACATACAATATGAGATTCGTCGGCTATGCTTGGCTGATTAACTTAGAGAATGTCACACTCCAAAACCTCTCGAAAGCCCATCAAAAACATGTCCAATAAAGGGCAACCCTTCCCTTCCAATCTGCCAAAGTCCACGTCTGTGTGCGACGTCTTATGTGTTCCAAACTTTTGTCTTTTGTCTGTTTGATCTAAAAATAAAAGTTTACCATATTTTAATGCCACTTTCAATGTCAACTGTTACGTGCTCTGACCCCACTGACTCCCGGCTCCAACGGTTTCCGAGCCAACGTTTTCAAGGCCATAAATTAGGGCCTATATGCATGGGGGGGCTAGGCTAGGCTAGGCTAGGCTATCTATACCTTTGGGCACATGGGTGCCAGCGACTGGGACACCAGTGCAAGGCGGTGCTTTGAACTTCCTTGCTATTTACATATACATATATAAATGTACATATGTATGTGCATGTGTGTAGTCCGATGACAATGACAATGAGTCAGCTGTGACGACAAGTGCTGACGCAGCTGACGGTTCTCGATGGCAGCTCTAATGACATACAATTACGCGGATCAAAGCGGAAACTGATCATTTGAAAGGTTAAAGCGGAGCAAATGCAAGGCGTAAGTTAAGGCGGTAATTTGTTGTGCCTCACTTAATTTCAGTTGAGTGCTGCTCGAACCCAATTGCAAAATCAGTTTATAAATGTAGTTGCAACCGCTCTAAATATCTCAGAGCTTGCAACGACATGCACATCATACACCAGCTCCCCCTCTTAGCGCACTTCAAGTGCCGGTTGTGTCCTGCGGAGAAATCAATAGACAGAACTCTGGCCAGACTCGGCTCCAATTCGTGGCGCGTGCGAGTAATCAAAATGACATTTCCCTCCCTGCCAATGACCCCACCGCAGCACAGTGGCTATGCTGGTACTGATACTGCTACTCGTACATATATTGATATATTGTAAAGCCGTTCCGTGTAGGCGGAGTGGCCGTGTCGCATTGATTTGTGCAAATCAGCAAACTAACCTAATCGCAAGAGCCAAATGTTAATTGGATCAGCGGGACAGCAACACTAATAGTATTTGTCAGGCCAAGGATATGTTACAAGGATATACATACATAGATATGTATGCAGGCATCAATCAATCAAACAATTACATTTTTCAATAAATTAAGGTTTGACCACACATTTTAATTAGTTTCCACACCAAGGGCAAAGCGTGAAATGGAGCATAAACCCACACAGACAAAATACATTCACACATACTTATGTACATGCATACATGCATACATACATACATACATACAAATACCTCCTGGCACGCCATCTTCATTAATTTGAAATTAAACAGATTTTCTTTGCTCATTGTGTGGGTTACGTGTGGGTTACGTGCGGTGATAAATTGACAGATTTGTGACCATATTTGCGGGGCGAGATAATGAGGGTACTTAACGACCACCGACCACCGACCAACTCCTTCGATTAGGATATTTCAACTTCCTGGTGCTTGTCTCTCAATTAAAGTGATGCATTCTCAACACTCAACTAAAGCAAATAGAAGTCATCCACGGCTTTACGGTTGGATGATGCTTAAAAATAGCTCTACTTTTCTACTTCTACTTTGGCAAATAATTCATCACGATTTAACCGCGGGCCAGGCTTAAAGGAGAACAGAACACAAATACGCGTAGATGAGAGCACTTGCCAGAGCGGCAACCGCCGTTGGGATTGAAGGACCACAGCTCGGATGGACGAGCTTCATCGAATGGCAGGCAGGCTACAGCTACTGCTACTGCTGTTGCATCGCAGAATGGTTGACAACGAATGCCGTCCAGCAGAGCTCTATGCAAATTCTCTGTGGCTCTGTGACTTGGTTATCCCTTGAAGCCCTTAAGCGCATCTCCATCATCCTCCCAGCCCCCCTTCCGGCTGCTTCCTTCTGCTTTTCCCACGCAATTTAGCAAGCAGCTTTACTCTGTCACTTTAGCGATGCGCTGCGCCGTTGCTGTCATTCGTATACCCTTCCCGGAGGTTGGGTTCCATGCAATGAAGAGCAGGACACACCTTTGGCATGTGAATATACCTGCTAGGGTATACCATTCATCGGCAACCAAAACTTGGCCTACCTCTCGAGCTGCTGCTGGTGCTGCTGGTACTGGTGGGTGGGTGGCAGTGGCAGCCTTTGCTGTCGCATTTGTTGGTTCTTTTATTTGAGTTTCTGGTCAGTCGGCCGCCATTTTGATGACATTGATGAGTTTTATATTTATTTGTTTGTTTGTCGCAGCCTTGCTGCTGTCCTGCTGCTGTCTTGCTCGCTTGATTTCTTCTTGATGACGAAAAGGAAACTTTTCGAAACTTTTTTGTGTCTTCTTTATGTCCTTATTTGTTGTCCGTCAAATGTGCGTCTCTTAGATCATAATTGTCCCGACACAGACTCAGTCACAGTCTCAGCCTCCATCTACATTTATAAGCCGACTTAACAGCTCTCAATATATGTATGTATGTACTATGTACATAAACTTGGCAAGGACAAACTGCTAAATTAGCATAAATTCCATCACGACGACAAGGATGATGATAATGATGATAATAATGTGGATAGAGAGCTTCATAAATTAACAACGCCCACGATACTCAACGAAAACTTGTCCCTGCTCCTGGCCAATGTCTAAAAACTAAACGGAAAGCAATTACAGCAACTCGCACAACAGGACAAATAACATAATTCACTTTAGGTACGGTTGAGGCGCAGGTACGTACATATATAAATGCCAAGACATGCCCACTCATTGGAGTGCGGGTCTCCTCTCTCTCTCTCTCTCTCTCGGTCTCTCTGTTCCCCACAGCACATAGATCATTAAATGTAAATGTTAGCCCACCTTCGCTACCACCGCCGAATGGCCTGAGAGAGCTGTGCTACGGATACATGGACGTGACATTTGAGCCGCAGCTCGTTAAAGCCGCTGATTGTGCAGTCTGTATGGCAGATGGCAGTTAATAATGATTGAACCAGCCAAACATACATATTTCAATTGATTTGAAATGGATGACATCTTCTATTAAGGAAAATGTACACATCATTTAACGCACAATTTATGAACGCTTCATAGGTTGAATATTTCTTTGTTCTAATACGAATATTCATTATCGGGAGAGCAGTCTCCCCGCTAGCCCACTGAATCATCTACAGATTCAGGCTGAAATTTATCTCAGTTCCGCATTGATTACATGACTTATGGATGGTTGTATGAACATTTATATATTTAAATGCTTTCTATTTGACTTGCTTCGAGTCGATTATGTGGGCGGTGTGGGGCCGTTGCCTGAAAACTTTGGGAGGAGAAAGAGAAGGAGAGAAAGCCCAAAATAGTCAACAGGGTCTTTTTTGGGAATAGAACATTTTCAAAAACAAAACAAAACAACAACGGAATGGATGGCACTGTTAATATTTTAAGCCGAATGTGGGGCTAATTGACATGTTGAGAACGAACTGACAGGGGACTTAATTAGGGACTGTGCTCGAGTGCGTCTTGGATTAGTTTAATCCCGTTTGTTTTAATTAGCCAAGCACACACACACACACACACACATACTATTTAGTGTGTTTGTGTGGGGCGCAAACTGATTGCAGGCGAAATAATTTTGGCATCCTTTGAGTCTCGGGCACAGCAGGACAATGCCGGGCACAAGCACCGAGTCCCTTAACGACAACTAATTGACATTGCCAGAGCCAGAACCAGTCTGCATGTCCTGCATGTGCGTGTTGTGTCTGCGAAAGGAGCCGCATGCTCAACACTCGCATTATTTCCGAATGAAATAACTCTCTGCCGCCAAAGCCGCAAAACAAGTGGCCAGCGTTCTCGGTATCGTTCCCATTCTCGCATTTACGAGTAGATAATGCATCAGCTGGAATTCACACAGCAGGAGTGGTAGATGAGGCTCCATCCGATATACTCCTAGTGGCATAAATATTAATTACGAACCGCACCAGACCAGACCACACCGGACAGCACCGCACCGCACCTCGGAAGGCAGGTATGACATTTGCTCAGGTACTCCTCATTTCGGTACAACGGCAGCACTTTAATCAAGCCCCCAAAACCTACTCGGACAGTGGGTGTAACTAGGTCTTCCATGTGGTCATCCATTTTCGAGTCGCCTCAACTGGCACGTACTACCTGTGCCACACTTGCTCTGTCCATGAAGTGGGCTTGGGCTGGGAGATGCCCTCAGCTGCTGATGATGGGGGTGGAGAGAGGGAACTGAGCGACCGCAAAGTGTGTGCTGAAAATGCTTTTTGAAACTTTCAGTGCGGTTTGTCATAATTTGGCCGGCACGTTTCTCACATAAATTTGCAAATGAATGTTGGCAGAAATGTAATGTACAGTGGGCCGAATCAAACATAATCATATCTACACAAAATAATAATCATACATCGGTGTGAACATCCATTATCCATTACTTCTTGCCTTTGCTGCTATTAGCATTATTCAAATCATCGAGGCCATGTGGCCTGGTTTCCCCCAGCATGAACTTTCTTTCTTACCCATTGTACCTTGAACATTTAGGGCAGGGACTGGCTGCTGTTGGTTAGCTGCACTTTATCAACCTACTGACTGGCAGGGCGTAAGATTGCCTCACTGACACATAATAATACAACCTGCCACAGGCAGTCAATCACCTTATGTGCGAGTGCGAGTGCGAGTACGAGTATTTTGTGTCTGCTTCCATATGGCGCGTTATACATACCAGGCCCGAGCCACATATAAGCAACTTTGGCTGTCAGCTTATGCAGTGCTTGAAGATTTCAAGACGAACCGATGATCAGGAAGTGGCTGGAGCATGTGGTCGGATCGAAGAGTTATAGACAGACCCAATGAACATTACAGATTACGTGCAGAGCAGTGCAGTAGGCAGTCAGGCAGGCAGTCAGGCAGGCAGGCGCCATACATATGTAACAGCATCTTTATTCCCGACTCGGCTGTCAGCTCATCCATTTGATCGCCTCAGGGAGGGAGCTGTCAGATGCAGCAGCAGCAGTACTCGCCGTCAAAGAGTAGGAGACTGGGTGGGGGGGGAGGCTCGCGAATTTGGCTTTGGCAAATGTTAATTTACTATCGAAATTACAGACTGCAATAAAGCTGGGACCAGTCTGGGCCCAGCCGGGGAATTGGGCTTTAAATGATGTGTAGTATTTATTTTGTTATTTATCAACTGAATCATAAATATGCCAAAGACACCCGCGCCAAAGGATATGCTCCGTCTCGCCTGCCCTCCCCCCACCAGCACTGTTCTTGCTGGCATTTTGGCAAAAGTCGGGAAATTTCCATTTGTAATAGAAGACTTTTGCTTCGGGGGCGTTTGGCCAGTCAATGGCGTACAACCCAAGTAAGAGCCAAGTCACATGAATGAACTGTCCCTCGGCTCGAGCAGTCCACACCCACCCAATCGTATGGCTTGGCCTGGACCGAGTACAATATCTCTTTTGGGGGCCACAAGACGCGACCTTTGGCGAGTGCAATAACTGCAGATTCAATTGATTGAAAAGCCATTTGTTCCACCCACACGCTTACTCCCTCCCTGCATACACAAAGCCGTCGCACATCGCATGCCACAAGCCACAAATTATGATGACAGTCACTAGCAGTAACTTACCCCAATCCAATCCGTGCGAGGCCTGCTCCATCTGGGCCTCCAGCAGGGTAAAGGCAACCAACAGCCAACAGCCACCCCCTGCCATGTGGCATAATTTTATGCAACATTCTGCGGCCACGCCGTAACTGACTGACAGCTGCAGAATATTGTGGCACATATTGTGAGTTGTGTGCTGTGAGTGCATCCAGTTATCCAATGTTTTGCCGGATCCGAGTACAGAGCTAAGGCGGAAATAGCGACGAAACCGAGAATAAATGTCAATCAGAGTTATATATACAGAGTTCTGCTTGAGCCTTTAGGGGTTATACACAGCTCGGCTTTGCCCCTTTGCCAATCGCGTTTTGAAGTGATTTCCCGCCGGAGGTGGGATCGAGATTCCCATTGAGATTGAGTCGACCTTGCATTGGGGGCAGACAAATCACGCACCCGCAAAAATAGGCAACGCATTTTTTGCGACTTGCCAGAGCTAAAACTAAAAATAGTCTTCTGAGCGTATCTGTGCACAAACATAAATTTCACACTCGCATAAATTCCATTAAGAAAAATCAGCAAAGCGCGACAGGCATACACAATAAGGGGCCAACCAGGGGAGGAGGTTGGTAAGGCGCTGGCAGGAGCGGGTGAGGAGGAATGAGCAAAAGCTAAAGCCATTCAACGCCCACACATTTGTGGAATTTCCAGTTTTTCTTTGAATACCCTTGCCGGCGAATACTATTACCATTTCCAAGCAGAGAAAAAGCGAAACAGCGAACAAAAATAACGAGAATTTCCAATGATTCATGGAGCCAGTCAAATGAGATTTCGATTAGATCACTTTATGTGCCATCTTTTACAGCTTCCCCCTGTGGCATTACTGCAAAGATCAGCGCTGGATCTGCCTTAAAGTGTAGCTAAATCTTCGGCAAGTCTTGCTCTCTCTTGGTATTGTTGGGTTTCTCGTTTTTCTAGCTGCCCTCTGCTGAAAGTGGAGCCGGGTGGGGTTGCTGCGTCAACTGTTTCTAGCGTAGCTCCAGCGACGCTGTCATAAAATGAAACTTAATGGCAAGCGAGGGAGATAGGGCATGCCATTACATACAGATAAAAGCAGCAAGAGCAACAGAGAGGGAGAGAGAGAGAGAGCGCAGCTCAATAGACTCGCTTCGTAGTACTTTTACAACAAATTTTCGACTACAAATATTTGGAGTACGAAAACAAGAGACACACCAACGAGGGATCCGAATACGCCCACGCGGTAAAATCTTTTCGCTTGGCAGCCAACTAAACAACGCACACACACTAAGGATAGTTGTTTGCATCTGTGTGTGTGTGTGTGTTTGTGGAATTCTCAATGAATGATTTTTGAAGCGCCAACACGTCCAGAATCCTCCATGTGCCCAGTGCCGAGTGCCGAGTGTCATGGCCAGCAACAAAGAGCCCAAAAACGACAAAGGGGTATTCCCGCGTTGGCGTTGGCGCTTGCCGCTTGCCGCCAAAAATACCGCCGGAAAATTTGTACCACTCACTATTTGGCCTTCCCCTTGCCTCATTCGCATCAGAGGGGAGCCATGATGTCAACTGTTTTTTCTATACTTAACTCGGACATTCAGCAAAAAAAAACACAAGCAAACAGCAGTCACAGCGGGTAAGTGGCTAACTAACCTGGCCAAATACGATTTAAAGTTAAACCATTGGTCTAAGGCTAAGCCGACATCACGTTGTTGGTGTTCTGCATTTGCAGGTGCTAATTGGAAGCATATTTTCTGTGTGTTTTTCTGGCTGTAAGCTACGCACGGGATATTCGAAATACATTTGCTTATATGTAGATACTCAATTAGAAATCCGATTGAAGCAAAATGTTGGCATACTTGTATTTCCACCACCAGCAACTCCTACTGCTTGACATTTGGTTTGGGTCTGATGTTCGGTCACGTGGAAATTCAATTGCCGCCAAGCTCAGGACAGTTTAGCCCGCTAATTGCTGTCACCCACTCAGGTGTGCTTACACCCACATGCATACATCAGCATCAAATGTGTGTGTATATGCTTGGGTGTGGATGCATTCCGGCAACGCTTAAAGGTACGCTACGAGTTTAGTTTCTTTGGAGCATGAGCTTTTTTGCTGACTGTACTCAAAAATTTGTGTTCCGTTCTTGGATGGCAGCCAAACTGGCACTACTGTGCTGTGTGATGTGTGCTGTGTGTGTGTGAGTGGAAGCGTGAGTGTCAGTGTTAGTGTGTGGGCAAAGACAACGTTGACAATGGCAGACCCACACACACACACGTCGAGAGAGAGATGGAAATAGAAGAGGAATGTGGCTTCCGTTTGTGCGGAAGTCGTCGCCATCTTCTTGCATTTGGTCATCCTGCGCCCACTCGCCAGCAGCTTCAGCAGCAGCAGCAGCAGTCGCCCCATGGTGTGGCTTGAAAGCGGGTCTGGGTGTAAACGGGGCAAGCAGAAATTATGGCGGCATTTGCCACAAATCGTGCGTATAAAGTGATGTCATGGCATTCCCGCAGAAAGTGCATGCGTCAGCACTTCAGTGATTTTTGCGTGTGATGCAATAGTTGTGTCCATTCTGATTTTTACTCCTCTTCAGCCCATGGCACTTGCATTTTTTTCTGCCATAAACTGAAAACCAGACTCAGAAACAGACCCTGAGACAGAAACAGCTACAGAAACGAAAACAGACTGACAGTCCCTTGATAATTGATTAATTTAAAAATCATTTTGTCAACCTTTTTCGAATTTTTTGCATATTTCCAACGACCAAAAACCATAAAAGCATGAAATATGCGACAGGTAGAGAGAGGGAGAGGCAAGGGAGGGCAAGGGAGTGTGAGTGAAAGAGCAACAGCCGCCGCCGTTTACTGTTTTCATAGCAATAAACTTGAGCACTTTATTCCGTCTTCTCATGAATATTTGAAGAGCGCAAAACGGCGAAGGTTGTCCTGCGCCACTTTCCGCTAACCATCCTCAATCTCGCTGCCGACAACGCCCCCGTCTACGCCTCCACCACTGCCACCACCACCTGTTATGTTGTTGTCAACAACCAGAGTTTTCTTCATTAATTTCTGTCTCTGTTGTGTGTTGTTGTTGCTGTCGCTGTTGCTGTTGCTGTTGCTCTTGCTCCGTTAATTCCTTCAAATGTCTCACAAAAACATATTTTAGGCAATTAATTTACTCTCTGGGGGCAATTTAAATGTCGAATATCAAGGATTTTAAACTTGACTGAAACTTGTTTAAAGACAGCTTTCAATGACTGCGTGTTTCCAAATTAAGCATACGCCACTTGCGACGCCACCAAAAATAGAAACAAAAATAAAAAGTGCCAGAGAGGAATTGTTTCTCTGCACGGAGCTTGACGCTTAACACATCCGCACCTGGCCCCGTCCCCCTAAGCCCCTTCTAACATATACAGCTACATACATACATACATATATAAATATATACATATATACATTTGTACATACATGCATATTTTTCATACATATATCAAAAAGCTGAACGCGCTGAATTTTCCATTACGTTTAAAAGTGTTTTCAAACCCAAAAAGAAAAAAAAGAAAATCGTGGGCGCTGCCATTTATTGGTACACCATATTCTCTCTCCTTCTTTATTTTCAATTTTTTGTGTCAGGTGGGCCATGCACTGGCAACTTGGGCGTATGAGCGATATATTTTTTCCCCCATCAGGCCATTGTTTTCTTTTTGTGGAAATAAACAAAATGCGTATGCAACATCGTTTGCTTGTGCAAATATAAATATTTTTGGACTGGCAATTTATTTATTGAACCATATAAAAAGGTTGACAAGTCGGTAGAGCAAGGGTCGGGTCGTCCCACATGGCGCATGCCACTCGGAGACCAACTCAATTAGCAAGTGCCAAAGAGGCCCCAAAGAGAGAAGTTTTTCCCATTTTTTGTTTGGGTTCGCTGAAAAAATGTTTGTCAAAGTTGCTGCGGCAAATTAATTTGATATACACGCATTACCAAGAAGCAAAAGTTCTTTGATGCGGGACTGAATGGAAAGCAGTGAATAACCTAGAAATTATCTACTTATCCAGAACTTTTGCCCTACTCTCCCATCTACTCAGTAAAAAAATGTAACTGGGAGCAGGTTCGTGGTGTTCAGCAGCTCTTATTTGATGTATTTTGTAGGTATTACTGGCCCGATTAAAGTCGCTTTCTGCTGGCAATTTTATGGCCAAGCTCTTAGCGTCATCAACGTCAGGGTGAGCCTCATCTCATCAGCGAATGTGGCCGAGCGTGCTGCATCCAATGCGCTCTTTCGTCGCTTTGCACTAATTAAATTCACACGCAGCGAGCGGCTGAGCGACTAAGCGGAAGGTGGTAGGTGGTAGGTGGCTGCGTCGGTGTCTGTGAGTGGAAAGTGGAAAGTGAAACGTGAAAGTGGGTTTACCGATTTGATTTTTACTTACCATGCGGCATACCTCTCGGGGCAGCAGGGCAGCGGGACTGCCATAAATCAACGTTGTTAAATCAAAGCGAAAAACCATACTGACATGCATTAAGTATTTATGTCCGCGTGTTGGAAGGCTGCCGTGATGACTGCACGGGATATGGGGATACATTTTAATACATATTTACATAAATATTTATACTTATTTGTTGGCCAACTTGTACGTTCCTTGGAGATTTCTTTGGAATACATTTGGAGCTTGTGAGCGTTTTATGAGTTGTTTGTGATGGAGCTTTAAAATGTCATAAATGCTAAAAACAGATAGGAGGATACCTTTGCGCTATAAAAGTGTATCCCTCAGTCAATGGCCCACGCCTCCGCAGCATTTGTACCTGGTCTCATAGCCCATATCGGCACACGTTGATGCACATCATCAATTTTAGACGAGCATGCCTTACGTGACCTCAAGCCAGCAGCCAGCCAGTGCCTAGTGCCCAGTAACAACGCACTTTGCTCATATTTCTGGAGTTGGGCCTTTGACCTAACAATAGCGATGCGTTGGGGATTTTATTCAACCATTCGAGTGCTTCGCAGTGTTTGTGGTTTAATGCTGCAGGCAGCCAAGATCATTGTCGAACCCATTTCTTTTGTTGGCCATCTGAATGCATGGCATTCAGTCGAAACAATTGAGCCCGCTGGGGGAACATGGTGATCCATCGGAGCTCCTTTGTAAATACTCTTTTATGGACAATACGAGTTTCCGTTGTGCGAAACAAATCCACGTGATCGCTGGCCAACATCCGGAGTGGGTCAGCTGTTTCTGTTCAAAATGTTTGGAAACCTCAACGGAATAACGGAGCTAATTAACCTGTCGAGGCATTGCGGAGTTGGGTTACGTATAAGTTTTTCAATTTCCACATAATAATAAACGCACAATGAAAAACATATTTGTATGCTCGTACTCGCACTTGTACTCGCATTTACATATACGCACGTGGGGGAGTGGGAGGTTGGAGAAGGGGCAAAATATACTTACAACTTTTTTGTATATTTCTTTATGTGAAAAGCGGGGTGTCGGCGACATCGTTTGTCGAGCAAATTGGAATTTTATTATATAGCTCACACACACACGCGCCCTGCGTATGTAGTGGTGCCCGATATTGTGTGCCATGCATAAGGCACCAACAATAAATTCTCATTTTGTGTAACCAAGCAACAACAACAACAGCAACATAACCATCGACGGTAGCAGCCAGATGAAGATGAACATGGAGGGGCTGGCAAGTTGATTGAATTGACACGGCAGCCATCCCGTACCATCCCATCCCGCCCGCACCGCCTGCACCGTGCTCAGCCTGAAACTACTCCTCACGTGGCCTCAGACTCACCTTTGGCCTTTGCCGCTGCAAAGCGAGGCAAAGACCGCTGCTCAAAATTTAATAAAAATTTTAAAAATCATAAAAAGCGTTGTGCCTCGGGGCAATGCCTTGGCAAATCGATCGTTCTGTTTGTATGTGAATCGCATAGTCATCAAGTCACTCGCAAGAGTACGATTTTCGAACCATCGCTTCGATGTTATATATTGGCATATACATTTGCCTACTCAGCGCACTCACATCATTCTTGACATCACCTACACTGAGCATCTGCCCTGCCATCAGCTTTCGCTTTTTAGTTCTGAGATGTCCACGCCGTCGCTTTCTTATCTCTTCTCGCGATCTCTCGTACACACTGCGCCACAAACGTTCGCTCTGGTCAACAGTTAGATGGGGAGAGAGAAGACAAAATGCGATTTCGAAACGAAGATTTGAGACGCAAGCGCATGCACTCTTATCGCGGCGATCTCAGTTACTCCCCCGTCCCTCAGTCGGAGCTGAAGGCCACTGAGCAATGTCGCCTCTGTGTTGTTGCTTTTGTTTTTGATTGTACATAAACGTTTCGCGTTTGCTGCGCAATTCAATTTATTTGCAAGCAATTTGATTTACCTGATAATTTTATTATTCATGCCTGGGAAGACAACATCTATTCTCCGTGTAGCGTGTAGCCGTAGCCTCTCCCATTCCTACATGCTTTAAGTTTACGTTCTCTGGGTTTTCATGCTTCTGTTAATTTTGAGTGGGCCTCAAGCCTTTCTTTCGTGCATCTCTCTGCCTGCCTCGAAGCGAAAAACTTTACAAAGGCCTCTTAGATGTTTTTCTTTCCGCCTTTCGGTCCTTGGGGCTGTTTCCTGTTATGAGACTTTCCTTTTTGCTTTCCTTTTTTTCTGCTGTTGCTGTTGCTTTTGCAATTTCTTGTTTATCTCAACGCTCTTCAGACCTGTTGCTGCACGCGCCACACCACCCATGGACGCAAAGCAATTTTCTACGCGCTTTTTTCGGTACTCTCATTAATTTTAGATGTACAAGGTGACTATATCAAATGACTTTCCACATGGCAAACGACAACGTCATGGCATCTCTTTCGCTCGCTGAAGCCTCGGGAACTACACAGCCAGGAAAAGGTCAACAGAAAGTGTTAAAGTTGAGGTTGCTCCTGGCCCTTGATGCTACTGTAAGGTGCACTTTGCAGTTGGATGTGGGCGGCCACATGTCCTTACCCCTGCCCAGCCCTGCCCTGCCCAGCCCTGCATCTGACAAAGCCTTAGGGAGAAAAGGTGCATTGTTGTAGTGCATGGAGACTGCAGGACGAGGCGGCGACAGGTGTCAACGGCAGATGCTCCAGCGCAGGAAGTTAAAAGGTGAAGCTTCACCCAGGGCTAGCGAACAATAAGCGGACGTATGGTTTAAGAACAAGGCTACAAATAAATTGACGTGAATACAAGCTCTCAAGTGTTTAAAATATTTCTGAAATTCGTGGTGCAAACAAACGCAGGACGAAGCAGCAACAAATATAAGTCAAAGTGAATGTGTGTTGAATGCTAAACGAAAGGAAGCGGAAATGTTCAAGCAAAAGTCGAACAAGCAACAGGAAATACACACACACACACACACACACACACACACATATGTATGTACACTCATACATAGAGTAGCACTTTTATGAAGCTAGCAACAAAAGCCAGAAATAATAACAAGCTGGAAGTAACAGCTTTCCGCTGTCTCCGCTCCGCACCGCTTTGCTCCATTGTGTGGCAAAGCAAAATAAATAAAAGAAAGGAAAAGAAAAGACAGTTATGTGTAGACAAAGCTTTAAATACCCTACATTTAGTGGACATAATTTTGCTATTAGTATCCCTTCACCTTGACGAGTACTTACATTTTTCGCTGGTAAGCATCCAATCTGATTTAGACCAAACCTCTGCCTGAAAGGATATTACCCTTTGCAAGGACATACATCTCTGTGTATGAATGCACTATATGTAGATACCGCCAACCAAATAAAGACACAAGTGACACAGTTCTTGCACTTACAACACTCTCTCTCACGCCCCAAACATTCATTCATTCACTCATTCAGACAGCAACACATATGAGTATGAGAAGAGAATGTGTGTGTGGAGTCGTATCTTATTTATAGTCCGGTTGCTTGTCCGGCACAGTGTTTGTGCTCCCGTCCTGCCCTCCTGCACAATGCCATGTCAAAGTCAGTCTGTCAGTCGTGTCGAGCGCGTCCTGCCTGTCCAGCTGGTCCAGCGTCGGGTCACTTGAAAAATGCGAATACGAGTGGTGAGTAGTGAGTAGTGAGCGCAACAAGGTAAGTCACTCTCGAGCTCTTGTTGTTTGCACTTTCTGTGCGTTCCTGCTGCTTGCAACATTGCCTCAAAGAGCATGGCTAACAAGTGGACACAGGGCTGAAAGAACAATGAAATCGCATTTGCAGCTTGTCCGATGAAATGTGCAGGCAGCATAATAAATGAATTCACCTGAATATTCCATACACATACCATTAGAAAGGCAGCTGTTAAGGATGCCAGCGAAATGATCTTCTTCTGCTTTCGGACAGTTTATGGCAATTTGTTTAGCTGGACGACAATGTGGCAGCTCTTTGGATTTGGCAGCCAATAAAATGTGATTTTATCTTTGGCTTTCTTCAGTGCAGACCGATGACAGGTGGAGTACAATGACCGACTGAAATGCTGAACGGAGGAGTTATATCGACGGCGTGATGAGAGGCCCGCCATAAAGTTGAGTTCAAAGGAAAAGGAAATTGCTTATTGTTCGGGCTGTGTGTTGTACATATCAGTTTCAGCTTTTCTTATTTTGTTCGCAACAGTTTTCAGTTTTTTATTTTTATTATTTTTCAGCCGGGGCCATTGTCTGTGCCTTGGGGATTGGCGAATTTTCAGCCAGTTCAACGCACAGCATTGAGGTTGAAAGGTCGCCACAGCGAGATTTACGACCAGGTTAACTTGAACTTAAATGCAATTTGCCAGCGGAGTGGGCGGCCAAGAAAAAGTAATTAAGAGCAATCAACTAGCAATAATCATTTGTTTTAAGGCGAGATTTCGCCACCTCGTCTTGTCTTTGACCCTCTGATAGATGTTTTTGAGAATCACATTAAAAGCTTCTGCAGCCAGGAGGTGGTTTGTGTACGTTTTACAATCGACTCAACTTCTGTGAAGACCTCTGTGCCGTTTAGCATGCTCTTGGGTTAAGTTGTTATTTTGCAGAGACCAAAGAAATATGGATACGATGTGCTACTTACATAGACTCACATGGATAGGTAGTGTAAGTGCTGAGCAGATCCGATCCATGAGAGTTCTGGTACTCTGGAATGGTTAAGTACATGCCGCATTCAACTGTTATTGGCTGTTGCTAATGAAGTTCCATATGAACATCGATTCGACATGCCAACACTTTCTATCTGAGCTCAACGAAGTGGCTTTCAAAGAACGGATAATTTTTGTTTGTTTTTATTCGAATATTTGAATATTTCGAGAAAGTGTGACCGCTTTAGCTTGAAACAATAATCTAGAAAAAAGGAGAAAGGAGAAAGGATACAGGATTTGCTAAAAAGCTTTTCGCACCCATTACAAATATTTAAAAAAAAAAAACCATTCTGTTCTCTAAAAATGTTATTGGCATTGTATAAACTCTCCTTTCTTAGCTTATAAAAACTTAATTATAAATGTATACGAAAAGAGGTTAACAGACCAATGCAAATTTACAGTCGTAACAGAACACAGGATAATAGAGCGTGCTGTTATGCGCAAAATATTTCATACATTTCTTTCGTATGTTAAAGTATATTTCTGAGGGTGAGGCGGTATACTTTATCAATTAATCCGCGGTCACACTAGACCACTACTTTTTAGCGCCAAAAATGAATGGGGAAAAGGTAAATATGCAAAATGTATCATAATTAAGGCAAAGCTTAGACAATTATATTCTTCTCTATTTCTCTTTAGATATACGCCCGTTGAAGCGCTCGCTCTTGCAGCCTGGCTGCTTCAGTCAAAAATCGGCTGGTGTCGAACATCAGTTAGGATTGACTCTTGGCTTCCGCTTTCGGAAAGGGAGACATCAGCCGCAGCCGCTCGAAGCGCAGCAGCCCCATTCGACCAGGAAACTAAGAAAACAACCCTTTAGAGCCCCTCACACTGCCCTCACACACATCTTATCGATTCTCAGGTATGCTATGAAAACAATTTACGCACAAGATTCTGTTCAATTCATAGGTCGAAGCTATAAAGATAAAGCGGTGTTATGAGTATTCCAACAGCTCATTCCAATGTTATTGAATTAAACAGATAATTTCTGTGGAGCAGAGATCGATGAATAGCTGAATACTGAGGGAATACGGGTGGAAAACATCCAGGCCCAGCCGACCAAGCTGCTTCATTAAATCAGGGCCACAAAACACGCTCGTTTAATTTGGCAGTTTATGACCCTGCTATCAGCTCGTCGATATCGTTGACCGCAGCAGAGGCAAGTGCATCGGGCTTAATTATTCCCACAGTTGCCAATCCGCTCGCAATCAGGCCAGAACCAAAGCGCCACGCCGCGCCGTTACCGAACTTGCGGATTGTGTGTTTTTTTTCTGTAGCAATCTGAAATCCACTAACGCTCCAGTTATTCAATTATAACGCTACCTACTGTGCATACTTCATATCTTGCTACGTAAATATTTCAGTGTTTTATTGTTTAAGCAAGGACAATTACGTACAGGAAATATTCCATTCCGATGGGCTCCACAAAAAATAACAATGATGTAAGTACCCTTAAGAGTACCTTTAAGAAACTTAATATCAAGGATTAATCATTTTTACAAGATACATTTAAGTATTAAGCTACCCCCTCTACTCCCCAATGTCTTGGTCTTAATTATATTCTAAATAATTAAGAAATTTGGGTGGTGTCTCATACAATTTGATTCAATATTTGTATGTCCCTTAATGGCTGCAATCAACTATGTAAAACATTCACTTGGTTCCTGAAATTGCAATCTGGCTTTGCCCCACATGCTCGTGGCTGCGTCAGGAACATGGGGAAAACCATAATATTTGATAACTAAAATTACACAAATATTTGTAATGTCTAAATTAATAAAAGTGAACGTGAGACTTTAGGCACCTGGGCGGGTCGATAATGAGCATTCCGCGGATCAGTTACTGCATCCTGACCAATAAGGATTTGGCTATCAGCTGCAGTCTTAGTAGTAAAGCGTACACACGATAAATTCAGCTGAAATTGATAGATTGTTTTGAGTAATCAATTGAGGCATCCGATGAACGTGCTATCATACCTGAAATGTGTATTTGGCTTCGCTCGCTGGTCATCCAACCAGACATGCAGTTGCTTGATGAGTGCAATCAATATGCCAAGAAAAAGTCCAAATTTCTTGATAAGGGCACGTTTGCTGACAGTGAGTATGCTCTGCTTTCAGCCAATTTGTACATATTTGTAAGGGCGCGTAAACGGTTCTAAATTGCCAGAGATGAAACATCACACGGGATGAAACGGTACGGTGATTATGTTATCCCACAATCTGGGGACAGCAAACATTTTTCCCCCCAACGTCGACACAGTGCTTTTTTTACTTGTTTAAAAGATACCTTAATTATTTATTTTAAAAATGATTTCTCAAAAAGCCGGACAAAAAACAGTGCTGTATAATTTACCAATACGAATTTGGCAAGCGGCAGCAAGACACATTACCTACAAAAGGTACGGTCTTTCGCTGTCTCACCTAAACATATTGAATTGTTAAGACAAAACATAAAATACGTGATATTACCAAAATCGTACAAATTACATTACCACTACCATTAGTTAGTGGATTACAAATAAAACCCTGCCAGAGAGCTTGTGCTCACGCCCTACCTGGTGTGTTGTACCATGGAGCTAAAATTTCACAGAGAGAATTGATAAGGTTGCCGGCACATTTTTTATCGCGCAGTCAGGCTTCTCCAGGCCTAGCTGTTCACACCGGGGTGCGCTTTTGATCCATCGTGGAATAAAAACAATTATTCTAAATTGTTGAATAATATTGTTGGTAGAGGAATGTATGAATTTGCATACGACCACGACACCTTCTCACCTGTATAAGCACAGTAGTGTTACACAACACTGCAAACCCATTGCCACGATACAAAAACAACTTTGTTAACAATCGTACGCCGCATATTGTTAATGGTCGCGTGTACTTCGAGTGCCTTATAAAGTGTTCCTAACAACCAACGTTCATGTACCGCTCATGAATATGGCAAACAAAAGTTACCCCGCCGAATCACAACAGTTATACCCCCAGCCCACACGAGTGGAACTGCTGTCGCCGCAGACGGAAACAAATCAGGTGAGAGAGTAAACGGTTCTTTAACTGAGCACAACACTCACTCTCCTGCCCTCTCTGCAAGATCTCTTCTGTGTACCTCTCTAACTGTAAGCTATTCGATTTCCTGCTATTGCTCTATGCACTTTCTTTCTTTGTTGTCTATCCACTATCCATGTGTTTCTTTTGTTGGATGCTGTTATTTTATCTCTTCTCTCTTGGATTTTACTTGTTGATACTTTTATACCCACATAGTATATGTATGCACATATGTATGTATATGTTTTCAAATTCTTAAAATAGATAAACACACGACGCTTACACATACATATGTATGTATGTATGTACATATGTAATAACAATATGTATTTACTAGTATCAGCTGATACACAGTACAGCCCGCTGTGACATTGACCAGGGTACATAGGAGCTTGTATGTACATATGTATGTATGTATGTACATATACACATATATTGTCAAATATTTGGGGTAAATTTCCGATCTTTCCGTTCGTTTTATCAGCTGAATTTCCAGGCATTGCTTATCAGTTTATAAAGAGACACCGCCAAACTCATACAGTTCAAGCAATTTGATATTTAATAGTTTTATTTAATCTGTTCTGTTCTAATCACAATGCGCTTAAAGAGAAATGGAAAGCTTTGACCTTGGGTCAGTATTAGCCATAATTAGCGACAATTATTCAGATTAAAGCATTCTATTCCGGGAATAAATCAGTAAGTTATGACCCCAACAACAATGACGCACCGGACAGCGCCAGAGCACTAAACACTATCACAGTCCAGTCTATGCGCACTTAAATGTTTTTCGTAAATATTTACTAATTAGGTTTTTAATTGCAGAAACCGGGATGGAGCAAGCTGCTGTTGCTGGTGGCCTTTGCCACCACCTTTGGTGGAGCGGTGTCAACGGGCTACTGCATAGGCGTTATCAATGCTCCCTCCAAGGTGAGTACCGACCCAATTCATGTATCTGTCAAGGGGAAGCAATACTAACTCTACTATCTTTACAGCTGATGAAAATTTGGTGTAATCAAACGCTGCATGACAACTATGGCAGCAACCTGAGCGAAACCGGACTGGATTTGCTCTGGTCGAGCATTGTTTCTGTTTTCCTGGTTGGTGGCGCCATCGGCTCTCTGGGCGGTGCTGGTGCGGCCAATAAATTCGGCAGGTATGTGATTACGGACATTAATCAGTCAGATAAGCCGCGGCTAAAGCCAGTTTCAGCTATCGCTTTTCTAGAATTTCTAATGCCATCTAATCTGCAAAACGAATTGGCATACGAGCTAAAAATATTCAGTAGGTCATTAATTCAGAGCAAATGCAAAACGGAAACTGTTAATGAGTAATGCTACAATTTCAAACCCTCTCTCTTCCTTTACAGAAAAGCATGTTATCTCATTTGCGGGGCGCTGTTCTCAGTCGGAGCCGTGCTCTTCTTTTTCTGCCGCGCCGCTAACTCTGTAGAAATGCTGCTGATTGGACGCTTCATTGTGGGTCTCGCATCGGGCCTTGTAACCGCCACCCTGCCCATGTATCTGTCCGAGGTGGCTCCGCTAGCGCTGCGCGGTACACTGGGCGTCTTCTGTGCTGTGGGTGTGACGGGAGGCGTGGTCGTGGGCCAGGTGTGCAGTCTGGCGGATGTCTTTGGCACCGCTGATCTCTGGCACTATGCGTTGACCGCTTACATGGGCCTGATCATTGTGTGCTACCTGCCCTCATATCTCTTCCCCGAGAGCCCCAAGTTCCTGTACATAGTCAAAGGCAATCGTGCGGCGGCCAAGCGCGAGCTGCAGCGGCTGCGTGGCGAGGGCGCGGAGGAGCTCATCGCCCAGGAGCTGGCTGAAATGGAAGCCGAGGCTAATGCCAAGGTGCAGACAAGCAGCTTCTGCGATGTGCTGCGCGATTCCCGCCTTCTGCTACCGCTTGTCATTGTCTGCTGCTTCCACGGCGGCCAGCAGCTGTCGGGCATCAATGCAGTGAGTAGTGATATTTTTAATGCATACAAATGTATGGGAATCTTATTAATCTGAGCCTTTTGCAGATCTTCTACTACTCAGTGTCCATCTTTGAGAAGGCCGGCCTCTCAACAGTGAATGCTCAGTGGGCCAATTTGGGTGCTGGATGCCTGAATCTGGCCATCTCGCTGCTGGGACCCTGGCTTATGGCCTACTGCAATAGACGCACCCTGATGATGTTCTCCTGCGCCATGTGCTCCGTCTTTCTCTTCACAATTGCCTTCGTCTTGTACTATATTGTGAGTGTGTGTTTATTTGCGTTTGATTCCATTTTTTTATTTTTGTTTCGTATGAATTGTAGGACTTTGTCAGCTGGTTTGCCATTGCCTGCATTTGCTGCATCATGGGATACATTTTCTTTTACCAGTTCGGCCTGGGCCCCATTCCGTACTTCATTGGATCAGGTAATTTGAGGCCGAGCCACCAGTCGCGTGACGACGCCAGCTGCCACAAGCGTCGCAGTCGAAGTCGAAGTCGAGTCTCGTGATGCCGCCAGTTGCTCCAATTTCCGAGCACTCTGTCTATAATTGAATTGAACGAGGTTCATTGGACCACTTTGTTTATGACTATATAGGCTATTCCAGACACTCTGTCATTGTCGCTGGCTCAATTATTGGACTGCTAACTGATTCGAATTATGATTTTCAATTTGCAGAACTTTTCGAGGTGGCCCCTCGCTCCGTTGCCATGTCGATGGGCAGCCTGGCGTCATGGACCTGCAATTTTATAATTGGCATATCCTTCCCCAGTCTGCAGAATGCCTGGGGAGCCTTCGTCTTCCTGCCGTTCTCCATTACCTGTGTGCTGCTCTGTTTGCTAACGAAATTCTATCTGCCGGAAACGCGAGGGCGCGATCCCTCAGAGGTGGCACCTCTCGTCTCCAATGGTTTCCGGTCCAAGGTCAAATGATACTTGTCGCTCACGCACGTCTTACACTTAGATATAATTAGCTAATGATAGGTCTGTTAAATGTACAATTGCAAAGATGCGCGGGGGCCGTGCCTAATGCCTTCATAGACAATAAGCCAACAAGCCAAACCAATTTTTTATCTTGTCTACGTCATAAGTTTTCTATACAAACAAAATAAAAACAAAAAACTGATTGAGGAACTAACTTTAAGACCAAACAGTGCATACGGCCCGTCCCGTCTCTTATCGCCTGCCGCACAAGTTCAATTAAGCGCTCCGACTAATACTCTGTTAATTAGATTTATTGTTGTAAGAAATGCGCCACAAGAGCGAGCCAGCGCGAGCCAACTGTGGATACTCTTCCGTCGTGCTGGCTCACTTTAGGCAACTGCCAAGTGGCTGGTAGTTCATTGAGCGTTTGGTGGATGCCCAGCCTTATAATAGATAAATAAAATCTATGCAACACTTGAGCATAGAAGTAGTCTTTATCGTAGTGTATTAATGCGTTCGGATATGCATTTGATGTGCAAATAGAAGCGACCGTGTCAGTGATAAGGAAACAAGTCAAACAATACACGGGAAATTTATCTATGGCGCGGGTTCTGTAGGTGCTGTAACCAAACGTAGTAGGAGGAGCAGCCGCGGTGTTTCCAAACCTTCTCTGTATGCAATTGACGAGGCAGAGATGGATGACTCACGCAGGTGTCAGAGCTCGGCCGCAAGTCCCAGCCAGACCTGGCACACTATAGTTTTGGCTCTCAACGTATCAGCATCGCGGATTTGGTTGCTCTTCGCTTGTGGCTCATTATGGTCTTTGTTATGGTGACTTGCTGATTTGAAAGCCACTTTCTAGCACATCCGGAACGAGTTTGTGGCTTAAGTCTTTCGTTTGGCTCTCGATAATCATTTGAATTACTTTGATTTCTTTGCAGCACGTTACGCCTGCCGGCGGCCGCGGCTGGAACACGTTTCTGCTGCTCATCTGCGTTAGCGTTACGATGGGCACCACCATTCCGGTGGGATACTTTTTCGGCGTTCTCAATGCACCGGCCGAGCTCATCAAGCGCTGGTGTGAGGATATCCTGGCCAGCGAGTACGACACCATTGTGAGCCCCAGTCAGCTGGATATACTGTGGACAAGCATCGTCTCCATCTATCTGATTGGGGGCATTTGCGGCTCCTGTTTCAGCGCCCTGTGTAGCGACAAGTACGGCCGGTGAGTGGGCAAAATCATCGGAGACTCAACTTTCGGAATTATTATCTGCCTTCCTCTTTCAGAAAGGGCTGCCTCATGATTAGCGGTGCGGTGCTTGTGGTTTGCGGCATGCTCTTCACTTGGTGTCGGGCTGCCAAGTCGCTGGAGATGCTGATGGTTGGACGCTTCTTGGGCGGGATTGCCTCTGCCCTGATTTTCACCGCCCAGCCCATGTATCTGCTGGAGCTGGCTCCCTCGGAGCTGAGCGGCAGTGTGGGCGTCTTCACCTGCATCGGGGTAACGGGTGGCATTCTGCTCGCTCAGGTGATGACCCTCTCCCAGCTGCTTGGCAACGAGGATCTGTGGCCCTACGCCCTCAGCTTCTACACCCTGCTGGTAGTCGCCTCGCTGCTGCCTATGTGGTGGTTTCCGGAGAGTCCTCGCTGGCTCTACCTGCACAAGCGCGACTCGGCCGCCAGTGAGCTGGCTTTGCGTCGTATCCGAGGGCATGGGGCCGAAGAGGAAGTTCAGCGGGAGCTGCTCCAGATGAAGAACACGTTGGAGGCCCAGGCCCAGGCCAGCAGCAAGGATAGCTCCCTGTGCCAGGTTCTGGGCGACAGAGAGCTGTTTCTGCCACTGCTCTTGGTCTGCTCCTTCCAGGCCACACAACAGCTGAGTGGCATCAATGCTGTAGGTCCATCAGGGTGCGCCTTAAACTGTCTGGAAATTGATTTCCTCCGCTTTTCAGATCTTCTTCTACTCCCTGTCCATTCTGACGGAGGCGGGCTTCTCCCCTGGAGCAGCCACCTGGCTGAATCTGGGCATTGGCGGCTTCAATCTGTGCACCTCCCTGCTGGGCCCGCTTCTGATACAAAAGTTTCCGCGTCGTCCCCTGATGATGTTGTCCTGCGCCGTTTGCGCCCTATCGCTTTTGGCCATGTCCATTGGTTTGTACTTCCTGGAGAGCTCGGAGAGCACGGTGCTGACCTATTTCTGCGCTGCCTTCATCCTCAGCTTCATCCTGGGCTTCCAGATTGGACTCGGTCCCATAGCCTACTTCATTGGCTCTGGTTTGTATTTGCTTAGTTCTCGGCATTAGCAGTCGTCAATGCATGGTTGTGTCTTCCACAGAGCTACTCGAGGACTCGCCCCGCCCCGTGGCCATGTCGATGGGCAGCCTCTTCTCGTGGATTGGAAACTTCCTGGTGGGCATGTGCTTCCCCCTGCTCCAGGGCGTCTGGAGCTCGTTCGCCTTCATGCCGTGCATGTGCGTGTGCATCTACTGCCTGCTGCTCACCTGGCGCTATCTGCCAGAGACGCGTGGACGCGAGCCCAAAGATGTCAAGCCACTGATGAGCCACGGACTGCGCTCCAAACTGGACTAAGACTATCCCCATACACAAATAGTAATCTATGAAAAAAACATTGTAATCAGTATATGCATCTAATATAAATCGATCCCTTGACCAAAGGAGATCAAGATTTATCTGTCAGAAGTCTATGAAAAAACTCACCACAATGGCCGAGGAGAAGCAAGGCTGGACAGCGTACCTGCTGCTAATTTGCATTTGCATCACCCTTGGGGCCGTCATTCCCATCGGATACTCGTTCGGCGTGGTCAACGCCCCAACCAAGGTGTGTGTAGCCATACCCAAGGAGAGCTCAAACCTCATTAGCCCCGCCTCATTAGTTCATCAGAGTTTGGATTTTCGAGTCAGCGCAGTCCAGATACACGACCGTCTTGGGCGACACACAGCTGACGACTCTAATGGCTTGCGTGGTGTCCATGTTCCAAGTCGGTGGCATTGTCGGCTCTCTGTTTGCGCCCTGCTGCAACACGAAGCTGGGACGTAGGGGCAGCCTACTGGTAGGTGGAGCTCTTCTGACAATGGCCGCATTGCTGCAGTTCTTCTGCCGCATGGCCAACTCGGTGGAAATGCTGCTGCTGGGGCGTCTAGTAGGCGGTATGGCAGCGGCCCTAGTCTACACCACTCAGCCCATGTATCTGGTGGAGCTGGCGCCGGCGGAGCTGAGCGGCAGCGTGGGCGTCTTCACTTGCATCGGCATCACCGGCGGGGTTGTGGTGGGGCAGCTCTGTTCCTTCGATTTCCTGTTAGGAACCAGGAAACACTGGCACTACGCCCTGGCTGGCTATGTGTTAGGTTAGGTTAGGTTGAGGCGGCTGTCGGGGATTGTCAGAGACCCGACACACTTAGGCCGGTTTCGGCCCATTGTGATACCGCATGTTTTGCTCCCTTCTCTCCCGTGAGACCCTATTTTATCCATTATCCCATCCGGATGCCCTTATGAAGCCTGCGATCCGTCTGGGACTTATTGTAGACATGTCCGAAATGTCATTTAGAAAAGGAGAGCCCAAGTATTGGAGTCTCCTTCTACTGAGAGCCGGGCAGGAGCAGAAAAGGTGTTCCACAGTCTCCTCCTCGTCCTCATCTCTACAGCTTCGACAGAAATCGTTATAAGGGGCTCCCAGCCTGTTTGCATGTGTGCCTATTAGCCAGTGTCCCGTAAGGGAGAGTATATGACTGAGCTGCACCTACTCCTACTGAGTTTGCAGAGCTCATCGGTGCGCTTCCTATTTATGTTAGGCCATGTTTGCCGAGTTATGCGACATAGTGGCACAGTTTGCCATCTGTCATTTGTAAGTTTCTTAAAGTGTTCTTTTATTCTGAGCTTGCAGGTGGCCATTGGCATACGAATATCCTCCTTATCATTGAGAAGGGGGATTGTTGTTCCAGCTCTGGCCAGCTCATCTGCTATACAGTTGCCTTCAATGTCCTGGTGGCCCGGGACCCATATTAGGCTGATGACGAACTGATAAGCCATCTCGTGAAGAGATTTGCGACAGTTCGCAACTGTGGCCGAGCTTGTCGTTATCGCATTCAATGATTTGATTGCAGCTTGGCTATCACTGTAGATGTTTATGTAAGTCGCTTCAGGGGTTAGTTCCTGAAGACAGCTCAGAGCTTCCTTGATCGCTATGACCTCCGCTTGGAAGACACTGCAGTGATCCGGGAGCCTGAAGGAGTAGCTTATATTCAGCAGTTCGGAGTATATTCCTCCTCCGACCTTGTTGTCAAGCTTTGAGCCATCAGTAAAAATTTGAATGGCTTCCTTTGGACCAGGCGGTCCCTCAAGCCAGTCGTTTCTGTGAGGGATGATTGTCTCAAAGGGGTATCTGTATACTCCCTCGGAACGCAGTAGTCCGTTTTGCAGGGACGATGTTGTTTCCATTTAGGATGGATGCATGGCCGGTGCGATGTGACACCCATTGGTCGGAGTCTCTGAGACGGATTGCTGCCATTTCTGCTTGCTCCTTACCTGCAAGGTCAGGGCTCTGCAGGCAAAGTATAGCATTTAGCGCATCCGTTGGCGTTGTGCTCAGAGCTCCACTGATGCTTAAGGCTGCAGTTCGCTGCACCTTGCTTAGTTGTTTTGTGATGGTCCCCTTCGATAGGGCAGTCCACCACACTATGACTCCGTAGAGCAGTATTGGTCTAACTATTGCTAGGTAGATCCATTGGACTATTCTTGGGTTCATGCCCCATTTTAGCCCAATGGCCTTCTTGCAAGTGTAGAGGGCTATCGTAGCCTTCTTCACTCTGTCTTTGATGCTTAGGTTCCAGCTGAGCTTTTTATCAATTACCAACCCTAAGTAACTGGCACTGTCGCTGAAGGAGAGCCTGCATCCGTTTAGTATTGGGGGGTTGAGGGGCGGGATTTTGTATTTGTTTGTAAACAACACAAGTTCCGTTTTAGAGGGATTAATTCCCAGTCCACGCGACTTTGTCCATTCTGACAATCGTGCGAGCTTTGCGGTCATTAGTTCGCAGAGTGTTTGAGGGAATTTTCCCGAGAAGATAATGGCAACGTCGTCCGCGTATGCTACCACCTTGCAGCCCTCCCTTCCAAGTCACACAAGATCTTATTGACGGCTATGTTCCATAGAAGGGGAGACAGGACACCGCCTTGCGGGGTGCCTCTGTTGACATACCTTGACTGAGTGGACGATCCCATTGTTGATGTCACTGTCCTGCATGTGAGCAATTGATCTATGAGCATCACCAAGTGACGATCCACCCCCAGGTCAGTCAGTGCCTCTGTGATGGCTCCCGGTATGACGTTGTTAAAAGCTCCCTCAATGTCTAGGAAAGCGATTAGGGGAGTATTCTTTGACGTGAAGAGATTTCTCTACCGCCGAGATTACTTCATGGAGTGCCGTTTCCGTGGATTTCCCTTTTCGGTAGGCATGTTGAGCGCCTGACAGCCACTGAGGTTTAATGGTTTTCCTCAGCTGCAGCCCGACTAGTCTTTCAAAGGTTTTAAGAAGGAAGGACGATAGACTTATTGGTCTGAAGTCTTTTGGGGTTGTGTGAGAGGGTTTTCCTGCCTTGGGTATAAAGACTATTTTAGCCTTTAGCCAAGCGCGGGGGATTTTCCCACTGTCAGTATCTTCCTGAAGATACTTTGCAGCCAGTTGATGGCCACGTCCCCGGCTTTTTGTAGCTGAGCCGGAATGACTTGGTCCGGGCCAGGCGATTTGTAGGATTTAAAGCTGTTTACTGCCCAGCTTATATTCCGTTTTGTGAGGATGTGCCCCATCGAGGTTTCCGGGCCTTCACTTGGGGTGTCTGCCGGCTCGATGGTCGTACACCCAGGAAAGTGAGTTTCGAGAAGAATGTGTAGGGAGTCCTCGCTAGAGTTTGTCCACGTACCATCAGTTCTCTTGAGATATCCCACCGAGGGGATGTTTTGACAGGACCTTGCGTAGCCTTGCGGCTTCTGACGTGTCCTCAATTTCGAGCAAAATTTATGCCAAGAGGCCCTTTTGCTCTCCTTGTTTCTTTTGTAAAGGGTTAGCTTACTTTTGTAATTTTCCCAGTGCGCTACCTCGCTGCTGCTTTTGGCTCTGTTAAAGAGAGTCCTGCAGTCTTTCCGGAGGGTATCTATATGTTTAGACCACCAGGGGGGTTTCTTTTTCCCTCTTGGTTTGGTCGAGGGGCAAGCTGTCATGAAGGCCTTATTGCAAGCTTCCGTGAAATTGTCTACAAGACGATTAAGATCGTCTTGTGTATCCGGGCATTTTGGGGCTAGGGGGGGGAGTAATTCCTCCATTTTGCGCTATACGTATCCCAGTTGGTTTTTCTTGGGTTTACATAGCTAGTGGGTATGGTGCTTTCGAGCGATAGGGTTGTCTCGATGTACCTGTGGTCGGAGAAGGAGTGGTCCTCTAGGACTCTCCAACTTTTAATAGTGTCTAACAGTTTGTGAGATAACAGAGTGAGGTCAATAACCTCTTGGCGGTTTTTTATAATGAAAGTGGGGTCATTACCCCGATTTCCAATAAATAGGTTGGAGTTAAGGATGAAGCTAAAAAGTGACTCACCCCTTACATTTGTATCCGAGCTCCCCCATTGGGTGTGGTGAGCGTTGGCATCGCAGCCTATTAGTAGGCTTGTGTCCGACCTCTCGCTATCGCTGACAATCTTGCGAACGAGGTCACTGGGAGGATCGCTTTCCTCATGAGCCATGTAGGACGACACCAGGTTCAGGCGTGTCCCTTGTAGCTCTAGGCTGGCCGCCGTGTTGTCGCCGTTGCTAAAGTTGTGGAGCAGAAAGATATTTAAGTGCTTTCTTGCTAATATGCAGGTTCTTATTTTACCTTCCGTTTGGGCTACAATTAGGTTGTAGTCCTTTTGTCGCTAATCCACAGACCCTGCCTCCTACCACCCAGGGCTCTTGGATTAGGACTATGTCTCCTCCGCTCGCGACTAAGCGGGAGTATAAGAGCAGCGGATGCTGCTTTACAGTGGTGGAGATTTATCTGCAGAAGCCTCAGAGACTTCATTAGAAACATTCTCCACCACTGTTATATCGGCGTCTGAGTCGTCGAGGATATCGTCCCGACACATCGCCTCAAAGTCGAGCAGCAGCTCCGTCTCCGAGGAGTAGCTCTCTAGGGCCGGCTCCGGCTCCGGGTCTACTTCCGGTGCCTCGATCTCCGAGGCAACGTCCTGCTCAACTGGTTTGTTGGCAGAACGCGCCTCGGCCGCTGCATCCGACTTGTAGACCTTCATGGTCACCGAGCTGAACCCGAAGTTGAGCTCTCCCCTGGCTGCCTCGATCGGGGCTAGCGATTCCTTGTTCAGGATCACTACCGCCTGGTTTGTGGGGCCCTTTGATGCCTCCACTTTAGCCACCTTCCAGTCTGAGGTTGGCAGTGTGGGGTTGCATCTCTGCAACATCGTTAGGATCCGCTCGGGCTCCTTGAAAGTGGGGGGTACCCATATACGGGCTCTGGGCCTACTTGGCACCTCGCTCCAGTCTACAGCGACGAGCTTCGCCCCTGCGTAGACCTCACCGATTTGCGCCACCGCAGCTTTGTATAGCTTCACGGAGCGCTCATCCTCGCAGGCTACCACTTTTATATTACCCTGGAACCATCCCATGTCCTTGCAGACTGGGGGTGGCCCGGGATCCTTCTCTAGAAGCTCGAAGCAGCGGTCGGCCAGTGCCGCTTCCACCCACTTCCATTGGCTTCTGGGTATTTTCCCCTCCGCGCTGCCTTTATCGAGAACGCCTATCAGCGTCCTCTCCTTGGCAATCTGCGCGAAGGATACGTTAGGTAGAATCCTGGATCGCTTCGCGGCAGGTCCGGGCGTCTCTTGAGAGCGTTGCCTCTTCTGTTGTGCGGCCACCTTCTGTGGCTCCACACTGAAGTTGGGCAACACCGTCGAGGCCCATTCTACTTTCTTCAGCCAGTCTGCTGTCGGACTGACTTCTTGGCTGGCGTTCTGCCGACGGAGTATGTGCCCAGCACTTCTCTTTTCGGCATAGCTATACTTTTTGGCTTGGACGCTGGTAGATGGCAAGTCCTCACCCGCCGCTTCACCGGAAGGTTGGGCAGCCGCAATATTGCTTAGCTGCCCTACCATGGTATCAGTTTTGGGTGTTGACTTTCCACCCATCCCAGGTTTGGGATGGGATCCACCCGGATTCGTACCCGCGTCTTTTGCCGTGCAGGTATTTTCTGCGTCTGAGCGGATCGGGCCAGGCCTTTGGGCCGCTGCCTTCTCCCGCTTGGGATTTCTCCCTGCAGGCATTTGGGGAGTGCCTCTCTCGTTTTTGTTTTTGTTTTTGTTGTCAATATTTGATAATTTTTCCATAAAATTCCCACGAGCTGCAGAGAAGGGGAACGGTCCACCCCGGCAGAGCTCTGCGTTACCCGGGTAAGGCATAATTAGAACAGGGGGCTGCCAAATCCCTGAGCTCTCCGTTCACGACTGGGCTAGTGTTTATACCGGGCCCCCAGCCAGGCTGACTCTTGGCACGGGTCGAGTGACACCTTAGTCCGGCCCGGTGTGAGGTGAGTGTTGAGTGAGGAGATACACGACCGTCTTGGGCGACACACAGCTGACGACTCTAATGGCTTGCGTGGTGTCCATGTTCCAAGTCGGTGGCATTGTCGGCTCTCTGTTTGCGCCCTGCTGCAACACGAAGCTGGGACGTAGGGGCAGCCTACTGGTAGGTGGAGCTCTTCTGACAATGGCCGCATTGCTGCAGTTCTTCTGCCGCATGGCCAACTCGGTGGAAATGCTGCTGCTGGGGCGTCTAGTAGGCGGTATGGCAGCGGCCCTAGTCTACACCACTCAGCCCATGTATCTGGTGGAGCTGGCGCCGGCGGAGCTGAGCGGCAGCGTGGGCGTCTTCACTTGCATCGGCATCACCGGCGGGGTTGTGGTGGGGCAGCTCTGTTCCTTCGATTTCCTGTTAGGAACCAGGAAACACTGGCACTACGCCCTGGCTGGCTATGTGTTACTCGTGATCATTGGCCTGACGCCGCTCCTCTGGTTTCCCGAGAGCCCCAGCTACCTGATGTCCAAGGGGAACAAGGAGAAGACCCGTGCGATTCTTGTGCGCCTGCGCAAGAGCGAGCAGCGCGCAGACACGGAGCTGGCGGAGATCGAGGCTGCCTCGGCCGTCGCAGTGGAGAAGAGCAGCCTGGCAGCCGTGATCCGCAATAGCAAGCTGACGATGCCCCTGATCATTGTGTGCTCCTTCCATTTGGTACAGCAAATGAGCGGAATAAATGCGGTAGGCAGTGGTGCATAGATCTTTCGCATTTCCAGCATAATCTTTCCATATCTTCCCAGATTTGGTACTATTCCGTGTCCATTTTTACAGATGCTGGGTTCACCTTGAAGGTGGCCTCGTGGCTGAACTTTGCCGAGGGTGTGCTTAACTTTTTCGTTGCCCTCTTCGGACCCTGGATGATGGCCAGCTTCAACAGGCGGATCATGATGATGCTCTCCTGCCTATTGTCATCCATTTTTCTGGTTTTGCTCAGTGTCGGACTGGAGCTAATGGTAGCAATTCCTTTGAATATCCGCATACATTTTACATGCTCGTACTTATCCCTTAGAAATCCTACCAGGAGGTTTCCTACGGCTGCATCCTCTTCCTGTCGCTGTACATTGTTGCCTTCAACTTCGCTCTAGGGCCCATGCCCTTCTTCATTGGTTCAGGTGAGTAACCAAAATTCCTAGGCTTTACATGTGCTATGTGACCCATAAATAGAGCTCCTCGAGGCCTCGCCACGTCCCGCTGCGATGGCCCTGGGCAGCCTGACCAATTGGTCATCCAACTTTCTGCTTGGCATGGTGTTTCCCCTCCTGCAGGCAGGCATTGGACCGTTTTCCTTCATACCCTGCTCTCTGATATGCGTCTATGGTTTCCTCCTGACCTGCCGGTACTTGCCGGAGACCAGGAACCGCGACCCCAAGGATGTGGCGCCCTTGCTGGAGAAAGGCCTCAAATCGAAGATCAAATAAAAGAGAAAGTAAAGTATTAAATATATTATAGCTTACGGTAGGGTATGCGCATATCGGTGGCAGAACCCCTAGAGTCTAGCCAAAAAGTAGCGTGGAATACGCTCTGCTCTCACGCTCTCTCTGGCACTCGACAGCATTCCTCTCCTCCACAGAGATGGGCGCACACGGCCAACAATGAGACGAGACGCGACGCGACGTCACAGGTAATGCGTCAAGATTAGCGCTTTGTGTATGTTGTCTATAAATACAGCCAGTGTGCCACAGTGGGCCACGGAGCGTCGAGGAGAGCGCACGCGGATTGCGAATGAGGCACTTGCTCCGAGATCGGGTCGAATCGGATTGGCAGCGGTAGGGCTACGCAACGCAGCGGCAGCACACGAAAGTGAATTGAAGTGAACAGAAATCAAGTAATGTGCGTTTAAAAATACACGAAATTACGAAACAAAAACAAAAACAAGACCGCTGTTATTTGTTGTTTGTTGTGCAGCAACAGCATTAAATAATTTCCAATAGAATAGAATTCCAATCCCAAATCCAAATCTGAAGGCATCATTCGGTGCGTTGAATAACACTGATAAAATAATATACAGAAGCAAAAGCAGAGGCAGAGGCAGAGGCGGCGTGCACAAACATAAATATCGTCGTTCTACATGTACAGTTCGAAAATACATCTGATCGGAGCGAAGCGGAGCGGAGAAGAGCAGCATTGAGATAGCGGTGCTTTCTCATTCATGACGTCACGGCCACGAGTGCACGAGGTGAGCATCTGGCAAGGAAGAACGCAGCGCAGCGCAGCGGCAGTCAGTGACGGCCAAAACAAAACGACTCTGCCAATTGTCATAATAAACAGGTTTGTAACTTGCATTAATAGCAATGGAATAGAAATGGTCTCCCGCCCGGCACAGGAGGCTAGGATCAGCTGTCAGCTAACAGGGTGAAATAGTGCAGAGGGTGGCACACGCAACTCGATACGCATTCAATACACGCAGTGTGCGGTCAATGAACGGAAATTAGTTTTTGGCTCACATGGTGTCCCGTCCGTGTACTGTCATGTCATTTGGCGGCTTGGCCAAAGTATTCTTGCCATCAATATGCGTGGATGTGGATGTCATCGTTGTTTCTTATTTTTGTAATGTTTTTTTTTTGTAAGTATTGCGATATTAGTGTTTCATTTTGGTCTTTTTCGTCCGGTAGTATAATTAAATTTGAAAATCTCTTCTCGTGTAGCCGCTGACACTTAACATTCTGTGCCTGTCTGTCATATTTAAGCAGCTTTTTTCGTTTCTAATTTTCTTCTTGGCATGGCAAATTAAATGCTGAAAATTAATTGTGCAAGTCTGCCGGCTGAAGGATCTGCATTGTGACTCAGCCTGTGTGCCTAATGAGCCCCACAAGCTGTATGCGGGCACAGACAGATGATTGGCAGATGGAACGTAATACGAACATAAATCGCGAACTCTAAGGAGACCCAACTATACCATAGGGGAATTTCCGAGCAGCGCTAGTCCTTAGCTACACAAAAAATATGTTTCCATGAGTGCTTTTCCAAGTGATTTCATTATTTTTCGCACAAACCATCCCAGAATCCATGACGCATTTTAGTTCTTAACTAGAAGTCCAAAAAATAGTTGAAAGAGCCACTTCTCAGAAATAAATAACAATGGGAGAACGCTGATCGGAGTAGGGGCTTAATCGACTACAATTCACTAGATATAGCATGTGCCTCTATATATCGATTGGTTTGTTCTCTCCCACCAGTCCAATACAGCCATGACCCATGGGCAAAGAACATCAGATAAAAGGCATGCCAAACCTGAACTACAATACGTTAATTAGGGAGCAGTTTCCGCCATCATCATCTTTGATCTTTTTTTTGGGGGCTAATCTTTGGATTATTTGGGTTAGCAGAACCGCCAGCATAAATGCCTTGGAAGTCTTTTCAGAGAGCAATTATAATTAAAATATTTACGCAATGCAAAACAGATATTTTGTGCAATAGAAACGGACTTTACGGCCTGCCGGACCCCAGACAGCGAACGCGCATTGCGCTTAGCCATCCAAAAATATCTCGGGTGGAGAAACTCGTCAAGATTGCCATTTAATTGCTGACAACAAAAACCGGGCCGGACTGCACTCCGCCGCACTCTGCAATGACAGGCTTTCCGATGAACCTAATTCAGCAGCACCTACGCTGGGATGTTCTTAATTATTGTACGAATACCAAGAACACACTCGAAGGCATTCCATTTGGCAGGGGGCAGCTTTTTAGTTCAGTTCCGCCCCTAATGTGTTTTTCTTTTCGTGTCCAAGTCTTGTGTGTATTTTTGTTAGCTGTTCCCCCGCCCCTACTCTACCCAACCCACGAGTATTTGCCCAGTTTTTAGCTTGTGTTTGGATTCTGAATCTCTTTTAATTACGAGTATGAACACAATATGTTTTTGCTGTAAATAATGAAAACATCGATCGCAAATTGATTTGAATTTATGTTGTATGTTCGCTGCCTCACCTGGCCGTGTAATTGCCGCTGTCCCCTCACAGCATGCGTAGTGGAAGTTCTTGGCGAATCCATAAAATATGTATGCCCAAGGCCAGTTCCAGAAACTTTGGGCGGCAATAAAAGTGTTTCTCAGGCCACAAATTAGACAAATGACTGTGGTTTGGCGGCTGGGGCAAAGCAGAAGTTTATAAAAATAATCTCAAATGAACTCGTATTTCACACCCACTAAATTAAACCTTAGAAAACGAAATGAAAAACTAAACAACAACAGCAGCAGCAGCAGCAACAGCAACAAAAGGCGTTTTGGCGTTTGGCAACCGCTGCCACAGACACAGACAGCGAATCGCATCGCGTCGCATCGTTAGGAACTCTCCAATTTGACGCCATCTCGCTACGCCATTAATTCTTGAATGTAGACGGATGTCACCCTCCGTCCACGAGAGAAAATTGAAATACCACACACAAGCAGTAGATCGATCCGTTGGAATGAGATGATGTGACTGTTCCATAGCCCAGCTGCCAAGATTGTAGTCCAATAATTCATGTTCATGTTGCCCATTTATTAAAAACATACGAACATTGTATAAAGATAGATCGGGAAGAACTCCATAGGCATCCTTTCGACTTTAAGATGCCCTACACCTGAGCATCTCTTACCAAATCGTTGTTTTTAGAGTATTATTTAAACAGGAAACAGTTTTTGTTGGTCTTCCAAGGAACTAAGAAATTTAATAGTAGAACTTTTAACGATTTCTTAATTTTTTGTAATGGTACCAAAGTCTCGAGCAAGTCGATTGTGATATTTCGTTTTTCATCCTCTAATGGTCAAATCATTTCTAAAAAGTGATTCAAATACACAGGCATCAATCCTTTACAAGAAAAGTCACTTGCTATTGCTATGATAATGATCCATACTGCACATAAATACAATCTCTTGGTTACGTTAGGTTACAATACACAGGTTAGGTTACACATAAATTCCCCTCCGCAAATCAGAATGGAATCTCTAATAAGATAGATTGAGCAACGTCTACTCGTAAACCACGAGTGTGCAGCAAATTGTATCCGAACTCTATTCGGGCAGCTCTAAAACAATGTATCAAGTTTTTACGAGTACATACATATGTATGTGTTAAAGATCGTATATTGCACGATAATCCCAGACTAGACTATAAAAATAAAACACCTACTCGTACTGGCAAGGCAACATACTCGTTCATATGGACACAGCACATAAATACGAATACGAATACTCATTCGTACGTTCTGAGTCCGTCCGTCATTGCGCGCAAAGATTTATGGCTGCTAAGCACTTTGATAATATAGCCCAAGCGTTTTGTTTATTTACCACTTTGTGTGTTTGGGCTAAACGGCGAGTAATCACGGATATATTTAGCGATAGGTGTGCAGGAAATCCTGGATCGTCACTTATGCTCTCTGATATCGCACCTTTTGCAGCTACACTGCCAAACGCCCAGTGCCGATGGGTGGCAGGCGCAGGACACTCGGCTCGAAGCATGTCCAAGCAAACGCCAGTGGAACGCCCAGCGAAATCGGAACGGAAACGAGCTGCTAAGCGGACCGCAGCTGACCGGGGCCAGACATGTCCTCACGGCGGAGCTCGTTCCGCCGGAAGGAGAAGCCAGCATTTCAAAGGTTCAAGGATCACTGCCGCCACTTCACGGCCTTTATGTTCAGCAATGTGGGCATCATACTGCTAGTCACCTTCTACACGATTGGGGGCGCCTTCATCTTCCAGGCCATCGAAATCTTCGAATACGAGCGACTCAAGTCGCAGAAGCCGCATCGGTTCATCGAGCGCAATGTCAGCGGGGAGTGCCTCACGCGCATTTGGGAGCTGACGGCCGAGAACATTAGTTTCTTCGACCACCAGGCGTACAGAAAACGGTGAGAAATGGCCGCCAACAACTAAAATAATTCCAAATTCCAATTAGCTCCCATTTGAATGCCTTCAGTGTCAATGATGTGCTGCTGGAGTACCAGCGGGCGATTGTAAAGAAACAGCTGAAGGGGCCCGATGTGGAGCAATGGAGCTTCTCCGGGGCCTTCCTCTACTCGCTGACAGTCATCACAACGATCGGATATGGCAATATAACACCGCACTCCGAGTGGGGTAAGTTGGCGACCATTCTGTATGCCATCATCGGTATGCCCTTGTTCCTGCTCTACCTCTCAAACATTGGCGATGTGCTGGCCAAGTCCTTCAAGTGGATCTACTCCAAGGTCTGCCTGTGCCGTATATGTCCTGGCGTGGCCAAGCGCCGGATCATACGGGAAAGACGAAAGATGCGCCACCTTGCGAGGGCGGTGAGTGAGATCTGGCTCCTATCACGTGGAGGGTCACACTTACATTATTCATTTTAGCTCCAAATGCACCATATGGAAAGTGGCGGCGGGAGCAGTAGCTACTCCAGCAGTAGTTCTACCACCAACAGCAATAGTAGCAGCAGCAGTACCGACTACACGAAGAGCTCTCATCCCAGCTCCAGCATCGTGGATTTGGCGTACAGCGGATCCGATTCGGATATCGAGCGAGAGATACGCGGCAGCACGGACGAGATAACTGTCCCTCTGACAGTCTGCATATTCGTCATGGTCGGGTAAGAGCTTCTGCAAAGACTGCCATCTACAGGTCCTGTCAACACCTAGCGCTAATTCTCCATCAGGTATATTATGTGGGGTGCCTTGCTCTTTGGTCGCTGGGAGGACTGGAACTACTTGGATGGCAGCTACTTCTGCTTAATCTCGCTCAGCAGTATTGGATTTGGTGATCTGGTGCCAGGTGATCGGGTGGTAAGTGCACCATTAATACAAATTAACAATCTATTACTGAGGCATTTCTTCCGATAGATAACCGCCGATAGGGACAAAGTTGAGGTCAGCTTTATCCTCTGTGCCGTATATCTTTTACTAGGAATGGCCGTGATTGCCATGTGCTTCAATCTGATGCAGGTAAGTGTTTGTATCTTGATGGATTTGATGTATATAATGGAACATATTTTCCACAGGAGGAGGTTGTCCACAATATACGAGCCATTAAACGGGGATTCAAAGCCTGCTTCCGTTGTCGCAGCTCTTAGAAGCCTTTAAATTACGTTTTATCGTACAAAATAATTATTCTAATTTATTGTCTTAGATAGATTTGTACATATTTATATTTGGACTAAGTAGGACTTAGAATACATCATATTCAATAGGTATATTTATAAAAGGGACACTTAATGCGCAGCTGCACCCCAAGACATTGCCCATTTGCCTGGAAGGGCGAACAGTAGATTTTGAAAACGGCGAGGCGACCTGCAATAAATCACGTTAGCTTCATCCATGGCTTTGGCTTGTTACTGGATATATGCTGCAATCGCTTTCGTTTCGCCAGCAAACACTTCACCTCGTGGTCGAGTTCCAGCGGAGAGCTGGCGGACAGCTCTGCATAGTTGGGCACTGTGGTGGCACGCTTGTCCATGCAGGCATCCTGAAACTGTTTGACCAACTCTTTGGCCATTGTTCCTTGGGCCGATGTAGTCAGCAGGTCAAAGGCCGTGCCCTTGAGTGCCTCAAATTGTCTTCTTGTTTTCGCAGTCACCTGCTTTTGGACGATTCGCTTCTTGACAACAGGCGTGCTGATAACGGTCTTCACTTTGTACGCTGGAATGCTCTTGTTGGCATCCACAATGAGTTTCCGATTGCGCACCTCTAGCTTCATGACCGGATTTGGTACCTTTGTCGCAGATGCTGCCGGTAGACGTTTCTTCTTTTGTAGCGGTGACCAGGTGGGCGTCGGCGTGGATTTGCTGATCGCGTTGGGCTTGCGGCGCGTGTAAGTGCGCTCCGGTGGCGGCTTACGCATAGAGCTTCCCAGCGGTGGAATTTGGTTCACATTAGAACTGGAAGTGCCAGACACACTCCTCGAGTCTGTGTTGCTCAACATTTCAGGCGGCAGAAGCGCACCAGGGGACTCCAAGCTGGAGTTGGAAGTTGACATGCCCAGATGAGGAGAAAAGTCCTGGATCTCGGCTTCAAATGGAGTTGCTTGGAAACGCGCTTGTTCTGGTGTCAGTTCCATGGCCTTGTTTCCACCGCTGATTCGACGAATGGAAAGTGCTGTTGGCGTGCTTCTCGCCAGAGGTGTAGACGAGTTCCCCCTCTGCGATGTTCTCAACGGAGTGCTGCTTACAGGCTGAACCACACAGCCCGCGCCGCCTCTTAGTACTAACGGGTATGTGGTCAGGCTGGACTCACTGCAGCACCGACGATTCAGCATGATGTTTTGCATCGTTATCCTACCTTTGACAATCTGCGGCATGAACAGCTCACTTTCATAGCCCGGACAGTCCACCAGCACCACCGTCTTTCCAGACAGCAGCTTTATTTGGAATGTTAGCTCCGCCCGCGGACTCTGGCCCAGCAGCGCCGGCAACGACGGCATCGATTTTGGTGGTATGGGCGGCATTCTCGCGAATTAATGCACGCCGTCCGATGAAGTTAATTTTTACCAAACGCAATGTCAAAGTTGTGGAAAACTGTTTGTGTGATGAACGATAAGAACAATGTAAACAACTAGGAATAATGTTTTGTTATAGGATTGACTTACGAAAAAGAGCGAAGTAAAACAAACAGTCAACTTGCTGGGAAATCTCCGTCGTCTATCTTATAAATAATAAATTTTTTTGGAATTGTTTTGAGAATTTTGAATTTGTTGACCAACAAAAATGCTTCGATTACACCCGGTGGTGGCATTTTCCAAATAACATAGGGTTGCAGCGTCGATAGTTTCCCCTCGCTTGAAGATTTTTTAGAATAAACCGTCTCATGCATTGCAATGCAAATTTAAGAGAGCCTAAAGTACGTCCTATCCTGTTATTTTCTTGTTTCGTTCAATAACCAAATACAAATTAAATACTAATAATATTATATATTAGTTTCGATAGCTAACAAGATCGTGCTATCGATGGTAGCGATTGAACGAATGCTCATCTCTAAGAGCGAGAACGCAACAACACTTCATACAATTTTACGACTGCAATCTGTTTTTGATGTATAATTAAATAAAGTGAGCAACAACAAAGAATTGGTTTTAGTGGACAAGGTATGCAACAAAAGAACTCAAGTGGATGCCAGCGTGGCAGATAAACCATTGGACAACCATATTCGCAATCAGAGTGAAAGCCAAAAAAAGAAGCCAAAGAAAGTGGATAGCACAGCACTCACACACACGCAACACTCCAACTGCTGTTAACTATTAAATATAATTATATATTTAATAAAGAAAAAAGCTCAATTGGTGCAGTGTTCAAATTTCCAAACGTATTTGCTCATGTTCCACACGTCTGGCTCGCCCAAGGCGAAAATGAAATGTCGATGATTCATGCTGCCGCCGAATAACAAAACAAAACGCAAAAAAAGAGAAGGTGGTAGACGAACCGAACTGCCCCACCACCATCACATTGGTCTCTCCTAGTTATCTCATTCCCCCGTCCGCCCCTTTCCAACGAGCAAGAAACATGTTTAAAAATGATTATCTCATTTTAAAAACTTCAAAATGCACGAGAACATCGTTCTTGGGCTTTAACGAGCGTTTGCTTTCTTGCTTATACGTTTATAATCCTAAAAAGATAGTTTATCTTTGTTGCCGTTTCTGGAAAGGAAGGGAAAACCCACAGTGCTGCAATCAATCAAAGCAAAACGTTTTGTAGACACTTTGTAAGAACAGCATCATCTGTGGACTTTGGCTACTTTGACACACTGACCCCAAAAGATAAATCTGTGCAGCCGCAACCTTAGAAAATATCTACCCAAAGTACGATGAATCGACTGCGGAAAGTGCCAATTATGAGGTGGAATGGTTTGGTTGATCAGCTGCCCCACAAGTGTATGCTTATCAGCTCTGGGGCTTAGGTTCCTGCACGACACGACACGAAACGAGTTTTATCGCTTCTGGAAAGAGAACTTTAATAATTGTGACTTTCTTTGTGTTTCAGTGAGCTCAGTTATTGCGCGAATCACAATGTCGGACGCGGATAACCTACCCTACTGCTCTCAAGTGGCTAATCGCACCTCTTTCTTCACGAGCGCCTACAATGGAATACCGGAGACTCTGATATTGAATACAATATTCTGGGTTTTGCTCATTCTGCTGTTCACAACTCTGCGGCATCAAGCGAGCGACTTTGGCCGCCTGGCGCTGGTCAACAGCAATGGCAGCAAGAAGCGCTGGACGGAGATATTCTATTCGCGAGCGACCAGCATTTTAGAGCCCCAGCCAGGCACCTCCACGCAGGCCACACCGCGACCGAGCGTCAACTCTCAAAACAGCGG
Organism: Drosophila subobscura; assembly: GCF_008121235.1. NCBI lineage: Eukaryota > Metazoa > Arthropoda > Insecta > Diptera > Drosophilidae > Drosophila > Drosophila subobscura. The sequence goes on from NC_048531.1 coordinate 5,755,568, forward strand.
CGACTCCACGCCACTGTCGCCGGTGCAGCCCGAACAAGGTCTCTTTGGCTGGATTTGGGTCACGTTTAAGCTGCGGAAGGAGACAATCTTACTGCACACCGGCCCCGATGCAGTCCACTACTTGTCCTTCCAACAGCACTTAATGGCCGTCATGTCTCTGGTGACCCTCATCTCTCTGGCTGTCATTTTGCCCGTGAACTTCCTGAACGGGCCCAAGGATACGCCGTACGATGTGAATGCCTTTGGCCGGACAACAATGGCCAACCTGTCGCCAGATTCTCCTTGGCTCTGGGTGCACACAATCATTACCATTTTGTACATTCCACTGGTGGTGCTAATCATGCGGCGCGCCTCTGGCCGCAATGCATTCAAAAAGGCTGCCACACGGACAATCATGATATCGAACATCTCGTCCAGCGATCGCAACAAGACCGTAGTGCGCAACTACATGCAGGAGCTCTTCCCAGACGTAACCATCGAGAGTGTCAGCATTGCGTACAACATTTCTCGTCTCTATGTGCGCAACGCCGAGTACGAGAGGATACACGATGCTCGTGTATACTGTGAACACCATCGGAATCGGGACACGTTAATGGTAAGTGGATTTATATAGTGAAAGTTCTTTAATTGCAATCATATCTCTCTTGGCAGGCCAAGCCGGACATGTGCTCGTGCAAAAAGGAGAATGCTTACGAATATTATCAGCGAGAGGAGCGTAAATTATCGGGGGATGTGGCCCGTTTGCGTGCCTCCACAATGAACGAGCCGCTGGACATAGCCTTTCTCACCGTGTCGACGGTGCAGGAGGCGCAGAACATTGTCACGCACTTCACGCCCGGCACGTACCGCCAGTGGGAAATGATGTTTGCCCCGTCGCCCGACGACCTCTTCTGGGAGAACCTCAATGTGAACAAGAGCCATTGGTATTTGAAATTCTTTTGCGTCAACTTTGTGCTCTTCCTGTTCCTGTTCTTCCTCACAACGCCGGTGATGGTGGTCAATCTGCTGAATAGTCGACCCTGGCTGAAAGATACGGAGGGCAAAATCTCACCCTTGGTGTCCGAGTTCCTGCCCACCCTGATGCTGTGGACGCTCTCCGCGCTGATGCCGGTGATTGTGGCCATTTCGGACAAGTGGATGGGCCACTACACACGCTCGAAGCAGAACTACTCAATCATGACCAAGTGCTTCAGCTACCTGTTGCTGATGATTCTGATATTGCCATCGCTGGGACTGACCTCGGCCCAGGCCCTGCTGGAGTGGGGCTTCACCAACGAAACCGGACGCTGGCAGTGCATCTTCCTGCCGGATCGTGGCTCCTTTTACGTCAACTACATCATCACTGCTGCGTTTATTGGTACTGCATTGGAGCTTTTGCGATTCCCCGAATTGATTGTCTACATTTGGTCTCTGCTGAAGGCCAACTCCAAGGCGGAGACGCCCCACATCCGCAAATCCATATTGATCGAGTTCCCCTTTGGTACCCACTACGCATGGACCACGCTCGTCTTCACCATTGCGATTGTGTACAGCATCTTCTGTCCGCTCATCATGCCCTTTGCCATGGTCTACATCTGCCTCAAGCACTTCGTGGATCGTCACAACTTGTACTTTGCGTACGGACCCTCCAATATGATATCCCGCAAGGGCGGCAAGATCCACTCAACGGCGGTGACCATGACCAAGTTCTCGGTGGTGATCCTGGTGTTTGTGATGGCCATGATATGCTACTTCCGCGGGGACGATGGCATGGCCCGCTTCCTGCTGCTCATCATCAGTTTGGCCATAACCCTGACCCTGTTCACGTTCATGTCTCCCATTAAACGTTGTGCGGCCACCCGTCGTCCCAGCATTGTGGAGATAGCTGGCCCGGCCCCCGTCTATGTGCCCGACGTACTCAAGGATCATGGCATACGGACCAGCAGTGTGCGGCCCTCAGTGGCCGGTTTCGGCGGTTACGGCTCGGACAACGTGTCTGACTACGACAGCTCCCAGTATAGTGTGAACAGCGTGGAGACGTAAGCGGTGCCCAAAGCGAAGAAATTACATGTATTTTTTGTATATGGTAGTAGCAGCATAATGCTATATCTGTAGTCTAAGCCACTGAGAGCCTTTTCAAGTTGACACAAACAAAAAAAGAGGGAACACACGAGGGAGGAAGCAGTACATATTGTGATATCTGAATCAACCTCGTTTTCGTTTTAAGCTGACCCCACGCGACCCGCTATATATTTATTTTGAGAATTGTATATACTCTATTCTACTCTATCTATCTAACTGTAGCCCCATAATATTTTATTTGTATATATTTGATTCATTTGCTAATCGATTGCTCTAAAATGAGTTGAGAGATGCTTGCAATAATAATAATAATGATAAGCTAGTGAAACACACAGTGCATTATATTATAGATGTTTTCACGTAATTTTTTATTTATGGTAAATAAAAAACTAGTTTATGCGTATCCATTTTACATACAGAAGTTTCGAGTACCAATTACGAGAGCTATTATTTAATTATTTAAATATATTTCCATTAGAAAATTAGCCTGCAAGTGTCTACTCTTCTAACCGATCTTTGAAGAAGAATCTTAATTTCAATGAATCCATTAAATATTATAGTTTATAAACAAAAGACAATCATTCAAGTCCAACAAATGAATTTCATTTTCAACAGTCGGACGGGGGTCGTGGCACCTGCGTGCTCTGCCAAGAGTCCAATTTTTGTAAATAAAACGCTTAGTTTATTGAATGGATAAAGGTAACTTACAAAAACAAACTGTAGCAACGGCCCTACATAGAGGCTACATATCATGATACATAATAGTTAGGCGGCTCGCTCTGGCGCTCTAAGCAACGCCGGACACAGGCAAAGAAACACACCAAATGGACTTCAATGGACTTTTAGTATGTGTATGCATATGGTAAATATAAAGATGGGTGTTACAATCAAATCAGAGCTCGGTGTTCCAGCCAACTTATGCCACGTAGTTATACTGGTTCTGATTATCCTTGTCGCGCTCCATGTAGTCTCGATCGATGAGCGACTCAATGCGTTTCTTTAAGTCAGCGGGCTGGCGAAGAAAAGGAGCAAAGTAAGCATTGAATTCGCATGCGAATTATGTCAAAAGACTCACCTTGACGGGGAAGGTTAACTGATTGAACAGCTCGGTGATGAGTAGATTGTGGCTTAACGTTTTGCGCATCTTCATAATGCGCACAATGGCTGCATCGATCTGGTATTGACGATCCTGGAACACACGCTCCTCGGTCGCCTTCTGCTCCTCATTCTAAATCAGTGAAAAAGTACATGCGATTTTTAGGAGTTTGCTTTTTGGAGTTTGTAGAGCGAAACCTACCGTCTCTTTCATTTGAATCTGATTGATTTTGATTCGGAACAATTTGTTTGTGAACTCATTATTAAAATCGAACTGGTCACCATCCTCGATCTCGCGACCCTTTGGTGTTTTCGTTATGACGCGGGCGCGCCCACAGGCCAGCGACTGAAGTGTTCGACGCAACTCTCCATCCTCGATCATGGTGGCGGCCAATATCTCCTCGTAGTTAAGCACCGGCTTATCGTTAAACAATAGCAGCACCAGAGCCTGAAACAGCGAGACCAGCAACTCCTTGGAACCCTGCGTAAGACATTATTAAGATCAATAGAGGATTACAATTTGAATGCTTCTGAATTTCAGTTACCCCCTCAAACTGTGCACGCAGCATGCAGTTGCCCAAAGTGGGCTGCCATTGTAGCTTTCGTCCGCTGTGCTTTTCCAAATAAAACTTGTTGAATATCTGCTGTGGGTTGATGAGCTGCGGCGGCATTGTCACCTCTGTTGGCGCATATGTTGGCCAGTAGCCCATTGTCAGTATACTGACGCATAGGTCTAGGTTATGGACATCGCGATTGTTGCTGAGCGCGTGGCCGCGGAACGCTGTATTGATATCGCGGCTCAATTCCATGTCCTTGAACATGCCCTCCAGCTTCGATGTGAAGCCTCCGCCACATTCTTGTTTCAGCTTGGACAGCATGCTCTTTTCCGAGTCCACTGAAGCGGACTTGCCCACAAGCAATCGCTTGGCCAGATCCTGAAGAAGTAAATCTCAAGTAAATCACAAAATAGCAAATGTTGTATAGCAATAACCTTCTTGTAAAATGCCTCAAACACATCCTTGCCGTGTATAAAGCGAAACAGAACCATGATCTTATCCAATGTCTTCTCAAGTTCTTCATCGGTGGTGCCCTTGTTGCCAGACCGCAGCTTCATGTCCACGTATTTTGCTAAGGAGTACCAAAGAAAGGTTACAGGATGAACCAATGAGTTTGATTGAATGGCGACCTACCAATGAGCTCTGCTGGTTTATTGGCTCGCTGATTGATAAAGAACTCAAATGCCTCGCGCAACGAGTTCGTGAACTTCTCATTACGTGCGAAGCAGTTGCGGACAATGTAATCCATTTTATCTTTAAATTCAAGCAGATCCTGCACCATGCTCTTATCCTTCTCCGGGTCAATGACAATGGTGCGTCCCTTTTTCTGCAACAAATACAAAGCGTTAGATAAATTAATAAAAGGTGAAGCCTTGGGGGATGGATTACCTTAATGTATCCATTAAAGTTGCCGCACAGCTCTGATGTGCCATTTTTGACACGGCTAAGCAGGCCGTATAGCATTGTTAGTTCGACCCATCTGTTGTCCTCAAGCAACGAGTCCAGACCCTTCTGCAGTATGGCTGTCAGGTGTTCGGCCAGCAACTCCTTCTCCACATTATATATAAGCGGATGCCTGTGGGTGGGAATCGAGAGTCAAGCCTAATTTGAATGAAGCAAAGGTTTTTTACATACTTTGTGCTGGAGTCCAGATAGTGGAGCAAACGCTCGTGCTCCTCGGCCAGACGCATGCTAACGTGCTGGAGGTAACCGGGCACCTCCAGGTCCTGCATCATACGTTGACTCTCAGCCTTATACAGTTGATTGGTGGCATCGAGGAACTTCTCCTCGAATGAACTGGAGTAGATCTGCAAATCGCACAGCATCCGCACCAAACTTTTGAGCAGACCGCGGTCCACAGACGCGCCCTGTCGTTCCTTTTCAATGAGCGCTAGGAGACCATCGACCGTCCGCTTCTGAACAACGCTATTCTGAGCAAAGTGTATGCGAAAGAGGTCCAGCCCCATGTCCCATATTGAGTGGATAAATGAGTTTTGCAAAACATAGGTGCGATCCATGTACAGGAATATGCTGCGTATCATGATCATCTGCTGGCAGAACGAGAGCCACCAGTTGTTGATTTTCTCCAGGAGCACCTGTAAGTTGGTCCAATGTCTAAACGTATGTTTATTTTGACGTTGCAGCCCACTTACCAGCTTGTCCATGCTGCCCCCAGTGAGCTCCTTCAGCTTGATATTCCGCTTCACATGCTGCTCAGTCAGCTCCTTGAGCTTCGTATACAACTGCGCGTCCATTTTATGACTGCACATGTTCACAACGGCCTGGTAGAGCTCCTCCAGTGAATATTTAATGGGCTTCGACAGTTGTATGGCGATAACGGCCTCCTCGAGCTTCACATACGTGTCCTCGGAATAGTTATCGGGCAGTGTGGGTTTATCTATGGAATGGATACAAGATGGACATGGATGGTAGGTGGATAATGTCTTAATGTCACCACTCACCTTTGAAGTTCTTAATCACTATCTTTTTGACATCGCCTGGCTTGCTGTTGTGGATGGCACCCGTGCGATTAAGTAAGTTTGAGGTAGTTGATGCCGATCGAATCTCGCCATGGCTCGAACCAAGCTTGGAGAAATTTGGCAGGCGTTCGCCGTTTGTAGACGAAGAGTTCATGTTCTGGGCAGCGAAGGCACTGCGGCCCATCATCAAGGCGGCGGCACTCTCAGCTTTTTTTAGGCAAGCAGCAATGTTCTCGGTGTTTTCGTGCAGCTCTGTGGTATCCATAGGCTTGTACTTTTTAGCAGCACTCATATTTCGGACGCACTGTCGCCCACTGCCCACTGCAGGGGTGAACTCGGTGTGCCTTTTACCCTTACCTTACCTTACCCTTGCCGTTCCAGTCAGCTGCCTCCTCGTACCGGTCCCGTCGTCTCCCTGTTATTGTCCTGCACGGATATTTGCATGCATCATAAAGTGCACTCTATGGCCTTCGAATTTACACTGTTCTTACCTTTGCAAGGACTGTGCAAGCAGCCACTCGTGTTCCAGTGATATTTTTCCACGACTTTCGCACTTTGCCGACAACAAATTGGCAGCTCGCAACCTCAAGGCGATGGAAGGTGCTTTTCTTCTCGGTCCGATAGACTATGCTGTGGCACAATTGGGTGTTTACTCTTGTACCAGATGGAGAGCTATTTGTCAAAGGCTACCCGTATCGAATCAGTAATGTTATAATAATTAGCCTTTATGCATTATTTTGTTACAATATAAGTTGCATGCGGAAAATATTGCTTTGTAGCCAGTGTGACCGCGGATTTATCGATCGAATATACCGACTGACCGTCAGAAATCTACAGTCTCATTTATAAAATATACCGGAAAAATACTATGTCAAATGGAATGTTGCTTTGCTACATGTAAAATTTTAAAATGTCAAAAACTTGTTTGGTTCTTTATACAATGGGAGTGATTAACAGAATAATTTGTATCTATGAAATTCTTTTGACAATTTGAATGATTATTAACATATTTAGTTCGGAATACGTGCCAGTAAAGAACTAACATCCAAAAATTTTATTTACCATAAAATTAATTAATTATTTTTATACCCGGTACTCGAAGAGTAAATAGGGTATATTGTATTTGTGCGGATAACGGTTGTATGTAACGCACAGAAGGAAACGTTTCCGACCTCATAAAGTATATATATTCTTGATCAGCATCAATAGCCGAGTCGATTGAGCCATGTCTGTCTGTCCGTCTGTCCGTCCGTCCGTCTGTCCGTCTTGTTTGTCGGCTAGTTCTCAGAGACTATAAGAGCTAGAGCCACCAAATTTTAACACCAGCTGCTGTATGCTCACACTGAAACCAGTGTATTTCAAAAATGAGCCCCGCCCCCGCAAAAGGGCGAAAACCTCCCAAATCTAAAAACGCCATTCCGTAGGGAATGACCATATCTATCAGATCACCAAGTTGGGATCCGATTGGATCATTATTATAGCCACAATGAAGAAATTAATTTTCAGTGGCTAAACCCGCCCCGTTTGAAAGTTCTCTCATTCACACTCTGCTTCGCGCAGTGGCCGCACACTGGCCGTCTGCCGCTGGCTCTGCCTCTGCCGTGAGTCTGCAGTGTGTTGGTGTAGGGAAGGGGGGCGAGCTAAAGGAGCTTGTTGGTGTGAGAAGTGTTGTAGATGTAGATGACAGATGAAGAAAAAATTTAAAATTTGACAAATAACCGCTAATGTACAGATGTAGTACTGAGTGCCGGGTATAAAAGTTGTGACGCGTAAGAAGCGTCTCACACGTCCCTTCTCGTTTAGTTTTAAAGTGGAAGCAACTTCAAGTTTGGGTGTCTATATCCCCAGTTATATCCGTTTTATCGGATGGAATACAAAATCATGCAAGAGATCATACAATTATCTTTGCGTCCCATAAATTGTGTGGACATTCGAGCCGCAGGTGCAGTATACAAATTGTTAACTTGTGCCATTACCCAGTCGCGGTTTTTTGAATTTTTAATACAACTATTTGAATGTGGTCGTATCTTTGCTTTTTCATATGTGGTTCATATGTCAATGAAATGAGCTCCGATTTTAATCTTAACAAATATGAACTCTTCAATATGTATTTCGCAGATACTCACCCAACCATTAAAAGAATTCTCTATTATTTTTGGTAAAAACACAACCTTATATATGTGTATATATTTAATAAGCGTTATGTTTTTCCTTTTATTTGACTTAAATATAATATCAAATATGTTGAAAGGTTTTGCTAAATAAATACTGAAACGTGTATACAAAATGTATAAAAGAAAAAGGAGTGGGGTGTTGAGTGTCTTAAAAAAAAACGGGGGGGTATTATGTACAGTATAGAGTATACATATGGTAGGTCTTTAACTGATCATGTGTGCTGTGCTTGCTGCTTTGCCTTTGTTTTGCGTAATACAACAAGTCAAGTAGTCTAACATTCTTAGTTCTTTGTTCTTTGACAGCGCGTTAAAATTGTAATATTCATTTACAGTTAGTAGTACTACGTTAAGATAATTTATAGACTTAATTGGTAACAATTTCTAGGTACCAACGGGGTACATACGGTGTACGGGTACTCGTATCTATATGCATTTATCCCCTTTTGTTGTTCTCATATCTGTGGGGGGTTAGTTTAAGTAAATGTTCTTTCATTTCAACGTTGTTTTATAAACTTTCTCGTCATCAATTCATCAACAACAGTAATACAATACATATGCATTTACGTACGTATAAGAAGCCAAGAAGCCCAACCAGGTCGGTTCTTCTTGTGGATATAATTTAGTATCTGTATATGGCAGCATCTAGTGTAAGCATACATAAACGTATATATCAATAGATTCCGAGTAACTTTTGCGCACAGCGTGTAATGCTAGGGTTAGTAGATACATTTATGGTACGAATTACAGCAGTTTGCAGGACATATTCGGTTACAAAAGCATTTAATAGGGGCTCCGGCTTCTCCAGGACCTTCTTCTGGTTGAAAATGAAATGTACATGAGATGGCAGCATATCCAAGACTTAATTGTTCACTTTAGACATTTATATCTGAATGTAATATGCATATGTATAGCTTGTGCCTACGGTTACAATAAATAGTCGCATGATTTGTGACATAAACGTTTGTAATAAATAAAATCTTGTCTTGTTTTAAAGGACGCACACATAGAGATATATACATAGAGTCACGCACAGCCGACAGACGCACAGAAACATATAATACACACATGCCGTTTGCCCCTTTAGTCGGGCAGCATGTGGACAAAGCTGACGGGAAACATGCCGCGTCGCGATGGCTGTCCCTCGATGATGCCCTCCATCCAGTTGTCATCGTCGGTGCGCTCATTCAACACAATCAATATCTCTCCCTCCTTGAACTCCAGCTCATCATCGTTGTCCGCCACGCAGTCGTAAAGCGCTCGGCACCGTCGCTGGCCATTCTGTGGATCAGTGAAAAAGTGGTTTAGCCCATGGATCATGACCACGGCTCCCCTTCCCGTGCTTACATTGTGGAATTTTCCGCTTGGGCCTGTTCCTGGACCGCCTTTGGTTGGATTGTCGGGCGATGAGTTGAGGCGATCGTTGTCACTGGACGAGACATTCGAATCGGCCGAATGATCCAGGCCACCGCCAGAGCTGTCCATGTCCGTGTGCCAGGACTCGTAGTCAGTGAAGTTGGCCGATTGATTTATCAGCTGCAAACAATAAAGGGAAAGGATTAGCAAACTTCAAACAGCCACCAAATATTAGTGCAACAAGTAGAGAAACGGATTTAAATTGTGTTTGGCGCAGAGGGTTAGGGCTTCGAAGGATGCAAAAATAAACTGGACATTTTAGTAGGTTCGAACATCAACGACAACGACAAAAAGAACGATTCGTATACAAGTAGACAGAAATGTCGCTTGTCATTGAATGAAAATGCAAATGAGCAAAAGAGTTTGCCATTTACCGTCTCCTCACTGGACTGTGATAGTCTCAATCTCTCAATCAAAACAGTTTGTTGCTTGCGCTGAAAATTGTTTACCAAATGCAAATAAGATTGAATTGAGAGATACATTAAGTGGTTCACGTTACTACAGGTTCGATTATAACAGAGCAGGACCACGACCTGTTGCACCTACCTTTCGTGGCGGCGCTATGGGACCCTCGTCTATGGAACTGATGCTCTCATTCGACTGACCATTGGAAATCTCACGCTCTGTGGAATAAAAGCAGATTAAACACTGTACAAAAGAGTCCCAATTTTAGCTGAATCTTACCTGACGGCGGTCCTGGTGGCGGTATCTTTGGGCGCATTAATGCCGACTTGTCCACATGCTTGAGTGTGGGCAGCTCCCCAGTGGGTGGCAGCACAAGCTTGGCACCTGCCAGATGGATATTACGATTCAGCGACTCCCCACTGGGCGATCGCTTGTGGCCAAACGTTGTCATGGCAGGCATCAGGCTGCTGCTGCTGCTCCCATTACCCGATCCGCCAGGGATCGCGCCGTAGCCACCGCGGGGACTGCTCTCCACGCTGCGCAGATGGGGCAGCGTGCCATATGCCACATCCAGGGACTGGTTCTTATGATTGATGGCGCGTATATCATTGGCATCATAGTTCTGCGAGTGTCGCGGCTGATGTGGCAGTGTGCCATAGAAGGTGGAGCCGGAGGAGGCACTGCCCAAAGTTCCAGGCGGCGGGGCCGGAGCTGTGCGCTTCTTCAGAGAGTTCATGTTTGCCGTGGATGTGGACTTGCGGGCTCCCCCCGTCACATGGCCCAGCTCAGTCTGCTGCATATTCAGACTGTTTCTTGCCGCACGAACACTTTGACTGGAAGCGGAGCTGGGACTTGAGCCGCCGCCCCCGCCGTTGCCAGCACCGCCTCCGCCCACATTGCTGGCACTGCTGCCCAGATACTGGCCGACGCTGATGTGCTGCTTGGGCGAGGTGCCCGCGGAATGCGTGTAGCTAGGCAGGCCCGAAGGCAGCGTAAACTGTCGGCTGGGACAGTTGGCGATTGGACTAGAACTGGACTGTATGGAGTCGCAGGTGGATGAGCGTGAGCGCAGCACAGGCGAATCCCCGCCAGCAAAGCTCGGAGGACGCGATCGGGACTTCTGTAAAGCAAAAAAGGAATAAGAAGGATACGCTACGGGAGTCGAAAGAATCGCAACACATACGCGCTCATCGATGACTGTTTCATCGTCACTGAAATCCGTGGAGCCATCCTCGTTGGGCAGATTCCAGTCGGTGTTTATGTGATCAAAGGCGCTCTTCTCCCGCTTTATGGCACATTCAATCTAGAGTAAAAGTAAACGAGAGAAGGAGCATCTCTGATGAGAGTTCCATTGAGTATTTGTGCATCTACTCACCAGCTCCCTGCAGCCATTGTGTCCCATCTCTTTGGCTATATCCAGCGCAGTTTTGTTCTGCGAGTTCTTCAGCTCGTAGTCTGCCCCCGAGCGTAGCAGCAGCTTCATGCACTCCCTGCGATCGTGTAGGGCGCACAGGTGCAGCGCCGTATTCTTGCCGGTCAGGTCCAGCAGTCCGGCTGGATTGGTGGCCTTGTTCAGGCCCTTCGGCGGCATGTTCTGTATGAGAAAGTCGACAATGTGCAGCGTGGAGCCCATCTCCCGCAGCACCGCCAAATGCAGAGCCGTCTCGCCCGCATCCGAGCTGGGCAGGCAGCAGGTTAGATCCGCTCCCTCTGCCCACACCTGTAGCAGCTGGCTGATGTCAGCATTCACGATGGCCTGCTCCAGATCGCACCGCAAATCATTGTCGTCCGAGCAGGTGCGCATCACATAGCGCTTGGCCACGTACTTGGCCCGAATGAAGTCGTAGCGCTCCTCCCTGCGCATGGAAAATAGATAGATGCTTACAAATGGCTGCATGGCTCACTGGTTTGGGGTGATACTTACATGCTGCTCTCGTGCTGCAGCTTCCCCCTGCCCAGCTTTGCCTCCATGATGTCGTTCAGGGTGCTGTTGCCCATGGCTCGGGCGATTAATAGATTTGCCGTTGTCAGATTGTCCAGCGTTAAGCTTTGGATGCGCGAGTGATGTACGCCCAGATCGCGATGCACTCCCGAGCACTGGATGCACACGAGAATGCCGAAATTCAAGCTGATCCAGGTGACATCGTTGCGGGAGCCGCAGTCGCAGCAGCGGTCGTTGCCGGGCAGCAGCTGCACGTAGCGGATCACAGTTTTCTGCAGCTCCACCAGGCTGGGACTCATCTGGGGATTGGCGTGCTGGAAGGCCTTGGTGAGGGCCTTCTCCTTGCAATTGACCAGCACAGCCATCCAGGCCTTCTGATCGGCCTCATCCTCGGCCTGAAAGTGGTACGGGCGATTGTCTACGAATGGAATACGAATCATAATCAGCTGCTGTCATGAAGCTATTTACACTTACAGCTAATCAAATCGAAGCCACGCTTATCGTCCGGCACTGGTTTGATCTGGCAGGTGAGCAGATTGACTTGGGTCGGCGGCTTGGACTCGTCCGCATGGAATATGTCGAGGAAACCATCGCTGGTCACCCGACAGCGTCGCTTCTGCCACACGCGGCGCACCTTGCCCTCGCTCTTCTTCAGCAGATGCCCCTGCCGCGTCACCCCGTGATGCTTGTCACCCTGCAGCTGGTGCAGGGAGTAGCCCGCCCCCCCGCTACGGATCTGGCTATCAGACGATGATGGCACATTGTCCACCCGCTCAAAGTCCGGCGTGCTGCGCAGCAGCGTTCGCAAATCGAGCAGACTGCGCCGATCCTCGTCCTGCTTCTGCTTGATCACGTGCAGCTTCTCGCTCAGATCCCCAATGTACGTGCCAAAGTGCTCGATCGTCTGCAGGCCGTCTTTGAAGTAGCTGCAAAGCATAAAGGAGAGTTGATTAGTGGCCTTTTGGGGGCAGCTGACAGTGCCACTCACTTGCTCAGGGCGTGATAGTACTCGACTAGGTGCTGCAGCAGCTCGATGCCTGTTTTGGTTTTAATATCCTTGTACTTGAGCAGATACTCGCACGTCTGCAGCTGATAGAGCCTGCGCTCCTTCTCCATCTCCTCGGACACCACGGCGGCATCGATCTCCGTGCGCACCATGCCCGCCTCCTTGGCCTGTGCCTTCTTCTCCTTCTCGATCTTGATGAATTTGGCCTCGTAGTCCTTGGCCGCCTTGTCGAACGGCCGCTTCATGTCACCCTTGACGCCCCTCAGTTCGCTCTTCAGCATCGAGTCCACCGGAAACATGACAATGTTGTTGATGTTCTGCATCTGCAAGGGCATGAGGCAGGGAATGGAGAATGAGGATAAAGACTCTGATAAGGGGCGCAGTTCGGATTTACGTACCAGAGTCTTCATCAGTGCACTCAGCTCCTTGGTGACGACGCTGAACTTGAGGAACGCCGCCCCAATGTCGGGCTCATCCTGATCGATCACCTTGCCGCCGAGTCGCTCCAGTGCTCGTACCATGAACATCTCATTGTCCACATGGGCTGCAAGCGGACAGTAAGTATGATGTGAGTGTACAGTATGCACTCCCTATCGTGTACTTACTGTTCCCCGAGTTGTGTATGGCCTTGACCGCCTTCTTCAGCTTTGTGAGGCCTTCCCGGTCAAACTCCAGGCGCTGCAAAGAGTGAGCAAAGATGGTTTCAGTTCTGATAAACGCAAGGGCAGGGGAACAGAAGCATGGGTAGGGGTAGGGGTAGTGCAATCTCCTCAGCAGCATTGCAGCTGAAAACGGAAGACAATCAATCAAATGTGCCTGTACGGCAGACAATTGTTCCCCAAATGCATTTAATAATAGAATTTCGTATTCCATGCACTGCCAGGCCCCATCCGACACCTCCCCTCCCTTTCCTATTTGTATGGAAAATGTGCCCACAAGGTCATTTCGTTTAATAAAATTAATAATCACCCCCCAGTTACAGTCCCAGCCACAGCCGCAGCCACAGTCCCAGTTTAAATGCAAGTCCCCCCACCATCTCATGCATCAATTAAAATCATCAGCATCATCAGCACTCCACTTCCATTTAAGGGGCACATTTTTGGTGAGGTAAAATCTGTATAGCTCGGACTTATTTGATTTGTGGAAAACTCTCTCCGCTCCTCCTGATGCATTCCCATTCTCCTTGACCCATTGGCTTTAGCCCAATTGGTTTCAATTCCATTTTGTTCAGAAAATTCAATTAAATATCTGAAGAGAGTCTCGCTGCCCCCCGCTGCATATGGGGATCCACATGGAATGCCTGCCTCCCTGATTGCTGGCTCTTTTATGAATTATGAACTCCAAGAACCATTTAATGCCAATAAATTCTGACGGCCATTCCCAGCGTAGATTAGATTAAATGGTTGTTTTTTTTTTTATTTATAAGCCTGTTATTTGCAAAGGCATTTCCCACACCTCTCGCTCTCGCTCTCTGTGGAGAAAAAAACTAGTCGTGTAAATATGCCAAGCCAATTGAGAAGTTGTAAGCAAGGACACGTGGTTGATCGCGAAAATAAAGCTAAGAACAATAACAATAAGTAGCTCACGAGTTGGAACTCGTTTCTCTGACGATCTGCTCGCCGGTCGGTCGGGTGGACGGTTTATTTTTTGCTGTTTTGATAACAAAAGGCGCTAATTTATACCGAATCAAAGGGTGAATCAAATTCCCGGTAAACCGCAACCGCAATATGTAAATTTATATGAAATAAGTAAGAGTCCTAACTCTGCCGGGCCATGACTAACATTTGGCTAATGCATTAGTGGCCCAAAATTTGCAGTTGCAGGGGTAAATAAGAGAAAAGTCTACTCAAAAACTGATATTTAATTTAATTTTAGAAAGATTTACAGACACGAAAAACGGGAAAAGGGAACGGGGAACGAAGGAATGGAGAACGGTACGGAACACGCAATAAAAGAGACAAAAGCTGAAGCGAAAAAATGAAATGAGATGGAAATAAAGCAATACCCAACCCGACCAACCGTCTCTGTGTCTGGCGGAATGGGGGTCACTGGGTTGGGGGGAACACCACTGCCACTGCGACTGGGACACACTAAAAATCCATCAGCAAAATTAAATATTTAATGTTTGATGTGGAGTCCGGCCCCAAGAAGGCGTGACGTGACGTGACCAGCAGCTCTCTTGGCTCCAATTATCAAATGTGTGGAGCGGGCGAGTGCTAAATTTGTTTCGGGAGTTGGAAATCCCCTATACTATCCCCCATGAGGAGACCCTAGGAGGGGCTGTGGCACATTTTACAGCCAGACATTGCATAATTTTCATAGCCAGTCACACTCTTTGGTGCGGGGCTTCTGTTTAAATGACAAATGGGATGAATTTTCCACTTGAGCAACAGCCACTTGGCCACTTTCTGTGGTGTGTGGTGACAAGTGAGCGCTTTTCCACACCCCCAGCCATTCCCATTACCCCGTACTAAGCCTTGACTAATCAATGTGGTTGCTTCTGTCATTTTGTTTTCTTATCACACGCCTTTTCCGGCCCCGCAAACACCACTTTGCCTTGTATTTGTTGTACTTTGGTTTATCGATGGGGTGGAAATGGGGAGGGGACGGACGCACTGGCAGCAGCAGCACCAGCAGCAGCAGCTGCGATGACTAAATATAGAAATTGCAGCACACTCGTGTGGCAGAGGCTCCCACTCCCACTCCAGGCCCGAGCAGCTGTGTTGCTTTAATTAAGAATGCATTTAGTGGGTCCCGCCGCGTTCCACGTTAAAGCAAAACCACCTTGCAGCCGCAGCAGAGCGAGAGAGAGCGCGCGCGCGATGTAAAGAACAAGAGAGAGAGAGAGAGAGAGAGAGAGAGAGAGAGAAATTGGCGTCGAGCCAAATTATAGAAATCTTTTTTGTTGCTCTAATCGTTATTTGGAGACGCCGACGCCCCTTTCGTTGGACGCTGCACCCCACCACACTATCACTTTTCCAGGTAATATGTCGATTTATTTATAATAATTGGCTGTCATCATTATTGTTAAGCTTACCTCTTCCAGAATGCCAATCGTCTGGCGGCAGTCCGGCATTCGCGAGGCGAAGGTTGATGTGGTGGGAGAACTGTAATCGGAGCGGGTCTCCTCCACGAACTCGGATATGGCTATCAGTGCTGGCGGCATCTTGTTCGGCTTCGGCTGGCTCTCACTCTCGGACACGAATCGAACGACAACAACAACAACAACGGCACTTTACGCCCAAGGACATGCACACGGAGCGAGTACGAGAGTACGAGCGCGACGGCGGTGGAGGGAGGGAAGGAAGCAACGAATAGAAACTTCGGGGCACGGCACGGCGCGAACACACGGCACAGGCACAGCTGCCGTGCTACTGCTGCTGCTGGCCTTGTGGCGAGAAGCGACAAAGAAAGGATCAAAACGAATGGCACTAGGGGCAGGCAGGCAGCAGCAAGCAACAAGAATAAGGATAACGCCTCTTCGATGGGCGACGACTGCCGTTAGATATGCGAGTATGCGTTCCTTTTGAGAGTGTGTGTGTGTAGGTGCGCGAACGTAGTGTTCTATTTTCGTGGAGAGGAGCGAATTCGTATTTATATTTGTTCACTTTCTGGTCTGGGCTCTGGCCCAGCCTTTGGATTACTAGTATTATTATTTGAGTTACACTTTCCCTTGCCTTGCACTGCTAGTCACACACTCACACGTATCACAACATATTTACGCACTGGGTCTTCTCATCATCCTAGCACTCTCTTCCCCGCGATTTGATTTTTTTGTTGGTACTATGGGCAGCAGCAGCGCAATTAGCGTTGGAATAGAGAAATGCGCATTGCATTTTCACGGCAGTTCACTGTTTGCCACATTTTGGATCTAGCACTTGCAAAATTGCACTCGGAACATAATTAATGGCTTTCGAGCGCTTAATAAAATAATTATTTTGTTTTATTGCGATTTTTTGTGCTGCTGGCGTCTCAATGGAGTGATCAGTGTGACCGTCGGTCTATACATTAAATATACCGTGTTACCGTCAGAGCTAATATATCAGAAATATACTACTTTAAATACCGATATGTTGTTTTACCTCTACACAAGTCATTTAATTTGATATAAACTACGTACTCACAAATTTCACACGACTTCACTAGCTTTTAAAAATTTGGGGGCAAGCCGCAAGTGATGGCAACTACTCTACCGATATGCAGCAACTATCGATATAGTTGTCACATGTGAAAAATATATTTCGGTATATTTTTGATGGTCTTGTGGTATATTTGAAAGATAGCTCCGCGGCCACACTGCACTGAAACCCAACTAAAATCTATATAATTTTTTTCCTCGCGTTTTTCTAGCATTATCAAAACTATTTTGCAATAAAATGGCTGGGAAGCGGCAAGCCACGTCAAATCTGAACCATGATAACTGGGACCAGGAGGAGGAGCCTGAGGACCGTGGCATTTTCAAGACGGCAACACAGGAGGAGCTGAAAACACGCGTTATCAAGAAGGCGCGACGATCCATTGCCGGTGCGTCCACGGATGGTGACGGCGGCGGGGAAACTTCGAAAAGCATATTCAGTGGATTTTCAGGCAAGTGCAACTGCAAACAAGCATTTATTGATCGACTATAATGTTGTATTTAATGGGGAATACAGGTTTTGGCAAGCCGGCTAACGCATCGGCTGCAGGCTCGCCGTTTGCATACCTATCGAATCCGGCGCCGGCATCTACAAGTGGCGAAGCGCCAAAGGCCACATTTTCGTTTTTGTCCAGTTCCAGCAAAATCAATACAAAGCCAGATGGCGAAGCGGCGGCTGCACCTTTGCAGACCCTTGCCAGCAGCAGTAGCAGCTCAGCGGCAAGTACCAGCGGTGGTTCGGGATCCACTTCAATTTTCGGGAACGTTTATTCTGCAAAAAAAGAGGCCAAGCCTTCGTCGGCCAGCAGTACTACTACGCCATTTTTTGGCAACGTACAAGCGGGCAAAAAGGATGCCGCCGCCATTCCTTCGTTCTCTTTCGGAAGCGCCACAATGCCTGTAAAGCAATCAACATCTGCACAAAGCACTTCTATATTCGGCAACGCGCCAGCTGTTAAAAAAGATAACGCCAAACCCTCGTCGTCCCTTGGAGAGACAGTCCCAGCAGCAACTACTCCTGCTTCCACTTCAATTTTCGGGAACGTGTCTCCTGCTAAAAAAGACGTCAACATACCCTCGATCTCGTTTGGGGCTAGAAAAGCGGCAGTAAAGGTGTGCACAAGTACCACTGACGGTACCAATCCAAGCAGCTCAATATTCGGCAAGAGTTTGGCTGCCAAAAAAGATGGCAGCGCGGTAAGCGGGCCAGCCAGCGCCAAGCCATCGCCCAGCAAGGCAGCAGCCTCCGGCACAGAGTCCTCTGAGTACAGCGAGAATGTGGCCGACTTGAACCGTGCACTGCTGAAGTTTCTAACAGAATGCCTGGACAAGAGTGCCTATTGGGTACTGACCCCAGTATTCAAGAAATATGACGAGCATCTGAAGGAACTCCAGGACGAGGACAGTGCCAAAACTAAGACAAACACGGCTTTGAAGCCTCCAGCTACAGCTGCAGCTATGCCCAAGATGCCGAGCACCCCAGCAGCAACACCAGTCGCTGATACAGCAACGTTTTCCTTTGGCAAACCTGCCACTCCCATCACTGGCTCAACGTCGCCGTTCTTCGCCAAGAAGCCGGCTACCAGTACAATTACCATCGGCAGCACATCGACCACTACAACCACACCGATGTTCTCCTTTGGCAGCACTCCAGCTGGGCCTCCCAATGCAGCAGCAGCGTCCACGAAAACACCTCCCTCCACACCAGCCATGATGCGGTTCTCGCCAAAGCCTTTGGGGGAGAGTAAAACTGAGGATGTCTCTAAGCCAGGCTTCTTTAGCCTTGGGGCTAAGGATAATTCCAGCAGCAAGGCAGAAACGGCCGCCGTGCCACTGAAAACAAATGGCTTCAGCTTTGGCTTCAAGAGTGGCGGCGATGAGAAACCTGGAGGTAGCTCCTCGCTATTTGCGGGATTCGGCAGCTCCGCTGGAGCGGCTGGAGGAGATGCCAAGCCTTCGACTGGCTTCTCATTTACCCCTGGAGCCACACCGTTCTCCTTTGGCAATATAAAGCCGCCAGCTGCAGCTGCAGAGTCGGCTGGCAATGCGGAGGACCAGGATGAAGAGGACCAGCCACCGAAAGTAGAGTTCAAGCAGGTAAATACAGCGCAGTAATCCCCATAAAACTGGCCATAAAACATTGATCTTTTGCAGGTTGTCGAAGAGGATGCAGTCTACTCAAAACGCTGCAAAGTGTTCGTAATGAAGGGTGCGGACTATGCCGATCGAGGAGTGGGCATGTTGCATTTGAAGCCCGTGAAGGATTCGGAGAAGGCGCAGCTGATTGTGCGTGCCGACAACAATATTGGTCAGGTCCTGATCAATCTGATGGTCGGCAATGGCCTGCCCTGCCAACGCATGGGCAAAAACAATGTAATGATCATGAGTCTGCCCATGCCGGAGGACACCAAAGTTGTGTCGATTCTGCTGCGCGTTAAAACTGCGGAAGAGGCCGACGAGTTGTTGGCGAAACTACAGGACTACACCAAGTGAAGATTCGCACGGCAAATTCATGTTATTTGATTATATAAACATTTGATTATATATAAATTATATAAACAATATATAAACAATTTACAATGCTATGAAAATAGAACACCAGAATGTAATTTAATCTTCAACTAAATTAACGGCGCTTTGCTTCAATCAGATCCGACATATTGACCATTAAAGAATGTTTATCGTCGCTTGATTCGTCCCAACTGTACTGACTCAGTACACCACGAATGCGTGGCGGAAATGCTGCAAGGATAGAGAAAATTGGCAATTCAAACTGTGCAGAAATACGGAGCGAAACTTCTCTTACAAATCACTTCCATTGAAATGGCTTTCGTGCGACGATTGATGCACGTACAGCTGGCAGTTATAACTCCGATTAGTCCAGAGCCCAAGGAACTCTTGGCAAATCCTTTAGCGGAGAAGCGTTTTTAAACATTTCCAGCGCATAATCATTCATTTGAGAGTCCTAAAATATATTTGTTCAATATATTTGTTGAATATAATTGCTTATTGCTTACCATTTGCTGGTACAATTTGGGACACTTCCACATCCGAATCCACACTGGTGTCTTCCAGCACCATGACATCGTCGTCGGAATCACAGTTTATAGTCTCGGCAGAAACACGTTGCGGAAGTATTTTATCATCCACTGAGGGTGGCAAAGCTTCCACTTCCATTCCGCTTCTGCATCTTCTTCAGCCTCATCTATGGTTGAAATTTCATCGAGGACGCTCAATGGTGCAGCAGGTTCTTGCCTAGCTGCTTCGGGAGTAGCCAATTTGATGTGGTCATTTGAATCCGCAAGAGACATATCTGTGAGTGTGAACAAACAAAATGTTTTGTTTATGTTTCTGCATCCCAGATTGAAGAGGTTCTGGATGTGGTGCTGCACATCCTCTATATTTTTCGCTGTCGATCAATATCAATGCGTGCTGCCGCTCGTCGCTGAAGAAGTTAGTAAGGTCTATTTTTATGGTAAACGCTTCCATGATTTTATTTATTTCGGCTTTTGAAATTGTAAAATGCCGTCTATCTTCTTCTTATCGTTCCCCCTGCATTCGCTAGCTAAATATTAATTTGGTCTTAGTGTAAGTGTCTGACTCTTAAAGTAATGTAAATTTTCAAATTAATTAGTCAGAGGGATTAACTTTAATGTACAGTTAGAATTTGGCATTAAAAAAACTCAAGCTGAAACCGATAATACGAAAGCACGATACTATTGGTATCGATTAAAATGCAGGCCTGCATACCGATACCTGCAATTCTTGTGTATTTATTGTAGTTCCAACGAAAACAAATTCTTATCAATAAATTTAAGTAGCATTAATCATAGTTCCGATTAGGTATAATGATGTGATACCGACACGAGAATTCGATTCCAACTCCAAAATGAGCAACGGCGACGACAGCCAAAATAACCAGAATCAGGGCGCCGATGGGGGGGAGCGCTCTGTGGATTCAACAAAGGAAAAACGAAGTTGGTTTCATTCCCTGACCAGGCGCAAAAAGTCAGACTCTGCATTGGTCGCTTCGCCCACTTCCAGCGACGCTGTGGCCCACTCATCTACTCAGATGCAGAATAACAATAACGAAGTGTGTGTCCCAAATGCAGCTGGCAGCTCCGGTGGGGATGCATCCATGGTCATTGGCAGCGCCAGCAGCAGCAGCCACAGCAACGGGGGAACGCTACGCAAACGCAAGGACAAGCGGAATGTGTTCTCGCGTCTACGACGGAAGGTGGGGCAGGGCTTGAGTTCGCTGCGAAACTGGAACTCTATGGGCGACTCCGACTGTGACGGAGGCACCACCGACGCCACCTACGAGTTCCTCACACCGTCCATTTTCGTTGAGCCCACATTGCCATTCACACACGACTACTTGCGCTTCATCCAGAAGAAGTGGCTGGAGCGACTGGACACGCCAAACGAGGTCATGTACAAGGCCTGCCTGGAGATGCTCAAGTAAGCGCACCATTTTATACTCTTAATTCGATCATCGATGATGACTCACGCCCTGTTTGTGTCCTCATTTGCATTTCAGTCAAGTTTGGTACTGGGGCGAGATTTCGAGGCGAGATGCGCAGCGCCAGCTCAGTGACAAGCCGACCGGATCGTTTCTCGTGCGCGACTCCGAGACCAGCGGGTCCCAGTTCACGCTCAGCTTTCGCATTGTCAACGTAACGCTGCATTACCGCCTTGAGTATAAGGAGCAGTTCTGGAACTTTGAGGAGCTCAAGTACGAGTCGATTGTGGAGATGATCGAGGACATTTTGCATCGTTGCACCAACGATAACTTTGTGTGCTTCGTGAAGGTGCCGAATGAAATGCAGCCGCCCTTTCCGGTGATTCTAAAGTACCCACTCAGTCGATACTCGAACATGCCCAAGCTGCAAGACCTGTGTCGGCGTGTCCTCCAGCGGCAAATGGGCTCCGAACAGCTGGCCAAGCTGCCAGTGCCAGTGAAAATGCGCGAATACTTGTCCGTTGAGCGCGAGTTGGTCTTTCAAAGCTAAGTACAGATGCAGCGCAGAGCATCTGCTGGTTATAGCTTTAAACACGGAAGTTAAACGAAGGCAAACCAAAGAGGGTGACGAGACAGTTAATGATATTTATTGGGCAAATGCAAGGCAAATGCAAATGCAAATGCAGATTCAATGTTGGCCATATGTATGTTTTTTGATGCATTTCTCTTTGCTCCAAAGTTACTAAGCGCACCGAATTCTTTAACGAAACGATTGTGGTGTGAATGCTTTTACTGTATTTGATATACATAATTATAAGTACACCTCCCTCCCTCCCCCAACAATCGTGTCTAGGATACGAGCGTACCTATATGTTATTGGCCGAAAAGCCTCACTAGATTGATTGGTCAAATCTGTACTATTCTGTACAACAGCAAACAGCTACCTAATATTTGTAAATTCAAGCCACTAAACGTGAAGTGAATGTATTAACCTTAGCCTTAAGCCAGACTCAGATAACTCAGATGTATTATTGTACGTTCAAGTATTCGCATTTTTGATTCCTAGCAGCCGACACAAAGAAATCTTTTTGCTAATCTAGATATGGTTGCACCGAACAGAATTTAGGCAGCTTGGCTTAAAACTGAATTCAATCTGTTTATAGCCAATTACAATTACTCCTGTTACACTGTGTATGTATTTTATTTAAAACTATAAGAATATATCGATCGAATAACACTCATTGAATGTATTGCTGTCTACCGAGTTCGCAAATAAAAAACCAAGCCAAAAATACAACAAAATCACATCTTATGATGATTCTAAATCTATGGCATCCTCGACATCTTCTCTGGCTTTTCCATCTTCGTCCAAAGACTCGGCACGATCGTATATGCGATAGGCCTTGAACTGGCCCACCTTCTCCCCGTTCACATAGTGAAAACTGAGGAAGCATCTGCGGCACAGGTACGAGGGATCGTGCAGCTGGCGCAGCGACTGCTCGACAATGAACTCGTAGCCACGAAGGCCGCACAGATAACAGCTGCGTCGATTGAAGATGTTTAGGGCGCGCACATGCGGATATAAGCTGGGGTCCAGCAGGCGGCTGACGTTGGCTGACAGAACTTCAATTTGTGAGAAAACAAACAGGTGCTCGCAGTTTCCATGGTGCAGGTAGTGCAGAGGTGCTCCTGGTCTTACAGTGAGGTCGATTAGGCGTGTGCTCTCCATTTTTCCACCTTGAACTGTTCGCCCTGCAAGCCATGCGCCTTTGCGGCCCACTGGATCACCGTCTCCGAGTAATCGCAATTCTCCGGATTGCGTTTGTCGTTATAAAAGGTATCGTAGATGAAGAAGTAGCCCGGATTGGTTTCTAGCTGGGGCAAAGGCGCATCCGGGTCATTGCTAATGTCCACGAAACGCCTGCCATTGCAGATGCAGAAGATCTTGTCGCGCAGCTCCGTGAGATAGTTGCTGCCAAGACAGACAAACTCCTCAGCAAATACGGGGCTCTCCAACTTCAGTCCTTTATGCGTGGCCCGTGCCGGTCGATAGAAGCGGACTGTAATCTGTAGTTCGGATGGTGAATCGAGTGGCCTGGGCATGGGAACACTCTTATTCCCGGGCGGTGGTGGGATCAGTCTGTAGCTGAATTGGGTACGCCCAAAGGCATTCTTGCGAGTGTTTTCCTTGTGCGCGCTGAGGGCTGTGTAGACTTTGGGCCCATCCCGGTCTGTCCCTGGTTTAACTATATTTAAGCGAGTGATATCATCGCCGGGCTGAAAGATATTTATACAGTTTTCGTCTGGCGATGAAATCAAATCCAATGAGCAACTTTTCTCCACATCCTCAGACACCGGCGAGGCAGCGGAGAAAAAGAATGGCACTTCCTCTGTCCCGCCAGTTGCTTTGGGAAGTTTTTCTTGGTAGTCGGAAAGAAAAGAACGCAGATGTATGGGTCGTTCCAGCGTCTCGAGATACATTTCCATGGCGCTAAAATTTCAAAGTGAAAGGGCTATAATGATTCGTGTGTGGAAGGTGGACCACCTCAGGCATACCAAAGTTAAAGCTCCTCTCCGAACTTATTTATTGCTTCCTTATAGGTGATATTCAGTTTCGTTGTCTGTGGCGTGTCCGTGTCTTCGGCAATGGGCGTCCCTTGCGCCTTTGTTGCTTTCTCAGTCTCTACCGGCAATTTCTCTACGTAAACCCGCTCAAAGGTAATTACTTTGTCGGACTTGTCCAGGTATGTGTACTTCTGTCGACAGGCTGTCTCGAAAAGCGGGTCAGCCGGCGAGCGTTCCGTGTCCTTTTCGAAAAATACATTCGTCCCCGTGGATTGCTCGTAGGTGCCTTTGTAAATGCTGCCATTTACCTCGGCCATGGGTTTGTCGCTCTCCACTCCTATAATTTTAATCGCTGCATTCTCGTGCTTTAGCAGGTGGGGTGGCAATTGGTTTTTAAAATCCGCAAACACCAAATACTCAGTTTCCTCGTACTCAGAATCCGAATCATTCATCATTTAGTTTAGAATCAGCAAATAATGCACAAATCACACATGGCCAATCTCGTTCACGATCCTCGTATTTGATTTTGGGTTTAGTTTTACTAACTCAGCTTTGAACATGCAATTTTATACGGTAAATTATTAACTTTTGTACAAGACCGGCTAGTTTAAATTACACTCTTTCGTTTGATTGTTTCTAAAATATTCTTCAAACAAAAAAAGGTCAACAAAATAAACTATTTTTACACGGTAACTACGCATGTGTTACACGTTTTCTACACAGGGATGATTGTATTTGATAAGAACACGCGCATCTCTAAGAAATTATCATGGTGTGTGACCTAGAGAAGAAACACAAAATTAAAACGACGACTAAAATATTCGATATATTTCAACATCATCTCTAACAACGAGGCCGAATGAATATATTTTCGGTGGTAAAATTTTCGTGTGTTTTTTTGTAAATAATAGCAAATTGCGCACTTTAAAACTTTGTGAATAAGTAGCGTAGCCTGAGAACAAACCCAGCAGTACAGTCAGAAAGTGTCGCTATCTAGGCATAATCTACAAATATTATTTTGTACAGTGCGTGCGTCGAATAGACTGGTCAGCGGCCATTTTGAGCACAGGCAAACGTCAGCACCCTTTGTACAATTTTCCTACGTGAGTTGTAAACTGATAAATCGCCACGCCGTGTGAAGTTTTGCTGGCATTGTGCAATCCTTTCGAGCGATAAACCAAAATACGGCCCAAAACTGAATATTTGTGTCGAAAGATTACTAATTTAATTTTCTCTCGGGCTCTCTCGTTTTCTCTCAATAACAGTGAACTACGATAAAATCCGTACTTCAGAAGCCGCTGAGAGAATTTACGCGCAGAGTCGAAAGCTTGCTGAACGTAAACAAAACCAGTAACAAAACTTATCACAAGAAATGGCTGATGAAGATATCACACTGAACGAGGACCAGCTCTTGGAGTCGATGGAAGAGACTAATGGCGAGCAGGAGACTGAAATTGTGACAGAGACTGAGGTAAGTAGGCTTCGACAGAGCCAAACGAGTTTTTATGCGCCTTGCAAAAGCACAGAATTTCTCGCGAAAAGCTTCGGCCGGCACAAAGCTCAAAGCCAAAACGGCAGCCATTTTCAAAGCGTCGTTCGTTGCGCGTCTGTCTCCATTCATTGTCTGCAAAGTTTTGGGCGTTCCAGAAGTGCCAGTCTTAATACAGCTAACCAATTATTGTATTCTTCCTATTAAACAATTGTGGTGCACAGGAGGAAGGCAGCATGCAAATCGACCCCGAACTGGAGGCCATTAAGGCCCGTGTCAAAGAGATGGAGGAGGAGGCCGAAAAAATAAAGCAAATGCAGTCTGAAGTGGACAAACAAATGGCCGGTGGGTCCACAACCGGTCTAGCCGCAGTGCCGCTTTCCCTCGAGGAGAAGCAGGAGATTGACACGAGGTCCGTCTATGTGGGGAATGTGGACTACGGGGCATCTGCGGAGGAGCTCGAGGCACACTTCCATGGATGCGGCACCATCAACCGGGTAACAATCCTGTGCAACAAGGCTGACGGCCATCCCAAGGGCTTTGCTTACATTGAGTTTGGCTCAAAGGAGTTCGTTGAGACGGCCCTGGCCATGAACGAAACCCTGTTCAGAGGTCGACAGATCAAGGTAAGAGAAAGCCTACCCTCATGACTCATTTCGAATATTGGGAATTACATTTGTGTCTTGTTTTAGGTCATGTCAAAGCGCACAAATCGCCCTGGCCTCTCCACCACAAATCGCTTTGCCCGCGGCAGCTTCCGGGGGCGAGGAGCTCGTGCATCAAGGGCCTGCTGTCACTCGACCTTCCGAGGTGCTCGCCGAGCAATGTAAGTGTGTGGCATTGCCAGCCATCTATCTAAACGTTCCCCCGAGTGGAGTGGCGCTAATTCCGGTCTGTGTTTCGTTTCAGAAGGGGTTACCGCGGGCGTGCCAACTACTATGCTCCCTACTGATCGTTGTTAAATAGAACCCACTAGTAAGGTAAGTCCACCAATTAAACACGTGCGAACGGAACTGAAACTCTGAACAGACACTGGGATAACTATTGGGGGGGGGACTACTTTTCACTACCTTTCACTTGGCAGTGGACCGACTGATAGCTATTACCTGATCAATGCCAATGCCTGCAGCCTGCATGGGGCGACTGATAATGCGTGCATTTGCTTTGACCACACTGAACATTTCGTTAATACAATCAATGTTTGATTTCAGATTTTTTTACCAATTTATTTCAAAAAACATTATTTTATTGCCAAACTTCTTTGCTAAATAGAAAACAAATAAAATATAAAAGAAAAGAAAAGAAAAGAAGAGAGAAAACATACCAAACAAGAGAAAATGCCAGAAAAAAATTAATAGAAATTGTTTTATTAATAATTTAAAAAAAAGAACAGCAGCAAGCAAATATATTTACAAAAAAAAACAGGCGATGAAAACAAATCTACAAAAAAATCAACATGGACTTGGCTATAATGTTTTTTGAAGCACCCAAACACCAAACACCCCTCTTTTCACATATTTTTATTTTCAAATAAAAAATAAAAAAAACCGAACGAAAATAAAAATCCAGATAATCCAGAAACAAAAAAATTAAGAAAAACTCGAGAGAAGTGGCTTAAAAAAAATGAGAAAATATATATTTAAAAGAGAAACCAACCACAAGCGAAAAGAAAAGAAGTTAAAAGATGGCAAAAACTCGAGTAAATAAAAGGATGAAAAAAAGAATAAAAATGCAATAGACTAAAAGATGACAAAATACTTGGGATACAAAACAAAACAGAAAAGAAAATCACAAAATAGATAAAACAGAAAAATAATAATGAAATTACGGTCTTACGTTAATGCATATATTCGAAAAAATATATAAATAGAGTAAAGAAAAAGAAAAGATGATTGCATTTTTCTGTCACGAAGAAGAAACAAGATGACAAATATAAACGAATTAAACAAGCAAGCGTTAACGCCTTTCCTTTTGGGCGGGACACATTAAGGGAAAAAATGCCAATGCCCGGCTCCTTCGACAGCCAGCCAGAAGCAGACACAGAAACAGGAGCTGCAGCAGTACCTGCTCCGAGGCCAGACCAGTCAGCAGCAACATCAAATAAATAAATTATTCAAAAAATGTAAAAAAAATAAAGAGAATAAACCAAACTTCATTTTCATTCAAGCACTTTATTATATGGCTTTTCTTTCAATTGTAGAAACTGCAGAGCCCGAATGGCTCCCTTGATAGATTCTAGAATTGGACGGCGTGTCCCCACGGTCCTAGTTCTTCTGGACGGCAGCCTGGACGAGGGGCAGGTTCTTGCCCAGGAAGCACTTGAAGCCACGGTAGGCCCAGGCGTTGGCGCTGGACTTCTGCTCGTTCTTGTCGGCGCACTTCTCGACATCAGCCTTCAGGGCTGCCTTGTCCTCCTTGCCCTGACCCAGCTGAGCAACCAGATTGTCGATCTTGAATCCCTTGGTGTCGTCGAACAGATCGAACTTGTGGAAGATGCACTGGATGTAGTTGCGGGTGATCTCATCATCGGGATACTCGAACGTCTTGTACTTGGCCACCAGCGCCTCAGTCACCTTGCTGGTCTCGCCGCACTCCTTGCGGACTGTCTGCAGGTCCTCTGCGGTGCGCAGTTTGTACTCGTCGGCGGCAGAGGCCTGTGTTATGGATTGGGGATTGTTGAATAGTGGGTAAGATTATGGGATATCATCCTCATTAGATGCTACTCACCAGACCGATCACGGCGCACAGCAAAATGGCAACGGCGTTCTTCATATTTGGAATGTGTGTTGTAAGATTGGGCTCGGCTTAGAACTGGCTGTTTGCTGTATGCTCTACAAGAGGAAACTGTTGCCTGTGGACTGCCGGGCGGCGGCTTTTATACCTTCGCCGCATGTGGACGGCCGCACTCAATTGTGGGGGCGGCGGTTTTCGAGTGGCGCTCAATTGAGTTGCACTCGCTATGAATAATTTAAACCTCATTATGGAATATTTTTCCCTGTTGAAGTAGAGCTCAACCAAGGAGACTATAACCTAAACTTATGTACATACATACGGTACATAAGGTTTGATATGGGTAAAGAATAATTAGCTAGGGATTCTTAGGGATAATCCTAGATGTCTCTCTTCACTGAGGTGAGAGAGAGACCAGCTAGGTTTCTTTCTGAATGAGTGAGCTTGTACGTATCAAATATGTTGGATATTGGGATAAATATTTTGAGCTGTTTAGTTTTTATAAATGAAACCAAGGATAGATAACTAAATAAAATGAATAAGTAATGAATGTTTTTAGCCCCCCTATTGGAACATTATTATCATAAACAGCTATATGTGTGCACAGACGACGCCTATGCCAAGTACTCGTAAGTAGGAAGATTTAGCTGTAGCCCAACTGCAGGGGCTACAGCTAAATCTTCCTACTTACGAGTACTTGGCATAGGCGTCGTCTGTGATACACGGGGGCCAAGTAGAAGATTCCAGAATAATCCAATTAAAGCCAAAGTAGTGTGTTGTATTATGGAAACCTTGGACAATTTGCTGATCTCAGGCAGAAATGACTTCCCACCAACCGAGGGGCGCTGCCGCATGATGCGTGCCTCGTGTAAGCGGACTGGTTGCTCGCGTTGTGAAGAAAATAGTAGGAAAAATACAACTAAAAATTAATTTTTTTTAGCAGTTAAGGGACCCCCTTTATAGGAATTCCACTGATCAGCCACTGAATATGTGGTCAGACGTCCATTTGCGCTCACTTAGTGTCCACTTTGTGGTTTATGTGTTTGCCTTTGTATGCCAATATGATGCTGGGATGCTGCGGTACCGTACCGTCTGCCGTGCATTAAATGAGCATTAATTGAATTGGCAAAATTACGCTCCCAAATGAAATCGGCCGACCCCCCCTGCAAAACGCACAGAGTCTCTCTCACCCCCATCATGGACATTGTCGATTTCTGCACCCACAATGGAAAATTTTCCACTGCAATTTGAGTTTTTCATGGGAACTGGCGATACGATACAGTGGTGCCACAGGGCATAGTCAGCTGTTGTTCAGGTGTTTTTCTCTTCCATGGAAACACACCAGAACCAGAGCCATAGCTGATAAGAGGAAAAGTTTGTTTTGTTTTTGTTTAAATTTGAAGCATTTATTTATATTGAATAACTCTATCAATTAGGCATATTTGAATATACTCGTATTTATGTAGTAGTTGTAGTAGTAAATATAAAGCATAGTTTTCAGAAAAACTCCAAATAATAATCGTCATCACAATGAACTAATTTTAAGCAATCACATACGAAACATAATGAAATCATAAATCACAACTCCAATCCGGCATTTGGAATACGCATTCTGTTAGCAATCAATCCTAACTCTTAGTAAGAACTTGCACGAGTCTCAAAAGGAACTTATAGTAAGGGGAAATCATTCAACTAGAAGTTTTTTTTTTATCAAATAAAGTAACTCAAAATGTGTGATGGGCGTGGGGATCTTGAGTCCTGGCTAAGCTTATGCAAAGGATATATCGATACTCGTATTTCACGTATTTTTTTTGGTAAGCACATCTAGAGTTTGAAGCTAGGTAAACGAATTTCTAAGGCTCTATAGTGCTATAGTTATACATATTGTAAATATATATAGTATAGATGTTGTGGGGTATGCATATTTTTATGTATTTATGGTGTAGTGGTTGGTGTATTCTCTCCTACTTCTCGGGAATGGGTCGCAGTGTGGCTTTATCAACGTTGGGGCTCGGCGGCACCAGTGCCGTCTCCAGCTCGGGTATATCCAGGTCGGCTATGGGGTCACGCCAGTAGTTGAAGTTGGAGAACTCTGCGGCAGCCTCGTCGAGCTTCACCGGTGGAAATAGCTGATCGACAATGTACGTCATGCTGCAGTATCTGGAAGAATACATTTCAGAGAGACGGATCGGGTGAGTGGAGAACGTCATAGCAAAGCCCCCAAGCAGTAGGCAATGGGTGATCCGAGTGGGGTATTTTGTACGCCTCCCAAGAGTATGCAACACTCAACGTGGGAGCATGATCGGGCGCCTCAGCGTGTGCTATGATATGTAAATATTGCAATTACGTGTGCATCCAGCTCACAAATAAGCAATAAAGCATTCCTGCCCTCCATCACCTAAAACTCATGCCACATTTCGCACAACTCGATTCGAAGCCATCAAAAACAAAGGTTTCCATCACAGCGAACATATTGATATCGTTTATTGGGTATATGGCTATATGGCTATAGATATAGTAGGATACGACTATATCCAAAAGGTACTCTCGGCGTTTCGCTCTTCCACCTTAAAGCTAAACATTTAGATCTGCTGCTGCTGAGCAAAATACTTTCTGTTCCGGGAGCTAAGCTCCCGGGTTCCACTTCTGCCTTGACATAACAAACATGGGACAAGGACACACTCCTGATAGTTCTCTCAGAAAACTCTTATCACAATTCATTCAAAGTCATTCTTGCTTGCACACAACCTTCTTTGGGAAGGACTTGGGCAGGGTGCTGGCCATATGGTTATGTGGTCTGGGAATTGAGCCACGTTAGGTCTCGGCTCGAGGACAGCAACGCGACTTCGTTCTTGGTCGACAGTCGTCGGCTTCGCATAATGAGGCCAACATCTGCCGACTGTTCACCGGGTTCGCCATCATCTTCATTGGCAAAATCATCATCGTAGAGGGCATCGTCATCGTCATCGTCATCGTCACTCATGTCGGGCTCTACATCCACATCGTAATCATCGCTGAACTGCAGCTCGTCCTCCAACTCGTCGTCGTCGAACACATCCGTGCGGTACTCGTACTCATCGTGATGGGTGAGCAGGGGAAAGTACTCGTCGACTTCTAGCGACTGATTGATGTAGCCACTGTATAAATTTGACAACCGAAAAATGCTTGAATCGATCGATTGATTGATTGTTTGATTGATTGATTGAGTTGGGTGCGGCTGAGTAGGAGGAGGCGGGTAGTAAAATGAATACTACACAGACATAGGAGCGAGGAGAGGAGGATACATTCCACACGTGTGTGAAGGCGATACACCTGGCGTTACATGATGGAGTTAATGCGACTTCGATAGGCGGCTTGTGGTTATCGTTTATCGTTATCGCTTGCATTATCGAATGTGTGGCATGAGTTTTCAGTTATCGGTTATGGGGGGAATACACCGGAACCATATATATAATGCAGATACATGGGAGTTACAAGCTAACATATAGACAGATCTGGAGTTGGGTTCCACCCGCTACTTACGAGGATTGGAATGTTTGTGTCAGCTCGTGCTTCAGCTCGCCCTTGGTGTTGATGGTGAAGATGCGCATGATGGGAATGCCCACAGCCCGATAGGCCCACACATCCTGAAAAGCAGATTTAAGAGCGGTGTCAGCTGCGACTGCCACTGAAGGGAGATTGGTTCATGGCACTTACATTGATCCGGTTGCCATAGCCGGCGTAGAAGGGCTCTTTTTCGGGGAAGAGATCCCGAATGTCCGACAGGCAGGCGATCTTGAACTGCTCCGGCTTCTTCTCGATAACCTCGCGATGGAATGCCGATATCAGGGAGGTGGGATTCAGCAGCAGCGGCCCGTCGGGCAGCTTCACATTCCCCTGCCTGATGGAGCGCAGATACTCGCGTGTCAGTCGCGACTGGCCGATGGCACGGGCCGATAGATAGAGCAACTTGTAGCCGTTCTGCTCGATCTTCGAGAACAACTGAGCGACACCCAGTTGGGCCCAGTCCTTGCCGACCATCGGCAGTATGTGGCCCAGCACATCGGACCTCGTAATGGTCCCATCAATGTCCGAGATCACCACCTTGTCGTTGTGCTTCCATCGGTACAGGTAGCACTTGCAGCGCGACGTTCCCTGGTAGGCGGTCGTCACGCTGAACTCGATCTCGTTTGTGCCCTCCTTGAGGTTTAGTTTTTTCTGAAAAATGAAAATGAAGAAATGAAAGGAACGGGTCCGTTGGTCCACAACAAGCATCGAGTACTTACAATGGCTTCCGAGCTAAGGCGCAGGGATTTCTTGTAGCGCTCCTTGGGCTCATCGCTCTTGTTGGAGGCCATGGTCAGCTCCTCGAGGTTGTCGACCAGCGCCGAGGTGTTCTCTGCATGCTCTGCCAGAGAGTCACTCTTGCTCGGCGTCAGCTCGCTCATGTCCGTGGGTGAGAGTGGTCGCGAGGTCTGCGTCGCCACTGCAGCAGCCGGTTCCCCATCTGTGGAAAAATGTAAATAAATATTTGTAATTCCAATTTGACAATAATTTAGCGACTTTTACCTTTCTCGTCTTTGCCGGGGGACAAGCCGTGGCTGACACGGTTGGGCGCTGCATCCTGTGAGCGTCTCCAGCTCCACCAGTAGCGCTTTGTTTGACCCGCAGGTCCAGCCTGGACAGCCTCGGGCATTTCGGGCTTATCGCCTTCGACATTTTGCGATATCAACTGCTCAATGGCATCCTGGGGAGCAGAGTAGAGTTGTGGGGGGAACCATTAGCACGGGTTGGAGCAAGAGCGGGAGACACACAAATAGAGGAGTGAGGAGAGGGAGAGAGAGACTTACTTCGGTTAGTGGCTTCTGGAAGGTGATCATTGTCATGACAATGGGACATGCAGCCGTCCAGGGGTAGTATTTGCCATTTAGACGTACGACTAGGTTTGGCGATGAGAACAGACTGGGGTTTGCGCACACCTGCTCGGGCATTGGCATTGGCATTGGCATAGGCGATTCATATGAGAGCATGGCATGGGTAGAGATGTAAAGACTTGTTAAACGGATGCAACGAGGCAACAGGCAATGGGGCGGTGCAGGTGCAGGTGCAGCAGTGACGTGCAGCGGAGTTGAACACAGAGCACAGCGATGAGCCGTTGGTTGGGTGGAATACTTACATCTGGATAGCTGACCAAATGCCGGTCAAATTCCTCCTCCGAGGGGGGTCCTCCGTTCTCTGGCATGCCACTCATGGACATGGCCACAAAGTCCAAATATCTGCAAGGAGAATGCCAGCGATTAATCTCTGATAGAGTGGAACCGTCGTTAATGTTGCTTACTTTTTGTCACGCTGCTGCTTGGTTTCATCAAAGTCCGAGTCCAGACTCTTCTGGCCCTCCTCCAGGGAGCTGGGTGAGTGTGGCAGGCTGGTGCCATTGCCGCTCTCCCGGTCCTCCTCCAGCGCTGTGGCCGGCGAAGACTCCTTCAACTTGGCACTGGGAAAGTAGAGGGCTGCCATCTCCGGGTCCATGGTGCCATCCAGATCGGATAGATAGATGTCTCCCGCCTCGTTGCCGACTTCCTTGCGCAGCCGATTGGCCTTCTTCATGAAGCTGAACATGCTGCTGAGCATCGAGTGTCGGTCGACCTGCTGCGCATCGGCCTCACTGATGGCCTCTGTCTTGGCCTGTTCCGGCAGCTCGCCCCAATTCCAGTTGGTGGCGTTTGTATCGTCGCCGCATTGGCGCTGGTCCCGCGCCCGCATCGTTGTCTCCAGCTCGCTGTCGCTCTGGATGGGGCTGGAGGGACGGTTGGGACCGCCTCCCGATGGCGCTGTGATCTCTGTGTCGCTAAAGAAGTGAATATCCAGGTCTAGATGCTGCTTTGGGGCTGGAGTTGGGGTGGTGTGGGACAGACTATCGTCTCCTGTGTGAGCCGTGAGTAATGGGGCCGAGGGCTGCTCGTCGTTGGAGGAGGAGTTGGCAGAGTTGTTGGCTGCAATGGAACTAGCTGGGGCATCGCCTTCATCAATGTTTGCCACTGTGGCCACACCCAAGGCGGTGTTGGCGGTGGCGGTGGTGATGTCGCCGCCGGCAGCGCTACCCACTGAGCTGCTCGAGGAATTCTTGCGCTGTGCGTTCTTCTTCATTTGCGTCTTCTTGCGCCGCTTCTTGGTCTTGCTCTTGGAAACATCCTTGGGATCCTTGGCCACCTCACTGGGCGCCACTGATGATACAGTTATATCGGGCTTTGGCTGCTCCTTCTCCTTCGCCTTCTCGACTTCCTTTACCGCCTCGGGTTCCGCTTCCGCTGGCTTCTTCTCGCTCTTCTCCTGGAAGAGCTCCTCGTGCTCCGCCCACTCCTGACGAATCTTCTGTGTGGTATACTCCTTGAGCTTCTCGCTCAGATTGCGCCTCTCCAGTGTGTTGTCCGTGTGCCTTTTTCGGGATTACAAGAGTCAAAATGTTAATTTTAGCCTGCACGCAAAGTGCTTTGTCTTTAAAGCTTTGAAGTCTACCTGCGCATGGTGTAGTCCGAGGCTTGATTCTCGAATTGTTTCCCATCTGCGGCCGCTTCCTTGGGCTCCTCCTTGGAGAAGTCGATGGAGTTGCGTCGCGGCAGGGGCAGGGGAATCTGCAACTCCTCGCTAGCGTTTCTAAAATGAGATGGCAAATGAATCTAGCGCTGGCGTGAGGCTGCTTTGGGCTGTCGGCACTTACTTGTCGGCTGTCACACCGCTGATATCCTCCATGGTGTCGTTGCCGTGTTCCCGCAGATTCATGAAGCTCAAGGGTATGGGAGATGTGGCCAGGTTCGCTGGCAGCTCATCATCGTCATCGTCAAGGCACTCCTCCACAAAGAAAGCCTCTCCCGCATCGCCCAGCTTCATCTGAATGTCCACGGGTGCGCCATTTATCTCGATATCCACCTGTGGACGGTCAACCATCGATTGCAGGTGATTTCTGGGTAACATTTAGGGATTTTAGGATCTACTTACCACCTTTTCGCGACTGCGCAGCACGCCCAGCTTGCCGAAGCGCACATGGAAGGGCGAGCATTGGAACTCGCCGTCCTTCTGCTCCACCACGATCACATCGATGGCCCCCGTCAAGGTGGCTCCATTGATGTCGTTGTAGAAGTCTCGGAAATTGCTAAAGACGCGCGCCAGGCTGTTCATCTTTGTGTCTGCTTGGACTTGCCTCTTCTTTCCTTTCCGTTATGTTCTGTTTCGTTCCTTTTGGGACTCTTTCTGCGTCCTCTCTTGTGTTGGCCTTGTTTTAATCTTCTTGTCTAATCGCAATCGCACCTATATATATGGCTATGACTGTGTGTTGCTGCTGTTTTGTGTCTGTGTGTTCCCTGTTTAGTTTTATATGGTGGCCATTTTTATTGGAAGGCGGTCAAATACGCCGCTTATTGGCGGCGGCACCAGCTCTCCGGGTTTTGTTCTGCCCGGGACTTTGGACCCTCTCGCTGAATTATGGCAACTGTAAAAGGTAATGCAAAATTGAAAATATGAGTAATCTGCGTCGCTTATTGCCGACATTTATTCCCCCCGGTTGGCAACGCATTCAAAATAGACAAATTGCATCAGAGCGCAAGTGCATCCCGTTCTTTGGCCACTCTGAAGCCGTAACTATGCCCACAAAAACAGAGGAACATTTGCACTGAATTATTTTTAGCAATTCGTTCTTTCTTTGAGTGCTCAAAGTCAAGGTAATGTTTGAATGGATGAGCATCACCATCCCAACCACAGGGGCATCCACATCGTGACGTATGCAGTGTTTGAGAGAGAAGGGGAGGAACCTTATGGCCAACACTCAATGCCTATGTTTAATCATGTATTACGGCAAGTTCAAGGTAGGGACCCCGACGACTCTCCGCTATAGTTATGCCATCTATGGCAAAACTATTTATGAGTATTTATGAGTGTTCATTCCCATCGAATTGGTGTTGTAAAAGCCGCTCTTATCAGCTGCGCTGTGGTCACCTACATAAATACATACATATGTACATACATATGTATTTGTCATATGTACGCATTCCCGTACGTATTTCAGTGGCGTGATAAAACATGGAGTAAATACTTGTAGCAGAATGTATTCCTGCGTGTGTTTTAATCATAGCACAACACGGAAAACATCACGCGACATCAACATCGAATAAATGAATCTATATTCACAGAATATAAGCAATAAGCACTAAAATAGCAAGACACTCAAACACGAAATGGATGGAGTTCAATGTCCATCAAGCTAACCGATAATTTCAACAATGGTTGTGGGTGTTCTATGCCTTCCAGCCAACAATCTGCCAAATCAGAATGATAGGCGAAACAATGCAAGAATCCAAAAATGTACTTTGTACATAAACATACATGGCGATGTATGTATACTATACTAACTCGTAATCAATTGTAAGCTGTGCTCCCGAATCGAAAGACTGGAAGAGCGGACATCACACCAGATCACGCCATCTGTCACGCGTTGCGGGCCCTGCCTCACTTTCACCTGCGAAACTGCAGAGCAAAGCGTGGAGCAATCAAAACATTCGATGGATGTGGAAACGCAAGAAAAACGCACCCAAAGCAAAGAGAGAATCGGGTTTATAACAAAACTTGAAACACAACGCGAAGAGTTGCAGTCGAATTCGCAAACAAAGGCAAATGCAAGGGAATTTCTTATCCACTCAGAGACAGAACAGACAAAGGAGTCTCATTTCTACACAGCTCTGACACTGACTCAATTTCAGAAGATAAAGAAGTTTTAAATGCAAGTTTGCAATTTGCAGCGCGAGATTTTGCATCTGGCCTTTTATTTCTGTTTAAAACTGCTGAGATGTCGTTGCCAACGATAATCACATGCCCCGAGTTCAGTGTTTATTTGAGTTCTATTATTTGTGGGGGTCTGGTCTGGGGTTCTGTTGAGTCACGATCAAAGTCCAGAAACCAGAAAACACTCGGAAGAATCAGAATGCACGATGAGAGAGGCGCGCGCGGGCAAACAAAAACAAACGCGGGGCCCAAAGTCTACATAAAATAGAGGTGGCTGCCAAGAATTCTGTGGCGGTCCCGAATGCAGACGTGTGTACGTTCAATGTTCTCGAAATTATCTCTAGTATAATGGAAATTTTATTTCACTTATTTGCTATGTCATTTGCATTTTCACTACCTTGTTTTCGGTGTGTTTGAAAATATTTTGTTATGGTTGTTGTTCAGTTTTCAGCAGAATTGTTTGCTGTGCTGCTGTGCCCTTGAAAACACTAGCGAGAAACTATCAAAGCCTCACTCTATTTCCTACAGCACTTTGGCTCGTTTTCGTTCACTTGACAGACAATTCTCGTATGTTTCTTGTATTTTCACAATGTTTTTAGTGGCACTCTCCACTGCGTGGCTACTGTTCCGTTCAGTTGGTTTTAGTTGTGGATTTTTAGTTTGTTGCTCCGACGACTGCTGCGGCAGAACTGAGCGACGGAAAAGTTCAGTTAATCGAATTAAGCACCTGCTTGTGCATGTGTGAGTGTGTAGCGCGAGAGAGCGACAGGCCAGAGAGAGCGTTGCTTGTTATTTAAGAGCAAAAGCTGGGCAAAAACAAAACAGGTAAAACCGGATAGTCATGTAACTTGTAGTTGTTGCTATGGCTATGTGCAGATATACATAAATACATATATTATATACAGCAGCTGCTTTATTCAATCTATTCTCTCTCTCTGGCTGTCTAACATGTTGCTCTCCCTCTCTCTCTCTCTTTCTGTTGTTTGCGAGCGACTTAATAACTGTGCTTGTCAGCTGCTCGCTGCGATCGTCGCAGCTGTTCCTGCTCTCGCTGAGCTGTTGCTGCCATTGTTGCAATCGAGAGAGCTTTTAGTGCATGTTCTTCGCGTAATTCACTCGTAAACAAATTTAAATCTGTCCATGTACGTCACTTCCAGTTGTTTACCACCACACCAGCAAACTAAAGCTTTGATCACAGAGTGATTATACAGGAAATGTTCCACTTTTTACGTATTATACAATCTTTGAGCAATAGAATTCGACTGCTAATGAGTGTGGCCCGAATCGGCCCATGGTCAAAGCATACATACATATGTACATATATACAAGAAAATAAGAACAATTCGTCACCGTTTCGGACTGTGGAATATTTTCCCAGAGTGTCTGTCTCTACAAATTGCTGATGAGTGCCAACAAATCGTAAAGGCTAATTAATGCTTGTGTTTATGAATAAAAAAATATAATTTGATAAATAGGTGACAAATAAACAAACCCAAAAACAACAGCAATATAAAAACTGATAGAACTGATAATACAAAAATAAAGAAAAGAGGAAGGTGATTTTTCATAATTTAAATAATTTAAATTTATTCATAAAACGATTAAATGATAAAACTACTGAATATATAGCAATTAAACATATGCATGAAAAATATGTACATGTAAAAAGTTGTACAAAAAACTATACTCTAGATTCCTCTATCCGTTTTCCGCTCTTCTACATAATAAATACTTTAGCGTGATAAAAATACAAAATAATTGGCAAAGGCAGATGACGACACATGCAGGCTATATGGATACAATATGGTAGAGTAAATAATAATGTATTTATGCAACTAACATTAATCAAAACACAAATTAATGATATTAGCAATAGTTAAGAATAAAAACAGAAAAGGCTCTTCTGCTTGGGCTTGGGGCTTAGCTCTTAGTTTCTCTAACGGTTTCTGAATTGTTTTTTATTGGTTCCTAAACAAGACAATAGTCAATATAAAATGCGCGAGCAGACAGTTCCCACATCCATCCTTTACTTGGGAGTGGTCGTGGACTTGCGGCGGGCATCCGTTATAGCACCCCAGAGCTCGATGATGAAGTCGTCGGTGAAGCCAAAGGACTCGAGGTCCGAGCTGTCAATGGACTCGGCAAAGTCCATTGAGTTGGACTTTTTGTCACCCAAATCCCAGATCTGCGACGCCAGCTCCGTGTCGTTGATGCCCATAAAGGACTCGAGCAGATTATTGATGGCATCGATCCCGGCCACCGTGGCCTCGTCGAACTGCGGCTCGATCTGTGCATTTCCATTGGCCTTGAAACGTAACGTCTCCTTGCCACTGCCGTAGTTGCGTCCGCCGCCGGCGCTGCCAGTGGCGCGCGACTGACTGCGCGGCCCAATGCCCTGGAAACCGCTCCGCACGGGCTCCACCAGGCGCAACGTGAAGGTATCACCTGTGGGAATGTCCTTGAGCATGCGGGCCACCTCGTAGTGCCGCTTGCCAACCATATTCTGGCCATCCAGCTTCTCGATGTGATCGCCCACACAGATGTGCTCGATGCGGTCAATGATCGAGTCCTCTTTGATGCGCTTGATGAAGGCATAGCCGGCCCCATTGTCGGTGATGGTCAGCCCGAGGGCCTCCTGTGACTTGACTATCTCGATCTCCTTGGGCCGGCCCTTGCGGTGGGCGAATATGAAATCATCCAGACCTATCTGCCCGCCCAACAGCCGGGCCATGTCCACCTTGTGCGAGTTGAGCGTACAGAACAGGATGTCCTTTTCCGAGATGTCGAAGCACTCGGCGATCTTCTGGTACAGCTCTCGCACGCTCGAAAAGTCGTGGATGAGTCCCGTGGGGCTGCCGTGCGCCAGCTGGCAGTGGAACACTAGTGGGGGCTTCGTGTAGTCGGCGCTGTTGTTGTTATTGTTATTGTTGTTCTGGATGGTGGCGGGTAAGCCCGAGGCTCCTTTGCCCTTCCCCCCATCACTGTTGTTGCTGTTCTGTGAGGTGTTGTCTGCTGCAGTTCCCGGCTTGGAGGTTTTCCTCGTGAAGAGTGGCATGACTGGTGATCTCTGGTCTCTGGTTGCTCAGAAATCTATGCGATTTTATAATATATTTTATGATCTTTTGGCATGTATCCTCGTATCCTCTTATTTTGCTCTTGGATCTGTGTGCGTAGAAGAAGGGTGGGATCACTTGGGATTAGGCGATTCAATGCTCAATTCAATGTGGTAGTAGAAGATGTTCAGTTCTGATGTGAGTATTAATTATAGTATTTGTTACAGGTTAGTCAAGGTGATTAGGTGATGTTGATACAAAGGTGAGCTCTGTGCAGTAAAGTACCCATAACCATAATCAATACATTGTTGGTGTTTATTGGTGTTTATCTAATCGGTTCACTCAAAAGTCGTAAATTTCAAACAGGAAACGTGCCTTATAAGTGGTAGTACGAGTGATGAATCAGAGACCGTTCCATTAGGTCGAAAATTTGTTTGATTATTGATGTATTAAGTTGATAGTTAGTGGCTATTATTAGCCTGCTTATCGCTTATTTAAAATATTAAATTAGTCACACGAAAAGTGATTACACTTTGAGGTTATGTTTGACACGAGAGGCAATCCAACAACAGCTGCTGAGAGCGCGTTCTCTCTCTCTCTCTCGAATAAGGCACAAGCTTTAACGGTAATTAATCACTGGAATTAAGAGACAGTTTCGGTATATTACCCAGCCTGGAACACGAAATAGCAGCAGCAGCAGCAAGAAAATCAAATTCAACGGCGGAAAATCACATTGGAATTGAACGAATTTCTATTACTATCAAACTAAGTATTTGAGTACTTTTTGTTTGGTTCTTTCCTGCGATAAGATTGACAAAATGCCTGATAAGACAACGGCAAAAAGATAAGCGATATTGTATTGTGTGTGTGTATGTGACGGACCGGACTCTTTATCGGACTGCAAAACGTCCGCCCGTAGTAGTCCGTCAAAGTGTACTGAACCTGCAGTTAAATGCCAGGCCATCAGCTGGAAGCGACGACCATCATCACTCAATCGGTGGCATGGCATTCGGCTGTATGTACTCCACTCTCTGTCTCTATCTTTCCCCCCTTACCACTTCCGCTCAATAGGAGAAATGTCTGTCTGTCGCAGAGGAGTTCATGAACCTTCCGCCCTCTGGACGCCTCTTCACTTGCACGTTGTTTGATGTTTGTGGATATGATCCAGATCCAGCACCAGCAGAAAAACAGTTACAACTTTTATACACTGATAATTTTGATAAGCCAATGAAATTCTCAAAACATATTTAGGCTCAGAGTGAAGTATAAATGATAGTGAAAGGCATTCTTTGATTTGCTTCTACATATGTATGTATATGGGTAGAGTACTGTAGTATACAGAAGGCAGATATGTGGAACATTGATCCGACAGAGCAGTTCTGTCTGTCGCCTGCTTGATCTGCCCCATCTAAGGAAAAACAACTTGAGACGAGCCCCTTAATTGATATTTACATACAAACGAGCTCACATACGCGTATGTTTTTATGACTGGGTGCCGAGTGGTTTCCACTATGTAATATATGTATTTTATTCATGAGCAAAACAACTATTTCTAGCTGCTAGCCGAGTGGATGGATAGATAACCCACCGCCGGCATCAAGGTCGAAATAGTTGAGAGCGCGTGAGTCGCTCGCGCCTTAACCAATCTGATTCTGAATGGTTCGAAGCAAAGAACACATACAGAAGATACTCGTAGTTTCAGATATGTACATATTGATGTTATTCGCATTACCACAAAGCATAGAAACTTGTGCGGAAGTGAGCTGAGAGGGCCGGCAGTCAGGCCCCCCTCGAAGAGCAAAAACCGGTACGGTGCGGTGCGATCAATGCTCTCTCCTCTCAAGATTAGAGGACAAAAACTTTATGCGAATTTCAACAAATTGTTAAACAAAAACAGATCGATAACGAGCTACAAAAAATATACATATGCCCAGAGGTATCATAAATTATGCGACGCAGTGTCATTAGTGTTAAGGTAAGGGAAATTCCACATTGCGAGCATCGATTGATTGATCTCTCTTCAAATGCTGTTTGGCCGATCAATGGCCCCCGCCGTTAGATAGTTTTCTCTCTGGCGATTTCATAATTGTGGGTTAATTGTTTTGCTTTGAATAAAGCGTAAACAACTAAATACGCTTCCGCGTCGCCGGCTGTTTGTCCCGTCTCCCCCCCTCGATGCTGCCCAGTGCGAGTATCTGTATCTTGTTTACCCGCCTCTGATTGGTCGCCGGCGTGGGCTCGACGCTCCCCCCGACTGTTTTGGATACATAGCAGATCTGTAAATCGCTGTAAACAACACAAATAATGCACTTTTTTTTAGGTTACAGAAGGAACGTGCGGTTGAAAACAACATCAGCCACAGAAAAACAGAACTGGTGGCAGAACAAAGTGTAAACATCAGAGGTATGCCGATACTACATATGTACGTGTGGCAAAGACGCTCGTGGGGCACCCCAATGTAAAGTGAATGATAGTTTAAAATTCTATTGTGTGTTTTTCATTCAAAGCTTTGGTAATTTATGATTAATTACAATTCTCTGTGTAGGTAAGTTCTCTATTTTCTTTCTTAATGAACTTTTACGAAAACAAAGCCATAAAAACATTTATATTTACACAATCGAGAAGGCAACGCGTGTGGGGAAATTGCACAGCGATAGTGGGGCCCGTCAATGTGTTTACATGTAATTCGATAAAGCCCCAAGGGTTGGCGAACTATGTATGCACATATCAAGGGTATTTTTAATTTCATTGCAGCTGGTAATTGTTTTGTTCTAGCTGCTGCTTTCGTTTTGCGTTGGCTTTGATATCATCTGAAACTCAGAGGCAGGAATCAATATGTTATCAATTAGTAAACAGCTACATTTTGCTAGCTAAAACCTATCAACATATTTGAAATAGTTGAAAGAATGTATAATAATCTAATCATAGTGCTGTCGGAAGCAAAATTATGTGTTGAACCCTGAATATCAAACTATTTCATAACTTTATGATAACTATGTTATTGTAGAACAAATGAAAATATTTATTAATTTTATTTAGTCAATTGCACTTTGTACATTGTTGCATTTCCGGGAGCCACAAAGTAAAATGTGGTTCTATCCTTCGCTAGATACAAATTACTTATATTTATATAATTTATTTTGCAATGTATTCTTTCATACCCCTAAAGATGTGTTGTCGATATTTGAGGAGCCTTGGAAACCCAAAGGTTGGGTATTTCTTTTAAATGTTTATCGTATCAACAAACTTTGAGTATGTATTCAATGCCAAATTGCTATTAAGAGAGCACAAGCGAAAGAGAAATAAGCTTTATTATTTAAGAGAGCGCTCTTCACAACAAAGAGTACATAAAAGCACTATTAAAAGCTCCGAAAAGAGAGAAAAAAGATGGGGGGAAAGAGGGCGGGTGTGTCGCTGGGGATCGAGCATTTCGTTGACTAGGTCAATTTTTGCGACTCCACAAAATTCGCCGGCAACGGTGCTGCAGGGGAAAAAAAGACAGAGATCCAACGGACTTGTGATCTTTGGCAACGGTGAAATTTAATTCCAAAAGTCAACATTTTGTGGGCAAAGCAGAAAATTGAGCTGATGCAAAATGAGGGGTAATATTGGGGGTTCGGGGACAAAGCAAATGTTGGAGATACATAAATGTACATACATATGTATGTGCTAGTTTTAGTGGAGGATAATATGTATGTGTGCATAAGTATATGTAAAGTGAAAGCGCTCTTGGTTGGACACTCATTGGAGTTGGAAGCAAAACAATTGGGATAGACATCGGGAGATGTCTGGCTAAAAGAGCCTTTACTGTACCCGGATAAGCAAATCTCAAATTCCACAGATGACTCAGATTTTACGAGACTGATAACGGAGACTGAGTTTTA
This sequence comes from Drosophila subobscura, assembly GCF_008121235.1. Classification (NCBI taxonomy): domain Eukaryota; kingdom Metazoa; phylum Arthropoda; class Insecta; order Diptera; family Drosophilidae; genus Drosophila; species Drosophila subobscura. Next base: position 5,799,269 of record NC_048531.1, read on the forward strand.
GTGCTTCTGTACGATAATCCCATCTTAATATTTTTCAAACATTATTGTTTGACTTAAGCGAACAAAAAAGCCTATAATTTATGCACCTTTTTTTGGTTTGACATTTACAGACACAATTTTGTTTAGTTTTTGTTTGTAAGTACATACGTACTTGAGTATATTTTTCACTGCATTATTAATAATTTGCTGCCGCTTTTCCTTCGCTATGACCGCTTATTGAGGTTTGACCTTTTCCCTGCCCGACACGAAAAACAAAACTAAACCGAATGTCGATAGTGTAAATGCCGTGAGCCAGTGCACTGAACTCGGCTCAGGTTCATTTGCATTGCAGCCCTACAGCCGTACAGCGCTGTGCCTGTGCCTGGGCTGACGTATCGAATCACCCTTTATGTGGAGCACCAGCACTGGGGCCTAGAGAGCATAACAAACGACAGATGAGGGGCGGGGGGCGGAACACCGAAATAACAATGAACACATGCAGAGACCACACAGCACACACACACGCAGAAAATTCTGGAGCAGTTTTGAAAACATTTAACCGTTTCACCTCGCTGAACCCTGGGCACGAATGAGCAAAGTAAGCAAACGAATTATAGCCCCGAAAAAAAAAGATCCGTAGCCAACCAAGTCTGTTTTGGGCCAAAATTACCAAACACGCAGCACCTTTCAACCTTAATCTCTTGGCAAAATTCCTTTAAAGGAGATAAGAAAAGGCGTGGCAATTAAATTCAGAGAGGAAATTAACAAATTAAAAAGTTGTATAACTGAATTCAACGGATATTCATTCAAGTTTGTTCTAAGTACGAGCAGCACATGATCGCCTACTTATAGGAAAAACGTAATTGCAGTGATATTGCACATATGAATGCGCAGAAGCAACGTAGAGAGCGGGCCATAAAAAGCACAGTTAAACTGATTACGAACATGACATGACAATGCCAGAGCCTGTACACTGTCGGCATGGCAACTCCGGCTGTGGCTCCAACAATGAAGCCGATTCTTGGCGCTGCGCTGCCGCTTTTCATAAAATACGCCGCGTATTGAAATGTCACGCAAGCAATTTACATAAATGGAATAGCTTCCGCTTGAAGAGAGGAGAGAATCAGCAACAACAATACGACAGACACCGACGCATCAGAGAAGGAGAGTATCAGAGAGCCTATGTTACTATATGTGCACGTACGAAAACAACTGTTACGAGGAATGGAACAGCAAAAGGTAGCACATGCGGAAGACAGAGAGAGATAGAGAGAGAGGTACAGAAGCAGAGTACTTTGGAAGAGAGAGGATTGCCATTATGGGTAATCGATCAATGCTCACAAACTTAACAGTTACTCTCTCTCGTTCCTCTGGCAAAACGGTTAAGCCACAAAACTTTGCTTTGCATTTGCATTTCTTTTCGTTTGGAGCCCACTGACCAACTTCACGGTTTGTTAACAAGTTAATATGCCTACAAATTGCCCAAGTCTTGAGTTTCTTTTGTCATGCTTGGATCTTTCGTCGCCCCGACTCCCCCACAAAGAACCTGAGAATTGGTCTGGGATGGAAAACTCAATGCGTACCGGCACGTGCTCTTGGCTAAGACAGCACCGATGGATGGGCCAGAAAGCGTTCGCAAGGAGTTAGGCAGCAGACACAAAAACAATGAAAAGTTGTAATAATTTATATTTTGATGTGCGTGCTGGCTCCGAAAATGAAATGCCCAGCAGCAATTGTGTGAAATTTTTTCTTTTTATAATCGTTATGATTTTATGGCCATCCCATCACGGTCTCGCTGAGCAAGTAGTATTTTGTAATTTTACTTTTCCTTCACTTCTATGTTGAAAAATCAATTTGGCCGTGAAATTGGGGAGCTGAAAAACGTGCTTTTGTACCCCGGCCAAACGAAATTTTGTTGTGCGGCGCCGCAGTTGTCGAAGACAGCCGGCACCCCGAAAACACTAAGAAAGACCCAACCTCAATCTGGAGTTGTATATCGTCCAACATAAACAAAAATCTGCATGTACTCGTATTTGAGGCAGGGAATGGCCAAAACATTGTTTTGACTACATGCTTTGCCGGTTACATAGGAATAAATTATGTTTGCCTGTCTGGGGGGTTTTTTTCGGGGGTTGGTCTGATGGATGAAATCATTTCCGCTGTTCACGAGGTCGGTCCACGAGGTCCTCCTAGTGGAGAGTTTGACATGACATAAGTGGGGTGTGGTTGTGCTGCCCATTGGCTGTGGAAAACACTTGTCCGTCAGCGACTAAAGTTAATAATTAACTGGCAAACGTGACCCGCCCTGAACAGCAGCTGCCAAAAATCGATAAGCTAGCGAAACTGCATCGATTTATGGAATGCCCTTTCCCAGGTGCTTAAAAAACAGAGTAAATTGCAGAATGGAATTACATGTTACATGTGATGGGAGGGGAAATTACATGACTAATATTTACACAAAAGATGGGAAAATGTATGCCCAGCCACCACCAAGCACCTTTCACTTTATTATAAAAAAATATATATGTATGTTAGGCAAATGAATGAATGCCAAAGATGCTGCTGCTGCCACAATGGACACAAAATAGTAAAGAAACCAATTTGTATGTATAAGCAGACACCACCACGCACCAGCACCAGCATCAGGGAGAAATGGAGACAAGAGACAGAGACACAGCCACAACCACAACCAGATCAGACGTCAATATCGAAAGTTGGTTGCAATACGCACCTGCTGCAATACTACTCCTCTCAGACTGCACTTGACTGTGTATATCAATTCGCCAATAATTGCTTTGGCTAGTGCCGTAGTTGTAGGTTTTTCGACTTCCACTTGACTTTGACTCTCCTGGGCGCGAGAAAGCACCGCTAATGAGCGAGGAAAGCGGACGTACCCGTATCAGACTCTCAGAGCCCAGACCAGGTTGTTATTGCTGCTGCTGCTACTCGCGCGCACACACACACACACACAAAACAATTTGTTCTTTTTTTTAACACGTTATTGAATCTCTTTCACCAAACCAACTGGTTTTTTAGTGCTCGCTAAATACACACACATTAACCAACCACTTTCCAGGGTTCTTCTTTTTTTATGATTTCGCAACTCAAACCACGACTGGAGCTCTATGGAAACATTCCAGATTTGGGCGATTCGTCACCACTCAACGTTTTGCTAATCACGCGTTATTTATTTAACCTTTAAGATATATTTTATTGCACTTCTGCAACGACAAAACGAACCAGCCCGGAAAAGTGAAATAAAGAAATTTAAGCGCGGTACCAGCTGATTAGCTGTCGGTGTGACCGTGGAAATGTCTGTGGAATATGCGCGGCAGACCCTCTAAAACACACCAACATATACCTTCGTATTTTTAAAATATACCGTAAATATACCGCATCCTAAATAGTTTTCCTCGATTTTGGTATTCTGTTAAATATAACCGGGAAGTTAAGAGTATGAGCCCTGAAACTATAATTTTATCCAGTTGATGAATCAATTCTGTACAATTTTGTTTATTATAATTACTCTTTTTTATTTGATTGTTTATAAAAACTGGTTTATACAATACATCTTACATAGTAACTACACATTTTTTACATATCAAAAACATATTTTCACTTTTTATATGAGGGAGTTTGGATACCCTATTTTCTCAGGTTTTTTTGTTCTCTAAATAAATTAGAGTCCCCCCTACATCCTTTTAAAAATATACATATTATTTATTAGTAATATTATCAATTTCAACTGCTGGGCTTACGCTGATTTGAACTGTTATAAGAGACTAAACATATCAATAAACAAGGGAAACACTAGATATAACGGAAAAGAAACATAAAAAAAGTTGGATTCAAAGTGTCCACAGAATATAAGGGTTAAGAAATTGGTTCTGGATTCATCGTGGGAGCAAGCGTAAAATGAAGAGAGCGACTTCCTTCCTTCAGGTGACCACAGCTGCGTCATTGCCATGACGAATTAGTGCGTGCTCGTCGGCCAGATCCTCGTCCTCATTGTTCTCCAGCTGCTTTTGCCGCAGACGCAGCTCGAATACCTCGCTTATGGCATCGCGAAAGCAGATGAAGTTGTAATCAATGACGCCCTGCCGATTGAAGTTCTCCTCACGCAGTATGCAGACCAGGGCCAGGAACTTGTTCACCTCCCGCAGATAGAGTATCGTGTTGTTGTTCAGCTTGATCAGACTAGAGCTGCCGCTGTCAAAGGCAGTCTCCTCCGAGCTGTAATGACCATAAGACTGTATCATCCACAAACGGAGATATATGGTGCGAGGACTTACCTATATATGCTGGATAGATCGATCACCACGTCTATCATGTCGCAGCACAGCTCATAGGTTTGCATATCCACCGGTGAAGAGTCCGTTGCAATATAGATTTTGGAAACCACATCAAAGAGAAAGGCTTTCTCTATGCCAGAGTTCTGAAAAGGGTTGATGGATCAGCACTAGATTGGGGTCTTCATAAAGTACGAAAATGACAAACCGGTATAAAGATGTTGAGAAGGTTCTCCAGCGTCGGCAGCTGGGGAATCAGTTTCTGCACCACCTTGGAGAAGGCCTCGAAGATCGAGTGATCGTATATGGAGGTTAGATGAAAGCTCAGATGGATCTGATTGAGACCCGCCTCGCTTAGGTCGTCCGATGACCGCTGATGTATATCACGTTGCGATTCCATTTTTGAATCATCGCTTATGCCGTCAACCTGTGGAGTGGGTATGGGAATTAAGCAGCTGCCTTGATAAGCGTCCGTATCTGAACTCACTTTGTGTATGAAAACCTCAAACTTGATTCGCTGGTTCACTTTGTAGGCCTTTATCACTGTGTTTTTGAACTTGGTCAGGGCCTCGTTGTAGTCGTCCTTGGCATCAATGACAAACACCAGGGCGCCGCAGCCACCAAAGATCATGTCCGAGTCGAAGGTGGGCTCTATGAAATCGATTTGGCCAGGAAAGTCCCAAATTTGAAACTGCACAAAGCTAGAATTGTTGATGTCGTCCTTGACGATTTTGCTCGTCGATTCGAGGAAGAGCGTCTCATTGGGCGACATTTTGTGGAAGACCACCTTCTGAATTGAACTCTTGCCCGATCTGCGCAGTCCCATGAGTAAAATGCGCGGTTTCGTCTCGCTGCTGCCTGTCGAATTGGGCTCCATTTCCAGGCCATCCTGGTTGTAGGTGCCATATCCGAAATCCTTCGGGAATGTGTCTGCTGGGTAGTCGTCGTCGTCGTAACTCTGTTGATATGCAAATCAGTTATGCCCTGCTCGATTGAATTGGAATGGGGAAAATAAAAGCGTGTGATGGGCGGAGGCTGCTGCTGCTGCTGCGCCAACACTGATATGGCTTCTTTGTTTACTTGCCATTGTGGCTGCTAAGCTCGTATCTCGCTGAGATCTGCAGTTACTTGGACGCCAAATGTATTGGAGACTGCCGCTTGTATGCAATGGGTCTAGTTATTCCCACTAGTTAGTTTATTTTACCTAGTTTTTCGTACAAGTTTCTTATCGGAATAATTAAAGTGGGTGCACACCTACAAACTATCAGCTGTTTGGTAAAATAATTGTATCGATGTATCGATATAAATCAGCTGGTGGAATCGGCAAGTTTGGTTCTCTCGCAACAGTTAACCTTCTGTTGACCAATGGGTGTTTAAGTGCAAACTAAGAAATTAATGAAACTTAAGGATTTATAACAAAGTTTAGTTGAATGAAACGGTGCCCATTCGAATTGAATCGTAAACAGGGGGAATGGGTGGCTACAATAAACATTTACAAGCAGTTTTATTTCGCCAATTTGGACAAAGTGCTTATCTATTTAACAGGCGGGCGTTCAGTGTGTTAATTTTGAACAGTCACATGGAATGAGCCTTCCAATTGCAGTGAAGTCAATGTTGTTTATAAATTATAAATTTGTTAATTAAAGTTGTTCAAAGAGATGTCGAGGCGCGGACTATTGTTGATGGGCCAATGCATGCCATGCATCAAGCAAAATGCCTCCAAGATACGTATACGGCGTATGGAACTGGACAAGAATCTGAACATGGTTTGTGGCCGCTCTCGTCTGCTCATTCACCTGCTTGATTTCTGTTCTCCTTTCTTCTTTTAGTACTTTAAAAAGGATGATTTTTTCTTTGCCCACGATCCGCAAAAGGTGTGCAAAACCGGAGATGTGGTTCTGATACGAGAGCTTCCCGAACGCATGACCCGCCTCATCACGCATGCGGTTGAAAAAGTGGTCTATCCACTTGGTGACATAACCGATCCCATCACTGGCAAAAAAGTGGTGGTCGGCAAGTACCGCGACGACATCGAGATGGCCAACGAGCTGTTTGGCAAGTCGGAGAAGTCCTTCGACTATTCCAAGGCCCCACCACGTGGCCGGCTAGAGGGCACCAAAGACTTTACCCACGGCGAGACGTACATCAAGTACCATGACGATGGCAAAGATCAGCCGTTTGCCGTATAATAAGTTGGTAAATAATCCAAGTAATCGTTAAGTTTGCAAACAGCCTGCCTTCCCAATCCCAATCCAATTCAAAAAGCCGGCAATAAAAGATTTCTCTAAATATTTTATTTAAATTGTCGATAATCGATTCTTGCATGTCTTATTTGATTGATTTCTTTACGTATTCAAATGTATTCATCCATCCATCTGATCGACAGTTTTATTTATGTTTATTTCGCATTTTCCTAATTCGAAAGAAGTGCTCCATTTTGGTGCCATTTTGATGCCGCACGAAGATTCAGATTCAAATTCAGATTCAGATTCGATCCGTGCCATCAATTAAATTGTAAACTAATCACAATCTCTTACGATTCTAAAGTTGTACTGGAGTATAGGGTTCGCCAGGTGAGCGCTATCATCGCATAGTTTTTGCTGCAAGCGATCAAAATAGAGATTAAATATCTAAATAATATTTTGAATATATATTCAGCGCTCACCTGCTCCAGATCGTGGCTAGCGCGCAGCATAAAGTCGCGCAAGAAGTAGCCGTGCTCGGGCATGTCGAGGGCCAGGATCAGCTTGTTGTTGCCCAGCTGCTTGAGCACTTTCACTCCACTGCTGGCCGGAGCCTCATCGTCCTCGTTGAGCTGCGCATTCGCATTCGCATTGGCCTTGGCCTGATCCTCATCAATGCAGATGGACCACTGCAGCGGCTTGTTCGAGCTGTCCAGGAAAAGAGGAAAACGTTGCACTTGGGCTCTGACTTTGACTCTGTTGCGACTCACTTGAAATGCAGCTCCAGATTGCTGGCCTGGAGAAAGCGCGACACTGGGACTATGTAGCTAACGTTCAGGGAGCTGCCCCCGCTGGGACAGAACTTTTCCACGTCGACGGTGAGGTTGTATTGGGCGGCCAGGACGCAGCTGGAGACGCTCCAGCAATCCAGCTGAATGGGTGGAGGAGGGTTAACATCGGGCTTCGGCAGCTGTTCCACCTCGCTCTGGTCCTGGCTCGATGATCCTGCTGCCTGGGTCTCTGTGTCCTGTGAGGAGTGCTTGGCCTGGGCATCCCTTGGACTGGTCTCGTTGCTGGCCGACGGCACGGGTTGTGTGGCTAGCACATCGGGATCCTGCTCCTGCTCGGCGGACTGCAGATCATCTTCCACATGCTGCTCCTTTACATTGGCATCTACGTTATCAGGCTGTGCCTTCGGCGACGGTAGTTCCTCGAAGCAAACGGACTGTGGAGGGGCAAACGGAAAGTGTAACCGTGTAAGGGAGGATTCCATGACTTACCTGACAATTATCGCTGACAGACTCATCGCCAGTGCATTCCGCCGGCTGGCCAAAGAGTCCCGTCTTCAGGGTCTTGTGCTCGATCCAGTCCAGACTGCGCTGATTGGCCGACCGCCTGCCCACGCTCGAGTCCCTGAGGCCCTGAGTTTCCGGGAACACGAAACCAAAGACAGCCGAGATGGGATTATCCACGGACTCATTGGTGTTGCTCAGATTCTGCAGATCGAGGGCATCCGGATTCTCATGCCCACCGCTGCTGTTGCGGACAGGAAGCGACGCTGGGGGCGGCACATCCAGCGCCTGGGAGCGTGTGCTCTGAGAGGGTTCGGTGCTGACCTTGTTGGTGGTCAGCGCCAGGTTCGCCGTTGGCGGAGACACCGTCTTGTACACGTTGTAGATGACCGCATCGCCAGTGTTCAGCTTGCGTATGGCCTGGCCGACGGACGCGCCGACATCCCCGACCCCATGGGCTGCTCCCTCTGCGCCCTCCGAAGTGGGACTGGCGATGGTGCCCACCACCACAATGTGTTCGTCCAGCTTCAGAGCCGACAACGGCTGCTTGCCCCCCACCAGCTGCTGCTGCTGCGCATCGATGTCTATGGAGTTGTTCTCAAAGTCTTGGGGCAGGGAAATTGACTGCGGCTGGCTCTGGCTCTGGGCCTGTGTCTGTGTGGGCTTTTCGGATGTGGAGGCACTCGTTTCATTGGCGTTGGCAGGTGGCAGCGCTCCTGCCCGTGCACCGTGCACAGCCTGGAGAACCTTCTGACTGGCCGCCTGCCGCAGAACCTCTTGGGACAGCGGCCACTTGGTCTTCTTGCTGCTGATGGTCTTGTTGCTGAATCTCGGCGCTGATGTCGTGATGCGACTGTGCTTCCCCGACTGCTGTTGCTGCTGCTGTTGCTGTTGCTGGAGGTTTACCTGCGGCTTGGTCATCACGGCGGCCAGCTCCTCGGCCTCATCCTCGCCTGGGCGTGGGCCCGTGGCGGCGGCAGGCGGTCGGGATGTGCTCGTGGCGTACATCAGACTGGGCCAGGCCACGTGCGTCTTGTTCTTGAAGAGTGTGTGCAGGCTGTGCTGGAAGTAGTGGCGATCCTCCTCGCTCAGGTGCGTGGGCGTGTCCGTGCGGAAGATGTGACTGTTGCCAAAGAGCTGATAGCCGTCCAGCTGCTGCTGCTTGTTGTGCTCCACAAAGTACAGCGTGGACACAGCCGCCAGGCTTGAATCGGAATAGGAAGTATCGCAATTAGTTAAGCTTTGTGCTGCGTGTGTGGAGGCTTCTCCCACTCACCAGGCTGCCATCACGATGATCAGCACAAAGATGACAATCTGCAGGGAGCGGCTGGAGCAGATCTCGTAGCCATCCCGCCTGCTGATGTACGACCTGAGGGCCCCTCTGTCTGGGAGCAGGCAGCGCGGCTCCAGCAGATCCTTGGCACGCAATTGGTGGCTGTTGTGGCTGTTGTTGGCGCGCTCCAGATGCTCGATGCGCGTCTCCAGGGACCCAGTGACCTTGCACAGCTCCTTGACGGCCCCAATGTTCTCCATGAGAATGCGATCCTGCCAACGAAATCAATCAACAAAATGGAATCGAGAGTCTATAGAGATGTCCGCACCTTGTTGACCAGCAGGAAATTCTCGATGACATCGCCATTGGGCAGGACAACGCTGCCAGCCTCTTGGACCGCATCTGGTATCACCTCGCGCACCTCCTGCGCAATGACGCCCGTGTCGACGATCTCCCGCGTGTCGCTCTGCCGCCTCAGGCCGGAGTGCAGGGCGTACTCGGGCTCGTAGCGATAGCGGACAATGCGGATCTTCTGGAGGTTGCGCAGCTGCACCGAGGTGTCCAGCTCGCCGATCTCCTGCTTGGCGCGGCTGTCGCTGGGCTGGACAATGTGGCCGGAGACCTTCAGGTTGCCATGCACCACGAGACTCTCGTCCGGACGGTCCGTGTTGATGCCCACGCGACCCGCATGGAAAATGGACTCCTGGGTGAGTCCGCGCTGCCAGCAGAGGTCCACGTCGGACTCGAACTGGCCGGGATTGGAGGCGCGCACGATGATGCGCTCACTGCCATGGCTCATCACCGGGAAGTTGCCCGAAATGGTGTGCACATGGAGGCCCACCACCAGCTGAAAGAAGCGCTGCTCCGGATTGGGGCGCCCCTTCTTGCGCATATTGTTGTTGGTCGTCTCGGAGAAGTGCAGGCGGCCAACGGTGATCTTGCTGACAATATGCTTCTGAAGATCGATCCTGCAGAAACAGATGGGGGATAACAGTAGATAGGATTTACTCTAGATAGCATTGATCGTTGCCTGTTACTCACGGAACTGGATAGAATGGCTTCTTGGAGCGATCCGATTGGCTCTGCTCCACGCGGATGGTCTGGTTGGGCGCCTCGAACTTGACGCCGTAGAAATGCAAGTGGAAGGATTTGATTTTCTCAAAGCCGGACGGGGTCTTCACAAATTTGGCATCGCCCTGGAGTCGGGCATGGCAAGTAACCTGAAAGTGGTTCTTCTTCTGGCACACGTACGCGTCGTCCGAGACGCTGAAATTGAATCCCTTGTCCGCATCGACGCGGTAGTAGATCACGGACAGCTCCTGCAGGCTCTGGTCGAACAGCTTGTGCCAGTTCTCCGGCTGGAAGGCATTGAAGCGGATGCACTGTGTCTGGGCGGGATCTCCGGCTTCGCTGCCCGACCCCGATCCAGAGCCAGCGGCCGTCTGTCCGTCCAGGCTGTTGTCCGCCTGCGAGTGGATGCCGGACAGGGCCGGCGACACCGAGGCGGAGCAGTGTGAGTGGGCAGGTGTCTTGGCCTCAGCCTCGTGGCTGCTGCTGCTGTTGCTGTGGCTGTGGGGCGTGCTGAGGGAGTGATGGGAGGCGCGCAGTGGACTCATCACCAGGCCTGCATCCAGCTTGGCTGTGGGCGCAAACTCCGGACAATCCAGCGTCGTGGACATCTTCCGCTTGCGGGACAGCGAGTGCACGGGCGTGGAGGGTGCCGAGGTGCGGTTCAGCGACAGCTGGCTGGTTCCAATCACCTGCACCCGGTCGCCGAGCCCCAGCGAGGAGGTCAGCGTGCAGGTTGATAGATTCTGGTAGCTGCCAGCACCATAAATGCCAGGCCCAGCACCCGTCTCCGGCCCATTCTCGTAGTGCTGGTAGATCATTTGCTCCTGAACCATTTCGGGATGTTGTTGCACTTGCAGCTGCTGCTGGTGCAGCATCTGCTGCTGCTGCTGCTGCTGCTGCTGCTCGTTGCTGGGCTGCTGGCACATCAGGCTGTTGGGATTCATGATCAGCCCCGCCTCATGCTTGACCCTCACATCCGCCTGTGGCGTGGCAAAGTTATGCCCAACGATGCCCAACTGCGGCGGTTGCTGCTGCTGCTGCTGCTGCTGCTGTTGATGCAACACGTACTGCATGTCTGTCTGCAGCATGCTGCCCGCCTGCGACTGCCCCATTGGTCCCAGATTCGAATAGATGAGATGATCCACTCCGCGCCCCGGCAGCAGCCCCAGGCCGTGTGTCTCATTGAGTGGACTGTAGGCCGGCTCGGAGCCCGAGTCGGGGGGACTCTCCGGCAGATGGCCATGGACGTGGGGCGTGCTGCTCAGGCTCATGGGCGGGGGTGTGTGTGGCGAGTCCATTTTGGTGGCGGCACCTGCTCCGAGCACATCATTGCCTCCCTGCTGGGCGCTGCTGTCCTCGAGGCCACCCACTCCGGCAGTGACCTGCATGAACAGGTCCAAGGCATAGTTGTCGATTCCATCCAAAAGGTCTTGCCGAGCTGCGGGAAGGATACAGATTTTGGTCACAATATTTGGAGTATTTCACAATACATTTGGATAGCTATGGGTGGGAATCATTCAATTTATTTTGAAATTAAATGTCGCACTCTTTGCCTCGTGTTTGAGGGGGGGCGTATACCGCAGATGGTAATTCCATTTAAATGTATTCAGAATTCGTCGCTTTACGATAAGAAGACCGACACACAGACACACAGACAGACAGACAGACGGCCTCTGTTTGATCGATATGAAAATCCAAGGAGTAATTCGATGATGCCGAGCCGTTGACGTGCCAAATAAATTTGTTGTGTAATTTATGCAGAAATACGAAAGGAACAGAACGAAAATAACTACCGAGTATTTACCATTACCATTACCATTCAGTGCCTTGGGATAGTCCATAATTAATTATGTGAGCTGCTTCTTTGGACTACTACTACTATAGTAATTTTGTAACTGAGCGATCTCAGCTCTCGTTGCTTGGCACTGCACTACTGATGGCCAAGTGAAGAGCAGCAGGCAGGCTGGCAGGCAGACTGGCAGCCGCTGTGAGCAGCATCCATGGAAACAAATTAATTTTTCTGTTGAGTTTTTGTGTTAGTAATTCTGCCCGATGCGATGCTGCCGCTGCATCTCTGAAAACAATTATCTAACGCACGTTTCAGCGAGCAGGCGGTTGATGCACTCTTCACTCTTCGCTGAGCAGTGAAAATGCATCGCAAAACGCTGTAGGTGGGACAGGGGCTGGCTCTAAGTATATTTAGAAAAAATAAAAAATAAAACCCGGCCTACGAATCGTTATACGAGTGGTAAAAAAAATAATAAAAGTAACAAACGAAAGCGAAAATAACGAAATCAAAATTGCAAGAAAAAATAGAAACAATCAAATAAAATACCCTCGCAGTTTGAGTGTTCCTATGGCAGCTTAATATATGATACATACATTTATTCATACGATTTTCCATGAATGAATATGTGTGTATATATGTATATACATATGTGTGCATGATAATACAGCTTGTGGAATTTGCATGGAATAGTAGCTTCATAAATAAACAAGTTGAATTCTTTGGAAAGATTGTTCCAATGTACAGAAAAAAAGCCCGGAAATTATAATATTTACACTTTGATTTATAAATGTACAGCAATAGTAAAAATTCTCTTTAATTTCTCCATTTGCAATTAAAACCCCGAATATTTATGAATATTGTCAGCTTCAAAAAACAGACAAACATTTCCTACAAATCGGAATACCCGCTGCAGGCTGCGGTATTTATAGAGAGGGAAACACAGCCGCACTCGTGCATCAAATATAATTAAATCGTTTTGTTTATGCAATTGTATTCTTTGATGGCAAACAAATAATATTTTATTTGCACAGATGCATTGGCAGGGCAAATCACTGAAAAAACACTCCACTCCACTCTTAGGTTCGCTTTTATAATTACACGATTATTAATATTATTATTATTATTATTTGTTGTCTCTTCTATTTTTATGAATTCTTTTTTGTGTCACGTCGAGCGTGGATAGCACATATCTGAGCACTGACAGAGCAGAGGGCATGCCATGAGCAGTGTGCAAATATTTGAGTCCTGCGATTCCTGCGACGCGGCGGATTGTTATCGATCAAACAAGTTTGCTCGTTTCGTGCCGCACAGAAGTGGCATGCACATCCCAACTACCCTACGCTCCCCTACTAATACTCAGCGGAATTCAAATATCATACATATTTCCGAATTGTCTAAGCCGCAGACGCGTGGGCGGAGGGGGGTCTGAAGCCAATGGGTATCTATTTTTGGCAGCCAATGACACGGGACACGGGGACCAGCCTTCGATGGGGCCACCAGCAAGGACCCCCATTGAATTTGAATTGGATACTGGTTATCCTTGGCTGGCGATGTAAACACGTTCTGGTAATTGAATTTGTATACTTACAAAAATCCGAGAAATCAAAGTCCATGTTCAAGTAGCTTCAGATGCATCGTATCCTCATATGTCCATGTGGCTACAGCATGGTCTACCTACAAAAGAAAACACATAATTGGAGATGCACTCATGAGCGGTGTAAACTGCGGACGGACACCTTAAATTACAAAACTGGTAATAAATTCAGTTTTCCCTATACACACAGTGTCGTATCAATTAAGCAGAAGAGCCAGCCAGAGCCAAGAGCCGAGAGCCAAGAGCTAGAGTCAGCGCCAGAGCGGTTTGACTAGTATTTCTCTCTGTTAGTTCCCCGGAAAATCCATCGACTGTGGGGGGTGGGTGCAGTGGGTTTTATTTTTTGTTTTTTTGGCAAGTATTAATAGGAGTAGTCTGTTGTGTTTGCACTTTGCTGAAACGGAACTGTGTACTGTTTTAGCTTCTGGCTGTCTGGCGATAAGCTCAGCTAAATGACTTCCCGAATTCCGTTTTATATGCACATTCATATAAACATGTACACTACATATTTAGTGTGATATCCAAGTCTGGCTTGAGTACAGCGCAAATAACGCAAAAACACACAGCAAAATGTTCTGAGATAAAGATAAATGAATCGCGCTTCCAGCTGGAACTTGCGCGATGTATGAGGCAGCAGCAGCAGATTTATCAGCTCTCTAAGTGCGGGTCGGGTCACAAAATAATAATATAATTCCACGAAAGTATTATATACACAACTTGCATTCAATACCCAACGGTACGTGGCGCCTTCAGCCAGTTCTAACGACATATAATAAACAAATGAAATGAATAATGGCCTCAAGCATTCAAGAAGGAAATTTGCATCTGCGACGCTCCTAAGTATGCAATAAAATTAATTTGTGACCTGACGCACACGGCGTATGCTCAATGATTGATTCAATAAAATCACCAATATATTTTTGAAGAAATGCCTGATGAGAGTTTCTTTTCTTTTCCTTCCTATGCCGCTGGCGCTGCCTTAATTGTATCTAAATAAATGACTTGTTTATGTTTAATGTGAGATCGGAAGACTTGTTTCTTGTGTGCAGCTCTCTGCCCCTTGCATTTTGCTAAAAGCGGTTCGTAATCCAGACTTTGACTCTCTTTGTCTGACTATTAATACCCCTCGGTACTTGTACACCCATGGGCTATATCTAGATCTTCGAAATTATATAATTATTCGAGCTATAAATGATCTTTGGCGAAACTAGCGAAATGTTAGCAACTAAATTGCTCGTGTTTCTTGTATTCCGAATACGAATTTACGTACGCTGCTCCGACCTGACTGACTGCCTTCTTGCTCGTCTCTTAAGTCTTCTCATTGTTGTTTTGTCGCAATGAATTTGATTGAATTAACGCTTTGTATCTCCTGGGTGCTGCCTGCTCTCGCGGCTCACACAGATAAAGTGCAGAACAAAACGAGACGAAACGAAACGTTTCCTCTTATAATAATATAATGAAAACCCAAGTGATTTGATTTAGTTGTATGGCAGATCCGCAGCAGCAGCAGCAAGCAACTAAAAATAAATCAACCGAAAGCAAAGTCGACTCTTGTCTTGTCATGCTGAGAGTTTCACTTGATGAAACCTGTAGTCGGTGGTCGGTGGCTCTATTGATTGTTGTTTCTATCATTAAGTCGGAAGTCAGAGGCGCCATGATATGGCGCGTCGGCAAGCGGCAAACATATATCTCACACCATATCAATGGCAGCGGCGGCGTCTTCTTTGACCCGTCCTCATCCTCAGCATCCTTGAGCCAGCACAGTCAAGACATTGGCTTCTGCATTTGAATGGCCATTTGGCAGCGGCATTTAGCGTTTTATTAGCATTTCAATAAATTCACAGCAGCCGCTGGAGCCACGACTACTCGCATATGACATCTCTCTCTCTCTCTCGAGCCTCGCTATCAAATGGCGTGCAAAAAATAAAACACGAAATGAAAATGCCAAAGCCAAAGCCAATTGCAGGTGTGGGGCAGGGGCAAGCAGCAATCAAATTGAGTTATAAATATGTAAAAATATAAACTTTATTCCGTTTTGCTTGGTGCTAATTGTGGGCCAGCGGGATGGGATGGGATTCACTCTGCCAACAAGTCAATTACACTTTGGATTGCTTGGACTCGAATTTGGGCAGTCTCATGACTTTTATTCCAGCCCCCTCAGGCGGAGTTTAGACATCAAATGTCGCTGCCCAAGGCGTCAGCAGCGGCAGACAATTATCAATCGAGTTAGCAGGTGCTGGCTAAATAATTCGCCAAACATCAAGTCAGGGGGTAATGGATCCCGAAAAGACATTTCACAAGACTCGATACGAAGCTTATGGCTCGCTGGGGGTACGAAACTGAGTGATTCGAAAGAGTTTATTATGTTTGAAACAAACTGAATGGAATTTCATAATTGAATTAAATATTAATTGTAATATTAATGCAAGCTCCCATTAACATTCTACGGCTAAATTGTGGTTGAAATGATTCATAAAGATTACAAAAACAAACGGAGGGCAGAAAAGAAAGTCTGCTTGGCTCCCCAATCAATGGAATATTCCATTTGTTATTGATCACATACTCGTATTTAGCATCTTTCGAGACGCAGCTAAACGGATCTAAAGTCGCCAGCACATGCCTCCGCATCTCCGCCCCCGCCTACATCCCCGCACACCACTCTCCGTCGATTAGTAAAAAAATAAACTATGCTAAACAGATTTCAGCTACGGAGCTTCGGAGGAGGGAGGTCCACTCCAACCCGAGCCTCATCTTCTTCTGTATCTGTATCCACACATCTAGATTGTTATTTATAAGTATCTTGATTTATCTACATGAGAGTGTGTGAATGTGTGTGTGTGTGTGTGTACGGTATTTGTATACCCTTGCTGAGAGTATTACGATTATGAGCAGAAGCAAAGAAGGTCCGACCTACGACCTAATATTTAGCTGTATTATCTGACTGGAAACCCTGCACAGCTCATTCAATTTGCAGCACATCATGGGAAAGATCTGTGAGAATTGCTTTGTTGTTGCTGAAGATGTTTCCTCCGTTACGGTTCCGATAAATTCAATAAAAATATTATAAGAACATGGATGGATCTACAAGCGTATCAAAAGCTGTGGCCCCTGAAGCTGGCCTTATTTTCTTAGCTTTTACGTACACAACTGCTGAGGAGGGGCGGGTGGTATTGCTGCTGGTGGTGTGTATGTGGGGTTAGAGCGGGAGCGGGAGCTGCTGCTGTTGTTGCTGTTGCGGTGCTTGAAACTCAACCAACCGGTTGACTTTTATGTCTTTGCTGATTTTTGCCGTAGCTTTGTTTTTGTTTGCTGCCTGGCTGATGCTGCTTTTGAGCGTCTTTTTGGGCTATGGGACAGACACGTTTTACTTTTATTTTTGTTTTTGTTTTTTTAGCGCTTGGCACAGGCTGTGACGACGAGCCGACATCTCATCCAATCGAAGCGATGAGGCGGCGCTCGCGCAGACAAGAGGGCAACCGACAAGAAACGACACAACAAAAGAGCACAGCCGCTAACCAAGTCAGCAAACTGGCCAAGAGCATAGGAATCCGGACTCAATGTCTTGTCTGGGCCGTAATTTGGATGAGCGCCAAAAGCAAACACCAATCGCATCGATAAAGATGAAGATGAAGATGTGCAAGCGGCCCCTCTGCGCAATACGAGACAAACACCAAACAATTAATAGAAAAAACAACATTCATGCCGCATTCTTTGGATCACTGACTGAATGGATTGGTGGGCAGATTCTTTGCTGATCTGACAAGATTTGTTGGCTACAAAAACAAACATGGCTGGCTCTCCCCTGCATTTCTGTCTGTTTTGTGTGTGTGGTTTTACAGCTATTCGATTACTAATACTGTTATTACTCGTGTACACCTGCTCTGGGAGTCTAGGGGCAGTGAAATCGGCTTTGCTTCGAGTCGTGTTTCCACATGTTTTATTTTACTGAGATTGTTCGGAATTTGCGTAATTTCCAGTTTTTCACAAGCACAATGGATGGATATATTTGCATGCACTTATTATATTTGTGCTTTATTAAACATTACGGTATCTTTCCACACTCATGCATTTGTATACATGTATATATATTTATGTGTTATCATTGCGCGGGGGCGTATTTGCTTATTTCTCAGGCATTTCGACTAATACATTTAGTTTTAGTTAGTTTTAGCTCTCAAGCTGCCTTTCAAATTAGTCACAAACACACACACATACACTCTTATACAAAGCAGGCACTTACACTTGCACGAATTGCCGTTACTTTGATTCTTGACGAATTTGTTGTTGCACTTTTTTCGTTCTATTTAGTTTGTGTCGTCGCTGCTGCTGGCTGCTGGTGTTTCACGCTTCGTATACTCGACGCGAATGTTAACTAAGATCGCGTTTTATTTTGTTCTCTTTCGGTTTCTCCGTGTCTGTTTTGCTGTGATTTTTCTGTATTATTTCCCCGATCCGATCCGCTGGAGCCGAGAGCCGACAATATCTAAATACGCTGGAGTGTCCACACCAACTGGCTGATCGCATCGTATCGTGCACTCTAAAGCCGTTCGTTCTCTCTCTGACTCTCTCTCTCTCTCTTCCCCATACGAATCTGTGCTCAATGAAGCTTGGCTTTGGAGTTGCCACTGCGCTCCCAGTTAAATATATGAAATAAAATTGGTCAATCATCCCCCTGAATGCCAACGAAATCGTTTTGTGATTTAGTTTAAATCTACAATTTAATTTACATTAATTACTCAGCCCCGAAAAAATGTTGGCTTGATTCGTAACGTCTTTTCAGCCTGCGAATGGGGTGACAACTCTGCTGGGCTGATCCCGCTCTCACTCACTCTCTTTCTCTTTCTCCCTGTTTTTCTCGTGGCGGGAATTGATGGATCGCAGCCAGTGCAGCGTTTGTTAAGAAAAAAATGTAAATTAAATTATAACTAGTGGAGGCAACAATGGGCTTAAGTAAAACCCGGCCCCTGCGCTTACTGCAACGTCGGCTCTCACGCAATTAGCCTTCCCCCGTTCCCACCAGCGTCAGCCGGCTTAAATTACACACACCACCCCCCTTACACCCAGCATACACTCTCACTCTCCCAGCGCTTATGTGTTTTGTTTTTTCCTTGGCGCGGGTGTCGCTGTAATGATACGGTACCATACGAGCGCGTGTGTGTGTGAGGGGAACAGAATCCATCAACGCCGCCCGTTTTCAACTTAACATCATTTAATGGAGTTGTTGTTCCTTCGCGAGTCTGCCTCGCAGATTGAATTAATACGCTGATTTATGTAAATTACACTAATTCATATTACTCAATTTGTTATTCAATATTCATGGCCTGCCAGACCTCAGGGATCTGTCCCAAGAATGGTTTTATATTTTTCCAAATGGTTTTTTTGCTTGCTATCAGCAAACATACTCTCATCGAGACCATAACATCTACAATAGCACGTGATTAATATTTTTCTGGCTGAGGTAATCCCCGTTTATTTCTAGCGCATCTAATTTCCATAACAACGGAGAGTACTTTAATCGCGGGTTGCTTTTTTTTAACATTTTGAAACTTGTGTTTGTACATTCTTTTTATGAATATTAATTTGAGCATTAATACATAAATAAGTACACTGAAACTCATATTTTTTAATGTTTTAATCCACACCATAAGCACGTGAGAGCTTCTCCAACACTTGCGGATTTGTTTTGGGCCAGTTCTTGATCTTATTTAGTATAGACGACACCACTGTAAGGAAGCGGAACAAAAAACAGATATTAATTGAGAGATTCGTAAAGAATATATGTATATAAATAAGTAAGTTACTTTTTTTCTCTTCATTGGACATTAGCATGGCCAAAATGGGGAACTCGTCATTTTTGCTAATCTCCAGCAGGACAGACGCCGTTGTGGGCTCTTTTTCCGGCACATAGTAATCCTGAACGGTGCACAATAAATCATTGAACGTATCCGAATCGAAACCGGCGCCCAGAATTTTGCACAGATTTTGTATTTGTATGGATTTTAGGTACTGATATTTCTGCATGGCAGAAAGCTCCTTCCAGGTTATGTAGAACTGAGCTGTACCCGACGGGGCTGGCGGCAGTGCTCGCTGTAATATTATAAGTTTAGTTTCACTTTCTTATACGAAAATCATACTCTGCTTACCTCAAGGGGAGCGGCTCCACCCAGCGTCTTTGAGGCAGATTCGATCTTGGGTTTATTTGCTTGAACTTTGCTTGAAGTTTCTGATGAATTTGGAGAGCCGTCAATCGGTGAATCTTTCTTAGTATTTGTAGACAATTTTGAATCTTTGCTTGTGTTTTGGGATGGCTTCACTTCAGTCGCTGGATCTTTGTTTTGATTTTTGGATATTTTTTTGATGGTTAGCAGACTGTTTAGCTTCCTTCACCGCATCTGCAACGGTCTGTTTGGTATCATTGCTTGGAACTTGGGATGTCTTAGTAGGAGCAGCGGATGGCTTAACTTCATTTGAAGTATCTTGTACTAGCGGTTCAGAATCAACAGATTCCACTATGGGTTTTGCTGGGGGTGTTTTTGGGTTTGTCTTCAAGTCCCCCTTTTTAATCTCTGTGTATGGTCCGCAGTAGCTGTTGAAGATTTTGTCAATATCATCGTCTGAGATGCGTAATGGCTGTGCCTCATCAGTGGAGGGTCTGGGCGATACAATATCTGTAATGGTCACTCGTTGCATCGACTGCTTTGAGCGTTTGTAAACTGGCTTCTCGATCGGCAATATGTCAATTAGGTCAGGGCGCTCCGCGCTAAAATTAGGACCGTTCTTGGTGGCTGCAAATAATTATTTGACAACTATTAATAAACACAATTTGAACACTTGATTTTCTTACAGTTCGCCTTACCATTTTTACGTAGGCGCTCGTTTATGCGAACCAAACTTTGTTTGGCCTCTATGTTTTTGGGATCAATGGCCAGCACTGTTGTGCAATCCTTGAGCGCTTCCATATTGTTGCCCAGGGACTCATTCGCCTGCATCCGTCTGTAGTAGGCCTTCACGCAGAGCTTGTCCAGGCCAATGGCAGCCTCACAATCGTCCACGCAGCTGTCAAAGCTGTCCCAATAAAATCGATTATTTACTGGAACATTCTACACCACATGACGCTCAACTTACCGCTCCTGCTTGAGGTAGCACAGTGCTCTGTTAATAAAGTACACAGGATCGTATGGATAGGCCTCCACGGCTTCTGTATAAGCCTCGATGGCTCTATCGTACTCTCCCTGCTTAACATAGTTATTGCCGCGGTCTTTTATGTCGTTGGCCTTCTTGTGCTGGCGCGCCACCGGATCCCCGGGCGGATCTTTCTTCTCCGTAGGAGTATCGGACGCCGAACTACTGCCGCTCTGCTGATCAGTTTCTCCTGTTTTCTGCACATGACTGCGCACAGGCATTTTCTGCAACAGAGAACAATATTAATGCGAATTTGTGGAAGTGTGAGTCTGCAAATTTGAGCTTACAATATTGGCGGCAGCGGCGGGCGCCGTCTTCAGTTCCATCTCTTGGTTCTTTATGTCCTTCTCCCACGAGTATAGATCTTTCAACGAACTTTGTAACTCCTTGGCATTCCGACGCACCTGGCGTTGCATTTCGAATGCATTTTCTGCGCTCATTTTGATTTTTTTACTTTATTTTTCTAATTGTTAAACGAATTCTTGTTATTTTTTGCATTTGTCCAGTGTGACAGCGGATTTATCGAGAAAATATACCGTGTGACCCTCAAAAATATACCGAAAGTTGCCAAACTTCTGTATAACAGTATTATAACAGTAATACGGAGTTTTTAACAGGGTGTGTATCTGTCTCAACATGGGAGTTTTTATCGCAACAAAGTGTCTTTATTTAATTCCCACTTATCAGAAACTTACTTTGGAAACATCCCAAGAAAAGGAAAACCTGAAAACTAGTCAGTCTTTTGGAGAATTGAGCTGTATATTATTAAACTGAGAAGGTATATTTGGGTATGTTTTTGCGATATATTTATCGATATTTCCGCGGTCACACTGATTTCAACACTATCAGTCAGCTGTTACCCATTTGTTGCTTTTTTCAAAATAATTTGTTTAATTTCATTTTTTCGGTCTAAAACATGAATTAAGTTAAAGAGCTTGGTCCTTGAACGCTTGCAATGCTGAGGCTTACCTGCCTGCGACTCCGGGTCAAGCCCGGCTGTGCGCGTAAGTAAGGACATTATTGTTTTTGTCGTTATATAAAATAATACTATGTTTATTGCGCAGTTTGGCTGATGAAGGGGTGAGGATGAAGGCGAGAAAACCGGAGACTCACTACCAGGTTCTGAACGTAAAGAGCGACTGCAGCACCCAAGACATCCGCAACGCATTCGTGGAGCTCTCCAAACAGGTGGGAGTCTCGCTGGACGGGCCAAAGTGAAGTGGTTTTCTGTATGCTTCGGTTATTTCCAGTACCATCCCGATGTAAAGACCAACGCCGCAAGCTCGGAGAGAACGGCACGTTTCGTGCGGATATCCGAGGCATATCGCACACTGATTAAGCCGCAGACACGCCGAGACTATGACGACAGTCTGCTCTGGCTGCCAACTGGTTCCGCGCGCAGTCCAGTTGGCGAGCACAGTGAAGCCTCGCAGTCGTGGAATGTGAAGCCCAACTACGCTCCTAGTCCCGGGCCCTACTACGGCATAAGGGGCCTGAAGCGTGTGTCCAACTGGCAGGTCGCCTTGGTTCTGATCGCCTTTGGAGTCGTTGGCGCGTTCTTTGGCTTCACTTCCGTCAAGTAAGTTCTTAGAGCTCTCAGATTGATATTTATGTATAATTGTTGCCACTTGTTGCGCGATAAAGGCACTCATTCGATCTGCATCGTCAAGTGCAAGACGAAGTCTCGGCAGAAGCCACCAACCACCATGCCGCTGTTGTGGCCGAAGCACAGAAACATGGCAACGAGGAGCAGATGCGCCGATTGGCGGATCGCCTGGCCCGCAACCCCTACAATCAGTCGGCAAAGTAGCAGAAATCGGGCGTTTGTATATGTAGTGTAGCTAAATTAAACGACAGAGTAGTTCGACACACTCGTTGTTTGATTTTGGTTCAAGGCAAATGCTCTGCTCTGCTCTGCTCTGCTCTGCTCTTGTTCAATTATTTTGCAAACCTCAAACAATTTCGTCGGCCTTCGCATGGAGTTGCAAACTGTGCAAACAAGCACGGCGCCTACTTAAGCGCTCCCGCTGGGCTGATGGAGGCATATCCAAGTCAAGCATCGACAAGGAACAGTTCCCAATATCAATCTCAACCTCAACATGAAGCTCGTCTCGCTTACCTTTGTTGTGTGCCTGGTGGTTCTCTGCTGCCTGGATGATGCACAGGCCCAGAGCACCGACTCAACTTCGTCGCCAGCTACGAGCACCAGCAACAGCGGAAACGCCAAGAACGTGGTTGTCTCCAATTTGAGGTACACGGCGGTCAGGCGCATTCGTGTGGGCAGCTCCACCACCAGCTCTGTGACCACTCGCAGTGCCTCAGTGCGCAACAGGAAGCTGAGGGCCAAGCGTGCTCAGGCCAAGCGCTCCAAGAGTAAGGCTCTCAACGGTCGCAGGACCAGGGGCTAAGCTAAGCACTCGGGAACGGATCCCCACAATCTGACCTTGTTATCTGTTGCGCTAAAAGTCAAATGTTTTATTTTTGAGCTCATTCTAAACACACAAAAACACTTAAGTTTATCGACGGGCGAATTAAATTAGATAAATACGTAAATTGTACTGTTTGTCTATGCTATTTTGAATCGAAAGTAGAGACACTTGAGATGGAACTACCTGGAACCCGCCACCGAACTACAAACTAAAGAATCACATAGTACAAAATCCGAACTGCGATGAGGGAGGACCAGCCGCTGCTCTCCTCTACAGCTTTGTTATTGGCGCCGCCGACTGCTTGCCATCTGGATTCAGCTCTTTGGCCATTATCCTCATGCCGACATGCGGATGGGCCGGCTTGAAGACAACCTTGCCATCTGGCTGGTACTCGGAGAACTGCATGCTGAATACCTCGTGGAAGCCCAACTTCTCCATCACCCGGGCCGAGTAGTGGCTCGAGCAGAGCACATGGTAAACGTTTATTCCATTCTCCCGCATGTACTCGTACGCCCGCTCCGTCAGGCGTCCGGCAATGCCCAGGCCGCGATAGTTGGTGTCCACGGAGAGGATTTTGCCATCCAGGATCAGCTCCTCGTTGGGATAGTGATCGAATATGTTAAACTTCTCCTCAACGTGATCCATCAGGGAGAGGATCTTCTTGAATTTGGGATGATCACACGAATCGGCTGCCTTTTCGGGTACTTCATCCGGAGACTGTAAAGTATTATCCATTAGTCAAGACGTTCTCTGGCAAAGGCAAGTGCCTCCACTTACCGGACGTCGCATCAAGCCATTCAGGAATATGCCAATGATGTCGCCGCTTTTGTTGACTGCCTTGTAGGAGCAGTTGTCGGTTAAGGGCTTCAGCGAGTACTTCTCCAGTTCCTTGCACTCCCCGAGATCTAGGAAAGTATTCAGCGGCTCGTCCTAAAGCGGGGAAAATAAACAGGTAAGTTGCTAATCAAGACACACATCCGAGTCGAACATAAACTAAACTATCTTTAGAAGACATCAAACGACTGAACAAGTTACGGTCATAATTGTGTGACACGATAATGAATTTGGTCAGCCATTTAAATGATTTGTGCACGCACTCGATGCCTCAGAGTATGCCATTAATAGAGACAGCTCGTTGATAGGGAACGAAACTGCAACTGCATTTGCATTTGCATAAAATCATTTAGCGGCCGCTTTGGTCGGGTGGCAGGTGACGCGTGGAATGAGTAATTTGCATATTAAAATATATAAATATGGGCTTTGGTCATCGAATAAGCCTTTGGCCATTCATTAGATGGAGTGGAGTTGAAAGTTTCGGAGGCGGTAGGCAGCATTCTCATTGACTGGCGCATGGCATTTTCGAGCGAACTGAAGTGGAATGGAACCTGAATAAGTCAAGATCAACTCTGGCATATTGATTTCAGCGACGACAAAGTCGTGATGCATAACCAGCTGAAAGTTAGCCCTGACATGGATCATGTCCGCACCGCGACACCCGAATATTCAGATCCGAAACCGACAATCCCTCCCGTTTCGCGTTCCCGTTCCCATTCCCATTCCCAAAGGACAGGAAAAGTGAATGCTCTTAATGGGTGCAACATTTGCTTTTTAGTGTGCGAATTTCGAGTTGAATTAAATCTAATTAAGACGTTCGATCGGACGGAGGGACTGGCACGTGTTCGTGCTAATTGAAATTCTTTGGAAATGCTATTCAAATTTTGTTTTTGTATTCGTTCTCTCAACTCTCAGCCAAGTACTTGGTCGTCTCGGATCGGATTGGATCGCATTGGACATAATGGGTGAAATAAATTCACAAATCCCAAATCAGTGAACCAGGTGTTCAGCTTGATTGGCTTCCATGATATGCAAACTCAATTCCCCCGACGACTACGAGTAGTTGTGGGAAATAGTCTCTTACCTTGAAGAAAAACGTCTTGAGCATGGCGATCACAGCATCGGCGTCTTCGGGCTGCACCAGCTCGATGGTGTAGGGGCAGTCATCCTTGGTGGCGGTTGTCGTCGACGCCTTCCCAGACACATTAAGCACGTCCTCCATTTTCTGTGTCAGACGAGCGATGGGATACAAGTCGTTCAGCTGCAAGTGTGTGTGAGAAGCAGACAAAACAAATCGTTTAGATCCGTTGTGTGTTGTGGGGTGGGTGTGGGCACGGTTCGGTTCGGTTCGGCTGGGGACGTGGAAAAATAGAAAACAAACGACTGGGAGACTGGGGAGACCGACCGTATAGAAAACATGATAATTTATGGCTCTTAGATGAAAGGCATTTTAATTTGCTGTGTGTATATTTTGCAGCACATGTGTGGCGACCGCCGCACCGCCGGCGTTCGCTTTTCACTTGCATTTCCATTTTCAATATTCCATGGTCGAAATATATCAAAGTCTGTTTTCATGTACGTCTCTGACAAGACCCCATAAATTAAAGACCAAAACTAAGGGTTCCCGTTTTGCCGTCTGCACACGAACTCTTATTATTTTAATAGAGTGGGAAAACAGCAGAGGACTTTGTACACATCATCTGGTGGGATTAAATATAATTCTAAGCGATAAGATCTACATGCAGAGATAGGTGTTATATGGTGTCTGATATAAGATACAAAAGCATGCTTCAAGATCCAAGATCAAAGAATAACAAAAAGTTATTTTCACTTCAGCAAAGAACTACGTATAAATCGCTTCCCATAAACACTCATTTTCCCCGCTATGAAAACTGATCATAAAACTTGATTAGCAAATATTTCGAGAATTTGCACTTGCCGAATTCAAGAGTATTGGCCCACAAGGAAGGAGAAGGAATGCTCTCGCACGTATCGTGCGTATTGTTTACACTCACTTAACCATTTGCGTTGGCCCGGCCGCATCCGCATATCTATTATTGGGTGCACCACTTAGTATTTATAGACCTTCTGCCCCCAAGACTATGGCAGCCCACGCAGATGGACTGGGGTCAGGGTCGGGTCAGGTGGTGTTGGCGTGATGCTGGATGCTGGATTGCTTACCCCACATCTGGAATCGAGCATGATGCGCTGGTTGGGATTGGTTTGCATCAACGACTGATCGGGCATATTCTGGACCTCCATGATGTACAGCTTGGGTTGTGTTGGGGGTCTGGTGCAAGGTCTGGGGTTTGTTTTGCTTTTATGATTTTGTTTATTGCAAAATAACGATAATTTCGCTTGATTTTTTTGTTGTTTGTTACTTGTTGTTGTTGTTGTTGTGGAATTGGGAAAATTTATAGCGAAATTTTCCCTTGTTCTGCCTTTTGCTGTGTTCTTTTGAGTTTTGCTTTTTGTTTTATTGCTTGGCGCGCGCTTTTTTGCGACGGTTTTGTTTATTTATTCCGCAGTCGGAGTTTATTTATATTTGTTTCTGTTTGGTTTTTAATTTTACTTTGCTTTGTTAAACAGTAGGGTAAGCAGACACCGCCGATATGCACGGACCGACGCACACGCGCTGGCTAAACGATGAATGAAATTTAATATATGCCGTTGACAGTTGCAAAATGAAGTTGTTCAGGGAGCAGACGGGCACGCGGGATCTGGTGCTGTATCCTTGATTGCAGTTAAGTTGCCTGAGAGCCAGCAGTGACTGCCAAACAGTGGGTTTGCCTTGCACTTTATATAGTCGCCGATCCGATACGATCCCATCCGACACACAGCATGAACCGAGCCGAGCGGTACGTGAACTCAGGGCAACAGCAACTCGAACTCAAATCGTGGCGCGGCGCAGCGTCGCGAGAGGAAATATCAATCTTACAGAGCTCGACATCGACTATCGATGTTCTGGTCTGATCCGTTCCGTTCCGTTGTTGCTGCCGTTCGCAACTGAGATGAGAGACCTGGCCAGAACGCTTTGCTGGGCTTCATATGGGATATGGCTATGGCAGTGCGCATTCGGTCGGTCGATCGTGGATCGATCGCCTCAGCGCTCTCTCTCTCTCTCTCTGTCACGTTAATGCGGGAGAGGCACGGCACTTCTGCTCTCACTCTCTCTCTTCCACTGTTTTGGGCAAAGAAAGCAGAAAGCAGGCCAAGCCTGAGACAGGTAGCGAGGAGCGAGGAGCCAGAGAGCAAAGGAAAAGTGATTCGACGTGACCAGCTTTCTTGGCGAAAAATCAAGTTTTCATCTCGGTTTCCTGTATTATACTCGTACAAGATGGGTCTTTCCCTGCTTCGCCCCCATGCCACTTCCGTTCCACCATTTGTTTGGTTTTGCTTGCGGTTTTTAGTTGATTTAGGAACTCGTTTATCGAACTTTTTTCTTGATTTATTGCGGTTTAATTGAGATAAGTTTCAAAATGCGATAAGTAACCCAACTGGTCCAGTAAATCTTTGGACTTTCAGTATTCTCTACCAAAGAGTAGATCAACATTATCGCCACAGCAGAAGATCCAGATAATGAATTCGTTTCCATAAATCTTTATCTGTTACGTCCGATTGGGGTTGGTGTGAATGATTGGCTGTCGGCTGTCCAGCCGATGCTCTCCTTCTCCTCCTCCTCCTACTTCTTCATCGCCGCTGTTTGTTTACCTTCCGCTCTCGGCAGTCGCACGCCGCTGGCTCAATTAATATGCGACAAAGAAAGAAACACAAAGCTATTGTGGAGGGTCTCTCTCTCTCCTCTCTGCCCCTCTGAAGTGTAGCTGTGTGGGTGGACACACTCTTCACATTCTCTCGGTTTAGTTTTGTTTTTTTTTCGTTTATTGTTTAGTTTGGCGCGCGCTCTCCGGCCAATTATCACCCGAACTCTGCCGCGCAAATACCATCCCATTGGAATATTCATATTATTCACTTAATTCATTCCGCGGCGCACTGGTTGGATCCCCATGCCCATGCCCATTCCCCCGCCACCTCTCATTTTATTTATTCATAATTCAAGCGAAACCCCAAACTGTATTTTCAGCCTCCCCTTTCCAATTGTGGAATCAAATTAAGGAATATTAATTTCGTATTTTGTTTACGGACTTTACAGGTTGTTTAAGTGCGCACAAACAAAATTTACAGTCGCTCCAACAATTAGTGGGGGCAACAAAATGCAAATTGTCGCCAACATTTGCTTATCATGCTAAATCAATGGAAATTTTCGTAGGTACGAGTATAATATGAGCATATCATTCCGCTTGCATTAAGCGGGCCATGTTGTTCCAACCTTGTCATCCATTGACGAACACGTTGGCACGAATACAGCGAAGATAGAACCATTTCTATTCTCTTCGAACACAACTCTAACTGTAAATGTCGACGAGTGCCGAACACTACCACCAACGATTCGAACACAACATGTTTTCCAACAAAGTCCATCGTGGATGGCCCGGCCCGCTTTAGTTCGAAGTAATTAGTCATAGCAGACTATAAGGTGATCCTCTCCTGGAACTCGTTTGAAGTTTTTGGTTGTGATATTGGTTGGCCGTGCCCTCTGTATGTGGTGCACTAAATTTAGCTCAGCTGCCGGTCGTGCCCCTTTTTATTGTCCCTGCCCAAACTTTTCTTTCTTTGTCGCCGAATGACTGTCTCCTGCAGGTGCAGCCTTCTCAATGTATATTTATAAACAAATGTACACATTGATTTCTTTATATATTAATTACATTGTGTTGTTTCACAGAATAAGGCTGGATAATGATCCGGAACATCAGTTGCAGTTGCAGGCCATTCCTGTCACTCGCTTAGTTTATTTAAAGATCTACCTTTGGGCATAATATTTTGTCAGAATAAGACAAGATAATTTTCCCTTTGCAATTCACATTTTTCTTGTGTCTGGTGCTATTTTGCTGTGTCATGCAGTTAATGATCTTTGCAACCGTTTATGGAGGAATGGAATAGCGCTGAGCTGATTGAGCGTTTAACTGCTGTCTGGTCTGGGCTGCCGAAATTGTGCGATTGTGCCAAACGGGTTTCCAGCACCACCTTTCGGCGCACTTCTCTGTAAATGTCTGTGTGTGTGTGTGTGTGTGAAGTCTGGGGTGGTGACTTTATGATTATGCATATGCACCCCCCCACACCCCTCACATCACCCGATAACAGGCTAATTGACAGTTACAAATGTTTTGTGGCACCTCAAGTTATTCAAACACACATGTTTTCCATGGTAATTATTCGACACACACACACACACACACACACAGTTGTAACAGTTTGTTTTGCTACGCAAAAATAGTTTACACATTTAAAGCACGTGTGAAAACACACTTTTGGCACCCACTGTGTCCACTGGCCAGCAGTTAGTATGCACGAATGATGTTGTAGAGCGTTTAATGACTTCTGATTGAAGTACTAGTGACGCTGACACTTGCTGTCCCAGTCCAAGTCCCGCGTCGTCGCCTCAATGCAATTCTGTGTGCATACGTATAATTAAGAGCGCATTAGTGCCGTTCAGGTGGGCACGGCATCGATGTGGATGTAGGCCCAGCCACTCGAATATTGTTAATTTGTGAATGCACCTCCACAATTCAACTCTTTGATTTCCTCCTCTGTTTAATGTGTAGCAGCAGTTAAGCTCACTTAATGGAAGCACTTAATCAGCATTGAGAGCAAAATTGAGACATATTTTTTTGGGGTATAAAGGGTCTAAAATGGTTGGCACCCTGCAAAACTAAGTTCTCATTTGTTGCATCACTCATATGAAAATGGTAGTTCTTTTGTGTAAGAACATTAATCATAAAATAGATTTCTTCTGCCCATGTCTAAGCCTTTGCTCGCAAATCGTTTATTGCGGAATATTGATCAAGGCCGCATCCAGTCCAGTCCAGTCCAGTGACCATTATTGATTGCTTAATTACCCATGAAAATGACAATTATTTAAGAAAAATTACAACCGCACAAAGGATTGCAGTGCTGTTGTCAGTAGGCGTGTCCTCAATCATTTTTAATTCCAACTAAGCGCTGAATATTAGCTTTACTGTAAAGAGGTTGCATGGCAAACATTCAGCTGTACCGACTGAAGTATACCCTCTCATGTTGCCACAAAACGAAACGCATCTAAGATCTTTGCACCATAAATAGTTAGTTAATGATACGTTTAACCTGAGTGCACTTTGGCATAGGCGCACAGCGCAACGTCTCTGGCCAGTGACTGACTGGCAATTAGCCCTGGCTGTCATATAAATCACACATTTTTTGCTGCATTTGCATGAGCCATAAATCTTTGCAAGTGCTCCACGCTTCATGCTCTCGGATCACAATCGAACGAAATATTTAGCGGGGCACCAATGCAAGTTTTCGTCATAAATTTTGAAAGTTTGTCGCCAGCTTTTCCGACAATTCCACAAAAGCGGAATTGATTTCCGTCGGCCCCTAGGAGTAGTGGTGGCGTGGCCCTCGGCCAGAGCTAGAGCCATAGTCAGAGGCACAGTCAGAGCCATAGCCGGAGCCTGGCTAGATCTAGACAAGTGGCCCGAACGTGACTTGAAACTGAAAGCCCATGTCGGATATGCAAGTGCGATGGGTGTGACCCCAGAGGGAGGGACGCGAAGCTGGAGGTGCTCTGAGGCCAGAGACATTGAAAGTTTTTCCAGCTTAATAAAGTTCCAAAGCCGCTGCTTCTAATTGAATTAACCGCTCCAAGCAGCCAGCTCCAAGCAGCCAGCTCCAACCAGCCAGCTCCAACCAGCCAGCTCCACCTCCGCCTCCATGGCTGCCACAGTCTGAGGCAGCTCCGGCTTTGTAGTTCACTCTCGTATATGTATGCATGTCCGCTTTTGTGGCTTTGGGATTTGCCAGCCCAGGGGTGTTATAAGCCCAAAGTCATTCGTGTTGAAGGAACAGACGGTGCTACCATCTCGTAATGTGTACGGTAGCCAGAGGTCCAGCATTTGATATTCCTTTGTGTTCTTTGTGTTACGTTACCCAATGCTCCATTCTAAAGACATTAAAATGCTTTTATCGCAGCGAGATGCACGTGTGCCAAATGGCAAGCACAGCACACAATTGTGTGCAAACAACAAAACCGAACCCCCCCACTTAATTATTTATTTGTCTGTTGATGTTTGAGCGGCTCAGTTCGGATGTTCGGGTGCCCGCTACAGCAGTGGCCGAGCAGCAGTTCCAATTCAATGCAAATTGCCCATTTATCATGTTTCATGTTTAATATTTATATGATATTCCAGATGATTAGCTGTGGGGGCCAAACATGTGTGGCACGGAGATGCATTTCATCTCATTTCCATAAGCCACTGGCCGAGGGCTGAGTCGTGAGTGGGGGGGCGGCGACGACGACTTCCCCTATCCACTATCCACTGAGCGCATCAGTAATTTATCCATTTTGGTTGGGGGGATGGAGGTCCGTAAATTGCATTTTCCTCATTTCGGTCGGCAAACTTCATTTAAATTCAACGCTGCCACAGGCAATTTCCTATCCCATTTGCATTTAGTAGCTGCAGACTGAAGGCCCCAATGCAACAGGACGAGTCTGAGGCCCCATTCGGAGGCGAAAACTGCTGCCAAGCGGAGATAATTCGCGGCATTCGTGTGGCAGGCAGGACACAGAATCTGTTGTTGCAGCAGCAGTGAACAATAAACTTCAGCATCAGCTAATCCGGACAGTCGACAGACGACAGACGACAGCCAACAGCCGGCACATTGCGCATTCGCCGTGTGGTACGTACTGGCAGTGCAGATTGTTGGCAGGAAGCCAACAAAAGCGCACAGCCAGGCAAGCGTGCACCAGTGAGCATCCTCATCATCATCATCATCATCGTCAAAGGCATGGTGCGGTGGCTGGGACTGGGACTGGGGGAGGAGCATCATCAGCAGCAGCATCCGCTTGGCTGCCTGCAGCAACAGAAAAGCTTGCAACAATGACAGCAACAAGCTGAAACTCTGACAATGTTGGCGCCATTCTGCTGTTTGTCTTTCCTCTTGTAATAAAATGGAATCCGGTTGGCTGCTGCTGGCTGCTGGCAGCTGCTGCTGCTGTTTGCTGGTGACAGTGTGCTAATGGTAATGGGATTTGCCCAGTCCCAGATTCGCCTCCGTTCTTACAATGCTTTAAAGGTACTTCACAAATTTCAACAACTCTGTGCTCTGTGTTTTGTGTTTTGTGTGCTGTGCTCCTTCACAACATAATCATCGCCTTGCCTTGCCCATAAGCATTGCAAATGGCTTTACAAGTCACGTCGTAGTCAGGATGCTTTGTTAGTCGTCTGGGATTGTCCCCCCCAAGGCATCTGCCTGCCGCCTGTTGTCAGCACTTTGTCGTCGACTCCTGTTGACAGATTGATTTTGATGTGTTTTCGTTGTTGCGAGAACTCCCCGCCCTAAGGGCACTCGTGACGGCGCTGAAGTTGTCCTTTTCTCGTGGTCCTTACTCTGATTTAAGAGGCAACAAAACATTTTAGCCTAATTGGTTGAGTCTTTAAGCACTTGGAGCGAGTTGAATAATTGACAAAGGCATTGAATGTGAAATGGCGGAGGGGACTACACTATCAATGGGAAAGGACCGGCATTGAGGCAGCATGCCGCATGCCCTGCCCCTGCGTGCACTTTCATTAATTTAATTGGATGAGAAATGGTTTGCCACAGCTCGGCCTCACATGCCACACAACCCAATGCCAGAATAGGGAAAACCGAAAGGGAAAAAACTGTGCTGCAGAATCAGAGAGAAACAGAAAATCCTTCCATTGGGATTTGGAATGGGACGCAGGCAGCTTTGGTTGAATTTACTCTGTGCCATATTTCATTTACGAGTACCAGCTCTGGGTCTGGCTCGGGCTGGGTCATTTACGTAAATCCAATTAACTGGGATGAGGCTGGGATAAGGTTGTGCAGGCAGGGGGCAGGGCATCGGCAACTGGCATCGCATCTGGCATCAGGCAGCTTTATTCGAGCGTGCTCTGGTATTAAAAGGCAACAAAACACAAACAAACCAGCGCAAGCGGCTGGCACATCAAATGGAATGAAATCCAATCAAATCGATACAAAATACTCGGTAGAAAAATGCCGTGCGGCAGGAGGAGGGTTGGCAGCAGGAATCCGTGATAGATGCCAGGAATTTCTTCTTTACTCTCTCAAGCGTTTTCTCCTTTGGGTTCTTGGGTGAAGAAAACGCTGCCTGTGGCATTGCTCATACGTAACGTTGCCTGCCCCCCAAATCAATTGAAATAAACAGGATACATGTGTATGTATGTGTCTGTTAGTATCTGTTTGTGTGTGTGTGCGAGGAGGGGTGGGGGGTGAAGGCAAGAAGTTATGTGCCACATATTTGTTCTATTTCTTTAACTACTTGTGGGGGGGTTGTGGCAAGGCTTTGATTTTACTCGTGTGCAGTTTTTCCAACTCCAAACCCAGCACTCCCCTCTCACATTTGTGGGCCTGTTTGCCGTGAAGCCTTGGCTCGAATTGGTCAATTGGTCACGACCCAGTCGACCCATTAAAGCCTGTTTAAAGCTACACGCAACATTTGCCCTAACAAGAGGTTAACACACAACCCTCCACATCGATTCGGAGTACACAAAATCAAACAAATAGCTGTTATGAAACCTGCACGAGAACTATCAGCTACATTGAACTTATTCTTCCATTCGATAAGATAGAGTTCTTATCGCCTGAAGTGTGCACAAGCCATGGACAATTGAGGCAATCGTATGATCTTTTGTGGTGCATTTGGAGTCAATAATTATTTTACTGATTGGCCGAATTAAATCTTTACAAATTAAAAACACTTCTGCACATATCTGTTGTATTTGTTTTTGCATTGTTGGTACATTTTTATATGGTTGGACAATTTGTAAGATTTAATTTGGTTGCTTGCCAAAAAGTCGCGTCATTTGGTGGGGGGCCTTATGAGCCTAAATATTTGTGTGTGTTGCTTTTAATTAAGACGTTTGCGCGCCTCGGCGATGGTCGGATCCTACTGCTACTGCTATTTCCGTATAAATATAGTTTTATTGTGTATTTTGTATATTTTTTTCACAGAGGATAGAGCGAGGCTGAGGCAGAGCAGTGGATGGAAATGAAATACATTTGGCGGCAAAGTAAATGTCAAACACGAGAAAACTCGGCCACTACATCGATGTTCTATTATTAAATGCAGTATATTTGTTGTACGTATATAACTTACGCGTGAAATTGGCTAATAAATGAACCGTATGCCGCCTCCTTTGGCCAAGTTCTCCTTTGGTTGTGTTGTGTTGTGTTCTGTTCTGTTGTGGCGTGTCGTGCCGCGTTGGTGGATGTCTTTTTGGCTGTTGGGGTTCGTCTTGTTCCCGTCCGTTGGCACGTATTTACCACGAGGCACCGTTTCCAACTGAGGCAGAATTGTTGTAAACAAACCAATTCAACCCCTCGAGTACTTTGGCGCTTAATTTTGATATTTGTAACACTCAAATGGCAACGGACAACCCCAAAAACTGTGGGGCGGGTGCTGCTGCGTCCAGTGGGGAAGTTCACTCGGTAGAGTGTGGTGGGTGTGGCGGGGAGGGGGTCTGTCTAAGTGGGGAGTAAAAGCGCGAGCGAGCTTTTCTGCTTCCACTCGCACTCGGGTTGGAGCATTGCTCGATAGCAGCGGCGGCGGGTGATAAGAAAGCTGAGCTCTCAAACCCACCATGTTCCTCTCATAAAGTACATACTCGTATTTGTTTAGCACAAAGATAGGAAATTTTAAACAAATATAGTATGAAGTAGTGCGAACCACGCCTTCACTGGCTATAGGTTCTTATCAGCGCGTGGCACATGGCCATGACGAACCGAACGCGGCAACCGTTTGACAAGCTTTGAGCCCGACAACCGAAAACACTCAATTTCCGTGAATAGCAGACTGCCATACAAATTTGTGCTGGCTTGCAATTTCATTCATTTAATTTAGTTAATGAACATGTCGCGAGTGCACTGAACTGTTGGCTCTTTTTGTTTCATTCTTTGTCTGTGCATTTCCCCTTGAGTCAGCAAAAGTGCATTTACATTTGAATATGTAACGTATTTCAGCTGTTAAGAACAACAAGCAATTCCGCTGTTAAGCTTAACAGAAGCGTGTTAGGTGCACAAGTGTTGCAAAATGCACTCTTTCGTCTTTACACGAATATGTGTAGTTAGCATGTATAAAAATTATGATTCTTTTGACCGTTTAAACGTTTTATTATTAACCAATAAAGACTAATGCAATAAAAGCCAGTCCTGAAAACTAACCAATTTTGTGGGAAATTGATTCATAGGTAGGATAAAATTATAGTTTCAGGGCTGTGAGACTTAGCTTGATAGTAATATCAAACAGAATTTAAAAATCGAGGTTTATGGTTAGCCTTAAAAAACATAGCGTTAACCCATTGCAGATCACGGGGTTTAAATATTCTTACGAAAATGTAGAAACTTGAACAATTTGTGTCGCAGTTCAGGTGTAAAAGAAACGGATCATCGAACGGTGTTCAAGTTGTCCTGGTGAACGCGCCCAATGTTAAAGAGAAGCTGAGAAAACGGCATTTTATTATTAAATTTACTGGATAAAGGGAACACAAGTGCCCATATTATTCTATACTATCGGTTGTCCAGCAAATTGTCACATGACATATCATCGACCTTTTTAGTTT
Source organism: Drosophila subobscura (assembly GCF_008121235.1). NCBI lineage: Eukaryota > Metazoa > Arthropoda > Insecta > Diptera > Drosophilidae > Drosophila > Drosophila subobscura. The sequence goes on from NC_048531.1 coordinate 5,834,880, forward strand.
TAACCTTATTTTGCAATCAATCCAATAAAGATAAGTTGTAAAAACTAATCCATCTTATGGAAAATTGATTGGTGATTTTGATAAAATTATAGATTTAGCGCTGATACTCCTAACTAGCTAGTAATATCAAATAGAACATCAAAATCGTGGAAAATGATTTTAGATTTACGGTATATTTACAGGATATTTTGAAAATGAAAATTTCGGTATATTCCCGAGGGTCTGGCGGTCTATTTTATCGATAACTCCGCGGTCACACTGATCACAAAGCCGAATATATTTTTAATTGTTCTATTTCCAATAATCAATAAAAAGTTAAATTTATAGAATATTTACCATCGTGTGCGCTAAGAGAAGACACACGGCAATATTGACAAGATGAGCGGGAGGTAAGCCAGCAGTGAGAGTTGCTCCATAAATGTCTACTAACGAGTGCATATTATGTATGAACATACATATATGTGTGTTTATTGCAGTTCCCTCTGTGGGGTTGTGGAGCCAGCCGACTTCCAGGCAGCCGCTGCCACTGCCGCTGCAGCTGCGGCAGCCGCCACCAGGGCCAACAGCTCCTCGGACCGCGATGAGTGGAGCGTGAGCGAGTGCGGCTTTATGGATCCCGAAGTGCAGCGCACAATGCGAAGTGGCAGTGCCGCAGAGGACATAACACAGTATCCGCTGCGTGGATGGCAGGAGGTGACCGGCGAGTTCATTGCGGCATGTCAGGAACTGATACCCGGCGAGCTGGCACAGGACATGATGTTTGGCCTCTTCGAAGCCATGTCTGCGATCGAGATAATGGACCCAAAGATGGATGTGGGCATGGGCTTCGACAAGTCGGACTTGCCTCCTCCCTCCTTTGAGGCAGCCATCACGGTAAGAATGCAGAAGACAGTCTGTCTCCCGCCTAAGTCATCAATTCATTGGCTCCCCTTCCAGATGGGCGTTATTAAGCTGGACGACCTGACGCCCACCGAACTGATTGGGATCTTTGATGCTCTATTCTCGTGCATTGTGTCCTGGCTGGAAGGCAATTCAATGGATCAGGTCTTGTTCACGTGCCTCTATCTGCACGCCCCTGCCAAGATTAAGGACAAGCCGCTGCGCGTCTTCTGCACTGCAGTGCGTAATCTCATTGCGGTCATCAAGAGCATCATTCTCTTGGCCGGTGTGAATGAGGAGGAGGACTTCCAGTTGTATGGCAACTCAACCCTGCTGTCCGCGGAAAAGGCTCATCCCGGCAATATTTTCGGTTATTTGAAGGAGGTGGAGGACGAACTCGTGCGCAAATGCAAGCAGCTGGCATCGCCAGAGGATTTGATGTCTGTGGTGCATCGACTTCGCTTTATGCGACACCTGTTCCAGGTCATCTACCAGGTGGAGCAGATGGAAACCAGTGCCGGCACGGAGGATAAAATGAGCGAGATTTACAAGAATCTGAACGTGGCTTCCGAATTGCTGCCGCTTATCCGCAAAACCATTGATCGGGGCACCCAGCCCGTAGAGGGCTGTAAGTTCACTGCCAGCGATTGTTCTTCTGTAGTGTCTGACGAATTTATTGTATCCCGCAGCGGAGGCTCCGAATCCTATTGGTTTCTCGACACGCATCCATGACCGCAGCCAGCCTCCCTCGTTTCCTCGCAGCATTAAGATCAGAGACCGTCCAGCCAGCTTTCAATTCCTGGAAGAGATGATCTCTCGTTTCAAATACGCCTGCAAAGTGACGCGAAATAAGGATTACTTCTCAGCTCTGGTAAGGCTAACAATTGAAATATTAAGAATTTAGCATTTAGGCGTCGCCTCCACTTGCAGAACTTCTTCATTGAGTACAGCAAAAAGTCGGGGCAGTGCATCCTCTCGAGGAGTGTGCTGCAGACGATATTCACCGCAAACCTGCGGATGGTGCATGGCAGAATGCCGATGAAGCAGTTTCTACGGCACTCGGTGCAGGCCTTCAACTCACCGCCGGTGCTCAGTGCCAAGAATTCGGTGTCCAGTGATCCCAAGGTGCAGCAGCAGTTGGAGAACTTCTTTCGCTATTGCATCAGCCTGAACACCTTCACCATGTTTATACGCATCTGCGGCTTCAATCGGGCCAGGCAGCGAGACAAGTTGGGTCGCTTGATTGAGAATTTCGACGCAATCCAGGTGGATGCGGCCAGACTGGACTCGTTTATGAACCAGCTGGCAAACGAACGGGCCATGGAGGGCAACGAGCTGCATGCCACGGCCCTCAAGCACAGCACCCACTTCTCCACGTGGGTCCTGTACAACTGTTTCCGTGCCATGCTGATCTATCTGATGTCTGGCTTCGAGCTGGAGCTGTACGCTGTGCACGAGTTTCTCTACATCTACTGGTATCCGTACGAGTTTCTGGTGGGCTTCCTCGTTTCGGCGCTGACACGCACAGAAAATATTCTGCTGGCCCAGGAGGAATACGCCGAGCACCTGAGCAAGACTCAAGCGAATGGCGGCAGCGCCTCCAAGAACCGTAAGGCAGCCAAACCCAGGAAGAACAAGAAGCTACAGCGGCCCTATCGCTGCGAGATAGTCTTCTATCACGCTTTGCTTAGCCTCTGTGGCGGCATGTACAAGGCCATGGGTGCCCTTACCAAAGATGGACGCGTGCGTTTGCCAATGGACACGTTTGACAACGAGGAGGTTCGATATATTCGACGATTCCGACCCTTCGGATCACTCACCAGTCCACCGCCCGTCAGCTATCAGGAGTTCAAGAGCATCCGGGACCACATGATGCTTGCCAGCGTCGAGGATCTGTACTCTGTGGCAGCCAAGCATTTCGATCAGGCCCGAAATATTTTGGAAAACATACAGAATCCTGACCAGGAAGTAAGTCTGGAATCCCTCTTCAACCTCCCGTTCACATCTGAATATCCAATTTGTTGCAGGTGCTGGATCTACTTCAAATCGCTCGGACCAACTTTGTTGTGATGAACGTGCTGGCCCGTGGCCATCAGAAGGATGTGAAGCGTCAGCCAGAGTTTGACTTTTCGAAGCATAGCTATTTCCCCATTATTAAGTTGAAATAAGCGCCTGGCGATTTGATTTTAAATGTGTTCGACCAACCCCAAACCATAATGGACTAAATTATATGTATTTATGGAGTTTAATATCAATGCTGCTCTTCCGACACAACGTCCTGCTTGACCATGTGCTCCTCCACATAGCCCTCAATGGGGCAGCTCTTGGCACAGGTGTAGACCGCCAGTACGCCCCAGTCCAGCAACTCTTCCTTGAGCAGCGCCAAGGTCTGGGGCATGATCTGGAACTCGAACTGGCGAACTCCGCCGCACTGGCTGCAGTTGGGCAGCGTCTTCAGTTGATCCGCCACAGTGGCGGCTGTATTTGTTATCCAGAGAGGCTCTCCGCCGCGCTTGTAGCGCACAATCTGCTCGGGTTCATCGGCGATTTGCTTCTTAAATTGACGAAACGTCTTGTCATCCGAGCCAGCTGTATTGCCAAAGTACTTGTCCATCTCCGCCTCGGAAACGTTGCTCAGGTCGCCGGTGTTGCCGCTGGCCTGCAGGGCCTCAAACTCTGCCAAACGAGCGTCGTCATCTTTATCGTCTACTTCCACCGGCCTGGTGGCACTGCTCTCTATCACAATCTCGAACTCCTCGAATTCTATAGCGCTTAGTGGCTTTTGTGGCGCAGGCTTCGATGATCCGCAGTTGGCCTTGTGGTCGGACCAATGTGCCCGCTGATGTTCAGAGGAACAATAATAGACGGTTTTGCAGCGGCTGCAGACGTGCGGAGCGTAACAGCCGCAGGCCTCACATACTTTTTTCAGGCAGGGTATAGGGGGCTAAAAAGCAATAGGTCAACAATTTGAACAATCTTGAGCATTCCTTCATTGCTTACCAAAGGTTCACCTTCATCATCCGCCGCCTGTTCCGAGAAGAATTTGTTTTTCCGCGGCAGCTGCGACCTCAGCACTGTGAAATTTCTGTGAAAGCCAGGAGCATTAGGACATTCAGGATAATCACACACGGATTGAAACACTTACTCTGCATTATGTGCCTGCTGGCAGTCTGCATTCCGGCACACGAAAATATAAATTGAACGATGAAAAGTGCATTCCTCCTCGTGGGGCGCATAGAGTTGGGCCAAGAAAACTTTGGGCGCCTTGCACTTGCTGCACTGCAACTGTGCTGTTGGGGGGAGTGCTTCTAGGTCCAGCCAGGCGGGTTGTCCACCTAATTTGCTAGGGAAGTAGCGGTTGCTCAACCAGGCATTATTATCCCGTTTCTCGGCAAAACCCAAATCAATTTCCATGTTTTTAACGTGCTGAAGATACCAGTGTGACCGCGGATGATAAAATATACCGCCTGACCCTCAGATATAATCCGAGACATACCGAGAAAAAAAGGCACCTAATCTATATTTCGCTTGAAGATGGCAGTGTTTAACCGGCTAGTTTTCTGGTGTATTTTGTGCTGATCTGAGTACTCAACTTCAAAATTCGTGCCACAAAAATGTCTGTCGAACAATAAACAGTGTTCATTTATCGTTTTTATGGGAAAATCATCCCTGATCAGGTCGCAAGAACATTTTGCGTGTCTGCGTACTGGGCTTAAATGATTTAAGTTTTACGGTATATTTAGGGTATATTTAGAATATGAAAGTATTTTTAAATGCTCACTTTTCGCAGCATGCTGCGAATGCGAAGCTGCATTGTTCCCCATTGCATTCCCCCAAAACATTGCAAAGTGTTTTTGGCGAACTAAATATTAAGTGCACCACAAAAACATTTATGAGTACGAACTTCCAAGTGATCAGATGGTTACGCATTCAATACAGCACATTCATATTTTTTTCGATTTTTTTAAGCAAACACCATGCGCGAACAATTTTTTTAAAAATATTGTTGAGCAATGCTTTAGAAACGATGCAAATTGGTTCAATGCTGCAAATCCATGCGCTTCTCATAGACAACTTTCAATGGGTCAATGTCAAATTGGATACCGTAAAATCATTAAAATAAATAAATATAAAATGCAATACATAAAGCAAGGAGAATTAAATTCCCAGAGGAATTGCAAATATGCCCAGAAAATAAAACGCATAATAAAGGATGGCTTTTGTGATTATGCCTGCAGAAATGTAGACTGTCCGATTTACCATCTTTTTCTATGTTGAAAAAGAAAAGATCGCTGATGATGGAGGAGTGGAATTAATTTAAAAATTTGTAGATTATAGATACCGAGAATATGTATATGTATATAGATCGGTATATAGTACATACAAGCCATATGAAAAGGTTAAAGGCATGTCAGTCTAAAACAAACTCATTGTTAATTATTAAAAGCAGTTCATTAAATGGATTTATAATATTAAGAATGGCAAATATATTTTTTGGTTGACTTTTAACCTTATTATGCAATCAATTGAGGAAATATGTATCATAAAATCAGCTAATCCTGCGGAGAATTTAATGATGATTTGAGTAAAATTAAACTTTTAAAGCTGAGAGTCCTAACTAGCTGGTAATATTGAATTGAACATCAAAATCGAGAAAATAATTAGGGATTCACGTTATATTTACAGTATATTTTGAAAATGCAGGGTATACTTCTGTATATTTTAAAGGGCCATGCGGTATATTTAATCGATAAGTTCGCGGTCACACTGCTCCCGCGGAAAACAACAAACCACCCATTTTATCCCACTGTACTGTGTGCGCACTCTTTGTTTTTTTTTTCGCTCGGGGTGCATCGCTCTGTGGAACCTGCATATAGCAACATTTACTTTTAAATATGAAGTGATTTTACAATCCTACTCAGACGCAGAGAGAACTGTTTTTAATTGGTGTTTTTAGCAAATAGGCAAAAGTGAACGTGGAGTGCAACTGCAGTTACATAAAATCGAGTTACTGTAACTGCACTTTTACAGTAAGATTCCATTTATCTCAGTCCCCACCACCGCCATTTGCCTATGTCTACCCGCGCTCCGCGAACCCTTGTGCCTATAATTTTGCGTCGTTCGGTTGTTGTTTCTCCTGCGCGTTTGCTCGTTCTCTCTCTGTCTCTCCTGATGTCTCTCAGAAAACGCACTAGTTGCCTTCCCTCCCCGGTCCCACACTTCCGCACTGCGTCATACTCCGAATTCACTTTTGTCTCCTATTTATAGAGCCGCAGATTAACTGCACCTACGAAGCGCTTTGGAATCAGAGAGAAGTAGAAAAAGAGAACAAAAACGTCCACGCGGGTGGGTAAGAGAGATGTGATAGTGTGTGCTCCCACTCGCCATATCACAGTGGGGCCTATGGCGTTATCAGTGCCAAACAACAGCCAGCCATAAAATAGTGAGAATTTGCCAATCAGGCCGCGATCAACCTCAACAACAGCTGTTCTTCACCGTTTTTTTGTGTGATCAAACTAAAAATTATTATCAAGAAGGGCCCCGACTCCACAAGTATATGTACATATGTATGTGCATATGAATTCATACATACTTACATATATGCTATGGGAAGTTTTAAATCTTCTAGCTGCCGTGGCTGTGCGGTCTAGACGTTTAGAAATTTCTCATGTTTGGGATTAGGGAACGTTCGTGTGTTCGAATCCCGCCCGAGCTTGTTGGCTTCTTCGACGAAAACCCACGTTAATTAGCCGTTACTCCTTGGGCTACATTAACTTTTTGTTTTTTTTTTCCTTTTTATTTTTTTCTATGCTGTTGATTTTTCACTTATGTAGGTTTTCCATGAAGGCAAATTTTAAAGCGAGTGTATTTGCGGTGTGATATCATCAGCATTCAAATATAACGACAATTGTTTAGTTCCTCTCTCTCTTTTTCTGTCTCTCTCTCTGCGTTTGTTCGTGTGCCTCGAACTGGTGACGTAATTTGAATCTGCTGCAATCGCCTTTCTTGTTTTGGTCTTATAAGAAATGTGTATGGCTGCGCAAACCGGTTCTCAATAGTTTACTTTTGTTTTCGGAACTGCGCCGCACCAAAACAAACTTCCATCTGCTGCTCCCACCCTACCACCATCCATTCCGTATCATAATCATTGAAATGCGGGTTCAAGATGGGCTGGCTGACCTCCTGACTGGATAGGTTTCTTGGCTGAAGGCGACCGACCATCAAGTGTGGCTGGCCATCCATATCAATGTGAATCGCTCTGTTGTCAACACAATAAAAGTGTTGAAAGCTTATTCAGACGCGATTAACTATTGGGAAACTGCACGTACTAGCTGGATTTTCTTTAGTTTGTAGGTTTAAAATTGTATTCGTATAAAACTATTCTTTCGTAGCTTCAACATTCCCCAGATAGAGACTCATAATGAAAACAAACATTACCCAAATACGAGTGTGCCTTAATTTATGGGCAGTGTAACCATTGGAATCAACGGCCTTGACATGGTTACAACATTTATCCAGCTCCAGCTGCTCGCGAAAACATAAACAACGTCATGACGACGAGTTCGTTTGATCTCGTTCTAATTATAGGCAGCCCAAAATTACACGAAAATGTTCACGGATAGAGTGGGGGGCTTGTTAGATTTTTATATTGCTGGTATTCATAGTTTTCTGGAGACTGATTTTGAATAAGCGCAGAATGCCTTAGATGTGGAATAGACTGGGTTAAAACTATGTATGTAAATGATCGTAATGATCAGCAGAAATTGTAAAACTTCTTCCAGTGTCTTGTGAGATTTGGTTGCATGTGTCTTAAGTATAAGCTCTAAACAGTTGAAGCGCGCTAGATAAGGTGGTGATAATGATGATGATGACATCACCATCTGTTGAGCAGGGCCGCTGGTGTAGAGCCACTTTCTAGTGGACATAGGGATTATGCTGGGCACCCACACGACGCCCACGGGGGAAAAGGTTTTCGTTTTTGTGTGGATGAAGCAGCTGTAACAAAAGTGGGTCAACTGGTTCCATTCAGGCAGTAGGCCGAGGCACTATCAACACGCAACCTGACAAATCGATAAAAGCGACCCAACATCTTCCAACATACACACACATGCATTTTATTTATAGCTTGAATAAATATTTTCAGACAATCGAGCGCCAGGAAGCGGACTCCAGCCATGGGTCAGATCATGGGATCTATGCAGAGCAATGTGGCCGAGGTGTTTAGCAACCGACGGAAGCGGAAGCGCAGCACGGACTCGACTCTCGGTCAGGAAGAGCAGGCGCAGCTGGGTACCACGCTGGCCAAGAAGTAAGCAGCTCCCAGCGTGCCATTGTTTGTGGTTCAATTTGCTAATTTATTTGCTTGCCTCCACCGCCAGAAAGAAACTGCTGACGACCACGCAATACATTTACAAGGCCCTGTTCAAGGAGGAAAAGAACTCGGATGTGGCCGTGATGGTGCTGGACAAGGTGTGGCACCTGCACAAGGTGTACTTGAGTCAGAGTCCCTACTTCTACACGATGTTCAATGGGACGTGGAAGGAGGCGCAACAGAACTTTGTACAAATCACCATCCCCGACGATCGCATCAACGTGGAGAGCCTGGACGCGGTGTTCGGCTCCATGTACTCGGACGAGATCGAGATAGATCCAAAGGATGTGATACCAGTGCTGGCCACGGCCACGCTATTCCACCTGGACGGCATCATCGACAAGTGTTCCGAGGTGATGGTAGACACCATCAATGCGGAGACGGCCATTCACTACTACGAGGCGGCCTGCCAGTACGGAGTGGTGGGGGTGAAGAAGTCCACCTTCCAGTGGTTCCAGATCAACCTACTCAGCATTTACAGCAAGCAACCGAACCTGTTGCGGCACATCTCCATAGATCTGATGACCGCCCTGACTGCCAGCCAAGACCTCTACGTGATGCAGACAGAGTTCTCCCTGTACACACTGCTGCGCACGTGGATGTTTCTGCGCCTGCACCCTGAACACGATCCCGAAGACCCAGTGCAGCGGGCTGAGGCGCAGAGGACGCAGGATCAACTGGTCAACGCTGGCGTAGATACGCACACACCAAGCATGGATGTTGCCCAGTGGAAATACTTCACCAGCCGGATGGAAGAACGCTCCTTTCTGGCCACGCCCGAGGGACAGCCCTTTGTTCCAGTCTTCCAGAAGCTCCGCACTCAGTACCTCACGAACCACTATATGGATTTGAAAATCATCTATAACGACAACATAATACCCAAGGAGTGGCTATACAGCCACATCCACAGTCACTGGGACGCCCTGTTAAGGATCGATCACGGCCAAGAGGACAGGTAAGGCCATCCTATTGCACAGTAACCCGAAAGTTAACTCTTAACTTTGTATTCTCTCACAGTAGTCCGCAACAGTTGGACGACGACCAGTTCTTCGAGAACTGTATGCGCTGTGGTCGCCTTCTGACCGAGCCGGGGTACCAGAAGTGGCGCTGGACGGGCTTTAATTTCGGCATGGATCTCATACTCATCATGGACTCGCGCAGACTGAACATTCGGCGCCACCACCGGCACGAGCACGAGCGAGTCCTGAGCCTCCAGACCAAGCGCAAATTCATGATCCGCACCACTGTCACTTCGATCAATGCTCAACGCCAGCCGGTGTTTACACAAACCTCAGAGATCTGCTCGCTGAGTCTTGAGAAGAACGAGGAGGTGCCGCTGATGGTTCTCGACCCGAAGCTGGTCCATCCGCTGCTCATATCCATTAACTTGCTCGTAGTCATGCCGCCCAATCAGAGCTTCAAGGAAGTTGTGCCGCTCAGCGAGGAGCCAACGTCGGCGACGTCGTTTTCCATACCCATTTCGGAGATTGGCGCCACTTGCGAGAGACCGCTGACTCCGGCCAGTGCCGATGATTCGGCGGTCTACATTGGCGATTCGGAGGCATCGACGCCGACGTCCCCGTCACCGCGGCGAAGAATAACTTGGCCCCGAGAGATCGCTGTCTCCAGCGAGGCTGACGCACTGTTTGGCGACATGGCGTGCTGAGCGCGTACATTCTCCAATTGCAATATCGCCATCATAAGCACAACTACATACCACCATTTCCTGTTCATGGGCTCGCACTGGCCGAGTCTCGTTTTAGATGTAATTGTAAATTCGTTATCTAATAGTTTCTCTTACGATTAAGATTATCGTGTAACTTGATACACACGTTTGTAAATTAAGTTACGGTACAGCACACCGAAGATCGTTCTATATCTGGAATCTATATTTTTGTATATCGTTTACATTACAACCTACATGTAATAATTAATTATGTAAATCTACTCGTTGGAGTAGTCTGGAATCGTTAGTGCTCTCGCACATCCATGCTGCATCTTGTAATTTATACATTCACACATACTTATTACTCACTCAAAAATTATCTACTTGTTAAGCTAACGAGTAAGTAAGGCGGCAACGTAACTAAGATTAAAGCGTATTCGGATTATGTAGTCGTAGTATGTTTACGCATCTAACTGTCCTAACACACACTTTGTATTCGCTTTGTACGTTCTGTACGCACAGTAACAATTATCTCGATTTCGTTTATTAAAGTCTTCGATTAATTGAAAATGAATAATTGCCTCTCTCTGATTGGTCCATAATAGCTGAGTATATCCAAAGAAAAGGTTAAACGAGAAGGGACGTGTGAGACGCTTCTTACGCGTCACAACTTTTATACCCGGCACTCAGTACTACATCTGCAACTTATCGGTTATTTGTCAAATTTTACATTTTTTCTTCATCTGTCATCTACATCAACAACACTACTCACGCCAACACGCTCCTTTAGCTCGCCACACTCCCCTAGAAACACACACTGCAGAGTCAGGGCAGAGTCGCGGCAGAGGCAGCGGCAGAGACGTGTCCGGGGCAGAGGCCAATAAACTGAAGTATCTTTTGGGGGCTGCTTTTCTTCTCAAAAGTATAGCATACTTTCAGGCTGAAAAGTTCCCAATTACAAAATAGCGTAGGACAGCCATATCCTGAAGTCCTTGTGGTCCTTGATGGACTCAAGCAATACAGGAGACTCGTACCTTCGCCAGGAGGCATGCCATGTCCTGATCCGACAGGAAGCAGCCGAGTTATAGCGTTGAAGGGGATTATATAGAAAAACAATATTCAAATGGCATTATCCTTAATGTCCTAGCACCCGAAGTGATCCGGGACATTTTCCCGATCCCGAGGAGGCGTGACATGTCCTTTTTCGACAGGAAACAGCTGAGCTATAGCCTTGTAGAGATTAAAAAGAAAAAAAAACGTGAAAATGGCATTATCCTTAATGTCCTTGCACCCGAACTGGTCGCAAAGGATCCAGGACATTGTGCCGATCACGAGGGGGCGTGGCACATCCTGGACGGACTACAAATAAAGGAGAAAACAACAAAACGTTTTAAGTTTTCTGTTATCTTCAAAATTGTAGATTTGGGAGGTTTTCGCCCTTTTGCGGGGGCGGAAGGGGGCGGGGCTCATTTTTGAAATACACTGGTTTCAGTGTGAGCATACAGCAGTCTGGTGCCAAAATTTGGTGGCTCTAGCTCTTATAGTCTCTGAGACTACCCTACAAACAAGACGGACAGACGGACGGACGGACAGACAGACATGGCTCAATCGACTCGGCTATTGATGTTGATCAAGAATATATATACTTTATGGGGTCGGAAACGTTTCCTTCTGTGCGTTACATACAACCGTTATCCGCACAAATACAATATACCCTATTTACTCTTCGAGTACCGGGTATAAAAAAGTACAGTACACATTATCTCGATTTATATTATAGCAAAATATTCCGGAATTCATATACTACTCTTTATCACCATCGTCCTGCACGCCAAGCAGCTCATCCAGAACGTTTCGCCGCCAGGAGGCGAGATCACCAATCAACTTAAAGTTTTCTTGCATCTGCGGCTCTGCACCTCCCTCAGTTTGAGGCAACCTTCTCAGAATCCTATTGGCGTCCTTGCTCCGCGTCCAAAACCTGTACTTCGCTGCACGCGCCGCCTGAACGTAGGGCGACTTCTCCTCACAGCTCATGAGTTTCCACTTCTGGCCGGCACTCAGCACTATTTGAGTTAGTCGCAAATTGCAGACTTTCTCCTTGTTGCACCTCTTGAAGTGTACCAGAAATCTGAGGAAAGGATTACGTCCGCCCCCTTCCGCATCAGGCATTCCTTTGCAGCATTTATTCTTCAGTTTACTTGACGTGCACTTCGACTTTTTGGCCGAGCCAGAAGGAGTCGTCTTAGAGGATGAGTCACCACACTTTTTTACACAGCTCCCCATTTTCAGAGAATTTTGATCAACGTACAAGAAGTATTGTATTTATATAACAACTAATGCAAAGGACATAAATACATATGTATGTGGCATATAAGGTAAGAACAATTTAATTGTTAGCATTTAACAACGGAAATTTGTGATTAAATTTATCTACTGACACCAAACAAATTCGCTTTTGCAGCCATCAACATATGCATAAATTGAGTACAGAATATTCGCCGGAGGGGGTTCACAGTAATACAGATTAGTAATAGAATAATTCTGGAAAGTTGGTCTCGTAGATGGGCTTTTCGTTGCTGCCCTGCAGCTGGGCCACCTTGCTGTCGCTTTGCGATATCTGACGCTCCACGGCCAGCGAATTGAACAGCTCGTTGAGGCGATTCTGGATGAGATCGTGCTGCGAATGGGGAAACCAAACTAATGAGTTAGTTCGAATAAATAGATGGGGCATGGTTAAGAATTACCTTCGGTTCTGTGCGTCTCACAAGATCATCGAACTCGCCTTCGCGGAAGGTGCGAACGATTTGCATTTGTCGCTCGCGCTGCTCCCGCTTAGCAGCCTCCGTGGGCTCGGCCAGAGCCCGCTTCATTGCGTCGAAGTTGAATTCGGGCGCCAGTATCTTCTTGCATACGCCCGGCGAGCTGCTCACGCTGTCCACATCCCCATTGTAGACTGTCAGATCCGCCGAGCTGTTGCGCTGCGTCAAATGGGAGCTCACCGACTCCACCCAGGAATGGCGATGGCCGGGATGGTCCGTTTGGTTGAGCGTGTAGGGAGCGCCCGTATTGAGACGCTGGGCATCCATGCCAGCATTTTGCAGACACTCGCCCAGTGCCAGCTTGTCGATTGCTAGGTGTGGCAGCGACAGATTCAGGCTCTTCGATGCAACCTTCTTGGACTCCAGCAGCGGGGGCAGATAGTAGGTGGCCTCCTCGCGTCGCGCATCGACAATCTTCTGGGCATAATCCAGCAAATTGTTAATGCCACTAACTCGCGAGATGAGCACCAGCAATGCAATTGAAATGGCGTGCAGATTGCACTTGTGCACAGCTCCCAAGGTCTCCACTGTGTTGGCCACCTCTTGAATGCTAAGGATGTGAGAACATGAGTTTGGTAAGATGAAAGCTTGGATTGGATTGGATGTCTCACCCCAGGATAAACAGCAGGAACTCCTGCACTGTCTCGCTGCTGGACATCTCCACGATGAGCAGGGCGGCGGTGTTGTAGCTGGCGGACAGTGCGTCGACGCGCTCCGAAAGGGCCATGCTATCAATGAGCGCCTGCATAATGTGGGCTCCGTGCTTGTGCGTGAAAATTATGTCAGAGCGCGAGGGCGGCTCCTGGGAAAGTGCCGGATATTGCTTCACACTGACACTACTGAGCACCTGATCGTTCTGGTGGCGATCCAGGAGTGCTTGGAAGATCTGCATGACAATCAAGCGCGTGGGATCATGGGGCGCGCGGGCCATCTTCAGCAGCGGCTGCAGGAATGAGGCGGGGAAGGCCTTCTCGAAGGACACCGTGCTGTACTGTGTTCCAACCTTAAGCAGCGACTTGAGCAGAATGTTCTGCAGCATCTGGTCGCCCTTGCTCTTCTTAGAGGGATCCGGCACCGTGTTCATGATGAACAGCATTATCTCGATCTTCTGGTAGTCGGGATGGTGGTTTGCAAACTCTCCCAATGCATTTATAAGCGCCTCCTGGTACTGGGACTCCTCAGCGGTGATCTCAGTGGTGGTGCTCACGCTTGTGCGCAAGTGGGTCAGCAGATTGTTGATGATGTCCAGGGCCGAGGGTCCTACGCTTTCGCCGGCCGCAATGGCAATGATCTTCGACAGCACCACCGCCAGGGAAGTGCGCGTCTTGGGCGAGGACTTGAAGTTGTTGTCCAGATGCTGCATCAGCGTCTCCACCACAGTGTACGAGTACTGCGGCTGAATCGAGATCATCACAATACGGAACGTGTGAATGGCAAAGGTGTTTGGCACCCAAAGCTCATGCCGATCGAGGTGACTGTACGATTGCGAGGGTAAATATTGATTGAGCACATTGATAGTACTGATAGTTATGCTTTGTTTGTGGCCACTTACGTCAGCAGCGGCTTGAGCACGCTCCGAATGTGTCCGAACGATGCGCGCCCGACCAGCTCCCGGAGCACTTCCTCGGCCAGTGCCGGTGGCGTCACATTAGTGGCATCTTCGACGGGCGTGAGGTCGCCAGACTGCGGCGGGCGATAGAAAAATATATTAGAGTCTGGCACTGGACAGGAGGTGCATCTATCTTATCAGCTACTAAACTACTCGCACAAATGCTAGTCCACAGGTCATTGTGCTAATTTAATACTAGGATTCGATTCGATTATAGTAATTATTACCGCCAGTAAATTTTTCTTCACGAACATAACGTTTACACAAAACTGTTTCATGTTGTTGTGTGTTGGTTGTGTTGTGGATTGGTTGGTTGGTTGGTTAGGGTTTGGTTTGCATTAACAGAATATACGAAAACGAAATGCAGAATAGTATATCGAAATTAGTTCAAGTCGCAACAATTTTGATTCATTAACCAATCCAATTGAAATGGCAGGGATCCAGGGATAATTATCCTCTGCATCGGCTGCTACGGATGTTGTTGTCATTCTGCTCACCTGCATATTGAACAGCAGCGAGGGCACAATCTTCTCCATGTGCTGCGCCGCCCAGATGTTCTCCACCAGATCATCGGACACGGTCTTCCGTATGACGCCCTGCAGTCCCTTGATGCCCGCCAGCCGCAGGCTATCCCGCAGATCCTTGCCCTCGCTGTGGCACATCGACGAGAACTTCGAGATGAAGAAGTCGTAGCGTCGATGGTACGAGGGCGTGTCTTCGTTTATGTTGGCGAACTTGACAAACTGCATGGAGTGACATAATGGCAGAATGACACACTGAGCAGACTTCATATTTACTTACCGAATTGGTGGCCATGATTTTTAAATTCGGATTATTATCCTCCAGCAGCTTCTGCACCATTCGCAGGAACGACTCCACGAACAAGTTGAGAGTGGTCTGGGCGTGACAGGCCTGCAGCAGCAGGTCCATTGCCTCCATGGCGATCTCTGCCAGCCTTAAAAGGCAAGCAAACACATTTAATGTTATTCAAATAACAGATGCCAAGCCGTTTTACTCACTTGTAGCGCTTGCGGTTGATGTCCTTCGTGGCCTTCTGGTAGAGATATTCGCCAATGCGGTCAAGCTTATCGGGTGAGCTGAGCGAGTAGAAGGTCAGCTTCTCCATGTTCGACTTGACCAGCCCATCCTCCGGGTTCACCGGAAAGATGTTGTCCACCAGTCGCTTGTAGCGCGGCCGCAGCGCCGAGCAGCACCCGCAGCAACCTAGAAGGGCGCAGGGAAAGGCACAGCTATTAGAGGGATTTGGAAGACAGACGCGTATGCAGCGGTAGGTAAACATAGCGACGGTGATGCGACGTCATCGGAGTGGTCCGTGTTTAGCAGCTGGCGAAAATCGACTACCGGGAGCGACCCCTAGAACTGGCGACTCGCCTGACCGGCACCAGTCAGCGGGTGGCGCTCGGTAGGGTAGAGTCGAATGGGTGCGACCACCATTTTCCGTTGTAATCTTATCGCGATAATGCTTATAGCCGACTATAGTTTTTGCTGTTCTTATTGTGAGATGTCGCGTGCCTGTGTGTGTGTGTGTCTGTGTGTTGCCCTGCGTCTAAGCTGTGTCCCGATGAGTGATTGCGCTTTTCATCGTTCTTCGGCGATATTTGCCTGTTCCATCATAATATAATCCTTCCGGTCACTCCTACACCCCTACCGACTTTCCCAATGACTCGGACCGGCCCCAATCTGCCACCTGGTGGCGTCATTTTCTTCACTTCGGTGTCGAGGTCATATCGTTCTCAATGGCCTTTATCACGCCAGGCAGCGCTTTTCACCTGGCTCTCTCCCGATTGCTTACCAGGCATTTCAGCGTTTGCTCCAAAGGCGTAATTTGCTTCGTTGGCCTTTATCGCGGCATTAGATAATAAAAGAAGGCGATAAAAGAGCTATGCTCTGTGTTTGTTGTTGATTTTTTTTATGCAAAAACAAGTAACTATCGATATCGAAGATTGTATGTGTTCAGTGTGACCGTGGACCTATCGATCAAATATACCGCATGACCCTCAAAAATAAATCTAAATCTAAATTAACCTATATCATATTCCTTGATTTGGATATTCTAATTCAGATTACCAGCTAGTTAGAACACTCAGCACTAAACATATAATTGTATTCCATTTATCAATCAATTGTCCACAAGATTCGCTGGTTTTCATGACCTACTTTCATTGGATTGATTACAAAATAAGGTTCAAACTAAAAAGGGAAATGCAAAATAGAGTAGCATAAAACGTAAGAATGTTACGTTTCGAACACTTGTTGCTTGTTGTCGTATGACACCCAAAATATTAAGTTCGATTTAACTGCAAGACAGACATAGCTTGACCCACAGGAAAAACGAGCAATACTAGAGTCATATTCTGATTTAAATGATATTCCGCATAAGCTTTACTTAATTAAAATGTAAGCTTGAAAAGCTCTACGATCTGGCAGCACTAGCTAAAGGTGTAACTGGCCGTTGAATTTTGAAAACTGGCTCTCTCATTAATCTCATAAATGATCAGATTTTATACTTACAACTTGGATCGGTGCATTTTTGCACGAAACTGTCGAAGAACTCGGGCAATTCCGGCGGCTCAAAGCAGCAGCGTAGCAACGCCATTGTTAGATGTCACCAGCTAAATCCCGCACCCCCCGGGCTGGACGTTGACCATGAACTTTGAGTATTTTTAGTGCGAGCGTCTATATCCGTTTGTTGCTCTCCTCTTGTTGTTTGTTGCTTGAAGTCAGCTGATGCCCGACCTAGCGAGGGCAAAGCTCCTACTCTCGCCTTGCTGTCTCCAAGCTTTTTATTGCCATAGACACTTATATCACAGGGGGCCCCAGTTTTGGGGTTTGAGCCAATGATGCCGTTCCCCTTTATTTGTTTTGACACACATTTCTGAATACTAATCAAGGCAAAATAATTGTCCTACGCCCGGAACTCGTTCAATAAAAACGCTACCACTTTGGCGAAACAATAATTAATGCAATTAATAAAATGTAAAAATGTTTAATAACGGCCGCCAGGCCGCCCAAAACTCAAACCGCACACGGCAGGAACAACAAACTGAATGGAAAATGTGTGTTAGAGAAAATGTACTTTTCGCACAAAAGCTCTGTGCGGCTGCCACACACTTGGCTGGCTTCGCGGTTGCTGGCAAAAAGCACCGCAGAAAAGCAAAGCTCAGGGGAAAAGCTTCAGCTTTTCGCGTATGATTTTCATTCATGAAGTGACACACTGGCGGCGGGGGGGACTTGGGGCATTCGCTTCGTTTACCGTTATGCAGTGGACACAATTAAACACTCGAAATATGGAATGCAAAACGAGAATCGTTATGCCCACGGACACATACTCGATGTTGTCAATTGCGACCATCAGCAGGCAACGGAGAGTTTGTGGTGTGTGTGTGTGTGTGTTGGCTGCGAAAAAGAGCTGGCATGCTGTCTGCTGGAGCTCTTCACACGCCAGTTTCGTGCGTTGACAACTTTATTAAGCCTAAATGGGCTCCTTGGCGGGATGGGTGCAGGGGAAGGGGTGCAAGAAAAGGAGCGTGACGAGGAGTGTGGAGCGGGAATGGAGAAGAGCTATCAAAGTGGACGTGGTCTCGGATCTCACTCCAGCTGGGTGCTTTATAGTTTCTTGACCGACGATGACGATCGATGAATTATTTGTATTTTGCTTATTCCGAGATCTTTTGATTAATTACTGTGATATTCAAATTCAAAATTCAAGTGTGTTCAGCATATACTCACATTTACGAGTATGTATAAATATATCTCTCGTCTTTATATTCTCATTCCCAAAAGAGACGATTCTCGCGTTGAGTTCTGGGCCCGAGTGGCGATATTTTACGCTTTGTTCACTACACATGTCCAGAATGGGTTTTATTTACCTAAAGATTAGCGCCCTGTTCCGAAGATCCGAATGGTTGTCGTATCTAGAAGATGAATTAATTAGTGCCGGGCCTTAATGACTAGTGATTGATGAGTGGGTGTGGCCTTTGTGGGCAGGAGCGGCAGCGGTGGTCCGGCTAGGGTCACTGCTTTGCCAGCGTACAGTAGCCAGTCCAAAACTGGAATATCATCTGCCGACTCCAACAATATTTTCATATTTGCCTGGGCGCACGTAGGAAACATCCCAAGAATGTTTGGGCGATCTGGTTTCACTTGTTTCCACTACCAGCAGCGCAAAGCTCCCTCCCCCCCAAGTACTCGTACTTGCACTAGCACCATGATTCCAATTCATACGAAAGAGTCTAGAACACAAACTTGCTCACGTTCGCTCTTTGAATTTCTCGCTCTCTTTGAGGCTTTCGAAATGCCGGCTACTTGCTACCAAGGTGTATCAACACACGGTGAGGCCATTGGCAATCATCAATCTCTCTGAAGCTGAGAGAGGGGTAATTTCTCACCTTACATACGACGTTTCACCTTGCTTGCTACCATCGTCACATTCGGCACTTGTTTACCTGCCCTCGGCTCATTAAGCTCGTGGCTCTCTCTCTCTGCCGATCTCTCAATCTCCATTCTCTTTCGTGGGAGCTTTGCCAGAGATCGTGCCGAGTCCCCATCAACTGGCTGGCTGCTGGCTTCAGTCGCCTCTCAGACGTGACCGCGACCACTTATTGCCGATCCACTAAAAACGAAACTGCGTCGCGTTCGAGCCTAGTAAACAGCCCACAAGCAACCAACGAACTGGCCAGCGCCCATCTGCCAACAACCCAACACCCCACAGAAGAGGATTCCGGATTCCATCTTCCACGAAAACCCTGACTCCCCCCAACAACAGCAACAGCAATAGCCTAAAGCTGGCTTTTGGTGGCAATCACTGATCCGACCCGACCATCGGCACGTCCATTCAAACGCTCTCGAGTCGACAACAACCCACACAAATCAGTGACTTTGTGCGCATTGCAAAAAAAAAGCAAAAGCAAGAGCTAAATCAAAAACTCAAATACAAATACAAATACAAATCGTGATAAATGTTAGCTTAAATTGTGCAAGCGTTATTCGATGAATTGTTTCGGCCAAAGACCATTTCGGTATCGACTAATTAATATTTGACGTGCATCCGCATACTCCGAAAAAAAACAAACAAAACAAAAAACTCCGCGACGACACCTGGCAAGTGAAACACTTTTGTGTGTGCCACCTAACGAGCTGTTGATACATCAGCAACAATAACCCCCAGCGGCCCCACTACAAACAAATAAGTAATTAGAACTGCGCAAAAATTACTTACATAGAACTGCAAAAACACATTTGCGGAATGCTGTTTTGAGGTGAGTCGAAGCGACACTACAGTAGAACAACCCTAAACACACCCTCTAACGAAACGCAGTAGATGCTTTGTACTCTCTACACTCTGATAACCAACTGAACTGCAGGACCCTGGAACCAGCGAGAATAATCCTCTCCTTACTCCGCCCAGCAAAATCCTCTTCTTCCCTACTAAATCCGGCTAAAACTAAAGCTATCTCTGATTCTACTCTATGCTGCCTTGAATTATTCAGATTCGTAATCCCAAATACCTAATCTCAGATCTAAGCTTTTATGAGCCTCGAATAATATTGAGGCTGTCCCAGTTACACACTTACCCATGTGGGTGGGTGTGTGTGTGTGTGTGTGTGTGTCTGTCTCTGAGCCATATATAGGATGGAGCCAGCAACAGAACAGCCAACGCACTAACGAAAGTCAAGACACGTACATGAGTCAGATGGCATAGAAGTTTAGCTGGCACTCGACTCTACGTAAGCCAAAAACCCATTTGGTTTCGCCTGATCTGGGCAACGCAACCTTTCGCCCGATCTGGTTAATTGGAAGTCATTTGGGGGTTCAGCGATTCGGCGGCAACGAAGAAGATTCGCGATGAAGAAGAACCAACTCGACCCGACCCGACCGCAAATATCGTCTACTTTCTTTCGGTGTTTCTCCTCTCGAAACATTAATATGAAGTATACTTAACGATCAGGCGGTCTGTCAGAGCTTTGAATGTGGATGGGATGCAAATGAATAACCAATTCTAATGTTAATAATAAAAGCTCGACTCTGTTCGGCTAATGTAGAGCTTAGAGACCGCTGAAATGCGTTCGTCTTTATTGTTTGGGGCGGAAATAGAAACAGAATTTTTGAAGGTCTCTCTCTCCACTGAACAGAAAGCAAACATTTTTCAATGATGACTTCAATGTTGAGTGAAAGTTTTCGATGCTCTTCGGAAATTTGAGGGATAGTTTACATATTCCACCATCGTATACCTATAGATAATACATATACATATATAATATAATTATATATATATATACTGGTGTGCTCTCTGGGGGATCCTAAGTTCTTATGAATTAGCATTGCAAATATTTCGTTAGAAAAACTTTAGCATTTACATTAGTCTGGGCTTTAATGTGATTAGGAAATTGAAATTTATTGTTTTTTCTGCGGGTTTTTGGCAAAATATACATAAGTAATTGGCCACAGAATCGGCACATTTGAATTCTGGTTCAAAGTTATTTGTTATTTGTGTGGATTTTGCTTAATTATTAAACATAAACGTATGGAGTTTGTTCTCGATAAAGTGAGAAAAGAACGAAGCGTTGCAGAAGGTTCTCCAATGTGTTTAATCTGGGGTCAATCTCCAGGCCACTTCTGTTCTGGAAGGATCCAGAAATCTGAGTTTCGTTCAAGCTATTCTAATTTATTTCGATATTTATGTGGATCTTGTATTGTATGCGTGGGAGATGTTTTATTGCTGCAAAGATTTGACCAACTTTAACCTTGAATTTCAATGCCACTGCCAATGCCAATGATGTCAGAAGTGTATCTGTATCTGTACATAAGATGCGAGAATATATGTATCTGAATGTGTGGCTGTGTGGAGTGTCTTGATAAACACCTCGTTGTTTTCTGCTGCATCTTCCAGAACCCGAGCTGCTGCTGCTGCTGCTGCTGCTGGGTGCTGTCCTCGTCCTCGTTCTCGTTCTCGTTCTGGCTCTCGTTTTCGTGAGCCTCTTCAAATGCCGGACCAAATTAACTCGACTCCTCATTAAAGTCGAAAAATTCGAAAGTTTCGACCGCCATCGTCTGGAAATAAACGTCAATTTAAACGAAACCCCTACTCCTCACACAGGAGGTAGAGGAGGGAGGAAGGCAGGAGGTTTGTTCAAAAACACAACAAAAAAACAGCCACAAAAAATTGAAAATTCTCAAAAAGCTGCTTTTGTTGATGTGGCCAAAAAAGGTCTACAGCCTTGCCATGTATGCAGTCAGTCCTACGGCTTGTGTCGTTTTTTTTGGAAGCTGCTGCGTTGCCTCCTCCCCATACGGGGCATTACGAGTATATTGTCTTTGGGCTGCCGTTTTTGGTGTTGCATGCGTCAAGGATGATTTGTATTTGTGCATAAGGCGAATGCTGTTTCTCGATTTCGGATTTTCTGTTTTCTGTTTTATTATTAATTACATTTTGTATTCATTTCATTTTGTGCTGGGTAGAGCTTCCTGCTTTGAGTCAGTGTCCGGCATTTAGCACTTAACACCTACAACGCGATGCCAACAATTAGTCACTGACATCAAAGGCCAGCCACCGCCCGGCCCGCACCGCTCAAAGGTATTGAGAGCTCTTTCTTAGAACACTATTTTGCAGCTGTTTGCTAAGCCCAAATACAAATACTATTCCTGAGTGGTGCCTCACTTGGCTGTTTGTCGTAGATTTAACTTTGCCCCACTCCCAGATTTAATGCATCTTTCCCCCTGCCACACATCGTTGCATTATAGATGGCGCCTTCACGTCTATTCCCATTTTATTGGCACAATCACTTCCCTGTCGTTCGGTTCGTTCCACACCCATTGCGGCTATATGGTCCTCCCTGGTGACCTTAAGCAACCGAAGCATAGATGGATGTGGATGGATGGATGGATGGATGGATGGATGGAAGGTGCGTGGCTCTTCGAAGCACATTCACTTTGGCGCTGGCATCGTGCAGCTTTAATTGCCCATGGGGGTTCAACAGCCAAACAAAAGCTGAATAAAATCAAAATACAAAATACGAAATACGAACAAAAAATGAAATAAAATCAATGCCTGTCAAATGGCGCAATCGGCCTGAAAGCACCTGAAAGTTGATCGTCCGGCGATGCGATCGGTCCGCTGATTGTTTAACTGTTGACTTAAGCGGCAGTGTTAACAAATTATTTGATTTGGTCGCATTTCATTTAAAAGGCAAAACATTTGCCCAGCTCGACGACCGTCGAGTGGCATTGGGGAGGCCCCTCGCGGTCGCTCTCGATCGCAGTCTCAACGGAAGTTGAAGCGCGGGAATCGAATTGAACGGTAAATGGCATACGACACTCCATAGAGCTGCTGCGGAAGTACTTGGATCTCAATTTGGTTTATTTCTACACACCCTCCCGCCTCACCACTTCCATTCATAGCAAATCAACAGCGTTTGACACGCTCGTTTGGCTTAATTTTTGTTGTGTGTTTGTTTTTCGGGCTTGGGTCTGGGTCTGGGTCTGGGCCTGGGCCTTTGGGGTTCGTTGTGTTGGGTGACCTTTCTGGGGGATATCAAGTGTCGCCACGCAGGTGCAATCCGACGCCCTGGGAACAGGTAGTAAGTAGGTAAGAGACACGGTTCAGGCCAGTTTTCGGTAACTCTGCGAAGCTGCCAGATCTCTCTCCTCCTGCTCTCAATGTGAGTTTCGGAGTTTAGGAGTGGGAGCAATAAAATGGATCCACATTCGAAATCTTTGGGTTCTTCCTTTCTTTCTTGACCGAAAATGCTTTCAATGAAGTCATTAAGTTGATGTATTGGTTGATAGTTTCGCCGCTTTGGGGCACACCGCGCGGTCTGTGTTTCCAGGCCAATTACAAATTTCGTAGAACTGAGCAGCGCTCTGGGGCGTGGGCCGTTCGTTCATCGTGATATCATTGGCCAAGCGACATTGCTACATGCACATAAATTATATGCTCGACAAACAAAAAACGAAGCAAACTGAACCCATTATGGCTGAAATGTTAATGAGACTCGATTTGTGGTCTACGATGGGTCGTCGTCGTCGTCGTCGGCGTCATTGGAGTCGCAGTCTCATTGTCGCCTTATCACGTACTGGTCGCGGCACCATCTCAAGTGTTTTATTCAAAGCTTTGAAAGATTTGTAACGCTTTCATCATGTAATAAGCCCCTGCCCCTCATTGAATCTTTCGCATTACTCAATGAAATATACCAAAAAATATACTCGTAAGGGCAGTGTCGAAAGCGTACTTTGTATGCCCCACTCGACAAGTTTTGCGACTTTGATTCGCGGTCAACAACATTTCGGGGGCAATTGAAATCGAATGAAATTCAGCTTTGTTTTTGGGAGTTGCATATCAATGAACCGGTGGAAAGAGGAATCTGCTTTGAGGTGGGGAGTACGAGCCACGAATGAAAGGCCAAATCGATGTTCTGTCAATCAGTTTGGAATCGAATTGGATGTCCCAGCTGTCTTTTGGCGATCAATTAGCTGAAATTTGCATAATTTAGTATTTGGCTACCGCCAGTCGGACGATTGCCATTAATTACCCGGCAGCAGCAGCGACAATGGACACCAAAAACACCAAAACAAAAAAGAAAGAAACATAAATAGAAATACAGATGGAAAAAGTGAAACTCTCCCTGCCGGTGCTGTTGTCTTATGCAAGGCGGAAGATGGAAGATGGCGCATGCACCGCAGCGTTGATTATGACATGCACTACAGACCCAAAGAAGGCAACCAGCCAGCCAGCCAGCCAGCTAGTGAGCCAGCCAGCCAGCCACTCGCAAAGGAAAACAGTTGGCAGCAGCATCGCACAGCATCGCGTGCAGAGAGTCGCCCTTTTCCCACTCAACGAGGCCTCCTTCTGGCCTCCAAACATTCGTTTTCTTTGGCTCTTTTTTTGGGATTGAGAAGAGCTGGGTAATGGGATGAGCGGATCACAGCGGATGAGAGCGGAGCCTGACCTTTGCCACCGCGCTTGAGACGTTGCCGGAAACCTTTGGACGCTGCTGCTTTTATTGATTTCCCAAGAAAGGCCTGCCTCTTCGTGTTTTGTGGATTCTTTTTGCACAACCCAAGTCGCGGCCCAATAATTGCGCACAATTGTCGATAAATTCAATCGATAACAAGCAGAGAATGGTGCAGAAAAGATGGAAACGCGAACGTGATGATGAGCACCACGTACCACGTACCACTTACAAGTACTCCCCATATCGGGTGGGGGAATGGCGCTAAGTGACTGCACATCGTGACACGAAAAAGCGGCTAGAGATGATAAGCAAAGACACACCTGAAGTTGGTAATAATTAAATGCTCATAATGAATTTATTTACATCTCGACCCATGATCGGGAGTTGGCAGTCTCAGATCCTAAGTGGATTTTTTTGTTGACTTTTTGATCGATCGATGTAAACTCTCTACTGTCTGTACACTCTGAGTGTGTTGTGTGTCGGAGTTCCTAATTGATTTTCGCACAGGTTAAAAGTCGCCCAGCCAGCAGGTATGACATGGCCCCCTTCGGGCAGTGCTTTCTCAGCTCTGGATCTGGACATAATCTGCTGATCCAAACCGAAACCGAAGCGACGCGTCACTGGGCTAATTATGAGTTTGGAAAAGTGAAATCTCTTCTATGGCTCGCAGCAGCAACTTGCCCAGCGGCGAGCAGATACATTAATCATGCAAAAAATACTCGCACGCAGAAGGAGGAGAAATGGATTCACATTTTCCGCTTACAACAACCGACCCCCCCACACACTTGCCAGCCCTGGCAAAAAGTTGCCGTGTAATGCCACAAAGATTAACCTTCTAACACACATAACAAGCCCGTGTCCAAGCCTGAGTCTGAGACTACACAAAGGAAAGAGCTTCCTCTAAGCAGAAGAAGGTAACACACAAATACACACAGATGCGTGTACAGTTTTGGTGGCTAACAAAGCGTGAAAACGACGGCAGTGCACCCCACCTGAAGCGATGACAAACAATGTGGCCAGATTCGGCATTGGCAGAAAGCAAGCGACGGGGGGATAGAACAACTCTGTAACATATGAATCGCATTTCGTTTTTCATTTGGTGTTCCCATCATTCTATTGAAGTTTTCATTCATTCATTCATTAGCTTAGGAAAGACTCAGACCCCTGGCGCGAACGAGATCGCGTCTCTGAGCGTATGTGAGTGGGCGCTGGACAATCGCCACTTCAGGGCGGAGAAGATGGAGAGAACTCGTCACCGTCATCGTCATCGTCATTGTTGTCATCATCTTAGCAAAGGCCGCTGGTTCATAACAGATAAGCGCATGGCAGTAGATGACTCTAAATGGGAGTAGCAATTACTAATTTCCTTAGTAAAGCGCACGATCGCGCACGAGGGGAATTTAGTTGTAAGAATTGACAATTGACCCTCTCCCCCTCACAAACCACTCCTCTCTCACTCTCTCTGTGACTGTGTCTGTCTGTCTGCTGCTTCAACTCACCAGAGACCGCAGACCCCAGACTCGATCCCCATCCCCAACTCCGCCCCCATCCCCATCCCGTTCCTTCTTGCCAAAGACAGCGCCGGCGCGTTCTTTGGCTGTCCGACCGTCCACTGTCTGGGGCATTGAGCGGCTAAGGCTGCGGCTGCGGCGGCGGCATTCACATTCACTCACAGATGCCTGAGCATAGATATCGAAATGCAATTAAGTATTTGCCAAAGTCGAAGACGCGAACGAGCGCCACGCCACCAACAAAGCGGCTCCTCGGCACTGCTCCGCTCCGCTTCGAACTGATCCGCTCGCCGAGGCACGCATGGAAAAATGTGCGCTAGACAAGGTCCAGTCCAGTCCAGTCCAGTCCACCACATTGATTCTCAACTCCAGAGGGAGCTGGAGCCGCAGCAGCAGGAGCTACAGTCGGAGCTGGAGATGGAGCTGGAGCTGGAGCAACGTTGATCTTTGCATAACTTGGACTTTGTATGGCCATAGGGCTTGGCCATACTTACAAATTGGACTACACCTTCATTTTCACTTCTATACCAAAAGGCCGCACTCGTCTGTCTCACTCTGAGAGCACTACACTGGGCGAAAAGTTGTGGTAGTGGGAAATAATCGAAATTATGATAAATATTGTATCCGATATTTGATCCTGGCTATGGCAGCTTCTATACTGCCTATGGGGGAAGGAAAGATCAGTGGTTCCAATGACTTTCTCTCAGTGTATGACTCTCATTCTCCCTTGGCTTGGCCCGAACCCCAGACCCCCAGAGGTCAGAGCCGCGCCAACCGCTGGGAACACACGCAAAGTGGGCAACCGGCGAGACGTTTGTTTGCTTTGCTTTTGCTTCTGCCTCTGCCCCTGCCCCTCGAATT
Organism: Drosophila subobscura; assembly: GCF_008121235.1. Classification (NCBI taxonomy): domain Eukaryota; kingdom Metazoa; phylum Arthropoda; class Insecta; order Diptera; family Drosophilidae; genus Drosophila; species Drosophila subobscura. Next base: position 5,861,568 of record NC_048531.1, read on the forward strand.
GTGCCTCGGCGCACTTTTGGTTTCACTTGACACGGCCACACGGTGCTGTTGTTTCTCTTGCCTGTTTCTGTTGCCAAAGGAGGAGCACGGATTGGGGTTGGGTTCGCTTCGGTCTGGGGTTCTTCTTTGCGGGGCCTTCCTATCATTACCGCAGTGTTAAAGTTCAAGTTCAGAATGATTATTGTTCTTTGTGGGGCCCACGGTCGGGGGGTGTTGTGGCAGTCATTTGATGGCTAAATTGTTTACTCTGCGCTCTAATCTAATCCCACTTCCATTCCCATGTACGTACCATGTGTGTAATTTGTATAATTTCAAGTAATTTCTGCTCAAAATTAGCCACAAATGCAAATGCGAGACTGTGCATGAGCGAAGCCAACGAATGAAATTAGAATAAAATTGCACTCGAGTGAGACATTGTGTGTATGAGTCTGTGTCTAGACTCTAGACTTTTTAGTTTAATTGAAAGACCCTAACACACACACACACACACACACACACACACACACACACCGAGAGTGGTCCAACTCCAACTCCATCTACGAATCCGTCTGCGACTCCAAGGTCCGCGAAGCGATACAAATTTTATGTTTATTACACCTTAATAATGCGTGTTTACAAACAAATCACGTTCATGGCGCAATCAACGCTCAGCAATCGGCATCAGGAATCAGGAATCAGACATCGGCATCTGCCAAGTCTACAGCTCCAGCTCCAGCTCCAGCTCCAGCTCCAATCCCCTGCTCCAGCTCGAGCTTCAGCTTCCCATCAAAGTCAGGGCGCACGCATGCGCACTCAAATTATATGGTAAAGGATTTTTATTGGCAGCTTGCAGCGTTTTTTGTTACCCTCTACCCCGCGCAGCCCTGCAATGGCGTGGCATGGAGCCGAGGAGCCGAGGAGCCTGGCCCCGTGTCCATCGGTGCCCATGATCAGACAGACGATGTTGCTATTGATGTCTAGCCGGGCGATTGTGCTTGTTAGAGCGGAAAGGCCTAGGAGTAGTCTGAGCCTGGCTCTGGCCTGCTCTGTCCTGTCCTGTCCGGGCCTCACTCTCTCCCTGTGCGAGTAAGTAAGCCAGTAAGTGAATGACCAAGCGACCAAGTGGTCGGCTCTGGTCTCCTTTTCGATAGCTGTCCCAGTGCATGTCCAGGTGCCATAATAGACGTGCATTTTGCACACATTACCGCGCTTCCCAGTTGTGCCTTGAGACTGGAGAAGCGCTCAGTGATTTCTGTGTCCTGTGATCTCTGAAGGGTATTCAGGATTTGCCATGCCCGAGTCCAGTCGCAGTCTGTGCATGTGTGCGGTGGTGGTGGGTGTGCGTGTCTATGGGGCGCTGTTGTCTAAACTGGACGCTCTTCTGGGGGATCCACTCGTGGCAGGGGCGGGGGAATGGCTGCGGCAGGGGAGGACTGTAGGGCTAGTCCGAAGTTCCCCCTCGGGCGTGGTGCATTGTCTGTGTGCTCTCGCATTCAAATATGAATATTATCGCGTTTGCTTAATCGCAATCAATATTTCTACAGTTTTCTCCACTCCTCGGGGCAGAGCACTCTGGAAAACTCACCTGGCGAGTCCTATACTCCGTACCTCCGTACCTCTGCCTTCTCCTTCTGCTCCGCTCTGCTGTGGTCTGATCCCCTCTCTGTGACAATGGCAAATCGAATTTGAATCTCGTATGCAGCACCAAGCACCGAGCACCCTCGTCGTGTGTCTATTTTTGTAATTGTCCGAGAAAAAGAACCACAAAAAAAGAGAACAAAAAAATAAATAAAAACGCGATTCGATTGGTCGTGGCCCACACCCGAAACTGAGGGATCAGTCAGAGTGGGAATCAGAATCAGAATCAGAATTGAAATAAGAATACAAATTAATTGGCAATCATTCTTTTGACTGCTGTCATGCTGATACCCTTCCTTAGGCCGGGGTATGCACAACAAACAATTGAAGGATGGTGTGAGAGACTGTAGAATATTATTTACCATTCTTAGCGGAATCCTAATGCATACTAAAATACCTTTACTTTGGCTTCTGCGCTCTGTCTGTCTACGTTCCTTTTCTTAACAAAAGTCACTTAATTGTAACAACACTTTCTCTCGCCAAGCGGACACGTACCTAAGCCAGATCTAGCATAAGTACAGCTAAAACCCATCCAAAAACATACAAACAAATACAAAATAAATAAAAGCCAGACTAAAACTAAAACCAAACACGAGGAAGTGGAGTAAAGTGGAGTGGAGCGCGTGTAACAAGTCTAACAGCGAGCAGAGCTCTTAACTCGAGCTGGATAATAAGCACGATAATCAGATAATCAGATAATCTGGCTGGCAAATAATCACAAAATAACAAACACAACAAGTAACAAACCCAAACAGTGAAATCCCCCGCACAGAGAATAGATGTTTATATATTTGAGAATTGTTTCTTCTTGCAGCTAAACAAAAATTTCCATTTCCCTGCTTAAATGGAAAAAGCGAAAAGCAGTTCAAGCAGCTCGATGAGACTGTCGCACAGAAAGTTCACTTAGGGTTTCAAATTCTTCCCATAGAGAAGATACCCCGAAAGGAGAGAGAATAACAAAGACAGATCAAGAGAAACAAAGAGACAGAAAGGGAGAGAACAAATACAAAACAAGAGAGAGGAAATCACCACAAATATACTAAGATGCAACAACAACAGCAGCAGCAGCAGCAGCAGCAACTGCAACAGCAATCTGGAGCAGCAACAGGAACAGCCACAAATGGTGGACCACGCGTCAGCTTCAACCGGGATGTGCACGTGAAGCGGATAGGTCAGTGTGTGTGTGTGTTTGTTCGTGTGTGTTTGCGTGTGTTGATAAGGAATCCAACTCCCTCGCACAGCGTAACCCCAATTGCTTGTAAATAACCAACACGCGCATCATCAAAAGCAAGAAAACAAAAAGCAAATCCACCAGCAACACGAACTTCTCTCTCTCTAATGATACTCTAAGCAAAAAACCAGCCAAAGAAATCTCATCAATAACGATCCAAGCAGCAACAAAACAAATTACTAACCAAGAGCCATACATAGTACATATACATATACATATACATATATGTACATATACATATACATATACGATCTGCCTATCTGTTTGTGTACCCTAGCAAAGGGTATTTGTGTTTATTTGCAGGGTGTGAAATTTGAGAGTGTCTCTCTGCAGTCTCATAAACTACCTTTTATTCTCTTTGCATTGATCAAATGTTATCTATTTCCATTTTTTAAACAAACTGTTGATTGATCTGCTCCCCCACCATTTGTGGCTCTTAATTCTTTGTGTAGTGTGGCGAGGCCCGCAGCCCACACTCCCCTCGAATGCAACCCATTTGCTTGGTCAGTCCGTCAGTCAGTCCCAGCGAGTAGTTGTTCTAACACAAAGTCTTGATGGATGGATGGGCCCAGAGGCTTTCCCTCTTCGCTTGCATAACATTGAGAAACTCTTGAAGTTTTCCTTCATTTAGTGCAAAAAAAAATATATTGTAAGGTTTTCCATATGGCTGGGGAGCAAAAAAGAAAGAAAAACAAAAAGAAACCGTGCTAGTAGTGGGCGAATAAAGCCAGAACGAATGCCAAAAGCGATAAAAATAATAATAATAACAAAAGCCGCCTCTCAACAATAAAATGTAGTTTACCTTGAGAATAATCATCACACACACACACATACACACTCGCACTCACACTCACACTCACTGCAAGACAAAGTGGAGAGCTGTCCCCCTACTCCCATAGCCTCATATAACTATTTAAAATAAGTTGATATTTTATAAGGCATTGCGAGTCGCAGCAACAACTAGCTCTGAGAGCAAACAGCAGAGAGCAGAGAGCCAGCTGCAGTATCACTTTGCACATCTCTCAGTCGGACAGCCGACGGACAACTAGGTGGACCCCAGAGCCAGAGACAGGCACAGACACAGACCAAGAGCAGCCACTTGGCTTCGACTATATTATTATTGTTATGATTATGTCTGGCAGCAGAGACAGCAACGACATGGGATTTATTTCATAGCTGGATGGTATTTATGGCAACTGTCGTCGTGATCTTTTTCCTGTGGGGAATGGAGAAATTAAAAATTGATTATGACAAAACCTGCACAAATGTTAATTATTTAGACTGCAAGTCTCAGCCATTCACCTCCGATCTGTCTGACTGTCTGACTCTCTGCCTTTCTGGGGTCTCCCCCCAAAGTTGAGTTTTACGGAGTACTCGAGCTCACTCTCTGCTGGCTGTTGGCATTTCCTTATGGATTTCCATTGCTAATTAACCATACTCGTACGTCCTTATGGCTAAGCTGAAAGTGTCTAGTGTGTGTCAGTTGTTCGGCTTTGGCCAAAATGGTTATGGACCAGATTTTCATGTTGTGCAATGCGCAATGCGCAGCCTTAAATGCCTGCCATTTCGGTTACCCCCGCGATGGTTAATTGCCTGGACGCTAACGAATTTAATTGCAATTTCTGCATTTGTTTAGTTAAATGCTGCTGCTGGTCGAGGTCGGACCAAAAAATGTAACAAAGATTGAGCCAATCTGCCTCAGATTCTGCGATTTCTGTCATTCTACAAATGGGATTAAATTGGTTTTAATTAGCAGTTTAATTGGAGTTGCCAGTAGCTGAATTTGTTTTGTACAAATATCATCCATTAACCTTCACTTAATGGCAGCTCTTCGGTATAAGAAGACTCTCAGTGGGGGCTTCCCTTTTGTTTTTGTTTCATTTTTTGCTTGAAGGGAGATCTACACAATTTGTAAATGCAATTACTGGCAGATCTCTCTGCCAACCCATGGGATATGTGAAATGTTTCTTTACTTTTTGGCCATCTGTCACAAGCGTTTAGCTTAATTGAATCCCCCAACTTGTAAACCGAATTTCAGTCTCTCTTTCTCAGCTATTTTGGCATGCAAATTAAAGCAATTATGTGTAAAACACAGATTTAATGATGATTTAATTTTGACGCAACAAAGCAGCAAGCAGCAAGCAGCAAAATCCGCAAACCAGAAAATGATGGAAGCCACGAAAAAGAGAAGACGGAAAATTATTCGCCCGCTGGGCACACACAAGGCAGCATTTTTCACTACACTCCACTCAGCACACGAGTTAACATGTGAATTTACGGCTAAATTACAGTGCAGTCAAAAGTCAAAGTTGTTGGCTGTAAAACGAGAGAAATAAACTGAAAGACGACTAATTTGAGGCTGGTCGGCGACTGCCTGGTACAGGCAAGCCTCGACTATGCAGCTTCAACCTTGCGAAGCGACAAATTTGGCTAAAGCAAGTCGCAGGTCGGATCGGGTCTCTTCGATGCCAGCTGCTGCCTGGCTACATGCACTTTTGCCAGTTGAAGTTTTCTCGAAGGCGTACAATGTTGTTTTCCATCTCCTTTATTCGTACTTGAAATTATGCCAATCTGGAAGCGTCCTTACAGCCAGAGACCTTCTGTCTCGAACAGCCTTACAGCAGGTGTTTGTGTGTGTGTCGGAACGTGTATCTGGGTAGCTGAGACGGCGATGGCGATGGCGATGTCGATGACATAATTTTCATGGGCGATTAAAAAAGCGTTAAGCGAGAACAAGTCCACACAGCGTTACTCCAAGTAGAAGCGTGGGCTTGAAGGAGGACAGTTTCTGGTTCAGTCACAGATCCACAGCTTCAGCTACAGCTACATCCACAGCTTCAGGCTTCAGACTCGAGGTACAGTTGCCACAGTTGCGTAATAGGTGCTCTCACCATTTCTCCGTATGCCACAACATTTCCCCCCATTATGTGGCAGCTGCCAGCTAGCGAGCGAGCGAGCGAGTGCCTGCGCTTTAATGAGATCATACACATTTAATTAATTAATTTAATTAGGCAATGAGCAAGTCATTATTATGAGATTTGCTACGTTTCCTACTCTCGATTCGCTACTGCCACTCCACACAGCTCCACAGCTCCACAGCTCCACATTTGATTTGCCCGAGTGCGAACTTTGTCAAAGAGTCGACTGGTTATTTTTTCTGCCTGCTGCCTGTCTGCCTGCTGCCTGCCTGTGTGGGTCTGCTCTTGCTCGTGCCATCTTTGGGGTCTGGGAAGGCCACTATTAAAATGCCATTTATGCTTTTTTATTAATACATCATTTGCATACATCATTTTGTTTTATTTGCGCCCTGTGCTCTGCTCCCCAGAGCAAACTTAATTAATAAGTCTCTCAGCTCTCAGCTTTCGGCTTTTGGCTTGCCTGCCCACAAATTTCGCACTATTTTCTGCCACTGCCACTGGCTCTTGGTCTGACTCTGACTCTGTGTTGGCTTTTGGTCGCAATGACATTGGCGTAGGCAGTCAGTCAACGTCGTCGTCGTCGTCGACGACTGGGACTGTGGCTGTGCTTTCAGTGCTTTGCTTTCAGTCTCTGGCTGATATTGGACGCAGTCGGGTTCTCAGCCTGATTGGCATTGGCAGTATAGCGTACCCATCCCCCGGGCCCCCCTCGAGTGCGTGTGTGTTAAGAATTTAATTTTGGCTAAATTTCGGGTAAATGGAGTTGTCGATCAATCCGCAGATCAACTTCAGTTGTCGCAAATACACAGAAAATACAAATACAAATAAAGAGGGGAAAACGCAAATTGCAGACGCAGATTGCGTCATTTGTTTATCGAAATGTGTATTGAAATGAGTCGCAGATTATTTTTGGAGCTCTCTTTAACTTGAAATGTTTTCGTGTCTTTTCGTTGACAGCTTCTCCGCTCGCCGCTCTCCGCTCTCTCTTGCCCTCCCTCTCTCTCTCTCGCAGTTGCCGAGCGAGAAACGAGTTTGTCGCCGAAGTCTTTTGCCTCGCCTCCGTTCTTGGGCGAAAGTTCCCCTTGCCTCACCCCTCCCGAAATCGATTCTGGAACGGGGTGGGGGGCAGCCAGCGAGCAATTTTAATTGGGTTTCAGCTTGCAGTCTGCACTCGAAGTTGCATCGGAGGGAGCATGGGCGGGGGCGGGGGCGGTGTAGGGGGATCATGTCAATGCAACACGCCTATTTGCATACTTGAGGCGCAGTCTCAAGGACGCGGCGCCGCTTTTGATGTGATTAGCAGAAGGAGCCAGGGACAGACAGGGGCAGACGATTAGCAGCGAGCAGCATTAAATTATTTTCCATGCACAAAATAAATGCGGCCTGTCGCAGGGGGCTAGAGATAAAACAGAGCCAGGGTCTAGGCCTAGGCCAAGGCATCGGCCACAGATGCCTCTCAAACGAAATCGAAAGTGCGCTGGCGGTTAATTGAAATACCCCATGGCAGCCCAAGGCACATCTTTAGCATGCCACAGAGCCCAGACCGAACCCAGCCTCAGACGTAGAGCTGCACCAGGGGGCAGAATGCGGGCGAATTCTCCATTTAGCAGACGTTCGATTCGACCTTATCTTGTCACTGACATGGCCAGCAGCAGCAGCAGCAGCAGCAGCAGCAGGGGATAAAGCATTTTGCCAACTAAAACGTTTTGCTATCTCTTGTGGGTTGGCAGGGGAGGGGGCTGCTGGCTGTGTCTTTGTGGTTGCTCTTAATGAAGCAAAGTTGAGGTCGTCGCATCATCATCATCATCGACAGACAATTACCGCGTTGTATCATTAAACTAAGTTAAAACCATCGAAAAACAGGACCCTGTCCCCCCTTTCCGTCAGCTCACCCTGCCCAAAACAGACAAAAATAAACAAAACCACTTGTGGCAAGTGAAAGTCGTGCCACAAAGCGCAGATTTCATTATTTGTATGAGTTTCAGTTGATTTTTGTTGGTTTTCCTTACGTGCCTTACTTTTTTTTTTGGTGCTCAAAGTTGGTCAGTGTGTTTTGTGGCATGCGGCATGCGGCATGCGGCAGAGTGGAGGCTCACCTTGGCTATCACGAGACGCAAATTACGTGCAACCAGAGCCCGAAACCGGAACCGAAGCAATGGCACCCGGGGGCCAAACACTAACGGAGGCCAGTTGCAAAAAGTGGATCAGAAATATTTTATCGCAAAACTTTTCCAAAATCATCAGCGAAAAAACGAAAAAGGTTCAGCATGGAATGGGATGATCAGCAAAGGATCCGTGCAAAGTCATAGCTGCCCCTTGGATAGCTGGTAGCTGGCGTGGCATTGCAGTAACTGGATCAATGATTAGATTAATGAATGGCTTTCAGCGCCTTTGCCTTGTGCACTGTTGGTAATCAATCAACTGCAGCAGCAGCAGCGGCAGCGGCCACTCATTGTTGCAGAGACTCTGGGAAACGACGGTTTACGGTTAACCGACATTGAATTTAGTTTCAGATTCAGCTACAAGCCACGGAGCCACGGGGCTACGGAGCTATGCTGTCGCTTAGTGCGAATTTATGTTTTCCTGTTGCCTCCACAAAAACAAAACGAAGAAACGAACAGAAAACGCCCCCAGCTGAAATGGAATGGGCATGCGATGTGCGATGTGCGATGTGCCTTCTCGACAAAACGAAACCATCATGATCGCATCGCAGCGGCCCCTGCCCCTGCCCATGCCCCTGTCCCTGCTGGTGCAACATTTCACCTTGACACATATACTGCCTTGACAGACAGCTGATTGCAAAGAGATGCCACATGCGAGTGTATGAGCTGTTTGTAGTGGAAGCTGAAGAATGGAGTGTGGAATGCCTTTGGCTTATCCACTCCCAGCATTGGTCCCCCCTTCGCCACACTCCGATTCCCCTATTCAAATTCCCCCCTCTACATTTATATTCTGTTCTCTCGATCTGTTCAATTTCTCAATCCCATTTGGCCTAAACCAATTTGGCACACGACACGCCCAGCTCTGTCATTATTCATTGTTGTTTGAGTTTCGATTAGACATCGGTGTCACTTTCCATTTGGTTGCTGGCTGCGCCGCGAATCGCAGCGAATGTGGGAGCGGCTTGCGAGTTGCCCATAAATGTGACAGGTTGTGCAGGTGAATGGTCAAGCCAGCAGCCAGCAGCAACCTGGAGACCCGCCTGAGACTGAATCTGGAGTTGATCTAGAGACAAGGTCAGACCCCTTTGGCGGGTGGTCAGTCGGCGCACTGAAAGTCTCTAAAGAAATGTAAGAAAGAAAAAGTACGATCACAGATTCCGCAGCAGCTTGTTGGGATCTCCGAAGGTTCTACCTGGCTGGCTGGCAGAGGAGAGATCACGCAACAACGAAAATCAAATCTAGTTTGGCTCGTTCTGTGGCACGTTTTTCTTTTCTTTTTCATTTCTCAGTTCTCTCAGTTCTGTGCGGTGTTGTTTTGTTGTTTTTGCTGTTGTTTTCGGCGTATTAAATAATAATGATTATGAGAGAACAAAAAAACAGCAAGTGAGGAAGTGGAAGAGGAACCTTTATGAGCTACATTCCCGCAGCAGAACAGAACCGACTGAAGACTGACTGCAGACCGATGATAGATCAACGGGCAGAGGAATCCTCTTCAATGGGCCATTAGCGCTTACAGCGACCGATTACAGAGTAAGCGTTCCCCACACATCGGAGCACATCACAGTCCCCGTTCCAAGAGACCGACAAGCTGCTGCTGCTGCTGCTGCTGCTGCTGCTGCTGCTGCAGACGTGGGCCACATCCATTGTTAGACTCAAACGGAATTGGACAAGTGGTCGGAGGGGTTTGCCTTATTTAGCGGCCAGCTGTGGCCAATTCACACTTGTGGCTGAAACTGTGGCGGCTGTTTGCAGCCAACTGCCATGGCAGATATTACATCATCGCCTCGCTGGCTGGCTGGCTGGCTGGCTGGCTGGCTGGCTGATGTGCTAATTTGTCATTACAACTAGTTCGAGGAACTAGCTACAAAGTGTACGTGTAAGCCCAATGCTAATCCAACACCCTGACTCTCTCTCCTCTCTTGCAGGCAAACGGCCCAGCGAATACGAATCGAGCCAAGTGGCGAGCTACCATCAACTGCCGCCGGACATTGATCCAGCGGACATAAGGAAGGAGGCAGCGTTGGTCATTGCCCAGGCGGGCAGGCATCACAGCAAGGCGGAGAACGGCGACAGGGAAAATATATCCAACTTCAGGAGCAAACAGAAGCGCCAGAGCGACGCCCAGCGGTTCCACTCGCTGCCGACGCGCAGGAAGAAGGGCAAACCGGTGGCCAGGAGTGCCAGCGACGCCTCCAGCAAGAAGCCAGCGAGCAAGCGGCCCTCCATCTTCGGCCTCTTCAGCCGGAAGAGCGACTCGAATGTCAACCAGCTGGAGCGGGATCCGCGCTTCGAGGACGGCGGCGCCAGGCGTCTAGTGCGCAGCAAGAGTGATGTGGGCGGGCGGAGTCCCGAGAGCAGAGTAACCAAGAGGCCAGAGGCAGCAACTGCTGGCAGTGCCACAGCCACGGGCAGCGCCTCCAAGCAGCAGCTGAGTCCCATCATCGAGCAGGCCCAGAGGGAGGACTTCTTCGAGAAGGACTACTTCAGGGAGCGCGAGAGGCGCAAGTCGGACGCGGTCACACTCCGGGAGAAGGATGAGTCGGGACTGAGCGAACTGCTCAACCGCAGCCGCTCCCAGGTGGAACCAGACGCCTCCCTACTGAAGAGAGAGCCAGCAGCAGGCGGCCACTCCTCCTCCGCCTCCATATCGGCGGGCATACGCGACCGCATCGATACCCTGAGGGCCAAGTCCAACGAGAACATGCACAGCTCCCAGCAGCCGGCCGAGCGGCTGCCCCTCACCAAGGGACGCACCGTGGACGGACTCGTGAAGCGTCTGTCCATGGAGCGCTTCTCCCCGCAGCCCCACATCAGTCAGCCGGGCTTCTCCTACATCCGGCCCAACGAGGGCATCACCTACGCCCAGCTGGACCACAGTCCGCTCGAAGAGAGCCGCCAGCGTTCGCCGCTCGGCCGGGACATGCGCTCCCCGCAGCGGGACTTCGCCCCCGCCAGGCCACCCCGGGCCAACGACAGAGCACAGCACAGTCCCGGAGAGAGCAGCTACTCCCCGACCGCACCACTGCCCCCTCGGGTGAGCCACTCGCATTCGCATTCGCACTCGCCCTCGCCCTGGCAGCAGCTCAGTCCCCGCAACCTCAGCGACGAGGACGAGGGCCTGGGCTATGAGCCGCGCAAGGTCTACTACGAGGACGAGTACCCGCCCCGGCGGCCCGAGCCGCCCATTGTGCCCGTGATACGCAGCGTCAGCCCCGCGCCGTATCTGGACGAGCTGGGCTACCGGCGGGCCCAGCTGGAGACCCGCATACTCACCCGTCGCTTCGGGGAGGGAGCCGCCACCCTGGAGCGCCACAACAGAGTGGAGCAACAGCCAGAGAGGGAGCGGGAGCGGGAGCGGGATCGAGGTCGTGTCTACCTGAGTCCCGAGAGAGATGAAGAGCGCTTCCAACGGGTTGCAGCGCGGCCCACGGAGCTGTCCAATGAGTATCCGGCGCAGCAGGAGCGCTCCCAGGTGGACGGCACGCTGCCCAAGATGGAGAAGACTTCGCGGTATCGGCACACAAAGTACTACGATGACGGCCACGGCGGCGTCAAGGAGACCTACGTGCGGGAGACCCAAAAGGACGGACAGATCCGCGAGTCGCGGCACCGAGAACGGATGGGGGAGCGCGAACGGGACTACAACTCGGCTGACAGGCTGGAGCACGAGCCGAAGAGCCTCGACTCGCAGCTGACGGGCACCGATCTGTACCGATCCTCGCCAGAGCTGCGCCCCAACCAGCATCAGCAGCAGCAGCAGCAGCAGCAGCAGCAGTCGGCGGTGCAGCAGCAGGACTATTGGCAGAGCAGCCTCAAGCGGGACAAGCTGCAGCAGCGGAGCTTCGACAAGGGCGATTCGGGCATTGAGAATGACTTCCGCAAGGAGTCCTTCAACGGGGATCTAACCACAAGGTGAGTGGACGACTCTCTCTCTCTCTCTCTCTCATCTTAAGAATTCCTTTTCCTTTTTTTGCAGGTGGCGCAAACGCACGGCCATCGATGACATGCGGGCCTGCGAGTCCTTTCTGAGGAAGGAGCGCCGCGACAGCGCCCAGCAGCGCCAACTGCAACGGCAGGCCATCATCCCCGCGCGTCTGAGGCGGGAGAACAGCTACGTGTACAGGGAGCGCTCCATCGACGATGGCTCCCACTTTGATCCGCATCTGGACAAGTATCCGGTGGCCACCAGCACGCTGCGACGACGCGAACAGCACTCTCAGTCTCAGTCCCAATCCCAGTCGCAGTCTCGCGAGGATTCCAGCACGCTGAAGCGCAACAAGAAGTTGGGCGGCTTCGAGAAGGTCAAGCAGCTGTTCACGGGCGCTGCAAGTGGCAGCCACGGCGGCAGCGGACGCAGCAGTGGCAGCAACGTCTCCAGTGGCAAGAAGGAGCGCCTCAGCAACAGCAACAGCAGCACCTTGAGTCGCCGCGACAAGGAAAAACAAAAGGAGAGGGAGAAGGAGAAGGAGAGGGAGAGGGAGAGGGAACGCTACATGGTCAGAGAGGAGGAGATGCGTTCGCGCTACCGTGAGCATCAGGCTTTAGCCGAGGAGAACTCACGCGAACCAAAGGTGAGTAATACCCCAGCCAAGATCCCTCCTCGACCCTTTTGGGTGCTCTAATGCCCAATTGATGGCGCCACAAAGAGAGCAAACGGAGTTCATTCACCCGCGTGGATGGGCATCGGTTGGGATCGGATCCCAAGACCCTCCCCAGACGATCATTTGCCCATGGCCGACTATTATTAATTTCGAATTAATCAAGACTTGCGTCGATGCTGGGGCTCAGCTCGGGGTATTTGTTCAGCTTTGTCTTTGTGTTTGTCTTTGTCTGTGTCCACTTCCTGCTCGAGTCGGTGGGGCAGCAATGGGCGTGCAGTCCAGGTCGGGTGGGCGTCTCGTTTCGTCTCAATCTGGCCGAAAATGGTGGCAGGCCAAGACGACAAGACGTCACGTCCACTTAGAGGCACATCTTGGGCTCGGATTGTGCTACGTAGCGGATGGAATACGCGCACCTAATCAAAGCAGTCAAGACCATAAAGAAATACTTACTCGACAGCGACTGAGACTGAGGCAGCGACTGTGCTTAAATAATAAACGACAACTGGCCAAATAGAGATTGCAAACGAAACGAAAAACGTTAACACGAAACTATTCAGGCGACGAGGCGTCGTATAAATTTCCAAGCCAGAACAAAAGCGTCAAGAGTGGGGCTTAAAGCCAGAGATGGAAATGGGAGAGCTGAGACCTGAGAGAGGTGCGATGAGGCCAGAAGTAGAAGTAGAAGTAGAAGCAGGGCCCACGCAGCCGCTGTCAGTCTGTCATTCAGTCAGTTTGTCCGTCTGTCACTTGCTCGCAAATTAAGAAAGCTGACAGCGAAACGACAAACAGAAACAGCAACAGCAAACAGACATCGGGGGCGAGGCATGCGGCATGGGGCATGGGGCATGGGCATGGGGATTTTGGCTAAGACTCGCACCCCGAATCCAATTCGGATTCCAAAACGATTTGAGCTACTGTCGAGGTGTTTGCCGTCCATATTGCACAACATGCAACATGCTGCAACATGCTGCCACTGCGTGCTGCAAGCCAATTTGCAATGCTTGAGCGAATTTCTTGGCCAAGTCTAAGAGCGGCTTGAGGATGTTGCCACTTTGCGTTCTGCCGGATGTACCAAGTGGGGGCGGCACAGTCCCATCCAATCCAAAGTCTCAGAGTGTGCGGCATGCCTCATCCTCATCCTCCAGGAGCACACACACACACGCTGTGTCCATTGTTCGGGCTCGAAAAGGTGTGGCCGCCCTCCCCCGCCCCCGCCTCTGAGCGTTGTCAAAAATTATGTTTGCGTGCGAGATGGGAGAGGAAAAGGAAAAGGCATCCCCGATCGGTGGTAAACACATGCCCCAATCTCTGGGACAATGCGTTGCCGCTCCAACTCCCCCTCCCCCGCGACTGCGACTGCCGCCCGAAGTGCCGTGTTCCAAAGAAATCGTTAAGTGCCTCGCCATTCATTCGCCCAAAAGATTCTACACATGCCGAAAAAGAAACCACGAACAAATTTGTGTCAATAATTCTGTTTGATTATTTATGGGCCACCATCCACCCGCCAGCATCCGCCATTGGCCATAAACTATATTCGAGCATCGATCGTTGGGTTTCTGGCTCTTATTTTGTATTATTTGAATACTTGATTATTTAGTGGGTGCTGCGACATTCCACCACATTCGATATTCTAGTGGAAACTGTGTTTAAGAGCGAGGCAATCGAAGGAGAATGAAACCTTTAATCTGCATACATATATCCAGTATCCAATATCCATTGCGGCCTTAACCAATCACTCGACCAGGCCTCAGCCTCAGAGTTCCCCCTCCGCGCCACACTCTCCCTCTCTCCCTCTCTGTCTGTCTGCCTGCCTGCCTGCCTAATACAGTTTCAACCGCAAGTGGGCCAAAGTTTCATTGGGCCGGCCAAAAACAGTGCCGACTGTTGGCTGTCGACTGTCGACTGTCGACTCGCATTCACAAAAGGCAAAACAAGTTTATTTTTGTTGTTGGCTGTGTTCGCTGTGTGCCGCGGCTCGTGCAAAGGCCACCTGCCCCACATAGGCCACAACCTGTTGCAAGTGACGCAAACCTTTGACCCGAAAGCGAAAGCAATGCATAAATCCTTCCCTGTTGACCCTTCCGCCAACAGACTATCGATATCTCGATGCGACGCCGCCTGTCCACGCCCAAAGCTAGTCCCCTGCTGCTGAAGCGCAGCTCGGCGGACAAGCCGCCCAAGAAACTGCCGCAGAAGGCCAAGGAGGCGACACCGGTGAAGGTGGAGAAGACGAGCTGGTTCAAGTCACTGGATCGCCGGGCCAAGAGCAGTCCCAAGGAGGTGAGTTGGATTACCCTTTAGATGGAGCATCATCAAGTCCCATTTTCATCTTCCCCTCAGCTGAATGTGTCTGTCAATGGACACAGTGAAAATACCTCCAGCCTGAAGCGCAGCAAACGGAATGCAACGGCGGCACCGGCCAAGAACCTGCGCTTCTTCGGCGACACCGATCTGGACTCGAATCCGCCAACCATCTCAAAGGCCAGCAGCATGCCCAGGTATACCTCCAGCAGCAGATAGATCCCCCAGATAGAGCTCATCCAAACTGTCCATTCCAATCCAATACAATCCGCAGAAGCCGTCCGTCTTTGGGCCAGTCGAAGCACTCGCAGAGTGCCTATAATCTGGACCGCAGTCCGCCTCCGCCCTCGAGGGACTATCGCCACACGCTCTCCGGCCAGTCGCAGGGCAGTCAGTCGGCAGTGAGCAGTCGCCAGCGGGCCAGCTCGATGCAGCATCTGGACAACGGCAGCGACGAGGTGGACTTCCGCAAGCGGCGGCACTACTCGCGCTCCCGCGAACTGCACGACATCTCGGAGAGCGGCTCGGAGCCAGAGCCGGCGGAGCGGCACAAGCGCAGCTCCACGCAGCGAGCCATGTCGCTGGAGAGATCGGCTGCGGAGGGTCAGCGGGGTCAGCGCTTCGAGGATCGCCCGCTGATGGGGCCACCGAAGCCCGCACGCAGTGCAGAGCGTCGCGGACTCCTCTCCAGCTTGGGCCAGGAAAATGTCGGCTACGGCAGGTGAGTCCTTACAGTCCCAGAGAGATAGAGAGAGAGTGCAACTCGCTGGAACTCCTTTTCAGGGATCGCTTTCCTGCCGAGAGCTCGGGCACCGAGGGCGAGTCGAGTCTTCACAGCCAGCGGAGCGTTGTCTACCTGCACGCCACCACAGTGGGCGACATCCCACAGCCATACAACCTGCGTCGCCGCTCCGTGTCCCGCGAGGATCTCCGCAAGGGTGGAGCCAGCAAGCAGCAGCAGCAGCAGCCGCCACCCCTCCAGCCCATGACGCGCACCGTGTCCAGGTCCGTGTCAATGCTGGCCCCCTGGAAGCCCAAGCACATCAGCGAGGGCTACGAGATCAACTACTCCCAGGAGCAGAATAAGCGGGTGAGTGCCCAGTCGCAGTGCCCTTTCCCTTCTGGGTCTGCATCTTCATTCTTTGCAGATGTCTACACTGCCACGCAAGCCGCCGCCGCACAATGGAGCCACCAGTGCCAGCACCCTGAGTCGCCTGGGCCGCAAGAATGAGACGTCGACGTCGACGTCCACGTTGACGCCGTCGCGTCGCTATCACATGGACAGCCTCGATCGCCCGCCTCCGCCACGGTCCGTGCTCTCTGCATCGAATTTACGGAGCGCCAAGACAAAGTGAGCTCCGAGAGCGCGTTCCACTGCTCACCGGTGCTCTGTCCCCCCCCTGTCTTCCCCGAGTTAACCATGCCCAACTCTAATCGTAATCCTTAATTCGAATTCGAATTCGAATCCGACGTAGACGTAGCATCCGTGGATCCCAGACATGGCAGATAGGAGAAGATGGTATGTGAGGAGGGGCCATGGAGAGGAGATGCCTGCCGTTTGCTTAGTCTGTAGGAAATTCTCTAACCCTTGTTGCAATTCTCGTCATATTTTTAAAAATGTGAAATGTAAAATGTAATCGTACTCGTATTCGTATTCCAGTAATAATTATACATTAATAAACGTACCAGATTTTAACTTAAACGAAGCATCGGGACAGTGTCTGCATACTTTTCGAACCAAGTGTAAAATTATACATTCTACTCCACAGCTACATTTGTAGACACCAATTCTACACGCTCGTTACACGCACTAAGCCCATGTCACAGTTGCTCTAAAACTGTGCCGCTTAGCCGAGTTACCCACCGCACGCACGCATGCGGGCAGTGGCTCTCGAACGGCGATTGAATGTTTTTGATTTAGATTGAATGCATCTGCTGTGATGCATCGGCTTGCGAGTCCATGACCGACGGTGCAAATGGACCGACAGCCCCGCTCCACAGGCCACGACTCCCGGTCCTGCCGCTGTTTGCAGCATGCAACAGCAAGGGCAAGAAGATGGTGAAAAAAACTCAGCATAAATTATTTTTCACGCAGCTAATAAATTATTCGCAGTCACTCAACACTCGACACAGCGAAAAACACATTTCCGCCGGCACGCTTTTGCAACTTTCCGCCCTGTCTGCCCCCCCTTGGATGCCCCTGGACTCGTAATTGCGAGAAATACTGACGCTCCCCCCTCGCTCTTCCTCTCCTCTCTATCGAACTCTCGACCTCTCCCGCTTGCCGCCGTCTCGAGCGCTGCACTGCGGCGGTGGTATTTTAAAGTTAAGCAATAAATTTATAACTTTGCAGCGTCCATTTGTTTTTATATGGAAATCCGTTGGTCCACCCGACACCCACTCACCCCCCTGCACCATAAACTATGCAGAAAAGGAACAACAACAGGCTAGATACGGGGTATATCATCGGAGTTTTAGGTTTCGGCACCTATAGCCGCATGGTGTCATTACAAAGGGATCAATATATGGCTTAGAGATGCGATCTTTAAGGTTCTAACAGGTCTGCAGACACGCTCGCCTGTAGTTTTACCTCCGACAAAATCAATATACTCCACTCGCCGAGGGTGCACACAACAGGAGAGGAGGAGGCGGAGCTAGGAGAAGTAATGAAAAAATTGCGATGGAATATTTTCTTGAAGCGGAGCAAGATTTATTTGGGAAATTCGCTTTTCTTGGCCTTCCACCGGATAATGGTATAAGCACCTCGGGCTCACTGGCCTCAATGGGCGTGGACGAGGTGGTTATTAATCCGTGCTGGCAGCGGCAGGCGTCATTCAATCAGCAGCTGTTTTCCCCACGGGTTTTCCATGCGGACTCTAGCGCAAGTACTCGTACGATGTGATACAAAGTTGACATAATGCGGACACAAAGTGAGTTGATGTTTATTGTCCCTTGAAGACAATCATCGTCATCTGTCATCCACACGATGGGTGCAGTTGTTTTTTGCATTTTTCCATTCATTCACTCATTCATTATCCTTGTCCATTCACCTGCCCATTTGCCTGGAAGGTGCAGGACTCGTTTAATTATCCTAAGTAATTGAAACGCATTTGCAGGTGCCACCAAGTAGATGGGAGCAGCAGCAGCAGCAGCAAATGTGATTAAGAGTTCGCATTCAAGTTACAGAGGGGGGCAGGCAGTTGCATAAAAACTAAGAATTATTGAATGCATTTACGTAAGCAAGAAAGGATGGGGGGCAAAGAAGTTTCTACCAAAGTGTACAAATTCGATACTCGATTCAATTAAATATTTCAGCATATGCTGGCACATCGCCTAATGAGGCCCGTCCACTGTCAGCGCGGAATAATATTTACTCGTATTTTAAATTAGTTTAATCCGTCTAATTAGAGGATAATTTAACAGCAACCCTGCCCTGGAACATAACAAATTCCATCTGCAAATGCAAATTGTGGATTATGAAACAATCAAGGGCTTGACTCCGCAACATGATGAAATAAAATATTAAAAAATGTCCCCCCTGGCTCGATTATTAATTCCCACATTTGATTGTCGACAGAAAAAGAGAGTGAAATTATATTACAACGAATAAATTGATGCCCGGCGGTGAGGCGGAGAGGCGGAGAGGCGCAGAAAGGACTCGGCGAGGCTCGTGTTGCTGCCACAACTCTTTTCAGTTCAATTTATTGGCTTGAATTAATCCGGGCAAATAATGTTGACAATTATGGATTATATGTGTCAATAATGCGAGTGCTGACAAATTGGGTTTTGCCGCCCCGAAGTGAGAGATGCTCTGTCCTGTCGGAAACAGGACACGTTGGATGCTCTATCTGCATCTATTTATGTATCTATGTGGAGGGAGACCTGCAGCACAACCGGCTCCAATGAGTGGTCCTAATTAATGTCCAAACATTTTTAGAATTAATGTTCTGCTGGCCAGCATGGCATTCAAGATAAATGGCCAGAAGCAGAGGTCGGAGCCAAAGCAGCAGCAGAGTAAGGCACGGAGCAGAGATGGCAGAGATGCAGAGAGGGAGGGCAGCAGCAGCAGTTGCATGCAACAAGGGATATTCGTGGTTGTGTGTGTGTGCGTGTGCGTGTGTTGCCTTTAACAATAATTTCAATTTGAGTTCTGTTCGCATTTCAGGGCAAATATTTACACATGTACACATCTCGGGCATAAATTGGATTCGTTGAGTGTGTTCGGGCATCCAAATGGTTGTGCATGGTGTAAATAATTATATTTCTGTAAATTTAATTACTCCAATTGATTTGGGGGCGGACTGGCAATTGCAGGAAAAATCCAAAAGGGAAAAGGGCCCGGCCCGGCCCGGCGCGGCGCATGAGGTAGACAAATCCCATTTATGATAACACATCGCTCTCTGGGCCAGCCAGCAAACGGGTGGGGGAGGGGAAACAAACGGGAGCAACAACATTTGCATGTGTCGGAAGCAGATAGTGCCACAAACAAGTCCCCTCCCTCCCCCTCCCCGCAGCAACAACCATTTATCAATTAACGAAGAGCGGGCATCAGAGAGCGCATGGAGCATCGTCTGCATGGAGGCGCCAATTAATTTTCGCTTTTTGGGGCATCAACAAACACAACACATCCAAACCGACAAAAACAGAAGAGAAGCGGAGCGGAGCGGAGATGAAACCAAAAAGTTGATTAGGGAAACGCCAATGCGAAGGGGAGGGAAGGGAAGGGAAGGAGCATCGTGTACTGGGTTCACATTTAAATGTGGATGCGATGCCAAGTGGATACCAAAAAGGATCCACCAACGCTAAGATAATGCCGGCATAGTGGTTCCATCGCCCTCGCCTTTCTCTGCTAATTAATCATCGACGTTTATCCGACTTGATGCAGAACTAAACAAATCGTTTCAAATTATTAAAATCATTTATAATGCCAACGATGACGATGAGCCACGCAAGCCATGGGCCATGGCCAGAGACGGGGAGATACGGGGCCGGCCAGCTCGTTGTTGCTGGCGAACGTTGAAGGATGAAGGATGTGCCGCGTGCGTCTGGCGCCGGCTACTGAAGATGGCCACGTCCGTAGCGTGTACCGACTGTTTCTGCTCTTGTCTCAGTGTCTGTGTCTTTTACCCCTCCGACTGTTGCCAAACATAAATCAGTTGCCCATATTAACCTCCTCTCCAGCAGCAAAGAGCGACACAGAGACCAGTGGCAGGGCACTCCGCTTTCTTGGGGATGTGCGCGTGCTCCATGTGAGTCACGACACAACACGAGTTAATTGCAGAGCCACAATGCACAAGGAAAATATCTCCCCTCGAGAGTCGTGAGTTTGGGTTCGTGGCAACCATCGCTGGCAGTGAAACCGCCAACTGTTTATTCGCAGTTTTAGCCGCGCTTTCCCATTCGGATTCCCTTACGGGCCGGCGTGACCAATTAAAGTCGATGTAGTGCGTTTTATTTATGTCTTTTGGCGGTCGGCAGGACACAGACACAGACACAGAGTGTGGCTCTGAAGGTCTGTGGAGCTGGGGATCTGTGGATCTCTGCCGCGGAGGGCACCACATTCGCTACGCCTTCCATTTCCTCATTATTCGCACATTCGTTAGGGAGCATTCGGGCGGGCATATTTCTCGCAGTCAGCTTATCTGCAAGGCGCTGACAGGCGCCACCCACTCGCCGCCCACTCCACCCACAGACAGAGAGACACGCAAGGACATCGCAGCCAAAATAAATTATGTGTCCAGCGCAGCGCGTAAACAAAACAACTAAGAAAACAAGTCCCAACGATGCGACCAAAAGATGCCCCTTGCTGGGCAGCTGTCTGAGGCATTCTCATTGCAATGCACTGAACATGATGTGGAAAATGTTACTGCGGAAGCTGCACATCATTAAAACGCTTCCTGCTACCTATTCTGCGTGTGAGTACGGTAGGGATGAGAGGGCAGTCAGTCGGGCAGCCGCCTCTGCTGCATGTCAGGCATTGACCATGGTCAGGATTTGTTGTACTATTTTTGTTGGGCGGTTAACCTTGAGGTGGGGCCAACGCGTGGTATACTTGATTTGATAATCCCGCCAACGTTTCGGGGAATATTTTTGTTTGCTTTCGGTCGGGCAGCTGCAATTGGCAAGCATTAAACGCAAAAATAAACACATAAAGAACGGAGGGAGGCTCGAACAAATATGACCAGAACCAGTACATATCTATGGATGAATCCATGAATTTATTTATGCTCTCTCTCGCTCTCTCTCTCGGTGTTGATCCTGCCACGCCGCAGCAGCAGCAGCAGCAGCAGCCCAGGAGATGTGAAACTAATTTGCGGTCGACTGAACAATATTGTAACCTGTACAAATACGAACACGAATGGTAGGTAGTATCTGTATCTGTATCTGTATCTGCTTTTATTTATGTATTATGTGTCAATGGTTCACCTGACTGACACGCCAACCAACGAAACTCCTGTGAACAGCAGCAGCTCTGGCTTTGGCTTTGGCTCTGGCTATCAGAAGGCAGCCACATCGCACATCTGTTGACCAAGCAGCACATGGACTTGTAGCGCCAGGCGTTGGCCTTCTGCTCCACTGAATTTTTCAATCAAATACCCTGCCCAGTCAGAGATCACAAGCGCACGGGAGACCCGCCCCTACGGCAGCTAAGACATGCACGGAGAGAAAAGATTGTGGTCCACGCGATAAAATATCACCAAGGGAAGGAGAAAAGAGCATAACAATTAGGGAGATTACCATTAGCCGCCACAACTCTAATCTCTAAAGATCAAAAGATTCGAGCAACAGTTGCTGGCACCCAGCAGCAGCCCCCAGAGATTTCTTACAGCATACCCCACTCTGCCCCCTATGTGTGTGTGTGTGTGTGTGGGTGTGTGGCAACATATTTGAAAAGTTTCTAAATCACGCCTGAAAAGCTAGATGCTGAAAGGCTCCTTGGACCCCTGCCCCGAGCACCGTTCTCGGTCTGCAGATATTTCCTCAATGAAAATGTGTGGCAGCCAGAGACAAGCACAAACATGGCTTAATAACTCATCCGTGTGTGTGTGTGTGTGTGAGTGTGCGTGTCCCCAATAAAGCAGTCAATGGCAGCAACTATTTGCCAACGACGACCCGAATCAGGCACTGGCTCTGCCACTGATGCTGATGCTGCCACTGCCACTGCTGCCACAGTGTCACACTGTCACATGACCCCCAAAGATTGCGGCGCAAAGTGTCAGTTTGAAGTTGAGCTGTTGACTCGCACTCATTAAATAAAAGATTGCATGTTTCCAGCCCTTTGTCCTGGTGCCCCATCGAAGGCCAGTGGAAGGGTTAGCTAATCCCCAACACTGCCTCCCGCCCCTTCGTCAGCCTCCACCGCACTCTGCTCTCTCTCTCTCTCTCTCGTGTAGGCAAATGTCAGGCAAATATATCAGATGTCAGCCTGCGTCTGGGTCTGTCTGTGTATCCGGGTGTTTGACTCCAGTTAAGTGCTCGGCCAATGTCGCTTTCAAATAACTTTTCGTATCGAGTATTTAGGTTGAAAACTTTGGCCAAGCAGTTGGGCAGACTCTTCGGTCTGCATTTTGTCCGGCTTCTGTTGTTTTGTGTTGTGTCGGAGTTGTCATGTCCCATTATCATTCCGGAGAGACTCGGCTGCTGCTGCCCGGTGGACACTGCTCTTTCAATTATCACCACATTTTCCAAAAACATCAAATTGCAGCCAGAGTTCAGCAGAAGTTGTCCTGAAATATTTAATTGTTTGGCCTTCTTCCATCTGCCGGGAATGCCCATTATTCTACCTCTGGACGTGGCCCGAAATAATGCTACCGAAAATGCCAACTTGGCTGTGCACTTGCTCTTCGGTTTCTTAATGTTTGTTTCTAGTTTGGACGTTGATGTTTATCTTGCAACTACAAACACACATGAGGCTTTCCCCTGGCACATTTGTACACTTGGGCAGAGGCAATGGCACCAAAGGAACAAGATTGAGGTGGTTGAAGCTACAAGAACTCCCGAATAAAGAGCTGCTAAAACTTACTTTTTTCCAGCTGCATAAGAGGCTGAAAGAAGAAATGAAACATTCGAGTTAAGTAATGTTTAAAGCAGTGCAGAGAACTCAATAGTAAATGCTGCAAAAGAAGACAACTTCAACGAGAAATAAACAATTCAAAGAGAAATATTGCTTTGCATTTCCTTTAATTATGATTTCTTTGCAGTTAACATGGGAAAAACATTCTATGCAGCAGCTACAGGACCTTGCACCTGCCTGTGAATCGCAGCTGCACTCCTTGCCACACATCTGGGTTGGCTAGACTCTGTGCCAGCTGCAGCACCTGGTGGTAAGCGTTATTTAAGAGTCGGCCAAAGTTTATAATGTGCCACAACGGCGCAGGGCAGTGTCCGATGCTGGGGCATTCTCATACTCATTTCATTTCGCAGCAACATTAAATTTACCTTCTATTCTTTTTTCCTCTCTCTCCTCACCCCTCCACCCTTTGCTTTGTTTATTATGCATGCAAGCAGCTGCTGCTACTGTTCTTGCTACTGTTCCTGAATGCAAATGCAAATGCAGTGCCTGCTGCCTGCACCGCTCTTTGTGCCTACTTTGGGGCGTATCATTAATTGCAACTGCCTCCAATTTATACAACACCACAGAGAGGCAGAGCACAGCCTATTGTCCATGAGCACAGTCAGTCCCGGCATTACCCACTGAGAAGAGAACACCCTCTCAGCTCTCAAAGGCACTGCGCACTCGTATTACTATGGTTTTCTGGCTTTCAAAACACACACACACACATCTTTTGACACCAAACACTTCTGCCTACACAGCTGCACTGCATATGTGGAGCAGTTGCCAAAAGTGTGACTCTGCGAGGGTATCTGAGGCTTCGGTGGCCTTCTCATTTGTGTTTTGTATATATTTTCATTGCTCCAACACCTCTGGCAGGTGTGTGTGTGGGCTGCTTTCTTGATGCCTGGGCGAACTATATTGTAGGATTTTGATTTTGATCGGGAATAGTGTGGAACAGCAGACACACACACACGCACACACGCACACTCTGACACTTGTGACTCTCGCTCTCTGTCTAATTTCCATGTGTTGTCTCTCATTAATATTCATGGGAATCGCTCATGCCAGCCTGAAGTGGAGTAAAAGGCAGCGACAGTCTCCGAGAAGAATATTTGCATAAATTTCTTTCGGTCTGCGGCTCAATGCCACAGCCCCTCCATGCCCCCCTCTGCCGACAGGCTACTTTATGAGCAAGTTCAGCGAAATATTGTCCTTAAAAAAGAAACCAATTCTGTTTGGTGTCAGCTATTAAAAAGCTACATGAAAAAGTTCACATTCAAATGAATTTACAACAGAGAGAGAGAGAGAGAGAGAGAGAGCGGAGCGGGGGGAGGAAGCTACAGGAAGACGGGCAGACAGTCAGGCAGTCGGAATGCCAGAGGAGGAAACGGAAATAATAATCAATTATTGGTTAAAATCAACTCGACGGGATTATTGGGTTATAAATGATTCATAAAATGTCCTGCGGCACCTGTCCTCTCACCAGTTTGGCTTTTGCGGTTTCCACTCTGACAAATGCGGACAAATAAAATATGGCTGTGTGTGTGCTGGTGTGTGTTGGTGTGTGTTTAAGCTGTATGAAACCCACTGGCATGAAATGGAGTCATGGATGCTGCTGCTGCTGCTACCAGCTGTAAACTAATTAAATTTTGTGACATGGCCACAGAACTGACCATAAAATAGCCACCAAGTCGGTGGGCAGGGCACTAGACAAATTCCATAAATGTTGGGAATTATGAACGAACATTTCAGATGTTTCTGTGTAGAAGGGAATGCCAAAATGTGTCCGAGCTGTGCTGATGTTTCATTCCTTTTTCATTACGTACGAAAATGATTTTTCTTCATTGATTCAACGATGGGGAGGAATCTGACATCACTTGATCCAATTCAATTTCATTTGCAGTTAAATTGAAAGGCAAAGAGCCATCGGTATAATTACAGCTTTAAGGTTTTCGGCTATTACGCATACGCCACGTGTGCCTGCTCTGACTGACTGTCTGTCTGTCTGTCTGTGTGATATCAGACATTGTGCATACGACATGTGGGCTCAGCTGTCTGTCTGCCATAGGGATGGAGGGGGGAGGGCAAGGGCGAAAATAATTGTCAACTGTCGTTTGTCGTCCACCGACTCTTCTCCACTCGGTTTTGGGTCACTGAAGACGCACACAAGAGGGGGAGAGCGAGAGCGAGAGCGGGGAATAAATAAAAAACGCAATTAAAAGGAAAGTGGAAACGAACGAAAGTATTCCCTGCGACCCACTGCGCCCCTCCACGCCTGTTGCCATGTCTCAACTCAATTTGTTCACTTAACTGCTTTTATTTTTATTATATTTACATTTGGCTCACGCTCGGAGATACACGCCGGGGAGATAATTACGACAATAATAAGGACACATTGTCCCTGTTGCCTGTCAGCGTTGTTGCAGCATCGTTCCTCGGCCACTGCCACACAGACGAACACACACACACACACGGATGGAACACAGGACGGGACACATGCTGCCACATCCTTTGCTTGCCACACTCTTCTGCTCTGCTGCTCTTCTGCTCCTTTTCTCTCTTTTTTTTGTTGCTTGTTGCTGCTGATGATGCTGCTGCTTGCTGCTGCTGCTGCCCCTGGCTTGTGTAACGTGCGATGCCAAATTCACAGCAAATTGCACAACAAATTGCTGCTGGTCAATGCCTGGCCAAGACCGTCAATGTGGGAGTTGAGTGGCAGCTGGTCCAAGGCAGAGGTCGCGCCTGCAAGCCGCTGGCCAAAAGGGTAAATGCTCAAGGCAATGCAGCTTGGAGGAGATTGGTGGAGAATTCGCAAATGAAATCAAATAAAATGGTTCACCTGCGAAAAGTTGCCGACAGATTCAGATACCGATCCAGAAAGTTATTCAATTGGCGGCGAGACTAGCATCTAGCATTTAGCATCTCTGCCAGCCAGCCAGCCAGCCAGCCCTGACTTTGTTCACCTGTCAGTGTCCGTCCATAAGCGCAAACGTCTACGTGTGCCCTGCCCTCTCTACCTCGAACTCTATCTCCATCTCCATCTGTATTTGTATTTGTATCTATATACAAGTATCTGTATCTTTGCCCTCGTGTCGGAGCGTGTGTAAGCGAAAACTTTACAACTTTTTCGCATGTGAAATAAAGCAAATTTGCAGCATATTCTACTGCTGCTGCTACTGCCACTGCCTGCCTGCCTGCCTCTGTTGCATTCTTCGCATCGTTCCACTTGCACTTCCACTCGCACATCCATTCTATTCCATAAATTTCATTGTCTGCACTCGCACGCACACCCGAATGGCAGAAAGTTCTGTTGTCTGCATTGTGCATAAGTAATGCGCCCCAATATACGATATGATATGAGGTAATATACAAATTGAAATTTGCGCAAACAAGACGTGCACCTCGGGTCGGCAACGTCCCGCGTCCCGCGTCCTGCGTCCTGCTTGTGTGCACTTTGGTCTAGATAAATCTTTTTCCCACTCCAGTTCATTTCTTTTTCATGCACTTTTGATTGCTTTCAGCATGCGGAACAAGTTACAATATTCAGACAGGGAGAGGGAGAGTGGGAGAGGGAGAGTGAGAGATCATCAATTTGGTTTTGACGTCTTGCCTGGCCCAAGGCTTGGGACTTATTAGCCGCTTTGATTGCCTTCAATTTCCAGTTCAACTTTGTCTTATCCTTCAAGTGTTGTTGTCCACTTCTATGCAGCTGTAGTGTGACTTTACTCGAATGAATTTCAGCTGCCACTTGCTATTTCTGCTATCCCTTTCATCATTGCTCACTTCACATGACACAGACTGTGCCCACCTGCCGCCACCGCCACCGCCACCGCCACCGCCATCGCCCGTGGCATTGTCATTACATCGCTTGCTATTTGTCGTCTAACAATTCCTTTGTTGAATTGTCAAAACGCGCTGTCAAAACAAATGCTCAACAATTTTTCAGCGCCAGGACGGACACGACTGTTTGGCTGTCTCCTGGCCTGCTCCTTCTTGTTGTTCCCGCTGACAGTTGACAGTTGTCACGGTTCTGGCAGTGCTGCTCCAGCCACTCCATGGTTGCCTTGGAGATGCTCATCTGCTGATGGGTGTCGTCTGGTGTTCATCATCATTGATGCATTCCAGACCCCGTTTCGGTCTTGATAAATGAATAACGAGTGGCAGGAGCGAAGTGTTTTGTTTAAACAAATTACTTGATTGCCGGTAGTCGAGAGTAAAAGGCACTATGCACGAAATATGCGTGATTTATGGTCCTTATGGCTCCCTGTGTCCCTGTGTCCCCCTGTGTCCCCTGTGTCCCTGTGCTGAGTTGCTGAGTTTATCTCGGATGTTGATTTCTGGGGCATGTGCAGTGCATAATGGGACGACAGCGACAACTCCTAACAAATGCAGAGGCATGCGCGGCTTACCCAAAAGCCCACGAGGCAATTAGCGGGAATCATAAAGCTGTCTCCCACATCCACCCGCTCCCATGCCTAAACAGGGATACACACATAGACTGAGAGCCTGAGAGCCTGTCTGCGGATGCTTTCATCCCCCATGCATACGCATTCGCACAGCTTAATCGTCTGCCACATGGGGTTAGCAGCAGAAGCTGGAGCCCTGTCTGCTGCTACACATTTATGAACTTATTTGCTTTAAAGTAAATATTGTCCCTTTATGCTTCAGGCATGCTTCAAGGGGGTACAGCGGGTTGTGGCGGGGCTTTGGGGATTTGGTGTTAAAAAGGTTTTTTCACTTTTAAATTGATATAAAGGCGAAAAAGTATGCCAAGGCATGGACTTTGCATTCCAGTCCACTTTGCCCAACACTTTCGCTGTCGTTATCCCTCTCTCTCTCTCTCTCTCTCTCTCGCTCTCTCTTTTCTTGCCTTACCATCTGTGCAGTTTCTAAGCAGCTTAGTGTTTATGAGCCGCTTTTCCGGGCACCAGCAGACACCGCCGCCGCTTGGTGGCTCTGCGGCCTCTGTCGAATGTTGCCAGCGAAACTCTGACAAACAATTGTGATAGCAGGATGAGTGCACGCAGACGGTGGGCAGAGGGGGGTACGGGACGAGACGCATTCTGCGTTGCAGATGTGTGGGTAAATGTCAGAAATCTGTCCTCACTTGCACCGTCACTCGCCCCACCCCCACGGATTGTTGCTGATGCTGCTTCAGTTATTGTTCTTGCAACTTGCGCCATGTGCAACCTGCACGGTGCAACGCTGCAGCAAGGGCGGGGGTGCAAGCTGCGAAAACTTTGTGTACAATGTGTGGCAGGCAGCACCTAAGGAACAGGAATCTTGGCTGACTTCCCCACCCGAACAACGAGTAGACACAAAATGCAACTTCGTGGATGCCACACAACAATGCACTGAGGGAAAAAACTGAAAGCCACTGCCTTGCTGCAATGCACTTTCTGCTTCTAAAATGCATCCCAGTTTTCTGCCCGTGCAGCAAGAAGGAACAAAAATAAGCGAAATGGGAAAGTAAGCAAGTTAGCCAGTGCCAAGAAAGTAAGTTTTGTGTGGGGGCAAGGAATGGCAAGCAGCACGTCTCATGCATTTTCACTTTGTAAAACATTTCTGATGTGTACGTGCGTCGAGGGGGGACGAAAATTCGAGTGGCACTGCCAGTGGGGCAGTGTCAGTGGAGCAGCCCAAAATTCTATTTAAAGTTTGATTAGCCGAACACACACACACACACACTCACTCGAAACCCCAACCTTTCCGACCAGCCGCTACATGTGTACACAAATAATTAAGCAGACGCACACGAACAAAATGAACCCCAGCGAGAACAGAGGGTCCTCCACGGCACACCTGCCCCACAGAGAGACAAAGAGAGAGAGAGAGATAGTTGGTGTGTCTGTGGGTGTGTGTGTCTGAGCGTGTGTGCGTGTGGGTGGGGCAGAAAGAGCTGTAATTAATTTTGGACTGCTTTGCAATTAATTTCTCAAATGCAATTATGAGCAATCCTTTCAGTGTGTGTGTGGGGTGTGGGGAAGGGATGGTGGGGGTTGTTAGCCAACTGATTATTCTCTTTGCACTTTCACTCAAATTTCGACCATCGTTTTGGGCATAATTTGAACAGCAAACTATCCATCGAGGCATCTCTCTTTGTATCTATTTATCTGTCCTCGCCATCGCCATCACACTTTTTGTGGATTGCCTGCTGGCGCGGGCAGAGCACCACATGCCATGTGCGGCATGTCAAGTCAATGCCCAACTGTGCCCAGAGGAATGTGGGGAAAATGTCAGAGCAGAGCACCAAACCAACGCCCATGGCGGCCAAACCAAAGATGTAAGCCACAAAAATACTCGACAATTTGTTTGCCATACATTTTGCGCTTGAAAAACTGCTGCGCCTCCACTGCACGGCTTCTCCTCTTTTTGGCAATTTTCTGCAGCATCAGCATTTATCTCAGTTCGATAATTTTGCTTTTGTTCTTTCGATTTGGCTCTGCCTCGCCTTGGACTCGACTTCGACTCTCAAGTGAGACAAACTACTTTTGGCTGCAAAGCGAGCAGCCAGGAGACAAGGGAAATGGGGAGAGAGACAGAGAGAAGGAGAGCGGGGGGGAACAACCTATAAGTTCATAAAACAATTGGCTCCATTTGCTCTGATTTTCATTGCCTGCCAGTTTGTGTGACCTGCGATGACCAGCAGCCCTCGGGCTAGGGCTCATGATCGGGCTGGAGCTCGGACTGGGACACGGACTGGGGATGGGGTGTGTGTGTGTGTGTGTGTGTGTTTGTGTGTGTGTGTGTTTGTGTTTGTGCGCCCTGGGATGACCCCGTCTCGCCTTCTAGTGACACATGGAGGATAGGAGCTACTGCCCCGCTGCAATGATTGAAAGTGGGTTCGGGGCTGGATATGGAGCTGCTGCTGCTGCTGCTGCTGCTGTGCACTTGGACCTTAATTGGTTTGTTTATATTGTCGCCCCCGGGGCAGATGCAATCAATTGCACACAATGCTGCCAATTACTCCACCCCAGTGGTGGGAGCCAACCCCCGATGCGACCGAAAACACTCTCATATAATTAATAATTTTTGCCTTTTATGCTTGGGTAATTGCCGAGGCATTTGTAGGCAATTTACCATTTACCAAATGATAACGAGACAGCAGGAGCAGGCAGGCAGGAGCAGGCAGGCAGCCGCATCAACTACACTCCGGAGTGCACTCCACTCCACTCCACTCCATTCCACATCCATCGCATCGTATTGAATGCGGTTCTAGTCTGCCCCCTCAAATCGTTTCCTTGCCACATGAGAACGTACCAACATTTTGCTGGCTTCGACTTCATTGCATATTCAGTTTGCTGCAGTTTCTGCAGATGCCACACGACTCCCAGTCACTTCAATGCTCTCTCTCTCTCTCTCTCTCTCTCGAAGTGCGGGCGAGAGCGGAGACGAGGAGCAGCATGATTGTGCGATTGTGTGGAAGTGTGCCAATTGCAATCCAACATTACATATAGACACAGGTGGTAATGACTGCCACTGGGTGTGTGTGTGTGTGTTGGCATTTTGGTTGGCTTAGAAGCTCGCTGTAATTAGCAGCAAATGTGCTCTGGCAGAGCCTCAGCTTCTGCTTGAGTCCGGGCTGAAAGCAACGCATTAAGCTCCAGTGAAGCGGAGAGGCAATCACTGCCACCGACCAATTATTAATTGTCCAGCACTCAAAAGGTGCCGAAAGCTTTCCTTTTGTCCGGCTACACATGGCCGCAAGTCAACTGCCAGGACACACAAAGGGGCAGAGGCCACGGCAAGAGTGTTTTGTCCGGCAACCGAATGAGCTGTTTATGCAAATGTCTGCAAGTACATCAAATGCAAAGCCATAAAAACAAGCCAGTGGACGCACAGTGTTTATGGGGCACAACAACAACAACACCCAAAGTGAACTGAATTTGATGGCCGGGCATAAATCTGTTCTAATTGCACGCACATCATCGGAGGAGTCCACTCCACTAATTGAGCCACAAGCAGAACGAACTGTGCCATGAATCAATGCCCGACTGAATCGCTGACTGGATGTGGCTGTGCCTATGGATCCCACTGAAATGTAACAGGTTTTTATTTCATGCATTACGTGACCATGCAAAAGTTGTGTGAAGAAATATAAAATAACAATCTCCCCCATTGCCCCCAGCCACACCAACAGCCAACCGACGCCGCCAGGCGGTGAAGGGAGAGTCCACAGGAGACTGCTGCCTGCTGTCGGCCTATATCAAATAATTACCGGAACTTGAACGTATAACCAACAGTTTCCGTGGCGGGGAAAGCTGCGACATGGACTGCGTTTGTGGCAGGAGCAGGTGAGGGTGTCCGCGCCTGCCTCTGCCCCGTGAAATATGGCGACAACAGGGACACGGGGCGGTTGTGCAGCAGGACATGCATGCGTAGGTGTGTACATGTGTGTCCGTTTATAATAATTCACATGCAATGAAAATGTCAATAATAGTTGTGCCCATGGCCCGCACGTTGAAATTTATGTTCATAAATAATTGTACATTTAAAGCCATGTTTCCGAGTCATTGCAGTTCCTCTTTTTATGCCACACACACATGTAAACACTTGTGGCAGGGGGCTAAAAATGGAGATGGTGGCGAATTATGCAAATGTGTGGACCATTAGCATAAAGTGATTTTGATGAGGCAGCCACCAAAAGTGGACTTTATGCTTCACTGCCTCACTGCCCCCACCCAGGGCGACCACTGGACCACTGATTAGGGTTATAGTCAGATGGCTACTATGGATTCGAATTGTTCCTCCCTTCGTTCTGCCCGCCATTCTCCGGTGTTTTGTTGTGGCCAAAGGAAAACATTTTTCATGGTCAACAGGCATTCTCTTCGAACGCGCATCCTCTGCGCTGTCGTATTCAGCAATTTGATTTGTGCCTGGCGTATAAGAGCGCAAGAGTAGAAGAGTAGCCCCAGCGGTGTGCAGTGTAACTTTTGTTTTGGCTTGGAGTCGGTCCATGACGTCAGGGCCTAATCGAGGACATCCTCGAGCGCGGCTCCCTTGTTCTCCCCTGTTGCCCGGCCAAAGGGATAACATGACAAACTAGTTATGTGCATAAATTATATTTATATGTACACATGTACATATGTATATCCCCCCAGGTGTGCGTGGCTACCCCACAACACCACACACATCGG
Organism: Drosophila subobscura; assembly: GCF_008121235.1. Classification (NCBI taxonomy): domain Eukaryota; kingdom Metazoa; phylum Arthropoda; class Insecta; order Diptera; family Drosophilidae; genus Drosophila; species Drosophila subobscura. The sequence continues at coordinate 5,893,591 of NC_048531.1, forward strand.
ACTATGATGGATGAATACTTTCTGTTGGAACTGGCAGTCCTCGGATGATGATGACGATGGCCGTTCCCATTGCCAGGAAGGTGTTGGGGCGTACGTTGCAATAAGTTAATGATATCAACAGTGCGGGGGTGGCGGCTAGTCTATAACACACTCGAGCAACACACCCATCACCATACACACACCTAATCCTCCTCCTCCTCCTCCTCCGCATCCGCATCCTAATCCGGGCCAAGTGTTTGTGTGGCGGCTGTCTCCTAATGAACGTTAAACTAATACCAGACCGGGGACACTAAAAGCTCTCTTCGGGCAGCCGGAGCAGAGCCAACAGAATTGAGGGCGCTGGGCTGAAGGACTTGTTACATGCAACGATAAGGGCCAGGACCAGGACCAGGACCAGGACCTGGACCTCAACTCGACTAAATTGCCAACGCATGCACAAATGTCCGACCACCGACTTACAGCTGCTCTCCAGCTGTTGTCGTCGTCCTTCTCCACATCGTTTTTTGACAATAATTGTTTGCCCGCTGCTCGATTCATTTTGCCATGACTGGGGCTCTGGCTCTGGCTCTCTTCTGTTGAGTGTGTCATGCTTTGTTAACCCATTGGATTGGTTGGGCTTTGGCTCAAACAAGATTTATATGCATCGCCATCGTCGCGCAGATAATCACAGAAAAAAGAGAAACAAAATTTTAATTTGCAACTTTGAATTTTTTGTATTGGTTGGGACAACTTTAATGGGATAATGTGAAAGACGCTCCCACACAAAGTGTGTGTCTGCCGTAATTCTGTCTTCCAGTGATAGAATTGGACAGGCCGTTTCCAGCACGTGATCCAGCGACACCGATTCACCTACTGACGCAGCAAGGCCATACATCATCTGTTTGATGGCATTCCATCCATCCAGCCAGCCAGCCAGCCAGCCATCCCCAGCCAGTCCGTCTAGTGATGGAATAGGGAGACAAACGCTAATTGCATTTCAATATACTACGCTCTGCTCCGAAACGAAACGAACTGAACTGAACCGATCCGATCTGATGTGTGGGTGTGGTGGGTGTGGTGGGGTGGCGTGTGGAGGAGAGATAATGGACTTAAATGCACGAATAATTAACTATGACAAAAGCGGCACACGGCACATGGTGCACGGCGCACGGCACACGGCACACGGCACACGGTTAGGGCTAACGAATACGGATACAACCCACATATGTACAAACATCCGTTTTTATGGGGCGTGGCGCAAAATTCCAGCTTCTGTTTCGCGACACTGAGAGAAAAGGCAGCCCTCGTTGTACCCAACTATCCATCTTCTGTGCAAATACCCACAGAAGTCACTTTCCCTCGGCCATTCTATTCATTTAATTCTGTAGAATGTTGCTTCCCCCTGGCAACTTGACTTTAAATAGTTGTGGCGATTCCGGTGTACATTCCACGTCGAGTGTATTGGCGCAGCAAACGAGTTAGGAGGAAAACGCAGCCTGACAGTTGACATATGACGTGGATGCCCACAAACCAAACCCACCAGGCCGCAGCGAATTGGTGGGTGGATGGGTGTCTGAATAGCCGCAAGGTGAGACAAGGCCACGGGGGACAGCATGTAGATTGGCTCGGGGACATACATACATATACATATGTACATGTGTGTGTAAATACATAAATAAATTTGTAATCGACTCGACTCGTCTGTGTCGATGCAGAGGCGTCAACAAAGAAAAGCTCGTGCCAGTGCCAGTGGCAAGACGAAACGCTGTGTGCGACACATGCCACAGGAACGGAATGCAAATTGCCGACAATTTCGTAATCAAATTTGTTGCACTTTCAGTGCCGAGACACTTGTCACAACTTGCAGCCGTTCCGGCAGTTCCCAAGACTTTTCCTTCCACTTTCTGGAGAGGATCGATGAAACAATGGGATAGAAGGGAAATACGAACCATATTTCATAATTTTCGACTGCTGCTGCTGCTGCTGCCCTGTGGCTCTGTGTGGCTGCTACCTGATGAAATGTTGAAGGATATAAAACGAGCAGCATTCGGCATTGGGAGTTGCTTCAGAGATTTAATAGTGCGGGATGGCTGTGGAGAAATGCAGGCAATAAATTACAGTTTATGGCAGACGGGAGGCCAAAGGTCAACGGTACAAAACAGTGCACGCATCCTTCATAGATTGCTCGGGATATCCAATCATAAATACACATGGACGTTTGCATGGAAAAGGCAGAAGGAGAACTCAACCGCAGAATAAACAAATAAATATTTACTGCATTCGATTTCGATGGAGCGGGCAAAATCGACCAAATGGCAAAATGGCAAGCTTGGAGACTTGAGTTTAATAACAAACCGAATGATTGGTTTTCCCTCACTAACGCCCATCAGTGGCTGAGTGCCTCAGTGTGTGTGTGTGTTTGTGAGTATGCCTGACTATGATAGTGTGCGTGTGTGTTTTAGAAAATTCTCGCAAATTATTCGTGTAGAAAAGTGGCTACATATTTGAAAAGTTTTCCAATCAATGCCAGAGCTATTAATAATTTATTAGCTTCTTTAAACTCTGGCGCACATTTACGGGTCCATTTTGGCGGGATCGGATGTGGGACGGGGCCCTCCAGAAAGGGTAGGACCTGTGGCGCTACGGCACTACATAGCTGTGAGTGTTCGCTTTAGTTCTTGGCCCATAACGTCAATCCTAACTTTGGTAATTTCAATATAAATTAGGTTTATGTACCACTTGGCCCGGATGCAGGCAAGTGGGCGGGAGGAGCGCTAAACGAGAAGCGAAGTATGAAAAGCGTACAAGCGCGGACCCACCCCAAGAGAGCAGACATAGGTCAAAGAGGAGATCGCGACAGCGATAGGTCAAAGAGGGCACAGAGAGAGAGCGGCCGGCAATCGCGTCAGTCGTCAAGAGAGTCGTGTTTTGTCGTAGCGAAGAAGCCGTCAAATATGTTCAAGAGATGTTCATGTACTCATAAAATAACCTGTTTCTTTTTACGGTTATCCTACAACATTGTGTTTTTTGTGTTCGTTTAAGTCACCAATGAATAATAGCCATTTTTTCAAAATTTTTCCGCCAAAATTTTGCTGCAGTTTGAAATTTTGAAGCTTATCCCGAAAAAAAAATTGACGGATCAAAACAAAATGTTTACAACAACCCGCTACATTTTGCTGCAGTTTGTAAAGTATCCAAAACAATTGACGGATCAAAACAAAAATGTACAACAACCATACATGCATGTACATACATTGTACATACATTGTACATACATATATATGTATGTATGTTTCCGAAGCGGAAAGTTTTTCCAACAATAATGGCGAATGGCAGCAATTGCTCTGTCAGCGGCAGTGGCAGCATTGCCGGGTAGCTGTGGCCCTGCCAGTGGCAGCTGCATGGCAGTTATTCAATTAAAAAAGACCTTCAATAACTTGATCCAAAACATAAAATAGGAACAGCCAAAACCCCGATTAAATTTAGCATCCATACAAAATAAAAATGCAATTTGTATTAGGGACGCAAGGCCCCAAGACTGAAGAGGATTGGGGGGTGGTGTGGCAATGGATTAGGGGCATAGCAAAGTTTGCCCATCGCGTAGGCTGAAACTCGGTGAAAAGAGCAAATGTGATGCCCAAGGCCGGAGGGGCACCCACAGCTTATTCTATTGTTTCACAGCCATTAGCATTTTCTCTTTCTATTTATGTGTGGAATGTGCTGTTGTACAACAGATACGTTGATGGCCACTCTGACTTGAGCACCTCAGCAGGGGCACCGCCATAGATATTAGCCAATTAATTTAAATCTGCTCCTGTCCATTGTTCCTGCTGGACTGCAGCCTCTGCAGACCGACAGATTGGCTTGCATTTGTCTGTGCCCCCTGTCACGATGGATAATGGGCGGGCTAAGTCAACTGTTGACAGCGCTGTGTGCCTGTGCCTGTGCCTATTCCTCCTACCGAAGACCTGAATGCAGAAACTTGGAGCTAAGGATTTTTGGTAGTTTGTTGCCACGCCCTCGCCAGAAGCTCAAAGTTGCACAAAGTCATACATATGTACATACTCGTAGAAGTATGTGTGTGTGGCCCAGAATCTTGGTGCCTCTCGAGATGCATTGCTGCATTGCTGTTGCCAATTGTTGCCATTTCCCCTATCCAATACATTGGAGCGTCCGCTTGCAACGCTTGCCGGAAGTTTGCTCCGCTTGGCTGGGATTACATTTTCCTGCTTCGCCTCGTCCTTGCAACGTCTTCAGATGCAAGGCTTCTGTTTCGTCCAGATACACATTCTGTGAGCAGGAACCCAAAAAGGAGGCAGCAGGAACATCTCTTCCAGCTGTCCACCCATAGCCCATGCCCATGCCCAAGCCCAAGCCCATAGCCAAGCCCATGGCCAAGCCCCTGCCAATGGTCTCGTTCCACAACTGTTATGTAAATGCATTTTCATGTTTCTACTCTGGCTTATCCTTAAAGTCTATAAATACGAGCATCCTCAATTCTCGTATTGAAAAGTAAAATGAAGAATTTCCTTCATTTTATTCGTTTACGAGAGAACAATTCCTTGACATTCTTTGGCTCCTATTGATGCTCCTCCTGCCGCTGGCTGCTACCTTGAATACCCTTCAATGGGTATTTAGATTCTTGATTTTCGTATCTTTTGCACTTGCAAGCGGTACTGAGTATTTGGTAGTACAATTTATGGGCAAAAGGAAACTATTTTCAAGGGTATCTTAAGCTTCGGTCCTCGTTTGTCTTCTGCGCGCTGGCATCCTTTGTTTCTGTCTGCTGTTGAGCCTTGCATGTGTGGGGAAAGTGCTAATAAAAATATACAAATTTGCACATAAAATTTGTTCAATTTTATGGCATCAAAATGGGACAAGCCCCAGCCATGGGTGGTCTGCCACCGAGCTCTCGCTGTATCCCGCTTAGACGTGAATAGAGTTTTGCATGGGAATACTTAAATTCGCAGAGAATCCCCAGAAATGCAAACGATTAAAGTCTGTTCATTAGCATGCGACGCGATAGTTGCTGGAATTTTCCATCCTTGGAGCAGTCCCTGTCATCGGAAGAGAGGGCTGCAGGGCGGTGGGCGGCTTGCGTCAGCAAATGAAATTATATTTAATGCGTTTGCAAATGCACTCAAACGCAGGCGAACCAATCCTCATCCACATCCCCCCACCCCCCACGGGCACAATCATAAATTGTTAATTAATGCGTGAACAGTTTTACCCCGCACCAGCAGCGACGTGCAACGTGCAACGGGAGCCACGAGAGCCACGAGAGCAACGACCAGCCCAACCCCACGGGGCTGCCGACTGTGGATTGAACTGTGCATTCGTGGAGCGGGCTGAGCGGTAGATTGAGGGACTAAAGGTCACATGCCCGTCGGCTAGGGGTCAACGCGGGCTAGTGGTAGACGGGGATCCCGGAACATCCTCGGATTGAGGCGCCTCAGATGCAAATGGAAGGCAAACACTTGAAGCCGCAACAGGAAGGATTGCCAAAGAGGGAGCAGGACATCAGGGTGCGGCATGATGTGTGCCACACTTTTCCACGTTGAAAATTCTGCCAGTTAGCTGTGCAGCAGCAGCAGGAAGCAGGAGAAAGAACTTCACTCCGCAAACACATTTTAACCTAATTTACAGTTAAACATTAAATATGTAAAGCACGTCAGTTTCTGTGTGAACGCGTTTTCCACCCCTGCCCGACGTTAGCCCAAGCCAAGCCTTTGCCAACCCGCTCCATGGCCATGCGGTTGGTTCCTCCGTAAAAGGGTTTGCTCGTTGCCTCCTGGCCAGCGCTCTGCTGGGCTCGCTCCGTCTCGCTCTCTGCGTGTGTGTGTGAAAAAGTTACCTTTATTAAATTGCCAATCGAAGCATGTAACTGTAAATTTGCATTGTGATGGTTACAGAGAGAGAGCGAGAGGGAGAGGGAGAGCGAGAGAGAGAGCGAGAGCGAGAGAGAGTTAAATGTTGCTTAGCAGCAGCCCCATACATACATATGTATATGGTATCTGAATTCTGGAACCTGGAACCTCCACACACAAAGCCACACACATTTTCCATACGCACTGTTGCACGCACTTGAAAATGTAGGCAGGAGCAGCGAGAAGGCCTAATGGCGTTGTGGGGCGAGGCCCCGGGTTGGATTATATATGGAGCGCAGGGCAGAGGCCTACTCGAAATTACATATGCAAAAAGTTAGCAATCACGTTCGACGCTAATCAATTATTTGCCACTCAGACTTTGGGGGTGCGAGAAGAACTCCCTGTGGGGGTGGTGGGGGGTTTGGTATTACATATATTATTTATGATCTATTGGGCTCAGACACACAGTTGGCCTCTGGGCTGTAATTAGCAGGAGTCATCAGTGGCCAAAAGACGTGCTGAATTGAGTTAAAGAAGTTTCCCCAGCAATCAACTACAGACAGACTTGATACCCAAGAAAATACATTATAATCTGCAGCCGAATCTTCCTGCAAGGCTGTAGAAGGGGGACAAAGTACCGAATGAGGTGACCCCGGGTAGCGATTACCACTCTTCCTTCCCCACCATCCAGCCACATCCTTACTCTAAGCCAAAAGCTAGTCCCCGTCCTGTTCCTGTTCCTGTTCTTGTCCCGTAACACACGAGTCCAAGTGGCGAAGCGTAAAGCCAATCATGTGGCGTAAGTGTGTGCCTGGTTTATTGAATTTCATGGCTTTCGACTTGCCTGCCTCCTCCTGTTGCTGCTGCTGCACATAAACATAAATATGAAGCACCGAATGGGCAGGGCCACCAAGTGGTCACCGATGGACAAAGATTTGCGCATATTTGCGTAGTAGGACATTTAGCATCGAATGATGAAGTGCCGCCACCTGCCCTTGGAGGGGCTTCATCCCCTTAAGGTGACTTTCGGGCCCCCAACCCTTTGCACGTCTACTTGGGCACTCAAGTGCAACTTGAAAAGTTTCCAATACAGAAACGAGGAAAACAAAAAGAGCGCAAAGGAAATGTATCGCTTCTGAGTTTGTCCCACCACAGCACCAGCCCCTGCTCCAGGGTACGTCTGCCCCTGCCCACTCTCTGTGGGCGTGTGACGTGGTGGAGGCGTCACCGTCGTGCGTAGCACATTTTCCACATCAATGCGCGTTTATTTTACGGCTAAAGCCTTTCCGAATGAATGAATGAGCACTTCGGAAAAAGAGGCAGCAGCTCCCTGCTCCCTCCTCCCACCTGCTGCCGCCTGCTGCTTCCCTGCCACCAAAATTGCCACCAAACTAAAGTAGCTTACGCCACTGGGCGGCGTCTCGTTTTCCGCTTGTTTCTGTGTGTGTGTGCTTTGAGCTTTTGTCTTTTGAAGATAGAAAGAAGAGAAAGAACAGATGAAAACAGATGCACATTTCCCTTAAAAATACAAAATGCATGAAAAGCAGAAGACAAGAAGACCAGAAGATATTCGTAATACTTATTGTGATGCAAAACATATTTATTGATTTCCGGATTCAGTCTCTTTTGCAGTGGATCTAAAGCAGTGCTCGGCACCCATACAATTAACGAGACGTTTTTGCGTTTGTGTGTGAAGACGCACGCAAAACGGAACATTGGTATTGGTACGAATCACTGTAGTACGCGTGTACGTGAAGGCAGCGCAGCAGCCGCACCCCAGGGATAGGGCCGTGCCGAGAACTGATCTAAAGATTCATTTTTAAACTCGTGCATTGTATTTTATAATTGAATCTTGTATCTTATTCAGGGAGTCTTCCGTTTCATCTTTAATAATCGTTCATATTTCTGTGGCTTGGAAGCAGAAGAGCTTGAAAGCTGCTGACAGCTGAATTAAATTCAAAATTCAAGCAACTGCTGCAACTGTGTTTACATTCGATGAATAATTGGAAGCTCCACTAGCTGTCAGACAAACTGCTTAACAATTTATTGACAGTAGGCAGCCCCGAGAGTTTCAGCTTCAGCTAATTAAATATATGTAGGTACAGCGCTCTTGGCAATTGGTTAAATCTGTGCATAGCCATGTAAGTTTATGAATCAATTGACATTGAGGCATCGACATCCTTTTGCATTTTGTGAGCACTGTGCCAGGAGGCAATCTGGCTGATATTTAAGCGAATTAGCTTACAAATCGAATTAAATAAGCGAATGAACAGGGGCTGCGGCTGCGGCAATATCAAACAGCCATAAACACGACCTACTTGTGCGTTTTGCCACTCGACTGCACCGCAAAAACAGCAAACCCCGCATCCGAGTAAGAGAAAGAGAACAATAAATTTATGGCTTTTAAAAATGTTTAACTCAAACTTGACTCCCACTGCCGCGCTTCTAAAATGTTGGCCATGTTTGCTGTGGTTGCTGTTGTGTCACAGATTTATGGGCCACCCCAGACCCAGCCGCACGAAGAAAAGGGAAAACTTCTACTTCGCTGGCGGCCGAACAACCCGGCGAGGAATGCGCATAAAGTTTACGATTCTGCAGGTAGTCAAATTGAATAAATGTTAAGACAATTGCTGGCAAGAGTTAACTTTCGGTCATGGCACCAGCAAATGCTTATCCCTAGACCAAGTCTTGTGGCTTCAAACAATCAAACAGAGGCGGAACGGTCCACCCTCCACCCCACTCTGGGTGCAAATTTCATTAAAAGAAACTTTTTTCCACCAGCCAAAAAAACGCGAGTACATTTTCATTTTATTTGCTTTAAACAAAAAAAACAACAGCGCAAAAAGAAGAAGCGAAATCACGGCTAGGGCACTTTGGATGCGGGTGTGGGTGCGGGTGTGGGTGCACTTTCCCCACCGTAGGCGCACCGCACACCCCCCACCGCACACACTCTCTTTTTCGCCCTTCGAATTGGCTTGGTTTTTATGGTCGTCGGTGCTTTTTATGGCCAGCATTTGCCTCATTTCACTCCTGAGAGCAGGGATCCCTCAGCCTTTCACCCCGCATCAATCTCCCTCTCTCCCTCCCTCTCTCTAATTTGAATACCTGGCTGAGAATGAGAATCTGTTTGGTAATTTCTGGCGCTGCTGCTACTGCTTTTTGCTGCTCCCGATAACGTTTGCATTGCTCTTTATTGCTTTTGAATGTTTTTTTAGCCGCCCGCGAAAGCCTTTTGCCATAAAAACTAGACGATGGGGGGGCGGACAGGAACGGGGGAATTTATATAGAAAATTTGATATAGGAATTGTTTTTACAGCCGCAGGAAACGGTCCAACTTTCGGCTGAGGCCACCTCCGCCTCCAAACCCTTTCAACGCGCAGCAATTATCCAATCGGTGGTCGGGGCAGCAGCCGCTGTATCCACCTCCTGCTTCCCTCTCCCGACACCGGGCTCTGGGCCTGACCTACGCTACTACTTATGATGAACCGGACGTGGACAGGAGCGGACAGGCGTGCCGTGGAGTGCAGCTCAGTGCAGTGCCAAGAGCTAAGTGCCGCTTCCGGTGGTCGTTGCTCGTTGGGCCCCACAAAAAGCTGCAGGTCCGAGTCCGAGGCCATAAATTTGCAGGCAAAAAGCCGAAAGACTTACGCTGCCCTGCCCTGCCCTGCCCCTCGCAGCCTCTGCGCCAGAGGCGCAACTTATTTAAAATACACTGAGAGAAGCTGGAGGGAGATTGCTCGACGAGGCCGGTCGCTACTCGAATCGATTCGGCTGCTGATTTCCCTCAGTGTAGCCCACCTACAGACGCCGCGCCGGGGCCCCAGTTATTGTTGCAATTAATAAGGACGTCGCCAACGGCAAAAAGCAAGCGGCGTCTGCCGTGCGTTGCCACTCGACCCCTGCACTTCTGCTGCCACACAAAAGAGTGGGCGGGGGGGCGAGAGTAAGGCTAAGAGCAGAGCAAAAGGTATGAGCAGAGCGCTGCAGCGGCAGCGTTAAATGTCCTTTGCATTGCATTACATTTGCATTGCAGTTACAAGAATTTCGCATTTATCGCAGCAGCAGCAGCGGCAGCAGCAGCGGCAAAAGATGAACATGCAACGCAGAGGCGGAATGTAGATGCAGCAGAAGACGTGGCGGAGGCACGAGGCAAGAGCATCTGAAGAGAATGCGACAACAATGGACACTGGGCCAGAAATCTCGTCGCCAGCGTCGCTAACAACTCGTGGCATTGCAGCTGCCAGATGTGGCAGGAATAGAGATGTGCAGGAGGGTAGCGGGTGGCGGGTGGCGGGTGGCGGCGGTAGAGGCAGCCGAGGCGCAACATTTATTGTTTGCAAAGCCTTGTTTATTATTTTACGTGCATTTCTCTCTGTTGCCATCTTCAGCTGCAGCAGCGGGCAGCGGGCAGGGGGCAGCGGGCAGGGGCTGTGGCAGTCGAGGCAAGGACTCTTTATGATTCACTCGGTGGCTCCTTTTTGGTCGAGGACATTTTGTAAATAGCAATGCCGTGCCCCGGCTTGGCTCGGCCTGGCTGGGATTTTCGCATCGTTCTCCCTCGAACTCCTCCGCTGCTCCTTCTGGCTGCGATTTTATTCACTCTCCACGGTTTATGTGTGCTGCCGCTGCCCCTGCCCCTGCCCCTGCCACATCCTTCTGACCCGGAACCTCCACCCCTCGCTTGCACCTCGTCAGTCACTCGCGGGGAGGCTGCTGCTGCTGCTGCTGCTGCTGCTGCTGCGTCTTGGACTTGGGTCCTGGGCTACTGGTTACTGGGATGCGGTTTTCTTTATGTTTTTTAATGCCGTGCGCCAAAAGTCCTTTTGTTTGTACACTTGTACTTTATGTACCGAGCGAAATTTATGCGCCTCTAAGTGGATTCGTGGATTCGTGGATTTCCACCGCTCCACCTCCCCCCCCCTCCCTCTCCCTCTCACTCTGTTGCCACTGTTTCCTGTTCCTGCATTTGTGCCTGCCAAACAGGAAATGCAATCCTTAGCATCCATAAAACTTGTCCAAATTCTTGGGCCCTGGCCCAAGGCAAATGGGTAAAAAGGTCTCCTCTCGCCCTCCACAGTCCCGCCCTTAAGGAGTCTCTGTGCTTCCTCCTTCTGCTTTCCTTTCCCGCCATCGAATCACAATTATTCGGCGCGTGTCCCGGGCCCTTGGCTGACTCCTCATTCGCGCATTTAATCGAAGAAGTTTGCACGATATTAAAGATGCCCAGACCCTGGACTGTCCCGACTGTCTTCCACAAAATGGACATAAAAATGGAGTCCTGGAGGCCAGTCCTGTTCCAATCCTCAATTAACACGAAAACAAAACGAAACAAATCGCAAAAGAGAGCGCGCGGCGCGGGGCACGGGGCAAACAGGACGAAAAGGTAATTTCTGTTGCTAATTGGAAATCGAGGGGCGTAAAGGCCGTAGAGCATCCTGGAGGACGTGCAGTCAGGAGGAAAGAGAGGAATGACAGCCAGAGGAAAACCGGAAGCAGAGACACTGACCCGCCCGCCTCCTGCTCCTCCTCAGCATCAGCAGGAAAAGGCTCAACCTTGGTCAGTGCTCAGGAGAGCGTCACAAATGTTTGTCCGTTTTGAAGGAAATTAATGCGAAATGTAACAATCGAATTAGGGCTTAAAGGAACATCCACCCAAGCGCCCGATAGACCACCCCACCCACCCATACGAACCGAGAGTCGAAGCGCTTCGAAACCGATTCGCCACGAATCGTTACACGATTCAATTGGTGAGGGGAGCACAGCCTCCCCCCCAATGACCTTCAAAGACCAGACCATACTCCAAATTGATTTTAGGTATTCATTGGCAAAATGTGGGGTGGATTTCGGGGCAGATTCAGGCAACCAGCAATTCTCATAAATTAAACATGGCTCTCCCCTCCGCACACATAAACTAACGTACAAAATGCCAGAGCTGGAGCTGGAGCTGGAGCTGGAGCTGATGCTGGAGCAGTGCCGCATAAAAACGCCAGCATTTAACTGTATATTTGAAATATTTTAAATATAAATTTCAATATTTAACTGCGTTCGCCGACAGGAAACGGTTGCTCCACTCCCAGTCCCAGTTCCAGTCCCAGTCCCAGCCCCTTCCGATGGCAGCAGCGGAAGAGAAAAACGCTGGCAGCCGGACGGGCACGACAGGCAGGACGGGGCAGAGGACGAGCAGGGGAGCGGAAATGATCCATCGAGGCTTGTGTTGGTGTCCCAAAACTGGGACCAGTCGTCGGGCATTGGTCATGGGTTGGACACACAAAAATGGCAACCAAAAAGCTACCCAATCCGATGCAGAAAATACTCTTTGAAAATCCATTCTGAAAATTGTATCTAAAAATTAATTATGGTCCCATGCCAGTTGGGGGATCATCTGAATGCTTATTCAAGGAAAGTTGCTGTGCTTTGTGGCGCTGACAAAACCGCTTGACTAAGTTAGAATTACCCTCTGCAAGGGCACCGCCCACAAAAAAAGGTCTCGCATTCGTTCGTGTGGCTGTTGTTGCTGCTGACTTTTGGCCACAAAAACGTTGAAAATATTTGTGTTTCCACTTATTTGCATTAATGCCACGAACCGATTTACTGTCTCCTGCCCAACTGCCCATCTGTCTGTCTATCTGTGGGGCACACAAAACCCCAAAATACGGGCTGAAACAATTCTGTTGAATGAACGAAACCAGGCGAATGGGAGGGGAGCAACCCCCTAAAGGGTTCGAGCCAATAAATACAAGAAAAATACAATTCATACACGAGTATTCTGTGACTTTTGATTTGGGTGTTTGCCTTTCATTTATGCTTTGAATAAACACAAACATTTCGACATCAATGTAGTTGGGTGTAAATTAGCTCAGGGGAAAGTTTCATACAAAAAACCACAACAAAAACTGAAATAAATTGCAGAAAATGTATTTGGAATGGTGAAAATTGATGAAGTAAAATTGAGTTTTTGAGTACAGCGCAAAAAGATGTCTCAGAGAAAGTTGAAGAAACCCAATTGGCCGGAAATACTCGACTCCAGCCACGCCTTAAGGAAGTACATTTGCAAGCGGCCCCGTCCGGCCAGATCTCTGGGCTGCACGGTGACCTGCTCCAAACATAGTCTGCAGTCGAGCAGAACCAACAAATCGGCACCGGGCACGAAACTGAGGCTCAATATGTGCTGGCAACTGGCCAGTGATCCCGCCACTCAAGCGGAGACCGAAGATAAGGCAAAGCGGGAGGCGAAGCAGACACCCAAGCCCACGGCGAAGGATAACCAAAAGTCCAAGCGGGAGTACAAGCCGAAGCCCAAGCTGAAGCAGGCTGAACTGCAGAACAAGCCGAAGGATGAGCACGATGAGCTCGTGGAGTCCAGTTCCGTTGGGGATGCAGAGCAAGCTAACAGGTCTCCGGCCAAGAAGAAGGTTCCCAAAGCACACTTTTCCACTTACCGCAAGCAGTCGCCACGCAGGCCCATGGATTTCTCGCATATAATATTCCTGGATGCCAGAACGATGCCGTGGGACCACCCACAGTCGCCCAGTCAGGCTGGAGATTCCAGTTCGATGTGCAAGCACGATCAACGCCCACGGCTGAAGGTTGCGGGCAGATCGAAGAGGTTGTATGGGATACCGCTGTGCGATCGACCCAGCCGGATCATGGGCATGGGCTATCCACCTAACAAAATCGTAGACAGATTTACGGGAACTGGGATCGGAATTACAAACCCGGACGGAACTTAAGGTCCACTACCTACTGTGAAGAGCAAGGTGGTTGTGCTCTTCCCTCTTGACCCACCCTCCATGTAGAATAACATAAGAATATGCCATTATGGTTCTACCCAAAACCTTCTGCTGCTGCGCTATGTGCCTTAGGAACCCCTCCCAAAAATCAGATTAGAAATTCATGTTAATCGTTATAATTTTACTTTGACTTGTATAACTTCATGTTGTTTGTAACCCCATTATTTCTACCCTAACCCTTAAAACTATTTTTACTGCATGTGTATATATATGTGGGACTAATTTAAGACATAGGAATTCAAGAGAATGATCAAATATGAATAAAAATAATATAATCAAAATATAAAGTAAGAATGAATTAATTAAAGGAATTAAATGGCATAATTGTAGTGATTGTAGTTAATAATAATTCATTTTATATATGGTTAAGCATGCATGTCTCACTGTGTAGACGCTATTCTCCTGACCCGGAGTGTATGTGTATATATGTGTGTCTACTTACAGACTTTTAAACAGCTGCTGGTGTCGTTGGGCCCAATTTCACGTTTGCAATAAAACTGTTAAAGAAATGTAGAAATATGCAAAATAACAAGAAGCGTTATGAAGAGGTATTTTACCAATACCCTTCCATGGACACAATGAGACCGATGATGCACCTTTTAAAATCTATTCTTAACTAGGCATAAATTTCATTTTTTTTCTTCTATTTCTAAGTTAACGTCTAGGAATATTTAATATTATTAAACAATTTTCTTTTCTATTTTTTTTCTTCGATCCATAACTTTTCATTAAATTTTTTTTTCTAGATTTTGTGATTTATTTTTCTTCCCTTAAGTGGCTTTTAGAATGTCGGCATCGAACAATTTTAATAACCTGAGAGAAGGAGAGAATAGGTGACATACGGTCAGGTGGGTCTAGTTAAATGCGCATAGGTGTATGGTCAGCCGCAAGGGCAATGACCGCTGAGCTAATTTTTCCACACCCTACATGTGCAAGCACCAACATTTTCTTTACACAAGGCGCGGTGATATAATATTTTAGATGGTTTTATATTGTCGTTGTTGTTGAGCGGCTTAATTGCGCGTGAGATATATGTATATAAATAAACGGCTCGGTCCCGATCGCCAAGTCCATCCGTTTCTATGCCTGCAGGCAAGGTCCGGTGGCACCAAGAAGAAGGACTGATGATCGTCATGAAGCGGACCCCCCCTCCTTGAGGGGTGGTCAGGCCAGGTCAGCAATTTTTTTCTGCCACACGTGGATCATAACCTATGTATGTACAGTACATACGTGAAATTATGTAATAAGGTCACTTTTTCATTTTCTTTGCGTACCTTATCCAGGGTTTGGTTTTTGGTTTTTGTTCTTTGCAGCCACAACACTTTTCAAATGGTTTTTATTGGGTTTATGTTCCCTTTTATGGTTTTGCAGAATTTTCACCACGTTTTTCTTTTTATATGTTCTGTACGCACATTAATTAAGTCTTCCAACTTTGAATGCACTTTTTTCTCTGTGCAGCATGCACTTAGCCTAACTATTTTACCCCTCCAAAAGCTGGGTATGAGAGAGCTAAGAAGGTTCTCGAAGGGCTATTTTAAGCTATGCTTGCGGAGAGAAAAGCTCACATGTGAACGGCGCTCGCACGATGATGCAATTTTCTCGTAGAGCTTTTCAAGATAAAAGCTTCTGATCTTGCATTTGGGCTCTCTATGGAATGCATGTACAGTGGGGAAGGTTCAATATTTTTGCGATAAAATAAGAAGACTGTTCCCAAAAAATTCTTAATACAATTTTGTCCAGACATTCTAAATTTTGTATTTTTGGTCTGCAACCTTCATTTATTTTCCGCCCGTAACGGACACGGGAAGTGTCGGCTCGTCAGCAATTTTACTAAAGGTTGGCTGGCTCAGGGAAAAAGAACATACGTCACACTGTTCAGTGCTAGTTAAATGAATAGAACCCGTCACCTAACAAAAAATCCGTAGACAGATTTTTTTCCACGGGAACTGGGATCAACAATTACAAACCCGGACGGAAGCCTTAAGGTTTTGGCCAAACCCAAGATTGTCGTTGTGCTTTAAGGGTTTAATTGCCCGTGAGATATGTTATAATAACAAAGAATATCCAAAAACCTTCTGCTGCTGCAGGGGTGCAGAACTTAGGAAGGACTGATGAAATCAGATTAGAAAAATGTAAATAATCGTTATAATTTTACTTTGACTTGTAATAACTTCATGTTGTTTGTAACCCCCATACATAACCCTTAAATAAGGTCACTTTTTCATTTTCTTTTATATATACCTTATCCAGGGTTTGGACAAATTTAGTTTTGTTCTTTGATCAAATATGAATTTTCAAATGGTTTTTATTGGGTTTATGTTAATTTTAAGGTTTTGCAGAATTTTCATAATTTTTCTTTTTTATTAATCTGTACGCATTTTAATTAAGTCTTCCAAAATGCACTTTTTGTTTAATATATGCACTTAGCCTTGGTGTATGAGAGCCCAAAGGTTCTCGACTTGGGCCGTAAAGAAATGGAGAAAAATGTCAAATGTGAACGGCGCTCGCAATTTTCGAAAGAGAGAGGCATTTTCAAGATAATAAAAGAAGACTGATCTTGCATTTTTAAAATCTTGCATGTACAGTGGGAAAGGTTATTTCTTCATAATTTTATGCGATAAAATAAGAAGACTGTTCCCAAAAAATTTTTTTTCTTACAATTTTGTCCAGACATTTTCTAAATTTTGTATTTTTGGTCTGCAACCTTCACACCCCGCCAGATTTTATCTTAGGGTTTTGACCCAAGATAAAACTGAAACAACAACAAGGAAGGGTGCAGACTTTGTTTCTAGCTACCAAATATCCTTAATGTGAAATTTCCCCAGCTCTTTACCGTTCAAGTCTTCCAGTAGATAAATCAGTTGGCCACATTTCTGCTTTACGCGAGCCTTCACTCCAACTGGAGCTAGTTTAGCGTTAACGTTATTGGCCGCGCTACTCAAAGAAAAATTTCTCTTTATTACTTCTTGACCTACCTCAAACGAACGAGGCTTGATCTCAGATCGTAAGTGCGTTGATTTCTCTCGTAAGCTTTTGTCAGGTGTTTCTCGATGTTTGAGCGAATCTTCTGAAATTCGTCAGCTCTTGACAATTTTCCCCTCGCCCTCGTTGAGTAATTCGACTTCTCGCAACATTTTGTAATCTTGGCCATGTGAAATCATGTGCTGACCAAAGACCACGAAATAAGGTGCCATACCAACTGATTGGTGTATTGATTTTCTCAACGAACAGTTTATGCTACTAAGGAACACATCCCATTCACGATGGTCAGTACGAACGTACGCTCTGAGCGCGGCATTAATCGATCTGTTAACCCTTTCCGCGGCATTCGACTGTGGAGCATACGCCCCTGTACATAAGTGCTGAACACCGTACTTCAAAAGGAATTTAGAAAAATCACTACTTTTAAACTGCGTACCGTTATCGCTCACTAGCACTTCCGGCACTCCATAACATGAAAATATCTCTTCCCTCAATAGGTCAATCACTATCTTGGATGTAAATTTCTTGACCGCCTTTAAGAAGGTAAATTTTGAGAAGTGATCCAGGATGATAAATATTCCTATATTGCCCTTTCTGCTTCGAGGAAAGGGACCAATGAAATCAACGTACAACCGTTGAAAGGGACGTTCGCTAACTACTCTAGCGCCCATAGGAGGTTTGAGAGAGCGTGTGGGATGTTTTGTGGTCTGGCATACATCACATGCGGAAATATAATCGCGGACGTCTATTACCATTTTTTTTTTTTTTTTTCGTTGCCTTATTTGGTCGAGGCATTTGGCAATCCCACAATGTGCAGAGGAAGGTTGGTCATGCGCAGCTTTAATTACGCCCTGTCTCAAGGCTTCGGGAACAAATAATTTCCAAGACTCATCGGCTTGGTCAGAATCCAACACGGAAAACCCTGTACGATAATATATGTAATCGTCGATTACTTGAAAATCTGGGAGTTTGGAGAGCACGACTTTCTCTCTGAGTGATCGATACTCCGGCGACTGAAACGCATCCGACTTTAAATCGATTTCCGGTAACACTTCGCATTCCAAAACCGCTACTTCCGTAACACCTTCGAATGAACGAGACAAAGCGTCAGCCACTACATTTTCGCTTCCTTTCCTATGCTCGATTTCGAACGAGTAACCTTGTAATTTTATTGCCCATCTGGCTAATCTACCGCTGAGATCTGACTGGTTCATAAGCCAACGGAGGCTTGCATGATCCGTAACAACTTTGAAGGGATGACCATCGATGTACATGCGGAATTTTTTTATGGCCAGTACTACCGCCAAGCATTCGAGTTCCGTTACCGTGTAGTTTCGCTGAGCCTTGTTCAGCTTCTTGGACATGTAAGCTATCGGACGCTCGCAACCTGAGTCGTCACATTGGGCTAAAACTGCACCTACCCCATGAAGAGATGCATCGCATTGAACTACAAAAGGCTTATCGTAATTAGGATGAATTAAAAATGGAGCTGAGCATAATTTACACTTGATATCATCAAACGCTGCTTGTGCCTTTTCATTCCATTCATACGACTTTCCACGGAGTAGTTCAGTGAGAGAAAAGATAACAGAAGAGTAGTTGGGAATAAAACGTTGATTGATACCACCCAGTCATTCCTAGAAATCTCCTTAGTTGCTTTTGAGTCTTCGGTATCGGGAATTCATCCACGGCTCGTACTTTCTCTGAATTAACTTGAAGCGTCCCCTCACCCACAAGATACCCAAGGTAGTCCACCCGTTTCAGACAGAACTGACTCTTCTGCACGTTTATTGTCAGTCCGGCCTTGTGTAATTGAAGAGCAACTTCCGATAAATGTAGCAAGTGGTCTTCAAAATTGCTTGAAAGCACCAATAAGTCATCAAGATATACCAACACATGAGATTTGAGTTGATACGGAATTACAATGTCCATCAACCGACTCATCGTGTGTGGCGCGTTTGTCAATCCAAACGGCATTCTTTTAAACTGATAAAGCGGCCTATTTGGTACTGTGAAAGCTGTTTTCGCACGAGATTCTTGGTCTAATCTAATCTGCCAGAAGGCATCCTTAAGGTCTATCTTTGAAATACAGTGAACCGGCGGCAACCTACTTAACAAGCCATCCATGATTGGAATTGATACGCATCTCTGACTGTAACTGCGTTGAGTTTGCGGGCATCTAAACAAAGTCGCACCTTACCAGGTTTGATGTGCAGTGTGACAGGAGATGACCACGGGGAGCTCGGAGCTTCTTCAATAACGTCCATACTCAACATGCGATCGATCTCTGCGCATAAAAGGGTCTCCTTTGCTGGAGACAAAGGGTAAAATCTTTGCTTAACTGGCTTGCTGTTAGCCGTATCAATGTGGTGCTCTATTAGGGTTGTTAACCCCAGTCCATTCTTTTCGAATGACGGAAACAATTCGATCACGTGCTGTAACTGCTTCTTTTGAGAAATCGACAAGGCTAACTTGAGCAACTCGTGCTCGGATTGAAATGATAATTCGCTTATTGTCCATGATGATGATGGAACGATAGAAATGCCAAATCTTTTCCAAAAGTCCATTCCACATATTATATCCTGTTGGATAGATGAAACTATTAGAAATTCAAAGTCCGAGGTATATTGAATTGTAATTCAGAGGAACTTTAATAAAACCAGCTACCATCTGAGTCTGACCGTCAGCAGTACGAACAACGCCTTTTATTTTTTTTGTCAGAAGATTCTTCGAGAGAATTTTATCGGCTAATTTTCCTCCGATGACGCTTTTATTGGCTCCGCTATCTAATAGCGCAAGGTAGCTCTCACCGAGTATCTCAACTTGAGTAAAAGGACGAATATCGCTCGCTTTGTGAACGACCGAGGAAACCGTGACGTGACGTAGGCTTCTTTTTCGCTTCCAAAATTCGCGCATTCGTTCCGCTGAACGAGACAACACCGCTAAAGGAGGTTTGGGATAAAAAATTTCGGCTCTACGCTTCTGATATTCTCGAAGTCTAACATGGTATGGTCTGAAATGTGGAGGGATTGGTATGTCTGAGGATGATTTGGATATGTCTGGTTTAAGTTCACGTCCGGTAATAAGATGTATATGTTGAACATCCGAGACTAACGTCGTCGGATGTCGCGTCTTGTTAACCGACGGACATCCTGGGATACGTTTTCCGTAGTCGATTTACACTTTGCACAGTTGGGCTTGTACGTATCAGGTACACCACAACCATAACAGAAAATACGACGAGGTTTTAGGCATTCCTGGTATTTGTGGCCCTGTTCTTCGCAATTCCAGCATTTACTAAAATCGGAAGATCGGAGTGCATAAACTTCGTCAAGGGAGTCCCCTTCTTTTTCGGAATTATCTTCAGCTTCTTCGTCATGACTTATGGAGTTCACAAACCTCTTGCTATTCACTACTTCGTGTCGCGAAAAAGGCTTTGACTTCAGATTTCGAAAGAATTCCTCGTGCTTGTGACACTCCTTGCGTAAGGTTGCCAAATCTGGAGTTTCGATATGAAGCAAGTCGAGCTTCAGTTCCGACTTTAAATTCTCGCGAACCTCTATGGTGACGTCACCATCCTGCATAGGCTCTCGTAAAGAGTCTGCGATAGATAGCATCGCATCTCTAGAAAATCGTCAAAGCTTTCATTACCACCCTGTTTACGCCTACGCATGGCTGCTTTGATCTCTCGATCCGAACGTTGATCCTGGTATCTCTCTTGCAACCGGCTGCATAACTCATACCAGTCAAGGTTATTCGTGGTCCTATGAACACGCCAGTAAAATGACAAGGCTGAATCAGTAAATAAGAGACTGGCAAACTGCGCCAGTAAGGTAAAGTTTCCATTTAAACAATTATTGGTAAGACAATTCACTCTATAAATAAAATCTTCGATGGGAATATCTTTGGAAGATCCACTGAATTTTATACGCCACTTGGAAATGATATTTGAGATCTTATCAGGATGTTCACTAGGAATGTCTGTGAAATTCGCACGAGCACTAGATGGGCGTGGCCTGTAACTATTGTTACGAAGATTACTAGCGCTGCTCATTCGAGGGAAGGATGGAGCAATATCACTCTCCCATTCCAGCTGGGGCTCATCCCTGAAGTTCCTAGAATTTTGTCAGGTTCAGATTCCTCAACTCCGTTGTTATTTTCTCTGAAATAACTGCGGTCATATTTTCCTGAAATTTAGTCATGGACTCTGAAATAAGTCGTTGGATATTTCCTTCGGAAAGAACATTGGATTCCGGCACACGTCTAGTCTGGCCAGGTCCTGGTCGAGGGTTAGGTCGTGCACTTGAGGCTTTTGGGGTATTTCGTACCTGTGACCTTGTTTTAGGACGATTTTTCGGAATTGCTCCGGTGTACGACAAATTCGCCGCGGCATTTTCCCCACTCTGTAAATTCGATTGAGATTGTGAACGCAACGGTAACGAACACAGCTGCCTACAAATCGGGCATGTCTCATTGGATGTCAACCAATCCGATAAACACGACCTGTGGTATTTGTGTTTGCAATGGGTTTCTACAATGTCGGTGTCCTGGCTGGTATCATTGCATATAGTGCAGTGTACGACTACCTCGCCAAGATTAACATTTATATTGTCAATACTTCGCCTTACCGCCATTGTAACAAATTATGATTAAGGAAAAACGATATAGTCTTTAAGACCCGAAAGATTTTTTTTTGATTATAAATTCGAAAATATGGGCAATGATTGTGAGGGTCTCCTATCAGGCACCAGCACAGCAGAAGGAATGTCTTCAGTTGTTATAACCTTAAGTCCGTAAGCAGAAAAAAGAAAACAAAATTTAGTTGTTGATCCTTTCGAGAAAAAGAGGAACAGGACCGAATTTTCCAGTCTGAACAAGTCTCAATTAATCTCGAGAGAATAAAGGTCATTCATCTTCGCTACTAGGTATAGAACCAATTTACTCAGAACTATCGTTCCTAGTATCCTGATGAAATGATATAATGAAGTCTACTGTGATCTTCTTCTATGCAATATATCCACTGGTCTGGGTCCGACAATGATCAGATTCCCAGCTGTTCCGAGCTGGATATATAACACAAAAACTGAACTACTTTAAAATTTGGATCAATATTGGGTTGCGGAAGGGATTGGGAAGGTTATTGGGGAAAACGTGAGGGAACCTATAACCATAGAATATATAGTTGGTAGGTACGGCCATTCGGGCCCCACGGATACATTCATTTGGGCCCCACGTTGGTAGATACGGACCATTTGGGCCCCACGTTGGGCGCCATTTGTTATGTAACGGACACGGGAAGTGTCGTCTCGTCAGCACTCTCTGTCTACTAAAGGTTGGCCGGCTAGGCTCAGGGAAAAATGGGGTGGGTGTTGTGCTGCGAAAACGAACTCCGTCACCTAACAAAATCGTAGACAGATTTACGGGAACTGGGATCGGAATTACAAACCCGGACGGAACTTAAGGTCCACTACCTACTGTGAAGAGCAAGGTGGTTGTGCTCTTCCCTCTTGACCCACCCTCCATGTAGAATAACATAAGAATATGCCATTATGGTTCTACCCAAAACCTTCTGCTGCTGCGCTATGTGCCTTAGGAACCCCTCCCAAAAATCAGATTAGAAATTCATGTTAATCGTTATAATTTTACTTTGACTTGTATAACTTCATGTTGTTTTTGTAACCCCCATTATTTCTACCCTAACCCTTAAAACTATTTTTTTTACGCATGTGTATATATATGTGGGGACTAATTTAAGACATAGGAATTCAAGAGAATGATCAAATATGAATAAAAAAAATATAATCAAAATATAAAGTAAGAATGAATTAATTAAAGGAATTAAATGGCATAATTTTAGTGATTGTAGTTAATAATAATTCATTTTATATATGGTTAATTCTCCTGCATGCATGTCTCACTGTGTAGACGCTATTCTCCTGACCCGGAGTGTATGTGTATATATGTGTGTCTATTTTTTTTTCGATCCATAACAGACTTTTAAACAGCTGCTGGTGTCGTTTTAGAATGTCCCAATTTTAATAACCTGACGTTTGGTGACATAATAAAAACTGTTAAAGAAATGTAAAAATATGAAATATAAAATAACAAGAAGATGGTTATGAAGAGGTATTTTATATAATACCCTTCCATGGACACAATGAGACCGATGATGCACCTTTTAAAAATCTATTCTTAACTAGGCATAAATTTTTTTCATTTTTTTGCGTACCTTATCCAGGGTTTGGTTTTTAGTTTTGTTCTTCTTTTTCTATTTCTAAGTTAACGTCTAGGAATATTTAATATTATTTTTTGTTCTGTGCACAATTTTCTTTTTATTTTTTATCTTCGATCCATAAACGGCGCTTTTCGATTAAATTTTCTTTTTCTAGGAATTTGTACAGTTTTATTTTTGCAAAAATAAGAAGACTTTCCCAAAAAAAAAATTCTTAATACAATTTTGTCCAGCCAGATTTTATTTTTTGGTCTGGGTTTTTGACCCAAGATAAAACTGAAACAACAACAAGGAAGGGTGCAGACTATTGTTTCTAGCTACCAAATATCCTTAATGTGAAATTTCCCCAGCTCTTTACCGTTCAAGTCTTCCAGTAGATAAATCAGTTGGCCACATTTCTGCTTTACGCGAGCCTTCACTCCAACTGGAGCTAGTTTAGCGTTAACGTTATTGGCCGCGCTACTCAAAGAAAAATTTCTCTTTATAACTTCTTGACCTACCTCAAACGAACGAAGCTTGGATCTCAGATCGTAAGTGCGTTGATTTCTCTCGTAAGCTTTTGTCAGGTGTTTCTCGATGTTTGAGCGAATCTTCTGAAATTCGTCAGCTCTTGACAATTTTCCCTCGCCCTCATTGAGTAATTCGACTTCTCGCAACATTTTGTAATCTTGGCCATGTGAAATCATGTGCTGACCAAAGACCACGAAATAAGGTGCCATACCAACTGATTGGTGTATTGATTTTCTCAACGAACAGTTTATGCTACTAAGGAACACATCCCATTCACGATGGTCAGTACGAACGTAACGTACGCTCTGAGCGCGGCATTAATCGATCTGTTAACCCTTTCCGCGGCATTCGACTGTGGAGCATACGCCCCTGTACATAAGTGCTGAACACCGTACTTCAAAAAGGAATTTAGAAAAATCACTACTTTTAAACTGCGTACCGTTATCGCTCACTAGCACTTCCGGCACTCCATAACATGAAAATATCTCTTCCCTCAATAGGTCAATCACTATCTTGGATGTAAATTTCTTGACCGCCTTTAAGAAGGTAAATTTTGAGAAGTGATCCAGGATGATAAATATTCCTATATTGCCCTTTCTGCTTCGAGGAAAGGGACCAATGAAATCAACGTACAACCGTTGAAAGGGACGTTCGCTAACTACTCTAGCGCCCATAGGAGGTTTGAGAGAGCGTGTGGGATGTTTTGTGGTCTGGCATACATCACATGCGGAAATATAATCGCGGACGTCTATTACCATTTTTGGCCAGTAAAATCGTTGCCTTATTTGGTCGAGGCATTTGGCAATCCCACAATGTGCAGAGGAAGGTTGGTCATGCGAAGCTTTAATTACGCCCCGTCTCAAGGCTTCGGGAACAAATAATTTCCAAGACTCATCGGCTTGGTCAGAATCCAACACGGAAAACCCTGTACGATAATATATGTAATCGTCGATTACTTGAAAATCTGGGAGTTTGGAGAGCACGACTTTCTCTCTGAGTGATCGATACTCCGGCGACTGAAACGCATCCGACTTTAAATCGATTTCCGGTAACACTTCGCATTCCAAAACCGCTACTTCCGTAACACCTTCGAATGAACGAGACAAAGCGTCAGCCACTACATTTTCGCTTCCTTTCCTATGCTCGATTTCGAACGAGTAACCTTGTAATTTTATTGCCCATCTGGCTAATCTACCGCTGAGATCTGACTGGTTCATAAGCCAACGGAGGCTTGCATGATCCGTAACAACTTTGAAGGGATGACCATCGATGTACATGCGGAATTTTTTTATGGCCAGTACTACCGCCAAGCATTCGAGTTCCGTTACCGTGTAGTTTCGCTGAGCCTTGTTCAGCTTCTTGGACATGTAAGCTATCGGACGCTCGCAACCTGAGTCGTCACATTGGGCTAAAACTGCACCTACCCCATGAAGAGATGCATCGCATTGAACTACAAAAGGCTTATCGTAATTAGGATGAATTAAAAAATGGAGCTGAGCATAATTTACACTTGATATCATCAAACGCTGCTTGTGCCTTTTCATTCCATTCATACGACTTTCCACGGAGTAGTTCAGTGAGAGAAAAGATAACAGAAGAGTAGTTGGGAATAAAACGTTGATACCACCCAGTCATTCCTAGAAATCTCCTTAGTTGCTTTTGAGTCTTCGGTATCGGGAATTCATCCACGGCTCGTACTTTCTCTGAATTAACTTGAAGCGTCCCCTCACCCACAAGATACCCAAGGTAGTCCACCCGTTTCAGACAGAACTGACTCTTCTGCACGTTTATTGTCAGTCCGGCCTTGTGTAATTGAAGAGCAACTTCCGATAAATGTAGCAAGTGGTCTTCAAAATTGCTTGAAAGCACCAATAAGTCATCAAGATATACCAACACATGAGATTTGAGTTGATACGGAATTACAATGTCCATCAACCGACTCATCGTGTGTGGCGCGCGTTTGTCAATCCAAACGGCATTCTTTTAAACTGATAAAGCGGCCTATTTGGTACTGTGAAAAGCTGTTTTCGCACGAGATTCTTGGTCTAATCTAATCTGCCAGAAGGCATCCTTAAGGTCTATCTTTGAAATACAGTGAACCGGCGGCAACCTACTTAACAAGCCATCCATGATTGGAATTGATACGCATCTCTGACTGTAACTGCGTTGAGTTTGCGGGCATCTAAACAAAGTCGCACCTTACCAGGTTTGATGTGCAGTGTGACAGGAGATGACCACGGGGAGCTCGGAGCTTCTTCAATAACGTCCATACTCAACATGCGATCGATCTCTGCGCATAAAAGGGTCTCCTTTGCTGGAGACAAAGGGTAAAATCTTTGCTTAACTGGCTTGCTGTTAGCCGTATCAATGTGGTGCTCTATTAGGGTTGTTAACCCCAGTCCATTCTTTTCGAAATGACGGAAACAATTCGATCACGTGCTGTAACTGCTTATTTTGAGAAATCGACAAGGCTAACTTGAGCAACTCGTGCTCGGATTGAAATGATAATTCGCTTATTGTCCATGATGATGATGGAACGATAGAAATGCCAAATCTTTTCCAAAAGTCCATTCCACATATTATATCCTGTTGGATAGATGAAACTATTAGAAATTCAAAGTCCGAGTGTATTGAATTGTAATTCAGAGGAACTTTAATAAAACCAGCTACCATCTGAGTCTGACCGTCAGCAGTACGAACAACGCCTTTCATTTTTTGTCAGAAGATTCTTCGAGAGAATTTTATCGGCTAATTTTCCTCCGATGACGCTTTTATTGGCTCCGCTATCTAATAGCGCAAGGTAGCTCTCACCGAGTATCTCAACTTGAGTAAAAGGACGAATATCGCTCGCTTTGTGAACGACCGAGGAAACAGTGACGTGACGTAGGCTTCTCTTTCGCTTCCAAAATTCGCGCATTCGTTCCGCTGAACGAGACAACACCGCTAAAGGAGGTTTGGGATAAAAAATTTCGGCTCTACGCTTCTGATATTCTCGAAGTCTAACATGGTATGGTCTGAAATGTGGAGGGATTGGTATGTCTGAGGATGATTTGGATATGTCTGGTTTAAGTTCACGTCCGGTAATAAGATGTATATGTTGAACATCCGAGACTAACGTCGGATGTCGCGTCTTGTTAACCGACGGACATCCTGGGATACGTTTTCCGTAGTCGATTTACACTTTGCACAGTTGGGCTTGTACGTATCAGGTACACCACAACCATAACAGAAAATACGACGAGGTTTTAGGCATTCCTGGTATTTGTGGCCCTGTTCTTCGCAATTCCAGCATTTACTAAAATCGGAAGATCGGAGTGCATAAACTTCGTCAAGGGAGTCCCCTTCTTTTTTTTTTTTTTTTTCAGCTTCTTCGTCATGACTTATGGAGTTCACAAACCTCTTGCTATTCACTACTTCGTGTCGCGAAAAAGGCTTTGACTTCAGATTTCGAAAGAATTCCTCGTGCTTGTGACACTCCTTGCGTAAGGTTGCCAAATCTGGAGTTTCGATATGAAGCAAGTCGAGCTTCAGTTCCGACTTTAAATTCTCGCGAACCTCTATGGTGACGTCACCATCCTGCATAGGCTCTCGTAAAGAGTCTGCGATAGATAGCATCGCATCTAGAAAATCGTCAAAGCTTTCATTACTACCCTGTTTACGCCTACGCATGGCTGCTTTGATCTCTCGATCCGAACGTTGATCCTGGTATCTCTCTTGCAACCGGCTGCATAACTCATACCAGTCAAGGTTATTCGTGGTCCTATGAACACGCCAGTAAAATGACAAGGCTGAATCAGTAAATAAGAGACTGGCAAACTGCGCCAGTAAGGTAAAGTTTCCATTTAAACAATTATTGGTAAGACAATTCACTCTATAAATAAAATCTTCGATGGGAATATCTTTGGAAGATCCACTGAATTTTATACGCCACTTGGAAATGATATTTGAGATCTTATCAGATGTTTCACTAGGAATGTCTGCGAAATTCGCACGAGCACTAGATGGGCGTGGCCTGTAACTATTGTTACGAAGATTACTAGCGCTGCTCATTCGAGGGAAGGATGGAGCAATATCACTCTCCCATTCCAGCTGGGGCTCATCCCTGAAGTTCCTAGAAACATTTGTCAGGTTCAGATTCCTCAACTCCGTTGTTATTTTCTCTGAAATAACTGCGGTCATATTTTCCTGAAATTTAGTCATGGACTCTGAAATAAGTCGTTGGATATTTCCTTCGGAAAGAACATTGGATTCCGGCACACGTCTAGTCTGGCCAGGTCCTGGTCGTGGGTTAGGTCGTGCACTTGAGGCTTTTGGGGTATTTCGTACCTGTGACCTTGTTTTAGGACGATTTTTCGGAATTGCTCCGGTGTACGAAAAATTCGCCGCAGCAGTTTCCCCACTCTGTAAATTCGATTGAGATTGTGAACGCAACGGTAACGAACACAGCTGCCTACAAAATCGGGCATGTCTCATTGGATGTCAACCAATCCGATAAACACGACCTGTGGTATTTGTGTTTGCAATGGGTTTCTACAATGTCGGTGTCCTGGCTAGTATCATTGCATATAGTGCAGTGTACGACTACCTCGCCAAGATTAACATTTATATTGTCAATACTTCGCCTTACCGCCATTGTAACAAATTATGATTAAGGAAAAACGATATAGTCTTTAAGACCCGAAAGATTTTTTTTTTTTGATTATAAATTCGAAAATATGGGCAATGATTGTGAGGGTCTCCTATCAGGCACCAGCACAGCAGAAGGAATGTCTTCGGTTGTTATAACCTTAAGTCCGTAAGCAGAAAAAAGAAAACAAAATTTAGTTGTTGATCCTTTCGAGAAAAAGAGGAACAGGACCGAATTTTCCAGTCTGAACAAGTCTCAATTAATCCCGAGAGAATAAAGGTCATTCATCTTCGCTACTAGGTATAGAACCAATTTACTCAGAACTATCGTTCCTAGTATCCTGATGAAATGATATAATGAAGTCTACTGTGATCTTCTTCTATGCAATATATCCACTGGTCTGGGTCCGACAATGATCAGATTCCCAGCTGTTCCGAGCTGGATATATAACACAAAAAACTGAACTACTTTAAAAATTTGGATCAATATTGGGTTGCGGAAGGGATTGGGAAGGTTATTGGGGAAAACGTGAGGGAACCTATAACCATAGAATATATAGTTGGTAGGTACGGCCATTCATTCCCCCCACGTTGGTAGATACGGACCATTTGGGCCCCACGAGCCCCCCCACGTTGGGCGCCATTTATTATGTAACGGACACGGGAAGTGTCGTCTCGTCAGCACTCTCTGTCTACTAAAGGTTGGCCGGCTAGGCTCAGGGAAAATGGGGTGGGTGTTGTGCTGCGAAAACGAACTCCGTCACCTAACAAAATCGTAGACAGATTTACGGGAACTGGGATCGGAATTACAAACCCGGACGGAACTTAAGGTCCACTACCTACTGTGAAGAGCAAGGTGGTTGTGCTCTTCCCTCTTGACCCACCCTCCATGTAGAATAACATAAGAATATGCCATTATGGTTCTACCCAAAACCTTCTGCTGCTGCGCTATGTGCCTTAGGAACCCCTCCCAAAAATCAGATTAGAAATTCATGTTAATCGTTATAATTTTACTTTGACTTGTATAACTTCATGTTGTTTGTAACCCCCATTATTTCTACCCTAACCCTTAAAACTATTTTTATTTTTTTTTTATATATATGTGGGGCTAATTTAAGACATAGGAATTCAAGAGAATGATCAAATATGAATAAAAATAATATAATCAAAATATAAAGTAAGAATGAATTAATTAAAGGAATTAAATGGCATAATTGTAGTGATTGTAGTTAATAATAATTCATTTTATATATGGTTAAGCATGCATGTCTCACTGTGTAGACGCTATTCTCCTGACCCGGAGTGTATGTGTATATATGTGTGTCTACTTACAGACTTTTAAACAGCTGCTGGTGTCGTTGGGCCCAATTTCACGTTTGCAATAAAACTGTTAAAGAAATGTAGAAATATGCAAAATAACAAGAAGCGTTATGAAGAGGTATTTTACCAATACCCTTCCATGGACACAATGAGACCGATGATGCACCTTTTAAAATCTATTCTTAACTAGGCATAAATTTCATTTTTTTTTCTTCTTCTATTTCTAAGTTAACGTCTAGGAATATTTAATATTATTAAACAATTTTTCTTTTCTATTTTTTTTTTCTTCGATCCATAATTTTTCATTAAATTTTTCTTTTCTAGATTTTGTGATTTATTTTTCTTCCCTTAAGTGGCTTTTAGAATGTCGGCATCGAACAATTTTAATAACCTGAGAGAAGGAGAGAATAGGTGACATACGGTCAGGTGGGTCTAGTTAAATGCGCATAGGTGTATGGTCAGCCGCAAGGGCAATGACCGCTGAGCTAATTTTTCCACACCCTACATGTGCAAGCACCAACATTTTCTTTACACAAGGCGCGGTGATATAATATTTTAGATGGTTTTATATTGTCGTTGTTGTTGAGCGGCTTAATTGCGCGTGAGATATATGTATATAAATAAACGGCTCGGTCCCGATCGCCAAGTCCATCCGTTTCTATGCCTGCAGGCAAGGTCCGGTGGCACCAAGAAGAAGGACTGATGATCGTCATGAAGCGGACCCCCCCTCCTTGAGGGTGGTCAGGCCAGGTCAGCAATTTTCTGCCACACGTGGATCATAACCTATGTATGTACAGTACATACGTGAAATTATGTAATAAGGTCACTTTTTCATTTTCTTTGCGTACCTTATCCAGGGTTTGGTTTTTAGTTTTGTTCTTTGCAGCCACAACACTTTTCAAATGGTTTTATTGGGTTTATGTTCCCTTTTATGGTTTTGCAGAATTTTCACCACGTTTTTCTTTTTATATGTTCTGTACGCACATTAATTAAGTCTTCCAACTTTGAATGCACCTTTTGTTCTGTGCAGCATGCACTTAGCCTAACTATTTTACCCCTCCAAAAGCTGGGTATGAGAGAGCTAAGAAGGTTCTCGAAGGGCTAGCCGTAAGCTATGCTTGCGGAGAGAAAAGCTCACATGTGAACGGCGCTCGCACGTGCAATTTCGAAAGAGAGAGCTTTTCAAGATAAAAAAAAAAGCTTCTGATCTTGCATTTGGGCTCTCTATGGAATGCATGTACAGTGGGGAAGGTTCAATATTTTTGCGATAAAATAAGGAGACTGTTCCCAAAAAAAATTCTTAATACAATTTTTGTCCAGACATTCTAAATTTTGTATTTTTGGTCTGCAACCTTCACAAACTGCGGCAGGAGCAGCTCTACCAGCAGTCCGAGTACCAGGATCAGTACACGCTAATGCTCCAGTCGCAGCTGCAGCAGCCGCAGCTCGAGTCCATTGATGGCATGCCCATGTCAGTGCAGTTTGCACCGGGAACAGAACCGTACATGGTGCCCCCGAAGCTGCAGGTTCAGCAAGCTCAGAAGGGACAGCGCTACTGTGGCAACTCTTACTACACTTAGATTCCAAGACTCCCGTAACTGCAACTCAATAAATATTTGGCAATCTGTTTACAATAGAAAGAACTTTCGAAAATGTGTGATTTGGTTATGCTTTGAGACGCTTTAAATGCTTGCCCGAAGGTTCTTGACACTGCTTGCCTGACGTTCTTTCCTATTCTTTTAACTGCTTGCTTCTATCAGTTGGCTGACGGATCGTCTACTGCTTGTCCAACACCAACTGCTTGCCCCCCACTGCTCTCCCACTGCTTCCACACAACTGTTCTCTCATTTATTCACCTGCCTTCAACTGTGCCTCTGCCTGTGCCCTTCAATGACCTGCAAGAACTTTTCGGTATTTAATATACTCTTGAAGTTTGTTATAGGAATGGTGGGGGCCAACCTGTGCACGCAGATACAATTAAATTCGGGGGGAAATAAGAGGCAGCAAGCACACACAAATACAAACGCAAACACAAACACAGACTAAACGGCGAAACGGCGCAATGGAACGAGCAAATAATGAAGTGGATAAACTTTGCTGAAACATTGAGTTTTCGAACCGAAATCCAAATACAAAATTGAACAGAGTTGAACAGGTGCAAGGGCGAGGGGGAGTGGCAGCAATGAGGGGGGGCAAATGCTATTTTCCCCTGTAATACCCAAGGTATCATGGCATCGGGAGGCGTGCGTACACACACACACACACACACACACACACACACACACACACAGTCAGAAAACCTTTTAGAAGGGCAAACAGAAAGGGAAAAGCGTGGCAGCGTTACAGGCATGGGAAAACTTTTGTAATTACAATAAAATTTTCACAAATAACTTGCAATTGTTTGTGCCATGGCACTGTGGAGCGGCTAGGTAGAGGCGGCCCCTCGAAGTTGTCTAAAAGTAGGGGGGGTGGCGCGGCTGACACGTTAAGCAGCAGCAGCAGCAGCGGCAGGCAGGAAGCTCCTTGGTGTCCCCAATTCGAATGTGTTAATATTGTTGTGTACAGCACTGCGCCCTACACCCCGCTACATCTATGATGCGAAAGTGACACACAAAAAATAACATCAAAAGAAAATGAAAAGAAAACACCGCAAAAATGTCTCCTCCTTGAGTTTTCACCATTCGGCCCGACCCTCGAAATAAATTAAAATATAATTAAAAATAATAGACACAAACACAAAGACAGAGAGATAGAGAGAGAGAGAGAGAGAGAAACGTGGACCGGAATCGAATGGAGAATACCTTCTCTTCCTCTGGTCAGCAGCACTCCCACCGGAGATTGCGTGCCTGGCCGGGCCACTCCTGTCCGAATCTGGCCCCAAATCCTGAATTCCATATAGCACATTGTTTTGCAAATTAATCTTCAAAAATGTCGGCACCAGGGGGGGAATGGATGGGGGATGGATTTTTGGGGTTCTCCCGACTTCTCTTGTTTTCTATCTTATTTATGAGCTCACATTTCGACCACTTCTTTTGGGTATGCAAATATTTGTGGCACACGCACTCGTACGTCTGGAAATATTTATTTTTAATTTTTATAAAAGTGTTGCACAATAATCAGAAGTGATGGATGCACTTGTGTGTGCTGGCAGTGTGGGTGTGAAGTTGGGCAACGAAAAGAAGTCAACAAAGAGATGTGGGCCGGGGGCGGGGAAACGAAAACATCCTCCAGGAAATGCGGAAGCGGCAGCCCAACCCAAATTCACACAACAAACAGCAGGGGAGGGGGAGGGTGAGGCAAAGGCAAATGAATCTAAAGATTACGAATGTCTGCCACATCTTCAAAATAAGAGAATGTACTGTGAATGCCTATGGTAGAGCACGACTAAGGGATACCCTCTAACTGCCACCAATTTCGGTGTAATATTAACTATCTCTCAGGATCCCCCATAACTGAAGCTCTTCTCTTTGCTGCTTAACTCAGGCATATGCATGAATATAACTGTACCCTCTGGGCACCTCGAGTACACGGGGGATGGGTGGGCATATGTACTTAATAACTAAATAGACGAGCAGGAAAAAGTACCCCAGAGCTGTGCGAGAGATAGAAAGGGAAGGTAGAGCGTGGCAGCAACCATTCACGATTGATGTGACGGCTCCTGCGAGTGTGAATGGTCGCCCCAGAGGACGGGTGGCAAGAGGCGCAGCATTGGTGCCTTGATGGATGGATGGATGGATGGATGGTCGGAGGCTTAGTCCTAGGAGCAATGTAGCTTAAGCTTGAAGCTTTCAATCGAACGGCACGGGAGTGCGGGTGCACAGCTCCTCTTGTTGTATTTTATTGATTTGTTTTTCCTTCAACAGCTTCACTCCCACCCAAGCCACACAGCCAGTGGCAGAGAGAGAGAACACGAGAAAAAGAGCGGCAGGATAGGCGAAAAGGACTGGCTCTAGGTGCCGACTAATAAAGTTCATCAAGGAGGAGAAGTTTCTATCTTTTTCCCCCACTCACGTTGCACTCCACAAGCGAACGAGAAGTTTCTCGAGGACACGGGCATTGAGGGCCTAAATGAATTAGAAAACAAATTTATCTTACGGTTTCAGCATATCTTTCTCTCTTTCTTCTTCTCCATCTCTCTCTTCCTTAAGTAACAATCTTCAGAACAATCAATAGAAGGCATCTATTCAAGGGCAACATTTACCTATTTTTATCTGTATAAAAGAAACCTTTTCAGTTTGAAGACCCTCAAGTGGTGAAAACCTTTCCGTTACGAGTATAAATAGATTTCACTCTTTGCTTTGTACACAAAAGGTCCATACGTTCGGTATAATTAACTGGAAATTGGTAGAAGGATTCCCATTGAAAATAACGATTCTCCTGATGCTCTGCTCTGCTCTGGTATTTCATGTAATTCGCATAATATTGTGCGAAAATAGATTTAATTACGCGCTTTTGCGCTCCAAAGTATAATGGGTTGTCCTACCTCCATTGAGGCGGAAAAGAAAACACCTAATGATGCAATTTCTGCGAAAAAGAATTCCTTGAAATTCACAATTTTCGCTCCCAATTGGCATTTACCGGGAAAATAGCAAGTAAAGCGATCCCAGGGGGATTCACAGTGCGACGGTGTAACAAGTGTTTGTGGCACCTCCCCCGAGGGTCACATATGGAGTCTGTTAGAGGCAATATTCTGCACAAATTATAGGGCGGGATGAAGCACACGAGCAACAAGAAAATGTAGATATATTTTTCTGTTTGTTTTAAGCTGCGTTTTAAGTATGACGAAAGACATTTGCCCCACGCATAGCCCACAATTACGGAATACATTTACTCTCAACAGTCCTCGAGCCCAAAACCGAAATTAAATTTTAAATAAAACAAACAAAAATGCTTCGAACCTTGGAAGTTGGCTTCAAACTTATACATGCCGTGGTAGGTGTATAACAGTTTCAGTGTAACAGCGTCGAAGCAGCAAATAGAAGACTGGTGAAGGCACTTCTACTACTTGAATGTATAAGTGTATAAGTACGTATAAGTTCGCGGCAACGCACCAACCCTCCCTCAACACTCATGTGCATACGGTATAAGTGTGCGTTCAGTATACGTGCTGCAAATACGTACTTATACGAGACAACAACCATCACTCAACGGACATTTGCATACAGTATAAGTATGCGCTCAGTATACGTATACCGACAGCGTCTCGGCTGCTTGGTACGAGTATACGCTTCATATACAAGCTCTAGCTTGTACTTCTACCACGCGTGGTATGCGCTCGCGTATACTCGCACTTATACACCAACTTAGTATGCGCTCATTATGTATACTCGATTATTTTTTTTGTATTATTTCCACCCCACGTTGTATGAGCGGTAGCGGTCTCAGAGAGAGAGAGAGCTGGCTGGTTCGAGTATAAGTAGGTCTTGGAGCCATCGAAAACCGGCTTTTGATCCACTGGAAAAGCTGCTCCAGCCAACGCACCTGCAGCAGTGGAGTGGCAAGTACGCCTAGCAGTAGTAGTAGCAGCAGTGGCAGCAATAAACAATGTGCTCCAACTGTTTACAGAACACGCCACATGGGCTCTCTCTCTCTCTTACTCTCTCTCTGTGGCAAGTCTGCTTGCTTCAATTCTCTCTCTCTGTTGCCTCATGCTGCATACCACCGAACAGTGGGCAGCATCGTTCGTTGCCTTTGTCTTCGTCTTCTTTGTCGCTGTCGCTGTCGTCGTCTGTCGTTTTCGTTGCCATCGTTTGGCTGCTGCTGCGTGGCCGGAATTGAGAATTTAGTTCGGTTTTAGCTCTGATTCCGTGTGGACCTCATAAAAAGCTCGCCCTCGACCGTTTCGAGCGTTTCCGTGTTGTATCGGGTGTCCGCTTCTTCGATTTGCGCGTCGCATGGAGCCTACACTCACACACATACAGATTCGAATACGCACACACACACACACACACACACACAGTGAAGCAGCAGCAGCAGCAGCGACAGCGACAACAACGCCAAATTATCGAGTCTGCGCCAAAAGTGATGGCAATTGCGAATCTTAAAGAGGTTCCCGCTTATCCCTAAATATCTCCACCCAAAAAAAAGTGTTGCACAGCCCACTGCTTGCCCCCCTCGTCGCAGCACTCGACACGCACACGCAGAGGCACAGTAAGAGGCAGTTGGCATTTTTCGGTTACGGGTTCGGTGCCCCATCGGTGCCCCCCATCGTAGTCATCGTCGTGGTCGTGGTCGTGGTCGCCGTCGTCGTCGTCGGTCATGTCACATGTCCTGGTGGCACCCGCTGCCGCCTTGTGCGTCTGACGCCGCCGCCGCACCGGCAGTTGGAATAATGCGGCGCTAGGGCCCCAGAGAGAGGAGAGAGACTTTCGCGAGTGTCGAGTCGGCTGAGAATTGAAATTGGAAATTGTTGTGGCCAAAAGAAGGGGCACGTCAGTTGCCGGTGGCAAAAGTGAAGAAGAAACCAAAATAAATGTGTGCCATTAATTGCTGGGAGCCAAACAAGCAGCAGCAGCAGCAGCAACGGCAACGGCAGTGGCAGTGGCAGTGTTCTAGCGTTCAGTTCTGAGTGCGGTTTCATGCAGCATTAGTGTGGTGTGGCAAGTGGTGCAAGAACACACATCTATAGAAACAACAACAGAGGCAGCCCCACTAACTAGTGTTTAAAAGAAATGGCCTGCAACATGGCTCTGAGTCCGGTATTAACAAAGGAAGAGGCACAGCAGCAACAGCAGCAACAGCAGCAGCCACAACAGCAGCACAATCAGGCGTTGCAGCAACAACAAACCAAATGGCAGCAACATGCAACAAAACGTCGACGTTGCCATCAACATTGGATTAAACATCTTCAAATACTGGCAATGGGTGAGTCTTTGAGCGGGACAAACCTGCAGGACATGGGCGGACAGCAGCTGTTGCAGCATTCATATGTGGCATGCATGTGGCATGCATGTTGCATGGTTGACAGACCCAAAATATATGCTCCTAATAGGCATTTGCCTTGCGGTCACAGCAGGAATACTTTGATGGGTCTGCGGATCAGCTACTGGGCGTGGCCCTGGAACTTCTTTTGTGGCCACATGCACAGGGGGCGGGGGGGCCACCAGAATTGGAAGCTAATTAATAATTATACCTACAGCATGCCGAGCTAGAACCGGACACACACGTACACCGCAGTCGACCAGCAGCAGTTGCCCCAGCAGCGAACAACTTCCGCTGCAATCAAACGCTTTAAACGGCGAACAGGTTGAAACTGGTTGGCAGTGGGCATGGGGCGGGGAAAGGGGCGGGCAATCGGTTGGCTTCTTGCTCGCATGTCAAGCACTTTTGTGGTCTTATCGGGAGCTTCCGCCCCTCAATCCGAGAAGTCCACAATCCCCACAGAGTTACCCCCAAAACACCAAAAATCGAGAGACAAAATCCGAAACGAAACCAACAATCGAATATAATTTTCGACAAAATATTTTGTGGGCGTGTAGGGTAGGGTAGGGGCGTGGAACGCCCATCATTAAAAGCCCCATTGAGAGCAGGCACATCAAAGGAGGGAGGGGGTGGAGCGGTAAAGCTTCTAGACCAATTAGTTGAAGGGAAAAGCACCTGCCGGCAAGCCCATTCCTGGCTGGGGGATGACAGCAAAAAAAGAAAAACAACAACAAGTAAATCAAAAAACAGAATCAAAATCAGAAAACGGAAGTCCATCTGCCTGTGTATAGGTCCATGCATACATCACTGTGTGTGTGTGTGTGTGTGTGTGTGTGTGTGTACGTGTGTGTTTGTGGGGGAATAAGGAAAAAGGAAAAGCATGTATTTGTCAGCACAAAATAATCAAGGATCATAATATGTCAACAAACAGACAGGCGGTGGCAGTGGCAGAGAGTCAGAGCCTGAGTCGTAGGCAGAATCCGAGGAAGCTGAGAGCTGGAGGAGCATAGGGCCAGCCCAGGACCAACAACAACGAAAACAAACAAACAAGCACAAGGACACCCCCCAAACGCACAAAAGTTGCGTATGTCAAAGTGTGTGTGTGTGTGTGTGTGTGCGTGTGTGAAAGCATAGAAATGTGTGCCACCAGAGCAAGAGCAACAGCAACAGCAGCCAGCCAGCAGCAAACTGAAGCCAAAGCTAAGGCAGCAGCAGCAGCAGCAGCAGGAAAAGTGTAGGACAAACATTCCGTAATAGATATGAGGGGGGGCACAGAGAGGGTGACAGGGCGTTAGGGTGACAGGGTGGCAAGAGTCGTCGCGACTTGTCGTTTTTGTCTCTGACAGTTGGGCAAATGTGCTGAAGTGCATTGACAATACCACGAACCAAGTACAGCGCTTGACCAAACCCAAAACCAATAGCAAAAAGGACAAAAAAAAGAATCAACTGAAAGGCTGAGGGGATGTCGGACGGTAGGGGAGGGTAGGGGAATGCTTTGCCACTTGAAGCGCAGAACCAGAGAAAGAGCACTGCTTTGGCTGCTCCATTGTAAGGGGGCAAAGTGTTAGGCACACACAATGGAGCAAAGAGAGAGAGAGAGAGAGAGAGAGAGGGAGAGAGTGCGGGCTGGCAGCATATCTCGATAGATAATCTTGCCCCACACACACACTCGAGCACCACAATCTGCAGGCAGCATCTTCAAGGCATTCCCTCACTCTCTCTCGCTCTCTTTTGCCACCTCTCTCCTTCACTGTCCGTGCCGGAGTCGGACTGCAACTGACTTTCTGTGCAGCGGCTGTCATTCCCCGGCTTGCAAAAGTTAATTGCGGATCCAGGGAGAGCCAGCCAGAAAGCGAATCTTTTGAAAGATTGCTCGGCAGCTCAGCCCTCCCCGGTGTGGCACTCTCTGTTTCCGTAGCTGCTGGTGTGGGCAGCTAAAACTGAACAAAAACAGCTCAAAGAAACGCCCATGTTTGGCCAGCACTGACTGGCAGCAGCTACCACTTGTCGATGGCTTAACGAGAGCCAGAAACAGAAACAAAGCCGAAGCCAAAGCCAAAACTAAAGCCACAGCCAGCGGCTACGGCAGCAGCGACAGTTTATAATTTTGTGAGCGAAACCCCGCGCAGTCCCCTCAGGCCGTGCGACGCCCCTGCGGCACCTTGAGACGATGGTCGCAACCAGTTTAGCAGTGACTGAAAAGCGACAGCCACAGCCACAGCCACCACCCACACCGTCTGCCACGAAGCCGATTGACACAGGCCACAAGTGGAAGCACAGTCTCAAGAGCAGTCGGTGGGACGGGGACGGGGACGGGTACGGGCACGGGGGCAGCGTGGGCTTAAATGACGTAATTATAAATCAAATATCTAAAACTGTTGCACCAAATCGACAAAAGGGAATCCAGTATTGATTTGGTAATGCTCGTAAAAAAAGGGAATTGAATTTAGTTAAGAAATAAATTTATATAAATTTAATTTGCAGTTTGCTGATGCCAATAAAAGTTGATTCAAGTTGGACTTTAGTGCTTTTACTTCGCTACAATTTAGTTCCATTTAATTCCACATTAAATTCGAAATTCGAGAATAAATCGCCGGCACACTGCTGACATTCCAGGATCATATTCAAGCACTTGAAACGTTTCAATTTCCCTGCTCTTGTATTTATTTTGTAAGGCTCGTAAAGAAGGGAATTAAATTTAGCTTAGAGATTAATTTATATAAATTTAATTTTCTGATACAAATATGAGTTGATTCAAGTTAGAGTTTTGTGCTTCTACTTCGCCATAATTTAGTTCTAATAATTCCATAATCCATTCCAAATTGAAGAAAAATTCAAGAATAAATTGGGCAAATTCTGCTGACAACCCAGGATCATATTCACGCACTTGAAACGTTCCATTGTCCCTGTTGTGGGACCAAGAACATTCCTTTGCTTCTTGCATTCACGTTCCAAGTGCATTTGCTCGTGTGTCCAGAAATAGACAGAAGCTGCATGGGCCAAAGGAATCAACGAGGAAACATGCTCGGCAAACTGACAACTGAAACTGAATGTTGTTTAGCATAGGCCATAAAAATAAACATCTGTTTATAAATACAAGTCGCCAGCATGTGGCAAAAGGTGCAGCCTGGCTGTGCGGCAGGGGCAGTTGTCAAACAGTTGCACTTGAAGTCGCCACACCGCCAGTCGCTGGATCGGCGACAAGTCCCTCCCGCTGCGTCCGCATCGCATCGTATCGTGGCATGTGGTAATTGGTCGTCTAGGTGGCATGCCACATAGATTTATTATTAGGTTTTCAACATCACCATTAGATGGCCCCTTGCTATGGTTCAGGGCTACCCACCAGAAGTAAAGTATGTAAAAAGTATGAAATTTGTGTGCGCCTTTCAAGAGCTGCAAAAGGCAGGGCGGGCCCAAACTATTTCTACGCTGGGAATGAATTTTCAATTATCAGGATATCTATTGTATGGCAACTGGAGGAGAAAGAGGGATCCGCCAGTGGCAGGATATTAGCAATGTGCAGCCTGGCGTGCTTCCTACGCAGAATATCCCCAGACCAGACCAGACCAGACCAGAGCCCCCCCAGAAGGATACGATGGATGCGGTGAATGGATGGATGCCACATAGATGATTGCTCCCTTCCCTTCCTGCTGCCAACAACCCCGCTGATGACTGACTTTGATGGGTTTGCTACGATATTGATGCGAATTGATTTGGTTAGTCAGATGTTGGACAGTTGTGGAGAGGGGCAGTCGCCCGCCCTCCTCCTAGACAGCAGACAGGAGACAGGAGGCAGGAGGCTCAGTTCAATGAATAAATAAAAATGGGGCAAATCAAGCAAGATGCCAAATGAGGCTCGTCATAGATGAAGAAGGACTGAAGCCTGACGGACGGAGAAAGAGACGGAGACAGAGAGCCTTCCTGCGCCTGATACGCTGGTTGGTTGGCACTTTTGCGTTTTTAGAGGGGAATAAATTTAATGGCCCTCGGTCCTGCTGCTGCTGCTGCTGCTCTGCGGCTCACTTGAGCCTCCTTGCGGTTCAGTTGAGTAATTGAAAAGCCATTCCAAGGTGAGACCCAGGGACCCACTCACAGACGAGAGATGTCTTCATCGCTCTCCCTCTGGCTGCTAATTTAAATTTATGAATTTTAGAAAAACATCTCAATATCGAGGGGATAGATGTATGTATCAATATATAGTATATTTGTGTAGGCAGACACACAGCCAGAGGCAGAGGAGCCTCGTCTCCGGGTGCGTCCTTCCACGCACTTTCACTTTTCTTGAGTGTTTAATCAAGTGTGAATAATTGCATCATTCTGCCTCAAAGAGACTCGATTTCCTTTGTGTTTGTGCGCCAGCATTGTGTCTGTGTCTGTGTGTGTGTGGCAAGACTGATACCGATATGTGGGCCAACCGAGAATGGAAATGGGTGGCTGGGTGGCTGGGTGGCAGGGAAGTTAGTCTCAACCTCAGAGACAGTTTCGTTTTCAGCAAATCAAATTCAAAGAAAGTTTGCATGAATTCTCACTTCGGTAAGCGGCAAGTGGCTTCATTGTGGGTGTGTCTGTGTGTGGCACGGGCACGGGGCACGGGGCACGTGTGTGGCTGTAAGAAAAGGACTTGCATATTTTAAGCTCGTGTTGATACAACGATATTGAAAAATGAATATTTGATCGGGCAGTCCTTTGGTCCTTCAGGCAGGGCACAAGTGTTTATATTTACGAGCATGCTGAGGAGTAGTGCCGGCTTTGTGTGGCATGCATCATTCATGCGGCACTTAATTGAAGTGTGCGCCTGGCAGCTGCAACAGCAGGAGGAGCAGCAGCAGCATCTGCCCAAATGCTCGCCAAAATTCCCTTTCAAGACGCGTGTTCAACCGGTCGGATTCCGCTGTAGCTGCAGCTCGCGTGGCAGTGGCAACAGCTTCGACAGCTGCAACCTCCGCAACTGTCGCATCTGTATCTGTATCTGCATCAGTGTCTACGTGTGTGTGTGTTTGTGTGTGTGGCTGATGACTTCTTGGCTTTAACGTGTGAACCGTTCGCGGTCGGTCCATGTCCATTGCACGCTTCAGTAATCCCTCGTCTTGTCCGAGTCACTTGCACACCTTTCGGCTTTGGCCACGGATGGGAATGGTGATGGGATTGGGGCACATACAATGTCTGTGTGTGTGTGTGTGTGTGGGGGGCGTTCTGTTGTCCACTTGCCCAGTTGTCCGGTTGTCCGGCTGACGTGTGGTTCCGCTTCGACAATTCTCCCTCTCTCTCTGCCTGCCTCCCTCCCTCGCTCACTTCTTTGTCGTGTGAGCGTGTGGAAATCTGTGACGCGGCATTTGGCTTGGGAAAACTTTAACTTTAACTTCGCTTCATTTAATTGCAACAGAGAGCAACAGCCATTTTGCCTTGCAACATTTTGTTTTGCTGGGAACCAGCAAACTCTCTGCACTCCCACCCCCCAGCCCCCTGTGCCGTATCAAGTTTCATAGGCAGACATGCCTCATTGGCTGCAGTCTGAACCTGGACAGGACTCAACGCATTGTCATTCGATTGCGCAAACATTATTTCATGAGCGAGAAGGCATTTGGCATTCCACATGCCCCCAGGCCATGACAGTCTCTCCAGCATCCTCCAGTCTGCAGTCTGGGGTAACTTAACCCTTATCCAACCAGCAGCATCGCATTGTTAAGCCGCTCTGCCCTCCTCGATGGCTACTTCTGGAAGGGTACCTGCCCATCCCCCTCCAGCTATGTTTGCGTGTAATTTGGACGAACAATACCCACTGCCAATGCGAATGCGAATGCAAATAAAGTTGAAGCTGAAGCTGAAGCTGGAGTTGAAGATGAAGATGGGAGCTGTAGATGCTGAGATGTGTGGCATGAGTGTGCCCCGCCACGTGCACACTTTTGCAGCACAAACGGCAATTAAGCCAAACAATAAGCTGACAAACACTCGGGCTCCAGCAAAACTGAATGACAATGCCAAAGAGAGTGCAAAGAGCAGGCGGGAAATACAGGCAGGCAGGCAGCTACGGCTCCTGTTCGTCTCACAGCTTTAAAGCATTTAATTAACGAAAAATAATCAGCCCATAAACACAGCCCGAAAACATGGCGATGCTGCCATTTAAGCACCATCTGAAAAATAATAATTTACCAAAACCAAAGTAGATTTTAGCGGACACATAAGCCCCGTAAAAGATACAAATAAGTGTTGCCTGAGGTTCAGGCTGTGTCCAGTAACAATAATAATACCCCAAAGAAACAAGATTTTAGAATGGTATAAAATATATTTCAAACATCTTCTTCCCACTAAAATTACTTGATTATTTATTTGGGAACTCAACTCAAGGGCAACTCGATCTCTGGCTTGGTTCAATTCAACTCCAATAATGATGAAGGAATATTCAACATTTTCTTCTTGAAACATTCGGGATTATTCAGGTCTTTTGGTTCAAATATGAAACTCTGCAATTTGTGTATGAGAAAAACAGTCTCTGGCTCTCTCTCTTTTTCTGTCTCGAGTGTTGCCACAGAAAGGGGAAGAAAAGTTCCCCATAATTTTATTGAATACTTACAATAAAATATAGAATTTATTTTCATTTTATTTCTGCTTCTGCTTCTGTTTCTGTTTCAAGTATCGATGTTCGGGCAAACTGCATTTTCAAGTTGAATGCAACTTTCTGTCCTATCCCCTCCTCACACCCACACACACACCCACACCCACACCCACACTCGTTTATCTCTGGTCATAACTTTTGTGGGTTTTCCTCTCCTCCTCCCAACCCACTCTGTGTGTGCGTGTAATGAAGCAACTGTCGCATATTCGGACTCCAAGTCCGACTTCAGAGATTCTTCCTATCTGAGGGGCAAGCAAACCAGACAAAAAAAGCAGAAAATGTCACACAGGAAGAAAATGTATGAATATGCGGGAGAGGCGGGGAGATTGTGGTGTATGTGCTGGCAGTTCTCTCCTCTGTGAATGTCAGATGCGGGAAAGTCGAATGGGCAAAGCCGGATTTTTGAGTGTCCAATTCTGGGGACAGTGCTCAAAGAGATAGCATTCGAGTGGCCGGATATTTGCTGCATCAGCGTATAGGAATTTTTGGTTTATGTCCCCGCCCAGCTCGGTCCAGCCCAGGACATCACACAGCAGCCCACTTCTTGGCCCGGACAGTCCAAGTCTGAGAGGACGAACCCACCTCAAGGCTGAACGACATCCATTCTCGTATTAGCCATGTAGGTTTATTTTGGCCTTGGATATTTACGGGCTCTGGTCTGGCCGGAATGTGGCCGGCCGCTTTCAGTGTGTGTGGCGTGTGGGGTGTGGTGGGGGGCTTTCAAATATGAA
This sequence comes from Drosophila subobscura, assembly GCF_008121235.1. Lineage (NCBI taxonomy): Eukaryota > Metazoa > Arthropoda > Insecta > Diptera > Drosophilidae > Drosophila > Drosophila subobscura. The sequence continues at coordinate 5,937,162 of NC_048531.1, forward strand.
ATTTATTCAAGTCACTCTGGTTTAATGTTTGGAAATGGACAGCAAATAACTTTCGAGAGCGTTTACAATAACAACACGGCCAGGGAATTGTCTATGTGTTTCCTTCCCCCCTTGCCCCGCCCTACCATCATTATCCCTTGCCACTATTTCATAATGATGAAGATGATGATGATGATGATGCTGATGGTTTCCTTAACCATTTTGTTGGCCCTTTAGGCCAGTGATGGGTGGGATATGAATGCGTTGGCCACCTACCCACCCACCTACCTACCTACCTACATAAGAATGCCTTCCAATTACCTCCATCCAATCGGGGTCCCCACATTCCGACAGAAGGAATCCTTTCCTTTCCTTTCCTTTCCTTGGCTTTCCCCTTTTTGTGTCTGTGCCATTTTCGCTTCAATTTCGATTTTTACTGAAATGATTTTTTAAAGATAATATTAGGAAAAACCCATCAAAGTAAAAGAAAATCCTGCCAAGCCATTCCCTGCCATTCACCTCCACCCCCGCTTCCGTTCCAGCCTCATCCTTTGCCCCCCACTTCCAATTATCCATTTTCCAATATCTAAACCCACTTGGGCCTTGAAGCCTGCAGCCGTTGGAGGAGACAGTGGCGCATAAATTGATTGGATGATGTCGCTTTTTATGTCGTTTGTGCTCATCCCCTTCCCCTTCCCCTTCCGCTTCACCATCCACCCATCCACCCCGCGCGACATTATATCCCCCGCCGCTGGTTGGCTTTTCCTTGAGATTCTGTGAATTTCATAAGTTGATGCGATGCGTAGCATGTGTTATAAATAAATCAAGCATTCTGGGTGGCAATCTCTTAGAGGTTCGATGCCAGGACCCCCGTTACTCCTCCACTGCCATTGCCTGTTTGGTTTGGGGTTTGCTCTGCAATGGAATTGTCATTTAATTCAAATGGTGCTTAGAATCGATTGGAGCACTGGATCGTTCCCTGGGTAACCAAGCAGTAGACACGGGGTCTGGGGATGGTCACTTGTAAACAGTGTGCGAGAGTGTAATGCAGTGTTGGACAGGGCAGAAAGAGTGGTAGTGTTGCTATGACTGCTCTGTAGTGTTGGGCAAGTCGGCAGAGTATGCGAGCCTCTTGGGACAGTGGGAAGATGCAGCTAAATATGAACTCGAGGGCGGTGAGAACCTCTGGGGTGAGACTGGCTGCCTATTAGGTAAATTACATTGCAACATGCGTCCAACGCATATCGTAATTTGTGTGTGTTTTTGTGTGATGTGTGTGGGGGGGGGTCGGGTCATTGGAGGGGCAAACAAACAATGCCACTAAACTTCCCACCAGAAACCGCAAGGCAAGAGAGTGGCAGGGAGAGGGAGAGCGAGAGGGAAAGCGAAAACTCCGCCAAATGCCGCAGCTAATTGCGGCTACGCAACTGCACCACCTTTGCCCCACCTGCCAGCGGCAGACATTGCGTGCGGCTGTTGTGCTCTTGTGAGAACCCTGCCACAATTAGAGGCAAGAGCATTGCCCCCGCACCGAGCCAGCGTACTGGCAACAGGTACAAACATCACTGTCCAACTGAACTAACGAGTCGGCGATGACCGCACCAGCGGAAACACTTGCCACCGCTAGCCACCACACTTCAACTCGTCAACAAGTTGCGCAGCAGTTCCCCCCCGCACCATTCTCAGGGGGTTTGGGGGGTAGCAAAAAAAGTATCAAGTGGGGAGCGAGTAGTAGTACCCCACACAGTGGTGCCTCAAATGTTCCAATTAGAAAAGAAACGAGCAATCAAATATAAGAGAGAGTTGCAAATGCTCTTCATCGGAAAGTTCTTCAGTCTTCCGATGGATTTTCGGCTGTTCATCGCATTGGGTCTTGCCTCGGGATTACTCTGCTAAAATATCCAATTAAAAGTATTTCAAATTGTGCTCGTCTTGTCCCTCCTTAAAGCCCAATTATAATTTTATACTCTATGGCAAAAGTGAGAACTATGATGCCACAATTTCCACAAAAACATCAACGGATTTCGGTCATGTCACAGCCGCGAAAAGAATGTTGCGGTGCAGAAAGTTGAACCCCAAAACACGAAATCATATTTTAATTACGAAAAAGAATTCCCGCAACAGCACAGCGCGCCACCCACCCAGGTGACTCCCAAGCTGTGTGCACGGTGCTGGGTAATAAATAAAATAAAATCTAAAATAATAAATATAAAACAAAAACAACAAATTTGCAGCATTATGAGCAACAAAACTGCTGGCGCTCCACGCAGCACAAGTTGCAAATTGTCTGCCACCGCTGTGCTGCCACTACTGTTGCTGGTAGGTTGTTGCTCGTTGTTCGTTGTTCGGCGGTGTTGCAGGTTGCTCCTTGTTGCAGCTTGTTGGTGTCCTTGGGCCGAGGGTCGAGAGGCTGCAGGTGCAAGCTCGACCAGCAGGTGGCGGTTAGCTCCTTTTACTCAGTTTTAATAAACGCTCCATCGTTGATGATGTTAATAATGCTGCTGCTACTGCTGCTGCTGCTGCCAGCGGTTCCTTCTGGTCCTGCCGCATTGTTAATGTAGATGAACTGAGATGGGGGGGAAGAGAGGGATGGAGAGAGGTGGCTGCCTGCTGCCTGCGGTGCGGCAAAGTGTTGCCAGTAATTGCAATTTGTTGCTTGCCACTGCAGCAGCAGTGGAACTGGAAACAATCTAACTGGGATTTCCATTAGGGCCCACAGACAAATCATTTCGACTTTCCTTCAGCTCTGCATCTCTCTGCAACTTTGTAATGCGATGCCGCAGCTGTGGGCAGAATCTGCAGAGACAATTGCTTCAGCTGTAGCCCAAATCGAGGAGGCTGCTTGTTCTTGTCACGCTTGTCATTCAGAGACCACCCAGACCCAGACCCGCAAAGACTGACACAATTTAGGAGCCTAAAAACAAAAGAAATCCCTTTAAAAATGAAGCTCCAGCTCAAGGATCTCTTAAGATCGTATCGTATATTTAAAAGTTTAAACTCTAATAAAGCAGCAGCACAAACGCGGGGAGATCGATGATGATGCCAATAGGGAGTGGCACGTTCCGCGTGGCCCAATGCTGCTGGCATGCAAGTAGAATGCGTCATGCAGGATGCAGCATGCAGCATGCACCATTAGAACGGAAATGTCGCTCCAACTATTGTTATATCGTATTTGAACAAATGCTGCGCTACGTCCTCGTAACATCATCTGCTTCCCATGCAAATGCCAAGCACGTTGCTGACAAGGGGGCGTGCCGCAAGCCAAAAAAAAGAACGAAGGGAAGCAAGCAAGCGCCAGCCAAGACAAGGTGGCAGCTCCTCCCCCCAAAACGACTTCGAGCTGCTGGTTCGATTGATGATGGTGATGCTCCGCTGTACTGCGACAATATTCTGAAGCAGCGCAATTTTTCCTATGGCTGTTCTTGGCAGCCTACGTGTGGCCACGCCCACAGTGCAAACCAACAACAAAAAAAAGAAGATAAAAGGAGCTGGAATACGTATTAAAATAAAGTCCGTTCCATTTGCTTCTCTCTGTGGGAAAATCATAATCGTCAAATGAATACGCGTCGTGAGGGAAATATTTGCGCTAGGCACCAAAACGATGCTTGGCAACCCTCTAGGGTTGTCATCCACCAAATCCCGAAAACGTGAGAGCATTTAAAGCCAAAGCGAAAGCAAAAACAAATAAAACTCAAGTGCTAAATGTGTGAAAATGTGGCAGAGCAGAGCAGAGCAGAGAGGCTGTACGCGTCTGCGTGTCTGTGGCAACTGGATTCGGGGGCAAGGCTACTCAGGTGTCACTCTGGTTAATCCGATCCCGGGCGGCTTAATCAGCTCAGGCCCATGCCAGATAACTGCCTGGAACGAATCTTATGAAGGGGCCAGATAGATGGGCGAGCTGGCTGCCTGTCCACACATCACTCTTGACTCGAGCTGGGGCTGGGTGGTTGGGGCCATCAAATTTCAGTCATAACAATAACACTGATAGTCCTTTGCTCGTAAAACAAGACCTAAGCCAGCGAACCCTTTTTTTTTGTTGGAGGGCACGGGGATGGATGGAACTCTGCTCTGGTCGGGATTTGTCTGCGTCCATGCGTGCGGCGGCACCACTCTCTATGGCCCTGGTTCGGCCTCCTTTGCTCGCATGTGCTGTTGTTTTGGCCCCAGCCTGGGAAACAATCCAGAGAACGCGACACTAAAAACCACGCACGTCGCACACACCCACACACACACACAGTCGAGAGGCAGAGAAATTCGACAATGGCACTTGACGTTACCCGAAGGAGAAGGAGGCAGAAGCTGTGCCAGAAGCTGCGAGGTGGAAGGTGTCCGGGAGGCAGGTCAAAAGGCGTCGCCTAAAGCATTTAAATCCTTTTCGCACTTTCGGCTGTCTGAAGCCTTCGTCTGTCGGCCACTCCTGCTGCTGCTGCTGCTGCTGCTGCTGCTGCTGCTCCTTCCCCCAAACACTTTCTTCTGCTTGTTGCGTGTGAATTTCCATTTCGACTATTTCCGAGGGACAACACCCTGTATGACGTATGGAACTGCAGAATGTGTGTGCCGTGACGTGGAGTTGGGGGACGCTTCACGCTTTAATTTCAATTTTATGAGGGGGTGCTGGAAGACAGCTTTCTGCTTTTCTTTAGGATGTTACTCGTACGAGGCCGTAAAATAGGAATTTGCTTTATTAAAATATTTCGCTTGAAAAATATGAGAGACAAACGAGGAGGACGCAGAGGAAGGCTAAAAGAAGTGGCGGCAAATCCGCTATCACGGACCCAAGGGCGCCAGTGTAAAATGTGAGCGTTCCCAGGGGGGAAAGGGGCAGCAGAGGGCGCAAAGCGAAAGTATTCCTCCAAGAATGAGGTAAAAATTTACTCAACTATGAACTCTTGCCCCCCCTCCTCTCATGTGTGTGTGTGTGTGTGTGTCTGGGAAATAGGCAAAAATTTGCGACAGGCCAAAGGTTATGTTGATCCTTGTCTGCCGCTCCTGCGCTGGGGCTGCGGCTGCTCCTGGCAAGGGTTCCCAGGTCCTTCAGCCTGCTCTCTGTCTGTGTTTGACATGCCTCCCTCCCTCGCCGCCCCCCTCTGCAACAGCCATTCGGAGAAAATTTATATAAATTGCCAGTAATGCTGCTGGCTGGTTCGACAACATCTATCGTGGGGCATGGACGTGTGGTGGGTGCCTCGAACGCGAATTTAGGGGGGATGGCAAATTGCTGTTGTTGATTTCCCGAGCTTGTTCTTGCCACATTCTTTTGCCAAACAAATTATATAGTGGCGGAGGGTTGGCAAAAAAGGGAAAATAATGAAATCGTAAAGAGTTTGGCAACGAGCGAGGGCTCCAAACGGTCCAGACTGTGGATGGGGGGGGGACGGGTGCTGGAAGATATTTTCCTTATTTAAAATTCATTTATGTCCCCTCTCCGCTCTCCATTATGCACACTCCACACACAATGGTAACTCATCACTGTCCCTCCCACGCATATTCCGCTCTCTATTCTCTCTCTCTCTCTCTCTCTCTCTCACTCTATTCCTCTTCCCCACTCTCTGCTCGCTTTTCTCGCACAAACCATTCAGACATGATGCGTATGCAAATTGTGGGCCATATTAATCATTGGCAGCGTTTTGGTTTTTTTTTGTTTTTGTCCCCGAGAGAGGGTTACCAGATGGTGGGGTTAGGGGTTAGCAGAGGGGCTTTGGCCAGATTTAATACTGCATTTTGTAGCTTATAAATAAACAGAGAAAGAGAGAGCAAAACACACAGCGAAAGAGAGAGAGAGAGAGAGAGAGAGAGAGACTATGGTCTCTGCTGGTAAATTTATGAAAACGCGAATGAAATGCTCATTCCATAGAATGCATAACGGCCACCGAGTAGGGACAAGGAGCAGGAGACTGGCAGCAGTGGGTGCTGACAGGGTGTGACAATGCTGTGTGCGGCAACGGGGATAGCTGGATGGGGAGGGATTATTTTTTGCACTGCACAGGACACTAAAAACAACTGCCACTGCAGCGTCAGGCTCGGCGTTAAATGCTTTTGTTGATTCTAGATGCACGACTAGAACCACGACCAAACACTGCCCCGGCCTCTGCCTCTGCTCCTGACCCGCGCGCCCGCGCGCACAATTTAATAGTTTCGGCGGCGGCCAAAAGAAATGAACTCCAAAAACTGCAGACTGCAATGTGTCTTGGCAAACAGACAACGAACGCGGATCCGGACACGGACACGGACGCGGACCACACCCACAATTGCCTTTTGTAGAACGGCAAACGCTTTTTGTGTTTGTTTTTCATTAAAAAAAACGGACCCCCTACCCCCTGCCTATCGGGCGAGAGAGAGAGAGAGAGAGAAAAAACTTCACCATTGCGGGGAAAATGGTCAAAGTTCGGCTGAGTCGGAGGCTGGAGCTGGGGCCTCGGGACTTTGGTAGATTTTGTATAGAGCAGTGGCACAGGGAGGACCGGGCTCAGTGGTTCTGTGTGAGGAGAGAAGATTTTGCCCGGCTTTATTGCGGTCAGGATACGCTTTGAGCGGGGCTGCATTGCATTGCCTGGCGTGGACTCGCTCTTTGAGTAAACACACATTTCATAATTCATCAGACGACGACTGTCCGTGATAGAAAGTCACGTTTTTAATAGAGCACCCAACGGACAGTACGTACGGCCCGGAACGGTCCGAACTGAATAGCAGACCACGGACCAAAGACAACAAATGACCCCAAGGACAATTAATTAACTGCATCTCTAATGAATCTCTTTCTGTTTGTGTGCTTTTTGTGCTACATTTCAGCTGTCATCGCCCTGTCCCTGACCGGCCTCGCCCCCTGCCACGCCCAGCAGCAAAAGTTCCGCACCACGCCCCACGATCTGCAAGTGCTCGAGGGTGCCGAGGCCATGATGCGCTGCGAGGTGACCAATGTGGCCGGAGCCGTGCAATGGACAAAGGACGGCTTCGCCCTGGGCTTCTCCGCCGTGATCCCGGGCTTTCCGCGCTACTCAGTGCTCGGCGACCGGAAGCAGGGCGTCTACAATCTGCGCATCTCGAATGCGTCCATCAACGACGATGCGGAGTACCAATGCCAGGTGGGACCCGCCCGCCTCAACTCGGCCATCCGAGCAAATGCCAAACTTACTGTCATATGTGAGTACATAAAACATGTTCAGATAATTTTTCAAAGTGTTCCCAAGTCACATCCTGATAGTGCAACGAAACACCAATACATCTTGATTATTAAATTTGGAGCGCTGTCGACGCAGTCGTATCCATTCTATCTCATTTTATTCCCTTCTAATTTGTACACCCAGGGTTGTTCTCAGTCTTACTTGCATTTCAAGTAGAATTCATACTATTTGTATACATTTGACGCCATTAACCATTTCCATTTCGAAATAATATTATAAAGAATTTCTTACCTTAGGCGAAAACTCCCAGGTGTTTTTTGTTTTTACTTGAAGAATTTACGATGCCATGCAATTAATTTCAATAACGATGAAAACTCTTAGCAGCAGAGTTCGCCAACTTTTTTTCTGGGTCACTCTTTACCGCTCACTCTGCCGCTGTCGTCTCGTTCCATTCCACTGTTTTCTGGATCTGCAATTAATTTAAGTAATAAATACAAATGAATTTGTCACCAGGGGCGCCACAGCCAACGAGTCACACATACTCGTACACACACACACACACACGTCGTGCTCTTTCCTGCTCATTGCACCTAGAGAGAATTGTCGCTTCAGAAATTTAAATGCGACGCTCCCTTTTTTACCTTTCCCGCTGCCCGCATCTACCACCACATCTCCACCAGCCCCGCTTCGGCACTTGCCGCTGTTGCTGGCTGCGGGCTGCTGCGATGCCGGCAGCATTTATTGTCAGCAATTTGCAAAAGCAACAACAGCAATAGCAACAGCAGCATGAGAGGAGAGGAGTTTAGCGCAGTTTATTGCTCCAAGGAGCTAACGAATCAAGGAGGAGAGGGACGACAGAAACTGCACAGAACACTACTGCTGGGGTGGGGTGAGCGAGCAGGGAACGGGAATGCTGAAGAGCGGTAAAGTTACAGCTAGACGGAACTCTTGGCCACAGCCAAGCTATATCAAATGGAAGGTAAGGGAGTTGACTAACAGGCAAGAAAGATATAGGGAACTACCTTACCTTGCAGCAAATATACCATGGATGCAAGCGCAAAAGTAAAGTGAAATGAATTTTTTCTCTGGTGTTCCTGTTTTTTTTTTTGGCCTGTTGCATTGTTGTTGTGTCCGCCTGACGAGTAATCACTTTGAGTCACGTACATACATACATATGTACATAACATAACATACATATGTACATATGTATTGTTCTTATTGTAGCTGTAATTTCTGATGATGTTGTAATCACTCAAGAAATTGCTCTACATTTGATGACAGCGATACTCATTTGCTGCGCCTCGTTTGTCTTATTCCGTTTCTCCTCTCCATTCTAAAGAAATGCTTTGCAAGGGGGAGGGAGTTGAGTAGATGAGGCTCCATGGTCTCAATATCCGTCCCTCCCTCTTGCCTACGACTACACATGTACTACGAGGACGTATCAAGACTTAAGGGCCGCCTCGCACCCACTTCCCCCAACGCACAATCACCCACCCACTCACACATACATGCGCATGCTTAATGACGTTTGTTTAGTTAATTACGCGCCATGAGCTGTGACAATGTGGATACATATGTACATATGTACATGTACATAGGTGTGTGTGTGTGCAATTTGAAGCACAAGAATTCTCGAAGGAGGGTAAGAGAAATCAAGAAAAAAGTTAAACAAATGTATTTCAATTGCTCCGAAGTTCGTACATCCTTTTGATACATAAAAGTGTATAAAAATACATATTCGTACATAAACAAAAATATAATCAAAAGCTTCGTACCAATCGAACTCTTTCAGAATGTAATGAAAGATTCCTAACTAGTTGGCCAAAACATAGTACCCTCTGTGAGGGTATACGTAGTATATGCCGTACATCTCATGGAGCGAGACTTTAGGTGCTGTGGTGTGGGGCGATGTGTCTTGGCTTGTTAGTAATTGTACCGCTGGTGTTGTTGCGGCAAAAGGTCGCCTCCTACTCGCTCCTAGCACGGAATGTTTGTCATAATTGTGGATACTTGTGCGAATGCCGTGCCTCGTGCCAACCCACCGATCCCTTTGCCTTTCGCCATGCTTTGTAAGGGAAGGGAATTCTTGTCTGGGTCTGCCTTTGCTCCTAGGTCACAGTGGAGAGATGACATGTGTCTGTCGCCCAGTCTCCGGTATTCGGTGCTACAAAGTGGGCGAGCATGTATGGACTATGTACATACTTATGTATGTATGTATGTATGTGTGTGTGTGTGGCATGGCATGGGGCACGGGCACACGTGCTACATTATTGCAGCAATTAGCCAAAGGGAAATGTGGACAAATGCGTAATAATTCAATTAAGTTCGAATTACATTAAATTGATTTTTCCCCAAAGGTGATGTTCATTCATTTCTGCACCAATACCGTAGTGGTAGGGGTGCACTTTAAGTGAATTTCCTACGGAATGTGCCACAAAAAGTAGCCACAAGAATTTTTCATTTCTGCCTGTCCCTTTGTTTTCCACCGGAATGTTGTTCTTTGAGCATTGTGTGAATTAGATGTGGAAATATTCCATTTACTGTAAAAGGCCCAACCACAATAATTGCAAATAATTTGCATAAATAAGTAAATGAAAAATTTAAATGTTTAATGTATCCGAAACGAAGTTCTAAACTTCCCAAGAGATTCGGCAATATAATTAACAATAAATGATTGATTGATTTCCTCTCCCAAGGTGGTTTAGCGGTTAAGCTTTTATGTCAGGACTCGTGATTTTTATTATTTTTTGTAATAGCAGTTCAATTATGTACACTACCCATATTCGTTTCTCATAATTGGTCAATTCTTTTTTTTCCATTAAAACTTTGACCAGATGCTGTATTAATATTTAAATTCGCTCAACTTTAGACCTTGCCCAAATTTAATTTGTAGACCAAGTCACAAAGCTTTTGTGGGAGCCAATTTGGTTGTAACCTGGTCCCGTGCTTATGTAAAAGTTTTTAAATTATTCTACCCACATATACTCTGACGCAAGGTGCTATATGTACATGTGTATGTATGTGTGTGTATATATGTGTAATATATGTACGTGAGGGCGCAATTAGATTATAAGTTTGGCAAAGTAAAGAACTTTTGCACACAAAAGTCTACCTGCAAATTTATGGAAATTTACAGAACATTTTCGCATGCCATTAATTTTAAAATAAAAATTCCAAAAAGAACAGAAGCCCCAAAAAAAAAAAAAAATATGGAACTAGAATAATGGAGCTAAAAACACATATGCCGCAAGGCTCCTCCATGTCCAGGATGGGTCCAGTTGGTCCTGTGGTCCAGGGAAGAGTTGAAACTTTTTACTGCAGCGGAATGTACGGGCGGTCGTGGCAGACACAATGGCAATGCGAAATCGAGGCACAGAATGGATATACTTGCACCACATCCAGAGTCCTTCCCCCCGAATTACACCTCTTCAAATTTATATATGTTTCTGAATGGAAAGCTGCACAAATTTAAGGCACACTCGGAGTGGGAGTGGAAGTGGGACTGGGGAGGTGGCAGTGGAAGGAGCTACTTGTACTAGCTCTACCGAATGCCGGATTTTTGGCCAATAGACGCACTTCATTGATTCTCAAATGTCTGCACATTTTTCACACACACTCTGTCCCTCTCCCTCCCCTCTCTCTCTCTCTGCATCTTTCTCTCTCTTTCTTCTTTGGTCCCTTGTCTTGTAATTGAAGTGCAAATGAGGAAAGTTTTCATCTCTCGGCTTTCCCAAAGAAATATCGCCCAGCATTTGTTATGTGAAGCTGACCTTAAAGCCAATCCATGTCCATGGACCCCAAACGCCTTTGGGGCCGCACTTTGGGTGTGACTGAGTCCCGCGATGGCTCAAGCAACATTGGCTTACATCCCAGCCACCACTCACACTCCCACCATCCAGCTGCTGCCTTCAAAAGTTGACGTCAAACGAAAGAAAAAAAAGGAACGGCCAACTCGGGCTTTTCTTCGGGCCATGGACTGGACCGGGTTAAACGTGGCTCGGTGGCAGGACAGGCGGAAGGGCTACCAAAGTATTTCAGCGCATAAAACTTTTATGAGGCGTACTATTAGTGGGTTAGGTTAGGCGTTGGGGAAGAAGTCCACGTCCAGTGTTCATGGCAAATTGCACTTTGTGTAGTCCTTTGGTGGCTGCCACTGCCACCAGCACGCGGATGCTCCTAGGAGCGTTATTGCATCCATCGATGCATACATTATTAGATGCCAACCAATGCATTGGTTAGAGACACTTCTGGAGCAATACAAAGGGCACAAAAGTAGATTTCAAAGAGCCAGAACAAAAGACTTCTTACGTCATGGAATACTGCCACTGATGCTGCACTCCCAACTGCATATCCTGGCACCATGGCTGACGTGTGAGTCGCGCAACTTGCTCAACAAAATGCAATCAACTCTTTTTCTAGCTGAAAAAGGATCCAATAGACACGGTCAGCTATCAAAGACCAAGAATCAGGTACAGCTTCAAAGGCTGATAGCAAATAAAATAAAAACAAAACTTTAAACTAAAATGCTCTCTGGACTGGACAATAGCCGTGGAGCAGCTATTTGGCAGCAAAACAAATTCCAGAGATTGGCACAACACCTTCATCGATGAGTGGTCTGCAGAATTGTGGCATCCATTATCTTTAATGCATTCAATTGTACTTGAAGTCCTTCAACCTTTGGCCAAATTCTCATCAGTTCTGTTCAACATTTGCTGAAATGAAATGAAAGCCCCAAAACACAATGCAACAGACCGCAAACCCACCCACCGACCTCCCAAGTCATGCATATGTCAATAATCAAATACAATTTGCATGCCAATCAAAAATACAGACACACACACACACACGTATAACCCATAACCCTACTGGTACGATATACCCCTGACCCGGCCACCTCAGGACTGCTGGTTGGGGACACGGACACGGACACGGACACGCTCTCCGGCATAAATCAAGTTGCATTTGCCATGAAAAATCATACGAGCATACGCATATTGTGCATACATTTCGCTTTTTAACTATGCAACGCACCACATGCACCTTCGTGTGCTTCGTACCACATTTTGGTACCGTTCTCTCTGTGTTGTGCCAAATATTATGAATTTTCAGTGCACGTAACAACCGACGCTGCGGTGGCCTGGTGGGGCGACACCAAATTTCGGTGGCACAAAGCCTTAAGTCGGAACTGATGCCTGGCTGATGCCAGGCTGCCTGCCAGATGATCCTCATGTTTGCCACTGGCATCTCCCACGGCATACAGCTTTTCCCAGAGCATTACAAGCAGAGTGCAGCTGCACACATATCCAGCACATGAGACGAGTCCTTCAGCGTGGCTGGAGGAGTATTTGATTGTGTTTACTGCCAAGGGAGTTGCAGAAAAGAGTGTGCGAAATACTTCAAATTAAAAAGAGATTTTTGCAGCTATATGTAGTTTCCAAGAGAGAGAAAGTGAAGCTCTACTGCTTTCACTTTAATCAAATCAATAAACTTTACCCCACCAACATTTTCTGCTTAAACAAAACTGACTTGAGGCGCCCCAAAAGTTGTTGAGCAGCAGCAGATGGCCGCCCCATGAACGAAAACTATGTAAAGCTTATTAAATATGTACAACATTCCACCTTTGGGATGTCCTCAAGGGATTTATCTAGCGATATGTATCCTCGGGAAAGGACACCGAAAATCAGGGAGAGCCACACACAAATTATGCTTATGACATCAGAATCCGCTTGTGTGTTTGTGTCGTGCCTCTTGATTGCGGAATTTCATTTATTTATTTGATTTGTGCATAATAATTGAAGGACCCCGTCGGCGATCCTAAACCAAATCAAAGGAATAAACCTGTTCGCTTTGCGGTGTCGATTTCATATTGCGGCTCCAGCAACAGCAATTACCACTACGCATGGCAACAGCCGGCGACACCAGCCAACCACCCTATGCTGTTCCCTATGCCTCCCCATCCAATTTCCCATTCCCCTTAACAGCCAGGAGTACAGAAGTACAGCAGTACAGTACCGCTCCAGCCAGCTCCTTGTGCGACATTAAGCATTCATCTGGCATGCAACAACTTCTCTGGGAGCGGAGTTCGTGGAGGCAACAGACGGCAACATATGTTGCATGTCAAATGCAGGACTTTCTTCACTTGAGGCAGCAGCCTGCCTTGCACTACACTGAGCGAATTCACACATCGGGCCAACAAAACGTAACCATGAATCGCAATTGTTGTTTTTTTCGAGTGTGGCAGGCATTGCGCGGCATAGGCACCTGCTTAGTGCTGCACAAGGAAATGCAATGGCAATGGCCAGGTACTGGTGCTGGTTCTGCTTCTGTTTCTGCTACTGGGTACCCAAAACTCCTTCAGGTGGCATTAAAATAATGCACACGTGCACTTAACTTTATCCACGTTGCTTCATGTTTGTGTTTACCCCATGCCCCATGCCCCATTCCCCATGCCCCATACCCCCCATGCATTCGTTTGTTTGTTTCTGCATTCATACGCGTGCAACCACCCACACGCCACAAACAACGACGACTCGGGGCGGGGCATTGTTTCGTTGCCTCGTCGTGTATATTTCAACAGTTTGCCAAGGCTCAGGCACAGGCACAGTCACAGACCTAGACTCTGGCTGCCACTCGGGGGACTCCACTACGGGTGTGCAAATATTGAAACTCATATTTGAACACATTAACGAGGGGCACAGAGGAGAGCAGAGCGGGATTTGGCTGCCTCTTATGTAGGTTCTCCAGGACATGTTCCAGTCACAGCCCCCACACGGCCATTCAACCTGGGCCCGCAACAACAATGTCGTCTCTGTTCTCTCCCACACAACCACACACACACAGACAATGCATCAGGCACTGCCACGCCCATACCCATGCCACGTGGGTGGCAAGTACATACGTCTGTAATGCCATTGTGGCCATAATGAGCAAAAGCTCTGTTGTCCCTTGTTTTGACTTCAATACATACATATACATAATATATTCCATATACCCATACTATGTACTTGGTGCAACCGTTTGCTGCAACTCTAATCTGTTCCCTGTTTCTGCTTCTTACAGCTCCGCCTGCCTCGATCGAGATCAAAGGCTACAGCCACAACTCCAAGGTTGAGGTGCGCGAGAATCAGGACCTGCAGCTCAAGTGCATTGTGGCCAATGCAAAGCCGGCGGCTCAAATTGTCTGGTATCGCGGCAACGTGGAATACAAGCCAGGTTGGTAGTTGTTCAAGAATTGATTTATAATTTAAGGTGTCAACGCGAGACGTGCGAACGACAAGTGATGGTAGAATACTTAAATAATTCAATAGAAATATCGTCAAAGAAGTTACTTAAATGTAGCCAGAGAACAACAGGGAAAATGCTGTGAAGGAAGGATTAAAAGACAACTTTTGGCCATTTCTTTTATCAGTTCAAGTTAGATATATTTTTGGTCTTTTTTAAGTAGGAAATATTCCGAAATATCCAGCAAACGAACTCCAATATTGTGGTTTATGGTTAAAATTAGGTGGAAAATGAAATTTAATCGGCTGGACTTAATGGCATTGTTCCAGATGCTAATTTCGCTACAGAATATGGAACGAAAAGCGTACGATTATCTGTGTGGTGGTGCGGGAAGGGCGGGCCACCGCCTATTAGCAGGCATAAAATAAAACACTAGAATATACAATGCAGAATACGAAATGTGTAAATGGGTTTTTTCTTTCGGGGGCATGCCCTTATCCTCTCCGCCATCTGCGTGGGATAAGTGCGGATGAACCGGTTTCCACGTGAAGGTGGGGCCAATGGTGCTGTCAGGCTGTCAACCGCTCGGCCATGCCACATGTGGAGGCTATGGCACGATGAGGGTAGGCTCTGACACGGAGACGGACAGAGAGCGAGAGGGTGGGAGAGCCAGGGAAAATGGACGTTGACTTTCGGCTTGATGACGGTGCTTAAATAATAATTTTACACTCCAACAAAGCGTCGACTGTCGATGTTTTGCCCTTATCTGCTCAGATGCTCGGCTCTGTGGCACTGTGGCACGGTGGCATGGTTATGCCGTGTTATTCTGCCTTGTCATTTAGCCGCTGCCGGGCAGTCGGCAAAACGGCAAACGGCAAATTGGAAAACAGAGCCTGACTGCCACGGAAAATATGGAAAAATGCAAATGTCAGCATGGCTGAAGGATACGGCCGCCATCACACGGTGTTTAGCCTCCGCCACCGACGCCGCCTTCACGACTTTTAATTTTCATAATGATTATGGGTATGTGGACGGACCCCGCTCGTTACATGTGGGTGTGGGTGTGGGCGAGATGTTGGGAACGTGGATGATGCCCCTTTTTGTGGGTGGTGGCATGGTGCTGTCATTTGGCGACTAACGAAATCATTTTAGCACAACTGGCGCGTTAAAAACGCTCCAAAATGTGAAGCTTACGAGTAGACAACAACGACAACGACGACCATGAGAGGGCCAGGATGATGATGATGGAATTTTCTTATTTTTTTTGTTTTTTATTTCGGGGCTAAACATATAAAAAACAAAGGCCTTGCACGACCTACACTTCCCCATTGCTCCCCAAAAAAAAAAGAGAAGAAAGAAAGAAAATTCGCAAAACGGCGTTAAAATGTAGGAAAAATCCGCAAGGAAATGTGGACGGCGGAAGGAAGTCGAGGAAGCTGCATGATGAATTATGTTTATGACGCAATATGTTGCGGCAGGCCGGCAGGCAGGAAGGCAGGAAGGGTCTCCAACCGGACCGGTTCGGCACGGTCCGAGCCAGAGTCCTGCAACAGGACAAACGAGGGTTTACGACAATGGGCAGTTTGGTAGGGAATGAGGTTCTGGTTCTTGTATCATTTGCAAGCTGTCAGAGAATGGAGGGGCAGGCATGTGCGCCCTGCCCTGTCTGTGTTTCTGTGTGTGGCAGGAAGACGCGTAAATGGCAGTTAATGTGCGCAGACGGCCATCTCTGTGGTGATTACCCCACAGACAGCGCCACGAACATGGTCCTGGGGATAGTTTGGTGGGTGGCAAAGGCATACGCCACTCATTTTTGAGGGCCAATATTTTGTTTTGCAGCGCAGATGCGGCCGGCCGCACCACATTCACAATTTATAACTGAAAATGATGTCAGAAATATATTTTAAAACCGACCCCAAAAAAGGGGGCCATAAAACCCATTGAATTTTCCACTTAAACATCTTCCTATTTTGTTTTTTTTGCAGAAAAACGCGATGATCTGGTGGAGGAAACCATACCGAAACGATGGACTACCACGTCAAGCCTGAAGCTGAAGCCGGGCTCCGATGATGACTACACGGAATATACGTGCCAGGCCAAGCACAAGGCCCTCTCACCGGACATGCCCATGCGTGCCACCGTGCAACTGTCCGTGTTGTGTGAGTAGCCACAGCCACAGCTTCCGCATCTAGCGATTAGAGTGGGGTCCCCGTGGGGTCCCCGTGGGGTCCTGGGCATGCGACCTCATTAGCTCTCTCATTTTGAGATACAATTGAACAAATGTGCTGCTGTGTGTGTGCCTGTGTGTGTGTGTGTGTGGCAACGGCAGGCTGTGCTCAATGGTGATTTTTTGGTTCCACATCGATACTGACACGAACACGGGAAAGAGCGCCCCAGTGCGGCTGGCTGCCATTTTGCCATCAAGGCCGCTAATTGCGCAATTGGCACGCGTATTAATTAGTTTTTAAATTCTAATGTGGCACACAGATGTGCCAAAGAATCGTGGGGGCATGGCCCGGAGAGTACTCTTATTGATTGTGGCTACACCTGCAGCACCCGCCACCCGCCGCGCCATAACCAAACGCACATTCAAATTAATTATGTTTTGTTATTTATGCATAGGCAGCTGGCAAATGGCAAAATGGCCCTGTCCAGCCACCCTTTTTGGGACGGCCATTTCCTGCATGGGGGGAAAAAGAACCGAGCAGAAATCTCTGTACGCTATCTGCATCGCATTCCGGGGCAGAGTGTGTGGCAGAGCTTTATATTCTCTCACACTCGTTTTGGGCCTTAATTATGACGCTATTATTGCATCTCTTGGCCCGGTCGGCAGCCCTTACAGTCCATTCTGGGCCATTCTGTCCTGGCTTCCGTCGTGCAATATTTCAAGTGATTTTAATTTAATTTTCCGCTGCATAGCTGCAGGGACCCACAACACCTGCCTGAACCGACTGCACTCCCCGTGTGTGTGTGTGTGTGTGTGACAGCTTTTCTGCCTCATCTGGTTGCTGCTCCTCCTCCTGCTCCTGCTGTTGATTCAACACGGTTGACCGCTTGTCAAATTCTGATAAAGAACACCTGTAGCGGAAAATATGCATTAAGAGAATTGTGCGAAAATCTGTTTGCCATTTTTCCGAAAAGCCCGGATAAGAGGTGGCCGTTTCAGCAAAATTATTCGACCCCATGGAACGTATGGATAACGGAATTTATCTGTGCAAAATTTCCCAGTGCCATACAAATTTCCCTGTAGTCAATTAAAAATTGTATCCCCACGCATATTACAGCCTGCTGTGCCTCCGCCCCCACCGCTCCGGCCCGGTCCGTCCGCTTGTCGTTGTCGTTGGCGCTGTATTTTTCCACTGTTTTGTGGTATTTTACACTATTATTAACCGCCCAGCGTGGCGCCCTCGCAACAACAAGTAAACAAGCACAGAACGCCCCCAAAAATGCCAGGAAAAGCCAGCAAAAAAAACAACAACCACAAAGCCGTTGGGTGCCCTGTGAAGACCGAAGCTATTGATGCTCTTAAGCCAGTGCGCCCCACTCCATTCCTTTGAAAGTCTTTCAATAAATACTCAATGCACGCAAGTTGTAGAAAGAAATATGCCTTTGTGTGTGACGAAGGAGACGACAAAGAGTGGCTGTGAAAAATTGTTTTTGCCATTTACTGCTTGCTGCTCACCACCCGATCGTCATCCCTCGCTTGTCTCTCTGTGTGCCGCGAGAGCGTCGAGTTGGAGCGAAAAAAGCTTGCTTTCTCGTTCGCTCTGCCAGAGGAGACAACACAGAAAAGAGAGCGCACCGCAATGTGATCTCTCTCTGTCTCTCTCTTCTGTTTGTATATTCTGTTGCTTGTAATTGAATTACCGCTACCAGCAAACATCTACTAAAAATGAAAATACCCTTTTTATCAAGTGTATTATATAAATGAGAGAAATCGAAAAATAATGCATATGACCGCACAAGCGATTTACATGCAAACACAGCAATTAAAAAGTGTACAACAATTGGGTTTCTCTCGCTCTGCCACATTTTGCTTTTGCTTTAGTGTAAATTGAATTTATTTGCGGGTCAACAGCAGCAGCAGCAGCAAATAGTTTGCAATTAAATATGCCAACTGTAAACACACAGAAATGCCAAATGAATTCCCCCACCTCTGCAACATTTACATTCCATTTTGTAGATCCCCCGGGGCCGCCCTATATCGAGGGCTATTCGCAGGGCGACACACTGAGGCGTGGCCAGAGCGTGGAGCTAATGTGCCGCAGTCGCGGTGGCAATCCGCCCGCACAGCTTATTTGGTACAAGAACGGATCCCAGATACGCATGGCCTACAGGTGAGTAATGGTACATCAGCAGCCCATTTATAATATATCTGCTGCCTATCCCTCCGTCTCTTAGAACCGCTGGACGTTTGTCGGAGAATATTTATGCGTTTACCGCTGAGGCTGGGGACAACAAGGCCCGTTTCCGTTGCGAGGCGAGCAACGTAATGTCCCAGACGCCGCTCAAGGCGGAAGTGGATCTATCTGTCCTGTGTAAGTAGAGGAGCGCCTAATGCCCTAATGGAGCCATCAAAGGAAATCGTCTCCTGCAGACAGCTGCGGGGTTAAATGCCTAATTGTACACAGGACTCATATTTATGCGCGCAGAAAACGCGGGGCCTGGAATGCCAATGGGGTATCGGCATGCACAGGGATATCGGATAGTGCACAGGCCTCTCAAAGGCATCCAACCCATACCCCACCCCCACCCCCACTCATCATGCATATTTGTACAGACGGACAGGATGGAGGACCTCCACATCTGTGTGTGTGTGTGTGGATGTCAACAGCTAGGGATGCCTGCAACATCCTCTAAATTTCACAAGACCTCGGGTACAGCATTTGGCACGCGACCCACACACACACACACACACAAAGAGAGGGAGGGGGAGCTGGCGTGTGTGTGTGTGGAGAGAGGCGGATGCATGACAGAAATAAGCCTTTGCTCTGCTCCAGTCTGCTGTTGCTTTCTTTTGCAATTAAGCTTAAGTTTGCACTTTGAAAGCCTCTCTCTCTCTCGCTCTCTCTCTCTCTTTGTCTCGCTCTATCTATGGCTCTAGCCGTATCCCTTCGCCACTTGGCTTTGTCAAATCAAGCAATGCAAATTCTTTTCAAGTGCCAAATAGCGTTGGCAGTGGCTGCCTTGCTGCCTGGCTGCCTGCGCTCCAGCAGCTTGTTAGAGTTACAACAATTGCAATCAGGCGACACAAAGCCAGCGCGCAGGCTGCTGGGGGGAGTCGCGGTGCCAAAGTCGTTAGCGACACTTCGGACAGACACGAAAGACGGACCCCACCTCCCCTTACTCAAGCACATATGCAACTGCATCTTCATTCTGCTGCTACTTATGCATACATATGCAAGTGTGTGTGTGTGTGTGTGTGTGTGTGTGTGTGCGTGTGTGTGTTTTCTCTAACATGTAAATGAATGACTGAAGACTGTGTAGACTCCGGCACTTTGGGGACTAAGCAAGAGCTCGACGTGTGCCACCGCGATATTCAAATCTCAAGGATCTCCGCTGTCTGCGCTGAAATTGGCATCTTTTACCTGAAGCAGCGAGTCTTTAGGCAAACGTTGTGGCATGTGTGGCAGCAACATTGCCCTCCTTTAAAGGCCCACTCCGTTGGAGTCCTCGAGTGAAGCGAAAACTTGTCCAGTTTTTGTTTATGCGCATACCAATCAGAGTGGTTGTGTGGGGTCAGGCTTCCATCTTGCCCCAATACGTGTGCCACATTTGGTGGCAGAGATCCGGCTGACAGCATCAGATGGGCACACACACACTCGCATTATTTATGTATAACGAAGGAGTGGCACAACTCCACGCAAAAACAACAACAACAAAAGAGGCAAGACGTGGGGCGATATCCGGATATCTGTGTCTAGAATGAAGATGTATGGCAGCATCACGGACCGACGAAGGATGCGAGAAGTTAAGAATTCATAATGTTTATTTATATGCGGAACATCCATCGAGAGTGCGAAAGGCAGTCGTACCACCATCGCATCTCAACCATCTTCCTCCTTGTATTTGAAGACAACGAACGGCAAACACTGCGTATGCGTAATATATGCACTTATCCATCAAGAGAGGCAGATGCTGCAGCTGGCACTTCGCCATTTCGAGACTGGCATTAGGTAATAGCTGCTCGACGCACAAACCGGCAATGGGGAGGCACCACACCGCACGGCAGGGACACGACGGCGATACGGACGGACGGACGGACGGACGGACAGACGGACGGACGGACACCTGTCAGTCACTCAGTCATAATTTGCATACACGAGGTACTGGTGTGGCAGATGCAGCAGCAGCAGTCTCCCTCCTGCCTCACGCAAAAGCTCTTCGAGAAACAAGAAAGGCTTAAAGGCAGGAAAGCAACGAAGAACGGGATACCCTTGCTAAAAATATTGCTTAGGGATACATTTATAATGAGCCACAAAGGCAGAGTTTCGTCTTTGCAACACTCAACTTATTCATAACTATTGTAATCAAAGAGAAACAGTGCTTAAGGTTTAGTTCAGAATACCCTTAGAAAGTGTATAGAGCACAGGAGCACCGGAGGAGTGTCGAATATGCCAAGGATAGCTCTCCATAAGTAGCAGTCTCAGGAGCCACGCGCTCCTTGTGAAATATTTATTATTTCGCCGCACTTCTGGTAGTGTTCTTCATTATCCTATTTCTTTCTCCCATCCTACACACACACGCACACAGTTGCACCCACGCACGTCACCGTAATGGGACCCACAGAGGCGCGCGTCGGCGACGTTGTGCCACTGACATGCAACACAGCGCCATCGAATCCACCTGCGGAGATCAAATGGATGGTGGGCGGTCGGCAGGTGCGCAACACAACCTTCAGCAAGATTATCAGCCCCGAAGGTAAGTGGCAACAGATGGGCGGGGCAGCCATGCCCAACCCCTACCATAACCCCATAACCATTCATCTACATCTCTGCCTGTCCGTCTTTGTCGCTGTGTGTCATTGCAGGCGGTTGGACGAGCAGCTCCAACATCACCGCCATTGTGGAGCCCCACAAGCGCTCCCTGGTCGTCATCTGCCACGGCCTCAACATGCAGCTAACGGAGAATGTGGTCTCCACCCACACGATCAATGTTCTGTGTAAGTTACCATCCAAAATGCTGCCCCATTATCTGTACTCCCAATGGAGTCGTCACCTGCTAGTTCCCTTCAAACAGGATCATGGCAGATTGTGTCAGTTTTTGTTTCGACATAGAAGTTCTCTTTTGTTTAGTTTTGTGTTTATTTTTTGCAAATGGCAGAACAGCCGCAATATTCCGAATTTCCGCACTGCGTGACCGAGTCCACGCGGGAGCTGGTGCGCATGGCCAAGGAGGCGAAGCTGGCCGCCGATCTGGAGGCCAGCAGCAGGAAGGCGGCGCTCAAAAAGGCGGCGGGGCAGAAGGCACACCGCATGCCGGCATCGATGGAAATGTATAAGAAGATGTGGAAGACGCATCGGGAGCGGGTGAAGAGTGCCGTCAGCAAGCTGGACTCGGAGCCGCCCAGTTTCCAGGCAGCTCGTGTCACCGGCATCAATGGGCTGCGGGACGAGGCGTATGTGTTCATGAATCGCACAAAGGAGAATATCCAGCTGCTGGTGGAGATATCGCGCATAATGCGCACCCACGGGACGGTGAATCCCTTTCGGTACGAGCAGACGTACGCCATGTCGGGCATTCCGATGGCCGTTGCCAATTTGGAGCGGCTGGAGCGCGAGAATCTGGATCTGGGCAAGCGCCTTCTGGACGTACAAAGCGTTGTGGACACGGGCCTCGACAGGAAGACGCGGCACGGCCCAAAGCCAAAGAAAATCGTGGAAATGCCCCTGGAGCTGCCCCTCGAGGCGCTGGCCAAGTACAAGGACTTCAACATTCAGCTGCCGGACACCGATGCGGAACGCAAGCGTCTCCTCCGGCCGCGCATCTACTTCGACATGTACCTAAAGGATGCCCGCCCTCTGGGCCGGATTGTGGTGCAACTATACACGGAGGCGGCCCCCCTGGTGGTCCTGCAGGTGGTGCGCTCCTGCCTGTGCAATCAGGCGAGCAAATTTCTCGTGAAGCGCCTCTTTCCCAATCTCTGGCTCGAGGCGGACCTGCAGCTGGCGCCGGACTCGCTGCTCCACCAGCCCCTCGAGTACGATGCCAAGGTGATCGATCATGGCCAATGCAGTAACGTGCTGTCCTTCAGCAAGTCGCACTGCTCGGGCTTTCCCGAGCGCCTCTCCTTTGCCATATCCTTCAAGCCGCTGACAGTCGTAAATGGCACACGTGTCGGCTTCGGCCGCATTGTCAAGGGCAGCAAAATCTGCGAATGCATCCAGAGCTATGGCACCAAGAATGGCAAGCTCAGCCGTGGACTGCTCTTCACCAGCTGCGGCCTGCTCTAGGCAGCTTTAAGGATGCCCCCCAAAATCTCTCTGTGTCTATCGCTCGTCACGAAATTGTTTGTTCGATAAATCCTTGATGTCTATACTCGTTTTGCTGTTCCTTTTCTATATTCACACTTTATGCTCCAACGGACACAAATAAAGGTCCAATTAGATGCTACACGGCCGTCGCCACGCAACAACTGCAAGTGTCCTGCGACTCCATTATCCAATGTTCGATGTCAATCTTCATTTGGCTCAATTATATGAGGCATTTTGTGTGGGGCATAACATGGGGAAAGGGCAAATACGGAAGATACAGCAAATAAATGGAATGGGTTTGAAAATGGAGCCACCAAAAAGGGAGAGTGGAGGAGGAGGAGGAGGAGTGCCATTCGTTGGCTTATTAATAATTGCGATTTTGGTTTGGGTTATCCAGTCAGCCAGCAAGTCGAGTCGCCTCTTATCCCCCTCCCTGATTCATGTTTGTGTGCGCTCTCGGGCCTCCAGCAGCGCTAATTAATTTCACTGACCAACAGCACAGAAACGAGCGGGAGAGCAGGAGAGAGCGAGAGACAGTGGGAGATTTACATTTATTACCCACACTCCCAGCACTGTGACCATCCACAAAGCACTGGCGAAAATGACTAGCAGGCCCCGAAGGTAATGAGCAAAAGATCCAACACGGCCGCCTCCCTCCTCGGACAGAGCACTCCACGAGGCATTCAAGGACGCCTTAAGGATGCGGGCACCCTGCAGATATTTGTACTTTATGCGCGGCAAATTAAATAATTTTAATTTTTATTGTTTGGCCGCTTGGCAGCTCCCCTGCTCCCCTGCTCCACAGCTCCACAGCTCACCAGCACGACGACGCAGCGGTGGGTCCCTGGTCCTAGTCCTTTGCCATTTTGTTGTAGGCCATAATTTGTTGGCCTCGTGGCCAAGTTTGTTCTTTTTTGTTTGGGTGTCGGTTTTTCACATTCTGCTGCTCTTTTGTTTGTCTTGTGTTTGTTTTTTTTTGTTCAGTTTTCTTTCTGCGGCGACAAACGTTTTTCTCATGTCACATTTTTCTTTGTTTGTTTTGTCTTGTGCAGATCCTCCCGCACCGCCATTAATTTCCGGCTATATAGAAGGACAAATTATACCGGCTGGCTCTGTGCAAAAACTCCTTTGCGTTTCATCAGGCGGCAATCCGTTGGCGACGCTCACGTGGTACAAAAACGACAAGAGGGTGAGTGGAAAGCTGCACCCGTGCCACCATTTGTTTTCCCTTTTTTTCTGCAGCACAAGCACACACACACACAGACACACACACACTCGCACAAGTAACAGCAGCAGAAAGCACTATCAACACCCAGGCCACAGCAAACATCCGCAAAACAATAATGGCGCTTTTGTTGACCATTTCCGCTTCCGCTTTATGGGCTTAAAGTGCTAATGAGGCCACCCAGCAGCCGCCACATTCTATCTGTGGGCCCCAGGGCTCTTTGAATGCCAGCCAGCAGAAAGAACCACGGAAAACATTGCAGCTTTCACACCTTCCAACGCCAACTATCATGGCAACTTTATCCCATTGCATGTAGTTATCATAGAGTTAGAGCATGTCCGAGCTAGAGAGGGGCAGCAAAAGCAGGACACGAAAAGTCGAAGCATCAAATGCATTCCGTTTAGATAATTCGATATTAGATATTCCTCAAAGTAACCGAAATAAATGAATTTTCCATTGATTGGATTGCATTGAATCGAATTTAAATACTTTTGCATGCAAATGAAATGAAAATAATGGTTTGCATGTGCCAAAATAAGATTTTCTGTGAAGTTTTTCATGTTAAATGTTAAATAGTAAACTCTGTAGAAGCTTCACAAAACAGAAAACGTATATTTGCACCTGATAGTTGAGTGATTTTAACATAGAATACGATCCAAGATCAGGCTGCAGCTAGTTGTGATGCATGCCACAAGCGTAGGGCATAGTAAACAGCAAACCACAGCTGCTGCTGCTGCTGCTGCTGCTGCATATTTATATGAGGGCTGTGTGTGTGTGGCAGTTGCAGGTGCGACTCCCCACGGGGACTACACTTATGCGTGTCCAGTGTGTGCCCACAGATAAAATGACATTTTAGCCACAAAATTAAAATGCAATGCACCATGGAGAAAACACACACAGCGCATTGCTCTGCGGCAACAGTAACGAAAAACCCTTCCTGCCTCCCCTTCAGATCAATTCGGTGATACGAGCGGCAGACAAGTCTGTTTCGGCGGAAATCACCATCCTGGCGAATGTGACGGACAACCAGGCGCAGTATCGCTGCGAGGCCTCCAACAGCGCCACAGAAATCCCTCTCTTTCAGTCCACGACACTTAGCGTGCATTGTGAGTAGATGCCGAGACGACCATTCCCCATTATTCCTGGCTCTATATACGTACGCCCTCTGGCTCTCTTTCGTGCTCTGTTGCAGTTGCCCCGGAGACGGTCAAGATACGCATTGAACCGGAAGAGCTGCGACCTGGCATGCAGGCAGCCATCATCTGTGACTCCAGCTCCAGCAATCCGCCGGCAAAGCTGTCCTGGTGGAAGGACGGCATCCCCATTGAAGGTATGTACAATGTGTACCATGGCGATTTTGGCAATTGGAAATTTGCCCATTCGCCATGGACTTGGCGGCGCCTGTAATGCACTTTCCACTCCCCTTCTGTCTGTCCGTCTGTCTGTTTTTGCTGCTGCTGTGAGGCGTTGCCACGAGACAGCATCCGTTTTGCTTGCCAGTCACTAAAATTACGCCCATTTATGTTGGATACTTCTCTGCTTTTTGCTCTATCTACAGGCATTAATAACACATCCAAGCCGGGGCTCTGGGGCGGCACGGTATCCACGCTGGAGTTCAGGGTAAACATCACACAGGAAATGAACGGCGTGGTCTACACTTGCCAGAGCGCCAACGAGGCATTGCAGCGCAGCGTCCACGAGGCCATCAGCCTGGATGTCCTGTGTAAGTCCGCTAATTGAGCAATTAGATAAGAAAGAACCCAATGTGGACGAGCCTTCCCCTCAGATCGGCCCAAGTTTGTGCCACCGCCCTCATCGACAGCCGTCGGCGTGGAGGGTGAGTCCCTCCAGGTGGCGCTCCAGACGAAGGCCAACCCGACAGCGGTGGAGTACAAGTGGACCAAGGATGGCAGCACGATACCGCAGGGCGGCGAGCATCGCATCTTTGCCGACGGCGGCAGCCTCAACTTCTCGCGGCTGCATCGCGACGATGCGGGGGTCTACTCGTGCAGCGCCAGCAATACGCAGGGCAAGGCCACGCTGAACATCACCGTCGTGGTGGAATGTGAGTGTTGTGTGGAGAGACGGGAGACGGGAGACGGGAGAGGTGCAACAATAATCGTGGTCTCAATTGTACAGATGGCACCACCATTAAAGCCGTGTCGGAGAACATCATTGTGAATCCCGGCGAGGACGCGATGCTCTCGTGCAGCGTGGAGGGGAAACCGCTCACCGAGGAGCACGTGAAGTGGGAGCGCGTGGGCTATGACATGACCGTGAAAACATCGACGACCTTTGCCAATGGCACCTCCTATCTGCACCTCAAGAATGCCCAGCGCGAGGATGTGGGCAATTTCCGATGTGTGGCCGACAATCGAGTGGCCAATCCCACCAACCGAGATGTCCTGCTCATTGTCAAATGTAAGTTACAATCTAATCAATGCCCCACCCTTTACCCTTTCTTGTGTTGCAGTTGCTCCGGAGATAACCAAGTCACCGACCATGATGCGAGCGGCCAGCGGCACGGGGGAGCGGGGCAGGCTGCCATGCCGCGCCCAGGCATCTCCGAGGCCGCAGTTCATCTGGCGGCAGGACAAGAAGGATCTGCCCATCAATCGCACCTACAAGTACGAGGTGGAGGAGCGCAAGATAGACTCCCTGACCTACGAGTCCGCCCTCATTGTCGACAAGGTGGCGCCCGCCGACTACGGGGCCTACGAGTGCATTGCCCGCAACGAGCTGGGCGAGACCATTGAGACGGTGCGCCTGGAAATTACCTCACAGCCGGATCCACCGCTCAGCCTCAACATACTGAATGTGACCCACGATGCCGTCACTGTGGCCTGGACACCTGGCTTCGATGGTGGCCTAAAGGCATCCTATCGTGTGCGATATCGGTATGTGTCGAATGGAAATGAAAGAGGGAGACAGAGGACTAATGCACACCAACCATTTCGAATCTGCAACTGCAACTGCAACGGCAACATCATCTCATTTCTCATTTGCAGAATCGTCGACCGGGAGCAGTACAAGTACATTGATGGGCTGCCGAATAGCCACAAGCTGACCATTGCCGGACTACGCATGGATACGCTCTATCTGTTCTCGGTGATGGCATGGAACGAGCTCGGCCAGAGCGCCTACCTGCCGGACCTGACGCGGGCCCAAACCAAAGGTAAGCGCACCCACGACCACTGCCACTGGCACTGGCACTGGCTCTGCGACTATGAGGAGTAGTATTCAAAATAGCCGCGAGCCCTGTACTCGAAGCTGTGCTCCTCCTGTACCGATGCTGACATTGATTTATGCAATTCCGCCATTTGGCTTTTATGGCCACACAGAAAGCTACATGGCCGGCCGGTAGGTATCACAGCGATTCAGTTGCCGCTCGGCTTATACGGCGGTCTGGCCCGGTCAGGTTTGTTGTCATGAAATGGTTCACCAGACTCAACCGTCGAATCAATTATGCATCCCGCACGGGATGTAGGCTGTAATCAGCATAATTACTTGCCAGTAGAATGAGAGTAGATAAAGGATGAATAGGATGCCACACAAGCTCCACTAATTGGATCAAAATGTGAGCCAGAAGCAGCCCAGCAAACGTCTAGAATCGGGACAAGTCAGTCAGAAATGTAGAGAGTAGAGTTCGTTTTTAGATCGATCCAAGCCGATGGCAGTGGAGTCGAATAGTGGCCGTCAGCAGTTCAGATTTTTCTGCAAGTGGAAAGCGAACAAAACCAAACATTTGAGAGAATTTTATTTAGGTTCTAAGTACCACTGTAATGTGCTCGTATCCACGAGCTATCGATTTTGCAGCTAAATTCTTAGCATGATGGAGAGACTAAAACAAATATTTCTTATGAACCAAATAAGCTCAAAGAATTAACGCAGTTCCTAGAACAAAAACAGAGAGACCATTTGACCAGAGACCATTTGTGGAATGAAAGGAAAGGAGAAAGACAGTTCTTAGAATAAAAGGTGACGGGCCAAAATGGAATACAATTGCCCGTAGAGTCATATGGATGCTTGATTTGCTTTGGGCCAGTAATGTATTTTTCGCCTGCTATGTCCCTGCACTCAACAACAACGTTCTCCATTTAACCCATTTGCTGCACTTAATTGGAATTGTATTATGCACCCATCAACAACGACAACGACAACGACAACATCTAATGGACATTGCTGGAAAATGGACAATGGACACAAGCAGAGGCGCCACCGCCCTCACAGCCGGCATCATCGCTGGGCGGCGGACCACCAACCACCAGTCAGACCCCACTGGGCGGCACATCGGCCATGCTGCTGGTCGGAGTCGGTGCCGGCATTGTTGTTGTGCTCCTCAACGTGTTTGTCATCGGCTGTTGTCTGCACAAACGGAACGAGAAGCGGCTCAAACGTGGTATGCTGTTCCTCCTGTTCCTTGCTGCCGCGGCAGCTGCCGCTGCTGCTGCTGCTGTTGTTGTTCTTGTCGTTTCTCTGCTGGCAAATAGGGAGCTACAGAGGCTAGAGTGGAGGGGCATTTGAATTTATAATAGCCGCGACCGGATGTCTCTCCTTTGTCGGGTGCACGGGTTCCTTTTAATTTTGTGGGCGTTGCCTGGGACACGGACACGTGCCGTGCGGCAGCGTCGTGGTCAAACGTTGGCCCAGGGAATGCGCTGACGATGGCGATGGCGATGGCGTCGCTAATTTCATTTACCATCCACATGTTCGGTGGGCGGTGGGGTGTGGGGTGTGGAGGGCTGTCTACTACGTGATTTGCGTCACTCGGTGGCTTCTTTATTTGATTTGGCTGCTGCGTGCGCCTCGCCATGGCAACCGTGCCCAAATCCCCAGTGGAGGTCCAGTTGGGGGCATCCATTTGGAACTACGATGTCGCGTTCATTTCTTGTTTTTTATTCCCTTTGATATATGTATTATTATCCATGTACTTTTTGTCATTTCGCATTTAGTATTTATTTATTGTTTTATTCTTGCAAGCATCTCTTTTATTTTATTTTCTTTTATTCCCTTTTTTGTATTTTCATGGTCCGTTCGTTTTGGGCTGTTTTTGTTTTTGTCGCAAGGACTTGAACTGATGCCAGCGGAGTTGAGCGAGGACTCGGCGGCGGGCAACATACCGAACCTGGTCATAATTGGCATCTCCCTGGCGGCCTTCGGCTTTCTGCTGGTCAACGCGGCCCTCGTCGCCTGGTTCTTTGTGCATCAGCGTCGCAAGAAAGGTTCGTTTTATTTCATTATTCCCTGCTCTTGTTCGTTTTCTTATAATTTATGTAGTTTATGCTCGTTGCCGTTGCCATTGCCTGTTGTTGCCTCTTGATTATATTATATTCCATTTAATTTGAGTTCTTACGAGCGAAAGAGCAAGAAAGCGAAGAGGCACTTTCCATGCCAGCGCATGACATGACAGTCAGCACCACTTCCGTGACACCGCCGGATGCGGATGCGGATACGGATGCGAATGCGAGCGCGTTTTGCAGCTTCCGATGGGCCACAAGATACTCTTGTGAGTGCACTAAACAATTTCCTGCACAATCCCATATTCCAGCGGTCAAAGGGATAAGCCCGCTCATATCTGCCGCATATGCCAGGGAGCGAAGTCTGGCAATTTCCGTGGGGCAACCATGGCCGAGAGCGTGGCAAGTGGAGTCTGGGTTCTCCTTCTACATCGAGCAGACAACGCAAGACAAGAATATAATGATGACAGAAAATAATGATGCATCCTGGACCCCCAGGCAGACAGACAGACAAACAGACAGACATGGAGCTTAGCCCGAAGAAGTTCCCTGCCACTCTGCCACTCCTGGGGCAAGACAAATGTGCATCGTTTTCTTAGCTGAATGCACAATCTTTCCGAAATCAGATTGCATTCTCTGCAGACAGCAGGCAAGAGACAGAGACAGAGACAGGGAGAGAGAAAAGTCAGGGGGCAGGCACCATACAGCAGGGAGCACGTGTCGACAAGTGTTGGACATGTTTGCCAGCTCCACACACAGTCCCCTCCGTGCATCCTTGCATCCGTGCAGCTTCATCCTTCAGTCTTGAGTTGAGGATTGTTTATTAATATGAAATTATACTTCAAGCGGGCCGCCAATCCTTTAAGGCAGAGCAGCCAGTCACACCCAAATGCGACCCAATTCGTTGGCTGTTGTGGCATGAGTGGCGTGTACGCAATATGCCAGGCTACCAATCGGCAATAGTACGTGCCGCATGCCAGCACGCAGCATCGAGTGGCATTGCGCTGGCTAACCAAATTATTTCCACAGCCAGAAGAACGTTGCAAGTGAACCAAGAATGAGGCAACATTATGCACATGCCACGTGTTCGTTTAGTCAGCTGGCAAGTGCAAGTTCTTTCCACCAAATTCTGCCAGTTTTTATGTGTCTTTTCCGCTCAACAAACGACCAAAAGATACATATGTACATATGTAGAAACATATTTACATAGGAGACATAGGAGATTATGCAAACATTTGACTTTTAGTCAAACTTTTTGATTCATTAAGAGTGTAGAGGGTGATTGTTGCTGGCGGAGTTAATCGTAGGCAGCAGTAGGGAAATGTAGGCCAACAATTTTTGACATTTACAAACGAGTAGGCAACGCGCGAACGACTCACGAGAGCTGCAGTTTGCAGTTGCAGTTGCATTTGCAGCTACAGTTACAGCTGCAGGGCATAAATAAGATATTTTCCCTAAGAATCCCCAGCACAGTACAGCAGAGCTCTTCTCAAACGAGAGGACCCGTCCCAGCCATAGACTCCATTATTTCTGTCTTTCATTTTCAGTAGTCTCTGTGTGTGTGTGTGTGTAGGGCACAATGGAGATGCTGCTGCTGCTGCTGCTGCTGATGGGCACGAATGCACACTCACGACAAATCCACACAAAAGGAAATTCATATTTCAGTAATGCCACAAAAGCAAAACAAAGTTGAAACCAACCGAAGCTACAGATACCCTTGACTGCCCGATGGCTTTTGGTTATCCAATGCTTTCAGGGTGTCCGAAAAGAAACAACACCAAAGCAAACACAAAACACAAAACAACGGCACCTTCGATTTGGTTTTTGTGCACTCCAACACTAAGCAATTATCATTTTTGCCGTCTCTTTTGCATCCGTTATTCGCGGTCGATCACTCAAGCCCGTCGCTTGCGTTTGGATTTGATGCATGCGTGAGCTTGTCTTCGAGATCGAAGATCTACAACGAGATAAGCCACCTGGGGTCTCTCTCTCTCTCTCTTACTCCCACGCTTGCTCTTGCTATTTAAAAACATGAGAGATGAATGAGCAAAATACTTCAGCGAAATTCTGTGCATTGGGTACATGACTTGGGGGCTATTTGGGAGCTGTGTATGTATGAGCAGAGTACATTATAATATAATAATAATCCCTTTAGAAGGGTATAAAAAGGGAGAAGGAAAAACCCGAACAAACATTTTTATGACAATGCACGAAGAGTGGAGTGGCGCACTCAACCCCTAGGCACAGCCCCCAACCCACTCACTCTCTCTCTCAAAAGCCGATAACTGACAATGCCCAAAAGGATTTCTTTTTACTTTTTACTTTTCCCGTTTTTCATTTTCCCTGTTCCACTTTTGTCACATTTTTTTTTTTTGTTATAAATATTTTCCGTGGAGTTGTCGGAGGAGAGGAGAAACTGTTGGTGCGTTGGCCAAGCAAGCCAGCCAGCGGGTGTTGTGGGAGGCGTATGCAAGGTCCTCCGAGAAGGAGAATATTTCTCTTTGCATATTTCAATGTATTATTATTCGCTGGCGAGAAACTTGACTGCTGTTTGCCGTAGCCCTTGGATATGCATTTTTAATGTGCATTCGTGCTATTGTGTCAAAAATTCATCCGCAACTCCAGCTCGCTGCTCCCAGCTACGGCCCGAACCGGCCCAATCTCATCTCATCTTATGGCAGCGGCCTCCAGGCACCACCCCAATTCTCCGCCATCTACAAACGGATAAACGACCAAACGACTGACCGCAAAGCTCTGGCTAGGCTAAGAAGCCTTTCGCTGTAGTTGTCGCTCTTTCTCTCTCTCTCTCTCTGTCGTCCCTGTACCGGTGAACTATGCCAAAAGTCTGCGGTTGGCAGCTGGTCCAGTGGTCCGGTCATCGACCACTGCCACCGCGCGGCATCTCCATCGCCGCCGCGAACAAGTGAACACACTGCCACATTGCCCCAGCGTGGCAACAGAGTGGGAGCCAGTTGGTTATCGGTGTCGGTGCTGGTGTCGGTGTCGGTGTCGGGGGCCAATGCCCAGTGCCACATATTTCATTTTTCGTATGTGCTGTGGACCCTGATCCTGAGCCTTGAGCCTGTCCCATCCTGAATAGCGTCATTTCTAATGTTTATGGCCATTCGCTGGCTCCCTCAAATCCATAGACTTTCTACACTCAGCCGCACAAGAGGGTCTAAAAATGGGAAATATATTCGAGCTACAAACGATTCAGTTCTACTTTTTCCACAGTGCATGGTAATAGATGACATCAGTTGGAAAAAAGTCGTCTGCAGTGCAGAGCGTTAAAAGATATTTGGAAAAAAAGTGCACAATGAGAGAGGCTTGTCACCCGTAATATACATAAATATGTACATGCAATGTACATATGTATCCGTATGTACATAAAAACCCTTCTCTTTGGTGGCCCAGTTTCTGCGCAATGTAACCTGATCAAACTGTCCCAGCAGCAGCCGTCCAAGAGCTTGACGAATAAAGCAGTTATCTTAGTGAAAAACTCACTATCTTTTAGAGTTTTTGGGCAGCGCAAAAGGTAGGCAGGCCCCAGTGGGGGAAAGGCCCATTTAGTGGAGAGTGTTGTTGGGTTGAGTGGCGCAAAAATAAAATTGCAAACAACCCGATCCGTGGAATAGACTTTTTAGAAGAGAGTGTGCGACACTTTTACGACTTGGCGAGTCGAAACTTTTATGCCAACGTAGCGTTGCTCCTAGCGATAAGGCAGGCAGGCCGAATCCCCCACTGCCCACTTTAAAACTCTATTCAATCCGATGGACTTTCGGCGCAGGCAGCCCCAAAGTCCAGCACTTGACTTTGACACTCTTTAAACAATTGACGGTGGATGGGGAATGGCAGTGAAAATGGAACTGGATTCTGGTTCGGGTTTGGGTTTGGGGCGTGCGTAAGAGGAGGAGAGAGAGCGAGAGCGAGACAGAGAGCAAGCTGCGACAACGAATCTGAAGAGATAAGCGCTCGGGCAAAGAGCAGAAGCACAAGCACAGGCAAGTGGACTGCTGGGTCAGCAATGTCGAAAACTTTGCTGCTTAGGACATTGTCCCTAGACACCTACTGCTAACAGCCACCACACGCCACCTTCACATTCTCCAGCGCCCACTGTGCCTGCACTCTCCATTCAGAGAAGGAAATCATAAATTCTGAAGAGCGAAGACAAAAGCAAGAAATAACTCAGCTCGATTGCAATGCACTCACTGGCATTCAAATGACCGAATGGAAAATGAACAAAAACACCAGCAAATAATATAGGTTTCTGCGAGGACAGGGCGGCGGCTGCTGCTTCGTCCAAGGACGAGGGAGAGATTATAGAATAAGACCTTCAAAGCAGACGTTTCGCCTGCCACTGACGGTGGCGTCATTAGCGACCACAGGATCTCTCTGTAAGCTGTGGCTCATCACACACACACATACAACAATATGCATATTCATGTACACACACACACACATACCCCTGTACATATGTATATTTTGGTGGAGAGCGCAAAAAGCGAAATAAATCCGCTATCCCATGGTCCCTTGCTCCAAACACTGTGCGGGAGGGAGGACTCTGTGACCTGAAGTTCTGGTTGCCAGCATAAGTGCAAAATATGTTTGGATGTATGTAATCTCTTTCTATGCGGCGGGAATAGTACCGCCCCCAGCAGAGTGCAGGCAGCGGGCAGTGTGGCCAGACGGACGCTGAATGCGGATGTTGATGCGGATACGGATTATTTGGCACATCTGTGCGCTGGGCCAGTGTGTGTGTCACTGTGCGGGAGGCCCGTGCGGCGTTAATACCCTAACCAGAGGTTCTGTCGAGGTATTTCTGTCTGTCCGTTACCTCAGGGATCTGTCAGAAACAAAAACCAAGGAGGGCTCTCTGTGCACCAATCGGTTCACGTATTATATAATTATGCTAGCATGGAACATAAATATTTTCACCAGTGTTTGCTTTCCCACTAAACTTTGTAAGCCACAAATCAGTGCTTTTTTATTTCGACAGGAATATACAACAAATTTAGTATCTAAATGTAGAAACTCTGCAATGGGGGGTAAACGCCTGGTCTACATTTTTATAGTTTCCATCCATAAATGGGGCTTAGCAACTATTCTGTTTATGAATACATTCAGATTGTAGGCGCTCCTCACTCGCTCTGGGTGCTAGGTAAGCGGGTTTTGTTTCTAATTGCTTTAATTGATTAAAGCCATGTCTATTATTTTACCCTTCACACCAAATATTAAGGGAATCATCACATTTTGTCGTCATCCATAAAATAAAACCAAGTGACAAATGCCAAAAAAAGGATTTTCACTCCGTAAACCATTAGCTCCATAATCCCTACTACACTCAAATGTGGGTTTTCCACTCATTGAATGTGGAGTATAAATGTTTAATTTGTTAGTATGTGTGTGTGTGTGAGTGTGGAATATCTCATGCATTTAAGCACTACTAAATCCAAATGCTGCAGCTGTTTATTACCACACACAGACATTGCAGTCGATGCAATTAAATGCATTTTCAATTTTTAATTACACATTTATGTGGGTATGTTTGTACCCTAGGAGAGGCTATTCAAATATTATTGGGTTAGATGTTCCTTACCCTATAAGGTACTCTGTACATATATACAATTTACATACACATATGGAAATCTATGTTGGATCTCTGATGATCCCTCAGATTCGGTTGCATCCACCATATCTAGTGAACTACAAATTGCAGTGGAAAACTTCTCTTTGCTTTTAAACATAATCGAATACGTGTGAATCCAGTCCTTCGCTAGCAATAGTCACAGCAAAAAAAAGGATTTCTGTATGTGTGTATGAATATGTACATATTATGTATGTTTGTATGAATAGTTAATGAATACTAACAGCAGGCTTCGGCATGCCAACAGTTGTTCTCCTGAGGCGTTGCGGATAAATTTCACTTTTGTTATACATTTCAATGTAAATACATACAAACATACAAATGTAATGTATGTGTGCACACACTTATACATAAATGCATTTGTTTAATGAATTAAAATCCAGTGCGTGCAAACGTTATTAAAATCATAAAAAATGTATTTGAAAGCAACCAACAAACAATCCAAATCAAATTTGAAACTGAAGAGGGGAAAATGTGTAACTCGATGAAAAAATGTACATGCATACATATGTATGTATGTTCATTCGAGTATATGTAGAAGTGTGTGTGTGTGTGTATGTTGGAAAAAATATCATGGGAATTGGTAAAACTGTAAAACAACTGAATGCAAAGGTTGCGCACAGGGGAAAACAAAGCAAAACGAATTTCATTTTCAATTTGTTAAATATTTACGAGTATTACGAGAACACTCGTACGAATGCAACACACATATGTATGTACTGTGTATGGGTGTGTACGTGTAGAAGACATGCCTTTTGTTTGATAGTGCCCCCAAATTAACAAAATACCTAAAGCAATTCTGCATGAGATGGGGCTAATAGTCCCCGCATGTCACGTAAGCGAAGAGTACGTGCCACCAATCCACCCACACAGGACACAGGAGAATGTATTATTAAGAAACCGTTTGGCCATAATCTTTTTCCTGGAATGGCCAGGACAACGACTACGACAACGACAACGATGGCGATGATGATGATGCCGATAGGCGGCAGAGTTAGTGTCCATTTACCTATTGGCAACATAGTGCGCCCCCCCGCCCCCTACCCTTCCAAAGAGGCATGGGGCACACGTGTCAATGGCTTTCTCTTTTCGTGTTTTTTGCTGACTCGGAATCGCTATAAATTTGTGTATGGAAATGTATCGAAAAGCAGCAACAGCAAACAACAACAGCAAGCAACAATGGCAATTTCCAACTGAAAAATGTTAATAATATTTACTATAACATATGAATTTCTCACATATCTCTCTTTCATATATGCTGGAACACTCAAATGGAATGGAATTTCAACAAATACACCAACTGTGGCATGTGGCATGTGGCAAACACTTGTTAATTATTGCGTCAATTATTCCATAAATGATTAAATTGGAATTCTTACAACTTGTTTTTGCTGGAACTTCCGCCTGGATCATTACGACTTGATGTACTTTTTTGACCCCCTTCCCTTCCACGTCCCTCTACCCTCACTCCCTTATCGAACTGCACAACGAAATGCACAACATCAACGAATGGCTGCTGCAACAAATGTGAATAATTTAAAACAATGGCCTTCCACCCCCAATGCTTTCACAACGTTCGTTGTGAAACCCCACCCAAAACTCCCAAACTCCCATCAACCCCGCCGGCTTTAACCCCCCACCCTTAATCCACTCTCATTCGTTGGTTTCCTCTGGGTCAATGGCATTCTTGGCTATTTGCATTTGATTTGCATTGCCTGAAACCAACATAAAATTGGCCCAATGCCACCTCAAAATGCCATCACCTTCCAATTGGTCTCCGGCTCTGGCTCTGGCTCTGGCCCTGGCTCTGTGTGCCTGTGTATCTGTGGTGCTGTCTCTGGCCCGTTTCGCGTTTACTCCATTGCTCCATGATGTCGTCCCCAATCATCAATTTTCGGAATGTCACTGCCAATTACACCTTTTCAATATTTGTGCACTGCCGCCGCTCCAACGTTCCAACGTGCAATTTTTTGCCACACGTTTTTCGTGGCCTTTTTTTTGTTTTTGGTTGCCGCCGGGCAGTGTCGGAAACTACAAATCAACCAGGAAAAACGGCAACCATCGAGATGTACGCGCCCAGTTCGTATAATGACACCGTCACCGGCGAGACGCTGTCCAGCGTTTCGGAGAAGAGCGAATCCTATTCGAATGAGGGCGGCAGCCAGCCGGAATATATTGTGAGTATACACCACGAGTCTCTCTGTGCATCCTCGAACTATTTTTTAGATCCCTTTTTGGTTGTCGAGGGGCATGAATATGCAATTTGTGAATGGAACAAACAAAATACAAAAAAAAAGGGGGAAAAGGAGAAAGGAAAAGAGGGACAAAAAGAAGTCTGGCATTTTTAGGCAGTTTTCCATGATGATGAGTCCAAATGGATGTCTTGCTGGGGTACCAAGAGAAGCCCACTTTGGAGTCGGTTGCGCCTCTGGCTTTTAAGCTATTACCAATGCTTGAGATGAAAGATTCAAGGACCAACGGCAGGAAGTGGCAAGCCCAGAGACCAAGCGAGGCGGAAACGGAAGCGGCATGCCTCGAACGTCGTCGCTAAGACGTCGTGATTAATTACGCGACGGCGGTTGATGATGATGAGGATAATGATGAACCCCACCAGAGTGGACCAACACTGAGAATTACAATAAGAATGAGCATGGAGCAGGAGGCTTCTGGCTGCTGCAAACAAATCGTTTCAAATTATTAAAATCATTTATTATCGCCCGTAATCTTGAAGCGGCAGCAAAACCGCAGCAAACGGCCTCCAAAAACCAACGGCAAAAGAGCTAAAGCTAAGGCCAAAGAGCTGGAGGGGCACGCGGCTGTGGGCGCTGATTTGGCGCCTGTGAAGTATGTAAAGTGCGTAAACTGCGACCGCGCGTGTTATAAATCAGACAGAGCCCGCCCGAATGCGGCATTCCGATCTCTGAATGTCCTTGCTGCTGCTGCTGCTGCTGCTGCTGTCCCGTCGCCGTCCCGTGTGTCGCCGCTGTCATTGTGGCTGTCAATTACGCGCCAACGACTTTCAACGCCTTTTTTGCCACAGAAAGTAAATGCCAAAAGGCAAAAGTGTGGAGTAATTACGGGGCATTACTCAAAACGGGGAATGGGATAATAAATATAGGACATGTATGTATATATCTCTCACACTCTTTTCTCACTCTCTCTCTCCTTCCCTCTCTCTTTTCTGTTTAGGATGAAGCGAGGAAAAAGGCGGCATCAACATATCTGGTGGAGGGCGCGGATATGCCACCACCCAGATATCAAAAGGATGGCACCCTGCCAGTATTATATCCGAATAATATTGGTAAGTCAATGGAGCTAGCTCTGCTCAATAAAATAAGCCAGAAAACAACAAAAATACGCTTTAGATAATTAACTTTCGAATTAACTTTATACAAAATAAAAAGTTTCCACGAGTGCTGTCTGATCCCTGACCCTCTACTCAATCCAGCGCCCTTCTTCCCACCCCTCTGGGCAGAGTTGCTCTCGTTTCGGCTTGATTTTCATGCCATGATTGCAGCGCAATCAAAGCAAATGTAAGAGAGCAAAAAAAAAAAAGGGGGAACGGAAATGCCGTTGGCTCTCAGATGCCCTTTGCGAACAGATAGAGGAGCCCAAATTCATTGAAAGATGGCAGCAATTGAAGTTATTAATTAATAAACACCCTGCAATCCATGTAGAAGTCCAACAAATATTATTGCACACATAAAACGAGTAAATATATTTATTTTACCCTTTGCTATGCCCAAGGGAAAGGAGAAATTACATAAATTGAGATAAATTACAGATCAGCGAAAGAGTATCAACTGAAACAAAATCGTAAAAACGAAAGAGATTGAAATACACACAAAAACGAGAATACAAAATAAAGCGAAACCGAAACAGGAGCAAAAAGGATCGAATATTGGGCAGAGAGAAAAAGGGGAAAGGAGGAGTGTGGGGCATGCTGAAAATTCAATTTCAGCACAGCATCTCCATCTTAATTGTAATTGAGCAGCAAAGTTTTTGTCAGAGTCTTGATTTTCAATTGATGCATGCATCGGCCTCCTCTCCTCTCCACTCCTCTCCCAATGTGCATGTGTTTGGTGTCTCTGCCACATGCCTCCCAGGCAGCAGCTACGAAATCACGTTCATGTCTGCGCTAATTTAAGGTTTCAAGGTTTTTCGAATTTAAGAAAGAAAAGAAAGCACAAATGGAAATGGAAGAACAATAACCAAAGCGCCAGCAGACACCTACATATGTACACAGTTACCTTTCCTCATTCATTCTATGAAATCAATTGGAAACCCAAAGTGAAAAACGTCTGAGAGTAAAGAGAGAAGCAGAGAGCAGTGAGCAGAGAGGGAGAAGCACAGCTGAGTGCAAAGAGGGGAAAGTAAGACTAAAAGAAGACACTCGCGGGTGGGCGCCAAAGTGAGAGTAAGAATTGAATGCATTTGAAATGCAAAGGCGTAGAAATAATACAAATACATTAGCTGCACAAAACTTATTCTCCAATGGGAATATTCCATGCCCTAACGCTAAGGGGTGTGGGGTGGGGAAACACAATTACCTTATGTCAACGAAATGTAAATTTTTTGTTGGTCAGATGGAGAAACAGAAGGCAGTGGCTAGGAAATTCCAGGAATTAGATAGCCCAAGAGCTGCCTTACCTTTCACAGCTACCAGCCCACCCACCCAGAAAAGTTTCTGAGGCGACACGCATAATTATGTATGTATGTGTGTGTGTTTGTGTGTGTTGGGTGTGCGTATGTCATGTTCTTTCTTCTCGCAAAAAAAAAAAAAAAAAAGCGAAGGAGCAGAACAGAACAGAAGGAAAACACACCAAGGGAGAATCAAGCGAAACGACAGAAAAAAAATCTAAAGTAAAATGGAGCAAGAGAGAGAGAGAGAAGGAAGAACTACCTTTTTGGTTTGGGGTCTTGTAGCCACTTGGATGCCCTTGCAGACTATACTATCGGCATATTCCCCTAACAATTCACATACAAAAATACATTTCAAAATGTACTCTGGTTTCAGATAGATATTAATGGAACAATTCCTTTCAAAATTGAGTTTCTACTAATTTGTAGTGGTACAAATCGTAATACCCTTTGCGAGAGTATAAACCACTTCAAAACCAAAACAAAAATAAAAGAAAAAAAGCATAAAAAGCACCAAAAGAGCAGATAGGCAGAGAGGGGGAAGCGAGAATGAGATAGTAAGGGAGAGGAGGACGCAGCGGGAGGTGCAAAAGAATCCCCCCACGTGGCACAAAAAATTAAAATGCTTGCCGGAAGCTGAATCTCAAACAAGAGAGCGCCCAAGGCTGTTGTTTCAAGCGTGCAGATTGGTGGGTATGGGGCAAGGGGAGAAGCTGCCACCATGGCATGCACATAAGCTTAAGGGGGGGCGTGTTCGTCGCTCGAGCGGTTGGACGGGCGCTTTGTGTGTGGGGGGGAGCAAGCGGAAATTGTTTTTGTTAGTTGGCGTCAAATTTTTTTTATCTCCTGGGTCTTTTTTTACTTTTGAATGGGAGATTTTTGTGAATATAAATTTTGGGCAACCGCTGTAGCTGCCACCCCCTGCTGGAGGGGCATTCACAGCTCCTCCTCCTGCTGCCCGTCCTGCTGCTCATCGCTCGCCTCAGCAGCCGAAAAATGCAATTGCATTTACCCCACAAGAAAAAAAAAAAGAAAACGGAGGGGAAAATGGAAAGCCAAGGCGGCTTGCACCGCACTTTTAATGAGATACTTTTCCGCGCGCTGCCTTGTTAATGAGCGGCAGGAACGTGCAGCGGCAGTTGTGAGGGAAGGGAAGGGGTGAGGCAACAAGTCAACTAAATCTCTGAGGCAGCCACGACCTTGAGTGAGTGCAAGCTCACCACCCCCCAGAGTAGTGTCTTCTGGTTGGTTTATTTTGGCTGCCACAAATGTTATTAATAACAAATGAATGGCAAGAATAAGACGTGGGCGGACGTTCCCCAAGTGCCAGCACCAGCAGCAGCCTGACCCACGCAACAATTATCCAACAAAAGCTCACATCTTGAGGGAAAAGCGGGAAAGATCCATTGCTTAGTTTTTTTTCGTTTGTTTTGCCCTGATCGAAAAATCAATAATTCATGGCTCACACACACACACACGCATACACGCATACACGTATGCAAAGAGTAAGAAAGCCACAAGATGAACATGGCCCAAAAGCAGCTTAGGGTCCTCCTTCACTTTCCCCCTCCCTTCGATTTGTCACCGCCGACGCTGTCGCTGCTCGAACTTTTGCAACAAAATTATTGTTGCCTACTTTTGCGGGCAGGCCAAACAACAGGAAATTCAGCTCCGAAGCTGCAGGAACTTACCGCCTCCAACCCGCCATCACGCTCTCTCTCTCTCTCTCTCTGCCAGATGGAGTGGTGTGGAGTCGTGTCTTGTCCTATTTTGTGGAAAATTACAATCAAATTTGTTACGTTTGCGGGTTTTACGCCTATCCGTATGACAGCATCTCACTTGCGGTGGCAGCAGCAGCAGCATCTACTTCGTGATGTGGCTATAGCAACTCCTGGCGATACGATGTGTTGTGTGGCAAGGAAACGTGGGCATGTGTGTGTGTGTGTGTGTCATAGCAATTTGTCACGCCCCAAAAAAGGTGGAGGAGCAAGCAGGCAGGAAGGCAGGAAGGCAGCAGCAACAGTCATGGCCAGTCGACAGGACTCCATTGACATTTGCATATTTATTGGGAAGGCTTATCATGCAGTGGGCTACACACATAGCACACCCACGCCGCCCATCGTATCCATTGCAATTAATGGCCTTCGCTTTCAGTTTCTTTCCAAACGTTTGCACATGAAATCAGGCAGAACCAAGGCAGCAGCAGCAGCAGCAGCAGCAAAGTGTTGCATCTTTTTTTATTGCTACACACTCGTACACTGCAGTGGCAAAGTGTAAACGAAACTCAATGCCTAAGACTTCTTCTGCTTTTATCTAAATCTAACAATCTATGAAGGGAAATAAGTCAACAAGAAACGTGTTGAGGCTGATCGCAATCTCAATTGCTGTTAATAATTATAGGAGCAATAAAACTCTTTCTTTAGCATTAATTAACTTCGCTTGCTAGAGTTTTTTCTTTTTTTTTTTGAGAATAAGTCTATAAGTCAGAAGTAACGTAATATTAAATTTTATAGTTGAATAGTTTCCCATTCATTTTGACGGCTCATTCCTAATTTAGATGCATTTTTTTCACTCGTTGTTGATACTTACAAATACCATTACCAGCAACGCTGAAAATGGTGCATCTTCGAGCATATCTTCTACACGAAATGGCAATGCATAAAATCTGTCATTGGCAGTTTTAAAAATCGAAATTCAATGTGCCTCTTGCACCATTTGCGGTCGAGAGGGAGCCGCATTCAAGGCATCAGCACTTTGGCCAACAAAAAACATGATTGGGTGGTGGAATGGTGGGAATGTGAGAACCTAAATCCTCCAGCAAGTGCTGTGCAAAAAATTAATTGAAAATTGTTGTTTAAACTAGACCGTATTAACGGGTAATCCCACTCTTTTTTCTTCTGTGCTTACAGTGAATGCCTGCACGTTGCCACACCCGAGGCACAACAATGGAAATGCCACCGCCATCCATATGAGCCGGGATGATCAGATGCTAATCAGCAAGGGCATTTATATACCGTCCCCATCGCCAGCGCCGCCGCCAGATGGCTCCTACTATAATATGAACAGCGACAGATATCTGTCCTATCCGCCAATGGTAAGTGCCAGAAGAGACAGTGCCCATCAGCCCCACTACTTAACAATATACAGAGATCACTGAACCGCCAATGGCGGGGGGGATTTGGCTAAGACCCAAGCTTAACCAAACAGCTGCTGCACTGGCAGCGGAAAGCTTAATTGCCCGCATCTGCAGTTACCTTCTCTGATCCGTGGCCATCTTTACCCTGCCGTCCCCAGTGCCGCATGGCCCCAGCCGTGGATTACTTCGCTCAATTAACCAAAGTTTTATAGAGGAAGACTTGGCATTTTCCATCCTGCCATGCAAAACCGTGCCAGAGGGGGCTGCAGGCTCCATAAATACATGGGGTATCGATCAGGAAGAGTGCCCCTGGGAAGTGCAATGGGGCAATGGAGGGAAGGGGTGCACAGTGTAGAGACTGTGCCAGAGAGACATCTGCCACACCATCGCCCTGCTGTGGCATTTAACGCGCTTCGACTTTTATAATCCCCGCGCTTCAGCTTCAGTGTCCCTGCAACAGCAGCAACAGCAACGCCAACAGAAGCAACAGCAACAGCGTAAAGACAAATGACAAACTTAAAAGCATTATAAGTAAGCTGCTCCAGCCAGAGTTTAGCTACTGCCGATGGTTGCATGCAGGAGGCCCTCCCCCATCAAACGACCCAAAAGTAAACACTATTTCCTGAAGATACATAATTTAATATCGCGCATACGCAGCGTATGGCAGCCAAAGGATAAATGCCTTTTGAGACAGAATAAAAAGAGAAACCCCGGAATGTCAGCAAACATCACACACACACACACACACACACACACACACACATTTTGGATACCTTCTTTGGCTGCTTCTGTCGCATTGCAAGCCAATATAAATTCCACAAAATTTCATAATAAACATGAGAAAATCAATTTCAGGAATTTATGTAGCGCCCTTTGCGCACAGTATTTTCCCCACTGAGATTTCTGCTTGCCCCATCTTCATTTTGTGGCATGATGATGACTTCTGGCACTAAAGGGGTGCAAATGCGACAGCATAAGACGACACTCGATGGGGGAATGACAGTCAGCCGATGGTGTCCTCTCCTGTCCCGTTCCGTCCTGTGCAGTGCTGTCCTGCCCAGCGATGGTCGCTTCCATTTATGTGTCCTATCAACAGCATCGCTGTCGCTGACGCTGGCGCTGGCTCTCAATAATTGTATAAATTAGATGATGGAGGAGCAAAAGGGGTGCGGGGAAGAACTGCAGATGTGAGATGGCAGCAGTGGCATGCCACATGCGGCACACACACACACACACATGGCAAGCAGACGCACGCTTTAACATGGCTAATATAATAATATTTATGCTTTAGCAGTCGACCAGACTCGTATTTATGGGCCTTCTACTCGTACGATTTGTTTGGTTATTCAATTGTGGCCCAGTTTCAGTTTCAATTCCCATTCCCCATGGAAGGATTCTCCGCCCTCCATCCTGCACAGATCCTGCACTGTTAGATGATGTGGCCAAAAGTGTCCAGTGGTCCTGCCCTTTTGGCCGAGGGACCACCAACGGACATGGGAGCTCTAAACCTTTTGTTTGCGGTTTTTAGTCAACGAGGGAGAAAAATTCAATTTCAGTTTGGTTTGCTCAACAATGACACTCCACTATATACATATGTATAACTGATATATACATATATACATATATACATTTATCTGTGTGGGCCACTTTACAACGCTGCACTATGGGGCATTTGACCACTTTTTGTGGCATTAATTAATAACTTCCAAACGAAACATTATTTTTTGATTTAGTTTTTTGATATGAGTTTATAATAGTGAAAGGAAGGTATGTTGAAAAAATGGGCGTGGCACCGCCTTTTCTTCAGGGTAAAATCGAATTTTTATTTTATTTTTAAATTGAATTAAACAAATAATGATGGGAATATGTAAAGCAATGCCATATTAAACTAAAAAAGTTGTGCCCGGATTATTAAAAATTTTAAAGTAGAAGATAATCTGATTTTT
Source organism: Drosophila subobscura (assembly GCF_008121235.1). NCBI lineage: Eukaryota > Metazoa > Arthropoda > Insecta > Diptera > Drosophilidae > Drosophila > Drosophila subobscura. The sequence goes on from NC_048531.1 coordinate 5,981,786, forward strand.
ACATTGACTTCCTTGTATACGGCAAGCAGCTTCTTTTCTTTAATTTGTTGAATGTTGGACACAATAGCACTGCACGTCAGTGCAGATATACTGGAAATGTCTCAACGTTATTATAATTGCACGATTGAGCACGAATTGATCCAATCTGCACAGTTTTTTACGATTTGTTTCAATTTTTCCGTGGAATTGTTCAATTTAATCGACAAACCGTGAAAAAAAAGTTCTTCAAAGGGTCTACAAATATCCCTTATCGGTCTCAAAGCTAGTGACAGGTATTACCACTTAAATGCAATGCAAATCGACATCTTCTTCCACAACTTTCTTCTTCACTGAGTTTAACATTGCAAACAACTCCGAATTTCCAAACTTTAGGTTATGTAACGAAAACTTAAATATCTCCGAAGACGCAGAAAAGCGCAAGAAAAAGTAACATAAATTGGATTAAGAATTGAAAACTCTACAATATCTATGCAGTTTATTGCTTCCGGCGGGAACCGAACACTTTGTAAGTCTATTCAAAGACAAATTTTCGTCATAAATATGGACTTGTTAAAAAACTAGCCATTAAACATATTATGAGGTTAATTTTTTAATTTCAAACTCACAAACAACTTTTTAATACCTGTCTGAATCAAGAATGTTGTAAAAAATTTACTTAAATTGGTAAATTTAGCAATTTTTGCACTTTAAACTTCATAAAAAAAATCAGTTTTCCGATAACTTTATATTGTTCGTAGCAAACAGCTGACTTTAACAGCTGTTATCTTAACAGTGGTGCGCAATGTTAATTTTCTGGGTATGTAACATTACGGACTGATGTTATCCCTATGAATATCCGTTAAAAAATATTACTTTTTTTACTTTTGACAAATGAGTTTCGGCCAGGAAAAGTGGTCAAATGCCCCATAGTGCGCTGGAAGGTCCTTCCGCTTTGTGTGTGTGTGTGTGTGGGCCACATAAGAAATGCTTTGTATGGGCAGCCAAATTGAATTATTTGATAAACATCATTAGAAAAATTACAAAATATACACAAGAGAGTGTGGAGCGATGGGGCGGTGGGGGCTAGGGCTCCAGTGGCTGGCCAAAAACATTTGGCCAAGAACTAAATTACTTTTCGAAGAGCAGCTGTCTCTCGGTTTGGTTCCCTTCGATTTTCTCCGGATATCTCCGACTGCATGTAGTACATATCCCTGGCGTATGGGCAGTAAATGAATAAAGACAATTTATAACAGTAAATCAAATTAAATTTCAATTGAAAAACTTGACAAAGCAGACACGCACAGAGCGGGGAAAAAACAAAAGAACAACAAAAAACCGCCCCCAAATGGCAATCCAACAAAGTTTGGAAATCGTTTGCTAGGGGAAGGAGGGGAAGTGGGCAGCTGGGGCCTATTCATTGGGATGCCCGCAATCGAATTATTCGCATCAATCGTATCAATAGCCATCAATTGATTGAGAGCCTCCGTCCGAGTGAATTTTCCATTTATGACGGCCCAATGAATGAATGGATGATAAACGGATGAATTCTAAACGAAGTGAGTCCTTAATTAACTGTCGAAGGATGCCTCTGACAGAGATTGCATTACCATTTAATCCGTATATTCAGAAATCAATGGAAATCAAATGGCCAAGGTTGTGACAATACTCTGACCAACAATCGATGGGCAATTCTGCACTAAACCATCTACGATTAAATCTCGTACGAGTAAAATGGTCCACCCATTTGGCTTTGGGTCCATTTGAGCGGCACCATTCAGACAGCAACTGGGTGTCAGAGGTCACGCAGAGTGGCCCACCCAAAAACACTAAACTTAAATTTAAAACAAGTTGAGGGCAGACGCCCGCTCTCCCCAGCGCCTCTCAGGGCATCCATCCATCCGCTTGTGTGGGTGGGAGGAGTATTGTGTGTCCAGAAACCATATTGTAACTATTTAAGCGGCAATTTGTATTTTATTGCCAACTTTTGACTCTCCAACTACGACTGCCACTCTGCTCCTCCTTGCCGCTCTTCACTCCCACATCATTCCGAAAATTCTCGGCTTTCATTTGGCTGGTTTCATCGTTGATAAGTTAAATGCTGCCACCAGACGTACGCAAGAAGAGTCCCAATGTGGACGTGCACTCACATGTGTAGCAGCTGAAGGACCAGCAGCAGCAGCCAGGATAATGCTGGGCGAGAGGCTGGAGTTTGCATGAGCAGAAGGCGGATCCCTGCAGGGATAGGGGCCCGGGCCCAAGTCCCTGACTTTCACTGGACAACTTAACTACGGTTCACTTTGTTAAGTTGAGTTTTGCACAGTTTTAAATTCAATTAGTTTTTGCGTGCCCCTGCCCCCAGCACCAGCAGCAGCAGCAGCACCAGACGCCACCCATTGTCAGGCATGCTGTGGACAAAGGATACGGAATCTGGGGAATGTCAGCTACAGCAGCAGCAGAAGCAGTTCCAACGAACCGTCCGACATTCGTCAGATACTTTACGCATTCGAGATACAAAAGTGTTTTGGTTTTCCTCTTTACTTTGTGTGTCTGTTTTAAAATTCATGGAAGAACGAATGAGTGGCACAGCTGATGCGACGATTAAATAAATAAGGGGATACCACATCTACACCCATTCCAGAGCGTCTCTGCCATAATTTAATTTCATACAAAGCTGAAGCTGAAGCTGTATCTGCAGCTGTAGCTGGAGCTGGAGCTGGAGCTGTGAATATTCTTCATAGACTTTGGCGCCGCTCGAGTTTAGTGGCTTAATGCGGAAAGTTTTGTGGGAGAGGAAGGGCGCTTGTGCTCGAGTGTGTCGTGTCGAGTGCCCCCCCAATGCCAATTGGTTATTCTATTTACACAAAATGAACTTCTCGCCAGAGCCGCAATACACAATACGCGCGCACCCAACAATAGCAACAGCAAATAATGAGGCACGGACACGGACCCCAGAGCCCCAAAGCCGGGAAGTTACTCCGCAAAAAAAAACATGGAGAATTAGCAAACGCGGCATACAAAAGCCTTTAAGTGGCCAAAAAGTTTTTGGTGGGGGTAGGGGGATGGGGGAACCCCTTTACAGTTAGTTGGCCTGTCCCTATCCTATCACCAAACTACCCACAGGACAAGAAAACCCATCTTCAAGTTTAGCAACGGCTCAAAGTTTTCGTTAAAGACAATTTAACTTTGTAAACTGATACAAAATGTCCGCTGTAGGTCCCTCTGTCCCTGTCCCTGTCCCTGGCCATGTTAATCAGTGCTGAGTGTGGCGGCTCTAATGTGTTGTTCAGCACCACCGCTGCTCCTTCCCCCAGGATAAGGCTGGGGGAGGCTGCAGGCAAGGGTTCCTTTTGCCAATTGTAGGTGCCGCACTATGTTCAATTCACTTTGGTCTTCTTAATATTCCAATTAGGTGCACAAGTTGAGAGTTTTGCAACTGGAAACTCGAAAGTTGCTACGTGGTGGAAAACTTCTGTGCCCTCGGCTGCTATTCGGTCAGGGTCCGAGGCTGGCTAGAAGGTGACTGCCAACATGACAAAGTGTCATGTCAATTGAACTAGAAATCCACTTGTAGACAGTTCGTTTCTTCTGCTTCATGGTGCTGTTCCTCCTTGGAACAAGTAAAGCAAAAAAGCAACAAAAAAACAAGCAACAGTAACGAAATACTCTCCTGTAGTCGTAGTTTTTCTTGAAAAAGTTGGCCAGGAAGTTATGTTTTTCACATTTTTGTGTTGGGCTGAACAGCTGTCATAATTATGGCATCGTTAGAGTCAATCTTTGCCTGAATCCACTGACTTTTGAATCAAACAAAAGCGAAACAAAAAACAAGTAGCAGCAGAAACTAGTCAACTATCCAGCCTCTAACAATAGAGATTAGATATAGGGATTTTCAACAGTTTTCTTGTCTCAGTCTGAATAGAAATTCAATAAATATACACAAATATATTGAATATTTAATAAATAATAATGAAGAGGTATCATAGTGAAAAAACATCAAATAATCCTGGATTGTCTCTATTTTCTATGTTCTACATTCGTTTGATTCAACGAGTAAACAGCTGCTTGGTTTGTTTATTTCAATATTTGATTCACTGAGTGTAAAAACTGACAGCATCCCACAACAACCTTCATTCATGGAATATAATTATAATAATAATTACTTGGAAATGTCCGATATAATCGATTTGAATTGATTAATTAATGACAGCATTAGCACAATATTTATATATATGTAAATATGTTTGTATGTTTTTATGTACGCTGCAACTTTCAACATGTTTACCGCTTTAGGAAATATGTTTCGTTTTGTTGGTTTTTTGTTCATGGCAACCCATCCGCCCCGGAATGGAACAATGTATTTGAGATTCTATTTAGACGAAAAACTCCGCTTGTTGGATCGCTTCATTCCTTCATATCTCGGGCGACAGTTAAATGGGAAAACTTTTGACCTCTCCCTCTTTCTATCCCTCTCTACTCTTTCCGAGAGCCAACAAAAAAAAGGGATTGCAAGAGCTTTTGGATGCGTTATAAGCCTAAGGGCATCCACAGCCCTTGCCTAATGCTCCCCAGCTAATGCTCTGCTCTGTTTTGTTTCTTTTTAGGAATACCCAGCCGCCCTGGACTTCAGCGCCGCCCCACCCATGTCCATGGCGCATCTGCAGCCCATTACAGTGACGTCACAGGCGGCGGCGCTGCTGGCCAGCAATGGCGGAGCGACGCTCATGGGCAACGGAACGGCAGGAGGATCGGGCACACTGAGACGCGGCATATTGCGCGGAATACCACAGCCGGATGTCACCCACCACACGACAGCGGTCAGCGGCAGTCCCATGCAGATGCTGCACGACCTGCATCCCGTCAATCTGAGCGCCACCACGCTCACCACGAGCACCATGCTCAATGGCAGCATGACGACGGCTGCGACCACGAGCACGCTGCCCCGCCAGCCCCACGGTATCCTTAAGGATCCCAACCGTAGCAAGCAGCAGCAGCAGCAGCAGCTCCAACAGCAACACCAACTGCAGCACCAGCATCAGCAGCTTCTGAATGCCAGCCTAGTGGGTGTGGGTGTGCCTGTTTCCGCGCCCATGGGCAGCCTGCAGATACTCAATCTGCCAGCACAGGGCGGCGGCATGGGCAGCAACCTACTGATGACCACCAGCGCCACCTACGACCCCACGGGAGCGGCCATGAGCAGTTTCAATGGGGGCGCCGCAGTCTCCGCTGCCTCCGCCGGTGGCATCCCGGTGGCCTACACAGATGCGGACGGGCATCTCGTATAGCTGTAGGCTGAGGCTGGTGTCCCAATTGCCACCAGCGGCGGCGGCAGCAGCAGCAGCCACAGCAACAACAACACTGAATCCCGATACTAGTGCCCCGGATTGGAGGGGCGCGGGGTGCAGCAGGCAGCTATGAAGTTAACCTATCGTCAACCTACCTAACATATACATAACAAAAACATATATACATATATATCTAAGCTATGTAGTCTAGGAGCTTTCTCTTCTGTGGGTTGCAGTATCCAATATCCCATCCATCTCCGTTTCTACGGCTACGGGGCTCCCAGGTTGCCGGCGGAAGCGGTTGTCCAGCGGACAGGCACTAACGTTCCTCCCATTACCTTATTCAAATCAGCCAACGAATTAGTTTATGCAAATTTTATCAAGCATTTTTGTTGGATCTGTCTGTCTTTTTTCGTTAATGCCCCAACAGGGCCCCCTCCGCCACAATGGTTGGGTGTTTATTTAGATAAGAAAAGCGGCAGCAGGCAGAGTGGTGGGCGTTGGGGGAGTGAGCATAATTTCGCAGAGAGTTTTACTAATTAGCCGGCAGCAGGAATAACAAAAACGTTCAACAGAAGCGCAATGGCAGTGGCAGTGGCACCACCAGTAAGTTTCTGGAGGAGGCAAGTGAAAATAATTTGAAATTTTCTTTAGTGGAACGCGAAACGGTCCAAAGCCGTTTGACAGCTCCCTGGGGCGTGCTAGGGGCTCAAGTCGACTGGGCACGTGATTGCCCTGGACGGCAACCAGCAGCAGCAGCAGCATCGGCATTGGCACCGGCACCGGCACCAGCACCGGTCGTGGCCATGGTCGCCAAAAGTTGAAGGTTGACAGCCGCTGGAAGCTGCTCCCCAGCTTCTAGAAAATATTGACAGGCCCCCCACTCATTGTAGCGCTGAAAAAGCAGGACTCTTGACTACAAGGACACCCTACAAATAGGATTCAAAGACTTACAAAACAGGCAGAGGAATTAATTGTACATCAGAATGCCAGGAAGAAACCAATTGATAATTCTTGTTGACATATTTTCAACTTATATTTCTAAATTTTGATATTTCTGTATTCCCATTTGATTGTTGAAAACCAATATTCCCGTTTCTATATAATTGCAAAAATTGTAGGAGCGCTGGGGGAGCCTTGAAATTCATTATTCAGACTCTTCTGTAAACACATTCATGGCAAACGATACTTATATACCAGATCCCCCCATGGACGGAATGACAGGCCCTGCCACGCCCCACAGTCACACAGCAGTATATCCTTCAGAAGGCATTCATCGAGTACTAGTCGGAGTGGAGTGGAGTGGAGTGGAGGGGAGCTTTTGCCGCACATAAACAGTTTTCATTTGCCACTCGACGCAGTTCAGCGAGCGTGACATGGGGAAAATCTTTGGATGTGGAAATGGGATTGGTAGGGGGGGAGGGAAACTAGAATTAGAACAGAGAATCGGTATGGGAATGGGAGGCGCCCATTAGCTGTGGCATTGAAGACAATCTGAGAACTTCTAGAACCCTTGTTGAAGCCTTGTTGAGGCGAAAAGCATAAAACACAGGCGCTCGGCTCTGTTCACTTCTTGAATGCCAGTGGCTTTGGCTTTGACTTTCTAGCTCTCGAGATCTTCAAGCATCGGGTATAATTGCTCCAGCTTCAGCTGCAGCTCCAGTTCCAACTCCTTGAAACAGATAGGGAGTGTGTGTGTGTGTGTGTGGATTTTAATATTCATTTAGTTGTAATTGCTGGATATACTCGCACAGAGGGAGCAGCAGCTACGTCTGTCTGCTGTGGATTATCACAAATGAATAACTGCTCTGCTCTGCTTTGATTTTTTGGGAATTTCAAGATGATGGTGGCAAGAAATGGAAAAGAAAACCCAAGGAAAACTCGCTTGACTGTGTAATTAAAAGTGAAATTATCTTTGAAATTAACGCATAGACAAAGGCAAAAAGAAAACCACCCGCAAAAGACAAAGACAACGACAAAGGAGGAATCCTCCAAAGTTGCTGGAGAACAAAAAAAAGAAAACCAGAACCAGCACCAGCACCAGCCAGAGAAGGAAGCGAAGAAAAATGCGCGAAATGCAGAAAATGGAATTAAGAATTAAAATGAAAATGAAAATGAAGATGAAGCCACTATTGTATGCGAGTGGCTGTGTGAATCTGTGTATGCCCAACCACGCCCACGCATTGTACGTACTTACGTATCTCTTCGTTTTGCTGGAGAGGATTTCCGCTATTGAATAATTGTGATTGTACTTGCCACAGATAAATGTTAAATGAGCAGGAAAATTGCGCGCATTATAATCCTGCGTGTCTGCGTGTAGGGATGGAGAGGAGGGAGGGTAGGTCATAACCTGTTGTTCAAGGCATTTCTGTGGGCCCCCAAACATATGAATTCATTTTGAGTTTTGAGAATAAGAAAAAAGTGTAGTTGTGGGAATGGAATCTGCCGGCAGCCACAGACAAACCCAGAGACCCTGATGGCACATGGGATACATGTAACCCCGCTCTCTATAACTTATAGATACGTGTATTGTATAGCTTATTACCCATCTCTTAGTGCGGCCAAAATTGCATTAACAATTAGCATTTACCCGTGTTTGAAATGTTTAGGATATAGATAAATATTTGTAAGTAGCTAAGGACCGCAGTCAAACCGAATTCAATGTCAGAACTACTCATCCAATCAGCAAGCAATACCAAACAAAAACAAAGCTAAAAAAACACTTTTCCAATTGTATCATACTATTAGCGATAACAAGCGATGAACGATTAACTATATACGACAATTAACTATAGACGATTAACGATAAATAAAGGATAAATGCAGGTATATCGATACACACACACACACATACAAAACAGAAACACAAAATGCTACAGATTTCATAAATGTAAAACGTAGCATAGAATCTCGACTCACAACTCTTTCTCTTAGAACCCCGACAGAGCATACAGTGCTATATATATGTATGTAGCTATAACTAATACCAACCACTGTTCCATTTGGCAGCACATACACACATTCTCGTTTTCCCCTTAAAAGTATCCTAAATGTTCGTCTGATGTACGTTCTCTTATGCGAAATTTGCACAGCGAATTTGTGTCCGAGGTCTGGTGGAAGTGATTGAATAATGCGCTTGCACTCAATACTCAATTATGAAATGGATAATACGAGTATCTTGTAAACTTATCCTTATCTCTTAGAATTCTTAACGCCCCCCGTTAATCCCGGTGAGCCCCGAATCTTGTATGTCTTCCCCGCACATGCTTCTGAAGGAGAGTGACTCTGACGTTTGTGTTTTGCGTTTTTGTCATTGATTTAGGTTTATGGTACATTTAGTTTAGGACTTTACATTTAACGAAATAAGACTTATTGTAGATAATTATTTTGTTGAAAACAATTAACGAAAATCACAAGTGGTTCGATGTGTACGTTTTTGCCAAAGAGATATATTTGTTAAACAAAGAAAAATAAAAAAATATAAAAAAACATTGTGCTGCTTCTCTCTTTCTATCTGTATTTAAATAGATAAATGTTCAATTGATGTACGACTATGATTACACCTAAGATAACACCCAACTATGTATCATTTGAGAGTAAAATTCGAACAGAAGACACACAAGACTTGAATGCTTACCAGAAACTAGATAAAACGTGAGAGAGATGACACATTAATGTTGATGTTAATGTTAATTGAAACTTGAACTTAAAGTAAACGTGAGTATGAGCGTAACAGGGGAATGGAATGTGAATGTTTATTGAATTTTACTTAGTCTGTATGTATGTGTATCTTATTTCTGAGATTAAATATAGAGAAAGGCTAAAGCATTGTACAGTAGCCAACAAGGGAAAACAATAATTAAATAAAGCATAAGATCTATAAGGATAAATAAACACAAACACACAAACAAGAATGCATAGTTTATAGACGCAATCGCCATCTCTGATAAATTGTATAAAAAACGGAAAACCGAAAGAAAAACTCTCGTGAGAGAATGTACCGAAAAATGTGGAATGTAATGCATATGAAACCTATTGCATTTTTAAAACGAGATCTGTTAATAAATGAATAATATAAAATCGAACAATGAATACCAAAACCTTTGGAATGCATTTTCTTTTCAGCCTCTAGACGGCGGTTCCTACTCCTGAGTCTGGGTGGGACAGAAAGCAGAACCGATTACGTGGCGACAAAGGGCAATTTAATGGCAAAACTTTCCATTGACAGGCAGGACTCCAATAAAGGAAGACCCCACCACTATTCAATCGTCTTGCTATCCGGTGTGGTAGAAATAGCAAGGAGAAAAAACAAAAAATTGAATTCCTTGTAAAACTTACGAGCTGGCATTAATTTTAACAGCATCTCAGGACGGCGGCAGGACGACTTCTGCCTCCTTCAAATTACGTATACGCCCCATTGAGCGGACATGTGGGTGCGTGAAGCGTGAAGAGTCGCCCCCAACCGTCGGCCATTATTCTCTCCTGACTGACTTTATGATGCTCATTCGATGGGCTGCACAAATAGCAGCTCGTTTTTCATTTAAATGGAAGTTAATTAGTTCCGCCAAACAAAGGGAAAATGTATAAAAAAAACAGCAAAAACAATAGAATGAAGCCCAGCCCGAATAAAGGGAAGAACAAAATGAACACCCGTAAAACAGGGCGTGGCCAAAAGTATTCTTTGGCTGCAATTGATTGATTTATTCCCTTTCGACATCCACTTGCCAGGCTTCCTTCCTGCTCTGGCTGCGACTTTCAGGCAAACTTTTGGCTTGAATTGCCACCTCCACTTCACTTGTGGCACTTCCACTGCTGCCGCTTCATCAGTTGTTGCCTCAAATTGATTCAACAAACGGGCAAACAAGGGAAGCCTGGCTGTGATGGGCCTTCAATTAATATATGGGTTGCTCGGCGGACCGGGCAAGTAAGTATACGCATAGAACCTGCAGGACACGAAAGTTTCTGGCAGCTCGTAAGATCGATTTCCGTGCCGCATGCACAGATACTCTTCCAATAAGCTAGAAGAATTATTAAAAAATTAAACAATATTGATATGAAATTCCTAAAGCATGGCGCTGATAAACTATTAAGACCGCCTGCTATGACACTTTGAAAGCTGCTTGCTATGAAAACCCTAAAGCAATCTTCCTTACAATTCCTTAAGGTGTCTGCTACTACGAAAGCTCTCTGCTGTGCAACTCGTAAATTTGTCTACATACATATGTAAATATGAATCTATTTATAACCTTATACAATAAAATAGTTAATATAAAATGTCAATCTATTGGACATACCCATTTGAAGGGTATCCAAGCTTCTACAAATGCAACTATCATTCAATTTGTTCTGTTTTCTTTTAGTTTTCTCTTGCAAGTGCAGGTGACAAAAGTTCCCTCCTCTCTTTTTTTTACCTTCCTGACTGTTCTTTCCAGATGGCAGCGATGGCCGTCAAAAGGAACAAACCTCAATGGCGACAGCGTGGAAATGCACGTCACAAGTACTCGAACAGTTCATCTGGCCGAGTAAATGGAAAAGTTTTGTTTGCTAAACTTTTGGGCAGCAGAAAAAGAGAGAGCGTCAGAGCAAGAGTGAGAGTGTGCGAGGAAGGTGCAAGTCTGGAAGGTTAGTCCGCAGAGTCACTAAGGAAACAATGACGACCGAAAAGTTTTTTTGTCGGTGGCATAATCATTGTCATGGTCATTGACGCAGGGATTTGCAAATTATCGGGGAAACAACTTGGACCCGGTTGGACCCATGTGCGACGACATGGCAACCATGTGGGGCAGCAGCGCGAAAAACCACTGTAAAATTCCATCATTAAATTTAATATTCCGCTGGGTCGGGAGGGCAGGGAAACCGGAGAGACGGTCACCAAGCTCCTGTGTCTGAACCGCAGCAGCGGGCCTTCGGCCCAGAGGCTGACGTAGACAGCAATTATGCCTTTGGGGAAATAGCCAGCTGACAATCAAAGAAGCCGCATCCATAAACAAGCCAGAGAGCTGAGGTCGAAGCCGCAGCCATTACGGCTATCGCTCCATAGGAACCGCAAATGGCAGCTGGGGGAGTGCCAGTGCCCCATCGTAATGAATTGTGGCGAACCCAAAACCCAAAATGCCAAAACACACTTCGAGGGTTACACAGCGATACAGAGATACAGAGAAGGGAATGATGGAAGGCAGTTTGCATACGAGACCGAGTGTATCTTCCCTGTTCCGGTTGCCTGCACAATTCTTTGGATCTTCCCATCCAAGGATCACGCACACTGCTGCATCTACATCCTTTTTGTTACGACTTCAATGCACCAGAAAGCTCAGATTTCTGCTCATCCGTATTGTTTTTCATAAAACCCATTTCGGGGCGGTGCAAGCTTATCACTGAACTGCAGAAGCAGCAACAGCAGCAGCAGCGGCACCAGGAAGCAGCCTCAAACTTGGCTAATTTGAGGCCTAGCCTCTACACCATCCACGTCCGCCAGTGGCTCAAGTGCATGCCCTGGAAGAAATTGTAATGAAATGGGCAATAATTCAAATTATGCATCCGCCACATGGTACGGATAGCATGGGCCCTAATCCCAAGCCCAGTTTCAGACCCCAACTAAATAGAAAGAAGCAAGAATGTTGGCAAGTTTATAGTCGGTAGTTTATAAATTGGGGTTCTGTCTGCCTAAACTACGAATAAACTACGACTAGCAGTGCCCCTTTGTATGAATCGCATCCCAAGTTATTCCGTCGGATCGCGCCGCTGTCATGAAAAGCGTACGAAAAACGAATGAATTTGGCCACAAAAATATGATTTCATTCATTAAAAGCTGACAAGTTCAAGTTGAATGAAAATGCACGGGATATACATAGTCCACATATGATTTATTTTTAACACGTCTATTACAGCATCATCTTCAGAGACGCGACCGGTCTTGGCAGGCTTTCAGCGAAACAGCCGGGTAGGGGGTCCGAGACAGAGGAGACGAAAAAGACAACGATGCGCGCTGACAATTATACACACAAGAAACAAGAAAAAACTGAGAAACCTTTTAAAAATTTGTTTTTATTTTGTTTTCTTGGTGCACGGCGGGAGGTGACTCGTCTTTGGTATTTCCTCGAACCGCCAACAGCTGATTCCTGGCCCCAAAGCACCAAAAAGACCGGGGAGCAATTGGAGCGAAATAAAGAGTGTTCGTGCGAGTGTCTGTATGTGTGTGTGTGCAGCAAACAAGCAACAAGCGATGAGGCGAACAAAAATCACGGCCAAAACGGCAAAGCCGGCGAGAAATTGCTTCGGGGTATATATCGCCGCACAGTGGGGCAAAACATGAAATGACCTAGTACAAAACAGTATGTTTCTGTTTTCCATTAAGTAATCTAACTCTTGTTTAGCTAAGAAAACATCATATAATTCATTCCTGAACAAGATGCTCCCCTAGATGCGAACAGTTCCTAAATACATTCCCGTATTTTTGCATAAAATTTTCCCCTGCATCCTATTTATAATTAATGTGAATTCACGTGCCACTCGACCCACTGTTTCGCTCTGCCTCCCGACTGCGGAGGCTGCTGCGTGTTGCGTGCCGCTCGCTCGTTCGTTCGTCTTCAACATTCTGCACTCGTAGTCGCCGTCGTTTGGGGCTCGTCGTCAGTCTAGAGAGTAATATCGACACGAAAAGTAAGTTCGCCGTGGTTCTGCTGTCCCCATACTGGGCCCCCAGCATCGAGTATAGAATCTATATGTGCGTTCTGTGTGGTGCTGTGAAACTGGGGGAAAACGTGGAAAATCCATGCTTTTCTTTTGCCTGACCCCCTGCGCAACCGTTTGCCTCATGCCAGAGCCGGGCTCCAGTGCTGCTGTTCGATTGATTCCAATTGCATAAGATGTGCAATTATCATTGAGCCGTATCAAATAAGTAAAAATATGAAAATTTGAGAAAAATTCTGAAAATTGTTCTAGTTTTGTGCGCTGCCCAGGCCTTTTCGTGTGATATTTTTGGACATGTGTGCGCTCCTCGTCGGCTCTGTGCGCCTTCGTGCGGTGCTCGGGCGGTGTTCGTGCGGCGGTGAAACCAAAAATAAACACACGACACCGCTGAACGCCAACAATTTGTTGGGAAAACTCAAATTCTACAAGAAAACTAAAGTATCTGTTCTGAAAAATCAAAAAAAAACCGCCCGCTCTACTAAAACGAAAACCCAAGTGCCGCGCCGGGTTGAGACGTGGGTGTGGGAGCCACTGGTTTGGCAAAATGGCGGCAGCTGTTTTCGGGCGCTGCGTTCACTGCGTTGTCATCCGGACCCTTGGATTATTACCAATGGCCACGCAGTGGGGGCGTCCCGTCGCGTATCTCGTATCGTCGCGTTCCGTCTAGCAGACATTATGCCGCCAGTAAAACAAGAAAGTCCTTGGCTCAAGGATACAACAAAAGCGAATCACGCGAACCCCACGCACAGCAAAGCAATTAATTATGATAATTCAATACCCCAAACATTATCGTCATGCCAGTCAAGTGATTCTATGTGTGGATGGTTGTCAAACAGCAATTGTTGCATGGCACACATCCCGACAAGCACCTGAACAATACCACACATACATACATATACTAAATATAAAGATTAGCCATGTCGAGCACGCCTTTCCCCCAAAGTAACTTTGGCACTTACCCAAAAGAGAAAAAACACTAGATTTCGACTAGCCGCAGATAATTTACCCTACACTTATTTTCCGAACACTCTTTTATATTTTTAAAGCCGGCAAATTGTTCATTTTGCTTTACTTTTGGCAATTTCGCGCACTTTTTGCCTTTCTTCTATTTTCTTTTTAACCCGTGATCAGATTATATACACTACACTTATTTTCCAAACACTCTTTTAAAGGTTTAAAGCCGACAAATTGTTCATAATATACACTACACTTGTTTTCCGACCGCGCTTTTATATGTTTAAAGCCGACAAACAGTTCATTTTGCTTTACTATTGGCAATTTCGCGCACTTTTTTTCTTCCTTCTTTTTTCTTTTTAACCAGTGATCGCACTACCGGCTTGTGAGGGCACTATCGTGTCGACTTTGGCTATCGATAAGAATGTAACTTCTGATTATTGTAGGCCTATTGTAGTATTTATAGCTTAAAAAATGTAAATAGTTATTTATCCAAGAATTCGATTTATTGCACATATTTATCAGCTCATTGTTATTAAAAACAAATATTTTAGCCAGTCGATCCCTATCGATTTCTTATTCGATTCCTATATCGATACAGTGAGCCTAGAATATCGGTCTGTCGAAGAACGAAGAAAGAAATCGAAAGATCAGCAGCAAGTGTAATAGATGTAGTGAATTTAGCTACAAAGTTAAGAAGCAGCAGAGCTATCATTTATGTCAAGTGCTGCCTTTGCATGTCTGCACCCACATTTTATTTCAAACATATTTACATATGTTCATGCATTTGTCTTTGCAAAATCCCACACAAGTGGCGTGACACACACATAACGGTAAAAGTGAGACACGACACAGACAGGAAAAAAATGCGGCGAAAAAATCAAAAGAGAGCAGAGCGGACACACAGCTGTTCGTACAGCGAAACCAAAACAAAATGTCGAAGAGCCGACTAGTTGTTATGTGTGCAAGTGAGAAGGAATGAAAGAGAGAGCTCTCTGTCTTTACCCATGTATATTTGTGATATGTGTGTGTGAGTGCAAAAACGAAGCGGTAGAAATTCGCAAACTATGAAAAAACAGAAAAATGTGCGCGCACGTTTCACTCAAATTCTGACATCCCATGCAAAAATCCACACAGCGAATTCTTTGGCATCATGACGAGAGTGTTTAAATAATGCAACGAGAGAGTAACTAACAACTTACAAATTAAAAACACAACAATTAAATTCTCTTCAAGGAAAAGAATACGATTCGAGTGGCTGAAAAGGGAAATTCCCAAACAAATAAAATACACTACGCTGCTGGGTTGAACTTGTTTGCCTGGAGGCGCTGCAGTCGTTGGCGTTAACCAAACGAAATGGCTGAAGCGGAAGGTGGCTCCGAGCAGGATGATGTCTCATTCCTGAGAACGGTGAGTAACGGGGGTTTTGCGGACAATGCCACTGACTGACAATCTGGCCTTAAGGGAGATCATCTAAAATCAATTACGTCCACTCAATAAAATCCATGGGGATTTTTCACAATTGGTATCATAAAATATGCGACAAAGCGGCGACGTCGCCGGAAGGGTAGGAAGAGGAACAGGCCGAGGAGTGCCCACCGATGGGCCAATCCATAAAAGATGTTGCGTCCCTCGGTGTATCTGTAATGCATATTTATGGGCGACCCTAACTTTTGTTTATGGCACGCAATAAATACAAAACTCGAGTCACAAATTCAATCACAGTCACCAAAAGGGGGCCTCCTTTTTCTTTGGGATTCATTTTCCACTTTACATAGATTTCTCCCAAGACAGAGGCGGGGCCTGGCGATGAACACATCGTCAGCTGACAAATGCTCCCATATATCAATGCCCACAGCTGGTGCTCCAAATGACAGTCATTATTGGGAGTATAAGTAAATAGTGATACTTCCTCTTCCTCCTGCCCTTTTCGTAGTAGTTCCTCCCCAGCTTGAAGGGTCAGCAGAAACGACGACACCTTGCCGCAATAAATAAATATGTTTGAGGGCAAAAGTTATTTGCCGGGATGAAAGTAACCGTAAACCTGTCTGTATATCAGTCCCTGAATCCCAGCCTCCCACAGCAGTAATTCAATAAATATGGGAGCCAGGGGAATTGCGTCCTTTAGATGTCCGCCTCCTTGTTGTTGGAGACAATTTGCGGTTCCACAAATCCATTGACCGGAAAAGTGCAAGGTTGCAAAAACATTTTCTCGGTATCGGAATGGAAGTCAAATGCAAATTTTGGTCAATGAGCTGCAGTTTTTGGGGGCCAAGTCTTTTTCTCTATGGGCTTGTGAGGGTGTGGGCGTGTGTGAATGTGGTCAAGCTTAAATTTTAAACAGTATTGCCTTGCCGATCGGGGAAGGACACGGACAGTAGTGAAGCTGCTGTGTCAGGCTATCGCTCGGCAAGCACTTCATTCGAATTTAAATTATGCAAATTGCTCGATTCGAAATCCATTACCGTTCATTTAACTTCGACTACTACACACAACATCACATCCCATCCCATCACATCACATAACCCAAACGCAAATCACATCCAAGTGGAGGCCCGTGGTTAGGGCGGTGGCATCCGTGTCCATGTCCGGAGTCTGGGAGTCCCTGGCCTGCCGGCTTGCCTGCCCGCCTGCCCGCCTGCCCATTCATTTGCACATTTGCTGTGCCTTGTAACAATTCCCTCAATTTGCGTGTGCATCGCCACTGCTTGATGCGGCTTTGGACCTGCCCCCAAAGGGCACACGTGTATGCATGCATGTATGTATGTATGTGTGTGTGGGCAAATGCCAATTGGTATTGTGGTAGCTTGCCGGTTGGAATTGTTGCCAAAGTCTCATTAAAATTGCAGCCGAACTTTAGGCCTCTTAACGACTTAATTGTTACCTAGCAGCAGCCACCATCCCTTCCCCTTGCCCAAATTCCATGAAATTCTCCACTCAACATTTAAATACAATTACAGGAGGACATGGTCACACTCTCGTGCACAGCGACGGGTGAACGTGTCTGTTTGGCCGCCGAGGGATTCGGTAATCGGCATTGTTTCCTCGAGAACATTGCCGACAAGAATGTGCCGCCGGATCTATCGCAGTGTGTCTTCGTAATCGAGCAGGCACTGTCGGTGCGCGCCCTGCAGGAGCTGGTGACGGCGGCGGGATCCGAGACTGTAAGTAAAACACCACTTGGGGGTATGAATATCCATGATATCCATGATATCTTTCATAGGGGATTCTCCAAAAATAAACATCCAAATTTTTACTTTATCCAAACTTATTTTATGTTGTGCTCAGAGATCCATGTCGCTTGTTCTCCTACCTACCCCAAACCCCCAACACACACACATAATATGCAAACTTTGATGTATTACAGAAATATTCTATTGCATGTCCTCTCTCTCCTTCTCTCTTTTCCCTACCTACCTATTCTTCTACACATTTGTAACCTATCAAATTTTTCGTTGTTTTTTCAAAATTTGTTCTATAAAAAACCCCACAAAAACAGGATAGTCAAGTTGTAAGTATTACCGTTCAATTCTTCTTCTTTACTCGTACTCGCGCTTCTATCTCTCTTCTCTCTCTCTCTGTCTCTCTCTATCTGTTTCAATTTGATCCGTGTAATGTCTGTAGTGCTATTACTTTCTCGCTGGCTATTGTTGTTCGCTCCGTTGCTGCTTCTCTTTACGAGAGTAATCTTTAAGCGCTCGCTCTGTCTGTGTATCTCTTTCTCTCAATATAAGAAACAAGAATATGTGCAAAATGTTATACCACATTTCCATTAGCATTCCATGCAAAATAGCTGTACAATCCCGAAACGTTCCTTTTGTCCGCTCGCTTAAGGGAAATTTTTACAGCCAATAAGCTAGTGCTGATTGAACTGTGGTGTAAGGATACAAGTATACAAGGGTTATGTTGAATATCTATCCAGAGAAAGAACACATAATTTGTGTAGTTGTACTGACACACGTTTAGCTAATCCCGTAATCCCCACAAACGCAAACACATCCTAACATATGTATAATCTAATCTACTAGTTTAACTCTTTTTGAATTTGAATACCCTTACCCTTTGCTCACTGTTATTATGCTGTAGCAAATGAAGAGTAGTTTGTATTTTCGGCCTCTCAATCCTTAAGATGTTCCAAACCTTAGAGATAAGATCTACAAACTCAGTAATCAATCGTTTCCGATAGGGCAAAGGTACCGGATCGGGACATAGGACATTGCTCTACGGCAATGCCATTTTGCTTCGACATCACAATAGCGATATGGTAAGTGACATTCCTGGATTAAGGCTAAAGGACTCCTACCCAAATTAAGCTTTAAAAACTTTCAGTACTTGGCGTGCCTGTCGACTTCGTCGTCCAACGATAAGTTATCCTTCGATGTGGGTCTGCAGGAGCATAGCCAAGGCGAGGCCTGCTGGTGGACAGTGCATCCGGCGAGCAAACAGCGCTCTGAGGGTGAGAAGGTGCGCGTCGGCGATGATCTGATCCTGGTGTCCGTGGCCACGGAGCGTTACCTGCATACGACCAAGGAGAACGAGCTGTCGATTGTGAATGCCAGCTTCCATGTCACCCACTGGTCCGTCCAGCCCTACGGCACGGGTATCTCCCGCATGAAGTACGTCGGCTATGTCTTTGGCGGCGACGTTCTACGCTTCTTTCATGGCGGCGACGAGTGCCTTACCATACCGAGCACCTGGGGTCGTGAGGCGGGTCAAAAGTAAGCATCTAATCACGAACGTTGGACATTAATCCAACCCTCCACGCCCTTGCAGCATTGTCGTTTACGAGGGCGGCGTGGTCATGGCTCAGGCTCGTTCCCTGTGGCGCCTGGAATTGGCGCGTACCAAGTGGACGGGCGGCTTCATCAACTGGTACCATCCGATGCGCATTCGTCACATAACCACGGGACGCTATCTGGGCGTCAACGATAGCAACGAGCTGATTCTGGTGAAGAAGGAAGAGGCTTCGATTGCCACGACGACTTTCTGCCTCAGGCAGGAAAAGGACGACGAGAAGAAGGTGCTCGAGGACAAGGATCTGGAAGTGATCGGATCGCCGATCATCAAATACGGCGACACCACCGTCATTGTGCAGCACTGCGAGACGAGCCTGTGGCTCAGCTACAAGAGCTACGAGACAAAGAAGAAGGGCGTGGGCAAGGTCGAGGAGAAGCAGGCCATTCTCCATGAGGAGGGTAAAATGGACGATTGCCTTGACTTCTCGCGCTCCCAAGAGGAGGAATCGAAAACGGCGCGTGTCATCCGCAAGTGCAGCAGCCTTTTCACTCAGTTTATCACGTAATTATCACAAGAACTCCCATAAAATTCTTGAAACTAATGTACAATTCTGTTTAGGGCATTGGAGACCCTGCAATCGAATCGCCGACACTCGGTGTTCTTCCAGAAGGTGAACCTCAATGAGATGGTCATGTGCCTGGAGGATTTAATCAATTATTTCTCTCAACCAGAGGACGATATGGGTATGTAATGTGTAGAAGTAGTAGCACTCCTTAGCTGATGGAAATCTCTCGATTATTACTAGAACACGAGGAGAAACAGAATCGTTTCCGTGCGCTACGCAATCGTCAGGATCTGTTCCAGGAGGAGGGCGTTCTCAATCTGATACTGGAGGCCATTGACAAGATCAATATCATCACGTCCCAGGGCTTCCTGGCCAGCTTTCTCGCTGGCGATGAGACCGGCCAAAGCTGGGACCTCATCTCCACGTATCTCTATCAACTGCTGGCCGCCATCATCAAGGGCAATCACACGAATTGCGCTCAGTTTGCGAACAGCAATCGCCTCAACTGGCTGTTCTCGCGTCTGGGCTCCCAGGCCTCCAGCGAGGGCTCTGGAATGCTGGATGTGCTGCACTGTGTGCTCATCGATTCGCCCGAGGCGTTGAATATGATGCGGGATGAGCATATCAAGGTAATTATCTCGCTGCTGGAGAAGCACGGACGTGACCCCAAAGTCCTCGATGTTCTGTGCTCCCTGTGCGTCGGTAACGGCGTGGCCGTGCGCTCCTCCCAGAACAACATTTGCGACTTCCTGCTGCCGGGCAAGAATCTGCTGTTGCAGACGCTGCTGGTGGACCACGTGGCCAGCATTCGACCGAACATTTTTGTGGGACGTGTGGACGGGTCGTCCATGTACCAGAAGTGGTACTTTGAGATCACCATGGATCACATTGAGCAGACGACCCACATGATGCCCCATCTGCGCATTGGCTGGGCCAACACCTCCGGCTATGTGCCATATCCGGGCGGTGGCAAGAAGTGGGGCGGCAACGGTGTGGGCGATGATCTGTACTCGTTTGGCTTCGATGGCGCCTATCTGTGGACAGGCGGACGCAAATCCCTGGTGGTGGATGCGATAACCGAGGAACCCTACATCCGAAAGGGCGATGTCATTGGCGTGGCCATAGATCTTTCGGTGCCCGTCATCACGTTCACTTTCAATGGCGTTAAAGTGCGCGGATGCTTCCGGGACTTCAATCTGGACGGCATGTTCTTTCCGGTGATGAGCTGCTCCTCGAAGCTGAGCTGTCGCTTCCTCTTTGGCGGCGATCATGGACGCCTCAAGTATACCCCACCCATGGGCTTCTCGGCACTGGTGCAGTGCCTTATGCCGCACCAGATTCTCAGCCTGGATCCCTGCTTCTACTTTGGCAATCTCACCAAAAACGTTCTGGCGGGTCCCTGGCTCATCGAGGACGACACGGCCTTTGTGCCGAAGCCCGTGGACACCACGGGCGTAACCCTGCCCAGCTCCGTGGACCAAATCAAGGAGAAGCTGGCGGAGAACATTCACGAAATGTGGGCCCTTAACAAGATCGAGGCGGGCTGGTCGTGGGGCGAACATCGCGACGACTATCATCGCATTCATCCGTGCCTAACGCAGTTCGAGAAGCTGCCGGCAGCCGAGAAGCGTTACGACAATCAATTGGCTGTACAAACACTCAAGTAAGACAGAAGACAGACCCATTGATGGGTTTCCTTTACTAACAGTTTGCTCTCCCCGCCCCGCAGGACAATCATTTCGTTGGGCTACTACATAACCATGGACAAGCCGCCCGCCCGCATTCGTCCGGTGCGTCTGCCCAACGAGATCTTCATGCAGGGCAATGGCTACAAGCCAGCACCGCTGGACCTCAGTGCCGTCACCCTTACACCCAAGCTGGAGGAGCTTGTCGATCAGCTGGCCGAGAATACGCATAACCTGTGGGCCAGGGAGCGCATCCAGCAGGGCTGGACATACGGCCTCAACGAGGACTCGGACAACCATCGCAGCCCCCACCTGGTGCCATACGGCAAGGTGGACGAGGCCATCAAGAAGGCCAATCGGGACACCGCCTCGGAGACGGTGCGAACGCTGCTGGTCTATGGCTATGTGCTGGATCCGCCCACAGGCGAGGGAACCGAAGCGCTGCTGGCCGAAGCCCAGCGCCTGAAGTTCGCCGGCTTCCGGACGTATCGCGTGGAGCGCAACTATGCCGTAACCTCCGGCAAATGGTATTTCGAATTTGAGGTCCTCACCGCGGGACCAATGCGCGTGGGATGGGCGCGAGCCGACTGCTATCCGGGTGCTATGCTCGGCAGCGAGGACACCAGCTGGGCCTTCGATGGACACAATGTGAGTATGCCCACCTCAACCCCCTCACGCCAGTGGGGGAGGATCGGGATTGGCAATCGATGCGAGCTTAGGGCAGGATGCAGGCATATCTCCTGCCTTAATACTAAAACGGGTTTATGCGGGATGTGGGATGCGGGCGTTAATGCAAAGATCAATTGAAAAACCCCCCTCTGAAACCCCAAATGATTATAGGTGACCAAAATGCATGCCGGATCCATTGAGCACTTTGGTGTGCGGTATGAGGCTGGCGATGTCATTGGTTGTTTCATCGATGTCAAGGAGCAAACCATCAGTAAGGACCCATAGAGGCACTGCCAACGCGGCACTATCAACGTTAATTTATTCTTTACGCATTTTGTTTAACTCTTTTTTCTTACCTAATCGAAGAGTCTTGAGTTCTCTCTTCTTAATTTGTTCATTTAGCGACACTCCTCTCACATTTGATCATTAACCAACGTTCAAATAGGGACATCCACCTACATATCTTTATCACCTGTGAATATTATTCAATTCTCAAATTCAATTTAGGAAGAGAAAGTCTTTGGTGGCAACAGTGAATCGTTTGGTAAACAGTGCGGACCCGGTGACATAGTTGGTGTCTTTCTAGACCTAGCCGATCACACAATTAGTAAGAACCACCAATAAGCCTGTCTCTGTGTATCTACCTTTGTAATGTGAAAGAAACCCAACAATCCAACCCCCGTGCCCCTTACCATTCTTAAGAATGTATTTTGTTCTATTCCGTGCTTTTGATATCTACTAAACGTGAAACAGAAAGTGCAACCAGAACGAGAACCATAACCAGTCGCAGGCTGATGGCCCCAGCAATGTGGAAGGACAATCAGTAGCCCAAGTCCCACCCTACCCT
Organism: Drosophila subobscura; assembly: GCF_008121235.1. Taxonomy (NCBI): domain Eukaryota; kingdom Metazoa; phylum Arthropoda; class Insecta; order Diptera; family Drosophilidae; genus Drosophila; species Drosophila subobscura. The sequence continues at coordinate 6,004,190 of NC_048531.1, forward strand.
CTGCCCCAAGCAAAACCCCTGGCAAGCAGCTTCATTAGATCAACGTTTATATCATTAAAGAATAGGACCCCTCCCACCCAAAACAGAGCTCGCAAATAACCTTCACAAATTTCTTCCAAAGAATCCACAAGAATACAAAATCGAATGACTCTTTTTATTCCATTTTCCATTGTGGCCATACAACAATTAATAATGTTGAGGGTTATTTGCGAGAGCTCTGACAACAATGCATTAGTTCCATCAGCTTTTATAGTCCGCGCTTCTTTATAGTACACATTTTTGATCGAACAAAACCAAGCCAATCCTTAGCTCTAACGTCCAGTACATATCATATGAATAAAGCTTGAGAGGATAGTGCCTGAGTGGCTGAATGCCTGAGGAGAAGGTGACGACACATCAGACCCATCAAAAGCTTTTTACTCACTCGTCTCTCTGTCTCTGTTAATTAAACTGCCTGTAATTAGTAATCAAACTAATCAAAAATCAATGTACAATATTTAGCATGAGAGCTAACACCGTATAACACCACTCGTACATTTATTATTATAGTCTGCTTGCGATTTTATAAACCTACTACTAACTAGCTTTAATCCGAAATAGAGTTAACTCAAGCTAAACGCATTACTCCAGACGTATGTAACATGTGAATAAGGATATTGCAACTCTCCAAATCAAAATCCAAACTGCAAATTAATCAGCACGAATATGCTAGAGGAATTTTAATTGCTTGTTGGATTCCCTCACATTCGGAATTCAATAGAAATAGGCTGCTTGGTTCTTGGCTTTGATACGTTTAGATATGTATATGCGCCTGTCTATCGCCTGTAACTATATCCATTAACTCTAATCAATTAATGTGCTGTGCAGGCTTCTCACTCAACGGAGAACTCCTCATGGATGCCCTGGGCGGAGAGACGACCTTTGCCGAGGTCACCGCCGAGGGAGTGGGCTTTGTGCCCGCCTGCACACTGGGCGTGGGCCAGAAGGCACGTCTCATCTATGGCCAGGACGTCGACTCACTGAAGTTCTTCACCACATGCGGCCTTCAAGAGGGCTATGAGCCATTCTGTGTGTGAGTGAAATCGAATCCTGCAGCCTGAACATCTACCTAAAACCATTCCATTCATTGCTTACAGGAACATGCGTCGGCCCGTGACCCATTGGTATACGAAGGACCAGCCCATTTTCGAGAACACTGAGGAGATGCCCGACTGCCGCATCGATGTGACGCGTATTCCTGGGGGTGCAGACACCCCGCCGCATTTGAAGATATCCCATAATACGTTCGAGACCATGGAGAAGGCCAACTGGGAGTTCCTGCGGCTCTCCCTGCCCGTCACCTGCATGGGTGAGTTCATCAGTGAGCAGGAGAAGTCGCGCCGCTGGGAGGAGATCAAGATACGTCAGTATCGCCTGATGCGCGAAGCCCAGGAGGCGGCGGCTCAGATGCAAACAGCCCAATCGGCCGCCCACATGGACCACATGCTCAAGGGCGGCTTCAACATGAACGACATCAAGGGGCTGACGCGCAACTTTGACGATCACACGGAGGCCGAGGCCGAACACATGATGCGTCCACCGCGCACGCCGCGCAAGGGCAGCCTCACGCGCAACATCACCTTCGAGAGCGACATGTCCGCCGCGCTGGATGAAATGCAGCGATCGACATCGGTGCTGGATATGAACGGTTTGGGGGAGGAGATCGACGACAAGAAAAAGCGCGGCCGCAGTCCATTCAAGTTCTTCTCGAAGAAGTCGCGCGATCAGAGCCGCGAGAAAATGGGCTCCAGAACGTTGGACACATCGCTGGAGCGCCGCAACACCGTGGCCCATGGCCGGAATGTGGTCAACCAGCAAATGACAACCCGTGCCCCAACACTGCGTCTGAACAATGTGAGTATATGGGAATGCAAGCAAGGCAAGGATTCGACTAATCTAAAACGATTTGCCTTTTAGGCGGAGATCCCATCCAGTCCGGTGCAACAGGCCCAACAGGGACCCAAGCAGCTGAGCTCCTCGAATCTGGGTCAACCGCCGGTGGAGTCGTCGGGCAACGAGATGTTCGACGCCGATTGCCTCAAGCTGATCAACGAATACTTTTACGGCGTGCGCATATTCCCCGGCCAGGATCCCACGCACGTGTACGTGGGCTGGGTGACAACCCAGTATCATCTGCACAGCAAGGAGTTCAACAAGAACAAGGTGCGCCGGGGATCCGTGTACATTGAGGATGACTATGAGGTGCCCATCGAGCGGATCGATCGCCAGAGCTGCTACGTGGTGCGAGCCGATGAACTGTTCAACGAGGTGACCCAGGATGCCTCCGGTAAGGGTGCCTCGCAGGGCATGTTCGTGGGTTGCTTCGTGGACACGGCCACGGGAATCATTCGGTTCACGTGCGAGGGCAAGGACACCTCTCACCGCTGGATGATGGAGCCGGACACCAAACTCTTTCCGGCCATTTTCGTGGAGGCCACCAGCAAGGAGATTCTCCAGATTGAGCTTGGTCGCACACCCACCACACTGCCCCTGTCGGCGGCCGTACTGCCGACCAGCGACAAGCACATTAATCCCAGTCCCCGCCGCGTCTTAAGGTGCAGTGCCTGCGGCCGCATCAGTGGGCCCGTGTGCCGAACACATCGCTGCAGGTGCACGCCCTGAAGCTGTCGGACATACGCGGCTGGTCGATGCTGTGCGAGGATCCCGTCTCCATGCTGGCGCTGCACATACCCGAGGAGGATCGCTGCATCGACATACTGGAGCTGATCGAGATGGACAAACTGCTATCCTTCCATGCGCACAGCCTCACGCTCTATGCGGCTCTGTGCTATCAGTCGAACTACCGGGCAGCGCACGCCCTCTGTCAGCACGTGGACCAGAAGCAGCTGCTCTATGCCATCCGGTCGGAGTATATGAGCGGTCCGCTGCGGCAGGGCTTCTACGATTTGCTGATAGCCCTGCATCTCGAGTCGCATGCCACCACCATGGAGGTGTGCAAGAATGAGTATATCACGCCCTTGGGTACCGACCTGAAGGAGCTCTATGCCGACGAGGAGATGCAGCACTCGCTGCGCTCCCTCGTCACTGAGTCGGTGCGTCCCCAGTTGCGTATGACGGAAATCACGTGAGTAGATAACCCGTAGATGCTCTCTTCCCCGGTCACCACCGTAGAGATCTAGCATTGTTCATGCCTCATTCTACTTTCATCCTGCTCCTGCTCCTGCATCCAACACACTCTGCACCAACAATCACTACAACAACAACAACAACAAAATATCCGTGCATCCGATCCGATCCGTCCAGACCCCCTGTGATTGCAACATCTAGTATGCCAAGTGTTTCCAGCGAACCGATACCCAACATCGACCAATTGTACTCCCCGAAGTTCCCCCTAGAAGTAGTCAGGCAGTTTGTGATGGAGGCCCTCAAGGAAGCCGTTGAGATCAACCAAGTGCACAATCGTGATCCGATCGGTTGGACCAACGAGAACCTCTTCCTGTAAGTAAACACATGCTAGACTCAAAACCGATACGAACTAATGCAAACTGCCTTGCTGAATGATTTGTAGACCCCTCATTAAGCTCACAGATCGCTTGCTCTTGGTCGGTGTCCTCACCGACGAAGATGTACAAAGGCTTTTGGTAATGGTTGATCCCGAGACATGGGATGCCAAATTTGAGAAAGGTAAGAGAACATCCAGAATTCCTCCATCTCCTGTTCTCTATTTATGAGCTTCCTTTTCAGAGGGCAAAGATGAACACCGCAAGGGCCTGCTGACCATGAAAATGGCCGAGGGTGCCAAGCTGCAGATGTGCTATCTGCTGCACCATTTGTATGACACACAGCTGCGCCATCGGGTGGAGAGCATCATTGCGTTCTCGAATGACTTTGTGGGCGACCTGCAAACCGATCAGTTGCGTCGTTATATCGAGATCAAACAATCGGATCTGCCCAGTGCTGTGGCGGCCAAAAAGACCAAGGAGTTCCGGTGTCCGCCGCGCGAGCAAATGAATCAGATATTGTGCTTCAAGAATCTCGAGTCCGATGACCAGGACAACTGCACCTGTGGCCTTGAGTTGCGCGGCCGACTGGGCGACTTTCACGACAGCCTCATGCAGAAGGTGTCGCTCAATGCGCTGCAGGAGCCCGACGGTACCGAGAGCGGTACAGCGATCGAGGAGATCAAAACGGGGCCCATCACGAAGATCTATAACTTCATCAATACGGTCAAGGAGCTGGAGGAGGGGCCCAAGGAGGTGGAGGAGCCAGAGAAGAAGACACCCGAGGAGGTATTCCGCAAGGTTCTCATCAAGCAAATCGTCAGCTGGGCAGAGGAGTCGCAAATCGAGAACCCCAAGCTGGTGCGCGAAATGTTCAGCCTCCTGCTGCGCCAATACGACACCGTTGGTGAGTTGGTGCGTGCTCTGGAGAAGACCTATGTGATCAATAATCGTGCGCGCGAGGATGTCGCTGAAATGTGGGTGGGCCTCAGCCAAATACGCGCCCTGCTGCCTGTCCAAATGAGCCAGGAGGAGGAGGAACTGATGCGCAAGCGACTATGGAAGCTGGTGAACAACGCCACATTCTTCCAGCACCCCGATCTGATACGCATTCTGCGCGTGCACGAGAACGTCATGGCCGTGATGATGAACACGCTGGGGCGGCGGGCCCAGGCACAGAGCGATGCACCCGCCCAGCCCGAGGGTGGCGAGGGTGTGCCCTCGAAGGAGAAGGACACGTCCCACGAGATGGTCGTGGCCTGCTGTCGCTTTCTGTGCTACTTCTGCCGCACCGGCCGCCAGAACCAGAAGGCCATGTTCGATCATTTTGACTTCCTGCTGGACAACGCCAACATCCTGCTGGCACGGCCGAGCCTGCGAGGCTCCACACCCCTGATGTGGCATATTCGAGTCTGATGGAGAACACAGAATTAGCTCTGGCACTTAGGGAACACTACCTGGAGAAGATCGCCGTGTATCTGTCCAGGTGCGGACTGCAGAGCAATTCGGAGCTCGTTGAGAAGGGCTATCCCGATCTCGGATGGGATCCCGTCGAGGGCGAGCGCTACCTGGACTTTCTGCGCTATTGCGTGTGGGTCAATGGCGAGAGTGTCGAGGAGAATGCGAACCTTGTCATTCGTCTTCTTATCCGTCGTCCAGAGTGCTTGGGACCGGCTCTAAGAGGAGAAGGGGAAGGTCTGTTCCGGGCCATCGTCGAGGCCAATCGCATGTCGGAGCGCATCTCGGATCGCTGTAAAATGCAGGACGAGGCCGAGGGCACCACCATAGCCGGTCTGAATTTTACACATCCGCTGCCCGAGAGCGACGAGGACGAGGACTACATTGACACGGGTGCCGCCATACTCAATTTCTATTGTACGCTCGTCGACCTGCTGGGCCGCTGTGCCCCCGATGCGTCTGTCATCGAGCAGGGCAAGAACGAGTCGCTGAGAGCTAGAGCTATTTTGAGATCTCTGGTGCCGCTGGAGGACCTGCAGGGTGTGCTCAGCCTCAAGTTCACTCTCTCCCAGACGGGGCCCGGCGAGGAGAAGCCCAAATCGGACATGCCCTCGGGCCTACTGCCCAACAACAAGCAGAGCATTGTGCTCTTCCTGGAGCGTGTCTACGGCATCGAGACGCAGGATCTCTTCTATCGCCTGCTGGAGGACGCCTTCCTGCCCGATCTGCGCACCGCGACCATTCTCGACAAGAGCGATGGGTCCGAGAGCGACATGGCTTTGGCCATGAATCGCTACATTGGCAACTCCATCCTACCCCTCCTCATCAAGCACTCCAAGTTCTACAACGAGGCGGAGAACTACGCCAGCCTCTTGGATGCCACTCTGCACACGGTCTATCGGCTATCCAAGAATCGTATGCTAACCAAGGGGCAGCGGGAGGCCGTCTCTGACTTCCTGGTGGCCCTCACATCCCAAATGCAACCTGCCATGCTGCTCAAGCTGCTGCGCAAGTTGACTGTGGATGTGTCCAAGCTGTCCGAGTATACCACGGTGGCATTGAGGGTAAGCCAATGAATAAAAGTCCAGAGATCACACTGTTAATCTCTTCCTTTTTATAGCTGCTGACACTTCACTTCGATCGCTGCGCCAAGTACTATGGGTCGACTCAAGGCCAGGGTTCGTACGGGGCGTCGTCGGACGAGGAGAAGCGCCTGACCATGCTCCTGTTCTCCAACATTTTTGACTCGCTCAGCAACATGGACTATGACCCGGAACTGTTCGGTAAAGCACTGCCCTGCCTCATTGCCATCGGCTGCGCCCTGCCGCCCGACTACAGCCTGTCGAAGAACACCGACGAGGACTACTATGGCCGCCAGATGGGTGCCCCAGATCAGCCGCAATATGTGCCCCATCCTATCGACACGAACAGCGTCCATTTGGACAACGATCTGAACTCGCTGGTGCAGAAGTTCAGCGAACATTATCACGACGCCTGGGCCAGTCGACGCCTGGAGGGTAGTTGGACCTATGGCGACATACGATCCGAGAGCGAACGCAAGCATCCCCGCCTCAAGCCCTACAACATGCTCACTGAATATGTACGTGTGCGAGGGATTGATTCAACATCATCATTTGATCACTAATCCATCGATTGCATCTTAAAATCTATTAATACTTTCACAGAATTAATCGAAAATCGTTTTGTTAGTGTGTGGAAATGTGAAATAATTGAAATGTTGTCCATTCGCAGGAACGGGAGCGTTACCGCGATCCAGTGCGTGAGTGCCTGAAGGGTCTGTTGGCCATTGGCTGGACCGTGGAGCACTCGGAGGTGGATGTGCCGCTGAATCATCGTGGATCGACGCGTCGCCAATCGAAGCCACAAATTGTATGTAGCAGTGTGCCCCGGCGTTGCTCATCTAATCCCATCTGTCTGCAATCTCTGCTCTTCTTTCTAATTCATTTTTTCCAACATTTCATAATCTGTTTCCCCGCCCGCTCCTCCGCTGCAATCCGTACGTTAACTCCGATAGCACGATTTTCAGACCGAGGGCAATCCCTTCAACTACAATCCCCATCCGGTGGATATGAGCAACCTAACACTCAGCAGGGAGATGCAGAACATGGCCGAGCGACTGGCCGAAAACTCCCATGACATTTGGGCCAAGAAGAAGAACGAGGAGCTGAATGGCTGCGGCGGTGTCATACACCCACAGCTGGTGCCGTACGATCTGCTCACGGACAAGGAGAAAAAGAAGGATCGTGAACGGTCGCAGGAGTTCCTCAAGTACATGCAGTACCAGGGTTACAAGCTGCACAAGTGAGTATCAGATCAGATAACTATAAATCCATAAACACATAAAAACTCCCCACTCTCTGTAGACCATCCAAGGGCGGAGCTGTGGAGGAGGGTGGAGCCACCCAGGCGGCCGTTGAGCTGAGATTCTCGTACTCGCTGCTGGAGAAACTAATCGCGTATCTCGATAGGGCCACCATCAACATGAAGCTGCTGAAACCATCGACCACGTTCAGTCGTCGCACCTCCTTCAAGACGGCCACGCGCGACATCAAGTTCTTCTCGAAGGTGGTGCTGCCCCTGATGGAGAAGTATTTCTCCACGCACCGCAACTACTTTATTGCCATTGCCACGGCCACCAACAACATTGGCGCAGCCTCGCTCAAGGAGAAGGAAATGGTTGCCTCCATATTCTGCAAGCTGGCGGCATTGCTGCGCAACCGCCTGAGCGCCTTCGGGCCGGATGTGCGGATCACTGTGCGCTGCCTGCAGGTGCTGGTGAAGGGCATCGATGCGCGGACGCTGACCAAGAACTGCCCCGAGTTCATACGCACCTCCATGCTGACGTTCTTCAACCAAACGTCCGACGATCTGGGCAACACCATTCTCAATCTGCAGGACGGCAAGTACAGCCACCTGAGGGGCACACACCTGAAGACCTCCACCTCGCTGGGCTATGTCAATCAGGTGGTGCTGCCCGTGCTGACGGCGATGTTTGATCATCTGGCGGCCTGCGATTACGGCAGCGATCTGCTGCTCGACGAGATCCAGGTGGCCTCATACAAGATACTGGCAGCACTCTACCACCTGGGCACAGACGGGACGCTCACGCACGATCGAAAGTATCTGAAGACGGAGATCGAGCGACATCGTCCGGCGCTGGGCTCATGCCTGGGCGCGTACAGCTCCTGCTTCCCGGTGGCCTACCTGGAGCCGCATCTGAACAAGCACAACCAGTACTCGCTGCTGAACCGCATTGCGGACCACTCGCTGGAGGCTCAGGACATCATGGTGAAGATGGAGCAGTGCATGCCCAATCTGGAGACCATTCTCAGCGAGGTGGACCAGTTCGTGGAGTCGGACAAGACGTACAACGATGCACCGCACATTATCGACGTCATACTGCCGCTGCTGTGCGCCTATCTGCCCTTCTGGTGGTCCCAGGGTCCGGACAATGTGAGTCCCACCAGTGGCAATCATGTGACCATGGTCACAGCGGATCACATGAACCCCTTGCTGCGGAACGTGCTCAAGATGATCAAGAAGAACATTGGCAACGACAATGCCCCCTGGATGACCCGCATTGCGGCTTACACCCAGCAGATCATCATCAATACGTCGGAGGAGCTGCTCAAGGATCCATTCCTGCCGCTGGCGGAGCGCGTGAAGAAGCGCACCGAGAACATGCTCCACAAGGAGGAGAGCATGCGGGGCTTCATCAAGTCGGCCACCGACGACACGTCCCAGGTGGAGACGCAGCTGCAGGAGGACTGGAATCTGCTCGTGCGCGACATTTACTCGTTCTATCCGCTGCTCATCAAGTATGTCGATCTGCAGCGCAACCACTGGCTGAAGGACAACATACCCGAGGCCGAGGAACTCTACAATCATGTGGCCGAGATCTTCAATATCTGGTCAAAGAGCCAGTACTTCCTCAAGGAGGAGCAGAACTTTATATCTGCGAATGAGATCGATAACATGGCCCTGATCATGCCCACGGCCACGCGGCGCTCTGCCATATCGGAGGGCGCCCCCGCCGTGGGGGGAAAGGTGAAGAAGAAGAAGAAGAACAGGGACAAGAAACGGGACAAGGACAAGGAGGTGCAGGCGAGTCTGATGGTTGCCTGCCTGAAGCGTCTGCTGCCCGTCGGCCTCAATCTGTTCGCTGGACGGGAGCAGGAGCTGGTGCAGCACTGCAAGGATCGCTACCTGAAGAAGATGACCGAATACGATGTGATCGAGTTTGCGCGCATGCAACTGACGCTGCCCGACAAGCTGGATCCCTCGGACGAGATGTCCTGGCAGCACTATCTCTACTCGAAGCTGGGCAAGAGCGAGGAGCCAGTGGATGAGCAGGCCCTAGAGAAATCGAATTCCAATTCGAACGAAAAGGGCAAGGACAAGACGCAGGAGACAGTGGATCGCATTGTGGCCATGGCCAAGGTTCTGTTTGGCCTTCATATGGTAAGTGCAAAAGGGGAACCCGCTCCAGTAACTCTCACTCTCTATCTCTCTTAATGATAAACTTTTAATCATACGATTTTTATTTTCCTTTCCCAACATCAAACAACAAATCAATCAAATCTCTCTCCCATTTAATCCGTAACCGTATCCGTGTACGAAACGACATTTGCAGATCGACCATCCGCAACAGCAGAGCAAGAATGTGTACAGGAGCGTGGTGTCGATCCAAAGGAAGCGTGCCGTAATCGCATGTTTCCGTCAGACATCGCTGCACTCTCTACCCAGGTTAATGGCGATTGCTGACTTTAAATGCTCGTCTCGCGAGGCGAGACTGTTGCTAACCAGTACTAACCAGAGCCTTGAGTTGGAGCCTGTCCTAATCGAAAAGTCTACTTTCTACTCTCTACCCCAGCATCAATCCTCCTTCCATCATCATTCTACTTATTTCCTACTGGTTTTTATCTCTACTAATTACTAATATGCGGTACGCGCGCTCTACTCTAAAATCCATTTGTGTATTTATTGTATATTTTTATGAAAAATGCTTCATTGACCAAAATGCTTGCCACAAAAACAAAACCAAACAAAACAAAAAACAAACGCTCGAACCACTCCTCCGACTGCTTCACTGTGCACGTTTAGGCGGCCGGCTCCAAGAATCGAACCAAACGCTGGAGTTCAAAGATTTCGGTGGCACGTCGCCAGGCAGTCATTTCAAGCTTACGCGCCAAGCATCTATATCGCATGAGCAGGTGGTAGTCTAGTCGCACATCCAATAAGAGTTTTTCATTTGATTTCGGCCTCTCTTCTGTTTGAATCTCTCTCTCTCTCTCTCACAACATTCTTTGAAAACTGCCGAGAGCAGAGACGATCACTTTTTACGTTCTTCGGTTTTTGTTTAACTTTCGTTTACTAATTTAATTTCATTAAAAGCATGCCTGTTTGTTCCATCTATGTTTGAGATTATACACCCAACTAATAATCTTTGTGTACTTCGGCAGACATCGAGCCTGCAACATCTTTGCCCGCACTTATCACGAGCAATGGCTGAACGAGGAGAATGTCGGCCAGGAGGTGATGGTGGAGGATCTGACACAGACATTCGAGGACTCGGAGAAGTCCAAAAAGGACGAGGAGGAGACAGACAGCAAGCCCGATCCGCTAACCCAATTGGTGACCACATTCTGTCGCGGTGCCATGACCGAACGCAGTGGTGCCCTGCAGGAGGATTTGCTCTACATGTCGTATGCCCAGATTACGGCCAAGTCCTGTGGCGAGGAGGAGGAGGAGGGCGGCGAAGATGGCGAGGGCGGTGAGGGTGCCGAAGAGGGTGAAGGCACCAGCATCCATGTAAGTTCTTTTCGAACCAAACTGACACTAACCGATCCTCATCCACACACTAACCATACCCCTTTTGGGACATGTCTAACCCAAGTGGCGAATGAGGGAATTAATGGTAAGGAGGGGGGTGATACTTACTAACATTTTTATTGTTTGTGTAATCTCTGGGACTAATCCGTCTGCTACCCACTCGATAGGAACAAGAGATGGAGAAGCAGAAGCTGCTCTTCCATCAGGCGCGTCTGTCGAATCGTGGCGTTGCCGAAATGGTGCTGTTGCACATTTCCGCCTCCAAAGGTATACCTTCGGAGATGGTAATGACGACACTCAATCTCGGCATCGCCATATTGCGCGGCGGCAACATCGACATCCAAATGGGCATGCTCAACCACCTCAAGGAGAAGAAGGATGTGGGATTTTTCACATCGATTGCGGGCCTCATGAACTCCTGTAGTGTCCTCGATCTGGACGCCTTTGAGCGTAACACCAAAGCAGAGGGTAAGTTCCAGGCATCTGGCCTTCGCCTCCCTTCGCTCTTTCGCTCTTCTGTTCTTTTGGCTTTTCTGTGACTGTTTTGGTTTGGTCAACTCGCTGGTGCCACCAAATATTCTTCTTAATTTTCGAATATTGATTTGTGTCTACTTCCTTCGTTCCTTTCAACCAACCAACCAACCAACCAACTGATCCTACCCCACCAACCACCAAAATGTCTCGCATGCCAACCAAAACCATCCCGATATATCCCCGAATCGTTTGTATCGTTGTACAAAAACCCAAAACCAAACAAACAAACAACAAAGAGTATATTCCGAGTGCGGGTGCAGGTCTTGGTGTAGGTTCCGAGGGGGCGGCAGGCGAGAAGAACATGCACGATGCCGAGTTCACATGCGCACTTTTCCGGTTCATCCAACTCACCTGCGAGGGCCACAACTTGGGTGAGTCCACAAGCATTTACCTTCCGAATGCTCCCATCTAATGAACTGCACTCCCAGAGTGGCAAAACTATCTGAGGACACAGGCTGGCAACACGACAACGGTCAATGTGGTCATCTGCACTGTGGATTATTTGCTGCGGCTGCAGGAGTCCATCATGGACTTCTACTGGCACTACTCCAGCAAGGAGATCATCGATCCGGCCGGCAAGGCAAACTTCTTCAAGGCCATCGGTGTGGCCAGCCAGGTGTTCAACACCCTCACCGAGGTCATCCAGGGTCCCTGCACCCTCAATCAGCAGGCTTTGGCCCACTCTCGTCTGTGGGATGCTGTCGGTGGCTTCCTCTTTCTGTTTTCGCACATGCAGGACAAGCTATCGAAGCACTCCAGTCAGGTGGATCTGCTGAAGGAGCTGCTCAATCTGCAAAAGGATATGATCACCATGATGCTCTCTATGCTGGAAGGAAATGTCGTCAATGGTACGACTATTAAAGTCTATCTATCGATTCCATTACCATATATTCCGCTCCTTATCAGGTACCATTGGCAAACAGATGGTGGACACTCTGGTGGAGTCTGCATCGAATGTGGAGCTGATCCTCAAGTACTTTGATATGTTCCTCAAGCTGGCCGACCTCATCGAGTCACCCAGCTTCCACGAGATTGACATGAAGAACGAGGGCTGGGTCACGCCCAAGGACTTTAGGGAGAAAATGGAGCAATCGAAGAACTACTCACTGTAAGAAGGGAAATCCTATCAATTTGATTTTGATTTAATTTGAGTCTCTTTCGCATTGAAATTACAGGGAAGAAATGGATTTCCTTTTGGCTTGTTGCGAACGCAATCACGAGGGAAAGATCGATTACAGAGCCTTCGTGGAACGCTTCCATGAACCATCAAAGGAGATTGGTTTCAACCTGGCCGTTCTGCTGACCAACCTGAGCGAGCATATGCCGAATGAGCCGCGTCTGGCGCGCTTCCTGGAGACGGCCGGCTCGGTGCTGAACTACTTCGAGCCGTTCCTGGGTCGCATCGAGATCTTGGGCAGCTCGAAGCGCATCGAGCGGGTCTACTTCGAGATCAAGGACTCGAATATCGAGCAGTGGGAGAAGCCGCAGATCCGCGAATCGAAGCGTGCCTTCTTCTACTCCATCGTCACCGAGGGCGGTGACAAGGAGAAGCTCGAGGCCTTTGTTAACTTCTGTGAGGATGCCATCTTTGAGATGACCCACGCCTCTGGCCTGATGGCCACCGATGATGGCGGCGGCAACGTGAAGCGCGACACCGCCTACAGTTCGTACATGAGCGAGGAGGAGGAGGAGCGCGCCGCCCGGGATCCCATCAGACGCACCATCACTGCCGTCAAGGAAGGCCTCAAGTTCGGTGTCCACATGCTGAGTCCGGCGAACATCAAGCACCAAATTGGCGTCATGCAGACCAAGTCCATCCCCGAGCTGATTGTCGGCTTCTTCAAGATCATCTTCTACATGTTCTACTACACGGGCTACGCGCACTACTGCGTGGTGCGCTACATCTTTGGCATACTGCTGAACCTGATGCGCGGCCCCGCGCCCGAGCAGGAGGACCAGCTGCCGTTGGTCGAGGAGGAGACGTTTGGCCGAGCACTGCCGCCGCTGCCGTTGGAAGAGCCACCCGGAACTGTTCAGGCATTTGGCTTGGACATAAACAAGGCGGATAACGGCGAGTACAAGGTTGTGGTTCATGAATCTCCTGCCAACTCCTCGATGGAGGAAGGTGGCGAGTCCAGTCCCGAGGATGGCGCAGCTGTGGCCGGGGAACTGGCCGAGGGCGAGCCCTACCAGGAGCCCATCTCCATTGTTGACCTGCTGGGCGGAGATGCCGCCAAGAAGGCCGCTCAGGAGCGACAGGAGGCGCAAAAGGCCCAAGAGGCGGCCATGGCCTCCATCGAAGCCGAGGCAAAGAAGTCGTCGGCAGCCCCACAGGAAACGCCCGCAGTTCATCAGATCGACTTCTCGCAGTACACGCACAGGGCAGTCAGCTTCCTGGCGAGGAACTTCTACAACCTGAAATACGTCGCCTTGGTGCTGGCGTTCAGCATCAACTTCATGTTGCTCTTCTACAAGGTCACCTCATTCGAGAACGAGTCCGAGGGCTCTGCCGAGGAGGAGCTTATTCTGGGCTCCGGCTCGGGGGCAGGTGTGGACATAAATGGATCTGGTTTTGGTGGCTCTGGTGACGGCGGGTCCGGGGATGGGGAAATGGAGGATGAAATACCGGAGCTTGTGCACGTCGACGAGGATTTCTTCTATATGGCGCACGTGCTGCGGATTGCAGCCTGTCTGCACTCGCTCGTGTCCCTGGCCATGCTGATCGCCTACTACCACCTGAAGGTGCCGCTGGCTATATTCAAGCGCGAGAAGGAGATTGCCCGACGTCTGGAGTTCGATGGCCTCTTCATTGCCGAGCAGCCGGAGGACGATGATTTCAAGTCACACTGGGACAAGCTGGTCATATCGGCCAAGAGTTTCCCGGTCAACTACTGGGACAAGTTCGTCAAGAAGAAGGTGCGACAAAAGTACAGCGAGACGTACGAATTCGATTCCATCTCGAATCTGCTGGGCATGGAGAAGAGCGCCTTCACAGCGCAGGAGAGCGAGGAGACGGGCATCTTCAAGTACATCATGAACATTGACTGGCGCTATCAGGTATGGAAGGCGGGCGTCACCTTCACGGACAACGCCTTCCTCTACTCGCTGTGGTACTTCAGTTTCTCGGTGATGGGAAACTTCAACAACTTCTTTTTCGCTGCCCATCTGCTGGATGTGGCCGTTGGCTTCAAGACACTGCGCACCATCCTGCAGTCGGTCACGCACAACGGCAAGCAACTGGTCCTGACCGTCATGCTGCTCACCATCATTGTTTACATCTACACGGTGATAGCATTCAATTTCTTCCGCAAGTTCTACATACAGGAGGAGGATGAGGAGGTGGACAAGAAGTGCCACGACATGCTGACGTGCTTCGTCTTTCATTTGTACAAGGGCGTGAGAGCGGGCGGAGGCATTGGTGACGAGATTGGCGATCCTGATGGGGATGACTATGAGGTGTATCGCATCATCTTTGACATTACCTTCTTCTTCTTCGTCATCATTATCCTGCTGGCCATCATCCAGGGTCTGATCATTGACGCCTTCGGTGAGCTCCGTGACCAGCTGGAGTCGGTCAAGGATAACATGGAATCGAACTGCTTCATATGCGGCATGGGGAAGGACTTCTTCGACATAGTGCCGCATGGCTTCGATACCCACGTCCAGAAGGAGCATAATCTGGCCAACTACATGTTCTTCCTGATGCATTTGATCAACAAACCGGACACCGAGTACACCGGCCAGGAGACGTACGTGTGGAATATGTACCAGCAGCGCAGCTGGGACTTCTTCCCGGTGGGTGACTGTTTCCGCAAGCAATACGAGGATGAATTATCTGGCGGCGGCGGTGGCGGTTAGCCGCTGTCGCCAGCATTCCTATCTACTATCTGATCGCTATCTGGGCACAACTCGGTCCAAGGACTTGGCACCTAATTTGTATCTACTACTACTGATTCGCTTGATACTTTGATATCATCTGGAATTTGTTACCTAGTCAACTTTGTAGTCTAGTTACCTAGATGTAATTTAAGACGTACACAAAATGTACCCAAATAATCGTTTAAAGTATCTATTTAAACATATGTGCAAATGTATGTGCATGTGGGAGACGACCTTTTTCCAAAAGATAATGATGATGACGATTCTAGCACGTATAACACAAAATGTTCTTAACTCATTTTAAAATAAATCTTCATTTTTAACGAATCACCTTTGAGGTTTTTTTAATATAACTGAGTAATTGGCACTCAGAGAAAATGGCAGACAACGCCCGCTCATTCGAAAGTTATGATTAATGTTATGGACAAGTTTTTCCCCTCATCAGGAAAAAGCAGTACCTGATATTGAGACATTGTAATAAATATATTTTACACAATACATATGTATGTAAGTGTGTCCAGATTTAGCAAGGACTAACTTATTTATTTATTTTAGCTTCCAAAGCTTTCCGTAGTAACAAAATAACTAATTTTCAACAGTTAAAAATAACAAAAACGAGAAGGGACGTGTGAGACGCTTCTTACGCGTCACAACTTTTATACTCGGCACTCAGTACTAAATCTGTACCTTAGCGGTTTTTTGTCAAATTTTACATTTTTTCTTCATCTGTCATCTACATCTCCAACACTTCTCACGCCAACACGCTCCTTTAGCTCGCCCCCTTCCCTAGAGCCACACACTGCAGAGTCATGGCAGAGGCAGAGACGCGGCAGAGGCAGAGGCCGCACACTGCGCTAAGCAGAGTTTGAATGAGAGAATGTGAAAAAAAACAAATAAAAGCATGCGGGACGGCGTGGTTTTAGCCACTGCAAATTAATTTCTTCATTCTGGCTATAATAATGGTCCAATCAGATCCCAATCTGATAGATATGGTCCTTCCCTACGGAATGGCGTTTTTAGTTAGTTTAGTTTTAGTTTTCTTTTATCTTCAAATTTGTAGGTTTGGGGGTTTTCGCCTAACAGTGTGAGCTTACAGAAGTATGGGTGCAAAGTTTGGTGGCTCTAGCTTTTATAGTCTCTGAGATCCAGGCGCTCATAAGGACGGACGGACGGACAGACAGACATGGCTCAATCGACTCGGCTATTGATGCTGATCAAGAATATAAATGTATACTTTATGGGGTCGGAAAAATACAATATACCCTATTTACTCTTCGAGTACCGGGTAAAACAAAAAATTTATTTAAATAGCTCTTCACATAATAATGGACTGGCATACAAAGAGTACATACATACATACATACATATGTATAAATTACTTGAAAAATCACAGCTATGTAAATAAATATATACATACAAATATAGATATGGACAAATGTTTCCTTGGAAAAATTAACCGATTCACAGTTGAAATTAATTAATCATTTTCCTATTGTGTGTTGTACACATATTTTATCATATCTACTTATACTTAACACATATATTTTGCTAAATATTTTATGTAGGTCTTTCTCCACAAAAGACAGCCTCGTAGGTCGTGTGTTATGTGACGGGACATGTGACTAGCGAAAGTTGTACAACTGAAAATAATACAATACCAAAACAATTAAAACAGCGGCAAAATATCAGTAATCGAGACGCTTCTTTAAGCGAAAGAACTCGGCATTGTCGATGCTCGTCATATTGTCCATATTGAGGTTACGCAGCGTGCGTATGCCGGACAAGCGCTCCTCGATGTCCGCGTACATGCTGCGACATCGGTAGACGGAAAGGGTCTGCAGGCCAGTGCAGTTCACGATGATCGCGTCGAGAGTGTGCTCCGTCAGCTGGCTGCAGCCACTGATGTGCAAGGCTCGCAGGCGGGGCAGGTTGGCTGTGACCACCTGCATGGTCTTGTCTGTGATATTGTAGCAATCGGACAGATCCAGCTCCTCAATGGAGGGGCAGCTATTGACCAGTGCCTCCATGCCCAGCAAAGAGATTTGCTGACAATTCGAGAGCATTAATCGCCGTAGCTCGATGTGCTTCAGGCCGTACTTTAGGGAGACATCGCTGATCTTGTTGCATCCACGCAAGTTGAGGGTGCGCAGACCACGCAGCTGCTGAATGTTGTGCCCCTCGAAATCCTCCTTATGTATCAGTTTCATTTCGTATGCGGCCAGCATCACCTGCTTGCGCCTAGCGTCACGCACAATCTCGTCCTCTGCTTTGCTTCTCAGCGATATTTTGACGGACTGCAGCGAGCTGTCCCGCTCCCCCAAGCTGTGGCTATACGGCGGGTAGAAGTTCTCCATCGTAGACGCCTGAGGGCCCAGTTGCTTGCGACTCTGCTCCAGCTTAGATATGTTCAAGCCAGTGAGACCAGCATCTGTTAACTAGATCGAAAAGATTCAGATTGGGAGTATTGGGAATATATTTTGATTGGACTTACGCCGGAGCAGTGTTCCAGGGACAGGTCGCGCAGCCAACGCAGCTGACCAATTACGAACTGTATGGCCTCATCCGTGACTCCATTGACACAGTTGTTCAGATGGAGCGAGCGCAGCGAGCGCAAATTGCTTGCAATGGACTTGATGCACTCTTCGCAGATTTGCAGGTGGGACACATTAAGCTCCAGCAGTACATTGTTTTCCTCGGCTGCCACGCCCGCGGTGATGCCATCGCTGGTTATGCCATCACAGTTGGAGATGTCGAGGCTTTTCAGGCGACGCAGCTTGTGCAGATGGATCGCTCCAACGTTGGTGACGCTCGTGCAGCCGTTAATCTTCAAATGCTCTAGTTGCGAATTGGTCTCGGCAATGCAGGCCAAGTTTTCATCGGTCACGCACGTGGTCCCTGACAAGTCCAAAGCAGTCAAAAGCGGCTGAGTGGCGAGGAAGGTTCTAATTGTCGTGGCATTTAGCTGCCTGCAACCGGCCAAATAGAGGCGTTGCAACTTTAAATTGAGTTGGCACAGCGGCAACAGAGATTGCCCGATGAGGGTATGGCTGAAGTTTAACTCCCGCAGCGTTCTCTGCTTCAGGCTCAGCATAGTCAGAATAAAGGTGAATGTAAGCAATGATTCGCTGAGCACCACACTGTCGGACTGGCTTGCGTTGGGGTAGAAGCGCCGTTGCAGCGCGTTATGGAAGGCGATTTGACAGCCAGACATATTGATCACCTCGAGGCGAGGCATAAACGACGTCAGTCTCATTAGGATGGCGTCGGTGAGATATTGGTTGTCACATAGCGACAGCTCCCTCATGCCCGACAAGTTAGTTGCCAATTCGTTGAGAGTTGAGCTGGAATTAGTGCCTCTTTCGAGGAAGGAGCCAGACATGAACAACGGCAGGCAGCGCTTCAGGGAAAGCGAACGGAGGTGCGGCAGCACACCCAACATGCCATAGAACTGCTTGTCGTTCAAATCAACATTATCCAGGGCCAGCGACTGGGCCGTTTGACCTATGAACCTGAGCAGCTCAGGCACCTGACCAAGGGTCACATCTTCGAGCATAAAGTGGTTGAAACGTCTGTCGCATCGCATCAAATCAACTGCTGGACTCTGCTGATCCGAGAGCACTACTTTTGAGAAACAGACACGGGTGCGCGCTTTAAACTCGGTCTGATCCAACGCCGAGTGCCACAGATGGCACGTCGATCCAGCCGCCAGAAGGTCCGAGTAGTCCAGGAAGCCAAATATTTTCAAAACAATCTGCCAACATAAAAGCCAAATGTAATCAGGTGACTGTTTTGTTGCCCATAACAGGCAGATATTCGAATCTACATGGAACGGCAGTCACGGGACTGTCAGTTTCGGTTGACTTGCCTCTAACGGTAGCTCGTCATATCTGGCGGAAGAATATTCCAAAGACGACATTATATTTATGCAGATGCTAGCAAGAATCTATGAATTAGATTTAAACAGCACTGCTATACTAAGCGTTTGTAATTAGCCAATCAGTTTGACCGCGGATATTACCATATGACCCTCAAAAATATACCGAAATATACCCTAAACCCCGAAAAGTATATAATATACCATCAACTGGTTCACCCTTCTGTATAAGAACGCCATTCCACTTAATCTTTAGTGCTGTTTAATTTTAGTCAGCTGATGTAATGGAGCTACTGTCGACGAACGTTATGTCGACGCTATATAGGTCCCGCACCTTGTAACATTCTTAGGTAGTAGTATTTTGTGGTATGACACGATAGTTTTATTGTTTCTTAGTAGTGGAGCTCCTATCGATTGCACTTTTGCTAAAATTGGGTCACACTGTTTATGACATCAGATTTCTGTTTGCAAAAACTTATTTTTCGTTGAAAAACATTGCATATCCTTGCGACCAGAAGCTCCGGACAAGTCACCGTGCCCACAGCTATGGCCGATCCAAAGTTTCAAAACCTTCCGGGAATCGTAAGTTGAGCAATGAGGTGGCGTCCAAATCGTAATTTGCATTCCCTTTTTTGCAGGCCTATGACCAACCTGATGTCTACGAAACGCCCGACGATCCCGAGACGGACACCTCTGATTACTACGAGGAAGAGCCCGAGAATGAGGCTATAGAGCGAATGCACATTTCCGCCAGCGCTGCCCACAAACGCTTTAGCGGAGCAACGCTCGAGGGAAGCGTCGACTTTACGGACCGAATCGGTCGCCGCTCTGGCCGTGGCTACGATATGCGAGGCGCTGGCGAATATGAGCTGGTGGGACAGGGTGAAAAGGAGACTCCCGTGCAAAAGTGTCAGCGGCTGCAGATCGAAATGAACGAACTTTTGAATGAGGTAGCCGCTCTGCAAGTGGATCGCAAGATTGCTGACGAGGAGAAGCAATCTTACGATGCTGTTGCCACTGTCATAAGCACAGCCAAGAAGGTGCTGGAGACTTTGAAGCTGGAACAGGTTCTTGGCAAGGAGCAGGTGCCCAATAGCAAGCAAGTGAAAGCACTCATCAGCCAAGTGGAGGAATTCAAGCAGTCCGGCGTACTGACGGCCATACCAACACCAGGCACTGATTTGGCATCCACAGCTCGTGTGGCTAGTCTCGAGCAACGGCTATACCAATTGGAGAAGGCCGTGGGAGCACAGCCGGAAAAGCTAAGCCGTCTGACCGCTGCCACCAACACGAACAATGTGCTGGAAGCTGTGCGCCAACTCAGCACCAAGGCTGCCCTACTGCAGCCTGACAAGCTGGACACCATTGAGCAGCGCCTAACGACTCTGGCCGGGAAAATGGACTCCATTGCCGAGAAGTCCAGCGGTAGCTCCCAGGACGCCAAACGTGACCAGAAAATTTCGGAGCTCTATGATATTGCTAAGCGTACGGAGCCTGTTGTCGAAATACTGCCGCATGTCATTGAGCGTATGCAAGCTCTGGAGTCCCTGCATAAATATGGTAAAGTAGAACATCAGAGCATCATTAAAATTTCTTTAATTGCTACGAGTGCATTTCAGCGAACAACTTTGCTAAGATTATAGCCGAAATTGAGCAGAAGCAGGGTACCATAACAACCAGTCTGGTCAATAACAAGGAACTTCTGCATTCCGTACAGGAGACCTTTGCTCAAAATCTGGAGACCATCACCAGCAAAGTGACTAAAGTGGAGCAGCGCGTTACAGCAATATCGACAGCTAAATAAGTGAAGGCACAGCACATGAAATATGTATTTCCATTATATTATCCCTTATATTTATTAAATAACAAACATTCGAGTCTTTTTTAATAAGTGTTCCAAATGCTTGAAGAGATGTTTCGGTATATAATGGTATTCGAATCCGTTTTTTGGTATATTACGGTGTTTCTGGTGTATGTGAAGCCCATCTCTAGAGTAACGGTGCTATTTATTTGTATATGTGTTCTATGTTCAAGAAGTAATAAGATAAATCCATGTAATATGTCTATAATGGATGAATCGTTTCCCGCCGAGCTGTTGGACGAGCTTAACAGCAACGGCGCCAGCACCCCACGCCAGATGCAGGACATCAAGAGGCCAAAGATCTTTGGGAATAAACGTAAGCGACCACGTGCCGTAGTTATGCAGCATTCCAAGTAATCCTTTTAGTTAATCTAGACTCTGTGGAATCCAACCAGAGTGTAGTCTACCAGAAGCAGCAAGGCCGCAACACCCTCCCAGAGTGCGTGCCGCCCAGCGAAGCCACACAGTCGAAAGCTGAGGATAGAAGGAAGCGCTTCTCTCACTCGGCATACACCAAGCGGCGCTACAAACATGTGACCAGCAAAGTGGCAAAGTACATTACGGACATGGAAGCCCAGGACGAGAAGGGGCGCAGGGCAAAGGAAAACCTGCTGCGCAACAACTCTATGCCGGAGTATCAAGCAGAGCCCAGTGACGCCAGGGAGCTCGGGCACTTCAGTGTGGACGAGCTCTTTGCCGTGGACCTGTCAGTGGCTAACGACAGCGCGGACATCAGCGAGCGCCTTCTCAGCGAGATTGAGCGCCATCGTAGAGAGATTGTCCGCCTTCAGGAAGAGAACTTGCGCGTGCAGTCCTACAGCGACTATCTGCAAACCAAGCTGGACGAGAAGGCTATGCAGACGCTTATAATGAAGCGAAATTTGGAGACCATTCGCATTGAAATGGAATGCTACAGGCATAAGCTAAGGAAGTATGAGAGCGCCTAGCTGCGCTCCCCCAACATCATATTTTTAATTGTCTTATTTAATTATGTTTTATTTACTTTACATATTTTGTCTTGAGTGTAAGTGTGTACCGTGATTTAGGGCAATGTTTTAAATAAATTATAATCAACGCGGTTGGGTTGGGTTTAATATTTCTTTGCGCTTTTGAGCACTGAAAGAAACAGCTGACACATTCCTAGTTTTCTTTAGCCCTGGCAAAACTTGCCAAATAGGGTGGGGTTGAGTGGGTTAATTTGAGAGAAGCTTTGATAGTTATATTTTAATATTATTTTATGGAAATTGGGTATACAAATGCCCAAACAATACTAACCCACCGGTTGACAATCAACAAATTGTCAATTGTTGGTTGAAACTTTTTATTTATAAACTTAATTTGAAAACATCCCAAGAAAAGGATGTCGTGAAAACTAGCCAATCTTGTGGAAAATTGATTGATAAATCGGATAAAATTATAGTTTGAGCTCGGAAACTCCTAAATAGCGAGTAATATCAAAGAGAACATCAAAATCGAGGAAAATGATTTAAGATTTAAGCTATATTTACAGTATATTTTGAAAATGCACGGGTATCTTTCTGTATATTTCCGAGGCCCTGTGGGTACATTCTATCGATAACTCCGCGGTGTCCACATATTCCAATTAAAAGAATAATAACAATTTTTAAACGGGGCTAAAAGTGTTAGCGAATGTTAATTGTATTTACAATTCTAAGTGAGTTTTACCATATGCAACATTTGACGTTGTCTAGAGTCCAGAGTTGGGCCACACAGGCAGCGTAGATGCCCCAAAAAAAAGTGATGACGGGGCGCACTCCAATTGGACGGACGTGACACAATTTCAGTTGGAAGAGGCAGCAGCGGCCCAAGAAAAGACAAAAACTATTCGAAAATAATTGTAGTTGTTTCTATTGCAGCATCAATAGCACTGGCAACATGAAAATCAAGGAATTGCAGAAGACGGTGAACATTGCGTGGTCTCCGGCACAGCAGCAGCAAATATTCTTGGCTGCCGGCACGGCTGCCCAGCAGTTTGACTCAAATGCAAACTCCACCTTGGAGATATACTCGCCCAACTTCAGTGATGCAACCTACGACCTGGAGCTTAAGGCCAGCGTTGCCAGCCAGCACAAGTTCGTTTTGGGCGTAATATTGATGCTTTGGGATTAATTTTAATTCGGTTTCGTTTGCAGGTTCCAGAAGCTTATATGGAGTCCCATAGGTCCACATCCAAGCGGCCTTATCGTGGGCGGCTGTGAAGCGGGTCAGATCAATATTTATTCGGCCGGCAAGCTGCTCGCCAATGGCAACGAGGAGCCCCTGCTGGCTCGCCAAGACAAGCACACTGGGGCCGTCACCGGACTGGACTTTAATCCATTCCAAAACAATCTGCTCGCCTCATGTGCCTCCGAATCGGAGATTTATATTTGGGATCTGAACAACCCAGCCACGCACATGAACCCGGGCGCCAAGACCCAGCCACTGGAGGATGTCAAAAATGTTGCCTGGAATCGGCAGGTGCAGCACATTTTGGCATCTGTTTTCAGCACACGCTGCGTTATCTGGGATCTGCGCAAGAGCCAGCAGATCATTAAGCTCTCTGATTCGCAATCTCGTGTGCGGTGGCATGCCATCGAGTGGCATCCAGAGGCAGCGACTCAGGTGTGGCTGGCCTCGGAGGACGACCAGGCGCCGGTTGTGCAGCTGTGGGACTTGCGGTATGCCACTGCTCCGGCGAAAACATATCAAATCCACGAGCGCGGAGTGCTGGGCATGTCGTGGTGCCTTCAGGACAACGATCTGATGGTGTCCTGCGGCAAGGACAATCGCATATACTGCTGGAATCCCAACACCAAAGTACCCGAAGGCGAAATTCTCTCGGAAGTGGCCACCACATCATCCTGGTACTCCGATGTGCAGTTCTGTCCACGCAATCCGGCTCTAATTGCCAGTGCCAGCTTGGAGGGCGCCGTGTCCATATATTCCCTCCATGGAGGCACCCACCATCTGGTGCAGACGGCAAACAAGATCGCAGACTCCTTCCCGGGAATGGATCAGTTTGCCCAAGAGCCCATTCCGCAGCAGGCCACGCAAGTGGTTTACCATGATCTGACGCACGCACCCAAGTGGATGAAGCGACCCTGTGGCGTTGCCTTTGGGGTAAGTTTCTCTTCAACATGTCTCGAATTTTCCTTTATAATTGCATTTATTTTCCTGTTCACAGTTTGGTGGAAAGCTGGTCAGCTTCGATGGTGTCTCGAAAAAGGTAAAAGTATCGCAGTTAACCACAGAAGCTGCTCTCGTGGAGCGTGCCAATGCCTTGGAGCGCTCGTTGGCCGATGCCAACTACGCAGATTATTGCCGGCAGAGAGCAGATGACACACCGGACCAGCACCGTCGCTATCTTTGGTACTTCATCAAGGCCAACTTCGAGCTGAACCCAAAGGAGGAAATGCTCAATCTCTTGGGTATGTGAGACCACGTTGAGGGGTATCGCTGACACAAATAGTTATTGCCTTTACCATTAGGCTACAACAAAGATGACATTGATAGCAAGTTCAACAAGTTTATCAAGGAAACTGAGACGAACTCACAGTCGGATGTGGATACACTCACGACCCGCATTTCCACACTCACCCATGTAAGTTTCCGCCACGCAATGGCGCGACAAGACCTTATCAGTTAAACGACATGCCCCAAAAAGCAACCTCCCGCCACGCACTATCAACTTCTTCACGTACATCTGCTCATCTTGCTTTGTATACTTATTTCTATTCGACAACATACTCCATGCATTCGTGGGGCTCTGCTATGCTGTCGCTGTAGAGCGACTCTTCTGAAGTTGAGTGCGATCAGAGTACGAATTATAGCACCGATAATTCGGTAAGACTTTAAAAGATTTAAGAGTAGCAAAGAAAAGTAAAGAGTAGACAGAATGCAGCTGAATGGTGCAAAATCCTCAATGAATTCGTTGCCTCAACTTAATTATCTTTTTTATTTGCTAATGCAGGCAACGTTGGACAACAAATTTGATGGAAATGGAACCGATTCTCAAAATCACGACTATGCCACGCTGTCGAGGCGGCCCCAGTTCAAAGTTCCCAGCGGTGACCGTGAGTAGAGAGAATAAACTGATCGGCTGGCTAGCTTCCTGCTAATTGATTTTCTACTCACAGACTCTGACAGCTTAATTGCCGAGGCAATACTAACCGGCAACATCGAGGCAGCCGTGGAGTTGTGCCTTGAAGCACAACGCATACCGGAGGCCCTCATCATAGCCTCGACGGCCGGCATTGATACGCTTACTCGAACCCAAACCCGATACCTGGGGCAGCAGAAGAGCGAGCTGTCCCATGTAATCTCGGCCTTGGTTACCCGGGATTGGCTTGACTTCGTCAACCGCTGCACGGTGGAGTCCTGGAAGGAAGCCCTGGTGGCTGCCCTCAAGCACAGCGAGCGAAAAGTGGTCGACATCTGTGAGCGCCTGGGGGATCGCTTGCTGAACGAGTGCGCCAACAGCGTGGAGTCTACACGCAACGCCATGCTGTGCTACATCTGTGCGGGAAGCATTGACAAGCTGGTGAGCGCCTGGTATCAGCTGAAGCAATTGGAGCAGCAGAGTCATAGCTACAAGCTGAACACCACCGAGCTGCAGGACCTGGCCGAGGTGGTGATGCTTATGTGCAAGTCGCTGGAGCAGCAGGGCATCTCCGTGGACTTGGCTGGCCGCTTTGCTGGCTTCCTCACTGAATATGGCGGTCTCTTAGCCTCCCAAGGAGCACTCACGGCAGCTCTCCAGTACA
Organism: Drosophila subobscura; assembly: GCF_008121235.1. NCBI lineage: Eukaryota > Metazoa > Arthropoda > Insecta > Diptera > Drosophilidae > Drosophila > Drosophila subobscura. The sequence continues at coordinate 6,029,912 of NC_048531.1, forward strand.
TAACAACGCTGGGTGGTGGAGCAACGTGTGAAAATGAAGTTTTGCACGGTCTGCGGGATCGCATCAACAACGCCGTCAATTTGGAACAGACCCAGCCACAAGCAGCTGCAGCTGCAGCTCCGGCGCCTTTGGATACCCAGGCCCACAGCAACGGGGTAGAGGGTCCTTCTCACAGCAGCATCCTGTGGCTTCAATGTCCTATGGCCAACCAGCCAATCAGTATGGAAACCCAGCCAACAATGGCTGGCCTTCGCCCGCGCCACCCGCACCAGCAACGTATCCAGCGGCCCAGCCGGCACCACAGATATTTAATCCGCAACAAGTTAAGCAAGAACCTGCGGCCCATCCGCCGCGGCCACTCAGCAACGCCAGCTCTTCGGGTGGCCCGCCACCATCGTCCAGTGGTCCGTCTGGCGGTTTAGGTGTGCATGCGCGCTCGAAATATGTTTTGGATCCATCTGTGGCTGCTCCCACCAGTGCCTATGGCATGCCATACAATCCAGTTCCTGCCCCAGCGCCATCCGCAGCTCCTTTCACGGGAGGACCAGGTCCTGGAGCACTTCCACAAGCAGCCAACGTGCCCACATACAATAGCAATGCATTCAACACCAATCCTCTGTCGTCTGGCCAAGGGTACAATCCAACACCCTTCGCTGGAGCACAGCAAAACTCCTACTTGCCGGGGGTAAATCCCATTGAGACGATGCCTCCAGCTGCTCAGCCACCCATTATACAGAATGTACAGCGGAATCCCACACCGCCACCAGGCTGGAACGATCCACCCGCATTGAAATCATCACGTGCGGTAAGCACATTGTGCTGAAACTCCAAAAAGAAATGTCTGATTATTGTTTCATTTTACAGCCAAAGCCAAAGCCAGTCGCAGAACCTAGTGCAGCGCCCATATTTCATCCGATTTTCCCTGTTGATCCCAATCAAAACCAAAACGGTTATATGGATCCTGCTCAATATCAGGTATGTTGCAGCAAAGTAGTAACAGGAAGCTGTATTTTAAGTGGGAATCATCCATCTTTCTAGAATGCGCCACCCCCTGGCGTGGCAAGCAATGCGTACTACAATCCAGTTGCATTCAACAACAATCCACAGCAGCAGCAGTCATACCTCCAGCCCCAACAGCAGGGCATTCCCAATCAGGCACCACCTCAGCAGCAAAACTGGCAGGGACAACAGCAGCAGCAGCAGAACATTGGATACACCGAACAGCCGGCACCGATTCAGCAGCAACAGCGCCAACCAGAGGTGCCAAAGGAGAAGCCGCCACTTCCAGAGGAATACATCTACTTGCAGACGGTACTGGAGGAGCTGAAGAATCGTTGCCTGAGCGCAACCAATGATCCGGTAAGTGGTCACGTAATCCACGTTCGTTTTAGGGCAAAACTCTAATTATATTCGTCTTAAATACAGCGCACCAAACGCAAGTTTGTGGATGTTGTCAAACGGTTGGAAAATCTCTACGATTGCCTGCGCGATGGCAAGGTAAGGCTCGGCCATGGATCGACTATTCGCATTTGTTAACCAACGTTTACGTTTCTCACGACAGCTCACACCCACCACCGTGCAATATCTTAATCAAATAATACAGTACATTCAAATATCGGACTACGCCAATGCCCTGGAAGTGCATACACGCATCGCATTCGGCACGGACTTTGCGCAGTGTGCTGGCTTCATGCAGGGATTGAAGGTGCTGCTGCAGTCGGCCTCCGAGATGCAGCTGGTCTTGCGCTAAAACCTTATACCACATACATACGTGTCTGAAAGTACCCGCTACAGTTGGGCTCATTCAACGTCTAATTATTGTGTCTTTATAGTATGTCCCACTGTCGTTTTCTGTTTTCGCCCTTCGTTAATGTATTCTTGGATTCTGTCTGGTATATTTCATATGTGTAATGAATTATATTTCCACACAATACGAAGCTGTGGACGCATGTGCATGCATAACAATTGCGTTGATCTTCGGCTTACAGAAGCTTTGGCTGATTCCTTATGTTATCCAGATCAAGCTGCATCTGGGGGGATCCGGAAGCCGCATGTCCACCCTTGAAGGGCGATGTATTTCGCACGTTTTCATGAGCTCCGTACTCCAGTTGTTCTTCCGGTAGCAGGCGATATTTTTTAAGATACTTGTAAGACGCATTCGACATGTCATTGGGACTCTGTGCGTGGACTAAGTTGTCGATCTGCCGAAGGGGTTCCGCATGTGGGGACTTCTGAATGCAAGTAACATCTGCAGGCGACGGGGACAAGCGCATTTCTTGCATCAGCTCGTCGACGGGCTGTCGTAAGTACTTCCGTGCGAGTTCCTTCATGACCATGCTCTTCTCCGTATTCGGCTTGGACACCACACCACCCGTGGTTGGCATTCGCGTAGTCTTGGGTGTGTTGGCACGGTATTCAGTCGACTGGGCTCTTGGCGGAGTGGCCCGGGGCGACTGGAATTGTGGAAGACCTCGCGAATGTGTTGCGGGCAATGGTTCATCCTCCTCCACTATGTAATCATGAATAACAGGCGCCATCCGCTTTGCTGTGGATGTTTTGAATGGGTTTAAGTATGTGTTTACCTTCGTTCGGTTTACTCACTGTTGCTAGTCGTTAAAATATCACACTGTGAGGCAACTGTCCGGCACGGCTTTGAGCTGGAACCTGCAGCCGCTTGTCGGCTCTGCAGCAACGACTCGCAGAGGCTTCTCAGCTGTTGCTGCTCCTGATGCATGGACTCTAGAAGATCAACTACTCTGGCAAGGTCATTCTTATTGACCAAATTGCTCATGTCGATGTCCGAGTACACAACGGACGGCAACGACGTTTGAGATGGCGATATACGTACAGCTTCCGTTTGCGTTCCAGCACAAATCGTGAGCACATCGGTGGTTGCTGCCTGGACGGGTGGGCGCATCACCTGATGGTACTGCCTTGCTGGCTCTGCATAACTTGCCCCGGACTGACTGGATGTCTGATATTTACTCGACGGCGCCGCCTCATGTCCGTAAGGCCGCTCTCGAGGAGTAATATAATACTCATTGGAGGAAGCGGAGGGGCTGCTCGGAAAATTGTTGCTGGCTTGGACCGGCCGCGGGCCAAGTTCTGTTGCCAGAATCGGACTAAAGTTTACTCGAGGCAGCATTTGCTTCTTCCAGGAGGCGAAGCTGGGCCGCGGATCTGCCGCTGGTTCCGGGGTCGGTTCAGGCTGCGGTTGCAGCTGCGGCTGCGATGGTGGCTGTCCGAATAATATCGAAACTTCCGGCACTGTTGGCCTAACAATTTGATCGGAAAGACCCGCTGGTGCCGATGCACTGGGCCTGGGCGCTGAGCGCGGCAACATATCTTCCGTTTCAGGCTCAAACATTTCTTAATTTATTTATAATTATTTATTTTACAAAATTAAATTCGAGCGGGAGAGGGGCTTGGGAGCCAGTGTGACGGTGGAGTTATTGATCAAATATACCGCGTTACCCTCATGAATACTTTCAACATATACCGTAAGTATACCATAAATCATAATTAATTTTCCTAAAATGATATATTCTTATTAAATTTAGCAGCCAGTTAGGACTCACAGCACTAAAACTATAATTTTATTCGATTTAACAATAATTTCTTAACAAGATTGGCTAGTTTTCATGACTTTCTTTTATTGAATTGCTTACAAAATAAGGTAAAAACTTCTTTCTTCTCAACTGGTCAACATACCAACTTGCTAATTTATGTAAAATGTATGTAAGCGTCACGTAGAAGAATATCCCGTGTAAAATCTAAGCGTACAGTATATACTGTGACGGTGTTCAGCTCGCCGGTATATTTTGTATCTATAAATCCGCGGTCACGCTGGCAGCGTGTGTCATAGAAAAAAAAACAAAAACAAATATAAATTGTTGTCAAAATATGCCCGTTTTGGAACACATTGATGCCATGGCTTCAACACCAGCACCCGCTACCACAACGGTGACTACCGACACAGAGTCTCCACATCAGGCCGCACCTGAATTAACGCAAACGGATCATCTGAACAGACGTCTTCTGAAATCTCTTTTGGACACGATGCAGATGCAAATGCAGTCTGACGATGCAAACCAGAGCAACGACGACAGCAACAACGACGAGTCCAACAACGAATTTGATGAATAAATTCTGTATTACTATGCTTATACTAAGGTCTTTAATTTATGTATATCGACAGGGAGCAGAACTGCAATTATGACGGCTCCAACAATGTGACGCAAGTGAGGCCCGATCTAGCTGATCATTCAGTTGATCGCTAAGTTGCTTTCGTCTGGTGACGCTGTTGATGGACTCAAGCGATACAGGAGACTCGTACCTTCGCCAGGAGGCATGCCAAGTCCTGATCCGACAGGAAACAGCCGAGTTATAGCGTTGAAGGGGATTATATAGAAAAACAATATTCAAATGGCATTATCCTTAATGTCCTAGCACCCGAAGTGATCCGGGACATTTTCCCGATCCCGAGGAGGCGTGACATGTCCTTTTTCGACAGGAAACAGCTGAGCTATAGCCTTGTAGAGATTAAAAAGAAAAAACAACGTGAAAATGGCATTATCCTTAATGTCCTTGCACCCGAACTGGTCGCAAAGGATCCAGGACATTCTGCCGATCACGAGGGGGCGTGGCACATCCTGGACGGACTACAAATAAAGGAGGCAACAACAAAACAAATCTCTCCTGTTATTTTTGTCAAATTTTGACAGTCACCTCTTTGCACAGTGGCGCTCACGCGATGAAGACGGTAATTTCTGGAACTAAAATAACGTAGTTCGAGAATTGGCCGATCTGTGTTGGGACGCCACTGTGAACTTTTGAAATTGCTTCACTGAAATGGCCGAAAACTGGAAAATTTTCAGACCAAGTACCAGGCGAACAGAAGTCAGCAGAAGGTAACTTGTGTGAAAAAACATGGAAACCAGCAACCTTCTGCTGACTTCTGTTCGCCTGGTACTTTGTCTGAAAATTTTCCTGTTTCCTGTTTCCTGGCCGAAAACAGGAACATTTTCAGACAAAGTACCAGGCGAACAGAAGTCAGCAGAAGGTAACTTGTGTGAAAAAACATGGAAACCAGTTGCCTTCTGCTGACTTCTGTTCGCCTGGTACTTTGTCTGAAAATTTTCCTGTTTCCTGTTTCCTGGCCGAAAACAGGAACATTTTCAGACAAAGTACCAGGCGAACAGAAGTCAGCAGAAGGTAACTTGTGTGAAAAACATGGAAACCAGTAACCTTCTGCTGACTTCTGTTCGCCTGGTACTTTGTCTGAAAATTTTTCCTGTTTCCTGTTTCCTGGCCGAAAACAGGAAAATTTTCAGACCAAGTACCAGGCGAACAGAAGTCAGCAGAAGGAAACTTGTGTGAAAAAAACATGGAAACCAGTAACCTTCTGCTGACTTCTGTTCGCCTGGTACTTTGTCTGAAAATTTTTTCCTGTTTCCTGTTTCCTGGCCGAAAACAGGAAAATTTTCAGACCAAGTACCAGGCGAACAGAAGTCAGCAGAAGGAAACTTGTGTGAAAAAAACATGGAAACCAGTTGCCTTCTGCTGACTTCTGTTCGCCTGGTACTTTGTCTGAAAATTTTTCCTGTTTCCTGTTTCCTGGCCGAAAACAGGAACATTTTCAGACAAAGTACCAGGCGAACAGAAGTCAGCAGAAGGAAACTTGTGTGAAAAAAAACATGGAAACCAGTTGCCTTCTGCTGACTTCTGTTCGCCTGGTACTTTGTCTGAAAATTTTCCTGTTTCCTGTTTCCTGGCCGAAAACAGGAACATTTTCAGACAAAGTACCAGGCGAACAGAAGTCAGCAGAAGGAAACTTGTGTGAAAAAAACATGGAAACCAGTTGCCTTCTGCTGACTTCTGTTCGCCTGGTACTTTGTCTGAAAATTTTCCTGTTTCCTGTTTCCTGGCCGAAAACAGGAAAATTTTCAGACCAAGTACCAGGCGAACAGAAGTCAGCAGAAGGAAACTTGTGTGAAAAAAAATGGAAATTAGTTGCCTTCTGCTGACTTCTGTTCGCCTGGTACTTTGTCTGAAAATTTTTTCCTGTTTCCCGTTTCCTGGCCGAAAACAGGAAAATTTTCAGACAAAGTACCAGGCGAACAGAAGTCAGCAGAAGGAAACTTGTGTGAAAAAAACATGGAAATTAGTTGCCTTTCTGCTGACTTCTGTTCGCCTGGTACTTTGTCTGAAAATTTTCCTGATTCCTGTTTCCTGGCCGAAAACAGGAAAATTTTCAGACCAAGTACCAGGCGAACAGAAGTCAGCAGAAGGAAACTTGTGTGAAAAAAAAAATGGAAACCAGTTGCCTTCTGCTGACTTCTGTTCGCCTGGTACTTTGTCTGAAAATTTTCCTGTTTCCTGTTTCCTGGCCGAAAACAGGAACATTTTCAGACAAAGTACCAGGCGAACAGAAGTCAGCAGAAGGAAACTTGTGTGAAAAAACATGGAAATTAGTTACCTTCTGCTGACTTCTGTTCGCCTGGTACTTTGTCTGAAAATTTTCCTGGTTCCCGTTTCCTGGCCGAAAACAGGAAAATTTTCAGACCAAGTACCAGGCGAACAGAAGTCAGCAGAAGGAAACTTGTGTGAAAAAAACATGGAAATTAGTTGCCTTCTGCTGACTTCTGTTCGCCTGGTACTTTGTCTGAAAATTTTTCCTGTTTCCCGTTTCCTGGCCGAAAACAGGAAAATTTTCAGACCAAGTACCAGGCGAACAGAAGTCAGCAGAAGGAAACTTGTGTGAAAAAAAAAACATGGAAACCAGTTGCCTTCTGCTGACTTCTGTTCGCCTGGTACTTTGTCTGAAAATTTTTCCTGTTTCCTGTTTCCTGGCCGAAAACAGGAACATTTTCAGACAAAGTACCAGGCGAACAGAAGTCAGCAGAAGGAAACTTGTGTGAAAAAACATGGAAATTAGTTGCCTTCTGCTGACTTCTGTTCGCCTGGTACTTTGTCTGAAAATTTTCCTGTTTCCTGTTTCCTGGCCGAAAACAGGAACATTTTCAGACAAAGTACCAGGCGAACAGAAGTCAGCAGAAGGAAACTTGTGTGAAAAAACATGGAAACCAGTTGCCTTCTGCTGACTTCTGTTCGCCTGGTACTTTGTCTGAAAATTTTCCTGTTTCCTGTTTCCTGGCCGAAAACAGGAAAATTTTCAGACCAAGTACCAGGCGAACAGAAGTCAGCAGAAGGAAACTTGTGTGAAAAAAACATGCAAATTAGTTGCCTTCTGCTGATTCTTCTGTTCGCCTGGTACTTTGTCTGAAAATTTTCCTGTTTCCCGTTTCCTGGCCGAAAACAGGAAAATTTTCAGACCAAGTACCAGGCGAACAGAAGTCAGCAGAAGGTAACTTGTGTGAAAAACATGGAAACCAGTTGCCTTCTGCTGACTTCTGTTCGCCTGGTACTTTGTCTGAAAATTTTCCTGTTTCCTGTTTCCCTGCCGAAAACAGGAAAATTTTCAGACCAAAGTACCAGGCGAACAGAAGTCAGCAGAAGGTAACTTGTGTGAAAAACATGCAAACCAGTTGCCTTCTGCTGACTTCTGTTCGCCTGGTACTTTGTCTGAAAATTTTCCTGTTTCCTGTTTCCTGGCCGAAAACAGGAAAATTTTCAGACCAAGTACCAGGCGAACAGAAGTCAGCAGAAGGTAACTTGTGTGAAAAAAAACATGGAAACCAGTAACCTTCTGCTGACTTCTGTTCGCCTGGTACTTTGTCTGAAAATTTTCCTGTTTCCTGTTTCCTGGCCGAAAACAGGAAAATTTTCCCAAGTGGCCGAAAACAGGAAACCATTTTCAGACCAAAATACCAGGCGAACAGAAGTCAGCAGAAGGTAACTTGTGTGAAAAACATGGAAACCAGTTGCCTTCTGCTGACTTCTGTTCGCCTGGTACTTTGTCTGAAAATTTTCCTGTTTCCTGTTTCCTGGCCGAAAACAGGAACATTTTCAGACCAAAGTACCAGGCGAACAGAAGTCAGCAGAAGGTAACTTGTGTGAAAAACATGGAAACCAGTAACCTTCTGCTGACTTCTGTTCGCCTGGTACTTTGTCTGAAAATTTTCCTGTTTCCTGTTTCCTGGCCGAAAACAGGAAAATTTTCAGACAAAGTACCAGGCGAACAGAAGTCAGCAGAAGGTAACTTGTGTGAAAAAAAACATGGAAACCAGTTGCCTTCTGCTGACTTCTGTTCGCCTGGTACTTTGTCTGAAAATTTTCCTGTTTCCTGTTTCCTGGCCGAAAACAGGAAAATTTTCAGACCAAGTACCAGGCGAACAGAAGTCAGCAGAAGGTAACTTGTGTGAAAAAAACATGGAAACCAGTTGCCTTCTGTTCGCCTGGTACTTTGTCTGAAAATTTTCCTGTTTCCTGTTTCCTGGCCGAAAACAGGAACATTTTCAGACAAAGTTTCAGGCCGAAAACAGAAGGTAAAAAAAAAATGGAAACCAGTTTTCTGCTGACTTCTGTTCGCCTGGTACCAGGCGAAAACAGAAAAATTTTAGTTTTCTGTTATCTTCAAAATTGTAGATTTGGGAGGTTTTGTGTGAAAAAAACATGGAAACCAGTTGCGGGGCTCATTTTGAAATACACTGGTTTCGCCTGGTAAAAAATTAGGTGGCTCTTTAGTCTCTGAGAACTAGCCGACAAACAAGACGGACAGACGGACGGACAGACGGACAGACAGACATGGCCGAAAACATGCTGATCAAGAATTTATAGACAAAACGTTTCCTTCTGTGCGTTACATACAACTGTTATCCGCAAAATACAATATAACCTATTTATTTTCGAGTACCGGGTATAAAACAAACGAACAGAAGTCAGCAGAAGGAAACTTACGCGTGAAAAACATGGAAACCAGTTGCCATCTGCACTTTAGGGTTATTTGTCTTTTTACATTTTTCTTCATCTGTCATCTACATTTGTCTGAAAATTTTTCAGAGTCGCGGCAGAGGCAGAGCTGTGTCAGGCAGAGGCCATAAAACAGGAAAAGAGTGTGAATGCTGACTTCTGTTCGCCTGGTTTGGCTTTGTCTGAAAATTCCAATTTCCCAATTTGTTTCCTGATAGATTCATTCCCTACCGAAAACAGAAAAAAATTTAGTTTTCTGTTATCTTCAAAATTGTAGATTTGGGAGGTTTTCGCCCTTTTGCGGGGGCAGAAAGTGGCGGGGCTCATTTTTGAAATACACTGGTTTCAGTGTAAGCATACAGCAGTCTGGTGCCAAAATTAGGTGGCTCTAGCTCTTATAGTCTCTGAGAACTAGCCGACAAACAAGACGGACAGACGGACGGACAGACGGACAGACAGACATGGCTCAATCGACTCGGCTATTGATGCTGATCAAGAATACATATACTTTATGGGGTCGGAAACGTTTCCTTCTGTGCGTTACATACAACTGTTATCCGCACAAATACAATATACCCTATTTACTCTTCGAGTACCGGGTATAAAAACAAAAAACCCCTTAAGCCTTTCCAACAAGATTTTGCTTCATGCTTTTAGTTACCATCGCATTCAAAATGATAGCATACTTTTAGGCCAACAAGGAAAACCGACCTGCATTGTATTGTATTGTAATAATTTAAATATGAGCCGATCAAAAAGGGAGATTTGAGATAGAAAACAGATGGACAGTTTTTAAAATTACAATTATCTATCGATCTACCTATAGTCTTGGCGATTCTTTGTAGATGTTAAATGTTTTTATTGTAATCTGGAATGTGTCTTCTCCTGTGTGGGTGTGAGTGTAATACATTTCGGATAATACTTAATTAACGCTTTAGTTATGACATAATCCTAGTGCTATCAACATTGAGTGTCTCCTGGTAGGTCCGTGCTATTTACAGGTGAACTCCTCGTAGCTTTCGTCGCACAGCTCGCACTCCACCTGGCAACACCATCGGAACTGGCAGCGGCACTGCTTGCTGCGTCGGATGTGCTGCGTGTTGTGGCCACGCCCACAGCACAACAGGTCACAGCTCTGGGATCCGTGTCCATTCCGCTGGCAGAGACGACCCACCGTGCCAAGGGTGCCCGTCTGAAGGCTGCGCTCGCAGTAGTTCGGCGACGCCTCCAGGTAGATCAGCTCCATGCGCTTTGGCCACACCAAAGCAGGCTTAGCGGGGCGGGCACTTCCATGTTTCCTTCTGGTTGGGATGGAGAGGGTTTCTTTAATAGTTCTCGGATCAGTATTGTGACCCACTCACCTGCTTATTACTAATCTCAGTCCACGTTTGCCTCGAACGGCTTGAACAGTTTTGGCTTTATGATACTTCTGCATGAGCTTGTCGCCGATCAGACGGAACGGTGGCAGGCTCTTCCAGCAGGTCTTCATCACACAGGAGCCGCTCACGCCATGGCACTTGCAGTCCGTGCGAAGCATTTTCTTTACCAGCTAATAGGGAAAAACAATTAGGGAGGAGCCCAACAGATGACAATATCCCGCATACGCACCGTTCGCCCGGCTCGATTGTTGTGGAGATTCATCAGCGTGCGGGCGTCGTGCTCGAGCTCCCGCGCATCGAGGAACTTGCGGGTGTATCTCATGCCAAAGTCCACATCCGCAGAACAGCCGCCCCATTTCCAGGCCTCGGCTGGAGTGCCATCCGTGGAGGGGCCAGCCTTATGGCGCACATCGCATCCGCAGGTGGAGATGTTGCCGCGCGCACATGCAGCAGTCACTGCATAGGCAGCTCCAGCACTAGCTATGGCATACGTATACGCAGCCTCCCGTGAAGCTGTACAAGGATTAGCATGGATAATCAGGTTGAGGCTTGCGGCAAACTCACCAATGGGTATGACATGGGCAAAGACATTACGCTGCCACACCTCTGAGCAGTTCCAGCGGTGGCCCCGAAACTGCTGCTGGCACTCCTGTGCACCCAGCTGATGGCCCTCGCCCAGGGCGATCAGGGCGTCCGGCATCTCTCCGCACAGCTGGCGCTGGGGCAAGGTCAGGCCCGGAATGCGGCCGCAGAGCATGGCGGATGTAAAGCTGGACACTAATCTGACGAGAAATCAAAGCAAACAGAACCATAAATAACACCCTGTAGACCACCGAGCGGCATCAAATAAAATATTACAAACAAACGCCGATCGATCGCTGCTCGGATCGTTCGATTGGCAATGGCTGAAAAGTCGTGCACAGAAAACGCCGCCAGCACTGGAGCTGTGGCTTGATTTTCATTTAATTTCCATTTCGTTGGCCATTGGAGGCTTCAGCCCCAACACATCTCGGCCAATCGAAGACAAACGTATTAGAGCCAGGCCAAGTCGGGTCTGGCCAAGAGATTAATGCGTTGCAGTTGTTTGCTGACTCTGTCAGGTGGCGGTGGCGGTGGCTCTGGCAGGGGGCTCACGGGGCGTTATTCTGTCAGTTTTAGTCAACTCTCTGCCGCCAGCTGTATTATTAGCCATAATTACATGGATATGGAGATGGCGATGGCGATGGAGAAGCTCAAGCTCGGGCTGGCAGGCAGGCAGCCATCGTGACTCGATGGAGTGTCCGTCCAATCAACTTCGCTTGAGCCAAGCTGAACTCAGCTGATATTCGAGTTAAATGGCCAAATTAATGCTAACAGTCAAAAAATGGCAAATGGGATTAATGAGTTTCGACAATGAGTTGCAAATTGCCAGAGTCAGAGGCAGAGCCAGAGCCAGGCGGGGGCGTCTCCCGCTCTCCTACTCTCTTTTATGCTGCCCACTCTCCGGCCCACTGTTGAGACGTGTCCAACTGTCTAACCTGTCGATTTGCGGCTGCCAAACCAATCAGCATCAAACAGCTGGTTCCATAATCAAGTCGTCGATCGATCGCCTTTTGTCCGCAGCAGACGGGCAGCGAGGCAGAAACTGAAACTGGGACTGGGACTGTTGCCGTGCCAAAAACACATCCTCGGGCCACAAAAAACAATTGGGTGGGCAACTCCCAACTCCGACTTCGACTCCGACTGGTTGCCACATGGCCATGCCACATCTGTATAGATTTGTAAATTGCTTTCGCTGCCTGCCACTCCGGTGTCTCCAGCTTGCAGCTCCAACTCTTACAAGACATTTTTAATTGCGGCAATTAAATCAATTTACAGAAAATTACACATTTTACCAACCACAGAAGAGCACGGAGTCGTCTCCAGCCCAAGATCTGAACGAACCTTTAACCGATCGAGCGATTGTGTACGTTGATCGACACTCCCAAGGGATCCCCCAAAGTCTACTTCCTACAGCTATAGCCAGGGTACTTCAGCCGTCGACCCCCGTGGCCATCCTTTTTTTCTTGCTCATGTTGGATGCTGTTGTTGGCTTGTTAAACATGCTGTTAACATGACTTGAGCGATCCGGGGACGATCGATGAACGATGAACGATGAAAATTGGTGGCAAAACTAATAATTAGGCTCGCTTAACCGGCACGACCTGGCAACTGGTAACTGGCTAAGGGCTAGGGGCTCAACCGCAAACCTTCAACTCTTTTTTGCCGGCCCGAAAACAAGCTGATCAATCTGTCGGTCGGTGCATCCGTTCTGACAGTCATTCAGTCAGTCAGTCAATAGCTTTTACGTGCGTTCGCTCAGCGTGACCGTCATGCCCTGCCCTGCCCTGCTCGTCGCTTCTTCTATAACAACTCCAACCTCCAGCCGAACAATCAAGGCAACCATCTCTCCTCAACCCTTTTGTTTTTGGCTGCTTTATTTGCCTGCCTCTGCCTCCGCCTGTTGCATGTCAACGCCGACAATTTCATCATCATCATCATCGCCATTACCTTCCGCCGTTCCCTGGCCATGCCCAACCCCTTTCCCATCCCCCTTAATGGTCTCCATTCTCTGGAAGAGTCCAAGTCACGTGTGTGTGCTTGATTTGTGCTTTGTTTCGTATCCCTTTCGCTCTGTTTTGTCCTTAGACTGCTTCACTTTGTGTTGTGTTGTGTTCTGTCTGTGTGTGTGGTTTACTCGTAGTTTTATCTCTTGTTCTATATCGAGAACGGTTCGGGGCTCTGCCTTCGATTCGTGACCCTCTCTGCTGCGTGAGAGCAAGGACCTGTCATGAACTTGATACCATATCCGCCTCCTCCTCCGCCTTCGACTCAGCTCCGAAATAGAGTCTCGCATTAAGAAAAACGAAACTAGTTCCATTGACAGTCTTATGGCTTCTGCTCTGCAACAAATTGGTGATTCCTCAGCCAGTAATTTGCACAAAAATATTTGCCACGACAACGCGGAATCATTAAAAATGGATTAAGCCAAGCGCATAACTCAATGCCCGGCAGCTGAAACGGAGCTGGAGCTCGGCTAGGCCGTTGGACAGGCCACTTATGTGCTGGCAAAGCATAAATGCCCCCAAACCCAGTGCGAGTCAATACTCGTAGCTGGCCAACAACACCAACAACAACAACAACAACAACGCAGCACAGGCCGAGAGAGGGACCGACTTAATGCGCACTTTGGAGCCTCATAAAAATATGACTTTAATATTTTCACGCGCAGGCGTAGCAGCCCGAACCGAAACAGAAACAGAAACCGAACCCAGACCCGAGCCCGAGCCCGAGCCCGATCCCGATCTCCTCTTCCCTTTCCACTGCGCAGGCCAGACACTGGCCGGGCGATCCTCGACTGCCGCATACGCTGCGCCCGAGTCGATCTGGTTAGGGCCCTGTCATAATTGTGCGAATCTAGTCCGCCAAATAGTTTCGACCCACCGCTGTGCCGAGACTGGGCCAGTGGGAGTCCGGGAGTGCAGGAACAGGGACTGCAGCGAGGGCGGCGAGTGCGAGCGTGGTGCGAGCACTACACCGGTAGCGCCTCCAAGAGCAGGCAGAAATATATGACTGGCGCTCTCGCTGGTAATTACATGGCTTGCTGACATGTTCATGGTTCCCCATGCTCCCTGCCAGACTCTGCCCGCCCCCAACTCCTATGGCTCTCTTAGCACCAATTGGAGGCGGAAGCAACAAAGGCGCTTTAATCCAGACAAAACAATGCAATGCCTTGGGTCTGCAGTCTTCCATTTGTCTCCCTCCCTCCATCTCTGCTGGGGCATTTGAAAGTTTTGTGGCGCTGATAAAAGCAACAACTTTGCTCTACAGCTGCATGTAAAGGTGGGCGGTGCCGGGAGGGAGTGGTCAACGGAGGGGCAGTACAGAGGGGAGCGAGCAGCGAACAAACCGAAAACCCATAAAGGCTGTTCAACATGCCATCAATAAAATACAAATATTCCAAGACCAAGACCAAGACCAAGGCGCAGCGGATGGGTGGCAGGATGGCAGGAGAGAGAGAGAGAGAGAGAGGAGAGTGGCGAGCGGGAAGCGGCTTAAAGGAGCATTGAAGCGAAGCAGTCCATGGTCATGGCCAAGAAAAATGTCGCTGCCACGGTCAGACAAACGGCCAGCAACAATTGCAGCCCATCCTGGCCACAAAAACGACGACGTAATTGACCAGAGAAAGACATATGTAGCTGCACCGCCAGAAAAAGGGAGACCCAATAATCTGGAGACTATAGGAAATGCTTTAGAATGCAATCAGATCCTGTTAGAGTCAACGCCAGTCTGCGCTTTCCCCGTAAATACTTTCAGTTGGTAACCCGAGCATGGAGTGAACTTTGTAAGCCACTTGACTCTCTTTGTTTTGGCTCAGTGTATGTTTGCCGTGTCCATGTAACAGGTAAAAGCCAAAACGGATCGTTCGTCATGGACAATTGGCAGAGACCAAGTGGTCGAATGGCCACTCAGCCATCCGCCATCCGCCTCTCTTCCCGCACTCCTCGTGCGGCACTTGGCGGCCGCCCTGGCCATCACGGCCAGACAAACAGATCAACGGCAGATAGTTTTGTTTGTGCTTTGAGGTTTGCAGTCGATCACTCATCCATAGCCAGAGCTACGACTGCATATAAGAGTCCGAATACGAGTACGAGTAGTAAAAGAACCCCACCAAATGACTGCAGTCAGAGAAGAGATTCCACGACCACCTTTGCCGTTGCTGCTGCCGCCGACGGCTCCCGCACAGCTCTGCAGGTTGCCCTGGGAAATTGGCGAGAGGCAGCAGGCAACCGACAAAAACTTGCCAACTTGCAACAAGAGTTTATGCCATTTTGGGCTTGTAAATGCAGCGGGTTCGGGCAACAAGTCGCAGCACACAGAGTGATCTTGATCGCAATTTGAGCGTTTGTCTGCACGTTCATGCGTTCCAATTGTCCATGTACGAGAGCAGATCAGGCGATGCAGAGCGGGGTGTGGAAGTGCAGGTGGAGGTGGAGGTGAAGCCTGGTCTGGAAGTTGTTTCCTGCTTGGTGCGGAGGCATGCGCCTTCAAATTGCAGTAACCTCAATTACATGAGCTAAGCATTTCTGGGTTAAGACCCTTTTTTTCTTTTTGGTTTGTCTCGTTGCTCTTCTTGGCCTGGTCGCAGATGCTCTCTGGCATGCATTGTGTGCACAGGCTCAAGCTGGAGGCCTCTGCATCGCGCCGGCCCACCAGTCCAGTCCAGCCCACTGCCAAAAGGATGGACAGATAGAGAGAGAGAGGGGAACGGAGTGGGGCAGCGTATCTTAAAGATACACTCCACTCATTGCAACTGCAACTGCATCGGGGCAATTAGATAGCAGTCGAAACAGACACAGATACGGACGGACACACACATACTCGTGCACGGACAAGGCAACGTTGATGAGTTTATGGCAAAAATTGATTTCAAGTTGTCGTTGATGCTCCTCCTCCTCCTCAACCAACCATCTCCCCCCAATCCCGCCTTCCGTAACTCGGACAGAGGCGCTCCTCCGCCTGTATTCGCTTTTGGTACAAATGGCAGTCGCCTTGATGACGAGTCGACTGTCTTTCTGTCAGTTTTGTGTTTTAGTTGCTGCCTGCCATTTAATTGCCAATTTTAATGAGATTTTTTCCAGCGCGTTTTCTCAACCCCCTCGACCCCTTCCCATTCATATCCCCCCGCGCTTGCAGTCGTCCGACCGATTTATGGCAACGCCTGCCGAGATTTCCCAACCATAGAATAGGATAGGATAGGATCCGAACACGAGTCTTGAGGATTGACGATTGAGGCGTACACTGTTTGGGCGTTCGATAAGGAGTAACAATTTACATATGTATCTATGTACATATGTACATATACGTAAATATGTATGTATTCATGTACATCTTGCGGTGGTTATGCAGATAAAAATTAGCGATCGTGTCCAGTGATGTGCGCGATAGGACGACGTCCACGAAAGAGTTGTCAACCCGAGAAGATCTGTCCGCGATAAAAGAAAGAAAAGCAAACCAACTCAAACACAGCCACACGAATCCGTTGAATTGGGGAATGGGCAGTGAAAACTAATGGCCATGGGAGGGCACACCGATTATGGGAGCTACTATACCTTATTTCCATAATCCAGAGTATGTAGATTAAGAGCTTGTTATGTGTTTTCCACATGACGATGCAGATCCGTGGCGGCACACAACACGAATACAGGCGCAACAGTTGCCTCCACTATCATCATATCCCATTCGCACTGAGAGTCTCGATTTCCATTCCCATTCCAATCTCGGGCCTGGAGTATTCCTTTCGCTGATGCTGCTGTTATTCCAGCGATACGACCCGTTCCTATAGCTCCGTTTTACTCGTAAACCACTGCCATAGGAAACCGAACCGAGCCGATACAGAACTTCTATTGGATGTAAGCTAATGCCTCAATGTCTGGTTGTTGTTATTAATGATCCGAAAACGCAGACGGCAGCAGTCAATAAAACACACAAATACACACTTGTACGAATAGGACCAGCCAGGCGGTAGTGACCAATACCGAATCGCAAACCGACGACGGCCAAAAATCGAAAACCGAGAACCGAAATCCAAAAACCGAACACACAAAATACACAACGCGGCAAGCTTTTTTTTCTGTCCAGTTGTTCATATGCTAATTAACACCTTCTGCTTCTGCCAGCGGCGTTTCAATTAAGTCATCGCGAGAGCACCAAGATCGGATCACAAAACAGTTTTCGAGATGATGATGGGACTGAGGCTGAGGCTGGAAGTGGGGCTGGTGCTGGCACGGATGGTGCTGTTGTGGCCAGCAGCTCGTTTATCAGCGCGTGCGTTTCATTCATGCAAATCTCCGCCTTGGCCCGGCCATAACTCACAGCCGAAACTGGCATCAGCGGCGGCACCATCATCCATCAGTTGGGCCGCGGGGACCGAGCGGGGGTCCAGCTCTGTCCGACTACACGATTTTTTAATTTATGATAAAGCGCCTCCGACTGTCACAACGGAATTGCGGCAATAACCATAAACGGCTCAGCAGGTGAAAACTACCAAAAATACAAAAGGAAAAGAAGAGAAGAAGTGCCGAAAGCTGGAGAGTCCCGGGATGGCTGGATCGTTGGATCTTTGGATCGCTGAGTGTCGCTTGAAATGCTTAGACGTCCCGTGTGCGGAGATTAACATAAATGCAGCTCATTAGTGACGCAATTAAAGACCCGAGCCGACAAATGGAGCCAGGAACACCGATCCGATCGATTGTCCGAGTCGTAGGAAGGAGGCACGGCACTGAAGGCTGATCGCTGCACGAACCCGATCTGCCAGAATGCGCTACTATATGGTATTTAGTATGCTATCGTATGCCGCTCTACCGACCGTCGCGCGCGAGTTTAAGTTTGAGTTTGAGCGGCCCGAAAATATTCACACACTAACCGAAACCATGAAGCATTTATACAAGGTGATCCCGTCGGCTGCTCGACGGCTGCCTTCGCTTCGTTTTGCGCCCTTAGAGTTCAGTGCGTTTTCTCGTTTTCTCTTCACATTGCCTTCAAAGGGCAATCAGCACACTCCATTGTCGTTTCACTCATACTTACTACGCAGAGCCCTTTCACTCGCACTTATTGACAGCATTGTTAGGGTCGCCGTTCTGCCAACGAGAGCTCCTTATATATTTTCTTCATTCCGAAATGCCCAACATGCTCGAGTCTGATGTGCAGCTTGAATGATGGAAGGAGTCGATGTACATAGTTAGAGAATATTGTGTCATTATTGTGTGCCTTATAAGAAACCCTGTACTAGTGGTTTATAAGTTATATTTAAATCAACAGCCTTTCTAAGATTAATAGATAACAGATTCTGTCCTGTGCTGCGGAAAGTATTAGCACGGTTTTTCACTGTAATTCATCAAATTGGTCACAGTTGTGATCCAACCTGGTTCGCTTCAAACATGTTGCCCGCTTGCCGCTAGCCCCAAGAGCCAACTGGAGTTTAAGCCCTGCTCGATGAAGCTGCATATATGCGCAACATGTTCGTTCTCCAGTCATTGCTTGCGATTGGCTGATGATCCTGCACGTGACTGGAATGTAGCCAAGGCGGCATGGGGCCCCAGCTCCCCTTGCCATTTCCGAAAGATAATGATGAAGCGAAGCCTTCGATTTAATGATTGTTTGGGGAAAACTTTCTTCGGCAATCAATTCAATTATGTGGTTAAAAGTCGTGTATTTGCGTCTGAGAATTTTTGGGGCAGCCTAAACGATTGACTGGGCTCCTCTTCGCTAAAATGAACGATGCTCCCCGCTCCCCGCCTAACCCGCGCGATTTGTCAGCGTGTCGAACAAAACACAAATCATGTTCATCAAAGTGTGGCTACAAATGTGTACGAATCTTAACAGATTTTCCCAGATTTTGTTGCTGCTTTTCCCCGTTTAAATTTATAACTTGTGTTGACTCCGACTCCGACTCAACAGCCTCAACAGCGATTTCTGCAGTCTGCAGTTTTACAAATTGTTTTTGAACATTTGTGCAAAGTGATTTATCGTCGGTTATTTGCAGTCCGCCTCTTGGTTACATTGGGAAATGCTTAAAGCCTCGATATATTATTTTTCACGCGCCTCTTCTGCCAGCCCCAATGACAGTAGCCAGTAGCCGGGAGGAGGTACTTTGGAACTGTGGAACTGTGGGACTGTGGCTGTGCAGGAGCTGCAGCATCTAATGCATTTCTCGGATACCTTGTGTCGTCTTAATTGATATGTCATTTATGCTAATTCCTGCCCAGGCAGTCGCTACATGCATACATACATATATCTCTCACTCTTGGCGCTCTTGACGACTGGGTCTGGGATAAAAGACGTGTTCTGTTTAGTGCCGCTGAGGTAACGTTCGATGGCAGTCTATTAAATGCAATTAAGTTAATTTAAACAGTTTGGTGGAAAGCCGTTGACAGGTAACAGTCAAGAGTCAGCAGGTGCCCGCTGTTCCAGCTCGAAAAACAATTGAAAATCCATTGTTGTTTACTCTAAGTACTTGACTTTAGTTAGCCGCCGACTGGCCTGAGTCACCATCCCCGTCGTCATCCTCATCGCTGGTACCCAGAACCCCTATGAGTATAATGATGGTGATGAGCTGTTAATCCCAATAATAGTTGACGTCAATTACTGCCAAGCTCTGCCCCGATGCATTGTCAGCATCTGGCTCTAACTCTGAGGCAAAGCAATCAAGAGTGTTGTCTGACCCAGATACCGGGACAGGGACAGCGGCAGTAGTCTCTTGCTCAAGGATAAGTACCCACAACACACTCGTGGTTTATTGTGTGCCAAGACTTTTAAATTTGAGCTTGAGGTAATTGTTTTATGGAGCTCCAGTCTCTCTTTATGGCCAGCAATCGATTGTTGATTAGCTGCAATTCGAAAATGTCGCTGCAACATTGTTGTGCCTCTCGAGGCACCTGTGATCTCGAAGATCGCACTGGCCTGCCTGCCTGAACTAAGTCTAAGCTTTTAATTGAGACTGCTCTGAATCAAGTTCCTTGCCAAAGTCTTTTGTTTTGCAACAGAACATCTCTCTCTCCTTAGATGCATCTATTTATGGATGTAAATTCCATGGCAGAGTTCTCTTCTCCACTTGTTTAAACTCAGCTTCATCAGAATAATTGGCTACCAAGCCAATTGCCCCAAAGCCAGCTTTTGTCGCTCCTCTGGCAGCTAACCATAAAACAATATATAAACACACAAAAAACAAGGCACAGCAGCCATGAAATAATCATGAATAGCCCGAAAAGTTCCATTTAAACAACAGAATTACCAAAAAATCAACAAAAACTGCAGTGAGAGAGAAAGAGAGAGAGCTGCTTTCGGTTTATTGTTAATTGTTATGGCTCAACGCTCGGTTTCACATTTCCCCACGAAGCAAAGCAGCTTCCGCTGCCCGTCGAACGACCAACGCCGAACGCCGAACGCCAAACGGAGGGGTGTGCAGGCAGGGCAGCCAGGCAGCCAGTGAAGCGATCAGATCCGAGGAGTAGGAGTGCGGAAAATCGCATTGGGAAAATACTGTTTCGGGCTAAACAGCGATTGCCCATAAACAAGTGTAAACTGAGCTGGAAAAGCAGTGCGGCGGCAGGAAGACTCTGCCACTGGCGATGGCCAACGCATCCGATTTCATCCGCTGGCAAAAGGTCGAGGCGGAGCGAGTGTTTGAGCGGAGCTCAGGAGCGATTTATTAACAAGAGACTGCGAATGCTGTGGCATTTTGCATTGTGCTCGTAATTACGAAACAACGGCTGACACCTACGAAAAGATACAGACGTACATATCTACGCCCCATTAGCTCATCCTCGTTCCCATCCCGCTGCGAAGCAAAAGCAAGTGTTAATTGAGCTCAACCAAAAAAAGAGAGAGAGAGAGAGAAAAGGAAATGCTGGGCTGACCCAAGCAGCTGCTAGGTTTCAGTTTTTTGGTGTTTTTCTTTTCATTTACCTGCAGATACCGACACTTTCCCCGGAGCGGTCTGATAGGGTTAGGGTTAGGGCCAAGGACAAGCCATTGATAATGACTGGCGCCAGTTGGCCAGCGACTCACTTAGACAAATTGCTGGCTAATTGGTTTGTCGGGAGGATGCATCCGCCAGGAAGAGCGACAGATCGGTCGGTCGTGGGAGGATAAAAGAGCAGCAGCGGCTAAAGTGTTGAATTAAACTTTATTGAATTAATTACAATTTTACAGAAACTGGAAAGTCGTTATACAATTGATAAATATGTATTGTATGTATATAACTCTATGTGTGTGTGTGTCAGTGTCTGTACATATATTTCTGCATGTATTTATGTATGTATAATACGTTAATTCGTTAAACATTCTTTAGTTTGTATGTAGATATAGTATGTATATAGTTTCATGATGAATATCCCATACAAGTAGGTATAATATTTAAAAAGAGCACACTCTACGCATACTTGTAATAATTCGCTTAAAAGTTTAGTCAACAGTTTCACACACCCTCCAATATTTGCCCTACTAAGCAGAAACAAACAATTCAGATTTAGATTTCAATTAGTTAGGGTCTACTTTTTGGGTTTCAGTTTCAGTTAGGATTAGGTTTAGGTTTAGGTTTAGGATTACTTAGTTGGAGTAGAATGTTTTTGCCTGGTACATGCGCCGCACTTTAGAAGTTCTATTAGGACGAAGATAGGTAGAAATTATCTAACAGATATGTGAGTACCAAATATCCAATTACATTAGCTAAAAATATATACATATATATATATTATATACATATACATACGTACTTATATATTTTCTTATGATTTTTTAATATTTTTTGTATAAAGTTTCGTTAAATATCAACAATTTTGGTGTTGCATTAGATTTAAGTTCAGTTGAAAGAAAAAACGCTTCAAACGAAACTAGGCGAGGGCGAAATGCCTATATCCTATATGATCTGTTCGATAGAAGATATACATAGTATTGGTATTGGTATTTTGTTTGCTTTATCGTACATATATAATTGTTTGTTAGATTTTAGTTTAGTTTAGATTTTTTTTAGTTTTAGTTTTAGTGCCGGTACTTGGCTTAAGGTACTTAAGTTTTTCTTTGCCCTTAGGCCGCTTCTCTACCTAAAAAGACTTATTTTCCATTAAAACACACTCAGGTTTCATCTACATTGAGGTTTACAAATTGTGTGTGAGTGTGTGTGTGAGAGTATAAGAGTGTGTGTGTGTTTATGTGCAAATATTGCATTTAATTAGATTTCGATTTGGATTTCACTTTCGTTTTTAGTTGCTGTTTACATGTCTAACACACTGCCTAAGCAAGTTAACAAAATTGATTGCAATTCTTAAAGTCAGTTGAGTTGTGAAATCGTATTTAGTCTTCATTTCAGTTATCGAATCAGTTGAGTTGATCAGATCTATGTATACGTACATAGAGTTAAGTAAGAGAAAAATGCAATCAAAGTTCCGTTGAGTAGTTGTTAGAGTGCGAATTAAGTATAATAGTTTTGTAGTTGAATAGTTAACAATGTGGTAGGTAGACCCTGCCCACTGCCATGCCTTCACATCACTCCACAGCTGAAGCTGCAGCTTCCAAGACTTCGCAGTGGCAGTCGCAGTCATAATCTCAGTTGAATATTTGGTTACAAGTCGGGGCTTTTATTTGTGAGGTCTTCTGCTTTCCTTTACTTTACTTTCCTCCATTTGGTGTATGTACATATTAGTGTTTATTGTTTGTTTGCTTTGCTTTGTCTACTTATTCAAACTTGAACGGTTCTTAAAAATTGTTTCATTGCTTCTTGCCTATCAGATCATTATCGGTTCTCTTCTCTATAAAGGTATGTATATATTTGTTTGGTGTATATTTGTAAGTATATATGCTTTTGTTTGGTATGTTATGAAAGCTAACAATGTGGACGGACAAAAATAATTTACAAAAATTCATTTATTGTTACATTTAGTTTTAAAACTTTACTCTCTTGCTTTTGGTTTTTGGGTGTTTGTTTTTGGCTGTGTCTTCAAGCAATAATAGATCGTGGATCAATCAGTTGAGGCAGCAGAAAGTTGAGACTGAGATTTTCACCATACCAAAGTGCCCCGTTTTGGGGGTCTCAAGTCATATCATCCAAGGAGCATAACAAGGATATCTCTACGTTTGCTCTATTCTATCATTTACTAGGCTTACAATAAGTAGTCACATAAATTAAGACTTAGCACACATGCATAGCTTTAAGTACTCGCGTGAGGGAAATAAGATTAGTTTTTGCTTTGTTTGAAACATGATATATATGCGGCCGTATGCGTGTAGACTTGCAGCTGCTGCGCCACTCCAAACTCTACTCTGATTTTAGAAATCAGCAACAACATTCGGGACTTTAGAGTGCAGTCCAGTCCATAAATAGTCTTAGACCTAAATAGCAGTTAGCGTAGCGACTAGTTAACTAGCCATCTAACGTAGCTTAGTCGATGATTATTGCATCTGGATTGGGGTTTGGTTTTGGTTTAGCTTTAGCTTTAGCTTTATGTTTAGAGACAAGCATAGTCGTATTGCAGAGCTTGCTTGTTAGTACGATAAAATAGACTAGAATTTAGTTAGTATGTATGTACAAATGTAACTATGTATATAGGGTAGGGGGGCATACACATGCTAATAGTAATATTCATTTAGATTCTTTGTATATAATATAATATACCATATGGATGCATGTATTGTATATATGTATGTATATATCGTGGAGTACGATTTCCGCTACAATTGGAGTTAAAAAGTTTTTCAAAGGCTTCAGTAATAAGTTCTTTCGAGTTGACAAATGGAAAAATTGTGTGTTCTCATCATTCTCCCTGGAGTTCGGTTCGATTTTCAGTTAAGTTAATTAGTTTAAGTTTTATATATATGCATGTAAAAACCACTCACTAACCTAGGCTAAGTTCATTTTGAAATCAGTGTTCAGTTTTTAGGTATTAAAATTCGTTTCGAAAATGAATCAAAGTGCAGTTAGTTCTTGCTACTAATTCAGTGATAGATAGAGAGAGAGAGAGAGAGTTAATTTAAGTTGAGTTGGAAGCAAATGTTCCGCTACGGAGGTGCTCGGGATTGTAGTCTTAATCGAAACAAATACGAAAGTAGAAACGTTTCACTCAGTTGTTAAAGCTATTCATAAATTCTTATGGAACGTTGTGTTCGCTCCTATGTTAAAAGTTCACTCAGTTTACCCTCACTGATTGGATTGTAGATTGTTGATGCTGTTCGTATAGGTGCTCTGCCCACTGCTCTGGGCGGAACTGCTGCAAATAATAGTTTAAAGATATTACAAATCAATACAAGAGATTATGAAGGGGCCAGGCCATTTACTTACTTATTTTCTAGGCAAGCCAAGATTTCCTGCTGCCCTTGATACTGCAAGTTTTGAAGGTATTCCGCCCTGCGTTGGTGCACCAGCTTCTCTTTTTCGGCTCGCTCTCTCTGTAGTCTGTGTGGGAGATGAGTAATGACATTAGAAGTCTGATAACATGGGAGTCTTGTATCATAAATGTTAAATAAAATATTTAAAAATCGTTTATAAAATAATACTCTGCGCCGTCTTACCAAAGTCGTCAAATTGGCATCCCAAATGCTAGCGTGCAATTACAGTACCCATGGGTTAGCTTATGGTTATCCTATATCTAATATGCTTTATCTACCGACTAATTGATTAACTTACTTGATGCGTGATTGTCTCATGAACTGTTGGATCTTCCTGGCAGCTTGATTCTGGGTGGACTGCGAGTAGGTTCGTCTGCAAAATTCCACACAAATGAGTACTGAATGCTTCAATTTGTTAGCTTATTTCGACACTCACTTCAAGGGGCCCGAGGGACTTGTTTCCTTGGGCGTGCTCGGCTGCGAGCTCATCTCATGCTGCTGCTGCTGATCCTGCTTGTAGTGATCGTAGAAGCTGGACAGGCACTGTGAATTGCTGCTGACGCTGCCATGATCGCTGCCCCCTGCCATGCCCTGGCCCAGGCCGCTCTTCTTAAAGCGTTTGTTCTTTCGATAGGAACGATAGCCATGCTGGATGACCAGAGCGGCATTGGTCATCTGCCTGTAGTAGGCGTACTGCTTGTAGCGTCGATAATAGTTCTGGATGACGATGGCGGCAGTGCGCTCTTTGTTCTGCTCCTCGAGCTTCTGTCGGCCCTTGTACGAGCGGTAGGCCTTCTGTATGCACTTGGCTGCCTCGTACAGCTCCCGCTGCTCCGTGTCGGTCAGCGTCAGCTTGGAGAAGTCCGCCTCGAACGGATACTGGGACAGACTGGAGGCGTGCAGGAACTCGGTCAGCTGCTTGGTCGACGGCGGTGGACTGGGCGAGCTGACAGACGGATCTGTGCCCAGTATGGAGTAACTGGCCGGCGACTGCAGCGGCCCCGAGCTGGCGGGACTCAGGCTGGAGCATGGCGTGCTCACATCGTGGTACCGATAGCTGTGGTCGTGAAAGTCAAAGCTGAAGTCACTGTCGAAATGCGTATTAGGCAGCGAGTCCAACAGGGGATCCATGAAGCTGTCTGTCAACGCCGACGACTCTGAGGTCAATGGCTCAGTCAAGGGGCTGCCCAGCACCATCATTTCATCGGCTTCATTCTGTAAATGTTTGAATTGTTAGTTTGTGGTGGAGGTATTTCCCCAGCTAAAACTCACTTTGATGCGCTCGGGCATTGCGGCTATAATGTGTTCGGCCAGTGTCAGCACTTTGGCATCCGAGTCCCCTGAAAGCATGCCAATTGTCCATTAGTTATCAACAACTTGTTGCAGTTAATTCGAAAAATACTCTATACAAATGCAGAGACATGGCAAACGAGTCTACTAAATAGAGTTGGGCACACTTCGCTTTCATCTCTAAGTGAGTTTCATTTAAAGTACACAAAATACAAAACAACCAAGCGCAAGCAGTGGCCCAACTCTACTTTAGAATGCTTGGATTTTAGTACTTAATTATTATTAATATTAATTATATTGTACACCGACAAGCAATTCGTTTGTAGTTGTGTTTGTGGCGTGTGTGTGTGTGTGTGTGTGTTAGTGTCAGCTATTTACATACATAAGTACAACACACACATTTCGATAGATGTAATAGTGGTAGTAATACGAGTATTTACAACGATCAAGTTCGTGGCTGATTATGCGGAAGGCGGGCGAGTGTGTTGTCAGTTTATCAGTTTATACGAGTAGTTTGTAATTGGTTGATTATGGTATAGACATCGATATAAACGCACATTTATTTTAGTAGGGTTAGTTCTAGTCCAAAATTGTGCGCCGCCTGGACGTGTGCATCGACCAACAAAGGCCAAACCCAGTAACCAGCAACACAGCAACCAATAGTAATAACGAACATTTACGAGTACATTGATTAAACGAGCTCCACAATACACATATACATATATATTTATAGTTACGTATACATGTAGTATGCAACAACAAACAGCAACAACAATATGAACAACATCGATAGCAATATCCATAGCTATAGGCTATAGCTATAGCCAGAACCCATTCCCACTGGGTTTTGGTTAGTACATTTGTAGCTACAATACGATTAAGTACAGGTGAGTGGGAGAGAGAAAGCCGGAGAGAAGCAGAAGCCTCTCTGCCATCACTGACCTACAACTGCATCGGCCAGGGCCATTGCCATGTCATTGCCTATGGTCACATCTGTGGCGCTCGTCGAGGTGTCATCGCCATCGATGTCTTTGTCGTGTATGGGGCTCGACTCGCCCGTGGATACCTCGCCTAGTTTAAGAATTTACCGAGAACATTTTCACATTGATCATTTTGTTTTTTTCTTTTCTTGTTTTTAAGGATAAACCAAGCACTAGAGTTTGGATCATTTGTTCATGCACAGGCCGGTCCCCAACACTTACACAGGGCAAAATCCATTTTGCGCAGCGGCGAGAGCAGGGAATTGGTCCCAGTCAGCGTATCCAGCGGCGAGTCCACGCCCAGTGCATAGTTGTCATGGCCCTCAAAGTTGCTGTAATCGAAGTCGTTATTAAATGCCAGGGGGATATCTGCTTGTGGATGCAGTACCTGTGCAGCCTGGGAAGGGACTTGCCCGACTTGCTGCGTATGTCCATGTTGATGCCGCTGTCTATGGAAGAGCGCTTGGAGTATCTGCTGCCATTGTTGGGTGGACTTTGATTGCTGGCGGAGCACAAACAAATAGATTATTCTCGAGGCCATTAAAAATAGGATGGCGACGACTCACCTGTGCACTGCCCCAGGTCTGAGGAAGACGCCATCGTGTTTTCTTTGGAGGATCTCCAAGTCGAAGCTGTTGTACATCGTCTGATGCTGCTGCGGCTCCTCGGAATCCGTTTCCACGGCAATGTTCATGGAGAGATTGGCCAGACCGCCGCGCAAGTGCGGCTTGCGGCAGCGCTCCTTCTCCAGTCGAAACATCTGGGCCAGCAGATGTTTGTGGCCCTTAAGGTTGGCCAGATCCAGTGGTGTTTGCTGGCCCTGCGTCTTGATCTTCAGCGCATTGTGATTCCACTTGTAGAGCAGCAGGGAGCACTCCACATGGCCACGCACACAGGACCAGGCGAGCGGCGTGAAGCCGTAGACATCCTGGCTGAGGGCGTCCAGCTCCGTTTCTAGTATGATATGTGGATTCTCCGCTCGCCAATTGAGCATGGCGCCCACCAGCTTGGCGTAGCCCAAGGCGGCGGCCAAGTGCAGCAGCGTCATGCCCCGCAGGCCCACGCTCCAGCTTGCCACTGTGCTTGGCATGCTCCAGGCATGCTTCGTCAGCTTGTGGCAATACGCGACCAGCTTCTCCTCAAAGTTTGGCTCCAGATAGAGCGCCGTGTGGTCCGTCTGCAAGAGAATATTTCAGTTGAAAAAGAGTTCTAAAAAGACTTATAGATCGGACTCACCGTCGGCTCCTGCTCCGTCTTCAGCTGCAACTTGTCATCGATGGTCGAGAGGCGATTGAGCAGCGTGAACTTGTACAGGCAATCGTTGGAGCTACTCGCATCGAAGGGGGCATCGGCGAGCAGCGACAGCTTGTACTCGAACATGACCGAGTTGGAAACAAGAAAGCCGCCGCAGGCCACCTGGAGCGTCACAAAGCCCGCCTCATGGGCAGGACAGTAGCAGCGGAGCACTCCCTCCTGCACCATCTGCGTGGGCACGGGCTGTGCATCGAAGAGCACCGTGTAGGCGCCAGCATTATTGCTGCTCGTCCAGGGTCCTGCCACTAGCACCTTGACTCCCCCCTCGGTGTAGGACCACTCCGGACTGAAGTCGCAGATGTTGTGGATCTTCCGGGGCTGCTGGGCCTGAGCGGCCGCCTGCCCCAGATAGGAGCCCTGCTCCAGGGCCGTGTTGTTCAGAGCCTGCTTATCGTCCAGATCCAGCTCGGGGAACTCCACGAGCATATCGAAGGCATCCAGATTGGCAAAAACATCGTCTGTTTCATCCTCCTCAGCTTCCGCTTCGACTTCATGGCCGTGCAAAGGTTTCTTCTCGACTTCTTGGGAATGGCCGTTGCTGTTGCTACTGTTGCTTGTTGCTAAAGGTTCTATCGTTGTCGCGGCTGCTTCTCCTGCTGCCGTATTGTACGGCTGCATATTGGCTATAAGTGTACGTTGAATATCCTCATGGGATAGATCCAGGGTTTCGTTGAAGAAGCTCAGGGTTTCGGCCGCATTGCTCGACTGGGGCTCGTCCTCGCTGCTGTTGCTGTTGCTGCTGCTGCTGCTGTGGCTGTGGCTGCTGTGGCTATTGTTTTGATTGTTGGCCCCAAAGCTACTGCTCTCGTCGCTGGCGCTAATTTGGCTGCTGTTATCACTGGAAGCACTGAAATTTGCACAACCATTTTGGCTCAGAGCTTGAGGCTGAGACTGCGATTGGGATTGACTCTTGTTAGGACCATCTGTGGCCTGATTGTTGCCGTTGCCGTTGCTGTTGCTGCTGCTGCTGCTCCCTCCACTCAGCTGTCAAATAAGTTTGAATTTAATCAGCATAAATAGCTACAATAATTGCTGGCGATTTTGCGGTTTTTACTCACCTCAGTGAGCGCATTGGCGCTCATTAAATTATCACAAGTTGCTGCCGTCGCTGTCGTTGTAATTTGTTGCTGCTGATTGCCATCGATAATCGATTGTAAGGAGCTCGAGGTGGACGATGTGCCGGACGAAGATGTGGATACAGATATAGATGTCGTTGTGGCTACAACTGTGGAGGGGGTGCTGTGGCCATTGACAGTGGAAGACGTTGAAGCCGTGCTATTGTTGTTGTTGTTGTTGTTGCTGTTGCTGCTGCTGCCACTGCTGCTGCTGCTGAGACGATGCTCAGGTGACATGCACATGGCCTCAACAGGGGGATGGACTAAGGTTGGGGTCGGTGTTTGTGTTTGGGTTTGAGTTTGAGTTTGAAGTTGTTGGCCACTGTTTGGGGTTGCTGATGATGTCTGTTGCAATTTATAATAATGTTGCTGCTGCTGCTGCTGCTGGCTGTTGTTGCTGTTGCTGGAAGTATTCAGTTGCTGCTGTTGATTGTACATGAAGTTATTGTTGCTGGGGTCGTTATTATTTACGACATTTAATTCGTTGTTCGTTTGAGTTGCTAATTGCTTGGCACTGCCATTGCCATTGGCGTTGCCATTGCTGCTGACAGAGTTACTGATTTTGTTTGCAGTCATGTGGCTTTGGATTTCAATTAGTTCCGTATCCATGCCATTCAAGACAGAGCTGCTGCTGCCTCCTCCTTCTGCTGCTGCTGCTGCCACTACTGTTGTGCTGGGGTCCCTGGCGGTGGCCGTGATTGTTGTATTGGCAATTTGCAGGCGATGATGATGCTGATTCAAATGAGCCGAATTCTGACTCTGACTGGCCACGAATCGTTGCAGACTCAAGTGTTGCTGTTGCTGCTGCTGCTGCTGTTGGTGATATTGCTGCTGCTGCTGCTGCTGCTGCATCGCCAGATTGCTTCTTGCGGCCAGCATCTGGTTGCCACGATATTGCTGCTGATAGCTGCCATCGCCATGTCCCGTCTGCTGGGGCTGCTGCTGCTGCTGTTGCTGTTGAGGAGGAATGATCTGAAACTTGATGGCCGACTCCTGGGGCAGCTGTTGCGTGGCATTGTGGAACTGCGCGTGCGGATTGTCTAGGTGCATGCCATCGTTTCGCTGTCGCGGCCGCTCCGCCCAGCGAGAGTAAAGCTTGCTGGCCACCACCACGTTGGGCGTGCCATTGCTGAAGGCTCCCTCATTGAGGCGCTTCTCGGAGGCCGATGTGGCCGCCACGGACTTGATGATGCCGCCCGTGCGCCGCATCACGGGATGCGTGCAGGTCTTGCCATCGGCACAGCCGGAATCCCCGCAGCCACAGTCCAGCTGCTTGACCAGGGCCGCCTGGCGGGACAAGCGCTGCTTCTCCATCAGTTGGCACACAATCGACTCCACAGTCTCGGCCGTCTACAGGGAGGAACAATTCAATTATGGGACTCTGGCCCAGCGCAGGATTTACTCACCGATATCTCAATGTCGTTGCCCGAGTCGGAGTCATCATCGGAGTTGACTGTGGAGACTGGAATGGAAAGGAAGGGAAGGGATTACCAATCGAAAGCCAGAGCCTTCTTGGGTCTACTCACGCATGGGCTTCAGCTGGCTGACCAGCTCCTCCTTGGTCCACTCCTTCTTGTCGCCCCACAGCGTGATGCTGGGGGCAATCACTGCCATTTTATTATCATCCGGATACGGCACATTCAGATAGTGCACCAAAACAATGTCCGGATTCTGAAGCACAAAGAGTTTTGGCTTATAGAATGGGAATGGTTAGGTGGAACATTCCTCCCCTCTTACCTGCAGCAGCCAGTAACATCTGCGATGAAATGTGGGCAATATGGCCGAGTGTACATAACAGCCGTAGATGCACTGTGGAGGAGGGAGATTCGGGTTTGAGATCGAAGGAAATTCAATTTATCAAAACAAGAGCATAAAACAAGACCCCCACGATTGGGGCTATCTGTATCTACATACATATGTTTGCCCCTGCTGGGAGCAAATCCATTTAATTGGAAAACATAAAAACGAAGCTCAAATTAAATTACCAACCGCCCACGCTGGCGGGGGGTGCGCCACAGCCACAGCCACAGCCTCTTCGTCTACGACTCGGATACGTAGACGATGGCACTCCGGTAAGTGCCAAGAATCAGAGGCCAAAAGGAAAAGGGTTTCCCCGTTTGACTTGTAAGACACTTCGCTGCGCATTTTTCTTGTTCAGCTGGGAGTTGCTCTGCCTCTTCTCTTAATTTTTCTATTTATTCTTTTTAGTTTTTGTGAACTTTTTTGTTCCTATTCCCGCTGATAAATTTGTTGGCTCTCGTTGTCCGCGATATGCCGCTGACTTCTTCTGTTTTCTGTTCTGGCGGCGGCAACGCCTGGGCTCGGGTTATCATGTAAGGAGACGGCACCCCGCAAGCTCTGCCAACTGCATAAATCTCAGCCAGCCAGCGTTTACTAGCAAATGTTTTAAGAATAAAAATTAAAACAAAAAAACAAACAGCGAAGAAAAACGAAGAAAAACTCCAGAAAAGTGGTGGAAAAAAAAAAAATTGGCGTGAAATTGCCAAATGTTTTTATGTGTGTTTCCATAATGGGGGAAAGTCGAATGCGATAGCGATAGAAGGACAAACGGGACATCCTTCAGACATTATAAATAAGCTTAACCCTTGGCCAGGGCTTATTTCATTAGCTGGCAGCGGGCGAGGCGTCATTGCCCATATCCTTGGGGGCAAACACTTGCAAACGGCAGCGACGGACACCGTCAGTTTTCTGTCTACTTCCGGCGGGAAATCATAATTCATTCGGTCAACAAGCCCACCCGTGACTGTGTTTTTTTTTTTTGTGTTCTGCTGCCCTTTGACAAACGATGCCAATGGCTTGAGACTAATTGCCTAATTGTGCGCCCAGAAGTGGCAGCAACTTGCACTCACCTCCGTGCCTTGTACTTTTAGTTTCATGTGATCCTCGCGCGTTGTCTTGCCATCCTTGCGCTTCTTCCAGCAGTAGCCATCGCGGCGGTAGCGCACTTTCTTCCGCGAGTACAGCAGCAGGGAGCCGCTCTTGGGTCTGTGCAAATAAGATGTTCGGGATAATCACATGAGGATGTTCCCCAAGGGCATGCAATGGCCAGTCACTCACCTGGTGCGAACCTCTTTGGACTGCCACTCGCAGTGCTTGTCAAAGCTGATAAGAATCGCAGCAATTTCCTGAAATATACGCAAACATTTTACTTACTTGCTAATCTGGATTAAACATATGTTAATGGAAATATCTAGAGATACGAGTGGAATTCTTTCCACCTTCACGTGAGCCTTATCATCACTGCGACAATGGGTAACAGTTATCCATCATAGACATCGTTCAACCGCTTGAACTGGCCCCTAACTAACGTGCTAACAATTTCCTGACTTAATGGACAAAATGCTACGCTGCCCAGTCACGGCACTCGCGGCATTTCCTACGCCAAAACTTTCGAAAAAGAGCAGAAGGGACTTCTGCGCCATAAAACAAAGGAAAACATTTTAGAAATTTCATTTGACCGCAAAGCGGACACCGCCAGCAGCAGCAGCAGCAGCAGCAGCAGCAGGATAAGCAGGAGGAGCATCGAGGAAGGGTGCAAAGTGTTAACCACAATTTACAGGTGTCGCCCCGGCAGTTGACACTTAACCAAGCTGGCCAGGAACCACCAAGTGGCATAGACGCATCCCGAGTGCAATTTGTGTGCATATTTAAAATGCTCACTCTCTCTCTCTCTCTTTGCCTTGATAAGCAGTCCAAAGGACACGCTAAAAGAATGGGCATTGGAGGAGAGCATGTTTGGGGAGACTAAAACCATTCAAATGCAAATCACACAACAGCTGAACAGTGAAAGTTCAGTGGGAATTTTGGTTTGCTTTTTGGAGCGTTTGGACTTGACTTTTCATTGCATGTTTCGCCGATAAAGTTATCAATTTGTTTGCTTCCCTAACGTTGCATGAATAATGCAAAGTGGCCATCCATCTATTCATTCATTCATTCATTCATCCTTCGAACAGTCCCATCCCCAGCTGTGCACCAACACATTTTCCATATGTCAGTTGGCGGAAGATATCGCAACATTTGCGAGTGTCATAAAAATTGTATGCACACACACACACACACACACACAAGCACACAGAGATATACTTATAGAAAAGTAGGAAGGAACCCCCAAGGCTAAGGCGGAGCTGGGGCAAATCACAGGCGCGTGTTTGTCAAGTGGCAAACGTTTGCATTTTGTCCAAAATTGCCTCTGACTTGGCTCTTTTTGGTTGCCATTGGGAGAGAGCTACAAAAATATAGAAAGATAGAAAGCTTCTCTTAGATATAGATGGATGTGTGTTGGTTATTTATGCATGGCTCCAGCGACCTACTCCAAACTTCCAGCTTCCCAGTTGCCCATCTCAATTCTGGCTTCATATGATGAATTCCAGGCACATACGCGGAACAGGCTTCGGTACATTGAGGAGGCGAAGCATTAAAAATTTATGCCCACCTCAGCAGCGTATTCGTTTGCCCTTACCCTTCCCCATGCACAATCCTAGACATGTATGGGCGTGGCCATGGGCTCTACTCAGGCAAACCTTTCAACACTTTCACCCGATTGGAATGCACAAACGATGCAACCATCGAACTGTGCAGATAAACAATTGGAAAGGGAATGGGAAAGGGAATATTCTGATCTTTCTAGAAGATGGCAAAGCAATTGGAATTGCTCTTGTAAAACGAAAGCTCTGAACAGCTCTTCAAAAGAATTAGACTTATAGCTGGCTTTCCCCATGGCCACTTAATCACTTCCAGTCCTTGGCTGACCGTTGCAGAAGTCTACATATATACATACATATGCCTGTATCTATGTACATTTGGCGGTCGCACAGAAATTGTGCAAATAAAATTGCGACTCATTATCAATTTAACTTTTTGATTTTTAAGCTGCGCCTTTTGCAACCACACGGAGGACAGAGAGCACGGGCCATTGGTGGTCTGGTTGCTGCTGCTGCGAGCTCTCGTTCTCGTGTTATTTTGCAGTTGCTTTATGAGCCGGGTCGAGTGGCTCTGTGCCCCGTCCAAGCCCCACTGGCTGCTACTTAAATGCCAAATTAAAACTGTGTGGTTGAAGCGACAGTCCGAGGAGGGTTTGGGGCGCAGGGCTGCCCACCAGCCCTGGCTTCCCGTTTGCCTGTAAGCAGGACTAAAATAAGCGTGCGTAATTTTATTTATGCCCCGGTACACGGCCACATTTTGTAATTTTTGCATGCTGTTGCAGTGGGGTGGTGCGGGTCCATGAGGTGGTCCACCAGATGCCTGCCTGCTGCTCCCGGGTGTTGCCATGTCCAGCTGTTTGGCCAGGAATTGTTCCCCGTTTTGGCTTGCCAACTTTATTTTAATCAACTCGCAAATGCTCTTATTCTGAGGAAGAAGTTCTTTGCTTCATTGGTGAACGAACAAAAGGAACTTAAGGTTGTGTAAGGATATGTAGCAGTAAAAAGTGATGTTGAGAGAGAGCAAACAGCTGTCGACAAATAGATTGTGGGTCTCCTCAGCATCATCTCAGCTATCCCTTAGCTTATATGCTTTCACCGCTCCTTTGCTGTCTGCTCCAGGGTATTCCACACTTCGTTTTGCTGCGAGACTTCGTTTGTCCCGACTGGGCAGCTTCCTTTAATTTAGTCAACTTTGTCGCGCGATTGTGTAAAATGCCGCTCACCGTAGTAGTAGTAAATGTTCGAGTATCCCCCATCCAGCCAGCACTCGCAGCCTGAACTTTACAACTGTCCAAATGAATATTTGCGGTTGCGCTTAATTCACAAGTAAAACAACAAGCAAAGCTCATCCCAAGGCATTTTCCAGTTTCAGCGGGGAAACTTTTATTGCAAACCGAACGGAACGCGCAGAAGAAAATAAATACAAACGCGAAAAGGGAACTTTTGGCGACGCGTGTACGTGCAGTGGTCAAAAGGGAGGTCCTAAGAGAAGGTCCTCCCCACGTTCAACTCGTGTTTGTATTATAGTTTGTGGCGCAATAAAAACGTCGCGAACGACTCCCTAATAGACTGGCAAACCATCTCATTAATCTGCATATAGAAACACAGTGAAAACTGTCCTCAGTGAACCGCCACAGTTGAAGTAATGATCCAAGACGTTCACCCCCCCCAAGAGCTTTCACTGTGGGTCTAAAAGTAAAAGGGGGAAACCGTCTTCGAAGGCTGTCAAAGTGTCCGGGCCCACGACTGGCAGGCTGGCAGGCTCATCCGCCACTGTCAACTGTCCAACTCCACTCGGAAACCCCCGCCACCGAACGGATCGGATCGGATCGCCAGCCAAGGACTGCCTTCTGGCTTTCGACAATTTGATGTGCAATCAAATGCAAATAGAAACGGAAAACGGAAAAGGGGAAAACAGAAAGCAGAAAGCAGACAAACAGACAACACAAATACGAGCAGCAAACCAACTTATTTAGAACTAAAACTGACCTCATTTGTATTCCAGCGATGACGCTGTGATGGAAAACTGTCAGCTCTTGGCAGGCTCTCCAAATTGTCGGGTAGCTTGATAGGTTCGCCATCTGTAAAACGTTTGGGGGAAAGAAAAAACGAAAAAAAGAGTAAGTACTATGTACAAGATGTGTACAAAAATGCACTGAAAGCGTAAGTAGAGGAGACTCGGACTTTTATAAAT
This sequence comes from Drosophila subobscura, assembly GCF_008121235.1. Taxonomy (NCBI): domain Eukaryota; kingdom Metazoa; phylum Arthropoda; class Insecta; order Diptera; family Drosophilidae; genus Drosophila; species Drosophila subobscura. The sequence goes on from NC_048531.1 coordinate 6,065,396, forward strand.
CAATTTTGCATATCTTTCCAGTCTGTGGCGCCCAACAGGTGCAACTGTCGGACATTCATAAATGCGACAAAAATGTAAATCAGTTTAGAGAGCAGCGATGATTTATAGTGGCGACGAGGAGACAACACACACACACAAAAATGGGGAAAAAGAAATCTTTTAATGTCAACGTTAATAAACGAGTTTCTCCATTTTGTCCATTTATCAAAATCCCAAAGAAACTTTACGCTCCGCATCCAAGCCGCTAGTCTGTACCTGTACCTGTACCCCCTCTTTCTCCATCTCTCTCTCTCCCATGCTGAATGAGAATGCGTGGAAAAGTTTGCCGATTTTGAGTCGTCATTGAATAATTACCCACACTTAATGGAGCTTGCAACCGTAAATCGAATCGAAGCAACTTTTGGTTTTGGTTTATTAAAATGCCACGCAACTCGGTTAGGGCAGTGGCGGTGGCGTGTGGTGGGGCGCATAAACTTTGCGGCCAAACTGTAATTTAGCAAAAATGTGTAATAAAAGCGGACACATCTACGCGACATCTCCCTCCACTCTCTCTCTATCTCTCACTCCACCGCTCTCACTTGTCGTATATCAAAGAGCCAATAGGTTGCACTCGAAGAGCCATAAAAAAGTATTTGTACACAATTTATACAAAGTGCTCGAAGCGACTCTTGGCCCGCACCAGAGCGGGGCGTTTCAGAGCCGCGTAACCGAAATGTGTTGCCAAATTGCAAAACGCCAGACGAGAGAAGCCAGGAGCTCCCCACTTGCAGAAGGGCACAGACAGTGCGTGGGGTTAGCGTTGCCCCCCCGCCCACTTTCGAGAGGTGAGCGCGCCAGCACACACACACACTCGAACTAGAGATGGGTGGCACGGGTCAGGGTGAAATGTAGAAAGGAAATTCCCTGCCATGAAAGGGTGGTAAGTCTGCTCATCTATCAACTATCGCAGGGAAGCTCCTTAGAGCGCTTCTTCCCATTGGAGATCCCATGGGATTCCTCACGTTTCACGCACATAAATTGCCTCAAATCACGCACACATCTCTAGCCAAAGAAGGCCCTTCTCCAGCCGTGCCCTTTGGACACAATGATGACGTTGATGTAGTTACTTTTTCAGAGCATTTTGTTGTCCTTATAGTGGTAGTTCTTTATGCGATTTTTATATGCTTCACGTTTTGGCAGAGCACCCAAAAGGATACAGCGGTTTGGGTCTGGGTTGTGTTTGGGAGTGCTGGAATCGGCGACAAATTGTTTGCTTTGATCGCACACTCAAGTTTTATGGCTACACTAATTTGTCATCGCTGCCTTGGGCCCCCATCCCTGGCCCCAACCTCCTTCGCAAAATGCTCAAACGATAATTGTCAAAAATGTCGAAACAATCACAGTCATCCCATCCCATCCCTTCCCTCTCTTCCCATCCGACAGTCTGCCCTTTGCACCTATTTATAATGCAGTTGCTGCCATTGTTTCCAAAAGGGCGAGAAGGGGGGTTGAGGTAAGGAATAACTCTGTTTGATTAATACAAATAAAAAGTTTTTTTAACTGCTCTTTGCATATTTCATGGCAAAAAGCTTCAAAAACTGACGGTTCCCCGGCCATCATAATAGACTGCCCTGCGGGAGAGGCGGCAGGGCGACGGGAGCGGAAGAGTGAGAGCGAGAGGCCAGAGGCCAGAGCAGTGCCAAAAAAAATCCGTAACCACAGCCAACTCAGCGCTCAGGTGAGAGAGCGGGGCAACAGAGGAGATGAAGGTAGAGCCTGGAGAGAGAGTGCCGGTCCCATGTCGACTATGTCGATGGCGACGTCAACGTGCCAGGGACTCTGTCTCTTTTGATTTCCCTTTGTAATACCCTTACAGGGGATAGTATTCATTTTATAAGAGGCACATTTGAGACACCAAAAAGATTGTTTTGGAATCTATACTCGAATCGGCAGACCCGGCAAAACCCTTTAGTTTTCATAGTAAAATATCTGTATAAATAATCGCTCAGAAAGTGTATCAAAAGCTGGCTTCGCCCTTTGGGTTTTTGTATTATTTTAAGCAGCGTAGAAAACCTTTAAAAAGGGTGGGACTGAGAGCGAGTGCCCAGCCCCAGCGCAAGTCACAGATCCCATCTCATAATTTTATCCAACGCTTAATTGTGACAAATGCGCTTTGGTACATCAGATTTTCTCATAATTTGGCAGAGAATTTAAGAGGGGGCGGCAGGGAGCAAGATTAAGCAGCAGGCGGACTCTGGGGAGAGCTGGACGATGGCCTCGCCAATGTCCTCGTGCTCGTCCTCGTCCTCGGGCCCATCCTGCTCCTGGACAGTTTCGAATTGACACGGCAAATAGCACAAAAGAGTTGACATAAATAATAAATTTTCGTTTTATGATTTCGTGTAAAGGCCTAGACAGGTGGACGGACGGGCAGGGGGAGCTGTGGACCTGCCAATTTTTGCTGCCTGCCAAATTGTGGCTAATAAATATCTCACCAACAAAATGGCAACAGGAACGGGGCCACCCATCGAGGTACATTGCCAAGGGGCAGGGTAGGCCTTTTGGGCCCTATAAAACATACAAAAGAAAAATTGTTTTGCACTTTGGTCGCCGTCGCCGAAAAGTCAGCGAGTGTGAAATTACTTTTGTTTAGAGTCCACTCTCTGTATATATCTCTTGCTCTTGCCACAATTAAAAGCCATTAAAAGTGTCTGCGAAACGGCACCAAAACAGCAACTAAAAACAGAGACAAAACTACAATATATAAAAGAGTTCGCCACGCAATTCTTTATCTCGTACCATATGTACATACATACGTACAGATGAGGAGGAATGGATGGCCCAAAAGAAACTCGAATACAAATATATGTATGTACCTCGAAGTATTCTGAAGATAATGTATGATGACGTCGCCGACACATGGAATACGAATGCAAAACAAAGCACAGATAAAGGGAGAGGAGTGGGAACGTGTAAGAAAGAAGGCCACAAAAGACGTCATAGTTAAATCAAACATAAAAGGCAATACTGAGAACTGGAAGTTATTCTAGATAAACAGCTAACACAGCGAAACGGGAGAGGGGAGTTAAAGAGCGGAAATACTTACACATTGAAGTACGAAGATGGAACTCAAGAGGGATATGGCAAGTTCTTGGAATTTTAATACATTTTGGAGAACTGTAAGAACGAAAAGCTCCTACTTGGCACATCAACTGAAGAAAGTTTATTGAGACACGAGACACCCCTCTGCGAATGCACGCCCCTGCAGACTAGATAAAAGCTTCCTTTCCTCTGCTCTGTGCTCTCCACTCTCCACTCTCCACTCTCTTTTCCAGCTTTACTCACAATAAATGACAGATGTGCGGATGATTTATAACGTAAGCAAACACACGCGTCCGTCCGTCTGTGCTCCTACTCGCTCACAAACTCAAGCAAACAGCACAGAGAAAACGTTGCGGTTGATAAAAATCACATTTTGGCAAAGGAAAAAGTCACTCCGTTTCTTTCTTGCCCACTCTCCCGCTTCTATTGCACTCCACACCCCACCAGGCCATCGTCAATGGCATTACAAGGAAACATTTCTCATCTGGTTTTGCATATTCCGCCAATGCCGCTCGGCAAAGAACAGCAATTAAAAGACACATAACAGCAAATATGCATGTCGGGGCGAAACGGGGCAGCAAAAGGTAATAATTAGCCCCAAAACAGAAGGCAAAATGCAATTTTGAGCTCAAATGAAGAATATTTGCACACAAGCCACAAGGAAACAAACAAATGTGAAAGCTTAAACAGTGAGGAGAAGTCAGGGGCAGAGAAAGAGAGGTGCTAGAAGGAGAAACAGAACTGAGCACAAACAGCGATTAACATAAAAATGCAACAAAACCAAGTCGCAGATAGAGAAGGAGGGAGAGAAGAAGTAGTGGAGAGTCATAAAAGCCCTATTAATGAATGAAATCTAAACAGAAACAGAACATAAGAAACGAAAAACAAAAACCCAAAGCCAAAGAAAAGTTGGCAAAAATGTTATAAATAATTTACAAGTTATGGCTGGACGAGTTTCAAGGGGGAGGGGAACGTGACGACAGTGAGACTCAAGGTGGTTCACATTGTCAGCGTCTTTTGTGTCTACGGGCAATGCAATTACGTGCGGATTTCATTACCTTTCGTTTGCCTTTCCTCACTGCTGTGGATACTCTATGAAAGTCCTGCTCTCCATCAGTAGAGTGCATTAGGTCCCTACATTTTCCTTATCTTTCACAAAAGCATCTTCCCACAATATGTTCAATGCAACCTTGGCTTGCTAGTTGAATTGATTAGTTTTAAATTCATAAATTTATATGTAGAATTATCCTCCTGCCTCATGTTAAATTCATAGAATTTGAATGCAAAATCTGTGAACCTTTGTTGCTCAATTAACATAGAAAGAATCGCTAAAAACGTTCTTTGTAGATATTAATTTTCAGAGAATGCCTGACTTCGGCTATATTTTACTTGAAAAGTGATGTTTTGGGGCTTTGAGCGCCTTGGCATGTGCCACGAAAAGAATGAATTTAATGCACTTTAGTGGTAGAACAACCACAGCGAAATGGGAAGGTGCTGCCGCGCCCCTACATGCATACACACTCTCTCTCTCCCTCTCTGTCTCTTGACGCTAAGGTCTTTGAGGTTTCGGGATAGCGAGTAACCAGTTAAGCTGCCTGCAAATTATATTAATATTGGGGCTCTTCATATCATATATTTTTTCCGTTTCCTTCCATTTTTTTGTCCATTCCGTTTGCATGCCAAGTTTGTATAAGTTGCCCCCAAAATGGTTCCTTCTTTTTCGTTTGAGTATATTAAAAATACTTTTTTCTATATATATGCATACCCCTGCCCCTCCGTAGGGGAGGGACACAGGATTTGGAGAGTGCTGGAGGCCAGGAACTGTAATTTATTTTAATGCTGGGTATTTATCATGATACACATACGTTTCCCTCCAGGTTGGACACAGCAGGAACACAAAAAAAAGCTGCTTTCTATGTGGATTATTTTACGTATTTTGTTTTTACATAAATTGTAAATTAAACATTTAAAGTGCCATGAAATTGGCAATGCCAGGCACCCCAAAAACACATGGATACCCAGGTAATGTTCGGGCAATGGTTCATTAAAAATACATAAAATGGGCACACGGTCCGGCCTCTATCGCTACAGCTACAACTGCCCCCTGCCACCCCACCACGATCAACTGGAAAACTAATATTTATCTAACAAAATTAATATGGTTTGTAAGCCAAATAGAGACACCGAATGGGAGACGACGGGTGTGCAAAAACTGTTTGTCTAACCAAAAACAAACGACAAAATGTAGCACAATTTTCGGCAATGCATCCTCCACACAGCTTCCCTCATTCCAAGGGCTAATTCAGAGCCATTTCGGGCTTGGAACCTTTGGAGCGATAAGCCAAATAAATAACGCAGCAGGCAGCAGGCAGCCGGCAGCATGCAACGTAGGGCAGCCACATCATGCCACAACGTTGGATTGCATTGTTCAATAAATCTATTTGGCCTCTAATCGAAACACACAGGGAAGGTAAGGGAAGGTAAGGGAGTGTTTCGGCATAGTACCTGGCAGAGGCAACAAATTGCCATGGATAGGATACGCACAAGAGCAGCATCAGGCTGGCCGGCAGGCAGGCAGGCAGGCAACAACATATTAATCCAAATTAGCATCAAAGTGATTTAATTGCTTGGAATTTCAGCGTTGGCAAACACTTTTCCACTTTTGCGGCCATGAGGACAGACAGGACCAGGGCAGGACGCTTGTAAACTGGCCCAAAAAGTCTGCTGCTGCTGGCCCACCTGCCAAATGCTGGCTGCATTTTGTCAACGTTTGCCCATCGATCAGGCTAAAACAAGGCTCACACTCTGCTTGCTGCAGTTTAAAGTCCTTGCGAGAAGGTCTTCCCCTTCAAGTGGCTCTCCCTCTGTATCTATAGGTACGTATCTCAAAAGCCCTTGGCACGATTTATGTGGCTTTTAGTAATATGAGCAAATATATTACGTGACGGATCAGACCAGGACCGGCAGGATCTGGCAGGGATAGAACTAATTGAATTGCCGCCGCTGAAAACGAAACAAACTCGAAATTAATAGGCGCACATCAAAAGCAAAAAGAAACCACACCACATAAAGAAAAAGGGGGAAATAGTAAAAAGAGTCCGCCCACCATCTGCTGGCGAAATTAAAGAGAGAAAGCTATAAAGGGCAGGACATTAGGCCAGGCCAAAGGACAAAGTGTAGCCAACTGTGTATGAGAGGGCGCAGTTGGGGCAAGCTTGAGCAATATTTATTGAGTACGTGATCTTCTGACCAAATCCGAATGTAAGCGGAGAGTTTTGAATTTTTTATTGCGCCCCGGGATGCCGGACGCAGGGCACACACACACACCATTAAAATGTCCTCCTCTACAAGTGCACATGTCAGTCTGTCTGTGTGTGTTCGAGTCCTGACAGCTGCCAACTTCGGGCTTCCTTTTGGCATGCAAAAGGCGGACAGGCAAGTGGCTTATTAAAAATTTTGTCAACTTGCAAACTCCTTCTCTCCGCCATCCCTCTGGAGCAGAATCACTTTTTTATGACTTTTTCACACTCAACTTGGCCTATGCATATATATTAGGCAAAGATGTCGGAGAGTTTTTGGCACCCCAGGCGTCATCAAAGTCCAGCTGGATTTATTTCTAATGGAATTTTTTGAAGGACTTACAAGATTTCATAACATACGAAACAATCTTCGAATGTAATTAAAAATTTGCACAAACTAAATTGATAACTCAGACATATTTCCTTACAATCTGTACCGCACATCAATCAATTATCAAGACTGGCACTGATATTAACCCTTCTTTTATTAACGTTTCTTTGGCAATTTTCATGCCATACTTTAAGGATTTTTCAAGTCAAATTCCCCAGGAAGACAATGAACCACCCTTTCTGTGGGACTATCCAATTGAGTGGAAGCAACAGAAAGAAAAACACTCTGCCGCAAGCAATCAAAACCCCCACCCACACACACACTTGTTGGGTTTTTTCATTGAGTTGTTTTCTCCACACCCACCGACTCCAAAAAGTATGCTACGAAAAAAACGAGGGACTCCAGCGCATAATGAAGCTGCTCATAAACGAGGCTAAAAGAAAGCCCCTGATTTTGCCAGTCGCGGATTGTGTGAAATGTTTACTTGCTGGGAAACACACCCACGCCCCTCTTCTGCCCAGAGGAGCCATTGTTCTCGCATGAGGCATAAAAAACACTTAAAATGCCGTTAAGTTAAAATAATAAAGTTAAGCGGCCGCCGTGCAGCAACAAAATCTAATGTGACAAAGGCCTGCCATAATAACAACAGCAGCAACAACAGATAGAAGCAGCGCAAACGTTGCAACAATTGCTGACATATTTCACAATGTGCAACAAAAGACAAGGAAGAATCATGGGGCAGGGCAGGACAGGACAGGGCAGGGCATGGCAGAAACAGAAACAGAAGGAAGGTGACAAAAAACTAAGCCAACACAAAAGGAGAACTCAAAATGGAAATGGTTAGAAGAAAATCCAAATGTTGGGCATATTTTGCATTGTTGTTGCCCACACACACACACACACACAAAACATAAACACACAAGCACACACGCACTGAAGAGAGGTCTTTCTCTCTTACTCTCTCTCCCTTAATTCCCCTCTTGGTGGCCTCTTCAGCGGCGGCCTTTTGTTTCAATTGTCTGTAGTTTGGTTTTAGGCGTGTGCGAGCCTCGTTATAGGTAACGGTAACTGTAACTGTATATCCACATGTGTGAGTTTGTGTGTGTGTGTGTGTGTGAGAGACAATAAACGACTGTCAACATATGCGCGACGCTCCTCGGACGCCACTCCACTCCACTCCACTCCTGTGCACCGTGCACGCGTCTCTGGAATGGCGTGCGAATTATTGCCCAGGAAGATATGAAATAAAATTTAATGAAATGCTTAGAAAATGCAAAAACCCATTGGGAGGGAGGACACGAAACGAAACCCGACCAGGTGAACGGTTGGGTTTCAAGTTGTCCCCTTTTGGTTGGATATTGTATTGGGGTTTCATTTGAGCATAAACAAGAGACAAGGGGATTCTTTAACAGTCATTTGACATAAAAGAGTTGAATTGTGTTTGTTAAAATTAAGATTCTCGCCCCAATTTAATTAATTAAGGCAGTGAAAGTGTAAAACAAACCATTTAAAAATATGTATGAAAAACAACATCGATAATATCAATGGAAAAGATTATGGATAGAACATGCGACACCAAGAACTGCAAAAACATCAATGACATCAAGAATAGTTTAGATCAGAGACACATCATGGAAGTATAAGCTAGTAGAATAGTTTAAAATTACTTATACTATAACCTATGGTTCCCTTTATCGTTGCAACAACGTTTATGCCAGAGATATAATTTCCCCTTCTAAAGCACAACATCCATAGCAACAAATGAGACACGATTATATACATGAACATGCGACACCAAAAACAGAACAAATCGGTGACTATTTAAATTGGGAAGGAGCATTCGTTTACTCATTCAATGTTCACAATCAGAGATTCAAGCTCTCGGGATGAAGATTCTCTCTTATTGTTAATTCCAATTTGAATAGTCACCAAAGGCATAATTTTCGGTACAAACTTGTTTTTGTGGCTCCCTTTTGTCAGCTTTTCATTGGATGTGCCAGCACGGCCACGTAGGTCTTGGCATACTTACTGACACTGAGCGGCATTAGGGCGCTCTGCAGGTGACTGAAGATCTGTCGATGGTGGTGGTGGTGGCCCAGACTCGCACCGCTGAAGTACAAGTGGTTTTGGTGCAGCGACAGCTGCTGGTGGTGATGATGGTGATGGTGGTGCACCGCAGAGAGCTGCTGCTGCTGCTGCTGATGGAGCTGCTGCTGTTGCTGATGAGATTGCTGTAGATGGTGATGTTGCTGTTGCTGCTGCTGCAGTGCAGAATGTTGCTGATGAGCCATCAGTTGTTGTTGTTGCTGCTGCTGCTGATGGGATTGCTGGGGAAGATGTTGCTGCTGCTGTGAGTGGTGTGGCTGCTGCTGCTGCTGTTGTTGCTGGTGTCCATAGGTGCCGTGTTGCTGTGGTACTCCTCCGGATGCTGATGCCGTCGGTAGGGATACTATTGCTGCGGCGGCTGTCGCTGCCGCTGCTGCTGCTGCTGCTGCAGCCGTTGCTGTGGCGGTGGCCGTGGCTAGAATGTGATGATGCGTGGTGGATGAGCGATGCTGGCTCGGGAGGCTGTGTATGGAGGCGTGCACCGCCGACTGATAGATAATACCGTTATTCGACATGGCCGTCATCGACTGGTGGTGGGCATAGGCCATCGTGGGTCCGGCATGGCCCACATTTTGTGCCGGAACGGCGGCCGCTGCCGCCATGCTGCTGGCCGAAACGGGGGCCAGCGGCAGCGAGCGATAACCGGCCATAGATGCACAGGAATCTCAAGCGATCCTCAAAACTCTCCAACTGACTTGATTGTTCACTGTTCGCACACTAAATATTCACACTGATCTCGCACGCAGATCCGAAACTGTTTCATTTATTGCTTATGCTGTTCTTGTTGTTCTTTTGTTGGCTGGCGCTTTGAGCGTCTTTTCGCTTGCGAATACGAGGGTGGACTAAGTGTGCGACCCTCCACGAGATTATTTCCTACAATTTTTGTACGTTAAATTTGTAAGTTGAATACATTTTCCTGGCGTATATATTAGATGGGAGTAGATTTTAGGCTTAGTTCGGGGTTGATAATGTCACTTCGTGACGCTGATAAGGTCCGACCGCTTATTATCTTGACATCTCAATCTACCATCGTACCCCCAGATCCCCATCTCGAATCACGACGAATCTCCAGCCTCCAGTGTCGAGTCGTGTGTCAACACAAATTCTAGCCATACTGAAAACTTCACAAATTTCCTGGACAACATAGCTAATAGTTAAATATTTATTATTTTCAACTGAAATTTTAGTTTTCGTATTACATTTGTTTGGGAAACCTTGAACTAAAGTTCAACCTGAAACGAGTTGCCCAAGCTTAGCCAGAAGTTGCTTTGTGGCTGCCCGGCCGCGATATTTGTCCGAGTTATCAACTGACAGACTGTCAGGGAGAAAAACTAGACCAAGATAAGGCTTGGTCTCGTGCCCATAAACAATGTACAAGAATTTCGTGAGTCACAATTATGGGGAAATTCATAAATTCTGAAATCCGAAATTCTCTAACTTCAAAATAGAGTCATTACTAGATCAATATGATTATTTATCTAAAACACCAATTGACAACATCGATAAAACACTACAGACATGAAGATACACATAAACACACATATGTATATAATGGTTAGGATATATGTAGGATATAGTTGGATATTCGATATGGCAGCTATAAAGTCCAGACAGAGATCTTAAGTACACCAATTAAATTTAATCACATTAACATGGACACAACATCGAAAACGACAACGACAACGATAAATAAACCAAGAAACAAACAGAGGCAAAGTGTAAGCAAATTACATAAACAAATTGAGGGAAATTGGTAGCTGGAAGGATGTAAACCGTCATCATGTGGATTTTGGGTGGGGAACAGAAGAGGAACCTTGTTGCTCCTGCCCGAGTGAGTGCGTTAATACTGATGGCCAAATATTGGCTTATCGCTGAACATCCTCACGCGCTCCGCGCTTGGAAGTGCGCGAATTACGTATCACGTAACGTAATGGTAGCCCGTAGGAAAAGCGGCGACAACGACCCACGTGCGACGCGCTTGGCCAAGGTCTGAGAACTGAAAGCTGAAACGGAAATAACGGTACCCAGCGCACTACACAAGGCCATTCGGCTCGCGAGCTGCCTGCCGTCGGCTAACGGGACATGCCGAGCGCCAGGATTCGTCGGTTGTCTGTGCCCTGGCGCCTCCAAGAGAGCGATAGAGATGGAGCATGGCTTCTGTGCCGAGATGATGGATATTTGAGAAAAGGGTGTGTGTGTGTGTGTGTGTGTGGGTGTGGGGGGTGGTGTTGTTTTGGCAGTGGCTCTGTTAGTGAACTAGAAAAGGGGCTGGGGGGATGGAGAAAGTGTAGGCAGCTTCAATAGTTGTGTGGGTGGATTGTTTCTCTCCAATTGGTTTGATGTAGAATGTACATCAAGGTGTACTACACATACAGGCGCGGTCAAAATAGTAGCATCATCTTTATTATAATATATTTATGTATGGCAGCCCTCTGTTCCTCCAATCAATTTATTTATGCGAATGTCTTGACTCTCGATTATCCAAAAATAAGAAGAAATATTTATAGACTGTACCAACTGTCATATTATGGGAGATGCGTTCTGGTAGAGCATTCCACTATTTATTTGAACGCAACTGTGGCATAAACCTTCCTTTAATCACACACATTTAGGACATCAACTATCGGTATTAGCCTAGTTTCCCTTTCCCTGCGTTTTGGAAGGACTGGCAACTGTGTGTGGGTTGGTCGACAACAGCACCTACACCCTAAACACACACAAATGCAGTGGATTTCTATTGCACAACATATTTTAGGGGTTGGTGCCCCGACTGTTAGAGACCTGCGCAATAGATTATTATGACCCAACCCCCCAACCACCACACCCGACGAGCGCCTAAAACTTTCGAGGCTCGTCGGCTCCATTTGGTCCTACCCCAAAAAACAAAAACACAAAACGGCCCGAAACAAGAACAATAACAAAGAGCATAAAGACAGGAAGAGACAGGAGGAGAGCGCACAAATTGCACGTGCCTGGAAAGCCTTTTGGACACCTTTTCAAGCCCCATGGCCAAAAGAGAGTGGAGTAGGATACCGGAGGAGTTCCGCTGGAATTTTTAATCAAAACTGAAGCGTAACGCCAACGTGCAACTATGCACTTGCAACATGTGCGACGCACGAGATTTGCTAAATATTTAAATATATTTTATGCACAAATTATATATTTAATTAGGAAATTCATATCAGGTTAATATTTGGGTTATTGATGATCAAATGCTCTTGGAAAACTAGACCAATTAAAGGGAGTTTTTGTTGTTTCAAACAAAAAAAAAAACAATTAAATACTTTAAGCAAGTTGCAAAAGCCCCAAAAGCTCAAAAAATATAACGAATAATTGGTTGGAGAGTTGACACTTTGTTGCTGCTGAATCAATCTATTGAGCAGATAAAATCGTTTCAGATGAGTAACTATTTAACGTAATTCTCCAACTCCAGTTTCGGTGAAGTGGACTGTTTAATTACTCAAAAAATGTTTGTTATAAATCGTTTAACATTTGTCGTATGTTCACCCCGAAGTCCTTAAATAGCTCTTGCAACACAATATCAAAAGGGAATTGCATTCAAAGAGCCACTTAACATTTCCTTTTGGGCTGGAGGACTAGTCAAGGAAAACTATGGAAAGTTGTATTCTGTGAAATATAAGGGACATTATCAATCGGGTAAGGAACTCCATCGGCATCGAATTCCAGTCGGAAGCCACATAACGATGAGAAGGAATCTCGGCAATGCCACTCATCCTTATCATGTAACTCACAACTGCTCTCCGGAGATCACCCAAAAGCAACAGTGCTGAAATTTTTGATTGTGTTCTGTCACACTCATGGCGAAGATTGAGCGAGAGTCCAATGATTTCATAGGCTGCACGTTTTGCCAATAACCAATTGAGTAATCATGTCATTTGCCTTTTATTATTTGGCGTGGTCAAGTGTAAATGTGAACAAAAATTCGAATAAAAAGGCAGATGGAAGTAGTCGCTATTTAGTTCCCAAATGTCGGTCCAGTAACCATGTTTCTCGTTTGGATTCTCGGAACATTGCTGTTGGGTTCTATGCAGGTAGAGGCCAAGTTCAAGAGCCTCCACTGTGTACCCTTCGATGAGGACTATGCTGATTTTTTTATTTGCAAAATTAAAGCCATCAGTCGGTACAAGAACTCGATGTCTATTGGGTATCGAATCAAGCAAACAATCGGAAGTCATCTAATGGTGAGAATTTTGAGAAAAGAGTAACGACAAAAACCTCTTTTAACTCTTTATTCTCATCCCACAGGTTCGGATGGAGCTTTTCAAACGAGCGAATGGCTGGCGTCCTTTTCTATACAATGTGACTCTGAATCTATGCGACTTCTTGGATAACGTTAAGAACAAGAACACACCCAACGGCGCTCTCTTTGGTCTCACCTTTTCCTATTTCAGTCAGTATCTAAACAAGCCCTGGAAGTGTCCCTTCTATGTGAGTAACCTGAACATGATTTTGGATCAAGTTTTAGTCTTCGTTTTGCTTTTAGGCCAATTACACTGTGGAGATCTTGAACTTTGTGTGCGATTTGAAGAGGTTACGGAGTCGTTTCCCAATAGAAAACGGCGAGTATGCTGCTCAGTTCAGTTTGTATAACAAAAAACTCTAAAGTATACAATTAATGCCTCATTGGAGTACTACAACTATAGAGAGCATTAAATGAAAAGTGGTTTACACGCGAAGCATCATGAGTAAATAAATCTTGTTGAGAAGCATTCAAAAATTATTGGGAAAGTTCAACAATTTCTTGGCATGGTGTAAGTGTAGAAGTTCAGAGTTTTTTATACAATATTACTCTGAATGTATGCGACTTTTTGATAGTGTTAAGAGTAAGAACTAACTATTTCTACTTTCTGTTTCCTATATCAATCAGTTTCTAAACAAGGCCTTGAAGTGGCCCTTCTTGAGGGTTTATTAGACACAAGATGAGCTCGAGTGCATGAATCATTATTCGCACATGTGGCTCTTTGTTAATGTGTTAAATAGGAACGTATTCGAATCAAAATCACATTGAATATTTTCGTGGCAGGAGAGATTGATTGAGTGCTGGAATTTCTGAATGTGTTCTGCCACACTCATGGCGAAGATTGAGTGAGAGTCGAATGATTTCATGGGCTGTACGTTTCGCTGTCGGAATGCAAACTTTAAAAACCAATTCAGTAATCATGTCATTTGCCTTTTATTATATGGCGTGGTCAAGTGTATATGTATGAATATCGGATATTCATTTAGCAAATATACTGAACAAAAATTCGAATAAAAAGCCAGATGGATGTGGACGCTATTTAGTTCCCAAATATTACGGCACCATTAACAATGTATTTGGTATGGATTCTCGGATTATTGCTGTTGGGCTCTATGCAGGTAGAGGCCAAGTTCAAGAGTCTAAACTGTGTGTCCTTCGATAAGGACTATGCTGAGTTTCATATTTGCAAAATTAACGCCATCAATCGGTACAAGAACTCGATATCCGTTGGGTATCGAAACAAGCAAACAATCGGAAGTCATCTAATGGTGAGAATTTTGAGAAAGGAGTAACGACGAAAACTTCTTTTAACTCTTTATTCTCTTCCCGCAGGTTCGGATGGAGCTTTTCAAACGAGCGAATGGCTGGCGTCCTTTTCTATATAATGTCACTCTGAATCTATGCGACTTCTTGGATAACGTTAAGAACAAAAACACACCCAACGGAGTTCTCTTTAGTCTGGCATTTTCCTATTTCAATCAGTATCTAAACAAACCCTGGTCATGTCCCTTCTATGTGAGTAACCTGGACTTTTATATATATTTATGATTTTGGATCTAGACTAAAAGTCTTTGCTTTGCTTTTAGGCCAACGGTACTGTGGAGGTCTTGAACTTTGAGTGCGATTTGAAGAGGTTACGGAGTCGTTTCCCTATAGAAAACGGCGAGTATGCTGCTCAGTTCAGTTTGTATCACAAAAAGATTCTAAAGTATACACTTAATGGCTCATTGGAGTACCACAACTACAGGGAGCATTAAATGAAAAGAGTTCACACTCTTAACATCATGAATAAATAAATCATGTTTAGAAGCATTCAAAAATCATTGCACATTTTACTTGGTAGTCTAGGAGGAGGTTAAACCTGAATGAATTCTTTTAGCTATTTTTGAGTTTGACACGGTGAAGACTCTTAGCAATGGAGCAGTTATGAATCGACATTTGAAATGTAAAACGCAAAAGATTGCCATATAAAAGTAAGCACTAAATGCGTGCCACAGTTTAATTAAATTATGGCGAAGATAAAATCAATGTCCCTGACTGAAGTTCCGCTTAAGTGAGCATTTTAACTGTCCGTTGTTTGAGAAGATAGATCTCATATGAAATCAATCAACTTTGAACGGCGTACGTCATGCAAAATCATACCAACTGAAAGAGTTTTCCATCATTCAAAGTTAGCAGCATTAATGATTGGTAGCTATACTATCAAATCCTGTCTGGACAATCGCTTCAATGACACCAATGCCTTTAATGGTGACACCCTCTGTGTACACTCTAATTCAAATAGGCTCGCAAATTAGGCATTTTGATGTGTGATTAGAATGATAAAACCAGTGAAAAAAGATTATCTTTGTGCGGCACAAATGGTCAAAGCAAATCAGGGCATGGCAAATACGGCCTAAAACAAAAAAAAGAACTCGCACACACTCATAGAAATTTGACACAATAATCAAACGAAAAGTGGAAGAGTGGGAATGGGAACGGGAACGGGATGGGCGTGCTCCGGCACAGTTGAAAACAAGCGAAAAGAACGGCAGTATTGCCGTAGGCGTGGCAGCGTCAAATTAGGCACAGTGTTATCTAATTAGCCACCTACAGAGCCAACTACCACCCCCGCTGCCCTGCTCGCCCTCTATCAAGGCTGCCTGAGTGTGTGTGTGTGAAGTGGTGCCAGGCGCCGGCCATCATATTTTGCAATTTAACTCACACGAAAAGATTTCTTTTTGCCACTTTTTTCACTCACTCCGCTCGCAATCACTTCTTTTTGTATTTTCGCCTTCTCTTTTTATACGTTTTGGACGCGCGCTCAAGTTTCATAACAACGGAAATGCAAAAGTTTTGTGCAAAACAAAGCGCAAACTTTTTTATTTCTCTTGGCAATTATGTGCTCAAGGAAAGAGATAGACGCGCAAGAGATAGAGGCGGAGACAGTGGCGAAGGGAGAGCCATAGCGAGCCATAGGGAGTGAGAGATAGGAGCGAAGCAGAGGTGCAGGCCAAATAATGATAATGAAGCACACAAGGCACAAGGCACATGGCCTGGGCCCAGGCCCAGGCCCGGCACCGAAAGGATTTTCGAAGAAAAGTGCACAAAAAGAAGTGAACAAATTGTAACGGTTTTTTTTATACGGTTTGTTATTTTTTTGTTGGTTGTTGTACCCAGTAGAACGTGGAGTCTAACGGTGATTCTAAAATGAATTTGTAAAGAGAGTAAAGGATGGGATAGAAAATATTTCGAATACATCCATAACTCTGTTCTAAGCAAATTCAAAAGTTATGAAAGAGCATTGGTATAATTTCCTTTTAGGAGCGGTAATTACATGAGATAATAATAAGATCTCCTGGGATTACTCTTCATCATTTTCGTATGATCATTACCGGGATTATTTTTTGTATGCCAAATTGTACAACATAAATATGTACGTGTATTTTGCGATATTTTCATAAAAAGTATACAATGTTCCACACTATAATATAAATATATGGAAATCTGTAACGATCGGTATCCTTAAGTCGAGCTTTTCTTCCCCCCAACGATTTGGATTCCACATATGATGGGTCTTGCATGCAAAAGTATCTCACAAATCTGTGTGTGTGTGTGTGGGGGGGGGTAATTTGTTTAATTTTCTTTCCCTTCAAACAAAACAAAAAAAAAAAACAAATCAAAAAAACATTATGCTGATAGAGAATAACTCACCCAAAGGCAAATTACGTGGTTTTATTTTTATTTTTTTTGAAGGTTGGCCGCCTTTTAGCTAATGGCCATGATATAGCGAAAAACTAAAGACAAACTAAATTAAAATATTTTAAATTCAGAGCTGGCTAAAGTTTTATCAATAAAATGCTAACGGAGCCAGAGCCGCTCTCTTGCTCTCTCCCTCCATATATACTTTTTGTGTGCTTTGCTTTTGGATTTGTTTAACAGTCAAATCAGATAAGGATCTTTCAAATGTCTGCATTCAACATACCACACACGAGTGTGCATGAGGGAGAGAGAGGGCAGAGTGGGCACCAGTCTGGGGTCTCTCGTGCAATTGAAACATCAGCAATACTTGAGCTTTTCAATATGTCGACGACAAATCCAACACCCCCACACAGAGGGCAAGAGACTCTGACGCCTTGAATCTGGCTTAAAAATCACTTATGCCTTGGCCACTTCTTCGTTTTGGCTGCTGCCACTTCTGTGTTCCAACCCCGTCAGCACAATTGGCGGACACTCATGTATCGAGTGCAATAATCAACATCTCCTACTCCTTCTTAAGCCAGTCGAACTACCAAATTTCTGTGAACATCAGCACATTTGCTCAATGGCCCCCAGGCGATGGCTGGCTGGCCGTTGTCAAGTTGTCACTTGGCTAATCGGCGCAGGGATCTCTTTCCGAAGAAGAATCGTTTTGGCTGATGCCAGCTGGCATGTGAATCATTAGAATAGAATTTTCTAGCCACTGATAAAACTACAAATGAATGCACAGATCGATGGTTACCAGAAAGAAAACTTGAAAGGCCGATCAGAATGAATGAACAAAGAAGAAGAGGCATAAATACAAATACAAATTATTTAATTTCTCAAGTTAGAGCCAAGAGAAACTTTCAATTGCTACCAAGTCTGGAAGTTATTGAGAGAGTCTTAAGCACTCCACGCTCAAGCGAATTGATTTGTTCCTTCTTGGAGGCAAAGCAAATCAGAGGAGCCCCAAACTCCCCCCTCGCCAGGATGCTTGTAAAACTTGCTTGTAACTTGTTACTCAGCGCACACATCGCTAATGAACACTGGAACCTCTGGAACGGTGGGGAGTTTGTTGTTTGTTTTGCCCTGGCCAGCAACGAAACAAATGGCACGGACCCAGGGGGAAATCCCCCTGAAAGTCATTCAGTCTGGAGTTAGAGCTGATGACGGGTGTGAAAATCAATGGGCAATGAGCATCGCCCATTCACAGCTGAGTGCAGTCCGGCCCTGAGGGTCGCTCAAGACGTTTCACGATTTAATTGAATAATTGTTAGGCATGCCACGTACAGCGGGAGAGTTCACGGAGTGGGACCAGCGACCTCCTCCCAAATCAGCGAAAATTTCGCCTGACCCTTTAAACTAACACAAAATATTGTAGGGAATAGTCACAAAGGAATGGCCGGCCTGGTTGAATTTTGTGCAAACAAAAGCGTGGATATCTTCCCAAAAGAGACTGCGCCAGAAATCTCGTTGGGCAGGCCTGGATGCAAATGCACCTGCACCTGCAGCTGACCCTGCCACACCTGCTGGACATCCTCCCTAACAAATTTATGCACCGCATTTGAAATTCATTGAGGAAACGCTTGGCAAATCCCAGAGACTTACCGTTCCCAAGTGGCACATTCGTTTGCGCTGTTGTCGATTGTTGCTGCTGCTGCTGCTGCTGCTGCTGCTGCTCCGATGTCACCGTGTTGGACAATTTATTTGCTGTTGACGTTGTGGTTGTTGCTGCCTCCAGCTTGCTGCCCCCATTGCCATTAATGGCCAATGTGGTGGCGCTTTTGCCTAGCCTCAGTATGGTTGTGCCTGTCGATGAGGTTGATGGTGCTGCTACCGTGCCTGCTCCTGCTCCTGCTCCTACTCTCGATGCTGCTGCTGCTGTCGCTGCCGCCTTGAGCTTGTGCAGCGCTCCAGCCATGCCCTTGGCCGCCTTTGAAGTGCGTGTCACGCTCAAAACATTCGCCGAAGTGGTAGTCGCCGATACGTTCACAGGCGGCGAAACGGTCATGGAGGAAGTGCTGCCCGATGTGGAGTTGCGTATGACCAAAATGGATTGTGACTTCTCCAGTCGCTTGAGCGTCTGCAGCACGAACGGTGATTTCCCATCCCCATTGCTCTCCGAGCTGAGGCTTCGCGAGGCCTACACAGTGGAGAGAAGATTTAATTTGTGAGTGTGAGCAGTTCTGCCATTCCGGATCTCTACTTACATGCTTCAGCAGGAAGGGCCTCTCTATGAGCTTGGTCTGGCTGCCGTTCGCCTGTTTCGTTCGCTCCTGCGCCTTCAGCACGCTCTCCAGCTGACTGGCATTGATGGGCGTCTGCAGCAGGATCGTGTTGCTGACGGTCTCCTTGCCGACACCACCACCGCTGCTGGTGCTGCTGCTGCTGCTGGCCACAATGGATATGGTGGAGCTGGTGCTGGTGGTGCTGCCCGAGCTCTGGACAATCGTCTTGCGAGCCACTGTCGTGGTCGTTGGCAGTTGATTGAGCGTAATGGCTGTGGACGCCTGGGCGGCCTTGTCCTGCTGCTGCTGCTGCTGCTGCTCGTTGAGAAGGGTGAGAATGTCCTGCTTGTTCTGGATAATGATCTGGCCGTTCTCGTTGCGCGTGCCCCGCAGAAGGATAATGTTGCTGGTGTTGACTCCATTTGGTGGCTGTAGCTGCTTTTGTTGCATGGCCCCGATCTTGAGAGTCCTCGCTGTGGCTCTTGTGCTTGTTGATGATGTTGTTGTTGTTGTTGTTGTTGTTGTTGTTGTTGTGGTTCCAGCCTCATTTCTGCTTAGCTTGCCACTGCTCTGGGATCTGATTAGGACATTTTTGGCTTTGATTTGCGCTGGAAAGCAGAAGAGACAAAAGATTAAAATGCGATTTGAACTGTCGCTGACCCCAAAAGCTGACAAGCCCACCGCCCGGAAAGGCTTCTATTGTATGCAGATTGAATGGAAACTGGAAACTTCATAACCGCAAACAAGATTTATGACTCGCCAGTCAAAGGGATCGGTTCGGGGATCGAAAACTGGAGAAATATGGCATTAGAAATCGACTGAAACGTGCGGAGCGTGCGGAACGTCCGAAATATGACGGACGACAGGCGGCGTGGCCAAGAGTTGGCCATTGTTGCACTTTCCCAGGGCCAGTCGAGTCCTGGCAAATGTTGAGCGGTCAGTGGCTTAGACACACACTCACACACACACACACACACACACAAAACATTTTGTTGGCTAACAATGAGTGGTGGGGTGGGGTGGTGTGTGGTGTGGGGTGTTGTGGGGCAACTGGCGCTAAATCAAGCGAAAGACGACATGTTTATGGCTGGTACGAAGGACTTGCGACTACGTAAGAGGACTACTTAGCACAGGCAGGCAGGCTGGCAGGCAGGGCCCCAGCCAAAACGCAATAAAAGTGCAACAAACAAACAAACAAACAAAACAGAGCACAGGGGTAGAAAGTAATGGCGGGGCTGACACTGTGTTCGGGGGGCTTGGGTTGCAAGGGGGCCCAGAGGCTTACATGCGTTGCCAAATATAGACTCTCCTCAAGGCTGAAAGGCGACAACAGACACGAAACGTAAAGTGCGCGCCGGAAACATTTGAAAATGTAGCCTAAACACTTGTCCGGCCTTTATGCCCGTGTCCGTCCGGCACACCGTTCACCCCTCACCCCACCCACCACTCTTGGCCCACTGTGACTGTTTGTTTTCGAAAAAACGTGCGGGTCATAATTAGCCGCCTTCAGCTGCTGTTCCTGCTGCCCCCTGCCCGCTGGTCTTCTTTCTACTTGGGTGCCACACAAACACGCACACATGGGACCCACCATTTGACCAAAGTGGACGAGTGTCTGTCTCCTGCCATCCTGTTCCGCCCCTCTCTCTACCGTCTCTACATATGTGTGTGTGGAAAGGTCGCCAGAGTCAGTGGCAGTGCCAGACCCAGACCCGAACCCGAACCCGAACCCAGAACCCAGGAGTAGTGGCCCATTCATCCAGGCGCACATACTTCATTGTAATGTATGGCAGGGACTATAGACCATAGACCATGGAGCAACCAAATGCGAACCAGAGGAGCAGAGAATAGGGCCCGGCCCAGAGTCCGCGTCACACATAAAACACTTTTCCGTTGTGCTGAAGTTTCGCATATTTTTGCGTTCGTCGCGGCTTTTGATGGGCCCTCGCGCACTTGCACAGTGGGACGTGAAGGCGCCAAAAGTGCGCGGATCTAGCTTTTGTTTAGAATCGTCCACATTTTCAACTTAATATTTGTGTGGTCTGTGCCAATGTGCCTTGAGTGGTTGGGTTGCTGTGCAACACGACAAATTGCAAGTCTATTGAATTTTTATTAGAAGCATAAATCAAAAGAGCGTTAGATCTGCCAGGCAACATTTTTGGCAGGAGTTCGATAAATATGTCAATAGATGTTTGTCCAAAGATTGCAGCCAGCAAAGGGGGTTAAGAAAAAGAAAATGACAGTGTGCCGTCTGGCAATATACGGGGCGAGATGATGGAAGCCAGAAAGATTATTATTTTTATATGTAACCTCCCCTCACCCCACCAAAGTACATATGATCTAGATCTCAGCTGTCTCAGTGATTCAGTGTCTGGTTATTTGCGCAATCTATCAACTATATTTAGTTCTTGCTTTCGAATAGGTGCTATGTTATCAACTTGTAAATAATTAAGTTAATTGATGATAGCCATAAATATAACGGTTGAAATCCGCAGCGTAATTTTCATATGCCAAAAGGTTGCCAGATCGAGCAACACAAAGCAGCTGATTTGAGCCAAAGGAATTTTGCAATAGAGTAAAGGAATGCATGCACTTAATGCATATTATTAATGACCAATCTTAATTATGAGCGCGAGTTATAAATAAGCACTTGTTAAATATCCCCCTAGTCATGACACATATTCTGTACGAATGAAAACAAAAGCGAAATGCGAAACACCTGACGCCAATGGGTTAACGGGACCCCCAAACACCCGCCCCTCAGGGCGAATAAAGCAAAGCAAAGTAAAACAAAACTAATTGGAAAACCAATACGTTAACAGCGTAATCGAAGCACACTAAACGGCTATCAGGTCGACAAAAAAAAGAAAAGAACAAACGCAGATTGTGACACACACACAATACTGTGGATGGGGAAGGGGATTTGTTCGGGGTGCAGGGCCTATTGTCACTTACTTTGCTGCCGCTGGAGTTTCAAGGAAGAGGCGCTGCAGCTGGCATCGGGCACATTTTCCATGTGCCTGGCTTTTTCACAATTTCAGAATTAACAAAAACCTTGCTGCGGAACATCTATTCGATTTTCGGTTGCATTTTTGCACACACAACACTCGCACGCACACACAGTCGCACGCGTTCACACCAACACAGGTGTAGGAGCAGAACTCTGGGATAGATATCGAAAAAAGGTAAACAAAACTTTTCCACGACTTTTCGTCTTGCTACGGGGGGCATGCACGTTTTATGGGGACTGTGGTTTGTCCCAGTCTTCAGATGCATTAAATGCAATAAAAAATCAATAATATTCCTTTTTCACACACGAAATTATTAAAAAAAAACTATAGCGAAAATATTTGGTTACTCCAAAACTAGTGCTGAAAAACGTCGCAGCGTTTCCACTTCACAGCACTCAAATAAATCGATTATTCTAACAGCTGATTGGAGTGTGCTGCCACCTAGTTATAATCATTTTGGCGCCAGAATTGGGTAATTTTAAATTTCATTTGTTGGCATTTGAGTTGTTTACTGGTTTTTTTGTTTTTTTTTAAGCTGTTCCACTAATTTTTTTAATTTTTTCCTAGAAAATCCTTAAAATAAAAACCAATGAAAAATCATAAACTTTCGCCACATTTTTCTTTGCAGCATTCCCTTTTCCGTTGCTCCGCAGCGAACGGAAGTTTCGCCATCTCGCTCTCTCAATAGGCGTGCGGCGACGAAGCAGAATAACAGTGGTCAACAAATCATTTCCTGATTTAAAGTTGTTTTTTTTTCACTGATATTACTCTTTTTTGGAAACCGTACCATAAGAAAAAACCGTATTCATTAAATATTTTTGGAGTCCAAAGCCAATCAGATAATGTGAGTCTGCTGTCAGCGTTTTTCTTGCTGTTGACTAGTGTAATTGCCAGTGCCAGTCGGTGCCAGTGTTCCAGGCTGGCTATCTACATATGTGTCGTTGTTGTCGCTTTTGTTGCACATTGAAAATAATATACAAAATAATTGAATTACTTGAAATGTGATGTATGTATGTATGTATGTATGCACATACATTGTATGTAAGTGAGTAAGGGGCGTTCAGGGTGGTGGTGGGTACTGATAAGATCCATCAATGCTAAAGCGCCCCCAGAGATCGTTTTTCAGCACAGGGTGCCTCTCGTCTCACTCGTTTTCCGTATGATAAGAGCCGTGCATTTGGAATTAAGCGTGAATCGAAAACGTGACTGTTCCTCCGCTCGAGCACCGGCACGTAAATTATGCTGATGACACGGGGCTGAATCTGCCACTCCCCTCCACCCCAACCCACCGCATGCAGAGAGGCAGGCAGGCAGGCAGGCTCAAGCTCACAATTTCAATGATTGCGGCGGTTTTGAAAAATACCAGCACGTTTCTACCAGCCCAGACCCAAAAGAATTGCTGGTAACTGGCTTCGGCTGCCATTTGATCGCTGCACACAAATATTTACAATACCATTTAATGACATTTTGCCACAAAAATAATCTGATCTGGGAATAATCAGCACTCGACTGTTGAATACCCCCTAAAATGAATTGTGGACTTGTTTGGATGCCGGATCATGCCTTTCTTTCCATCTCTTGCAGACACCGAAGAGTTTTGTTTACACAAATAAACACATATGTACATACATATGTATACCAGTGTATGTAAGTAAATATTTATGTACATATTTCTATGTGCACGCATAGCCTTGTATTCCGCGAGTACCGGGTATTGGCTACACCCCACCACACCCCTCTTTAAGATGGATTGCAATGCCTTTTCTGGTTTTATGCATTTATTTGGTTAATTGGGCCTTTGAACTCGTCGCCAAAGACGAAAACACAGAGACGATGATGAAAACAAAGCAGAGATAAAGTCATGCGCGACGAAACTTGATTTAAAACAAAAGCCCGCGTTTCCCCTACGGAGAGGGCTGCGACGCTGTCAACGCCCCCTTGGCGACGGCTGGCAAAGATAATGATTATAAAAATACGCCAATCAAAATGCAATTGCAATATGAAATACCCATATATTAATTATACTAATAATTTAACATTCTTTTCAGGGGGCGTTTGGTTTACTGTGTGGAGATGGACTGGACGCCCCCCACATGATCAGGATCTGAGTCACTTTGTGAACTGTTGCAGCAAAGTTAGGAAATAATTCAATGAAAACTAAATGCAAGTTCTTATTTTGGCCGGCGGAAAAGCAACTTGTAATAAAGCTGCAGCGAGAGAGAAAATGCCAATAAAATCAGTAGCTGCAGCAGCCACATCGCTGTGAGCGGCCTCTAACTGTAAAAGGCCAATACATGCATGCAGTGTAGTTGCTGTTGTAAATGCGTGCAGCGTGAGAGTAATAGAGTTAGAGGGAGAGAGAGAAAGAGTAGTTTGAGAGAGTGGAGTGTGTGAATCAGTGCAAAAATCGCAGGTATGTAGATGGAAGCGATAAGACACAGGCCTTGTAAAGCCAGAAGAGCGGCACAGTGGGAGATAAGTCAAGCCAGGTAAAGATCATTTCCTAGACCCTACTAGGTTTTGCCTTAGATCTCTGCAAAATTTGTTAAATTGCCAAAACCTTTTTGTTTTTGTCTTTATTTTCCCTCTGCAATGACATCCGTTCCACAGTGTTTGGCTCTCAGCTCCATTGCGTTGCTCCGTACTCCGACGCCGACTGCAGTTGGATGCCGTTGCCACACATACACAGCCACTAGTACACATACTCTTTCACACAAAGCCGGTTTTTGGGGGAGCCTTAACCCAACAGCAGTCAAAATGTGGCAAAATGTAGAAAAAGAAAAATGTGTGCTGGAAAAATGCACGGCATGCAACAAAACAATAGCAAGAGCAGCGTCAACAAAAGGCTACAGCGATAGCAAATGATATGCCTAACAAATAATCGAAATCCTCGTCGTACATTATACGGTTGACTGAGGAAACCAGTTCCATTGCAATTCCAACCGATCACACAACACCAGAAATTACGTATCACGAAAATAATATTTGCATACACTTCCTTGCAAGAAGTGCTATTGTTTTGAGAAGATGTTTGGCATGCTCGATCAGCCTCTGCAGCCAACCAAACGTCAATCAAACTTGACTGAAATTCCGCTCTTATTTCATACAGAATAGATTAACGAAGATCCATCTGTAAGCGTATCGAAAGCTTCGGCTCCCACAGCTAGATTTACCATCTTGCTTTTTGTTTCTTCTTCTTCTTTTGCGGCTGCCAGAAGCAGCAATAACAACGACAATATTGTCTTTGAGCCTGGTCTTTGTCTTTGCGTCAAGCTAATGTTACATACACATACACACAAATACACATGTAGACCATTTCGTTTTGTTTTTTTGCTTAGTTGTGAATTCCTTGTGCCCACCTGTCGGTGCAATATTAATTTTTCGAAACCATTTAAATAGAGAATCTGGAGCTGGGTCCATATGTTCTCTTAATTGTGGAAGTAAAACATTTTTCTGGCTAAATGTAAAAACAATTCACAAGCAGCAACAGGTAAACAAGCAGAAATACCCACAATTACACACACCGATGCGGACATATGTTTGCTCCAATCTGCGCCTGCCTGTGTGAGTGAGTCCGCAGCTCCGACCGCAAAAGAGAAAACTACGCTTAATCTCCTACGCTGGAAACTTGTGGGCATGTGAGAGAATGTACATACATATGTACATATAAATGTCTGTATATTGTTTTGATCTTTACTTTACGTATTATAAATATTTCCTCCATCTACATCAAATTACATAAATTACAATAGGGAAGCATATGTACGTTATTTAAAACAAACAGTTTAATTTACGGTCCATCTTCAAAAATCCATTCGATGTAGAGCATTTGATGATATGCTAGCCCATTCTCGGGCTCAATAACAAGTTTTACATTGCCTACCAGGGCTGGTGTAAATCGCTTCGCTCTCATAGTAAAAGCAACTACTGCTTCGATCTGGGTTCTCTTGTCCAACTGCATTCAAGTCTTTCGTGCCTGAGGAGAGCCAGCAGTGTGCAGCCCTGGCGCGCCATGGCGAAAGAGCCCCGTCAGTATTTTGGTCAAATCAAGTCCCGCAGTCTCTTGGCAGACGGCGCGATCGAAAACAAACCAGCGGACCGTGAAGGTGCTGAGGATATTCCACATCGCATTGTTGTTGTAGTAGATGTGGTTGTTGTTGCTGTTGCTGCTGCGGCTGCTGTTATCGTAAATTTGCGCAGTTCGTTCGCTAATAGAAAAAACGAGAAGAGAGGGACGCGACTAGAGAGCGCGCGCAAAAACTAAACGGTTTTTTTTGCATTACAAAGAGACGACAAGCCGCTTGCGTCGCCGCACCTTCTTGCCTTATCGTGCCAGGCCACCTTTCCAGCATTCCCGCAGCATCCTTGCCCATCGCCGTGGAGCCGTTGCCGTGCGCGTCCGTCGCGTGTAACTATAAAAAATCTGTGCCGTCCGCAGAGCACCATCATCGCATCAATTGCACTAATTTCTTCAATCAACGGACAAGGCAACCACAACGAAACCAAGATTTCCAGATTTTTAAACGAGTGAAACTAGCGAAAATTGTTTAACAAGTAACTAAAGTAAGTGTGCAACTAAATCTGCGCTCAAAAGATAAGTTTCCCTGGGATTTGCGTCTATAAAAAACTAAACGTTTGTTTGTCTTACACGTCATTTTCTGCAGAGTCATTAACGAAAGGCAGGTCATGAGAGAGAGAGAGAGATAAAGAGAGAGTAGAGAGAGCGCCGATCAGTGAGTGGGCGGAAGAGAGCAGTAGAGAGCGCGAAACTGCAGAGTGCAACACTGAAATCTTTGTTTAACTGCAAATTTGTTTAAAACTACTAAAACCATTATAACTAAAAAAAACCATCACTCATCTGCTCACTGTTGCTGTCATAGTGTTTCATTTGAACATTGTTTATTTCTCTGGCGCTCCCATGGTATAGTTTATAGGGTGGGGCGACCTCTTTTAGTAGCGTTGCTTTGGAATCTTATCCAGATCGTAGAGGGGAATGACCTAACCTTAAATAGTTATACCATGTTCCCCCCTTTTGAGTGTGTGTGTGTGTGTGTCGGAGTGCAAGTGAATTAAACGAAACGACTTGAAAAACTTGGAGCTGGGCTTTTTTGTTGTGTAGTCCGCAGCTGTCTCCCGTCGTGTACGTATGTGATTGGCGCCGTGGCGCTCTAGAAATAGCGGTGAAACACTCTTGTAACTGTGCTCCTCCTTTGCGACTGTTGAGATTTACGGTATGCGTGTTGTGACTGATCTAAACCTGTGGTTAACTGTAAAAGAAAAGCAAAAGTGCTCATGCAGTTACTCTCCAAATACAATGATTATTAAAAAATTAGCATTTGTGTGTCAGTGTGCTGCTCAATGAAATCTCTTGTGTGTTTTTTCTGCATGGCCATCTTCCAAAACATTCCCGTAATTGCTGCAAACAAATAGTCACGCACAAAAGCAAAACACGCAGAGCCCCCGCTCCCCCTTCTGCTAATTATGAAAGTTTGCCATAAAAAAGCCGCTCTCTTCTGTTTGTTGTTGCTGCTAGCTGACTGGCTGGCTGGCCTTGTGCAATGCTCTACAGTCGCTGTCCACGAAAAGCAAACACCTGTTGAGTGCTTGTGCCACCAGTGTGGTTTGTTGCCCAAAGAAGCTCCAAAGAAAGTGTCTGCTCAGCAGGAAAGGAAAGAAAATACCCATAAACACAGGGAAACACGACGTCAGCAGAGAGCTGTGCATAAAATATATGACTGACAAGCGATTGAAACGCTGGAGAGAAGCGAAAATGGTTCACAATCATTTCACAGTCAGTGCACAGCGCAGGTCCAATTGGATTTGAGTACAAACCGCCTCCACCTGCCGTTCACCCCACTGGCCCCACTTCAGAGCATGTTCGGGCATATTCTCGTACCGCCATTTACATATTGGATGTACTTAACGACTCTGCTGTTGTCTAATCTCCCTCTGCGGTATTCAGTGATGACTGCATAGCTTTTGAAAACTAAAATCTAGCTTTCTTAGGAATAAGCGATGTTAGGGTTTGATAATTCAGAGGGTAAAATCTAAAAAATTTCAGAAATGAATTAAAATTGAACTTGGTTGTTAGACAATCTACGCTTTCCTTCATCTACATATGTAGATAATGTTTGTATATACATACATATGTATGTAAGTTTGACAATTTTGATCTCATTGTTGCATACAGTATTTACATATTTCCCATTCTGTGTTACATCCCCATAAAAGTGGAGGATTAGTGTCAAGCAGCTCTTGTTACATTATCAGTAGTAATTTAGCTCATTCCAGCACTCACTTATTGATGCCATGCCGCCATATCAAGCTTTATTTTTGTGTTTTGCCTACGCTGTCTGCATTCCAAACGATGCGGGATGAGAAGGATTGTTGTGATGTAGGGGAGAGAAGCATCTACATGCGACGTCGAGAATGACTTCCGCGACATCTCTTAAATATATTGTGTGCGTACATTTGTACACTTGTAGATTGTGTTCCCCAGTACTTATGTATGCTGTGTGCTTTGCGGTTTAGTTGTCGACATTATCTTTTGTTCATCGTTTGAAAATGTTGCTGCTGCTTAGCTTCAGTTTTTTTGTGTGCCTCCTCCTCCCGCCATAATTGCGCACAATTGCACAGGGTATTCGATTCGAAACGTTTGGTTTTACTAGGGAGCTCTGTAAGCTGTGGCGCAGTGCTATTTTCGAATTTTTGTATTTTATAGCCCGCCATCGGTCGCTGTCGTCATCGTAGAGCCCGCAGTCGTCGCAGTCGTCGTCTCTGGCCGTTTTTGGCCAATTTAGCTTTCGCTTTTGCGATTGCCTAATGCCACCGCCATCCGCACACTCTGCTCTGCCTGCCCCTCCTCAATGCCGCTAGCAACTCCAAAATAAATCAAACTTAAGAAATATATGTGTACACACACAAATCCGTATGTGAGCCTGCATGAAACAATCACAAAAAAAGAGAAATAGCAACAAAAAACAATAACACAAAAGCTTCATTAAATTTTGCAAGATTTTTCTTAATTATGAGACGGCACGAAATGTGAGAATTGCACGAGAGGGAACCCACAAAAAACATCTCGCGTCCGTCCCCAAGGTGTGACTTTGATCCAAAAGCGAGCTTTGCGACTTTGTTCTAATTCTGGTTGCCTTTTTTTTTGCCTTTTTCACTGAGAAACTTTTACCTTATTGTCTTGGAGGCAGACACAATGACATCCAAATGTGCATATGAACTTACCTGTACGTGCAGACAGTCCGTTTCGAAACTGCAGGGCCTTTACATATTGCTGTGAGGAACAGTTACAACAACAATTTTAAGAAAAAATCGAGTGGGAAATGAGTGGATCCATTGGGTTCCCGGAAACAACCAAAATCTCGAACATCATTTAAAAATCAATCATTATTATTTTACTAGCGACAAACCGGAAATAATTCAACATAAATCTACAAAAAGATTCAATTGCAATTGAAATTGTCTTGTCTGTTTCTTGGAATTCATACAAAGTTCCCCTTGATAATTGTATTCGACACAGTACAAGTTATTATTTTATTAACAAAAAAAGCGTTAAACGTATTTTATAGTATACAGTGTTTGCCAAAGAGAGCGTGATTCTTATCCGGTTCGTGACTCAATGCGATAAGCATCGACATTCAATAACAAAGGTGGGATAGCATCTCATTTACGAAGCATCTGATGGTGTCTATCCGCGAATTTATTCTTGGCTTTAGTGATTTCCCAGCTTTGAAACGTACTGTAAATACACTGAACAAGTACTCATTTATGTACCTATTTATGTATGTATGTATGTATGTACATATGTGTATGGGATATATCCAGGTCCAAGTGCATTGATGGCGACAGCTGATGGTTGCGCCTGCCCGGTGGTGGTGCCACTGCTTCCCAGCAACAGGTTTGCCGCTGACGTAGATGACAGTGTGGGTTTGGCTTACATGAGGCTGCACCTGAGCCCCAGCTCCCTCACATTCGTGTCTTTCTCAGCCGCTCAGTGAACCCCCCCTAGAGACTTCTCTCCTCTCTCTTTCTCTCTCTGTATCGCGAACACGATTTGCAATTAGCCAAAAGAATACATTTAGATTCAGTTGGTTGTATAACAATAATTAGCAGTACAGCAGCCAGCAGCCAGCATACATCATTCAGCTCTGGCGACAGCTGGAATTCAATTTTATATTCAATCAGACGGAGATGATGGGATGAATGTGAAAATCACCGCTGGTCAAAGTTTAAATTGAATCTCATTTTTCCGATTGCAGCTTCGAAAGACAAAGACGACGCCAGCGACGACGATGCCTTATCAGCCAGCAAACAGCAGTGGAAGCACCGGGGGCAGCAAGACGGCTGCCAAGATGGCGCAGCTGAAGTTCTGGAATAAGCAAAATAGCAGCAAGCAGCAACAGCAGGACAAGGACAAGGACACCGTCAACGAGGGCAGCATCACCAGCGGAAACAACAACAGCGGCAGCAGCAACGGTGGCGACTCCAAAAGCGAGTCGAAGAGCGGCAAGCGCAACTGGCTGCACACGCCCGAGCAGCTCATCAGCGGACATGCGGTCTATCTAGTCAAGGTGAGAGTAAACAGCAGTGAGATCAGAGATCCAAGTGTGACGACCTCCAGCTGACACCGATTCATTGTCTCTCTTTGTCTCTCTTTCTGCAGTTCTTTGGTAACCTGAGCGTGGACCAACCCAAGGGCATCGAGGTGGTCAAGGAAGCCATACGGAAACTGCAGTTTGCGCAGCAAATGAAGAAGGCGGCCACGGGCACCCAGGAGAAATTCACGAAGCTCGAGATAACCATCAGCATCAAGGGGGTGGCCATCCAGGAGCCGCGCACTCACAAGATTCTGCACCAGTTTCCTCTGTACAATATCTCGTATTGTGCGGACGAGAAGGGTGTCAAGAAGTTCTTCAGCTTCATTGCCAAAACGGTCAAGACACGGGAGGGCGAGTTGACGGCAACGACAAATGGCCACACCAATGGCAGCGGCAGCCCCAAAACCGAGGAGAGCCACGAGTGCTTTGTCTTCATTTCGAACAAATTGGCCTCGGACATAACGCTGACCATCGGCCAAGCCTTCGATTTGGCCTACAGGTGGGATTGGCTCTGGCCCCAACAATTATTTGAGTAGTTTAAACTTAACTGAGATTCGTTTTTTGCCTACAGAAAGTACATGGACAGCACCGAGAAGACAAATCTGAGCAAGGCGCAGCAGCAGATCAATTATCTGCAGCAAACAGTTTCCCTGTACAAGGAGCGACTGAGTGAATTATCCTCAAAATTGCCAAAGGCCGAACTGGATGCCATGCTTTTAAACTGGGCATCAAGGATATTCTGGAGGTGCCACCTTCCAGTGAGCTGCAGAATGGAATCGATGCCAGCGGCGAGGCTCTGAGCAACGGCAAGCTGGGTAAGCTTAATTCAAATTCGATGGAATCTTTCAATTGATTGTCTAACCGTGTTGCAGACGAGGATAAGCTGCTGATTGACACAATTTCCACGACGGCATCGGTACACTCCTCGTCGCCCAGCTCCTTCTTGCCCATTGTGCCGCCGCGGAACAATCTGTCTAGCCAGATCAGCATCAGCGGCAAGAGCAACAGCCAGAAGATGGATGAGCTGCTGCTGAACTCCGACTCGGACAGCGATTTCGATCCACGCGCGGAAGAGTCCACACAGGATAGCAATGGAAGCAATGGCCGCAACGCTATCAGCAATGATTTGTTTGGCTTCGAGCCACCCAAGAGCTTTGGCCAGCAACTCTTCTTCAACAACAACGATCACAAGTTGCAGAACAACAACACCAACAGCAATAGCACCAACAACAACAACATTACCAATAGCAGCTTATTGATAAACAGCACCAACAGCATCAGCATGAACAGCAGTGGCTTCTCCAGCGAGCTAAACATAACGCCGCCTTTATGTAGGTTACAAAATATTCCTTAAATGTATAACTTATAACTGGATAATTTGTCATTGCAGTGGCACCGCCGCCAAAGATTGCTGCACCCAGGCGCAGCACCTCGGTGACAACTAGCAATGGGCTGAATGGCAACACGGATCTATTCGGCTCGGATCCCTTTGAGATGAGCAATGGCCCGACCATATTTAAGGTGGGTTCTTGATATCCCTCACAAGATAGCAAATTCATTGGAATGTTTTTCCGCTTTTGCAGCAAAATCAGCTGAATATCGACGACTTCTCGCTGGAGAGTTTGGATCCCTTGCGGAAGTAGATATGAAGGAAGTGCTATCAAGGCCATTTAACCAGGGAGAAGCAATTTCAGTTAATCCCATGGGATGGATGTCTATCGTTATCCGTTAACCTTATCCGTTTCAACATTTTCCCCTAAATGTTTCTCCGATTCGCACGCATTCCAATTCGAATTATAGAATGTGTATTATTGTTAATATATATATTTGTATTGTATTGTATTTATTATCATTGATTTTTTGTCGATTTTATATTGCATATTATTATGATGATGATTTTCCCACTATTATTATTGTAATTATAAATATGATTATTAGCAGAGCTGGAGAGATCAAATCAAAGGAAAAACAAAGAGTAAAGCAAACATCATCCCATTTGTTGCTGTTGTCGAAAAATAGTCTAAATGAAGGTCGAGCGAACAATGTTAACGAGTGATAATGTGAAAAAGCGCTAAAACTAAAACTAAATGTGAGAACTTGTATAAAATAATTGTAAAGAGAAGCCCAAACGAATGAGAACCGATTATTGTATAGCACAGCAAAATGAACAATATTTAATGTTATCGATGCAATATAGAAAATTATTATTATTATTATTATTACTATTATTATTGTGTATGTGAAGAATAAAATGTAGTGCCTAAAAGAAAACTTCCATCGCATCTCCTGTTGATCTTTAACGAATTTTGCTTTATTTATTTATCTATCATCATTTTTGAAAACAACACGTAAACTTACTTCACTAACGTTACTGCCATGAATACGAGTACGAACACTTTTTGTAGTGATTGATGGCTTCTCTTCTTTTGCTGTTGCTGCTGCTGCAGTTTGGGAATGTTTTTGCCTAGAGCTACTGATAACATCTACGTTATGCATGTCCTTGTATATCCAACTGTGTTGTTCCTGAATCATGTGTCATATGTGTACGTCCTTAACCTGAGTAGCTGTTAGCAGTTTGCGTGCGTGAAATCGCCTTAAGCATCCTGGACAAAGTCATTGTAGCGTTTCGGTATGGTGGCCGACAGCTGTCTGGCATTCATATCCGAACTCTAGAAAATCAAAGAGTTTCATAAGGCCAAAGAATATCGATTCTAAGCTCGGGTAGTGGGTGTTACTATTGATCAGTTTTGGTTTACTTCCAAAGAGGTTTATAGATTTTTCAAAAAACCATAAATATAACGCCAACGATTGGAAAAGTTCTAAAAAAAAGAAATCATTTATGAGCAGAATAATAATTGAAGTACATGCAAACCAAAAACAATCAAAATAGCAAGCAATTTCTTTAGTTTGGAATCAATTGTTATTTAAAGGAAATAATGAAAACACGGGAGTAACTGAAGATGTTGCCCAGGAACTGTATCCTACTATCGAAACATTTATTTTAAAACTAAATAATAAACAAAAACAGAAACATAAGGAATTCGTGTTGTTTTTTCGTGTGTAAATATAATTTCAACAGTTTATTTCTTTAAAACTTTCATCACTTAACATATAAATTTAAATAGTGTGCTCCAAAAGAGAAGTGTATTGTATAATTTGTTATTGCATGCAGTTTGGGGCTCTAGCCTAAATAAAATCCACAAATTATAGCTACTTTCGTAATTTGTCTCATAACATCTGTTTGCTGTTTGAGTGCTTGTGTATGTATATATGTGTGTATACATATGTAAATATATCTTGTAGATCGTGTTTAATTGCTAGAGACGTAATTATAAAAGCCAATGTAACCGTATTTGCCGCTCCAATCGTCCCCTCGAAAATAAAACAGAACTTGGGCCCAGCTTCTTCGGAGTGAGTAAAATGTTTGTGGAATGTCAAATGTTAAAATGACAAAAACGGGATAAAAGTTAAACAATTACAACAGTGGGTCGGAAGGTAAGGGGGCACATACAAAAAAGGGTCGTATTTAACTTTAACATGAACATACAGAATAAATAAACACTTTTCACTTGATCGGGTTTTTGGGTTGGAGGCGATTACGGGTGCAGCTGGGATCTGTTCGGTTTGGGTTTGTTTGGATTGGATTGGTGCAGGATGGGACAAACTTTTTACACAGCCAGGCGATTTCTTTTGGCATTATCACTCGCCTACTGGCTCACGGCGCTCGTCTTCTTCTTTTTAGGGTATTTTACCTGATTGACCAGTCGCCCGTAGGCACCGTCGCGCGATAGAACTTGGAGCTCGTCTTGTTGAAGATGGGCAGCAGCTCGTTGGCCTCATCGGACAGAGCCTGGAAGCAGAAACCAAATTAATATATATTTAGTTATCAAGAAAAGGTATCTTTTACAAACCTTCAGATAGATAATGGCATCTGTGCCGAAGCCCTCGCACGAGAGCAGCACAATGTCGCCATGGAAGTAGCGAGCATAGAGGCGGGATATGGGCAGACCGTACCCATAGCCGGCCAAAGGAACCGTGTGCAAATCCGACTTGGATGGCTGCGGAGCCGTGCTGTACATGTACTTGAATAGCTGGTCCGTTTGGGAGCGCGGTATGCCGCCGCCCTGATCGGAGATCTTGACGCAGATGTCTTCCTGGCCGCGACAGATGGCCACCTTGAGGGGCGGCAGGGTGTCGCAGTTGTCATTATTGTGATGCTCCACCACCGCTCTCATGGAGTTCTTGAAGAGCTCGAAGAGCATGTAATACAAATGCGAGGGCACGTACACAGTGCGGATGGGCAGGTTACCCTCCGGCTCGCTGCTATGCTCCTGGATCTCCAGCGCTGGGCTCGTCAGATAATATTGATCACAGAGGAAGCGGGCGTTCTCATACGCATCGCGCACCACGTCCGACAGGTCACAGGCTGGGTCCAGGCAGCCGATATGCCGACCACCCGAGTGGGGATTCGCTCCGAAGAGCAGAGCTGCGGAAATGGAAGGACATGGTTGAGTGGACCAATCATCTTGATGGAGACCTCGACTACTCACTGTGCTGATTGATCAGCATCCGGATGCTGATGCGCGACATGTACAGCCGGTCGAGAAAGTACTGTATGGAGCTCTCGGTGGGCGCATCTACCGTGCCGCCCTCGTTTTCCTTCATCTCAATGACGCCCTGGGCCATCGTCTGCACCACATCGTTGTGCCGATTCCTAATGAGATCCAGATGATGCACAAACCTGAAATTAAGCATTTAAACCATTAAAATCTTGGCCTGAAACAATCCGAATATCTGTTGACTCACTTGTGCAAATTGTCGTGTGTGGGATCGGCCTTCTCGTACTCCAGCACCTCCTCAAAGCTCTTCACATACCAGGAGCTCACCTCGCTGACCGATCTGGTGTGCAGCAGATTGTCCGGCAGCAGGGCAATCTCCTTCATAATATTGGCCAATCGCACCGGCAGCTCCTTTCGCAGAAATATGAACGACTTTTTCTCGCAGGCATTTTGACCTGATTTGAAAAGTAAACAACAATATATAAATGATTATAAATGTCGAAATTATAAGTGCAAGATCTATGGTACACAGTATTTGTTTGTACGGCGAAGTCTTATCAATGCAGCCACGTTTCATGTGCATTGATCACGAGCTTGCAAATGACAGACTCATGCCTCAGTTCATCACAGCGAAACGAAACTAGCAATCAGTCTATATTATATTATAGACTCTATAATATAGGATTAGTTTACATACTCATTACACTGCAGTTTTGTAGGTGCAGCTAAACTATCAGAATGGAAGAAAAATAATAAGCCTCGGCCACTAATAAAACCTTTGCTTAGAATATGTATACATATGTATGTACATACAATTTGGGTACAAATGTACTTAAATTATGTATGTATGTACAAGGTATATGCTTATAAAGGCGAGTCAGCTCAGCTCAGCTCCTAAGTTCAAAGCTCTTGAGGCAAAGAAATTAACAAAATAAATCGCAGAAAACTTTGCCCTCGTCAAGTATTTTGCATTCCCTTTTGTTCTTATTTGTTTTCAATAATTTATCTCTCTCTCTCTCTCTCTCTGCATGTGTGTGTGTGTGCGTGTGTTGCTCTCTGTTTCTGCTTGTTTGTCCATTGTCAACAGTTTCGTAACAAAAAGAAGCAAAAGAAACAGCCGATTGAGGCGTACGTACAGACAACTGATAACGTTCAACAAAAACGAACTTTCGAAGGGGCCTTGACCGGCTGCCAGTCAGACACGCCCCCATTTCTGTGGGCATATTTTGTATTGCATTTGGGTATTTTTGTTTCATTAATGATTATTGTGCCCCAGAGTCATCAAAATTTATACTGATAATTGACAGATAAGGTGGTGGGAGTGTGGAGTACGGGGCACGTTCAAAAATTAGTCGCATTTAATTGAGATTCCAGACCCGAAGCGAAAACAAAACAAAAGCTATACTATATAAGATTGGATACTCAAATGGGATATGTATGGCCGCGTAGTACACACTAAAGCATAAATTGGACTCGAGCCGCCCCGTCGATGAGGCAATTGTAACGAACAGGCCAACAAAACAGAATCAATAAAACGAGTTATTAATGGTATACCAAATAATACGGAAAGAGAAGCGATAACCTGATGGACTGGGCCGAAAAACAAATCGGAAACAACAAGAAGACGGTCAGATTAGGGGCCAACGCTTTTGATACCCTATCAGATCGTACGTTCTCATAGTACAAATCGGACTAAACATACATATATATTTTTTTAACTTTATGATATAAAACCTTCTTCTTTTCTTCTCTCTTCAGAGCGTTTAAAAACAAAAACATCGCCAAGATTCCAACTGAAAGAACTTGCCAGAAGCTGCCCGAACTGTGGGCAAAGATGGAGAGAGACACACATCAAACAAAGGTGGAGAGAGAGATACATGGCTGTGTTGGAGAGTGAGGTGAGCGAGCACACGCGCTCTCTCCCCGCACTTCCACTAGTCTCCCCCGCTAGTTACCGATTGCTGATATGACCTCAAAATAAAGCTTTTCGATCAGTTGTTTTTGTTTGCATGTTTGCCATTTTTCTGCTCTCTTTTTTAGTAGATGTTTGTTTGCAGCTCTCTATATTTCTTTCTCACCTTGTTGCTTGCTTGTTTGTTTGTTTATAATTCGCCATATCTGTATCTCTCTGCTTCTTGCTTGCTATCTCTGTCTCTACCACTTTCTTGATTGTTGTCGTCAAAACCAAATAGACGTAAGTACAGACAAAGCTCTCTCGATCAACTTGTCTGCTCCGTCTGGCACTGTGATGCATTGCCACTCACTTCAATTCCGAAGATAAGACCCACTCACCCTCACTTTCATCGGCGGTAAATTGAAAACGTATTAAGCGAATTAATCATTTATACTATATGCAATTGCACAGTTGGATAATTGCCTCAGTCCAGAGTGCCATATAAATCAGAAGCTTCCACTCGAAAAGTGGTTGCGTGTTGGCAACGGTAAATTGAAAGCTTAGCACGCATTTAGTCTCTA
This sequence comes from Drosophila subobscura, assembly GCF_008121235.1. Taxonomy (NCBI): domain Eukaryota; kingdom Metazoa; phylum Arthropoda; class Insecta; order Diptera; family Drosophilidae; genus Drosophila; species Drosophila subobscura. The sequence goes on from NC_048531.1 coordinate 6,103,076, forward strand.
GGGGGAGGGCAGAGATTTGAATTGAATTGAAAATTGGCTTAAATTCAATCTCCCATTATCGCTTGGAAAATTCCCTACTCTGCTGGGATTCAATCATCGCTGGCGCATTAAATTATTTACCACGGAAGCTCGTTGTCCCCTCCGCAGCAAAAATGCAATTCAATTTGTCCCTGTGTTTCCCCACTACCCCTAGCCTTGACAGTTTACTTTATCAATGCGATAAACGCAATTACATTAGGAAGGGACGGGAAGAAAGCAACATGTTGGAGCAGCAGCCGACAACGACACACCTCGCGCTTTCACTGACCCTCTCTTTGACCAGCTCTCTCACTATCCGTTCAGCAGCTGTTTACCGAGGCCATTCCTTTCATCTATTTTGCCTGATAATCCCTTTCATCTATTGCATCATGATCCATCTCATCATCATTCCGCATTCAATTTGGATCAATTTAGTGCGAGTCTCCTCTCCTATCCTCTCTGTCACATTATTTTGGGTATACTTGACTCACATTCGCCCCGGACAAACTACGGCGCGTGTGGAAACGTCTACGTATTTATTATCGCTTCGTGGTGCACACTTTTTCGGTAACTGTTGACGTCTGCCGTTTATACTATGTATTCACATATATTTTCGGTGTTTTTGTTCTGGCTGGTTCAAAGTCCTAACCGTGAGATCTGTGGAGTGTTGTCTTTGCGTCTGGCCAAAACAAAGTCCAAATTGTGGGTGGGTTAAAAAGAGCCGACGGCATCCTGGACTTTGCCCAATACGGTCACTGTATGCTCTGATCCATCAAAAATTTTCCATTATACAATATTCTACGTTTATGCACATGACAAAAAATATAAAAAATATTATTTTTTAAGAGAACAAAATTGTGTGTTGCCCACGCAGCCAATTGGCACATGATCAACTTGGGCCTTGCCAATAGATATCACTCTCAAACCAAATCCGGCCCCCATTATAATATACCTATGTTTTGTTAAGATTTTCCATTGATAGCCCGAACCAACCTTCAGATATTAGCCACAACAAAATCGTTCTACTATAAAGTCTCCCCATAAACATTTTGCGATAGCAGACGCCTCCCTCTAAAAAAAAGGGGCAGTGTAAATGGGGCCCGTCAGCAGACGTGAATTTTCGTACCCTTGTCCGAATTGAGCACACCAGAGATCTCGTACCTGATTCAGTACACTTAGATCAGGTTCGTGAGAATGGAAACAGAGCCCGGGGAGGCGTTAATCGATGGCTCACCTGAATCGTTCGTATATACTAACTATGTATGTTATGGGACTGACAAACAGATCGATTGAAGTCTAAACTAATAACAATGCCACCCAATCTGTAGATATAAACCCAAATTACTCACAGTTTATGAGCCAGTGTATATGGGGGGCATGGGACGGGCAGTAAAGCCACTAAAGTACACCACAATTAATTACTGGGTACAGTTGACTACAAAAACAAATGGAACACAAACAAACCTTATCTGGCGCCTGGGCTCAAAGTTCAAGCATGGGCCAGGCGCTTATTAGTTTTTTATTTTACTAGTTAAAGGGTGTGTATAGTGGGGACCAACCTTGTTGCAGGAGAACTAACTAATTTATAAAAGGAAAAGGAATGGAATCCCTTCATTGAAGTAATTCAAAGCAAGTACAGCCTTTAAAAGAATACATACGCAGGCATGTGAAAAGAGATAAAAACAAGAGCCTCTTGTTTGGGTCTAAATATAGATGATAATAGCACAGTATCCTGAACCCAAAACCAAGCCCCTTGGCCCGTCAAGTGTTTCGTATACCCTTGCAGAGGGAAGGTAATATAATTTTGCCAGAACGTTCCAGAGAGTAATGTCTGTACAAAATGTAATCGGAACATCTAGTACCGGCTCATTATATCAGTTGACAAAAGAATAATAAGACGTCTAGGTTAGAAAAAGGTCTATTGGTCCGATTAAAATCGGATAAATACATTTCTAGTTTGTCATAATTGGACTTCAATTTATGTGTATGCTTTCTGCAAGGGTATTTTAGAATCGTTCTGCAGGGACAGCGAAGAGCCTTCCATCTTGCTATTTTCATTTTCCAGCCAAGTGGCTTTGACTTTCTGTGCAAGTCAGTTGCCATTTGTGTCGAGGCAGCAGCCGCCAGCTAGCAGGCCCCAAGAACACTGTGGAAAGAACCTTAAACACGCGAGCAAACAAGGCCTGAATGCTATGAAAGACACTCCAGCTGCTGGCTGTGTAGCAGTGTGCGTTTGTGTGTGTTTGTTGTGTTTGTATGTATTTGTGTGTTCGAGCGCTTTCTGGGTTGTTTCGCTTGTTGGGGCAGGTTTATGGTGAGGCTTAGAAGGGAGTAACCATATTGTTTAGGGATAGCAGAGCCGCCTGCCTGACATTGAAACGTCATTGAAGGCCACGTGCCATACATTTTATGGGGGCAGGAAAACTGCTTTCCCAGCGCTAGAATTTCATCGCCAAAACATGTTTATATATTCAGAGACAACAACTTGACTCATTCTAACTTCCGTCCCGTTCAACAGACAGCGGCCAGCGGGTGTGGGGGCCGAGTTGAATTGAACAGAACTGAGCATTCAATTGTTTGAGCGCCTTCCTCTCTGTACCGCTCTCCCCCGCCCGGCACAATCAACAGTTTGCTGGGACCGAATAAAAAGCTGCTTAATTGACAATTCAATTGGGCATTAGATAACGGAACGTTGCGCAGTTTAGCCGCACAACTTTAAACATCTACGAGGAAAATCTTTTAGGTTCTAGAAGTCTATAAGAGATATTTTGTTTGGAAGAAATAATTTCAGCTTTGTTCCATTTATGGGCAGCAGTAGCCTATCGATTATGCAACGAAGAAGGCGAGGGAAATCGGATAAGATCAAAGCGGAACGTGTCAACGTGGACTACGTGTCTAAACAAAACACATTGAATAATTAATTTTTAATAACACTCACCAAAGTCCATAAACTGTTTGATGGATAGCGGCGATGGGTTGAAGCCCGAGTAGAAGTCGAGCATTTTGGCCAGGCTCGCCATCGAGGACGAGGCGGACGAGAGGCGTACCGGGAACAGCCGCATTTCGTGTGTGTGTGTGTTGTGGCTTCGCGGGGGGATTGAGTGCTTACTGGTTGCTGGTTGCGGTTGCGGGGGGCGACCTCTGATTACGCTGTTGTGGTTATTTACCGGTCTTCTCTTATCTTGAAGAACGTTGTTTTTGCCGAAATGTGGTGGAAAACACTTAAGACCAAAGAGCGTGTGTAAGTGAGAGCGTTTGTATGCGTGTGCGTGGGAGAGGGAAGCCGGTAGGCGCAATGTCCTTTCGCTCACCTTCACCTCGCCGCAGGACGTTGACCGGCACAAAATTCACTTTTCTCTCTCTCTCTCTCTTTCTGTACCTCTCTGCTCTCACGACAGCTGGCAATAGGCAATATCTTGCGGTAGTTCCACTGCTTGATCCAATAAATCAATGGAGAGCTTTAGCACAAGACGATGCAAAATGGAGGCAAACTATTTGTTTAAACGTAATGATGTGTGCCAGTGTTAGCTGCTAATATAGTGTCGGCGGCTTTCCTGCTGATGGCTTTTGTGGGCCGTGGTGGGGCGTCGTCTTTGTTGCTGCTGATGCGCCATAAAAGTAATTATAAGCGCGGGATGCGGAGATGTTTTGTACGCTATTTTGCAATGTTTATTTGTGGGGCGCGTACAGTGTGACCGAGGAGTTATCGATCAAATATACGGTACGCCCCTTAAAAATATACCTAATTTTCCAAGTATACCGCAAATATACCGTCATTGTTAAATCATTTTCCTCGATTTTCATATTCCGCTTAATATTTCCAGCTAGTTAGGATTCTCAGCCCTTTAGTTATAACTTCATACGATTGGTAGATCGATTTTCTACAATGGTATGTTACTTAATTTTAAATCTTGCTACTTGTTGCATGGACGTATAGTTCAAAATCAAAGTGAATGATCCTTCAGCATAAAGTTTGGTGTGACCGCAATTCATGGCAGGTAAGGCCTTCCTTAAATTTCCTAAGATCAAACAGTTTTCATTTACCTTGTTTTTTTTTGGGTTTTTCTTGTTTTCTTTTTATTAATACACTTATAACATATAGTATAGTATAGATTTTGGTTATCGTCAATGAAATTATCCCAATTGAATTGCAATAATGTTCAAAGAAACTAAAATCGGGTTTCTCTGCTCACCAGATCTTAAGGAGATATATGTATGTATGTATGCATGTATCTATGACAAATTCGTTTCAAATTCAAAGAACAAATGGGTAAAGGACAATTAAGATTGATTTTGAATGCACTTTTTGCCTAACTATTTATACAAATCCTTCAGCAACCGCTCAAATCCAACTCCAGATACATTAAAACTAAGGAAAAGTGCATACAGTTTGATTTCTTTCACATATTTTGTGGCCAGGGATGGAAGTTGGATATTGGGGCTTTTGCTACAATTCTTGTCTGGCTAATTCAGATGGATTTCATAGTTATCTGTGTATAATATGTTTCGGTTCTTCACTTACGCATATGTACATACATATATGCTCGTCCTAAAGCTAGGTTTGAGTTAACAAAAACAAACAAATCATAACAATTTTGTAAATGGAAATACTTTACGTACATTCATAGTAGTTTTGTGTGTGCCGTCGGGGATGGAGGGTTCGTTTGGAGGAGGACTGCACCTGCGGCGGGTAAAGGAACATGGACAACAATGGAATCGCAGGCAGCCAGAGAGACCGAGGGGGAGCGAGGAAGCTTATACCGCTTTCCACGCACACATACACACACACACACACACACACACACACACACACACACACACAAACACACACATTAACTGTTATAGCGCATCTGTGGCAAAGATATATACATCGGTATATATCAAAATATGTACTGGGGGAATATATATCTATATATATAGAACATTAAGTTTAGCATGCGCGTGATTATAAATTAGACACATATATTATGTATGTATATGTTTCTGGTCTAGTTGCCTCCCTGCTCCTCCCCGACTCGACTCCAGCTGCCACGCCGCCGTTCGCTTTGTCTCCTCAGTAGACAAAGCGATTTACATTCATGCCCAGATCGTTGCCACCACAACCGCCAGAGGGCGGAGGAGCACGATCATCCTCATCGTCGCCGTCATAGCCGTTGCGCGTCACAAACCCATGGCCGTTGGCACCGTTGCTGCCCGCGAAGCGCTGTGAGCGCAACTCCTCGCTGTACAGCCGATTGTCCTTCTTCACATAGTCACGCAGTGGGCCCGGCAGCTCCTCGAGTGTGAGCGGTGGGACTTGGGGCACTGACACCATCTCGGTGCCAGTCGGGCTGGACTCGTGAGAGCGGCCGCACATCTTGTAGAAGAGTATGTAGGGGGTGTTGGGCGAGGTGAGGTTGTGCATTTCCTCGGACTGCGAATGGGTCACAAAGTTGTCGTTGAATTTATACCAGTTCCTCGACTGGTCAGCGGCAAATGTGAAGTAATGGCCAGAGTCCATGTGGTAGCCCGAATGCACGACTCCCGCGTACATCTCATAGTACACAGCCGACTGCTCCTGCAGCGAATCGGATGAGCATATCTTAACCACGAGCTGCGAAGGCCAAAGAAAATGAATATCCACCCGTGACATCCACTCATCCCTCTCCCTATACTCACACTCTCATCGTGGAACACCTTGTGCATCAGTTTGGTGCGAAAATGGTACTTCTGATCGTACTTGAACTGCTTGAGAGTCAGGACGAGATTGCGTGGCGCCTCTGTTACCCCGATACGTCGATCGGCATCGCAGAGCTTCTTGCAGCGGGGACAGAAGTACTGGTTCTCGCCGTCCAGCTTCTCCGGCGAGCAGTAGTACTCGATCAGGTCTTGCACCGAATAGTTGGTGGCACTGCAGTCGTCCTTGTCATCCGGAAACGAGAGCTGCAGCTCACGGAAACTATCCTCGATGTGGCTCTCCCAGCTGCAGTCCAAACAGTTGTATGTCGTCGACAGTTTGCCGGTGAACGTCTTGTCAATGGTTGACGCTGGCTTCTTTGGCTGCTGTGGCTGTTGCTGTGAGCTATTTGTGCCTTTGGTGGGTGTCGAAGTGGGCTTGTGACTGGCACTCGTGCTGCTGCTGCCGCTGCTGCCTCCGGCGATCTCGCGGTCATTGCTGTTGTAGGGTATGACGCCGCTGGACAGAATCTCATCGTTCAGCTCGCCAGGGGCATCGACGTCCTTGCCATGCAGACTGTGGCCTCCATCCTTCTTGATCTCTTGCTCGTGCAGCAGGTCGAGCAGATAGCCAAGGAACTCGGAGCTGTCCTGCTGCAGGCCCGGCGTGAAGCCCGGCGGTCTTGTCGCATTCAGCACGCGCGAAGGTGTCAGCTCACACCGCATCGAATGGTGCATTAGGGCAATCTGTTGCTGCACCTTCAGCAGCAGCAGCGAATCGCTCTGGAGCAGCAGTATCTGGCGGCTGAAACTGAGAGGGGAACACGGTCAACAGAAGCGCTGGGAACATATATTTCTGGTGAACTTACTCGCTGGTCATGGCCAGAGCCTGGAGCACGCTGTTCATATAACAGGTGTTGCCGAGATTCACCAGTCCCACCCGTGCATTGCGCCGTCCCGTGGGCAGGGCGTTCTCCTGCATGGCCCTCGCCAGATCCCCGCAATTCGGTGACGGTTCGTACATCTGCAAGGCAACCCTGACGGATGCGTAGAGTTCGCTGTTTTCGTTGAAGCGCATCATCAGGACACTGGTTAGGTCCACCAACTGCTGCATGTACTGTCGCGTATCCCCGCCGAACTCGTCCGTGATGTTGAACTGCTGCTTCAGAAGATTCAGCACCATGGGTATGCGGGGCAATATCTGTAGGAGAGGGAACCAGAACGGATAAATTCAAGTGTTTTTAGGATCCAGGGCGGCGGACATTACCTTGCGGAATATTTCGGGTGTCTGATTAATGTTTGACAGCATGTGGAACACAATCGGAGCTGCCTTGGGCCGCATGGCGGGTAGCATTATAACGTTGAATAGCTTCTCGATGGAGTCCAATGCAATGTCGTCAAGGAGCACATGCTTGCCCTGATCGCGCAACCCTGTCAGCAGGGCCATCACCCAGAGATTGAGGTTCGGACAGAAGTTGCACACACAGACCCATTCACACAGCAGGACCACCGTCTTGCGTATGCTCGTGTCCTCGACATTCGTTTCTAGCAGCGACTGCACGGCCTCGTTGATCAGACGAGGGCTGAACAGGTGAAAGACAACGGCCACGGCATAGGAGGGGCCCGACTCGCCGGACTTTGTGATCAGATCGTAGACGACGCGAAGGAAGTACATGAGGTAGTTCTTCTCGTTTGCAGTGGCAAGGATAGCGCCTAAATTCATCGCCTCCTCCTTGAAGCGCAGTAGATCCTCGCTCGTTCTGCCTTCTGGCTTCATGCGAGCCAGCTCGATGATCATCCGCTTGTAGAAGCTCAGCACACTGGGCGAGTGCTCCGACTTATCTCGATTCTGCAGAGTGCTCAGCAGCTCCTGTATGTCACGCTTTGTGACCGCGTTCAGTGGTTGGCCGCCATTATCATTTGTCTCGCTGGGGCTGGTGCCATTCGTGTCCATGCTTTCGGCGCCGCCGCCAGCGCCTCCGCCACCATCGTCGGAGACCTTTATGTTGCTGGAAGCTGATTGCTTGCTATTGGGTGGCATGGCGCCATTTGAGGCACCGCCGGAGGCAGAGTTGACCCCATCGGTGGCGTCGTTGGGCTCGCTGTTGTTCTGCTTGACAGCCATGGCCGCGGCTGTAAACTGGAACCTTGTTTGGACCTTTGTCCAGAGGGATACCCGATTCGAATGCCTGAAGCAACTTCTCAGCCTCCAGCGGGCGTGGGGCTTCGGCTTCCGCTTTTCGCGGGCGCTGCGGCTGTTTCGAGGCCGACGACACTCTGCGCGACGGCTGCGCCGCGTGTCCTTGAACCTCTCGGCGTTACGTGTCGTTGTTACTGAGTGACCTTTCAACCGCAACAAGCACACATCGAGTTGCCAAGAGCACAGTCCGCAGCAAATCAGCAATCGGCGGAGCAACGCATTCGACGGACAAATATGTCGTCTGCGCTTTATGAGCTTCCAACTTCAACGTCGCAGAAATTGTCACTGTCACTGTCTCTGCTGTCCGACGGCGGCTGCCACAGAAGGTGATGGATGCACAAGAAATTTTGTAGACCGTGCCACATCCGAGTGAAGTGGCTGAAAGACGCACTCGCTTCGCTGCTTTTGTTTGCGGCCTGTCACTGTTCCCCAATTGTTTTTTCTCCGAATTCGCTTGTCACACGTTGTCTGAACGGCACAATAGTTTGCGACGCTACTTCTCCCGTTTTTCACTGCAATTTTGATTATTTTTCAGCGAATTCTTTGTGATATTTTTTTATTTATGTCGTCGTCGTTAACAAAAAAAAGGTCAAAAAAATGTATATGTTTTCACTAGCTAACTACACGGGAGCTACACATTTAATACATGTTATCTACGTGTTTATGTAATTATCAGCAGAGACACCTGACGAGAACATCTGTACTTGGTGACAAGTTTCGCCGTATTTTTTCATACACCGCCTAGTGGAAGCGGCAGTGTGAATAACCCTTGTTTACCTACTTTTGATATGCCTGTTTTTTAGACATTTTTGACAAAACTGAAAATTGTATGGCAAACGATCACAAATTTGATGCTGATTACGAAAGAGTATTCGATGTGGCCTGGGACATGACTCTAAATGGCTTTTTACACATTTTCTACATTGGTGCATTGGACAAGCGGGTGACGCATAGTGAGTCTTTGAAAATACTGGAAATACGAAAATACTTAAAAGTAGTAAGATAATAATTAAAAAATTCAAGTTACGGCCACTTATCCCACCTCTATTGAAAAAGATGAACAGCTTCAGTAAGCCCCAGAAAATATTACTCTTCGTATATTCTTCTACCGCAAAATATCGATACTTTTGTGCGATAAGTGGAGTTTGGCGGACAAATCCCCATATTTTGAAAAGTTCCTTAATTTACTTTAAAAATTGTAATTCCATACCTTAAATTACCCTGAACTCAATTATAACGTCAAAGTATCCAGAAAGTTCTAAATAACGAGTGAAAACATTGTGCGCGACGGTCACATGCAGCACGTCAGGGCTGCACCAGCTATCGATTGTCCTCACAATAATTAAACTAAATTAATTTTTCCAAATATTATAGTTTGGTGGACTGGAAAACACGTGTAACGTGGTTATAAAATTAATTTTGTTCTTTTTCCAGGAAAAGTAACTCGTTTAGAGTAATTGTTTGGCAGCAATCGATACATCGACTACTTGATCGGCTTGCACGTATTCTCTGGCGTTGCCTTGTGAATGTCACTTTGTTTTGTTTTGACTGTGCTGTCAATACGTAGTAATGCGTGGAATTGATTGATAAATCCGATAAATCATTCTATTTCTAGTTTGTTCAAAATTTTCAGCTTTTTATAATATTCAACACAAAACTGGGAATGCGGACTCATCTCTGCGACTCCAATTTCTAATTAGCTATAAAATAATAGTTTGAAATAAAACTAGTAATATCAAATAAAACATCAGAATCGAGGAAAATGATTTAAGATTTACGGTATATTTACAGTATATTTTGGTATATTTCCAAGGGTCTGTCGGTAGATTTTATCGATAATTCCGCGGTCACACTGCTCTGTCTGCCTCCACAATAAACAATAAATTCAACTTTTTGGAACAAATTACGAAAATTCACTCAATATACACACGCCAGAATGCACCCAGGACAAATTGAAGTTAGCGAAATTACCGGCTACTGGGAATTCCTGTTGAGCGTGAGTAATATTCTGTGATGGCTGTCCTGCCGCCAAAACCTTGCCGATACTTTGGGTTGAGTATAATGTGTTTGTTTCAGATCGATTGGAAGGATCCGTGGCTGATTGGACTGATTTTGCTGCACCTGCTCACGACCACTACGGCCCTACTCAGCAGGAACCATTCAAATATGCAGGTTGTGCTCTTCCTGGTACTGTGTACGTAGATGTTTCACTGTGCAATGTACACGTCGCCTACGCCTACGCCATTGCTTATTGTTTACTTTCTTTACAGTGTCGGCGGTGTATTTCAGCGAAAGCATTAACGAGTATGCGGCCCATAACTGGAGTTCATTCTCCAGGCAGCAGTACTTTGATAGCAACGGCCTGTTCATATCGACTGTGTTCTCCATTCCAATATTGCTGAATTGCATGCTGCTGATTGTGAGTGCAGAGACTGGCTGGCAAAGCACGCAACGTCTAATATAGAGTTTATTTTTAGGGCACATGGCTATATAATTCCACACAACTGATGATTGTACTGAAGACGGCGCAGATCAGGGAGCGAGTGCGCCAGCAGCGCAGAAACCCAACTGATGTGCAACCGGTGGACACTGGGGTCAACCCACGTCTCAAGGAGGAGTAGCATTTAAGCAGAGTTAAGGCACAATAAAATTATTTTGAAGAGCTGTGAAAACCATACACATTTCAAATTTATCTTTCGCCCGCCCCATCGACTAACAATCGATATATATTTTGGCCAGTGGGTGGCGCCTTTAACATAGCACATATTCCGAATTGGACCAAACGAAAAGCAATTGGAATTTGAACATTTGAGTTGAATTGAATTTAATTAATTTATAATAGGAATAAATATATTTATTCCTATTATAAATTAATTAAATTCAATTCAACTCAAATGTTCAAGGTAAGATACAAAATTTACAAAGTTGCTAAACTAAGGTGATGGTAAATTAAATAATTATAATCATTGTATAAAACCTGGAAAGGTTCATGCTGGGCGTAATTAGACCTGCATAATGTAAAATCTATCTGTCCCAAAAGCGATAGTTTAAAGAGGTACACTAGTTTTAGCCTAGATCAGTATGGTGGTAAGAGTCTGTCAGAGTGCCAGTTCAGATTTCTAAGGCGAATTTAACAAATTGTTTTTGAACGGATTCAACAAGAATTTGTTGATCATTGTATTGAGGACTCCACACAGAAGAACAATACTCTAATATCGGATGTACCAACGAGACACATACAAGTTATACGGATCGTCAAACTCTTTTGACCAACACTTAATACATTTTAACGTTATCAGCATACATTAATGTAACTGAGTGCAAATAACTTGAGGCAGGTCGTTCACAAACAGGTTGAAATTATGCATAATAGTTTGCTCAGGCCATGCAGACGGTTCCAAAGCTTTGGACACCAGAGGATCGGGAAGAAGAATTTTGAATGATTAGATATTACGATTTTGTGTAAAATTCAATTTAGTTACAATTAAGTTATCAGGCGGCGATTTGAGATTAGAGCTTAGATGTAATTTGACAATGAAGGCACTGCAAATTAATTTCTTCATTCTGGCTATAATAATGATCCCATCCGATCCCAATTCGGTGATCTGATAGATATGGTCATTCCCTACCGAATGGCGTTTTTAGTTTTCTTCTATCTTCAAAATACCTGTGATTCCCGCAGATTTTTCGCGATTTGCGCGGGCGTGATATTATCGACCACTATCGAGACTTTAAACCATCGATAGTGAGCTTGGTCGATAGTGTCCAACCATCATAGTGCCATCGATAGTTCTCCACCTCTAATACACACAAGAAAAAATAAATAAAAATAAAACTTATACAATAAACGATAATTCCGAGGCAAAAGGCGTGATTGTCGCCGTGTCGTGCTAGACAAATCTAGGAGTGCAGCGGCGTTGATACCGCGCGATGGCTATGTTGACGCGTCTGACCAGCAGTGGCACCACAACCGTGGCTGGCGCTCCTGGCTCCCCGAAGGGTCTGCAGCGTTTTCAGAATTATATCGCTGCATTTCTGTGGCCGGGAACGCAACGACAGCAGCGCAAGTCGACGCAGCTGGACGCCATTGATTGCTTCACCAACGATTTGGTCAGCCGCAAGACCCAGAAATGGGAGGAGCTGCGCGACAGTCTGATGCACAAGCAATCGCCCGCCCTGGAGGCAGACGCCAACAGCAATGTGGCAACGGGAACCGCAACAGGAACTGGGGCAGCCAACACCAGCTTCAGCCAGAACGTGGGCCTCATGTCCAAGGGGATGATGAGTGATCTCAAAGCGCTGCGTTCGCCACAGCTGGGCCTGGACATTCGATCGTTGTCGCAGCCGCAGCTGGACAACCTTCTGATGGCCACTCTGGAGATCAAGAACAAGCTGGACTTTCTGTACTTGATCAGGCAGTGCATTCGCTGTAACCTGTTGCCGTCCAACGAGGTGTTCATCACCTGCCTCAAGTACTTGAGCACGCAGCGGAAGCTGCAGCAGCTGGAGGCACTGGCGGATACCTGCCGCCAGCTGAAGCATCCCTTTGCCAACACCTATGCCGACTTGGCGCCCTTCAAGGCCATTGCCCTGTGGAACAATGGCAATGCGGAGGTAGCCCTGATGACCCTGCATCGTGGCTATGGCGTCAGCATGACCACCGAGGAGGGACGCCGCATGATTCGGACCGCCTTTCGCACAATATCCGAGGAGACGCTGGCCCAGAAGAGCGAGGCCGTGCTGGTGTCCCTCATGGATGTGGCCCGTGCCATTCATCGCGAGCACAAGGACATCTTTGTGGTGGCCTGTGTGTGGAAGCAATGCTTCGTCAGCGACTGGTTCTGTGACCAGAAATCGGCAGGCGAACTCCTCGAGCACTACAAGGAGCTGCAGGAGTTGGTGGAGCGACGGTAAGTAGGGAAATAAAGTACACAAAAACTTGTAACCAAACACCATTCTGTTCTCTGCAGGGCCAATCCGCTGTGCTCTTCATTCCTCGGTCGGAACAATGTGGATGCGGTGCACCGACTGATTGAAGTCTATCTGCAGCACCAGCAGCGCTCGGCCTGCGCCAGTTGCCTCAGTTTGCTCTTCAACTATCAATGTGAGTGGTAGCCACTGCCCGGCGAATCTGTCCACTAATTCTGGGTTACATTTTAGATTTGCGCAAGGATCTGCGTGCGTGTGCCGAGATAGTCAAGTCCTGCAGCGAGCTGGAGATGCCACTGAATGAGCTGCAGAACGAGCAGTTCCTCAGCCTGTTCCTCGATCAAAGCGATCCCATTGACACGGCCCACGGAGCGACAGCCGCCAAGTACAAGACACCAAAGTCCTTCCAGTACAAATTCTAGGGCCCCATTCTGGTCATTTGCAGTTCTAGTTGTAGTCGTAGCATGGCCGTTGTCATCGTAGCACAAGTTGCACCCCAAAGCAATATGCATCCTCCTCCTCCTCCTACCATAAAAACGCAGAGTGTAGCGTCAGCAGCGTCCTCTTTAATAAATGTTATTTAATGTCAGGTTCAATTGTCGCCAGCATTGGGCAGGTTTCCCTCTGGCAGCTGCGCCGCCTGCAGTCCTATGCACTCGTAGCAGCGCGAGATGAGATGATTGCCACAACGATGCGCCAGACACTGCTGGCAACGCGTGCGCGCCTTTGTCTCCCGCTTTTCCTTGGAACAGGACTTGCAGCGTCGGTTCTTGTCTCCATACCGATGGGACAGACTCACGCCCTGCGGCAGGGCGTCCTTCGTCAGACTGATTACGCCCACGCTTTGCGCCTTCTTGGCCTCCAGCCTCACCTCGTTGAGCAGTCGCTGCGTGGATTGGCCCAGTATTTCGCAGATCTGAAGTCGCATCCCCAGCGTGGTCGTCGTGCGGCGTCTCTGAAGCCGTCGCTGCAGCCGCTGCTGGCTGAGAAAGAGACCCAACTGCCGCTGGAAGTCACGCTGCTCCATTTTGGCGTCGCCTTTGAGTGAGAGTCGCAGGAGGACCCATGCATTGAAGGCCGCTGTATTGAGAACGAGATGCAGCAGATTGAGGAACGTGTGGGCTTTCTTCTCCTGGGTCGCGGGCGTGGCAAACTTTGTGCTGTATCGCTGCGACTGTTCATTGAACTGTTGGCAAGTCTGATAGGTGAGCAGGAAGGCCTGCGTTGGATCCACTTCCGGGCTGACGCCACAGCAGAGCAGGGCTTTGCTATAGTGTGGAATTAGTTTGGAAGACTTGTGGTAAACGATGTGTGTGTCGGGTGTGGGCCACAGCTTGGGCCTGTCTGCCGCTGTGGGCTCCAGCAGTCCTATCGAGCTTAGCTGCGATTCCAACAGCTCCTGGCATTGGGACAGACTAAAGAAGCTGGGTCCCAGCGTTACATTCCTTGCTGTCGTCTTGTAGTCGCAGATCAGCTTTTCCACTTCCTTGTTGATGGGCTGGCGCTGTGTGGTGGCCGAGGCATTGGCCATGTACAAGGTCTTGGCATCGCAACAGAGCGCCAGTCGCGCATTGGCCACACAGCAGGGCACCTCATCGACTGCCAGCCAGCCGCTGCAGCCGTAATATGTGCGGGAGTTGATTATCAGCTTGTGCCAGAGCTTCTTGGCCTCCGACCAGCTGTTGACTTCGCTCAGGGACTCCGATATGTACTCGAATCGTTGGAATGTCATCGTGCCACGGAATATGGCATTGCCCAGTTCCACGGTCCACAGCTCCTCCAGCGGCCCATTGTACGTGCCGTTTCTGAAGACGCCACACAAGTAGGTCAGCCCCAGGAAGGAGCGCAACTCGACAACATCTAATGGACGCTGGTGGAGGGATTGGCCGGTTTGTTTGCGCAACTTTTCGTTGATGTGGCGCAGCAGGAAGCGCAGCATTTCATCGTCAAACATGAGTATCCAGGATTCGACGGCATTGGTGACGGTGATGGCGGGTCCCTTGCCAAACGCCACGTGTCCCGGCAAGGGCAGCTGCTCCATAGGGGGCATTGTCGGGCGATCCGCAGTCCACTTCAGTCCACTGGCTGATTTGAAGCTGCAATTTTTGGTTGAGGGACGTCCACGTCCTCGCTTAACGGCGGTTCGCCCCGTTCCCGCCGACTTCTGGTCCTCGATGGTCAGTACGTCGCTATCCTCGAAACGCCACGGGAAAGGGTCGGCTGCGGCTGTGACCTGCAGGGGATCCGAGTCCTCGGCGCTCCATTTCTGTGGTGCGACAGCCGCCGCAGGGAGCTGCGCCGGCTCCTGCATTTCCACATCGCTTTCCTCATCGCCGCTGCTTTTTATGTTCGCCAGCAATTCCTCGTCCAACGCCAGGAATTCCTCTTCCATTTTGCGCTCAATCGAATTGAAACGTTTTGCAACACTACACTTTAACTTTGCGTTAAGTGATTGTGAAGTTAAATTACACAAATAAGTTCATTAAAATTAATGATCATTTTTTGTAGTCATTAACGATGTGTTTAATAGCATTTAAGCAGCGTTTTGGCTGAAATGAAAAACCAAAACAAACCCTGACAGCGTTTGCCAACACCAACAGCTACAGTAATTCTCCTCTCCTCTCTCTTTTTCTCTTCGGATGTATTCGGTTTTTGTTGCTGCCACTGCTGCCTGCTGCTGGCGTCGTCGTCGTGGAGGTTAAAATTGTTTAACAATTGATATAGTGCAATTAAACACAATTTGACGATATTTGCGTACCTCCGCTGTAGAACAGAGTGGCCGTTGTGGACGCGCGCGATGAGTTTGTCAAAATAATTCGGCTAAAAGTGTCAATTTGACATGTTATATGTCATGGTCTTCCCATCCGATACCAGGTAGCCCCGTGACTATCGATACCACACATACTCGATTGGTGGAAACAACAATTTAAAATTCGTTTTTCGTTTCCAACACACAATGAAAACCGAACAGTCAAGTAGGCTGCAAGGAGTGCCAAGATTTTGGGCCAAAGTATGCCCCAGCATTTGTGTCCTATCAGAAGGCTGTGCATTCAGCTAAAAAAGTTAGTTTTAACCAAAAGCCCGAGCTGTGAGCAGCACAAATATTTTTGTTAATCGCCAACAACAAAATTCGGATCAAATATACTAATTTTTTTCACAAGTAGATCGCAAAAATATTAAAATTTGAGTTGAATTCGGGCAACTCAAATTTTCAGGGTTTTTTTTCTTTTTTTTCTGTTGAGGTTTGAGAATGATTTCGCCAGATCATGAGGAGGTGAACCTGGTGCTGGATCACCAGGTGCGTAGGAACATCCAAAACATGTACCAGTCGAACATGTTGGATGGCCAGGTGGCAGCCGAACGCGAACGCTTCGTGTCCGACTCGAGTGTGGACCATGACCAGGAGTCGATGAATGCATTGGACACCCTCTCCGCCGATGGCATTGTGGAGGAGGATCCCGAACGCAGCTCCGACCAGTTGATGGTGGACAACAGTGAGCTGCAGAACTACCACGAGATGATAATGGAATCCGATCACGAGCACATCGACTTCAACGGGTCGCTGCGCAAGCGTCGCGGCAACCTGCCAAAGCACTCGGTGAAGATTCTGAAGCGCTGGCTCTACGAGCACCGCTACAATGCCTATCCCAGCGACGCCGAGAAGTTTACGCTGGCCCAGGAAGCCAATCTGACGGTGCTGCAGGTGTGCAACTGGTTCATCAATGCGCGCCGCCGCATCCTGCCCGAGATGATACGCCGCGAGGGCAACGATCCGCTGCACTTTACCATTTCGCGGCGTGGCAAGAAGATCAGCCCCAACTCATCCGGCAGCGGCATGGGCATGCTCCAGTTGGGAGCAGCCAATCAGATCTCTGAGGCAGGCAGTCCTATCTCCGAAGTGGTAAGCAATGACATTCCCTCACCTTCCTGACTGCCACTGAAATGTGTCTCTTTTTGCAGTTTGTAGGCGCCACCGAGGAAGTGGATGGTGCGGGCGAGGCCCATCAGGGAATCGCCAATGTGCTGACCAACTTCGACCAGTACGTGCGGACACCGAACGGGCAGGTGGTGAAAATGGAACCGGAATACGACGAAAGCGTCATCTACAGGTACTGCAAAGGGACAACCCTTTTTGATCAACTTGGACTACTCCCTACTCCCCCCCTAAGCTGGCAGCAGGCCGTTGCAAACAACCCCATGGGCTTCCAGAGTCTCCACTCATCGCTGCAAGCAACCATTATAGATAAGATCCAGGCCTTTCAGATGCGCAAAGCGACTGCGCTGGCCGCCAGCAGCAACGGTGCCCTAAAGCCATTCAGCAGCACATTTCGGCAGATGCCGCCAGAGTTCGAGGAGGAGAAAAAGCCGGGTCCAATTAAGCGCGGACGCAAGCGTGCGTCGGCGGCTGAGTCCGAGCAGGAAGCAGGCAAAGAAATTGTTCAGAAACGAAAGGAAGCGAAGCCTGGGAAGTCGGCAAAGAGAGGCAAAGGGATGGGCCCTAGGTACAGCGGGGCAGTTGCAAAGCATATTGGTGGACTCCTTATCATAAGCCTGTCTTTAGGACTCCAGTGTGGCTAATCTCTATGCTTCTCATCCACAGATCCGAGGGCGAGGAGAGCGCTCAGGGCTACGAGTCATGCGAACCGAACAGCGAGGGTGAAGTCCGCTTCGAGACCTCCGACGACTGGCAGTCCGTGATGAAGTGAGTTGAGCCAAACCACTGGAGGGTTACCTTACGTTTCTTTCGTTGCAGAACCGTCTTCACCACGGAGGAGGTCGCCACAAGCAGCGCCGCAGCCACAGCCAATGCCCCAGAGGCTGCCAACAGCAAGCCCGTGATTTCCATAAATACAATCTCCAAGCGTGAGCGTAAGTTTCAAGCATTGAGTATCGTAAATAGCGTTTCGAAGTAAATGAATTTGCGTACCTTTCAGCCAAGCCAAAGGTGGTGGTGACTAGGAACGATCTACGGCATCCAATCGTTGCCGAGTCAGCAACAGTGACAAGCAGCTCCAAGCAGCTGGAGCAGTCCCCAGAGGAGGTTGACAACAGTCAGAGCCAGTCGACACCGCCACCACAGAGTAAGAACCAGTGGAGCATACATTTTTGTCTGTAATTATTATAAATTAATCGATTTAACTGCAGATCTAAGTCGAGAGCAGCGGGACAAGTACAAGTGTCTCTATTATTTGGTGGAGACTGCCATGGCAGTGCGTCACAACGATCCCGGACAGGAGGAGGGTTTTGCTTATCTGCGCAATTAAAGCCCCACACCACAAACACGCCACAAAAACACAAAAGAAGAACATCCCGAAGAGTGTGCTGTACATACACATTATTTAATTATTTGTTAATATTCTGATTTAATGCAAATTGGCAAAGCTAATTACTGGAGCAGAGCTAGCGAAATGGAATAGGATACACACACAAATGGTACAAATCGTTAGATCAATTTTAAATCGCATCGCAAATTGCGTATTTCAATCAAGAAAAGGAGACCCATTCGCGGGAAGCATTGAACCAACCAATTACTTGGTTAACTACTATGATTATGTGTAATATGAATATCTGTTTACTATTATGTATAATTATGTATATGTCAGTTATTAATCATTTCCAAATATAACCAAAACCACACCAGCATGCATTGGTGCCATATAAATGTGAGTGCAGTGATTTGAATCGTGCGGTCTCTGTGTGAGTATGTTTCAGTATTTTCTTGTTATGTTTGGTATTTTCGTTAAACAAACAACAGGTAATTGTCGGCTTTCGCCATACGGTCAGTCGCCGATTTTGTTTTTTGTTTTTTTGCAAATAAAATAAAATGTTTGCCCCAAGCGCTTTTTAATTGTTTCAAAACCCAAGCCCCCACGTGTGCGGGACGTGCAATAAGTATTAAATTGAATGGCATATAGTATCTGCCAAGTGAACGACTGAAACCTAAGCAATAACCAACACGAAATAACAGTTACGCGCCGCAGAATCCGCATCCAGACAGATTTTCCACACCCCCTCCTTACCACCGCACCCTCAACTCTTTCGATTCGATTCGATCTGTCGTCGTGTGCAGTTTGTGAAGGAATTACAACATGAATTAAGTTAAATTAAAGATGTAATATGTGCAATAAGTAATCTGGCTGCGGCACAGAAACACGCTAAGCAATAACCACCACAAGTGTGCTGCCACATATTCTTCCCCTCGCAACGGCAGCGGCCACACCTGCACCAGCACCAGCACCATCACCCTAGGATCCTCATCCTCACACCCACCATCGTCCACTTATCCGCGTCTAGCCTCCCTCCGCTTTGGCCTGACGACGGAAGAAATCAGGACATGCAAAGAGCATTCCAATCCACAGAGTGGGTAAGTCTCCTCTCCTCGCTGCCTTCGTTTTTCTGTGCGTTTGTGGGGAATGGAGTGTGTGTGTGTCAGAGTGTGCTTTGCGGTTGGCAGGCGGGCAGGGCAATACGTGTGTTGGCATCTTTTTGGCTATTTGCACTTTTACTTTCGGTTTTTGCGCTTTTCCATTGTTGCTGTAGCCTGGCTGGCCCACTTCTACATGCCCCGACACACGCCACTACACACTCCCATTATTGTTTGCTTTTTGGGGTGCTATCTATCGGGGCTGGGCTACTGTTTACGGCAGTCCGCATCCATCGCCTCTGTCGATCCCCTGGAGACGACAGTTTGCGGCACCCCAGCTACTGGATGCTGTTTAGCGGAAGCGATACACGATTATAACAGTGGTTTGTGCTCATAATATATGAACATTTATATGCATACATGTGTTGTGTGTGTGTGTGTGTGCATTTTTATTTCATTTATTTTTTTTTGCTTATCAGCTAAACGCTCGGGGGGGAGTCAGCAAAATATCATTTCGAAATTCTCTTATCGTTAAGTCTGGTTTAATGAATTTCACATTAAAATCCACTGCAAACAATAGTTGCAGCTAATTCCAGGCATTACTTTTACCAGAGAATCTATTTGTTATCTGGAAATCCTCTTAAAAACCTGTTTCTAATTTGAAGCTAAGTAATTTGAAGAAAAACTAAAGTATTTTCAGTACCTGAATTCGACAGCTGCTTCGATTAGTTATAATAATCCATTTTAAACCACATAACAGCCGTTTCTTGTATCAATTACTATTGCCTAATGCCAATAAACACTCTTTACATTGGTCGGTAAGGGCATTAAAACTCTCGAAGATTATCTCTCTCCCATTAGTAGATATTTTTAACCGAATTTTTAGGTCATAATTGTCAAATGGTATAGTCGATTGGAGTCTATTTTTAAGCACGTGCCAGCAGCACATAATGATGCTTCTGTGGATGATGCCAGCAAGCACCAATGACGATGACACACTCCTACAATAAGTAGTTCGAGTGCTTTTGGCAGGGGAGCACAACATTTTAAGCGACAATTTGCAGTAATTATAAATATGAGAGAGGAAAGCCAATTGTATGGGCATGTGCTTGTTCACACCAACGACGACGACGACGACGACAACGACACCGACACCTGCCCCCAATCCACCTCGGACGCCGGTGCCGACTGGTCGACGGTCCCCTCCCCTGTGTGTGTGCATGTGGGTCCCTCTCTCTCTGGCTCTCTGGTTTTATTAATAAATCGAAGCAGGCGAACGAGAGCTGCTCAGCCAAGGGTCAAACGGCGATGCGCAGTTTGCGGCATTCCCAACCCAGACACCCACCATGCCTCGTGCTCCCAACCCCATGCTCCATGCCCATGCCGTCATTCTGTTCTGCTCGGTTCAGGTCTCATTTTCATTTTCAGTTCCCTTCTATTCAGCTCTCGTGCGCTCTATTTTGTTTGGCCTGCACACATGCACATTATCTGGCGTCTAGCGCTCTCTTTTCTGTCTTTTTTGATACCCCCCCTAGCAGGCTAGCATACGGGTATGGTAATTTTGCAACATGCTTTGACACTACAGAGCCCATAAATTATGTTTATTATTTATCAGCAGCAACAGCAGAGAGAAGGCATTTCTCGTATTTCCATTTTCCCATGGACAGCTTATAGTTTTGGTATCTTAGAACCGATCGAACATAGAATCGATAGTGTAATTAATGAAAGAATGTTCTTCTAGGGTATTTAAAGCTTCGATGCCAGTGCTTAGACCTCTTTCTGCTTTTTTGCTGCGGCTGCGGCTGCGACTGCCACTCTGCTGCTGTGGGGTGCTGGGTCGTCTACTGTGCCTCAACTTGTTGTGCCACTAACGTAGCGCATCACATTCAGTTTGCAATTATCAACAAAGCGCGCGCCTCCTCCCGTCCCGGCTGAATCGTGCACTCGTATTGCCAACGCCAACCGCAAGGAACTCTCTTTGGCATGGCCATAAATAATACGATATTCGGGTTTTTTGGTTTATTGCCGACACAACTCTTATGAAAATTTACCAATTTTTTTATACAGAAAAATGCTGCTGACACGACGGTATGTGGGTGAAGTGGGTTTCAGGTTAGCTGCGAAGTGTTGTGCTAAACGAAATCATGTCGGAAGTGAAATAAAACGAAAGAATCAAAAATCACAAGAGGATTATGAATATTTGATTGGGGTCGAGTAGGATTTTCCATGAAGAGAGTGCCTTGAAAATCACTTGCAAAAAGCCGCTTAGACTTTTACATCGATCCCAGCATAATTACATTCGATTATATGGCTTTTCGCCCTGAACCCTGCACCCCACAGTTCCTCCACACACCGCCCCGCGGGCAATTCAAGGTTGCATAAAAGCGGGACCTGTATATCCCCTTCCTCCCAGTGTAATTGTGGAAAATTATGTGTGCATCTAACTAGTTTGTTGTTAAGATAAAGAAGAGAGACCATTGTTTCGCCGCACCAACAATAATAAAAACACCACTCACGGCAAATGCATTTTGATACTCTTTCGAAGAGTACTACGACTTTTAGTGTTCAAAGTTCGAGGTTAAATATCAGCTTGATAGTTCATTTATTCACTTCACTGCCAACTTCCACAAGAGAGGACATCCATAAGTCGTCGTGGCTTGTTCATCTCTAAATTATATTCTTCTCTTCCTTGCCTACAGTTGCTTCGCTGTCCTTTATGCAAATGATCCAGACAGAGACGGGAGACATAAAGGCCCCGTTGTCTGTCCCGTTAGCCCATGGCTAAGTGCAGTGTGACCGGGTCGAATGGAAGAGGGATTGAGCGAGATAGCGGGGTATTGTCTGCTCTGTTCTTTTCCCGCTTGTTAGTCGTCGACTTTGACGATTTGTTTGCATGTCATTCATCGCCCTGCTTTCGTTTTTCTGTTTTCCTTTTCGTTCTCATTTCGCTCTTTTCTACTATTATGGGAAGGGGAATGGGAGGAATGGGCGTATAATACAAAATCAATTGGATTGCGTTCGGTGTAGCAAAACACACAAGATAATATTATTGTAATCGTACTTATTAGGGTTAAGGCCGCCCGATCAGGGACTGTTGCTCTTTCCATTTGTTGTTATCTTTTTTTTTATTGATATTCTTGCCTGAAACGAACATTTACAGGGATATGCATATGGGCTTAATACTAGAAATTAGGATCATATTTTCTTTATAATTTCTTAGCTTACAAGAGAGAGATCCAGAGATCCAAAGAGATCAACAAACTGAGGTGCGTGTGAAGTTAATCTGAGTACAATTGATCTTGTAGGGATGTTCTCTATCTTTAATAGAAGAAAATAATAGAAGAAAGTAATCCACGAGATCAAACAATAACAATAACGAATCTTACTCATTCTGTGAGATCAGTTAAACCTGATTAACTATCAAACTAAAGGAACTACAAAACGGATTACCTAGTGCGTTGAGTGAACCGAACAAATACTTTTTGCTATTTCACAGCTGTCCAAAGAGAGTGCCATCTTATTCCATAATTAAAGCACATTTGTGATCTAGGTATCCATAGATTATTTATAGCTAACTCAAGCTATGATCTTGCCAGAAATCATCGGACAGCGCTCCTACACGTAGCCACTGGACTCGAGCTTCAGGGCGCCCTCATACGTCGGCAGACCCGATCTGTCAATGATTTTGCTCATGTCCATGCTGATGAAGCCGTTCGCATTGATGCTGCTCAAATCCTGATGCTGCTCTTGGCTGCCACCCGGCTGCTCCTCCTCATTTGTGGCCGATGGCGTGGCTGCCGCAGCTGCGTTGTCATTTTCATCGGTGACAGCGGAGATGGCTGTGGTGGTTGTCTCGTTGATTGCTTCCTGTGTTGCGGGTTGGATATTTCCATTTGCCTCATCGGATAGCAGGGCCTCGCCAATCATGTGGTTGCCGTTTCCATCCTCGTTGTCGCAGTTGTTGGTGCAGGGGCAGGGACTTGTTGCCGGCTCAGCACCCTCCAATACTCCATTCTCATTGGCATCCTCCGACGGCAGCTCTCTGCTCCTCATGGATCCGCTTTCCACAGACATGTCACATGGGTTGACCTCATCTTCCGCCTCCACTTCAGCTTCCGCCTCGTAGCGGAACTTGCCGCAGAGCGGACAGCCGCGTCGGTAGTGACTGTGCTGGTGGCTCTGCTGCAGGTAGCGGAGCCCCAAGGTGTTTAGCCCGAAGCTCTGCTGACCGCCGTGCTTTCTGCCCTGCAGGGCCAGCGGCACCGCTGGTGGCAGCGTCATCGATGGTGGCTGCAGCGTTTCCATTTCCAGGCAATGTCCACGTCGGGCGGCAACCGCAGCCGCTCCTGCATTCCACATGTTCTCCATTTCCGTGGCATTCCACATGCTCTCCACCTCCGCCCGCTGCAGGGAGCAGCAGGATTGGGCGTTCAGTGCCAGCTGCAGCTGCTTATTGACCAATGCCCCGCCTCCGGCTGCTCCTCTGATTCCGCCCGATCCACTGGCCAAGGCATCCACACTGCCATCAGGCGTGCCTCGACTGCAGCCGCCCACAGCGCCCTGATGGTGGTGGGTGTTGATGTCCAGCGACGATCGATAGCCGGGCGGTGGCGAGACGCGCTGCATCAGGATCTGCTGCTGCTGCAGCTGGATCTGCTCCAACTGCTGCTGGTGCTGCTGTTGTTGCTGCAGCAATTGTTGCTCGTGCAGCACCACCGCATCGTAGGAGGGCGGTGGCTCGTGGTGTAGGGTCGGTATAACCGAGAGTCCGTCCGTGGAGTCGCCCATGAACAGTCCAGATGTCTCGTAGCACTGCAATGAAAAGTGAAAAGAGGCATTCATGTTGTAATATACTCGAAAATCAACGAATATCTCTCTCTTTCTCTGCCAGAACTGGATGTAATTTACTCCATTAATGTAGCGTCAGGCGTGAACGCAACCAAATAAAAAGTTTAAATTGCACACATCATAAATTTAGTTGCCCAGCTGCCTCTGCCTCAGCCCATCTTCATCCACTGCCCCACCAGTTCTACTGCTGTCTACAGCAGTTTCTATCCCAATCCCAATCCCAGTCCCTTCTCCTGCTGCTGCAATGGGAGAACTGTCCACAGTTGACATTTTTGCGGCAGGACAGGCTAACGTTGATTTACGCTGAGCCGCCATCTGCCTTTTGCCGTTCTTCTTTCGGGCCATCTCCCAGTGGGCCAACAAACCACAATGAACTGACGGATGGCAGTGTTTGGTGTCGTGGGTGGTGGTGGTGGCAGTGGTTTCTCTTTGCTTGTAACTTAATAAAGCCTAAGGCCAAGTGAGTGCGGCCTCTAATGGCGGCTTCCAAGTGCCGCCGCCGCCGCCGTCACCCTATTTGTGGCACTTGCAAGCGGCGCGCCCGACGTTGGTGGCAGCAGCACAAACCGAATGTCGCGCCCTTTTTCTGCTGTGGTCAAATCACTTTGTTGTTGTTGCTGCTGTTGTTGTTGCTGCCATGGCACCTGTTAAATTTGCCGCATAAATATCCATTAACCCCCACCCCTTCTTCTACTCCTACCATCTTATGCTGCCTCCTTCTGTGCCACTTGCTGTCTTGCTTTGAAACTGTCGCCTTGAAAAGTTGGCTTAAACTTGAAGCAGGGCCACTGGCAGGAGGTCGAAGGGGAGCAAGTCTACCTGCCCACGAATGTCTAGCCGATTCTTGTGGCCATACTAATTTATTTATACTTTGGCCAATTGGAAAATCGTCCACTGATTGTTATTCGTGGTTATACAACAATTAGGATTTGACATTTAAACTGCTGGATCATTAAATCAGTGAATAGAAGATTAAGCAATTGTCGGGCATATTTGATGAGTAATTATTCTAGTAATTATTATTATTTTATATAACAATCAAAAGTAAAGTAGTGGGAAGCTGTTTATGAAATGCAGTGCCATAAATTCCACAGCTCTTTCCCTTTGGAACTTTCTTCATCATTCATTTGAGAGCAGCTCCTGCAGAATCCGCAAATAGTTCACGCTATAAATAACATCAACAAGCATTGATTTCTACTCAATTCCCAGTCATGGCTTTCCTTCACTTGTATTTTATTTCTTAAATTCAATTTGTTGCACAATTAGTGGCCTGAAGCATTCCAATCAATTGCAACATCATTCCCTCACTGAACCATGGCCTTTGATAATGTAACCTTTGCCCTGTAACCACTTGGGGGGGTCAATGGCTGGGGGGGCAAATGCAGTTGTAAACTCACCTGCTCAACGCTATAGATTTCCATGTTTGGATCCGTCTCCAGCCATTGATGCTGCTGCTGCCTGTAGGCGGCCTCCGTTCGCTTTTTGATATTGCGGTGGCAGCAATAGCAGACGACGCACAATATGGTTGTCACCAGGGAGAGCATGGCCCTGCAACAATAACAACCCAAAAACACGAAATATGTACAATGCAAATACAATAATAATCCATGTGCCAAAGGATACAACATCCACATATGCATGTAAATATGTAGAAGTATGTTCGTGGTTGAATGGGAATGGAATGAGAATGGAATTGATTACCATAATAGATAATGGCCATAATAATGATAATATTATTACAATTTTGGACATCTATTAATTCTGCTGGACAAATTGCACAAATGCTCATTGTGTCTTGTCTGAGTGTGTGTTTGTGTGTGTGTGTGTGTGTCCTTTTTGGACGCTCTCTGCTTGCGTATTGATAACATAAATTCCTTTAACAAATTATTTTGTTTCCTCTTCCTTTCCGACCACATCTAACCTGATGGATATTCCCCATTATTGTGTCACTCTATTGTAGTTTTAATTAGAATAATGCAGTTATTGTTGTTTGATATTATAGCCTGGGCTTTGGGCTGATGTCTGTAATTTGTGTGTGCAACAAATAAAGATAATTTTCTCGTTGCAAACAATGAAAGGATGACCCTACAAGAGGCAACCAACTGTTGACTATAATTGGTTTTTGTGGGCCTAATTCTTTTTAGATTAAAAACACAAAATGTGAACACAAAAATCTTTGTCAATAAGCTTTCTAAAATACTTGAAAGCCATTCAGTTTTTAACAACATCATTTTCTGAGACATTGAAAGCTTTTATCTTCAATAAACACACAAATTCCATTATTCTGATAGTTTTTGATACTTGTACCTGGGGACTTGCCCCCGTATTTAATTTGAATTATTTTCCCTTGTCGCTTTTCGATGGCCTGCAGCTCTGATGGTAATGGCCTGAACGCTTGACTTGGATTTACCATCGCGTTTATATAGTATTTCTTTGCCAATAAATTACCATTCCCTTCGCTTCCCTGTCCTAGAATCGTTGGAGTATCATCGTCGTGATTGCCAGTTATCGAATTTGCCTTTTAGCCTCGCCGTTGAAGAACTTATTACCCAGTGATTACCCACGGCTAGAGGCTCGCACAAATCTGTTACACAGAAGACAAGCCACTGACGTCACCTAATCCACTTTAGAATGCAACAATATGATGTCCCACTTGTCTGTGTGTGTGTTTGTGTCTGTCCAGTGTTCCGCTGGCTCATCCGGCCCTCCTTTGAGCTGCCTTTGAGCTGTTCACTTTCCTCGCTTCACGCAATTTCTCGCATGTCAACAGTTCATTAAGGGGCCGCCTTTTAGTCCATCCACTGTATCAAAGGACGGGCGGATAGAGACAGCGTTGGAGCATGTGATGTCCCCCTTCTACAGATTGTTTTTATTCGAGCTATTTTCAATGAATCGCCAAAGACAATCGATAAAAATGTAGTTAAAATTAAGTTTTCGTTCGTTTTGTGGCGCGCGTGATGTTTACAGACATCAAATATATGTATGTATAACAAAAAAAAAACTATAAAAGTCTGTTGACAATTCCTGGGTCTTAGTCCTTTTTTTTGGGATATTTTTCGTTAACCCAATTGCTTGAGACAGAGCTCATGTTGCACACAAAAAGTGGCAGAAGGATGCGCTGCTGGGGTGGGGATTTCAACCGAAGAAGAAGCAGGAGAAGCGGATAAACGCAATTATAATTATTATTATGTCCAAAAATGGTGGAAGGACTGAGTGACATCTTGCTTGCAGGCGCATCAAATGTTGATGTTTATTAATTTCCATCTCCGACTCATAAATCAAGCTTGTGGCATGATCTATGAGTGTTGCTGCAATGTTACCCTTATTGTGTGTGTGTGTGGCATTATCCATCTAAAAAAATGTGTCTACAATTACGGCAATTTTCGTAGCCATTTAAATTTAATTTACGAGCACATTTTTCATGAAAACTCAGAATGATGTTGGCTTTGATGCATGCCCCAAGAAGTATACTGTAGAATTTTTGATTAGCTCAAGGGATCCTGCATACTCGAAGTTCTCCAACATTTCTGACAGAAATCACGAGTGAAGGAAGGCACCATTAATATTTCGTAAATAGTGAGCAAAACTTTGCAATCTCTGATTTGTCAGACACTCACTCTTCCGCATTTCCCCCGTGGCACAGACATCTCACCTGGTTGTACCCTTTATCCACCTTTAGCATGTGATGCATTCCCTTCTCACTGATTCACTGATTATGGGGTGTGTGTGTGTGTGTGTGAGGGACATGAATCTCATACATAAATATGTACGTAGGTGCATGTGACTTACCCGCCCAGCAGCAGATTCACATTCCCGTTGACAACATTTGCATATGTCTGGGGTCCGCCCGCTCCAGCTGCACCTCCTCCGCCTCCGCCTCCGACATTGCCTGCAGATCCGGAGACACCACGCTGATGATACAGACCCAACCCGCTGCTATAGAAGGTGGTAAATGATGAGGATGAGGTGCTGCCATGCTCCTGAGACTGCGATTGGGAATCCTCGGCGCTGCCTGGAGCGACGGATGATGGGGCAATGGTTGTTTCGGACACGACCGTTGAGATAGTCGTTGCATTGTGCGGATTTTGGGGAGTGACCGCCGCGAGCAGCGTTGCATAACGTTTCAAAGACATTATTTCACTGGAATTTCACTGTCGATTGCATAACGATTAGCTTGGAACACACATTACAAGGCCATTAGCACGCACACCTCCACACACGAAACGGCACGGTACGGCACACTCTCAGCGGTCGAGTGTTCTAGTGCTAGTGCCCTAGCCCTAAGCAAGGACAAGCACAGACTTGCGAGAACTAGCCCTTGCTCTGTTCCGCGCGCGCAACCACACTAACTAACATTCAAGTAACTAGAGCTCGTAGTGAGAGCGAAGGGAGCAGCAACAGCAGAAGCAGTGCGATCGATGGCCAAGGCAACTGATAAGGGAACTCCGTTACTCCCTCTATTTGGCACGCGGTGGAGCCCGTCGCGTCGCCGTGCGTCTGTGCAAATGCTTTGGTTGCGCTGCTGCAACTGGGGCCCGGCTTGAGTTTGACTTTGCTGGCTAGCTGCGAGTGTCAGTCAGTGCGCGCTGCTCTGCTCCCGTGCCGTACCGACTTGGCTTGGGCTTATCCTCTGCCCTACGCTCTGCTCGGTTCTGTTGTGTGCACGACGAAGTTGCCCAGGCAACCGAAGCGCGTCATCAACCTTCGGCTTGTGCTTTGGTTTCAACTTGCTTCGGCTTTATCTCGTGCAAGGCTTATGAAATGGAGGGTAAGGCGGACTAGCACTTGGTCTACACTGGTTTCTCTCCCACTCAATCTCTCTTTGCGAACGCACAGAATAGAGGCTGCTCGCGTGGACTGCCAAACCTTTTATTAATACACCTTGGGTTGCGGCTTCTTCTGGTTACTGCTGCTGCTGCTGTTGGTTTCTTTTGCCTTCTGTTTGCCTGTTACATGTTGCGTTGCCCATTTTTCTTTTGCTGCAGCTGTCCCGCTCTTTCTCTGCTCGTACTCGTAGGTGGAAAAGGGTGGAGGAGAGCAGCAAGAGGCCGACAGGAACAGAGTCAACTACAAAGGCCAAGCACAGTTATTTGTATTGAGCTTCCTTTTGTAACCCCTTTCTTTCATTTTATCTCTCTCTCTCTCTCTTTTTTCACTGTCCTGTGAGTGATTGTGAGTGTGTGCATGTGTGAGGTTCCTGCACGTTTCACATCAAATTGAGCGCCAAATGCTTTTGTACAACTCGTATGGGGGCTGTCATTATTGTTGCTGCTGCTACTGTTGCTGTCGTTGTGGCAACCGTGCATGCCATTTGAACAACACTTGTCGCCAACTGACATTTTTCACGGCATGCGACCATAAATAATAATGCGACTCGAAAGTCACACTGTCAGTCCCACATATTGTGGCTGGCAGCCAATACAACACAATAACTAGCTCATGCTCCTAAAATCAGACAAATCAGTTCAGAAAAAAGTGACACCTGTTGACAATATTCAGATGCTGCTGAGAAAACGAAAATGATTCAGTTTAAACGCACTTTTTTGCTTCAAGAACTCATCGTAGCTAATTAAATGTGTAAATAAAGATTTATTTTCCCACCCATCACCCATAAAATGATGCATCTGAGGAAAATGTACACTTACTTCAGTGTAAACTTTGTTGAAATTTTAAATATGTACAAAATATGTACCATGTTCGCCCGCCGAAACAAATGTAGAAAATTTGCATTTTGGCCACGTTTAATGGCCTATGCATATGCAATCATCATTATAATTGCCAGCAACTGGCAACTAATTGAAATTCATGTGTAATTTGCGCAAATTTGCTTTTAATTTATTGCCCAGCACACACAGATGCCTAAAATTTTGAGTGCGAAGGTGTGCCCATTATTCGGGGGCGGCAGTGTGTCCTCCCAGTCGACAGCTGTACACAGTCGCAGGCGGCGGGCAACGACTGCTCCAAGAACATATGTAAATAGTTGCACGCCATTTGTACCTTCTCATTCGCTCTACCTTTCTTCGCTTCTTCGTTTTTTTCTGTTTCTGCTTTCTCTGTTTGCTTTGCGCTCTTTGTGGATGTGTGTCTGTGTGGGGTGAGCCGCTTTTTTGACGACAGCTTTTGTGGAAGTAGAGGTGGCGACGAGCGGGAAAGGCTAGTCGACAATCTTGAAATCCGTGCGACTATGGCGGCTTAACAGTCACACGGCGTAACGGTCCCTATAGTTGTTGCCTACACCTCGAGTGTCGCGCGCGCCCTGCTGAAGAGCACGTCCCCGTCGTCGTCGTTGCAGCTGTTGTTGTTGTTGTTGTTGTTGCTGTTGTTGTTGTTACTTTGGCGGCCGTGAATGTCGCCAAAGTTGTTACAATTTTAGTTTTCCTATCTCAATCTGTGCGCTGGCATAATTTTAGATTTGTGTGGAGGGAAATTTGTCAATTCAGGAGGAGGCAGAAGGGCGACAGGACAGCAGCTAAAAAGCTACGACACATTTTGTTGTTTGTATGTCACGCCGCCTTTCAACAGTTGGCAGCAGCAGCGGGCGACGGCAGTGGCACTGGCAGCGGCAGCGGCAGGCGGAAACGTGACTCATTAGAGCCGTGGACCACCCGTAAACACACACACACTCACACACACAGCACGGATGGGGACGAGATGATGATGATGGATAGTTTTTGGCGCTTCTGGTCATTCAGTGGGCCACTGCGCACGCGCCAAGGGTAAGCCAAGCCGAATTGAGGGGGAGTCCCAGGGAAACGGCGAAGCCGCTGCAATGTAGGCTACATTTTATACAAATATTTTCGACAGCCGCAATTAGTGTACACGCGTGCGTGTGTTTGGCATATTTCTGTGGCAACTAATGAGGCTGTCACCGTTGAGCGCCAGCAATCCTTTCTTCTTGCACCACACACTCCGCCCACTCCCTCTTCGCCACTTTTTATGCATTAATTATGTATGCCTGTTGATTTATTATTCACAGCCTTCATGGTTAATGACGGGAATGGAATCGGCAGAGGCGGCGGGTGGGTCAAGCAATCGCCATGGGCTGCCAGAAGGCAGGGTATTAAAACCCAAAGCCATGTCACATGTTCTGCAAGATTCCTGCTTTTCTTTTTTAATCATAACACACGTGTGTGCATGTGTTGCATGTCCTGGGAAAGTATTTCATATTTTCACATGAAACCTTAAGCGTTCCAACCCCAGCATCGATTGCCACAGTCGCACGCAAAGGTTACAGGTGTGGGGGTGCGGCTGCGAGGCGGTGCCAGGCACCAGTCAGCAGTCACCACTCACTGGTGGCAAGGTCCTGTCCTCGTTCCCTCGTCTATGGAAACTTTAAAAGTGCCACACGCAAAATCCCAGAATCAAACATATAATATTTGGGTTTATGGCACTCTTACTCTTTTGTTAAGTAATTTGATTTGAAATCGATAAGGAAGCATTAAATTTGATATTAAGGCTAAGGAAATTGAGGTGGGGATATGGTGTACGGGTTATGGTTAATCCGAAATCCTGCTATCACCACTTTATCTACCTTTAAAAGCAAGCCAGCTTTTAGCATTCAACATAATAAAACATATTGAAAATTTCTAGTTTATATGGAATATTGTAACGATGCCTGTTCATCAGCCCAAAGCTGCTTGCAATGTATGTATGTACATATGTGCAAATACATAAACCCCATGTACATAAATATACATATATATAAATGTTCCCCATTTTGGTGTGGGCAAAAGTCGCGAAAGACAAACAATTCGCAGCTAAATGGCATGTGGCAGGAAGGTCTCTTGCTTGGGGATTTCCTTTGATTTTATCGCCAGTCAAGCCCCCAAGTCGCGAGCATTGATTAAAGTTCGAAGTGTCCTCGTTACACGACGAAAGTAGAGCAGACCGGAACGGATTGACACGCCCATGGCCCTCCCGATCCCCCGCTCAATCCCTTAATGTGGCCTCTTATTGTTTGGTTTAGTTCCATGAACCACGTTTGTTGTCAGGTGATGATGTCAGCCGCTGCGTGGATGGATGGTGGGATGGATGGGGCACTTGTGTACGCTGCTTTGGGGCTCAATTATTAACCGGATATCCATCTCAATTACAGCCTACGTTATCTCTTTAAGATGTCACTGGCCGTGTCGCTGCGCCGTGCTCTGCTGGTGCTCCTCTCGGGCGCCATCTTCATCCTCACCGTGCTGTACTGGAACCAGGGAGGCGGCAAGACACAGGCCTACAGCGAGGCATTGGAACGCCCCCACAGCCACAAGGACGGCACTGCCTTTCCCATGTGAGTGTGAAATATTAATTACGGAGATGAATCCCTGACTGAAACCCATTCCTCTTCATTTTGCAGACCCGTGGAGAAGTTTTGGACATACAAATGCGAGAATGACAGATGCATGCGGGTGAGCTATCATGCCGGGAAGACCGCCAAGCGTGTCTCCTTCATCACCTGTTCGATGACCTGCGGGTACGTGAACATCTGGCCGGCGCCGACCATTAAATCGCTTGTCAGCGCCCAGACAACCAGCTTCTCCGTGGAGATTGTCCAACTGGAAATGGACACGCCGCATCGAGAGGTGCGCAAGCAGCTGCAGCTGGCCTTTGACACTTTCCTCAAGGATCTGCGCCAGATCCAGAGACTGGACTACGCGGCCAGTCCTGCTGAGATGGGCGAAAGTGAATCGTCATCGTGGTCATCGAACAACGATATGGTGGGCGCTGCCACTTCTGGCCAGAGACGATCAGGCGGTCTGGAGAGTCTGCTGGTGAAGATCAGCGTGCAAAAGTCCGGAGATGTGGACTTCAGCCTGGACAACGATGAGAGCTATCAGCTATCCACAATAAGTAAGCAAAACGAAGATTATCAGCTGATCTAAGCCTTGTCTAACATCTTCCAACTTGTTTTAAGCGGAGAGCCATCGCCTGCTGGTGGAGATCAAGGCTAACTCGTTCTTTGGGGCTCGCCACGGACTGTCGACGCTGCAGCAACTGATCTGGTTCGATGACGAGGATCACCTGCTGCACACGTATGTCAACAGCAAGGTGAAGGATGCCCCAAAGTTCCGGTATCGCGGCCTGATGCTCGACACCTCACGCCACTTCTTCTCGGTGGAGGCGATCAAGCGGACGATCATGGGAATGGGTCTGGCCAAGCTGAATCGCTTCCACTGGCATCTGACGGATGCGCAGAGCTTTCCCTATATCTCGCGCAACTATCCGGAGCTGGCCGAGCACGGAGCCTACTCGGAGAGCGAGACGTACACGGAGCAGGATGTGCGCGAGGTGGTCGACTTTGCACGGATCCATGGCGTGCAGGTGATACCGGAGATCGATGCCCCCGCCCATGCCGGCAATGGCTGGGACTGGGGGCCCAAGCGGGGCATGGGCGAGCTGGCCGTGTGCATTAATCAGCAGCCCTGGAGCTTCTACTGCGGTGAGCCACCGTGCGGGCAGCTCAATCCGAAGAACAACCACACCTACCTCATACTGCAGCGCCTCTACGAGGAGCTGCTGCAGGCGACGGGTCCCACGGACCTCTTTCATCTGGGTGGCGATGAGGTGAATCTCGACTGCTGGGCCCAGTACTTCAACGACACAGATCTGCGGGGCTTGTGGTGCGATTTCATGCTGCAGGCAATGGCCAGGTAGGCAGCCCATACCTCTCTATGTCCTGCTACATATCTAGCTACTTCTGCTTTCCTTTCGACAGGCTGAAGATGGCCAACAATGGCGTCTCCCCCAAATACTTGGCCGTCTGGTCGAGCGCCCTGACCAACACCAAGTGTCTTCCAAACAGTCAATTCACGGTGCAGGTGTGGGGCGGCAGCACATGGCAGGAGAACTACGACCTGCTGGACAATGGCTACAACGTGATTTTCTCGCACGTGGATGCCTGGTACTTGGACTGCGGCTTCGGCAGCTGGAGGAGCACGGGTGAGGCCGCCTGCTCCCCCTATCGCACCTGGCAGAATGTCTACAAGCACCGGCCCTGGGAGCGCATGCGTCTGGACAAGAAGCGGCGAAAGCAGGTTCGTCTTTTTAGCTTAAATTGGAGAATACAAATAGCTAATCTCTAACCTCCTTTCAGGTATTGGGCGGTGAGGCCTGCCTGTGGACAGAGCAGGTGGACGAGAATCAGCTGGACAATCGACTGTGGCCCCGTGCCGGTGCCCTGGGAGAGCGCCTCTGGTCGGATCCCAGCGATGATCATGATCTGGATATTATGCCACCGGAGGTGTTCCGCCGCATCTCGCTGTTCCGCACCCGCCTCGTCGAGCTGGGCATCAAGGCGGAGGCCCTGTTCCCAAAATATTGTGCCCAGAATCCCGGCGAATGCATTTGATACTACCTTTAAGAAAAGTAAATCCCAATCCAAACCCCGATCCCCCCAACACTCCCAACATGTGCGTTAGTTAGTTTATAGTGTAATTGTTATTTTATATACATGAAAGGCAGAAGGAAACGATAAGCCCGAGCTTCGCAGAAGTTTTGTGGGTCAGTTTGCGGAGTTTTGCAGGAAGCGACTGTATGAAATGGTTTCTGGCATCAACCATGACGACTCGAATTTCTTTTCGATAGAAAACCACACTCACCCATACACACACACACACATACTTAGTACAATTCAAATCGAATTATATAGCGCACACATTATATAGATAGATGGACAGACAGACATAGAATCGGATACAGGCAGACATGACCGTTATAGGGAAACACGTTGAAGATTACGATTACCATTAAGCGTTCATAGTTTTTAATTGTAGATTTCATACGCATTAATATACACATACACACTCACACCAACATGCAGACATAGGCATAAATTCTACAGATATATAGCCTTAATTTTATAGTAATTAGAAACAACAGGATGACAAAATGACAACTTTTTGATATTTTGAAACAAGCTTTAATCGCGGAACATCAATAATTATGTTTAAGTTGACAGCAAAATTGTATTTCTTTTCTTTGTTGATTTTCCCTTATATTTAATTTAATTTCCTTCTTTTGTTTTAATCTAAGTTTTAATTAGAGTTAAATTAGATTTTCAGTGATATAAACAATGTGACCTTAAGAAAAAACTAAAAGATACATAACAAACAAAATGACAAAAACAAAATGAGAAAAAACAAAATGCTAAAACGCAAGAAACGTAGAATTAAAACAAAAGCAACCTTAACAATTAATCGTTACGACAAACCTTTTTGCACGCATTGGCACATAATTGATAAAACCTAGAGAATATTAGTAGCTAATTTTAGAATGTATACTAAAATGGGTTTAAATGGTTTGGGGCACCTTCACAGTGTTTGTGTTTAATTTCTTTGATTTTTGCCATTTATACATTCGGAATGTTTGATGCACGTCAAATTCCCCATGCAAGCAACATGTTTTCGTACTTAAGATAGACTTTTGGCATCGGATGTGCATCATGGAATCTACTTTAGTTTAACCTTAACTTTTGCTGTAACTTCAAGTCACGTTCGAAAATAAACTAAAAGTCCAAGTAAAGCTGTTGCAACGCCTGCAATCCCGATGTCTTTGGCGGTTCCTTGATTTGTATAATCGCTTTTAGCTGCTGTGGAGATTGCT
Organism: Drosophila subobscura; assembly: GCF_008121235.1. Lineage (NCBI taxonomy): Eukaryota > Metazoa > Arthropoda > Insecta > Diptera > Drosophilidae > Drosophila > Drosophila subobscura. The sequence continues at coordinate 6,138,679 of NC_048531.1, forward strand.
ATTCATGCCCTCAGGTAAGTTCCATCGAATCCAAATCCAAAGCTTGCTGCAAACTAAACTTTCCCCCCACTTGCAGGCATTGACTAAAAACAGTCTGGAAGAGCCAACAACTGCCAATAGAAGCATCAGCATCCCGTTCCAGAATTCGATAAACCAATTGAAATCGAAGAGCATTGCCAGGCCGGCCGGAGACCTAGGACTTGGCCTGCTTTGCAAATGAATTCCTAAACAAAATCGGTGATATTGAGGCTGTGATTTTGTTCCTGTGTGGCCAGGCGAGTGTGCGGCGTGGGGCGCAGGCAGATCACACACTCCTCGGTGCTGAAAGTTGGGATTCAAAGAGGAAGGGAAGTGCGGATCGATGAATTTCGGGAATGAGAATCATTTAAATACAAAAAAATAATACTTTAATTTGTGCTCTTAACTGACATATGTACATATATCATGCAATACTTATGGACAATAGGATATTTTTGATGGCGCTAACATGTACAATTGTTGGGTAGGAGGAGATCTCTGTATCATATACATAGATCGTTGTGTGTGTGTTTGTGTATTTTGGTCTGTGGATCATTCATAGTGTCCGGTGGGCACGGGACTTGTTGAGGTCAGTCTATAAGAAAACGATAAACAGAACAGGAAAACCGAAATCAGGCATGGATAAAGACCTTCAAAGTGTTACGTGGGGCACACTCTGGCACAGCCCAGCAGATGCTCTACATTTAAACGATACTCTGCAAGGCTATGGATAGATATTTTTGTGTGTATCTATAGGGTACGGCATGTGTGTTAGCAGATTAAACGAGCGAGCGTTAAACGATAGATAGAGAACAAAAGAGAGCAGCATCTACATGAGCATTGCATATACGCACCGTAGACTTTCGGTTCGCGATCTCTGCGAGTAGTCTTTGGAGGCGCGATGCCTGGAATGGAAATTAATTGGTTAAGTGACAACAACAACAACGATGACAAGAACAGGAACAGCTACAACTACAAGCCACATCTACTAAGTACATCTGCTTATGCATAGTGTCATGTGTAAAGCCCAAGCGGATAGATATATCTATGTATGGACGTGTAGTAGACCGACAACACCAATGCGTTAGAATACCAAATGTGAGTGCAACACTGCGCCTATGGCATCTGCCAACAGAGACCCACCTGCGATTCTTGATGGAGCTACTCCGATGGATATTCCGACTCTCGCGCCAGCGTATGAAGCGATGCCTCAGCGTCTGGCGCACCTCCGAATTGAGGAAGCAATAGAAGAGCGCCACAAAGAAGCCCTGCAGCAGAATTACAGCATAAGTTACACTCTTAATTCCAAGAAGTGAATGCCTATACCTGTGTGCTGATGAGAAATGCCCGTATGGCCTCGAAGAGGTTGCGACTGATGCCCTGTTCGGGGCCAGTGAGGACCAGCAGATAGGTGATGCCAAACAGGGGAATGAGCACCAGCAGTGCTTTTGATGCCTTATAATACTGCCGCGTCTCCAGGGTGTGTGCCGAACGAAGTTTGGTAATGAGAACCTTAAAAGTTAATGATGATTAGCAGCAGCTCTTGGGGATTCTTGAGGGTTTTACACTCACCCACATGATGCGTATGAGAAATACCAAGTTAACAAGCAGAGCCACCGAAGCTGGCCCCTTGAATATCCAATCAATGTGAGATTCTCGCATCCAGCCGCAGTCGACTTCCAGCTGAAAGCAGCACCAAAAACAATCATAAAGGATGGATAGGAATAGTTTTATGGAGCCAGCACTCACCCCATTGAAATGATCATTCTCCAGATGGGGTGCAAACGCTTTGGCTATGGCCCAGGCCATAATGAATACAGCGGGACAGCCCCAGCCAATGAGGGCATAGATAATAAAGCTGATGTTATCGCTGGAGAATGTTTGCACCACCAGGGTGTACAAATAGAGGCCTGCAAATGGGAATACAGATACAGAAATTCCTTTCCCCCTCCCCATGCAACTCACCTTCGACAAACATCCAGAAGAAGTTGGTCAAGTAAAAGTATTGCAACATGATGACTAGCGTAATGCAACCAGCCTGACTAGACTCTGTGGTTATCTGCACGAATATACATGAATATCTGCAGAATAAATGTAGTCATTGGATATGGAATCGCACTTACCACTTGCAGGAACAATGTGAGTATCCACAGCAGAGCGGAGGTGATGTATGTGAGGAATAGATTCGCATGTATCGTGTTTCGCAGGCACCGCAAATCTCTGCCATAGAAGGAACTTGGTTTGAGTATGAATCAAAGTTTGGGAGCGTTGATTTGGACTCACTTAAAGCTAACGAATATGATGAGTGCCACCACCAAGGTGGCAAAACTGATGAAGTAACCACAGGCATAGATAATGGCAGGCAGATCCACACTGGGTGAGAAATCGGGAACCATGGGCACAGAGCCCGACTGCTGGTGGCAACGATCGTAGTCCGAATAGTGATCCCATGTCCCATTCTCGAAGCAGTAACGCGTGGCATTCTCTGGCATAATAAATAAAGTTTTCATTACTGTTTGGATTGTCTTTGTGATCATTTCTCACCTGTGGTATCATAGTGCACGCCCTTGAACTCCTCAAAGCAGGGCAGAACGGCCAGGGTGGCGGCTTTGGTGCGTGGCCAACAGAGCACCGAATCGAATGCACTGGGACAGTGTAGGATCTGTAAGATATAGCAGATGTTGCATTATATTTATATTGTATATTACTGAGGAGGAAACATCTGTGGCAAGGATACGGATACGCCAAACACACAAATATTTATGGCAGGCATGCAATTTCCTGCCAGACTTGACCTTTCCCCGTATCATACAGTTTCTCCAGGGTATATGCAAATCTTTTCTATTTATCAACTGAATTTTACTCAGCAAACATCGACGAATATACGTATCTATACGAATCTAAACAAAAATGCTGCCTTACCCGCCACGGGGCATGGGTATCTGCGCGGTTATTTATATATTTCCAATTGCGTGCTATAAATTTCCATGGGTATATAAAAGTATATAGACATATACTATGTATGTATGCTTTATATTAATTTGTAGGGTATACGACCCAAAACAGTAAACTCGCTAAATGCAGAAATAATTCCCAACAATCGACTGGGGCGCTTTCATTTGATATTTTCACTTCTATTTGGCTTATTAATTGATCTTATCAGTGTGGACAGTACGGGTGTATATGACATCACGGGCTCTGAATGTCCGGAAATTGAAAGTCCATTGAAAAGTGTCCATTTCTATAGTATTTAGTGATAAGCTGGAAGCTTTTTTCTTATTTTTTGCTTGGTTCGGGACTTAGCCACGCGACGACGACACACGAGATGTCAACGACGAAAGCAAACAAACGTTGGATGGAGCTTGATAATTATTAAATATATATCGTATATATATTTGTATTTGCATTTTCACTTCCATTCATTGATTCATTCATTGATTTATTCACTTTTGGGAGCTGTTGCTCTGCAACGTTTAGGTTTCGCCCATTGAAAGCGACCAAAAATGCTTCAAGTGGGTTTTTTCTTGTATATAGCAGCAGTCGTAGTAGTCATGGAACTAAGGAATATATAATATATTGTTTATGTATATAGAAATAATTTTCTATTCCATTTTGCCGTAAATGAAATGGTTGGCTACAGGTTTTCGTTCGAATTTATCATCATCTTTCATCAGTGGTTCGCTTGTGCATGAAAATATTTTGACTGGACTATTGGGAAACTGAAAGATCTGCTTTAGCTTTATGGATAAAATGAAGATTAACCAATCAAAAAAATAAATAAAAGGAAAGATCGATTGAGAAGTGCATGGAAAAGTGTTTTGCTTCATTGATTAAGTAACTGCCTGATGGATTATTCTATGAAATAAACAGATTTTGGTTAAACCAATAGCTGCAAAGGTTTAAAGTTGAGACAAATGGATTTGCCGGGGGTATTAGATTGCAATATCAACAGTCTCATGTATTTTGTTCTTAATTATATCTCGATTGACAGACTGTATTGATTATTACGGGGACTTTTACGCTTCTCTAAAATACCCGCGACCCCACTATCCCGAGACAACTCACCCGCTTGCCACCTGCTGCTGCTGCGGTGGCTGTGGCTGCCTCCAGTTCCTCCTCCTGCTGGCTCTGTTGCTGGCATTGTTGCGTGCGATTGATGAGCAACGCCCCACTGTGCGGCTGCTGGGCGCCAATTAGGGCGCTGGCCCTCTGCAGCATATCGAGCGAGAAGTTGGCTATGACGTTGGCCAGGTTCTCCGGCGAGGCGTCATCCAGGCTATCCACCAGAGCCCGCAAATCGTCGTCAGCCATAGACGTTGGCTATGCGTGGATGTAGATGTGGACTCTTCGATGAGTTACGGTCTATTATCAGCAGATGAAGGCCAAACAATGTTGCAATACGAGGTGCCTGAGTTCCTGGTAGGTGGTCAGCTCCAGCTACAGCTTCAGCTCCAGCTGCTGTTGGACAATGTTCTCGTTTTACGAGTCCCCACCTGAAGCTGCAACAGAAGCTGTCAGTGTAGGCGTCTCTGGTCCTGAACTCTGCACCCGCTCCCACTCCAACTCCCACTTTGGCTCTGTTTTTCTTGTCTTCTCTCCGCCAGGCGCTGCGCAATTAAATGCGAATCTGTTCAAATAAAAGGCCACAAAAGTGTGTAAAAATAAAGCAGCGCTCTTCATACGATATCTCATTATCTGATAAAATAAAGAAGCGAACCGAAAAAAATCAGCAAAAACCAGACCAAGGCGTACAATACATAGAAGAGATTTGCACTCGAAGAAAAAAAATAAATAGGGAATGGAACGTGTGTTTGCACTAAGATTAAGTCTTTTCGATGACTCAACAGAAGGATGAGGACAGATCTCTGAGATCAATAGTGAGGTTGGAGGATGACTGGAAACTGTTCGGTTCGATCGCTCAAGGAGTCTCACAAATGTTTTCTTCATAAACCTCATTTATGGAGCCATGTCTAAATATATCTGTTAAGGAAACCTTCGGCTCTTCGTGTATACAAATTATGAGCATTAAATCTGTTCAAATAGTACACCGTGCATGCCGAAATCTCGTGACTAGATGTGAAAGTATGGGAGTGGAACTCAGATAAATGCCAGATAAGTTTATAGCCATCTTTATGGATGGTAGCAGACCCAGAATCGCGTCGGTTAGGAAAGGGTGGGGTGGTGCACCTGACGAATGCCCCCAATAATTGAATGCACAACAAGCGCTGCAGTTCGTGTGTCATTATTGTTTTTTTTTTGGGTCGCCTATATAAGCCCCGCCCATACTCAATAATTACAGAAAATTACCGTGGAAATTGTTGTAATGGAGATTGCTTGTTTATGAACTAATGAACTGCGACGTGACAGTGATTAAAAGATAGTTGCAACAAAAGGAATTACATTCGATTGATGCGGACAACTAATCGTTTAGAGGATAAAATATGGAACGGAACTAATCAATTGGGTACAAGTAAAAGAAGTCAGAGCAAGAATACACACTTGATATTCCCCCCAACCATTAGTTGTGTCTTTGTTTATGCCTTCCTCTAACAACATGATATTTAGCGACGCATAAACTCCCCGCAACAACTTTTTTCACGTACAAAACGATGCATAAATAGAAGCACTTAAGATTGCCAAGGGACCAAATGGTAGTTTTATCTGTTAATTGAGATAAAAGATGCTGCGACAGATGGCTGTGTGTGTAACCAAGACTCATGTGCGTCTCTCACCTGGCAACCTGCTGCTGGTTCGCACATAGTCCCATGCTCCATGAGCAGCAGCATGGAGGAAAACATGGGAATGGGAAGAGTCTGCTGCCACAGTGATTAAAGCAACGAGTGTCAAGTTATTTATTAATGAACAAATACGCTTGCTCTTTGCGGAGCATGCTCTGTGCGCCCTGTGACTTCTCTCATCCTCTCACAGAGCTCCAATCTGCCGGTGGCAGTGCAGCCTTGTCAACGTCAAGCAGTGGGGATAAACATGCCACGGGGTAGTGGGGTGGTGATTTGTGTGTTACAAAGGATGTCTTTGGAGAGGCGTAAGAGTGATGAGACTGCACGCAATGCACTCACTGCTTAATTATACTCTGTATTTAGATTCGCCAACCAAAAACTTGCTTTGATCTGTGGGCATGGCAGGCACAAGGAGTGGCACGCCAACAATTCATCCATCCACTGTGGGCGGCACGCGTTCTGCCACCTCCAGCTCTGCCAGCGCCCCTTTGCTTGGTAGACCAAATATTTGACTTCAATTCCGCCCCACGCCGAAATGGCCAAACATCTGTGGCAACAGAGCAAAAGAGCGTCAGATGCCCGCATCTTAAGCGATGGCTGAGGAGGAGGAGGAGGAGGAGGAGCAGGAGAAGGCCGGCGATTTATTTATGAGGTTGCTGGCAAACAAGCGCAATATTTGGACGAGCGCGTGCGTGTGTGCCAGTCGCACAGATCTTGGTTATCATCCACTGGAGTGATCACCATTTTCATTTCATTTCGTTTCATTTGAGGCCTCTAATGCGCAACAATTAGCCACCAAAAACGGGCAAATAAACAAAAGAAATGGTTGATTTAATGTAAATTATTGACCAGCTACAGTCTATCGCCTGAGTGCAACAGAGCGTATGCGTTATATCTTCTGACCTGCTGCGCCTTCAATGATTTACAAAGTGTCAAAACAAATTGAAATGAATTGGCATGCCGTTCGGCATGTGGTTACGAAAACGGACATGCAATCCCCTCCGCGACATGCGCGCCCCATCAAGTCCAAGATAGCGAAAGACTTCCCCAAGTTGCAGTCCCATTTCCCTGGAAATTCGCCCAGTGGGCGTGTGTGTGCTATCGGGGGGCGTATCAATTAAGTGTCCATAAGCCAATGCCATATGTCAGTCGAAAACGTTCAAAAAATTATTACAGAAAAATAAATATAATGGAAATGGGCGCCGGGTAGAGGATGGAGGCAGCTTTATGAATGAACGAGCGCAGGCAGTGAAGCGTGCAGCAGTTTGAGGCATCAGCGGCAACGATGACGACAGCTGGCAGACGAATCACATCAAATTCGAAGCGAATGGAATCGAATGGCAAACGCGGTCAGGCGCGTTTGATATTGATATTATGGGTTTTCCGCCGGATAAAAGCACACAAAGTAGTTGGAGCATTCCAATGGTCATCCGATGGAGGCATCTGCCGTCTGCCTGCCTCAATTCACAGACACTTTTGGGGAAGTGAAAGCCAAGAGCACACACACATTCATATGTACAGGTGCATACGGAAAAGTTTACAAAGAAAATCAAACCAAAAAAAAAACAGCAGCAACGAAAAGAAAAACCTGTGGCTGGGGCCCGGGGAGCAGCATACGACGCGTTGCCAGACGACTTCATTTCATATGCTTACTAATTTTATTGCCTTACAACGGGCGGCTAACAAATTCTCAAGATTCTTTTTGAAGCTCCACTGGCGGGGGCGTTCAGGGTATACTGGATGGGGGAATTGTAAAGTTGTCTTGTGGCTGGCTCCGGGAAAAAGTTGTATAAAAGTAACCCAAGAATACGGAGTAAGACAACAATAATTTCCTTTTCATTTGCAATTTTCCGACAAGTTTTTCGAACAGAGGCTGCGGGCATTTTAATGCCTGTTGCAGTGGGATACACAGACACACACACGTGCCACACACACACACACTGGGTGGGGGAGTAGATACATAAACATGAATGTATTTTCAAAAATTCATGAGTTTCATGTTTTGAAAGTTTGTTTTATCTGTTTTACGAGTAAATGTATGCCAAATGCAGGCAGGAGCAGGAGTTCCACCAGCATGCGAGGGCATGAGTGGGCGTAGACGTGTTCTGCCGCAAGGGGGTGTCAAAGGGGTATTTCCAGCAGGATAAACCAAAGAGGTAGCCATGGGTGTGGAGCATTCCATATACTGCCATCCCCCCAGCAGTAAGAAAATTCCCATGTACGCGGGTTTCTAATGATAATGGAGAACCCTCAATATGTATTAAGAAAATGCAATTAAATAACTGTCTAGCGGGAGGTATAGCTGTACCAGTAATGGGCGTGGAAGTAGGGGGTTAATGAGTACACCAAAACTGCATTTAAGGTGCGAGCCGATCGGACGATGACTTGTTGGAGGAGTAGCACCGAGCAGCAAGCACGCTTGGAGTGCACTCGACAAATCCATTTGCCAATTGGCCCCACCGCTCTCTTGCCCCTGCCCCTCGTGTTTGTGAACCCTCTTTACACTCAAGTATAATTAAATTTTCCTATTTACTCAGCAATTCCAATTCAAGAACAATTCTTAGCATTGTTTTTGTGCATTCGAACAGTGTCTATTTTTTGTACGTTTTGTTTATTTTTGGTCTCGGGATGGAGCGTGCACGGGGCTGGGGTTGGGGTTGCCGCTGTCGGTGCCTGTTGCATTAGTTTATCTTTAGTCAACAAAAACAAAAGAAACGCTGGCGTAGTGGGCGGGGGCCAAGATCTGGAATATGCATGAGATTTGCAGCACAAATATTGCAATTCTGTTCCGTCGGCGGAAGAGAATTAATTGCTAGAATAATCCCATTCAGAGACCCCCCCCAGGACAAGGTAAAACGTGTACATAGATAGTTCAGAGGTTACAGGATGCTGAACCAAGGAGAGAGAGATAGAAAAAAGGGAGCAGCAGTTGTACAGGACACAGATTGCCCCAGCCCAATCCCCTTGGGGTCCATACACTTTCGTTCTGCCCAGTCGTAAACATGCAAATGGAGCAAACATTTGCATATACGAGGAATAGGAATATGAGAGTCTCTGAACAAATCCCGTGAATGTGAAACTAGAATCCAGCCGTGCACCGTTCCCCGGTACACACTGAAATGTTGTTTTCGCCATTTGCCGAGCAGAAAAATGGACGAATGGCTGGATAATCTGAGGGGCAGGGCAGGGCTGGAATTGTTGGGTCTAATCAGACGTTTATTCTTCAATTTAAAGTCTATTTGCGGACTCGGGCATTGTCTGCTAATGGAGCAAGCTGCTAAGTGATCGACGCCTGCTCCGATCTGTCGGATGATGGGTAGAGGTGGTGCTCTTCGTCGCGAAGGTGTATGGGGTAGGGGAGGGGGCCACTTGGTCGGTCGGTCGGTCGGTCGGTCAGTTGTTTGCTTGATTCGTTATGCCGTGGGTGAGGAATGGATATTATTTTTTTGATGGGGATTCACTTTTTGTTTTCTTGTTGTTGCTTCCTTCTGGTGGGGTCAGGGTCTCACGCTCTGCTTGCGGCTCAAAAACTAACTGTTAAATGCCAAAATTAGCGCCCCTCCCTCGCACTCACATGTGGTTTTGATTTTTGAATTTTGATAGTTGAGCTTCTGCTTCAGGTTTTTTTTAGACTCTTCTTTATTTATTTTGTTGTTTTATTTTTCTTTAAAGCTTTAAACGTTTATCGCCTTTTTATCATTATCATTTATTTGTTTTCATTTACACACACAAACACGCACACACTGGGATTACACACGCGGATATGCATATGACGGAATGACACATTTGAGACTCAGGGATAACCGTTCTTCAGCTTGGGAGGATAATGCAAGTCATAATAACACCTAAAGCATGTTTTGTTTCCTAATTAACCGCCCGAATCGGAAATAACAAAATCTGTGACGAAAACATAATAAAGCCCACGGCGCTTCTTCTCAGGTTCTCGGATGCTGCGGAGGCTGCGCTGCTCGGTTCTACTCTGCTCTGCTCTTTTAAATAGATAATCAAAGCGTCAACGAGATTACGATTACGAACTGTGACGACAATAGCGACTACCGACGACAACGACAACGACCAGACGCGGCCAATGGCGGCCACAGACAGCACCAACGTGCGGACACAGTGAGAATGGAAGCCAAAGCTTTCACAATGGCAAAGAAAAGCGAGAGAGACTGAGCGATAGCCACAGGCAGAGAGCATGAGGGCAGCCACCCACAACAACTTGTGGCTACGTGTGGCTGGAGAAGCTTTGCGCCCACACAGCGAGAGAGAGAGAGAGGAGAGGGAGGGTGCAAAAGCATGTGCATGGCAGAACAGTTGAAGGTACGTTCATTCCGCTCTTCGGGGAGCTTAAATGTATGAAATAAGCTTCAGGTTACTGAGTTGTCCCTACCTGCTGTGATTCTACCATGAGCAACGGTTGAGAGAGAGGGAGAGCAAAAAAGCTCTTACTGAGACCGGCATTTTTGTGGGCATTAGCATTCCAATGGCACGTCCACAGTCGCGACTCGCGATTGCAGCGAAGCTATAACCTGTCAAATGCAATGGATAATCAAATTGAATGGCCCTTTCAATGGATTTTGTCCAATTTTTAAAGTATAAATACTTCTGATACCCTAGTGAACGGTGACATAGAAATGTGACTGTTTACAGTTACACGAGAGTGGAGCGCGCGAGAGAGAGTAGCAGAAATCATTGCATGCATTTGCCTGCGGATCATCTCTCTTGTCGGTTAATACAGAAATCTCTTCTGGTTGCTCACAACTAAAAAGCTATCAAGCTATTACATGGCATCAAGCAGTCGATCAGCCTGGACAATGTGTTACTTTTTATTGATTTGAATACTTAAGCTGAAACCAACGTAGATGATGCTGTTGGGCGCCACATTTCACACACAGGGGGCGACTGCACTGCTGGCGGGGAACACTTAAAATCCAATGAGAATTGACGTAAATTTGCTACGTTCACATTGACACGCACATCGTCCCTGTCATGACCGAGCACCGGCGGCAGGATGCCGCAGAAGAACTGCGCGTAGCTCAGGTGGAATAGCTGCGGTGCTTGGAATTCGCTCTCAAATGCATAGGGACGATATGTGTAGAGCTGGGAGTTGTGATCCATGCCGAAAAAGGTATCGTAGGCTAGCTGGAGGCCATTGAGATCGGCCAAGCGCTCCTTCAGTGACACTGCGGGCGTCTGGGCCGCACAATTGATGGCATTCTGGAAGGTCTTCGTGTCGCGAATCTGCAATCCCACTGGCGACTCATTGCCATCGGCATCGAAGAGGATGCCCTCGTGTTCGAAGGCATGGCTCAGCTCGTGTGCCAGGACTCCTCCCATCAAGCTGTACTGGAAAATGGAGTGCTGGCGGTGATCGAAGAGGGGAAACTGCAGAAAGATCAAGGGCACAGTGATCGTGTTCCGCTCGTTCTCGTAGAAGGGCGAGGTACGAGCCTTGACCACATCATCGTTGACATAGTAGCGGCGCAGATCCAACCGGGAGTGTGGCAGCCGGAGCACATCGTGCTGGAGTCGAGTGCGCAGACTCAGCGCCTCGAGGACATTGTCCAGATGATGAGAGTCCGAGAAATTGGCACTTTCATAGTGGCTGTCATAGAAGGCAGGTGACGTCTCCTCTGGTAGATTTCCCACTCTCAGCTTCATGGTCGACAGCTTCTCCCTCACATACGACAGTTGGGCTGGGCTTAGCTGCAGGCGATTGGCCTCTAGGTTTTGCCAAACATACCCTTCAGGCTATCGAAGATCTCCAGCAGCTGAATGTTGTCCACCAGGTTTCTGTTCTTGTACACGTAACGATTGTACAGGTAGTTCATGCCCAAGGGCAGCAGGGCGCGCATGTGGTGAATGCAGGTCTTCGGGCTGCGCCTGGCCGGACCCGTCTGCTTCAGCAGAACGGTGAGACGCAGACGCAGATAGAGATTGATGGTGCTTCTGCTGGTATTTCCCAACAGCTGCCCAAGCTCACGCAAGTAGTCCACATCGGTGACCTCGAAGAGTACGCCGTTCAGGTGCCCCGAAAGCAGCTCGTGGAAGTACGCCTGCCAGTTGATTTGTGGTATTTTCTGCTCAAGATCCGCCAGTGTCCAGGACTGCACCAGAGGCTCCTCTTGGCGGTGCTTTGCTTCCAGTTGCCGCAGCTGCTCCACCAGCCTGGAGACTTCTGCCTCGCTGCCAGAGTGATTGAGTTTTAGGAGCTGCAGGGCACGCCGCTCGCTGTAGCTGCTGCTGGGAGCTGGCATCTTGAGCTGCACAACCGAACGCAGCGAATCGTTGTAGGCCACATCTACGCGCTCGTCAAAGAAAACAGCATTCAATCCATGCCTACGGAACTTGGCCGTTTCGACCGCCCACTCATTGGACTCCAGCGAATGGAAATCTTCCTCCGGCCAGTCCGTTTGGGAATCATTGGTACAGGCATTGTAATAGGTTCGCATTTGGGCCAACAAACGCAGCGCTGGTCCTTCATTCAACTGCACATCACTGTCCACGAACTCCAAATCACCCTCCATAAACTCCACCATGTCCTGGGCGTACTGATCCTCCACCAGCTCAAAGTTATCCACATACTTGGCGCCGTCGGATGCTGAATAATTGCCGCAGGCATAGTTCCAGAAATTCGAGCAGGCCTCTTGGGATCTATTGAGATTTTTGTGAATCTGCAGGGCCGCCAGCGTGCTTTGGTCCACTTCCGCTTGTATGGGCTCAAATCCCAGGAGAAGGAATGCGCACAGCAGAACGCACCGTTTCATGTTGTTTACTCGTTTGCCACTGAAATTTATATTTACAAATTGAAGCTTATCTCAACGCTCGACTGAGCTCCGACAGGTTGATCTGTGTGGTGCTGTGTGGGGGCAACGCCCAGCTGGAGCTCGTACTAGGGCTGGAATGTACATAGGAAAATATCGCTAAATAAAAACTAAAACTTAGTGCCTGATCGATGCATACTCGCAGTGGTAAAACCCGCTTTCTGATTACATTAATCCGAGCTTTACGTTTATTGATTATGTTCGTTAATTACAATTCAATCCGCAGCTAAGACATAGAAACAGTTTTCAGTATAAAACAGACAATTGTTTTAGGCACTACCCCCAAGCATTTGCCCGGGCATCAGGCTTACACTTAAGCAACTACTTAACCGACTTGGAACCTTGTTGACGTGTTCACTTCTTAAACTTTTGCTTCTTGCCTCCTTTTGGATTTGGATTTGCTCCCGTCTTGGACTTCTTCAGCTGCCCAATCTGCTTGGACTTCTGCTTCAGGTTGTTCTGCCTTTTGATGGGTTTGCCCTCCAGCACGGGCACATCGTCGGCATCGATGCGCGGCGCCTTGGCCAGTGTGGCGTTGCCTTTGGCGTTTGCTGCTGGCTTAGCTGCCTGCTGTTTGGCTTGGCCCTTTTGTCCTTTGGCTGGAAACTTTTTCGCTTGGGGCTTGGGTGCAGCTGACTTTCCAGGAGACGCCTTTCCATTTGGCTGAGACGGGAACTTCTTGCCGGCTTCCGGTTTCGTTGGTTTTCCCTTTGCCATTGGCCTGCTCTGGCTTGAACTGGGGCTTCTCCTTCTTTTCGGCCTTCGGTGCACCGTTCGTCTCCTGGGGCTTATTCTTCTTTTGCGACTTCGGTGCACCGTTCGTCTCCTGTGGTTGCTCTGGCTTTGGTGTCTTGGCCACCTTGACGGGTTTCTCAAACACCTTTGCCACGTATTTCTTCTTGTTCGCCTCGAGCTTCTTCTTCTTCAGATCCTGGTCAATGTCTGTGAGGCTTGGCTTGCCGGCCCGCTTGCCCAGCAGCTTGCGGGGAGCTTTCTCATCCGCATTTTCTTCTGCATCCTCAGCCGCTCCCTCAGCCGCTGCTTCGGTGGTGGTCTCGCCCTCTATGGGTTCATCGAGCTGCTTCTCGTCCTCCTCCTGCTGTTCCTTGGTTATGGGTATCGTGTTGGAGAACTTCTTCAGCTTGGCCACATAGAAGCCGTCCATGTTGTGGGTGTGTGGATAGTAGCGCTTGGTCAGATTCAAGCTGGGATGGAACCGATGCTGGCGGAACTTCGTGAAGCCCTCGACACCAAAGTCGAGTCCTGTGGGTACCAGCTTGACGTTGCGCTTCTTCAGCGCATAGTCGATGACCCACTCGTTCTCCTCGGGCAGCACAGAGCAGGTGGAGTACACAATGATGCCACCTGTTGACGATTTCGCATCCACACAGTCGATGGCGGTGAGGAGAAGCTTGCGCTGAAGATTGTAGCAGCGTTGGACATCCACATCCGACTTCGTGGTCTTCACACTGGGATCCTTCGACACGACACCAGTGCCAGTGCAGGGAGCATCCAGCAGGACGCGATCGAAGCCAGTCATTATTTTACGGAACTTGGTACCATCCTCGCAGCTCACCACGGAATTTACAACGCCCAGGCGATGGAAGTTGGCCACAACGGCCTTGATGCGATCCCTGTTGGAATCGTTGGCGAAGAGCACGCCAGAGTTCTTCATGGCGGCCGCAATGTGTGAGCCCTTGCCGCCTGGAGCGGAGCACATGTCCAGAATGCGTTCGTTCTCCTGCGGGGCAAGCGCCATCACGGGCAGCATCGACGAGGCGCCCTGAATCATATAATAACCGCCCAGATACTCCGGAGTGGCACCCAGCGGCACCTGCGAGTTGAAGATGACCAAGCCCTCTTTGGTCCACTTGCCCAAGGGATCCAGATTGACGCCACGATTGATCAGAGCGCCGGCCAGCTGCCGACGGCGTATCTTCAGCGTGTTCGTACGGATTGTGAGCGGACGGGCCACCTGGAAGGCAGATTAGATTGGTTAAACTTCATGGGATCAACTGTGTTGGGTTGCTGACTCACCTCCGATGACTCTAGGTATTCCATGAGCTCGCTCAGGGGAAACATATCCATGAGCTTCTCCATTAGGAAATCATTGTAGCTGTAGTACAGGCAAAGATCCTGGCGCAGTCGATCGATGTACTCGCTGCGGGAGCGATCTGCCTGGCGGTATTTCTTAAAGTCAGACAGGACCAGGGTGATGTCCTTGATGCGCTGCTGCACGTCCTGCAAGGTGATGTCTTTCTCGGCATCTTCCTCTTCGGTCGGCAGCTGGAACACATCCTGATGATCCACTGTCATCTGCATTTCCTCCTCTGCCTCCAGCGCCTCCTTGGCCTCGCGCTTCTTCAGTTTTTTATTGGCGCGCTCAATGGGAAGCTTGTCATCGTCGTCATCATCATCCTCGTCGTCGTCATCATCGCTACCACTGCCTGCTTGGGCTCCTTCATCATCGGATATATCAAAATCATCATCTGAGTTGGCATCATCATCGTCATCATTGTCGGACAGATCGGCTAGCTTGCCAACCTGGGCATCATCGTCATCGGAAACATCTTCATCCTCCTGCTCATCTTCGTCGTCTACCTCTTCATCTAATTCAGCGTCAGAGTCATCTTCTGCCTCCAGCTCAGCATCAGAGTCCTCCTCCTCCTCCAACTCCTCCTCTGAATCAGGCTCGGGCTGTGGCACCTTTTTCTGTTTCTGCTGCTTTTTGGCTTTAGCCAATCGTCATTTTCATCTGTGAATCCCTTTTGTGGTTTGCCAGCTGGTACAAGCTGTGGAACCTCCTCTTCTGAGGATGCAGCACCATCTTCGGGCACAACCTCATCCTCGGGCTCGCTGTCGCTGTTGTATTTCTTTTGTCTTTGGGCCAGCTGCTTTTGCTGCCCCTTAGCACGCTTCTCCTGTATTTTGGCTTTTTGCACTACCTTCTTCTGTTCCCGCTTGACGAACCGCTGCTTCTGACGGTGAGACAGCTTTTTGTCCTCCTCTTCCTGGGGAGCTGCACGACACAATATTCAAGTGAGAAAAATCATCAGGGCCGCACTTTAACTTCACTTACCAAAAGACTGCTTGCGGAATACGGGTGCTCCCTGTTTGCGCGCCTTGCGGCCAGGTCCCTTCTTCGGTTTCTCATCAAACTCAGCCTTGCGACCCATGCTTCTAACTAAATTTAATTAATATTTGAGCAGAAACAAAATAAAAACGTGAGCACTTTGATTTTGCTCCACGTGCGCCGCTCAAAAGACAGCAAGCGTTTCGCAACACTTAAACAGCGCTAACTGACACTGTTGGGGCTGCCAGCTACAAAACCGCTAGAACAAGAAATTAAAAATTGAATATATTTATATGGAAATATACTGTTTACCACTACAAAGTAACATGTATTAATAACAAGAATGATTTCAATTTTATTGGCATTGGTCCTTTCGGACAGTTAACAAATTTAATTAATCTGGCTATTCAAATCTAGCGATAAAGGCTAGACTGCCGTCTCAGCTGTTTGTTATGAAGTTCGTTTTTCATCACTGTCCGGTAATTAGCAGTCGGTAATCGGGATGTTGGCTGAAGAAAAACAAACGAATCGTAAATATGCCGAAAATTGCAATTATTTAGCATAATTATAGGATCTTGTGCACGCACCATGGACATTGCCACCATTGAGCTGAGCGTGGAGGCGCTCATTGGCTCGTTGCTGGCACTGGGCGTGATCTTTGCCTTCTGTCGCAGTATTCTGGCCGAAGATGTTGTCATTAGCATATTAACGGGAAAATCACGCCACAGCTGGAAATCAATAAAAATCATCGAGCAGGTGCGTACACTCACTTGTTGTCAGCACTCCACCCCCCCGCTCATATACTAATATTTACTAATCATTGCAGGCCTGCTTCTGTAATGTTTGCGAGATTTTGCTTACACCCTCGGCTGGCCTCTTCTGCGACTGCTGCGGTCTTTGCACGCACGCAGTGCCGGTATGCCAGCGGCAGGCGGACAGAGGATATCGATGCAAAGACAAGTGGTTGCGCAACGAGACCTCAGTGCGCCATTTATGGGTCCACGGAAATCTGCCGATGGGGATCAACTGCTCGAAGTGTGGGGAAGAAGTGGATCATCATGCCAGCACTGATCCGGGTCTGTATGGTTGGCGCTGTGCCTGGTGCCAGCGCTGCTATCACGATGACTGCCACAAGGAGATCAATGTCAAGGGCGAGTGTGACTTTGGCGAGTTCAAGGACATGATTTTCCCGCCTTACAGCTTTGTGGCCGCCCGCACTCGTGACTCGATGCGCCTGCACCTGGCCAGTATAACGCCGCCCGATATAGAAAACTGGGAGCCCTTGATTGTGATAGCCAACACAAAGTCTGGCAGCAGTACGGGCGCCGATGTTTTGTCCCTGCTGCGTGGCTACCTGCATCCTATGCAGGTCATGGAGCTCGGCTCTCGCGGACCCCAGGACGCGCTGCAGTGGGCCGCCAAGGCTAGTCCCCGCCCCTGTCGCATACTGGTGGCCGGCGGAGATGGGACCATTGGCTGGGTGATGAACACCATCTACGCTTTGAACATAAAGCCCCAGCCCTCGGTGGCCATCATGCCGCTGGGCACTGGCAACGATTTGTCGCGAGTTCTTGGCTGGGGAGCAGAACCTCCCACTACTCTCGATCCCGTGCAGATCCTGCGCAACATTCGACGCGCCCGCTCGGTCAACCTGGATCGCTATGACCTGCAAATCGAGAAACTGCACTATCGACTGCCCATTCAAAGACATCCCACAAAGACGATACACGTGTACAACTACTTCAGCGTGGGTGTGGACGCGTACATCACCTACAACTTCCACAAGACGCGCGAATCTCGTTTCTATCTCCTCAGCAGCCGCATTTTCAATAAGGTAGCTCTCAATGAAGTGACGAAGTTCAAGAGACATTTCAAATCCATCCTTTGCAGCTGCTGTACTTTACATTTGGAACGCAGCAGGTGATGCAGCCAGGCTGCGAGCGCATTGAGGAGAAACTCACCTTGTACCTGGACAACAAACAGATTCAACTGCCGGAACTGCAGGCGCTGGTCTTTCTCAACATAGACTCCTGGGGCGCTGGTGTCAAGCTGGTTGAGCTGAGCAACTCCGATGGCGGCTCGCGCATCGTCAACTCAATCTCCGACGGGGTGATGGAAGTGTTTGGCATCGTCTCATCCTTTCACATTGCCCAGCTGCAGTGCAACATAAGCAAACCGGTGCGGATTGGCCAAGCCAAGCAGATTAGGGTAAGTTCCAACGCGTTGTCGGTGAATTCTGTATTTGTATCCTTTGCTCTTAGTTGCAAGTAAAGGAAACCGTTCCGATGCAGACAGATGGCGAGCCCTGGATGCAGGGTCCAGCGGACATACGATTGCAGGCACGCAGCCAGGCTCGTGTCCTCAAGCTGGATCCAGTCTCCACCTAATTACTTGACCCCTCGACTAATCCACAATGTGCCAGTCACCCTAACCCTAATCTCTTCAAACAGTACTTAATTTAATGAATGTACTTAACTTTCGAATTTGTTTTAAGTTGAAAAGTTGCAATTGCATTTGAAGGCGCTCTCCGTAGTAAGAGAAATCCTAATGCTAGTCCCACATTAAAACAGGAATTGCGTCTGAAAGAATTCCACTTTATTCTTGATTAATAATGTTTTGAATAGTTATAAATGTTTACTGGTGTACCATGCCTTCGCTTGCTGGCATGCGTAACAGTTAGGTCTGTAATTATCGAAAGGGCGGGTAAGCAACGAAATCATAGTTTCTGCGGCACGTGGAGCGATGTCTAGAGCATGGTAAGCTCCATGATTGCATTGACTATGTCGTTGCTGTTGTTCTTCAGCGCCTTGATGGCCTTCGCTCGCGTCGTGTTCGCCTGCGTTATGACCAGCTCAATGTCCTTCTCATCGACTCCAGTTTCGTCGACCTCCTCCTCATCTTCCTCGGCAATCGGAGCCACCGATGTGGCAGCACCAACACTGTCGGCGGCGCCGGCAGCCTCTGGGGCCTTGAACTTCTCAGCGGCGGCGACCTGAGCCTGCTGGGACAGATCCTCAATCTTGGCCTCACCGAACACAATGTAGGTGTCGCTGTGGGGATTTTTGTACACATCCGGGTTGTTGATCACGAACAGAATGTTCTTCGACTTGCGGATGGTGACACGGTTGACGCCCTGGATCTGCTTCAGGCCCAGCTTGAGCATGATCTTCCTCGCCTTCTTCTCACCGCGCGACTGCTTGGCCTTGGACACCAGATCGATGGGCAAGCCAGTGGCTCCGCCACCCAGCTGGGTGGTGCCTGCGCCAGTCTCCTCCAAGCCGGGCATGCCGTCGGAGTCGCTGTCGCTGCCATCATCCTCGACACGCACATCCTCGACCTTAGCCTCGGCGGAGGTGGAGGGAGCCTCGTTCTTGATTTCAGTAAGTTCTGGCATTTTTATCTGTAATCAAGCAAATACTTTGTCCATCAGTCATGTATTATGAAACCAATCACTTAAATTGCTGCTTGGCGCAACATTTGGTGCCGGCAGAAAACCCCCAGCTGGGGGTCACTATCAGCACTGCCCATTGATTTTTCTATGAATAATTAAACCTATAGACATCTTGCCAGGGCAAAAATAACTCCATCTATTGATAGTTAATACTGTTGGCAATAGTATTTCGCATACAAATATTGGCTTAAAATCGGGATGGTTTCTTAATTTAAGGAATTATTTACCTTTGGAAAAAGTGCAGGAAACGCGAACCGCAGTTATTCGTGAAAAGAGATGGGGTCAATATATCGATAGATAGTTTTATCTGATGATATATTTCTAGGTGATATTTTCTTGCACTGGAGAACAAATTTAATTACCACCAAATCACTATATAATTTTCTTTCCTGGCAAATTCACACTATAATCTGTTTTTTCACTTCGTTAGATCAGAAATTAACTCTTCTTTATATATCCGATACTTTTGTGTGATAGGCAAAACATTTTGTTTACCCATCTTCGACCATCTGGCAACGCCTCATTCAGCATGTGCGATTCCTTTGTTATTCTTTTTTTTACGAGCCAGAATGGATGAGTTAGCTGCCCAAAAGAATTGGACGGATGAGGAACGCCTGGAACTGGCTGCACAGCTAGATGCAGAGCTGGATGCTTTCATCGATGGCTTGGAGAAGAAGCGTTATGAGGAGGGCTGGCCGGAGGATCGATGGCAGGAGGAAATGGATAAGCATCCGTTCTTCATGAAGAAGGCGCCACAGCCTGGCGACGATGTCCATCCAATGTTCGAGGGCCTGCAGAAGCTGAAGTACGATCCGGAGGAAAATACACGCGACGAGCTGGCTCTCAATTACAAAGAGGATGGAAACTTCTACATGAAGCACAAGAAATTCCGCATGGCAGTCTACAGCTTCAGCGAGGGCATCAAGTCGAAGACGGACAATCCCGATGTATTGGCCGTGCTCTATAATAATCGCTCAGCAGCACACTATTTCATCAAGAACTACAGATCCTCGCTGAGCGATGCACAGCGCGCCTTATTCTTCAAGCCGGACTACACAAAGGCCCGCTGGAGGTCAGCCCAGTGTGCCTATGAGCTGGAAAAGTTTGACGTGTGCACGCAGATGTGCGAGGAGCTGCTGGAGGTGGATGTTGACCACAAGGAGGCCAAGGCGCTGCTGCACAAGAACAAGATGAAGAAGGTGTGTGTGCTGAGGATAATCGTCAATGCATTCCTTATAAACTTCTGTGGTCCTTTCAGCTGGAAACGGAACGCAATCAGCGCAAAGAGGCCGCCGAGTCCAAGCGTCGTCTAACCCGATTCCACAAGCTGCGCGACGCCATTGAGCAGCGTGCCATCAAATTCGACGATCAGAAAGTAGGAAAAAAGGTCAACATTACCGAGGAGTTGCTACGCCCCAAGTTTCTGCCACTAGAGGACCACCCAGTGCACATCGATGACGATGGCAGCACTCTAATCTGGCCGGCAGCCTTCTCCTATCCCGAATTTCTCTTCAGCGACTTCCAGCAGCAGCTGCCGGAGACCGCCACCATGATGGATTGCCTCACGACGCTATTTACCGAACCCCTGCCCTGCGATAAGTCGCAGAACTACCGACTGGGCAATGTGAATGTTTACTACGAGAACCGCAAGGCGGCCTGTGTCCACAAGGTGGAACTCGAGAAATCGCTAAGCGACATAATCAGTGAGAAGGGTTTCTTTGTCTCTGGCGGGGCTCTGCTCTTCTATGTGGTGCCCAAGGATACGCGGATTGAGCAGGACTTTCTACATGAGCAACGACGGCCAATGGTCTACAGTTGAGGCTAAAGTTGCTGACTAAATAAAGTGTTCCATTGTTGACAATAATTTCTCTGTAAATTTATTTCGTTTTGCGGCAAATATTTGTTATTAAGCTTACATCTTAGTCACGGTACAATTGAGCTTTGGTGGGGGCTATAGAAGCTAATTATACCCGGTACTCGAAGAGTAAATAGGGTATATTGTATTTGTGCGTATAACGGCTGTATGCAACGCACAGAAGGAAACGTTTCCGACCCCATAAAGTATATATATTCTTGATCAGCATCAATAGCCGAGTCGATTGAGCCATGTCTGTCTGTCCGTCCGTCCGTCTGTCCGTCTTGTTTGTCGGCTAGTTCTCAGAGACTATAAGAGCTAGAGCCACCAAATTTTGGCACCAAACTGCTGTATGCTCAGACTGAAACCAGTGTATTTCAAAAATGAGCCCCGCCCGTAGGGAATCACCATATCTATCAGATCACCAAATTGGGATCCGATTGGTTCATTATTATAGTGATCTATGGTGATGTGGTGATCTATGCGCGCTATTTTTCAAATTTTTCAATGTTATCACTTAATAAACATGTCCCTCTTAATAATTTACATACATTTACATACTGGCATTACCATGGGCGCAGGCATAGCTGTGAAGTTCAAGGAGGTCTACGGCAAGGTCGATGAGCTGCGTGCCCAGAAGGCGGCCAGCGGTGATGTGGCTGTGCTCAAGGATAATGATCGCTACATTTACTATCTGGTGACGAAGCCACAGAGCTGGGGAAAACCAACATACGAGTCGCTGCAGTCATCTCTGGAGCAGATGCGCGAACACATGGTGAGTGGCTTGCGCTAACTTTTAGATCAATTCTTTGCTTATGCATTTCGAACCTTTTCCCAGCGCAAGAACATCGTTAAGCAGCTGGCCATACCGCGCATCGGTTGCGGTATTGATGGCTTGGAATGGGACAAAGTCAGCGGCGTTCTGGAGTACGTGTTCGGGCAGGAGCAACTGGAGATTGTCGTCTACAACTTTGTGCCTCCACCAAGCAATTAAGAATCAATTCTAGGCGAAGATATCAAATAAAAGAAGTATACATGTACATACATATACCTAACATCAATTGTATTTATTATGGGAATGGGAAATATGTGCAATTGAATCCTTAATCCTTGATGTCCTTGAAGCGAGAGAGATTGAAAAGGATCGGGGAAGTTGTCCTGATTACGAAAAGGTGTGGCACATTCTGATCGGCCCACAAATATAGGAGAAAAGAAGAAAACAAAACTGTTCTGTCGTTGTTCTCAAAATTTGTTGTAAAAAAAAAACTTGTAAATCAAAAGATGTTTTTGTTATTGTTGTACAACAAACACTTTCTTGTAGTGAACCAACCACGTAGTTAGCACAGTGGCGCTTCCGCGATCACGACGGCCATTTCTTAAACTAAAAATGCGTTCGCACAGTGGCGCCACCGTGATTATTACTGCCATTTATGGAACTAAAATATCGTAGTTCGAGAGTTGGCCGCTCTGTGTTGGGACGCCACTGTGAAATTTTGAAATTGGTCCACTGAAATGGCCGAAAACAGACAATTTTCAGACAAAGTACCAGGCGAACAGAAGTCAGCAGAAGGTTACTGGTTTCCATGTTTTTCACACAAGTTTCCTTCTGCTGACTTCTTACTGGTTTCCATGTTTTTCGCCTGGTACTTGGTCTGAAAATCTGAAAATGTTTCCTGTTTTCGGCCAGGAAACAGGAAACAGGAAAATTTTCAGACAAAGTACCAGGCGAACAGAAGTCAGCAGAAGGCAACTGGTTTCCATGTTTTTCACACAAGTTTCCTTCTGCTGACTTCTGTTCGCCTGGTACTTTGTCTGAAAAATTTTCCTGTTTTCGGCCAGGAAACAGGAAACAGGAAAATTTTCAGACAAAGTACCAGGCGAACAGAAGTCAGCAGAAGGCAACTGGTTTCCATGTTTTTTCACACAAGTTACCTTCCGCTGACTTCTGTTCGCCTGGTACTTGGTCTGAAAATGTTCCTGTTTTCGGCCAGGAAACAGGAAACAGGAAAATTTTCAGACAAAGTACCAGGCGAACAGAAGTCAGCAGAAGGTTACTGGTTTCCATGTTTTTTCACACAAGTTACCTTCTGCTGACTTCTGTTCGCCTGGTACTTTGTCTGAAAATGTTCCTGTTTTCGCCCAGGAAACAGGAAACAGGAAAATTTTCAGACAAAGTACCAGGCGAACAGAAGTCAGCAGAAGGCAACTGGTTTCCATGTTTTTTTCACACAAGTTTCCTTCTGCTGACTTCTGTTCGCCTGGTACTTTGGTCTGAAAATGTTCCTGTTTTCGGCCAGGAAACAGGAAACAGGAAAATTTTCAGACAAAGTACCAGGCGAACAGAAGTCAGCAGAAGGCAACTGGTTTCCATGTTTTTTCACACAAGTTTCCTTCTGCTGACTTCTGTTCGCCTGGTACTTGGTCTGAAAAAATGTTCCTGTTTTCGGCCAGGAAACAGGAAACAGGAAAATTTTCAGACAAAGTACCAGGCGAACAGAAGTCAGCAGAAGGCAACTGGTTTCCATGTTTTTTTCACACAAGTTTCCTTCTGCTGACTTCTGTTCGCCTGGTACTTGGTCTGAAAATTTTCCTGTTTTCGGCCAGGAAACAGGAAACAGGAAAATTTTCAGACAAAGTACCAGGCGAACAGAAGTCAGCAGAAGGCAACTGGTTTCCATGTTTTTTCACACAAGTTACCTTCCGCTGACTTCTGTTCGCCTGGTACTTGGTCTGAAAATGTTCCTGTTTTCGGCCAGGAAACAGGAAACAGGAAAATTTTCAGACAAAGTACCAGGCGAACAGAAGTCAGCAGAAGGTTACTGGTTTCCATGTTTTTTTCACACAAGTTACCTTCTGCTGACTTCTGTTCGCCTGGTACTTTGTCTGAAAATGTTCCTGTTTTCGCCCAGGAAACAGGAAACAGGAAAATTTTCAGACAAAGTACCAGGCGAACAGAAGTCAGCAGAAGGCAACTGGTTTCCATGTTTTTTCACACAAGTTTCCTTCTGCTGACTTCTGTTCGCCTGGTACTTGGTCTGAAAATTTTCCTGTTTTACGGCCAGGAAACAGGAAACAGGAAAATTTTCAGACAAAGTACCAGGCGAACAGAAGTCAGCAGAAGGCAACTGGTTTCCATGTTTTTCACACAAAGTTTTCCTTCTGCTGACTTCTGTTCGCCTGGTACTTGGTCTGAAAATTTTCCTGTTTTCGGCCAGGAAACAGGAAACAGGAAAATTTCGGCCAGGAAACAGGAAACAGGAAAATTTTCAGACAAAGTACCAGGCGAACAGAAGTCAGCAGAAGGTTACTGGTTTCCATGTTTTTTCACACAAGTTACCTTCTGCTGACTTCTGTTCGCCTGGTACTTTGTCTGAAAATGTTCCTGTTTTCGGCCAGGAAACAGGAAACAGGAAAATTTTCAGACAAAGTACCAGGCGAACAGAAGTCAGCAGAAGGCAACTGGTTTCCATGTTTTTTTCACACAAGTTTCCTTCTGCTGACTTCTGTTCGCCTGGTACTTGGTCTGAAAATTTTTCCTGTTTTCGGCCAGGAAACAGGAAACAGGAAAATTTTCAGACAAAGTACCAGGCGAACAGAAGTCAGCAGAAGGTTACTGGTTTCCATGTTTTTTCACACAAGTTACCTTCTGCTGACTTCTGTTCGCCTGGTACTTTGTCTGAAAAATGTTCCTGTTTTCGGCCAGGAAACAGGAAACAGGAAAATTTTCAGACAAAGTACCAGGCGAACAGAAGTCAGCAGAAGGCAACTGGTTTCCATGTTTTTCACACAAGTTTCCTTCTGCTGACTTCTGTTCGCCTGGTACTTGGTCTGAAAATTTTCCTGTTTTCGGCCAGGAAACAGGAAACAGGAAAATTTTCAGACAAAGTACCAGGCGAACAGAAGTCAGCAGAAGGTTACTGGTTTCCATGTTTTTTCACACAAGTTTCCTTCTGCTGACTTCTGTTCGCCTGGTACTTGGTCTGAAAATTTTCCTGTTTTCGGCCAGGAAACAGGAAACAGGAAAATTTTCAGACAAAGTACCAGGCGAACAGAAGTCAGCAGAAGGCAACTGGTTTCCATGTTTTTTCACACAAGTTTCCTTCTGCTGACTTCTGTTCGCCTGGTACTTGGTCTGAAAATGTTCCTGTTTTCGGCCAGGAAACAGGAAACAGGAAAATTTTCAGACAAAGTACCAGGCGAACAGAAGTCAGCAGAAGGCAACTGGTTTCCATGTTTTTTCACACAAGTTTCCTTCTGCTGACTTCTGTTCGCCTGGGACTTTGTCTGAAAATGTTCCTGTTTCCTGTTTCCTGGCCGAAAACAGGAAAATTTTTCAGACAAAGTACCAGGCGAACAGAAGTCAGCAGAAGGCAACTGGTTTCCATGTTTTTTTCACACAAGTTTCCTTCTGCTGACTTCTGTTCGCCTGGTACTTGGTCTGAAAATTTTCCTGTTTTCGGCCAGGAAACAGGAAACAGGAAAAATTTTCAGACAAAGTACCAGGCGAACAGAAGTCAGCAGAAGGCAACTGGTTTCCATGTTTTTTTCACACAAGTTTCCTTCTGCTGACTTCTGTTCGCCTGGGACTTTGTCTGAAAATGTTCCTGTTTCCTGTTTCCTGGCCGAAAACAGGAACATTTTCAGACCAAGTACCAGGCGAACAGAAGTCAGCAGAAGGAAACTTGTGTTCTATGGAAACCAGTTGCCTTCTGCTGACTTCTGTTCGCCTGGTACTTGGTCTGAAAATTTTCCTGTTTTCGGCCAGGAAACAGGAAACAGGAAAATTTTCAGACAAAGTACCAGGCGAACAGAAGTCAGCAGAAGGTTACTGGTTTCCATGTTTTTTCACACAAGTTACCTGCTGCTGACTTCTGTTCGCCTGGTACTTTGTCTGAAAATGTTCCTGTTTTCGGCCAGGAAACAGGAAACAGGAAAATTTTCAGACAAAGTACCAGGCGAACAGAAGTCAGCAGAAGGCAACTGGTTTCCATGTTTTTCACACAAGTTTCCTTCTGCTGACTTCTGTTCGCCTGGTACTTGGTCTGAAAATGTTCCTGTTTTCGGCCAGGAAACAGGAAACAGGAAAATTTTCAGACAAAGTACCAGGCGAACAGAAGTCAGCAGAAGGCAACTGGTTTCCATGTTTTTTCACACAAGTTTCCTTCTGCTGACTTCTGTTCGCCTGGGACTTTGTCTGAAAATGTTCCTGTTTCCTGTTTCCTGGCCGAAAACAGGAAAATTTTCAGACAAAGTACCAGGCGAACAGAAGTCAGCAGAAGGCAACTGGTTTCCATGTTTTTTCACACAAGTTTCCTTCTGCTGACTTCTGTTCGCCTGGTACTTGGTCTGAAAATTTTCCTGTTTTCGGCCAGGAAACAGGAAACAGGAAAATTTTCAGACAAAGTACCAGGCGAACAGAAGTCAGCAGAAGGCCACTGGTTTCCATGTTTTTTCACACAAGTTACCTTCTGCTGACTTCTGTTCGCCTGGTACTTGGTCTGAAAATTTTCCTGTTTTCGGCCAGGAAACAGGAAACAGGAAAATTTTCAGACAAAGTACCAGGCGAACAGAAGTCAGCAGAAGGCAACTGGTTTCCATGTTTTTCACACAAAGTTTCCTTCTGCTGACTTCTGTTCGCCTGGTACTTGGTCTGAAAATGTTCCTGTTTTCGGCCAGGAAACAGGAAACAGGAAAATTTTCAGACAAAGTACCAGGCGAACAGAAGTCAGCAGAAGGTTACTGGTTTCCATGTTTTTTTCACACAAGTTACCTTCTGCTGACTTCTGTTCGCCTGGTACTTTGTCTGAAAATGTTCCTGTTTTCGGCCAGGAAACAGGAAACAGGAAAATTTTTCAGACAAAGTACCAGGCGAACAGAAGTCAGCAGAAGGCAACTGGTTTCCATGTTTTTTCACACAAGTTTCCTTCTGCTGACTTCTGTTCGCCTGGTACTTGGTCTGAAAATTTTCCTGTTTTCGGCCAGGAAACAGGAAACAGGAAAATTTTCAGACAAAGTACCAGGCGAACAGAAGTCAGCAGAAGGCCACTGGTTTCCATGTTTTTTCACACAAGTTACCTTCTGCTGACTTCTGTTCGCCTGGGACTTTGTCTGAAAATTTTCCTGTTTCCTGTTTCCTGGCCGAAAACAGGAACATTTTCAGACAAAGTACAAGGCGAACAGAAGTCAGCAGAAGGAAACTGGTTTCCATGGAAACCAGTAACCTTCTGCTGACTTCTGTTCGCCTGGTACTTTGTCTGAAAATTTTCCTGTTTCCTGTTTCCTGGCCGAAAACAGGAACATTTTCAGACCAAGTACCAGGCGAACAGAAGTCAGCAGAAGGAAACTTGTGTGAAAAAACATGGAAACCAGTTACCTTCTACTGACTTCTGTTCGCCTGGTACTTGGTCTGAAAATTTTCCAGTTTTCGGCCATTTCAGTGAAGCAATTTCAAAAGTTCACAGATCCACAGTTCACCAACACAGATCGGCCAATTCTCGAACTACGTTATTTTAGTTCCAGAAATGACCGTCTTAATCGCGTGGGCGCCACTGTGCAAAGAGGTGACTGTCAAAATTTGACAAAAATAACAGGAGAGATTTGTTTTGTTGTTTTCTCCTTTATTTGTAGTCCGTCCAGGATGTGCCACGCCCCCTCGTGATCGGCACAATGTCCTGGATCCTTTGCAACCAGTTCGGGTGCAAGGACATTAAGGATAATGCCATTTTCACGTTGTTTTTTCTTTTTAATCTCTACAAGGCTATAGCTCAGCTGTTTCCTGTCGAAAAAGGACATGTCACGCCTCCTCGGGATCGGGAAAATGTCCCGGATCACTTCGGGTGCTAGGACATTAAGGATAATGCCATTTGAATATTGTTTTTCTATATAATCCCCTTAAACGCTATAACTCGTCTGTTTCCTGTCGGATCAGGACATGGCATGCCTCCTGGCGAAGGTACGAGTCTCCTGTATCGCTTGAGTCCATCAAGGACCACAAGGACTGCAGGATATGGCTGTCCTACGCTATTTTGTAATTGGGAACTTTTCAGCCTGAAAGTATGCTATACTTTTGAGAACAAAAGCAGCCCCCAAAAGATACTTCAGTTTATTGGCCTCTGCCCCTGACACGTCTCTGCCACTGCCTCTGCCGCGACTCTGCCCTGACTCTGCAGTGTGTGTTTCTAGGGGAGGGTGGCGAGCTAAAGGAGCGTGTTGGCGTGAGTAGTGTTGTTGATGTAGATGACAGATGAAGAAAAAATGTAAAATTTGACAAATAACCG
The DNA here is from genome assembly GCF_008121235.1 of Drosophila subobscura. Lineage (NCBI taxonomy): Eukaryota > Metazoa > Arthropoda > Insecta > Diptera > Drosophilidae > Drosophila > Drosophila subobscura. Next base: position 6,166,918 of record NC_048531.1, read on the forward strand.
CTAAGTTGCAGATGTAGTACTGAGTGCCGGGTATAAAAGTTGTGACGCGTAAGAAGCGTCTCACACATCCCTTCTCGTTTATTTAATAGTACTAATCAGTTTTTGATATGTTATGCGAAGCCAAAAAGCGTAGTTCCCACCCGACCCCAAAATATCTGTGGGGGGATGGCGTGTGTAGGCCGAGTATAATGTTACATTCGATTATTATATAGCATTAAAACTTATTCAACTTAATTTGGTTTTCTTTTCAACAACGAGGCGCCTAAATGAGTTAACAATATCAATTTTGTATAATTCGTATAAAAGCGTTTCTGTAAATTTTCCATAATTGAGCATATTCGTGTGTAGCATATAGAGACAGACATTCATCATCAATTCACAACAGTAATTGTAATACTAGGAGGCGCTCCCTTAAATGGAACTGGATATGATTCGTTATTCGCGTGTACCTATGACAAAGCTGGATCAACATATAAGGCTAGACATCATATAAACTAGGTGCAACGTTGGGTAAGCGTATTTCATACATGGATAAAATCAAATACAATAAAGTGCAGGCTGATGAAATCAGCTCTGATTCATCATCAAACAACACAAAGCTGGGGAGATCACAATCACAAGATAGTCTATAACATAAATTAAGCGATACTTTAAACAATTAATTAGGCATCTTTCCACAGCGGCACGTGGTAAAGATATTCCTTGCTGTGGATGGACACTCAAGTGCATGATCTGCGGCGTGTCTAAGGCTGCGGCGATGGAGAGTTCCTTTGCAGGACATTGTTCAGACGCATTTTCAGCGGCGAAAAGTCAATTCTCTTGAAACGCGGCAGCGATGCAAACTTTTTCATGCCACCACCAGGCGGCTGGAGTTCATTGGACGTGGCCACCGACTGTGTCATGGGCTGCAGCTGCTGCTGCTGATGGACCACTGGCTTGCTCTTGTTCGGGGAATTGCCAAACTTTGCAAGCGTGGCATACTTCTGGAGCAACCGTGTTGCCTGCTCGGCTGCCTGATAGTGGTTCTCGTACTCATCCTCCAGCCGCGGCTGGACAATGCCCCCGTTCATGCTGGGAGATCTATGCTGGACCGGGGATTCTTCCTTAGTGGACTGGCCGTCATCGAATTTGAAATCAATATTCTTGAGCATGGTTAGGTGCAGGAGCTCCTCCTCTATTCCTTCGATATTATTGTTATTGTGATTGTTGTTGTTTGTGCTATTGGGGCGCTTGACCGGATGTGTCACGGCATAGACCCCCTCGGAGATCTTGTGGGCGGCAGTCTTCTTTGTTGAGATTTTAGTCTTGTTGGTTGATGATGCTGATGCTGATGAGGATGTGCTGTTGGCCTTTTGGCGCTGCTCGATGATTTGCTGTGGCGACGATATGTAGAGATTCTCCTTGCGCTCGCGACGCAGCTTGGAACTAACAAGATGCCTCAGACTTGGGCCATGATCGGTGGGACTGCGTCGCTTGGACTTGAGAGTGTCGCAGCTGTTTGGATAGTAGGAGGGCACCTTGTCGTCTACGCTTATGATGGACTTCCTGGGCGTCTGGTAGTAGTTCTCCTCCTCCTCCTCCTGATAGCTGTGCTTCTCCTTGGGCGTTCCCTTTTGCGGCAAGGCTGGCAAAGGAGATTCGGTGGGTGTGCTGGTGCTGAGGCCAATGCCATGAGGCTGCGCCTCCAGCTCCTGGGCGGCCTTGACGGCCAACAGATTCTCATACAAATGCTCGGCAAAGCCGGACGTCGCTGCTGCTGTGGTGCTGTTCAAGGAGCTGCCGTGCATGGCCTCGTAAATGTCACTCTCATTGGCGGTCGGCGCCACCAGTGTTTTGGTGGGTTGGTCCTCCGTGTTGCAGCTGCTGGTGGAAGAGCAATAGGAGCCCGTGGAATATCCAGACGAGGTGGATGCGGTGCTTCCACTCGGTTGCGGCGGCACCTCCTTCTCTATAATCTTCACAATGGGCGCCATCACACAGTATCCGGTGAGATCGTCCACCATGATCTTATTCTTCTTCACCTGATTGCTGTGCGGCACTGCTCCATGAGAGCCGATCAGATTAATGGTTGACGAATTGCATGCGGAAAAGTTAAAGTTATTCGGCAGCTGCTCCGATACATTCAAGCTCTCCAGGGAGCCAGATTTGCTGAGGTGCCTCGTGATCTGGGCGACCAGCTGATCCCGGGAGATTGGTTCGATGGCCGACTCATCCAGGCTGATGTTCAGCTCAACGCTCGACTCGTGGCTTTGCGTGAAAATGTCCTCCCCGAAGGTGTCCAGAAAGTTGAGCTTCGAAAGGTCGGGACTCGAGAAGCTATTACGCTGGGATTTGCTCAGCTGGGAAGTGCGCTTCAAGGGCAGCGCCATCTCTGGTGTCGGAGCATTCTCGTACAGCGGCAACTGGTCGTCCTTCGGCTGCTGAACGGGCTCACTTACACTGCCCGCGCGTTTCTGGCGCGTACCTCCAAAGAAGTTGTCCAACATATTCTTGTATTTCTTCTTCTTGGCCAGCTCCACCTCGGGATTGGTGCAGGATCGCGGAATGTCGCCCAGTGGAGAGCACTCAAAGGTGTTTATGCGCTTGCGATATGGGTGTGTGGGCAGGGGAGGCGGCGAAGGCGTCTCCATGACCGACGGCTTCATCTCCTCGTATATGCCCGAGGCAATGGAGGCGCGCGATATTCGGCTTCCGTCAAAGATTTCCTCATAGATCTGCGAGACACGCGCCGAGAACTGGCTGATGTCCAAGGAATCTGGCAGAGTTGGCAGAGGCCCCAGGGCACCAGGACCCCTACTCATTCGGCGCTGCTCCAGGAAAACCTGTCGGTATAGCTCCAGATTCTTGATGGACTTCTTCATCCACTTCATGTGGCGCCGACAGGACATCTCCGTTTCCAGGGCAAAGTAAATGAAGCACTCGCGCCGATTTTGGGTCCAAAACAGCCCGTACGAGTGCTGCTTGGTCCGTGAGGTGGCCAAGCTGATGCTGACCCCGGGCACATTTACCGAGACACTCAGCGCTTTGGAAGATGCTGGCGGATCTTCTGCCTCCGCAGCAGATCCTTGAAATGTGAGGCGCAGGAAGCAGGGCACACACTTGAATGGCCTCGATTTTCACTTGGCATCGAGTCCAGGTCTTATAGCGCAGCGCCATTGCGCGCTTATCGTGTGTATCCAACTTGACGTCCATGCACATGGAAATCTCGTTGTGGTCCATCTTGACCGCCGTTTGACTGTTCTGTGCTATGGGCGCAGGATGGTGTTGTGCGGGTGGGTGTGCGTCGAGTGAAATAAAAAGGTGAACGATTTAATTACGCTATTTGTAGGATTTACATGTTTTTTTTTCGAATGGGCGGAGTCCGAAGGATGTACATTGCAGTGTGACCGCGGATTTACCGATAAAATATATACCCTATCCTTGTCAAGATATACTGTAAATATACCGATGAAAATTATATTCCTCCATTTTGATATTCTGTTTAATATTACCAGCAGTTTAACACTCTCAGCTTTGAAACAACAATTTTAGCCAGTTGATGAGTTAATTCTCTACAATGCTGGTACCAACCACTACCCTATTACAAATCTAATTTAATAGATGCATGAAATTTAGATTGTTTGGTTCTCAATCATATCAATATCGATATTCTTGTGCGACTGTTTTACAACACTTATATCGATACGTATTTATGCAACCCTAGCTACAGCATTTTTGGCGGCCATTACAACGTGAGATTTGGCGGAGAAAATTAATGCGTAAACAAAACGGCAAGCAAACAGCACACTCGCTTGCTTAAACATTAAGAAATAAGTAAAACGAAAAGCATTGAAGATGTCTACGGGAGCTGCAAGAGTCTACATCCAAGTCGAAAGCGAGGCCGAGCAGCAGGAGCATCTGAAGCACCAACGCAAGACCCTGAAGCCGCTGCACGGCAACGTCAACGATAAGGAGAATCTGTCGGGACGCGCCTCCATCGTGGATCAACTTAGTCGCTTGAAGGCCGGCGTCCCAGTTACGCCCAGCACCAAGTACGGCAAACGCAAATGCGTGGACACCGCAACAGCTGCAACATCGACGAAGGACGCCGATACACAGACCGAGAAGTCGCAGAACGACGCTGACAAACCCATCACAGCTGAAGATCTCACCAGCGAGTGTGAGCCCGGGGAGAGCTACTACAAATTGTTGGCAGAACAGCGGCGCGTCGCTTTGGAGGACTCGCTGACGGAGAACCGACATCTGCATGAACGCATCGAGGGACTGGAGGAGGAGATGGACACAATGCGTCAGGAACTAGACGAGGCAAAGAATCTGGTAGAGGTGCTCAAGGAAATCTGTGACGAGGACACCAGCGAGGTGGAGGAGGAAGAGACAGCAGCCGCTCAGAAATAAATGCCTGCCCATGCTCACCTGTTTTGTTTATTTAAAATTATACAATTAGTTGTAGTTACACAATTCCTTCATTTTATAATTTATCCCTGTATGTACCCTAACCCAACGGACTGGTCTCAGTGAAAGCCAGCAATATATTTACCTGTTAATCGCTAGTTATGATGTTCCCCAATAAAAGTTTATTTGCTAACCTGAGCTGCGGTTGATTGTAACAGTTGCCAAATAAACGATTCTCTTTATGTTTATTCAGTAGGAAAATACAAACATCTACAAATCATGATAAGCCATTTATTTCAGCCAATCACTGATGATCTCTTCGCTGTCGAAGTTGTCTACATCGAACTGACAGGGAGGAAAAGTTCTTAATAATTGGGAAAATACAATTTGGGCCCAGCTGTGCTTACCTCAACGGCCTCCTGGTAGGTGGGCACGCTGCCACTGACGTCCACGTCGTTTACCACCGCATTCATGTATGCAGCATCTGCCTCTGCTGCTGCTATGCGTATTGCCGCCTCAGAGTCGTCTGCCTCGGCCACTTGTGGGCTCCTTAAGGGAAGTTTGCTCATTCTTCTGTGCATCGGAACCCAACACCTTTCCGTGAGCCGATTTTAGGTGCTGGCGCAGCGCATAAGCGCGCGAGTACTCTGCCCCGCACTCACTGCAAGAGCACTTGCCACCAGCTAGAATCTTGATAGATTCGTCTCCCTTTTCAGCAGACACAACCACAGTGGCACTTTTGCTGCCTTTATCATTCTTGTGCGTTTTCATGTGATTGTTGACGGCATACAGCGAGGCAAAGGGTCGATTGCAAATCTCACACTCGAATGGCTTGGTGTGCGAATTCCTATGGCCGTTCAACTGCACCGATGTACGGAAGGACTTGGAGCATATATCACAGGAAAACTGACGCTCAGCGCCATGGGTGAGGAGGTGATGGGCGTAATTTGACTGCAATTTAAAACTACAACAAAGGGATATTTATTTCATGACCATTTTGAATGCGTTTCTATTGGCACTCACCGCTTATTGCAGACAATGCACACGTACGGCCGAATGTCTGTGTGGGAGCGCAGATGCAGGGTGAGAGAGTACGAGACGCGAAACGTTTTGCCGCACGCCTCGCAGCGGTAGGGTTTCTCTCCTGTGTGAATTCGTTCGTGTTTGACCTTCTCGAATGGGCGGTAGAACACCTTGTCGCAGTACTGGCATGGAAATTGTGCTTTACTCTTGTCCACGGGCCCCTTTTTCGACGCCGCAGCAGAAGGTTCCGCTTGCTTCTTCTGATGCATCTTCAAATGCAATTGGTAGTTGGTGGAGGTTTCGAATTGGCGATTGCAAGTGCTGCACACAAACTTGCTCGGCGCCTCAACGTGCATCTTCTGGTGAATCGTCTTGAGGCCGTAATCAAACCTGAAAGCAGATGGTACAGTGTGGGTGGTAAACAGACGTTATCTTGGCTTATCGGTGACACTCACTCTCTTTGACAGATCTCGCAGAAAAACAGATCCAGTTCGCTATACTCCTGATGAGCGCCCACGGGAAGGGCATCCTGAATCCGCTTCGGCTTGCGCTCGTCGTGTATGCGCATGTGGAACTTGAGACTCTTTTGCGCATTGAAAATGGTATTGCAAACTTTGCAAATAAACTTGGGACTATCTCCGTTAGGGCCTGCTGTTGCTCCGGCACCAGGAACTTTGCGTCGGACGGGCTGCTTGGACATGGTAGCCTTTTGGCTGGCTCCATTGCTAGTCCCTTCTGGGGGGCACACATGATTTTCAGCACTGCTGTGGCTCTCGTATATGATGTGGCAATCAAAGCAAAAGTAACGTTCCGACTCTGCATCGACGCGATCGCCATCCACCACGTCCCACAGGGGCACATCCGCCTCCACTATTTCCTCCTCCTCTTTCTCTTCCTCAACCAAATCCATATCTTCTATGCATTCAACGCCAATGCCGCTGAGGCAGCTGCCACAGCGATGGTCCTCCTCGTAAGCCTCTTCTGTCGCGTATACATTCCTACAAAAGTTACAAAGGAATGCAGACTCCTGGACAGTCAGGTGTTCGTTATTGTCTTCCACGTGCATCGAGGCATTTGCTGCTGGGTCACCACTTTTGATGGAGTCTAAATGGCAGGAATGGAATTGTACTGTGTGTGTCATGGGACTGCGGCAGCTTATACTCACACGACATGGCATTATTTCGCAAATAACAAATTAAAATATACAAAAATTAATTTATTTACAGCTGTGACCTCGGAATTATCGATAGCAGAAAATCGGAAATATACCAAAAATATACAGTAGTCTTTAATCATATTCCTCGATTTTGATGTTCTATTTAATATTACTAGCTACCTAGAAGTCTCCGTGCTAAAACTATAATTTTATCCGATTTATCAATCAATTCTCCACAAGATTGGCTAGTTTACATGACTTCCTAAGTTTAAAACTAGAAAGGTCAACCAACAAAAAGAGCATAACACGTTACATGATGGGTAATGGATTGATATCAAGGCCCATACAAATTATGTTGCCAACGGTAAAACACGTAAGTGGGGATGGAATAAAGACGCATTGGAATCGATAGAGAAATATCCCTTCAAAAGAGAGAGAAAATTCCCTTTGGAAAAGAGAGAAACTCCTCCATGGAGTTTATGCTAATGGGAGTTTGGATACCCTATATTATTGAATATACCTATAAAATGAAAATTATTGGACTTATTAAATATACCATTATATACCGATATGACTAGAAAATTATGATAAGAAAATTCCCGAGCAAGAAGTGCGTATGGTTGCTGATTTTTGCACTGTGTCAAAAGCTGACTGCTATACCTATTAACCGCAAATGGTCACCCTGTATACCAGTGCGGCTGATCCTCAGAAATATTTTATATATCACAATATCGATACCTAATAGAGTCATATCGATGGGAAGCGGTTAAAATCTAAAAAGTAAAATCGGAGTTAAATTAATATTAAACCTCCGAAATTTAAAACCACTCCAATTCAATTGTTTGTTGTTGTACGTGGAACATGAAAGACATTTGTGCGGCCTAATAAAACATTTGAAACTTGTATTTCCGCCCTGGGCTTCAGCCAGCTAACAAAATCCAGAAATTATGTCAACTCTCGCTGGAACACATTAAGCATGCGAATGCGGGAGAGAATACAGACGTCATGCCTGATTTGGATCTGGCGGGTCGCCATCTGAATGCCAACTCGGATGGCTGGCTACTTTGGAGCGATCATGAATAAAAGTTGGGTAGAATTACGACTAGGAAAACCCTGCCCTGCCGCATAATTGTGAATTCTACACTTACACATGGGGAATTCTGCCGACGATGCAGCAACAACAATCACATGGAATACCGCCAGGCCTGCCGCCACCTTCCGCCTGGCTACTCGGCTGCAGAGCCTCGATCGATCGATCGAATTTAATTTGAATAAAAGCTCTCAGAGATCGAACAGCAAGTGGTGCATGCCAATGAGCCTCGGTGGCCACCATAAATACTTTGCGACATTCTGTGGCCTCCACACTTCACACAATGGATCCTCGCAAGAGCTATCTGCTGCTCCTGTCCACGGCAGTCTTTCTGACACTCTGCGCCCTAGCCACGTCCACGCCCACTCTCGGCAAGTCCAAGGAAATCGCCCTGAAGCCGATCAACCTACCGGATCCGAGCCAACTTCTATCGACTTTGTCATCGAAGCTTGTCAAGCCGAAGCCCGCCCTTCCGGATCCTAAGCAGCTGCTGGCGGGCCTATCCTCCAAGTTTGTTAAGCCAAAGCCCGTCTTTGTTAAGCCCGTCATCGTGAAGCCCGTTGTTGTGATCAAGCCGGTGCTTGTCGGTGGTGGTGGCGGAGGGGGTGGACACGGCCACGGACATCACGGACATCATGGCAAAAATAAGTTCTTTTGAAATTAAAGCTTTAATTTTAGAAATGTAAAATTAAGACTACGAACTCCGAATTAAATTAGTTTAAAATGTAAAAGTAATGTTATCATTGGGCTTGGATCCAAGAGAATATTCCTAAGAAAAGGAACAACAATTAGGTCTCAAAAACTGACCTGCATCATTCATTCATTCATTCAGCTGGCTGATGATTGAAAAGTGAAAGGGCGGCTCCCATAAGCGCATCTCGATGTGCATAATCATCTGTGCCTAATGACGGCCTTTGTGTGCAAATTAACAGGCGTTGCTGACAGCAGCATCCATCCTGTCAGCCCACAGGACGTATGCGCAATTGCAATTGAATGGGAATGGAAATGGAAATGGTAGTCGGGAATGGTTGAAGGACAGCGCTCGGCGGGCGACACACATTAATACACAGCTGCGGGCCGAGTGGCGATACGAGTGGCAGCGCATTTTAATCAAGCTAATCATAATCATATGACCATAACAGACACTTACTCACTTGGCTACAGCCACTCGCAGATGTAGCCCCATAATTTATACAGTTATCTTTTCTTGTCTTGGGGCCCTTTGTAATCAGCAGCAGCAGAGTTAGAGCCAATACAAACCGCGTGTTATGCAAAATACAACACCCAGCAACCCCAAGCCACGACCCCACAAACCCCAAACCCCAAACCCTAAGCACAGCCGCAACCCAGCCACGCCCATGGCAGCCCTAGCATCCGATGGATGCAAAAGGGGTATAAAAGCCAGTTGGCCAGAAGTTTTGCAAACATTTTGACACCGTTTGCGGACTCCGTCAGAGTTTTGTGCTAGAAGATACATTGATACTTGCAGCAAATATTTGCAAAAAGTGAACGCGCAGCTAGCTAAGGGCTCTTCAGAATGGTGAGTAGAGAGGGGCTGGATCGAGATCTCAATCGAGCGGGTTGATCGGGGACTGCGGTTACAGAACCCCATCGATTGAACCCCCTCGATCGTTTGTGGTTGCATCGAGATTGGGCTGTGGGTTTGGTGTTAGTTTTATGTGTTTGTGTTGGTGTTTGTGCGGCGGCTGCTGCTGCTGCTGCTTTTGGCAATTATTTCTAAGCTGGCGTCGGCTGGACTGGATCTATTTTTAGATTTAGCTTCAATTACATCGCCACTAGAAACGAGTTTAGCCGCCAAAGCAGTGCCAGAGGAAAAGCCATTCAATCGGCCGTTTGGCAATTGAAAATGCTTTTTGAAAATGCTATTTATGCACAGGTCGGGTCGCGCGCTGCAAAGGCAGGCGGGCAGGCAGGCAGGCATCAGTTGTTGTTTCTTAAGTGGCCATCACGAGTCCGAGTCACGAACCCAGATGTGTCCAAAGAGATACAGTTATTCTCTCCTGCACCGCTTTGCTCACCCTCACCCTGCAGATCGTTTTTCGCTGTGTCTGACCTTTGCGTTTCTCCAGCTCTCGCAGCTCGCAGCTCGCCGTGAAAGTGCTCCCGTCCCGTCACGTCCCGGCTTGTGTTTGGCATTTCCTAACAATGTGCCTAAGTCTAAGTCTAAGTCTATTCTCTTTTATCATTTGCGTGTGCGCTGCCCATTTAGATCTGAAAGCTGGCAATTAGCCACTCTGTCCGCCCCGGCCTGAGTTCCAGCACCAGTCCCGCCTCTTGTCTTTCTCCGTCTTGGATTTGCTTTGCTCGTGCAGCTTTGTCTGCCGCTCGCTCAAAGTCAATCTTCTGTGCAGCATTTTCATAAGATTGCACAACAGCCTGAGCCCAGGTACAGTTCTCAGCACCGTTCTCAGGAATCAAATCGTTCATCACTGAATCATATGTGTGCTCCATATTACAAGTTTGTTGACACCCCGTCATGTCGTATACGTAATATTTGTATTACAAACAATATCTGAATATGCAATGCATAAAAAAAGGCATTATATATATATTTATATATTAAGTTTCAGGGGGTTGAGTGAAGAGTGGGGCTGGTTGGATGAATTACGAGCCGCGGGGCAGAGCGCAAGCGCACAATGATCGTAAATCTAATTGTGAACAAGCAAGCCTACATTGTTCGTACTCTGCCATAGCTATAGACTACTACTACTACAGCTACTGATGCTGCTACTACTATGTGGTATATTGAGTCTCGATCTGTCGCTGGCCCTGCGGGTGCTGCGGGCGGAACGGACAGAGCGGACAGAGCGGACAGAACGGACAGAACGGAAACGGGCAATAATTTGCGACGCAAACGTTTTACACACGCTTTACAGCGCATTTACGAGTACCTACTTACCCATGGAGATCGAGATATCCACTGGAGCGGAGCAACTCGAATTCCTTGCGGAGTATCGTGTGGGAGGAGCAACTCACATGGAGCGATTTTCTTTCAGCTCGTGATGCTCGCGGTGATTCTTTCTCCTGAGCGCATGACTTATGGTCACATTCTTCAATTTCAATTTCAATGAGTGTTTTTGTTTGTTTGTTTGTGTGTTTGTGTGACACGGTAAGCCCAGCGTCAGTGGCCAGGGGCGTCGTCGCAACGCCGAGTGCAACGACAGGGGGGCCAAGCACTGCGATAACCCAAGCAGCGACCATGACTGCAGGCGATCGCTTTTTGGGCTGGGGGACATGGATATGGCTGGGCTGACTTATCACCCTCTGGCTACTTCCTTTGTTCGTCTAAAGACCCCATTAGAGGCGCTTGTCTCCGCCAGCGCGTTGAGCGTTGAGCGTGGGATGTGGGACGAGAGGGAGGGTGGGGGGTCTGATTTGGGGCCGCATTGTCTGAGAGACACACATACAAAAGCGACGAACACGAAACAAAACGAAATAAACCGCTGGCACATGCGTGCTTTTCGAGCAAGAAACATTCTATATGCAGGCGAGGGTTGATTCAAGAGTTCTTCACAAATGGCAGGCATAAATATTAAGCGTGGGATGCAATTGTATTTGAGATTTGTTGGCAATAGTTGCACAAGAGATGTGATCGTTGATTGTTCTAACCCATGCACTAAGCTATGTTTTCTACAATCAACCCTCGTCGCCTCACTTATGTGGATGTATGTATGCTACGCTGTGTGTGTGTCTCTGTGCGATGTGCATGGGCTCTGGGCAGAACGGTCCCCAGCATTTTGACATTTGAGTTTTGCAGTTAGTCTGCTTTCGCTTCTCTTTGCGGCTTGGGGTTTTTCCTAGTTCCACTCACTGGCTGGCTGTCCCGTTCGACAATCCTTAACTTCGGTGCACTTATTCGCGATCGTGTCGTCTAGTGTCCATTGCCATGAATAGCATATGGAAAGATATTTACTAGACACAGTGCTGGTGCATATTGTATTTATTTTGTGCAGGGTGAATATTTTGGAAAATTACCCAGAATCGTGTATATCCACATGTATATGTGAATAATCGGTGTGAACGTGAGAATTGTGCGGCCCCTGCCGATGCCGATGCCGCTGACGCCGAGTGTCAATTATGTGGAAATATATTTACAAAGATATATTCAAATATACATACATACATGAGAGTACATATGTACGTACGTGTGTTTGTTAGTGTGTGTGTGTTTGTGTCTGATTCCCTCCTGGCACTGAATGTCACTAAATGCGCCCGCCCGCCCCCACAACAGGCCGCCTCTTAATCGCATCTGACAGAAAGAGCGAAAGCGAGTGCAAGTGAGAGCGAGAGAGAGAGAGAGAGAGAGAGAGTGTGTGTAAGTGAGTGAGAGTGTCTGTCTGCTGTGTGTGCGTGTGTGGTTGGTTGTGGTGCGTGTAGATCAGTCGCGCCCCCCTTTGCCATCCCCCCCAAGCCCACCACCGCCAACACTCAACAAACAATTTTCATTTATTGCTCCTCCAAGCGGCAATTTTGCTTTGGCTCGTCTCTACGCTGCCCTGTCTCCTGTCTGCACCCCCTCCTACCCCACCCAAAAGCCACGCACAAACAAACCGACAGCAGATAAAGAGCAGAGAGAGAGCGAAAGAACAAGAGAAAGAGAGCTAAAGTGATCCGCAGTAAGCGTGAGCGTGAGCGTGAGAGACAACGGTGGGTTGCATAGATAGTGTGCCCTGGCCACGCCCCCCTATGACGCCTCTTTGGCGTTATCAGCGCACACATAAAGACCTGACCAAAATCCACACAAAATGGCGATGAACCCGAGTGCCAGAGAAACACCGCAACAGGCCTGAATCCGCAACAGCCGCTGGATCGGCGCAACCACCGACCCACCCCCGGGAGGAGCAGCGATCGAGCGACAAGCAATCGAAAAGTTTAGAGCCCAAAGCTCGCAGCGAATACGAAACAAGCGCCTAAGGTAAGCGGAGAACAAAACAGATTCAATAAGGAACAACAATTCTGGAATTAGTTTGTGTTCCTTAACCATAAAGATATATAATTCTCGAGTATCAATCAGCGTTTATCAATCTGTACGCTTCGATTCGATCTCCCGGCTGAGCTAGCCTTTCTTCCATGTTTGCATATAATTTTAGCGATCTCACACCCTTTTTACAAGTTCAGTCTGTCCCACTTTGAGGTTAATAACATCGGGTCTGGGTCTGGGTGTCTGAGGCCATGTACTATACGATTAATTCGTAAATATACTCGTACGTAGTCGCTGTCGCTGTAGGTGTCGCTGTCGGTGTCGGTGTCGGTGTGGTGGCCCTGTCCCAGTCCCTGGCCCTGGCCCTGCATTGTACGCGGTAGTACCTCAACTCAAATGACAAACACACAGAAATTTGTGTGAAAAAGAAATTGTTACAAGGTCAATATACTACTCGTAAATAGTTTGAGCGAACGTTGGGATTATTATTTACATATTTATGTACATATGTAAGTGTCCACTTACAAGCGTTCTCCTCTCATGTCACTAGTTTCCATTTAGTTATTACATTTTGGTTCCCTTTTATTATGGTAAATTCTAATGTTTATTTTTATTAGCGCTTATTTTGATGTAGTTGAAGTTGCCGCAGCGCCTGTCGTCTGTTTGGGTGTGTGTGTGCGAGTCAAGATTCTCTGGCGGCAATTTCCGGTTCCGTTAATTAAATCTGTAATGGGTGTTCCAACACCACCATAACCATCACCATTTGCGTATGTGTTTCATTCAATTTACGCTCATTGATCAGCTTCTGTGCGTGGGAAACCAGCAGCCATTGCCGCTGCCTCTGCCATTGATCATTCTCTTAGAGCAGAACTGCAGAGAACGCAGCATAAGAGAATGGAATGGCACAGGCAGTCAGCATTTCCTGTGGAAGTCTCTTAAGCGGAATGAGTTGTCTCTTTTAGTAGTCTAAAGATTGTGACCTATCCCTCTAAAAACTGAACTAAAAATCCATGAAATGAATTTTCTCCATCAAATTTCATGTTGCATACCATGCGGAGCGTGGAATTGTTTTTATGGGAATTTTCCTCACCGTTTATAGGTGGATATGATTCATCTAAGCCTCTACTAACACACGGCTTATAGCAGCAAGTATTATTAAGTGGATCAGTTGATGTCTGCGACCCGTCGAGCAAGTTACATGTAAGAGGATTGCCCATAACGGGAATTACCATTAATTCATTTGAAAAGGAATATTATTTCTATAAATGTGAGAGGAATCCCTGAAGATTAAATTTTATCCATGCATCGGATGGCCTTTCCTTTGCCCCCAGCTTACTCCCGTGAGGGGATATACTTTCCTGGAGTGACTCAGCGCTGCTCAGAATAAGTACAAGTACTAACCCCCCTCCGTACCCCCTATTGCTACCACTGAATTATGCAAATTAGCCGAGAAACGACTAACGACCAACGACCAACGACCAACGACACACAACAGGAGCGATAACTCAATATGGCAGTGACCAAATTGGGGCATTAATTGGATTCGGTTCTGTTTAATAATATTATTAGCGTCGCGTTGCTGGACGGGGGAATGTCCAGTGAGTGGCGGGGTAGCTAGAAGTTTCTCATAATGAATTACGAGACATCAGATCAAACGGGAATCCAATGTAATCTTTAGTGGTAATTGACTGTCGGAGTGACGACGATCTCGCTGCCTGGCGACTCGTGCAACTCAATTGTCTAATTGGGCTGGAATCTTTTTGACGCTAGCCTGGAAAGGGTGCAAAGTACTACTGCCACCTGTGTACAGTTCCGGGTGGCACGCGAAACTGCCCCGTCACTGTTCGTCTGAGTTTTTGGCCAATTTTCCCAATTGTCCCGCCAGAGACAATTGTGGGAGAGTGGGAGATTGTTCTGCAATTACGGGTCGGGTCGGTCGCTCACAGATAATTGCATTGATTAGCAATCGAATAAATAAATGATTAATAATAACAAGAGGGTAAATCCCTTTCCCAAAACCCCCACACCCTCACCCACAGAGAACAGTTACAGAGCAACAAGTGAAAGAGAGCGCGCGCAGCAGTCAAACGGATCACTTACACACACAGCGAGAGAGCGAGAGAGAGAGAGGGAGAGATACTTGGCCGTATCTGTGAGTCGCTGAGAGTCGCTCTGGTGGTGGTGCTGCTGCTGCTGCTGCTGCTGCTGCTGCTGCTGCTTCTGCTTCTGGCTCTGCTCGCTTATAATACAATGTTACCGCCAAACGCCGCGTAGTCCTTAAAGACGCAGCAACAAGTAAACATCGAGCAAACAGCTTGAACACAAATCCAGATACAGATACAGTTTCCGAATACAATTCCGATTCAGTTTCCGATTCCGTTTACCATTTGTGCGGCGGCAAGTAAATAAGCATCGAGTGCCCATTGAAATAATTCTCTGCAGAGCAGCACACAGAGAGCGTACAGAAGAGCGCGAAAGAGTGTGAGTGAGAGTGGGTTGAAAAGGTGAAATAATCGACAAACGTTTTTTCACGTGGAACCTGTAGAACGCGTGCCCCAGCGACTGCACCATGCGGTGCCGGTCACCGAAAAACCGAAAAAGCCACAACCGAAATTACGAAAATGTAATAAAAGTTTAAACATTTAAACCGAAAAAACTGAAACTGAAACTCGATTTTGGGAGCAGCTTTCAAGATTGCCAGCAATTACACAAAAATTACGACTAAATGTTTAAAATAAAAAAGATCGAATTGAAGCGAGTGTTGTGTGCGTGTGTGTGGAGTGGAAAATAACCGCGCTAATTCGCGTTAAATTATGGAAAAATTGGGAACAATCGTGGTTGAGTTGATGCACTTGATGCAGCGATTAGGCAAGCGAGTGAGCCCACCGCTTGGGCCATGTCCCCCCTGTCTCTTATCGGATCCGTTCGCTTTAAACTGTAATCTTTCGAACGAACAAACGAGCGACGCACCGACCGGCCGTTTGTCTGTCCGCGTGTCCCACTGCTGACCGAATTGCCATAAGGCTAAAAACGGGAACGGAACGGAGCTACCTGCGGCATCATCTTGGTCTCTCTCGCATATCAGTGCTGGCCCTTGCTGCTGCTGTTGCTGCTGCTGTTGCTGCTGCTGCTGCTCTTGTTTTTGTTGGTTTTGCGCATTGATGTTGCCACCTTGCAGCAGCTACAGATACAGCTTCAGCTACACACAGATACTCCCTGCCATTCCTGTGTGTTTGTGTGTAGTTTCGGACCTTTTTGTTTCATTCTGTGTGTTGTGTTGTTGTCAAGGGTGCGGCAGAACAACTTTCGTTGATATTCGATCGATATTGATCCGCGCTGATGATGTCATAAGTGATGCCACGCAGCCCCGAAACAGGGACAAGGGTCCGCTGGAGCCTCTGCCTGTTTGTTGCTGTTTTTTGTGTGTTTTCTTTTGGTATTGATGGAATAATTTATTGGAATGTCTTGGGCATTTCCTCGAAAACATCAAAATCGCTGGCGCGGCATCTCTATTGCTGCTGCTGCTTCTCCGCACACAATTGTGCGTGTGCAACAGGAAATATTTATGTATTTGTATGTACATATGTATACCTTATGTTATATACAATTTGTACATACATTATATATTCCATATCCCATGTGCATTTGTATGCTGGGTATTTACATTTTGCGTGCAAACACTTCCGACATTTTAAATGCAGCAAACGAAGCGATCGAACCGGCTAAATAAATCAACATCAACGGCGGCAATGGCAACAACTGCACTGCCGCATGGACATGGCAGCCACAGTGGCAGCCAGCAGCCAGCCGCGAGCCGCCAGCCGTCTCCTCTCCCTGTCCCTGTCCCCGTCGCCGTCCCCGTACCCCATTTGGCCACTCAATGCATATTAAATGATTTTAATCAACAAAGTCGACGGCAACGACAGCAGCAGCAACATTAATAACAATAAATGACAATCAGCGATCGGGCGGTAGTATAACAAATGCCATTTAGCACATGAGCATCTGAGCTGCACATTTATTTATACTGCTTAAATGTTCTCAAATTGGAACCCGATACACAGATACACCCAGCGAGGCAAATTAAATGTAAAACAGGGCACTTGAATCAGTGCCTTAATCGGTTTCGGTGATTGATGCAAATGAATTGAAATTGAAGAATTATTTTGTAATATTTTAGATAAAACCCCAAAACAAGCAACTGCGGCAAAAGCAACTTAAATAGAAACATAAATATATGAAAGAGAAAAGAAAAGAAAACTAAATGCAAACATAAAGAAACAAAAACTGTGTTATATACAAAGTACTTAAACAGCAAACAAACGAAAGTACTTAAGCAAACATTACACTCCAGCATTATACAATAATTGGAAAAGCAAACAGGCAAACAAATAAACAAACAAATAAACTTCTCGCTCTCAAAGAGATCTGAGAACCAATAGAAAAACTCCAACCTCAAACAAATCATCACAGACAGAGATTACACCCAACGGACATGAAGAAGCTGTCACTAAATGTGAGTATCAATCGGGTTGACATCAACATTCTGTATGGGCCGGGGATGGGTAATGCCAACAACATGTTGTGGCATAATGAAATGCACTTTTCAAGTTCAGAAAAACGGAATACTGGAATTCTGGGTGCGAGGGGGAAGCGTGGGGCTGCGAGGGAGCAGCGTGTCATGTTAATGAACTTGAAAAGAAAAGACAAGCAACCCAAGCGATCGGGAGAGTCAGAGTCAGAGGCAGAGGCAGAGGCAATGATGAAGCTGCCTCTGGCTCTCCCTCGATGACTGTTGAAGTTATTCTGGATGCGATGTGAAACCGAAAGCAATTGCAACAGGCTGCAGCCTGAAAGGCCAGCCATAGTACGTTAAATGGAGCCATAGAGATAGAGCTACCCATTCAGATCACGCAATTGATTCGCGATTGGTGTCTGACAAATCAATAGTCGAGGAAATAAAGCAAAGAAAGAGCCTAGAGATGATTCTTAGAGTTCATCAGTAGGAGCGAAGGATCTTGAATGGGTCAATGGATATGGATTGACCTTCGCCTTAGCGATTGGCCAGTCCAATGGTCTGAAGTGGCTCTAATTGAATTCGGCGATAAATCACTGCCACGCGCCACCTCTGCCGCACACAGCAGATCCTCCTCCCGCCCCATTGGCTCTCGAGAGTGCTTGGCTAATTGAAAAGCAATTGTGGGGCGCACTCAGCTATGCTGTATGTACAGATGTGTGTGGGTGGTTGAGTGGATGCGATGCGATGCGCACTCTACAGATACAGATCCGACTTTGATGTTGGCAATTCAAGAGGCGACTGCTGCGGCTGCTGCTGCGGCAGTCATTGGCCATATATCATACATACAATATGCACATGTTTTTTTTTTGTATTTGCCATGCAAATAAATATATGTACAACACACACACACACACACACACATATACATATGTACAATACTTTAAGAGGCTTACATATGTTTCGTGTCTGTTCTGCCGGATTGTCATTTGGCTTATTTCCTGCAGGTTCAATGCCCCAAAAACTCACTCGATGCTCACTCGATGGCTTTCGTTTTTTGTTTGTTCATTTAAATGTTTTATTTATTGGCTTGCTGGCTGAGGAGTTGCATCTGTTTCTGTTTCTGTTTCTGTTACTTGAGCAGCAATCACTTAATGACTCAATCCGAAAATAATGACTAAAAGGGGTTACCGGGGGGTGCATTATGTTGGCCAATACACATTGAAATTGGCTGATGCAACCATCGAACGGCCAGCAATAATCCATTTTATGGCCTGTCTGCAAAATAGAAATTAATTTTTCGCCTTTTATGGAGCCACACCCCGCCGTCAGAGGCAGCTCCCAACCAGATATTAAATACGGTATATCCACAATTATTATTTATACTCTCGTTTATGCTGAGCAAATCAATTATTGCTGGCCATAAATATCGTCAAATAATTAATGGGTTCTTATGTCAGCGCATAAAATGCGTAATTAGCCATGAAAATGAATATATAATTGACAAAATGCCATTAAAAGTTCACAATAAGCAATGGCCACATGCAAGGAGTATTTAACGACAGCCGCAAAACGGGGGCCCGTCGATATATCGAAGATAAAAGAGTGTATGGGGATCTCCTCCTCCGTCTCCACGCCGCGCACTCGACAGGTTACCAAATAAGTACAATATCCGATGTCGATGTCGATGTCGATGCCAATCCAGAGCTGTAGCTGAAGCTGAAGCTGAAGCCGGTGTGTTTGGGGCAACATTTACAAATGTTAATGATTGATTTTGTGTCATGTAATCGACATAATAGGCTAAGCAGCAGCTGGCAGGGGCATGCCTGGGGGGTAAGGTGAGCGCAAACTAGTTTTCAGGCATTTATCCAATTTAATTGACGTCAGGCCACCACCAGCAGCAGCAGCACCACTCGGATAACCACTCGGACAACCACTTGAAGCGTCGTCACACACAATTTCTTCCGTCCTTGGCCGTACGTGGCAGCGGCAATGTTGCTGCTGCAATTCCAATTCCAATTCCAATGGCTGCTGTTAAGTCGAGTTGTAAATGACCTTATTGGATCCAAGTGAATTGGCCAATACTCCGCAAACACACACACACACACACACACACACACACACGTACTCGTACCAGCTCCCAAGGAATGTGGAAAAAGCCCCAAAATTGAAAGATTCTCATGATTCTCATTGTGGCTGTGGCATTTCTCGCATTCTTGGAATCCACGAGCCGCTTGTTTTTGCAAATAACTTTCTATACTCTTGCCAAACGGGGTATGGTTGGTTCGATCCCATATCATAATTAATTCTTACTTTCTGCTCGAAAGTTCGAGTAGGGAATCGGAGGGAACCTCATGCTTCGGTTCATGCAGAGCCTCTCCTTCTGCATCAGTGTTCTTGCGCACATCTGCTTGAGTCCAGCCACATGCCGCATTCCACATTAGCTTATTGGATATTCTCCCATGCCGCACTGCAATTGGTGCCTTTCCACTTTGCGAGTGCCTTCGCAGAGTGACTCATTTCCGCCAGCCGCCTGACAAATGTGGAATGAACATTACATATATAAATGCTACACAATATATATTCTGGCACTCGCACAAATACTTTTGTCTTTGGCCCCAAACACTCTAACCAAATCGTTGGAATATAGGTCGTTGCTTTTCCATTTTTCAAATATTTGCATTTGTTTTCATTTGTGTGTTTTTATTTGCTTGCTTGCCAATTGCTAAACCAGAAGAGAAGTGATTCCGATTTCATTTCACACACACATCTGTGATCCTTTATATCCTTAAGCTCTCAATGGCTCTGGCATTTCCTTTCTCTGTACTCAGATGCTCCACGATAATCAGCTTAAACAGTGACAGTTTCAACCGAAAATAAACCACACCTTGCGCTGTGGATTGGGGGAGATCGCTGCCTCACTGATCACTGATCCCCCTGCGGACGCTCAGGCATCTCCAGCTGCGTCTCGGTCTCGTAATGGCCCTATCGAGAGCTCTCCCAGCTCCCATCTCCCAGCTCCCAGCGCACACGCTGCTTTACGTTTCATTAATTGCCCGACAGTCGATTCGCGTCTCCATAATATTCAAATCTGAATGCAGTCGCCCAATAAAGAAGGCAAAAACTTAATTATGTGATTTATAAGCTTTTCGAATTTATTTAAAACAAAACGTTCAACCAGCAACAACAACAACAACAACAGCAACAACAGCACTGAAAATTGGCACACAATCAGCAAAAAGGCGATCAACATTTTGGCACTTGTTGTTGCTGTTGTTGCTTTTAAATATTTTTCAAGTAATTTCCTCAATGGACTTGTTTATTTACTTACACTTATACTTGTACACAAAATGCACACACACAAATGCAAACTGTTATACGATTAAATGTGGAGAGTGAAACGTGTGACAGGCTTCTGTGCGCCCGTGCCTCAAATGTCTGATTCTGCCCCTGTCCCTGCCCCTGCCCCGGCCACGAACTCATTGGAATCTACGCTCTGAGCCACAGTTGGGGCTGTGGCTGTGTCTGTAGCTGTGCCTCCTGCATGATTATTTCGAGTGCATTTGGAAAACAAACTGAAACCCGTTCGCCATGCTAAATTGTTTTGCTTTCAATTAAACTAATAAAATGCCAATTGCCAGTCGGTGTATGTCCGTCTATCTGTCTGTCTGTCTGTCAGTTTGTTTTGTGCCAAATGGTCGCCCAACTGGCTGGCACGACGGCGGCAAACGGCGAACGGAAAACGGCAACCACAGACCAGCAGACCGACAAACGTCAGCAATGTGGCAGTGGCTTAGGCAGCCAAGCGAATGCATTTCTTGATCGAATGCTTTTTCTGCCATTACGTTCGCCAAACAGTGAGCCATGAGAGCCAAATAGATCGATGAATGAAGAGACAAAAGAGCAGTTGGATGCCCATAAATTTCGCTGCTCGAGAAAGAAAGTGTTGAATTACTGCAGAATATTAAATACAATAAATCAATCATCAGTCACATGTAATAATCATATCATAAAGTTCATTTATCTTAGCACTTTTGATACTGCTAATGCCTCCAAAGCTCTCCCAAATGTATGCAATGGAATTTCGGGAGCAGAGTTCGGACTCTTATCAACAACTGATTATGCAAGAGCAATTATAAAGCAATTAGGCGTTGAGAGGCGAAAGAGATAACCAGCTGATTACCAAACAGATCATCATATAAGTGGCCATAAAGATAAGGCCAGAACTCTAAGTCTGATTAGATGGGGATCGCTCGAACAGTTGCACTTTGAAATGTTCAGAGTGGAAAATTTAATTGTTGCTCTCTGATTAATTCACTTTTTGACATGAGAGACAGACAGAGAGAGAGAGATGGAGAGGTGGAATAACTAGTTTAGCCATGGCTCGTGAGCGTCAGCGTCAGCGTCATCGCTCCATATGTCATTGGGTATTCCGCCAGCGTTCTGCCACACACTCCCCAGAGCAAGTGGACGCAACAGCGGCACTGGTGGGGTGGAGGCTTAACGGCTTTTGCGGCACAAACTGGAAGCCGCCGATGAGCAGGCAGGCAGCCAGGCAGGCCACCGGTTAGGTATTCGCATCACGTATACGCCTGGGTGTTCCACTGCCAAACGAGTCGCGCTCTCCCCCGATCACAAGCACACACAGACACAAGCCAACACACACACACACACACTTACGCACAGTGGCATGTGCAGTGCCAGACTCGCTGTCGTCGCTGGCTCTCTTCGTGTCTGTGTGCGCCCGTCTGATAAGAGCATGAAGCAGCAGCAGCAGCAGCAGCAGCAGCAGCAGCAGCAGCAGCTGCGATGGCAACGCCACTGTGTGGCACAGCACCTCGACAACCTCAACAACCGCTGGCGATCTTCAGTGTTATTTTTGTTGGCAACACGAGTTGATTGCTCGCGCATGTCTCATCATTTTCCCCCGACGCTTTTCGCTCTCGCTTCTCGCTCTTTGGTGCCTGTCTCGTGCTCCGATCAGACTGACTTTTGTCACCTGCCGCGTTGTCTGTTGTCGCTCTTCAAACATATCCCGTGTTTGCCCGCCCAAAAGTGCAATTATCAGCGGACCACCAACTGTGTGAAGTGAACAACCGAGTGGAGTGTGCCCTTTTGGCAGTTGCCGATCTATTACGAAACCCTTTGCCATTAATCTCAATAACATCAATTGGATATACAAACACACCACACACAACCATACTTGAGTGCACTATCAATTGACTGGGAGCCATGCATCGCAACGATGTCTCCAGTGGCGCTGGAAGCCATAGAAAGGCCCTGGATCAGCAGCAGAAGCACCGAACTGCAACAGCCGATGCAGTCACAGTGAGCGAGGGGTTTAGGGTTTAACTAAATATTATTTACTATATTAATCTGCAGAATACCCACCATTCGCGCCACTTAAGCAACTCCCTCGATCCGTTTGAATCATTTCCGTTTCATGGAACTTCAAGCCCAAGCCCAAGCCCGTACTTATCGTTGTATTATCTATTTGATATCTTAGCAAATATTTATGCACACATCACAGAGATATAATATATTTCCAAGAAATTGTTTATGTGTGAATTAGGATTTGCAGGAGAAAGAGAAAGAGTTTGTTGAAGATTTCACGATTTTAGAAACGTTTCTTCAGTGGCTTTAACTGGCTTCAGCCAGTGGCCAGTGGAGAGACACGATATTATGCGTTTCTTTTTGCTGTCTTTGCTGTTTTCCTGTTTTGCATTTCGCTGGCACACAGCACCAGCGATAACCGGAGATTTTTCATGAATAAATGAATATTAATTGAATATACTCGCGAGTCCCCCGTTCCCCGTTCCCCGTTCCCGTACCCATGCAAATTGCTTCTTGGCGTGTGTGTGTGGAGGAGACTCTCCTGGCATGTCCATCAAATTAACAGAAGCGTTTAGTGATCCACGCAGGCGCAACGGCCGCACCAGCAGCACCACCACCACGACTTGCCACTTGCTGGTGTGGTTTGGTGTGCCACTTTGGTGGATTGGTGGTACCAAGCAGTCTCGCCATCGAATGTTTGCCGCCGTTGTTTTTTGCGTTCCTAAGCACATTTTAGTTTCGCTGCAGCAAGAAAAAACATATCTTCATATGGCCATTGGCAAACTGTTGGCGGGGGGGCACAGCGTGGGGGGACGCAGGCAGCGAAGAGCAGCAACTGGGGGGGCTGCCAGGCTGGCTGGCAGTTTGTGTTTTGGCTGTCGGTGGCCTGCCATGCTTGCGTAGCCAAGCGTTACACACAGCCAGACAATATCGCAATATGTACGTGTACATAGGTACCTATGAATGTACATATGTATCCACTCTACTGGGTAGTACATAAGTATGTACAATGCACGCGTTTGTTTGGCCACCGTTTTGCAGGAATAGCGTAGTCGCTGTTGCTGTCGCCCTCGTATATCTGTATAAGCCACATGGGTTAAGGTATATATATCTTCCGATAACACTTCTCACATTCCAAGACAAATCCATGAGGGGGAAAACTGATAAGAAGTCCCCAAGTGACAACCAGCTGGACTTGAATCCATTCTATTAATAGCGCAAGCAATTTGAATCGACTAGAAGATGACCCTTAAACGGGGTTGCCGCTCGCTGAGATTGCTTCAGTGTTGTATAGCAGTGTTGGTGGTAACGTAAGAACTGCGCTCTCTTGCTCTCTGTGAGCTAAGTTATAGTTGAGGTCAGTGTTGCAAAAGCTTTAAGTCTGTCTCTCTCTCTCCTGCGTACCGTTATGCACATGAAAGGCAACGACACATTTGCCTATGTACGAGCATACCCTTCGCGGTGCGGTGTTTGGTAGGCAGGCGGGCACAATAATAATTATAAACTATTGCGCAAAAAAGAATTCACAATCCGTTTGTCTGCTATAATTGCCATAATTATTTTTGGCTCATGACTTCATTCAATGTCGCCTAGCAAATGAAAACATCGCAACAAATCGGATCGGCATCGAACAGCACAGCACAGCACAGCAATCAAATCAAAGTTGAATAGTGAACAATCAGAGAACAATCAACAACATGGCAATTGAGAGCCAGAGCCAGAGCCAGAGTGGCAGGCAGTGGCGTGCGTGCGACTCGCTCCAATGATTCAGTTATACAAACACATACACAGATATATACACACATATACATATATTCTCGTAACGCATCTGTGTGTGTGTGTGTGTGTATTTGAATAATGGGATAACTTGTATGTATGGCACACTCTCAACTTGAATTGATACAAAGCGTCGGCCGACAAATAAAATCAATTGGCAGCTAATCAAAAGTCAAATGCAAACAAATTGCCAGCACATGCTGCCAGCGAGTGACGCTGACAGCGACAGAGACAACAAAATCAACGAAGAGGAAAGACGAAAGACGCAAGACGCAAGAGTGAAGAGTCGAAGATCTCGAAGATCGATTAAGGCAATCACGTTCGTTGGCTCCTTTTTGTGGTTTCTGTGGTCAACGATGAAGTCATTTCATTTCATTTCATTCAACATCTCTCTCTCTCTCTCTCTCTCTTCTCTCCTTCAACTTTCCCTTGCCCTCACTCTGCCCACTCACTCCTTCCTGTTACATTATCTCTGACGCTTGTGCCGCATATCGATTATACAATTTATGCGGCCGGCAAAAGAGCGTTAAAAATAAATGCATGCACCCAAAGCCCGAAACTTGCCGCAGATGCCAATCAATGATGCCATAAATCGTGCAACTCGAAGCCAATTAGCACTGTCCCAGTCGAACTGGCAAAGCGAACCCGATACGCTGCTCAAACCACCGCCGAACATGCCACACAAGTACATTATGTGCAGATACTGTGGAAATGCGAGTACTGCAGAGCTTCCTCATGCAACAGCCCAGCTGTTGCACTTTGCCCCTCTGACGCAAAACCAAATGTGGGCGACATTTGGCCACCACTTGCACTTTTCATTGCCTCACACGTGTGTGCCACAGCTGCTAATTAATGGATCTCAGAGCAGAACAGACTTAAAGGTGTTTCGCAGATGAAGACAGGGCCTACTTTTAGGGGCCTGTATGGTAAATGGTGCCAATTAATAGCCACTCGTAAATAAAGAACACACTCAATAAACGATCGAACAGTTGCTCGCGATATTTGTTTATACGCTTTGCTGTTGGCTAGGCCACTTGGCAAGCGACTGATGAACTTTCTTAGAATTCCCATTCGCATTCCTCAATGCCCATATACCATACACCATATACCCATTCCCACTGCCATAAATCAAAAGCAGAGCGAAAATGCGCTCAACTTAATTGAATACATCAACAAGGCAATAACAAATCAATTTAACTTAAAAACTGAACTGAAAAGAACAGAACAGATTCCCAGATTCGACAGCCGAATCATCTCGCGACTCGTATAAATAAATCACAAGAACAGCAATGGGAATGGGCACTCGCTGCCCAGTGTGCTCCTTCTCCTTTCATGTTGTTGCTGCTGCCAGAAATAGTCGTTGCCGCGTCGT
The DNA here is from genome assembly GCF_008121235.1 of Drosophila subobscura. Lineage (NCBI taxonomy): Eukaryota > Metazoa > Arthropoda > Insecta > Diptera > Drosophilidae > Drosophila > Drosophila subobscura. The sequence goes on from NC_048531.1 coordinate 6,192,519, forward strand.
GCTGTCTGCTTGTGTTTTCATTCAGCTTTTCCATTTTTCAATCACCGCGTGTGCTGCGGAGGAGGCTGCCGACACAAGAATTTCCCACATTTCATGTCCAAGCACAAAAACAATTGGCACAATGCGCAAATGGAAAATATTTGCAATTTTAATCGAATTATTCAATAGTTTGGAATGTGCTCCTTGTGCTCCGACTTGTAATTGAGACTCGAGAGAGAGAGAGAGCAGAATACGCAAAGTAAACAAATTTTTACGAGTATTTGGGGGCTTGTCTCTCTGTCACACGTAGCTGTGTGTGGGCATGTGGGAATGTAAATGAATGCTGTCTCTCTCACCACGAAACTTACATCATAAATAAAGCAAAGCCGACAGTTTGCAAATAATGCAATAAACATTGAAATTGTCTGGCTATTTATAGAGCTTGTCCTACGATAAGATCGTCTGCAACTGCAATTGCACCTTTGCAGACAGCGCAGACAGCGCAGACAGTGCAGAAGACAGAGATGGGGTTTACGAGTATTTTTAGCCGCCAGTCGCCACTGTCAGGCGGTGTCTATTTATAGCGACCAAGCGATGCCAATCGTTGCAACTTGCATGTGATGGAGGCCCCGAGGCCGATGCTGCCCTTGCCCCTGTCCCTGTCCCTGTTCCTATGCCTGTCTCTGTGGCGGCTTCGTTTCAAGGCTCGACTTGGCCCATATCTGCTTACCCAGATGGCTCGGATCTCGGCTAATTGCAGCTTGCCAGCGTCTTCCCATAAGTTCTGTACAAGTGGGAATCTATTTATAGTGCATTTCCGGTTGCTTCTCGCCTGTTTTGCTCAACCAACTAACCTCACGTTTCTGGTTGGCCTTTGCCTTTGCCTTTTGCCCTTTTGCCTTTTGCAGATGTGTTCCCGCAACATAAAGATCTCGGTGGTGCTGTTTCTCGTCTTGATACCAATCTTCACAGCCTTGCCACACAACCACAATCTGTCGAAGCGCAGCAACTTCTTCGATCTGGAGTGCAAGGGGATCTTCAACAAGACCATGTTCTTTCGCCTGGATCGCATCTGCGAGGACTGCTATCAGCTGTTCCGCGAGACGAGTATACATCGGTTATGCAAGTAAGTTGACAATCAAAACACATCCACATCCACATCCACATCCATCCAACATATAACTAACACAATCCTGCAGCAGAGATTCCACCCAAAAACAGCGGTCCGATCGATAATGAATCTGATTTGCCTGAAAGCATTTCAAGGCGAACCAAATGGGAAATGGAAACATTCATTCTCTTGGAGTCCGGTCGGATTTCAGAGACCCCAGAGATCCGAGGCCCTGGCACAGATCAGATGGGAATCGGGGCAATTGGTCATTGGCCTGTGGCCTGAGGCCTTGCTGCTGTTCTATTCTAAACACCTTTTTGTTTTGGAGGCCTTCCGTTACTTTCTACTCGACTTTCTACATCTTTGGTTCTTGTCTATTCGATGCAGGGCCAATTGTTTCGCCCACGAAACCTTCGGGGACTGCCTCAAGGTGCTGCTGATCGACGATGATGAAATATCGCAGCTGCAGCACTCTATGAAAGTGATCAACGGATCGCCCTATCCATTTCACAAACCTATTTTCAAATAGATTACTTATGTTTCACCTTCCTTCCTTCCCTTCTTTTACGATTTCTGTTTCTGTTTCCATTTCTATTTATATTTCTGCTTGCGGTTATGTTTTTGACTTGGTGATTATTTATTTGTTTATGTTTCATTATGATTTTCGTGTTTAATTATAGGAAAGACTGCTTTGATTCGAAATGGTTTGGCGAGTGCCTGAAAGTGTTGCTAATACCAGAAGAAGAGGTATCAAACTTGCAGCACTTTCTGAGAGTTGTGAACGGTTCGCCCATATCCTTCAACATGACGCCGGGCCAAACATAACTCTAAGATCTTGAGCCAAGCCCCCTCCTCCCCTCTCCCGCACAGAGGTCAAGATCAAGAGAGCCCGAACAAAACACAGAACAAATTTAATTATTTAAATGCCCAAATTTAATTCGTACTTATTTATTACTGTAGGCAATACAGTTTCTACTATATGTGTTTTTTTAAAAACGAATTACTTTTATTAATTTATTGAGAACGTTATGCGTTTGTTGTAAGTAACATAAATCGTAGGGAAGCAGCCACCGCATGGAGATGCAAAAATGTAGAGAAAGATACGATCAAAGTGGGAGTAACAGAGTGGGTGGTGGGTTACCCTCTGCTACCCTCTGGCATCGAAGTATTTATTTATAAGTATTCCTAGCTTGTTTTATTATTATTACGATTATTATTCTAATTATTATTATGTTATGTATATACAATAAACAAAAGAAATCCATTGTTTTAAATCCATTTAGAGTAGAATACAGCATTTAATTTTAAATTTTACACACGATACAAATCTGCGGAAAACCCACACCCCCACAACCCCACAGCCCCACTCCCCGAGACACACACCCACATACACACACCTAACACACGAGACCGAAAGTATTTTGCAAATGTATTACAATTAATTTTGTAACGATTAAGCCCCTAATTAGCGTAAATCTGAGAAGAGAGTGGAATACACATGCAAATGTATTTCTATATATGTATGGGAATCTATTGCTATAGCATATACCCCCAAAACTTATCCACGTATCCCGCACCCATACACTAAACTACTAAACTAAACGCTTAGTCTTAACGCAACTAAAACGCAATTTGTGCAAAACACAAACAAAAAACCTTTGGTAAAAGCACACAAAAAAAAGAAGAAGGAAATTACATTACAAATGTAGAAAAAAACAGACCATCATTCGCTGGCTATTTGAGAGAGAGTGAGAGAGAGAGAGACGAGGTGGGGAGAGGAGAGCATCAAAATTGTGATAAATGAGAATTAGAAATGCGAAGCAGACACCAGCCAGAAAGAATCCCAGAACCTCACACAACCAGAACCAGAACCAGAACCAGAAAGAGAGCGGAACACAGAGAATGGCAGTGAAAGACGCCAGAGAAGCGTTAACCGATCGCTAACCGTTTTTGTTTTGGTACGTTTTTATTTTATTTTTAGTTATTTAATTTGTCTTTAAAAGTTTTGCATTTTTAACAGTCGCCGTTTTGCATTTTTTTACTTTTTTACATGCATATCCGGCTTGACGAAAGTTGAGAATTTTTGACTATTGCATTTTGGCTCACATATTTTTTGAATGAGCGTGTTCGAAAATTCCCTTAAAATGTTATCCATGTAAGATATCTAATGTGTGCACTGCTCTATCCGAAACAGGCAAGAATGCTTCGGATCGCCCTTCTTCAATGCCTGCATAGAGGCTCTTCAGCTGCACGAGGAAATGGACAAATATAACGAATGGCGCGATACCCTGGGCCGAAAGTAAACGGGCACTGGCACTGGCACTGGCCTTGGCTTTGGCACTGGCACGAGCAGCTACTTAATTCTATAACCTAACCATACTATGTACTACTACTATACATCTATCTAGCCACGATAGTGGCAGAACCAGAATACGATACGGCACGAAACAATGGCATCAAGGAAACAAACGATCGATCGACCCGAGAAGATGACAAGAAAATGTCTAAAAACTTGAAATAAATAAAACTTAAAGCGAGAGAAACAAAACAAACACAAAACCAAACAGAAATGTTGCAAAAAATATTAACTACATATTAACAACGATTATTGTATGCCACATGCATGTGGGAGAGTAGAAATTCGAATTCAGTTTGTTGTATTTTGTTTGTTCTGTTCCGGCCGATCCAGCCATTGTATAACAGTCTCGTGGAGAATTTAGTTTAGTTATAACGAGAATTATGATAGTTTCATTTAGTTCTTCCATAGAAAAGCCAGCAAAAGCAAAGCAAACGAACAAGAATCAAAATGTCTGATGTAAATAAATTATTTGTCTTCTCTTTTTAAATAATTCTACGCATACGCACTTATTTATAATGCCTCTATATATATTTTGTACATTTCCTTCATTTTGTAAGCTTAAGTTATTAACCTGTTATGGCAATGAGTTGAACGTTCTACCACACCACACACACTGTAAGGGGTACCATCGTAGTACCATCGGATAATCCATGCCACAGCAATAGAGCATTGAAAAAGCAAAAGAAATCCACTACAATACACGGCACAATTCGATTCGATTTAGTCTACCATTGCAAATGCATAACTATTAATTAATTTAAACTTGTTTGGATCTAGTCGTAAAATATAAATAAAGATTGTATATTTCAAGAGGAGACAGTCGGCGGTGATTTTTACTTGCGGTGCAAAACTTTATTATAACTTCAATATACTCTCTCCATAATCAACATTTCAAGTGCCAAAAAAGTCTTCACATTAGTATGATATCAGAAATCAAGCTGCAGCACCATCGCATTACTTGAGATGAATGAAATGCCAAGTGTCGACTGCAAGAACAAGAGGAATATGGATTTAACGAGGTTTATTTCCTATAAAACATACTATATACAAGTGTAAACAGAATAAAGCAAAGATACTTATGGCATGTAGTAACATTTTGGGATTATTTACAGCGGGGAATAGTCTTTTGTTTGTCGGATTTAGATTTGTGATAGTTAATTAGTTGAGTAAAGCATGCGGATTGTGTTTTGGACTTTTGTGACCAATTTGTTGCTTAGGCGAGGGTTGTTCAAATCGGGTGGGAAATGCGGGATATGCAGGCAGCGACTATAAGTTTGATTTGGCATAGTAAACCTTACCTGTGTCGACCTCTTCCTCAACCTGGCCACCCTCTGGTGCCTCGGCAAACAGCTTGTCAGCCTCCTCCTTGGGGACGACGAATTCGGAATTGCGATTGGTAATGTTGGTGCTGCAAACAACAATCAAGAGATAATGAAAATCGATGTTCATGGATGCCACAACACTCACCAAGAGATTGAGTGGTCGCCCACACTGCTCTGATTGATCAGAGTCTGCCAGAACTTGTGGGTCTCGGCAATGATCGAGGTGGCGAACTCAGCGTTCTTCGCGTCACCGTTGAAAGCAAACTGGTTCTCTGGCTTGCCATCGGGGATTTTGTAGATCTATCGGATTGGAAGTGCAGCAGGTTAGCGAGGAACATGAAAATGTACCGTCTGACGGCTCCTACCTTGAACCATTCAACAGTGGCGCGCAGCAAGCCGGGGAAGTACTGATCCACATCGGAAATATCGTTGACCTTCGACGCCAGCGGATCGTTCACATCAATGGCAATGATTTTCCAATCAGTTTCGCCCTCATCGATGAGTGCAATGGTGCCCAGGACCTTGACCTGCATGACATCGCCACGCTTGGCCACACGGTAGCCAATTTCAATGACATCAATGGGATCGTTGTCACCCTTGCAGCCCGTTGATGGCTCAATGTGGTCGGGGTTCTCCCAGGTCTGGGGCAGGGCACCGTAGTTCCAAATGTAACCCTTGTGGGGGAAGCAGTTGGCCACAAAGCGCAGCTTGCCCTTCTTGATGTCCTGCTTAATGGGGTTCAAGGGCGTCTTCAGGCTGATCTAAAATGTCAAACACGCAATCGTTGAATTATGTCTAGCCAAGATTTGTTGTTTTTTATTGTCCTTGCTCACCTCCATCTTGGCGTTGGTCCAACGTGGAACCTCCACAACCATGTTGTAGATGGTCTTCTCCTCATTGGCGTACAATGGAATGTCGTGCATCGGTGAGATGACATTGCCGCATTTATTTTCTGTTGAAAGTAAAATAAATTACGCCTATTAAACAATCGCCAACTGGACACGCAATCCACCAAAGTTGATTAATTCATAGTGGCTGTCTAAAGGAGGCACCCCCTCATATCTTTGCGCGATAAAATTCATCAGCCAATTCAATTTCCCCCATTTCCGATATGATAAGCTGATAAGTTCAAGGCGCAGTGCACTTAGGTCCAATATAGAAAAAGGAACAAGGTGAATTCCCGTACATCCGCAATAGCGCTGCCCTTTGGACTTAGGTCCAATGTAGAAGAAGGAACAAGGGGAATTCCCGAACATCCGCAATAGCGCAGCCCTTTGCTGATAAAGCTATGCGTTGAATAACCAGAGTCCGGTTTGACTTGTTGCATAACAACATAGCTATGGCCTAACATTAGCCGTAGTTTATGAAAGATCTCCCGTTCTAGCACAGATGCACAGTGATTGTGTCGTCTGGGAATGGATGCCGGGTCACATTGACCGGGCAGAGTTCGCACACATATGTAAGCAGCACAGCACACATTTTTCGTACTCACTGAAATAAAGGCTGTAGCTGGGCGAGTTCTTGGCTCCCTTCTCAACGGTCTCGTACTTGGACATGTCGACTTTTAGAGTTGGCTGAGTATTTAATTGAATGTTCCTTTGGCTCGGTGCACAAATAGTTTTTGCTGACGTCGTTTTGAGAAAACTGTGCAAGCGGCCGACTACCACACGTGAATTTCTTGTAATCAACATTTTTATTGCAGCCCTGCGCAGTGTGGCCGCTGATTTATCGACAAAATATACCGTCTCACACTAGAAAATATACCAAAATATACCTTGAAAATGATTCAGATCAAAATCGTATTACTCCATTTTGATATTCGATTATATAATAAAGGCTGGTTAGGACTCTCAGCACTGAAAGTATTATTTTATCCGATGGATGAATCAATTCTCTATAATCTAGCCAATGATAATAAGTTATTTTTATTGGTTTGCATATAAAAAAGGTTATACAATAGCAAGTACACATCCGTGGCTATTCACCAGGTATCGATAGTACCATCGACCATAAGCCTATCGATCATTTGAACATTAGTTTTTGGTTATTACCTTTAAAACGCGACTTTGTTTAAAAGGGGCTTGGAAACTAATTATAACATTAATCAAAGGAAATATGATATTCAAATGTCCATACTGTTGAGGTGTTCAACATTTCAAATGGAGAGGGGCCAAGTGGGTTAAGTTCGCTCTTTACTAGGTATATTTCGGTATATTTCTGATGGCCCGCGGTATGTTTTAAATCCGCGGTCACATAGGGTACGTGGCTAGAAAACAACAAATTCCAAAGTTAAAAAGTTTAAAGTGATAAATTTCGTGGGATTTTGGTAAATAACCAAACAACCGTCGGTGGGGCAAACAGGAGGCTACATGAAGTGTAAGTGGGAGTTAGCGGAAGAGCACCCAGCAGCGTCTTCTATTAGTTTCTGTCGCATCTTCCGCATCTTTGCCTGCAAAAGCAACAAAGACAAAACATCCTTTCACTTTTCTTCTTTATCCGTTCTCTTGTTCCTCGTACAACACGTACCGTTTTGTGTGTGTACGTGTGCAAGTGTGCACGAATGGGTTTTCAGGTGATAAATTCAGCTGATTTCTTGTACGATATGTTATTCAATGGGCAGAAAGCAGCCGTCCGCCGCATCCCCTTTCCCTACGTCCCACAAGACAAAATTCGCAATTTGCAAATAAAAACAAAAAATGGCGCAAGACAACAAACTTTGTTTGTGTTTGTTTTCGTTTTTCTATATACATATCCACATACATATGTATGTGTTTGTACATATATGCATGCATGTAGATACATATGTATGTAGATATGTATGAATGAAAACTTGTATACTTTTCATTGTTTGGCGCTAAAAATAAACAATTTCAGATTCTGTTTGGTGTCAACACCACAAAATATGCGTACCCTCTCATCTGTGTTTTGTTATATAAAAACCGAACGATCAGCTGTTGAACAACAAATTCAATGTAGAACATTCGATGGCGTCCACCAGATAGCGTCGATTTCGATTTCCGCGAAATTCGCAGGCTTAGAGATATGGAGTTAACTATTTCATCATTCCGGGGGTTCACATTTCGACAAACCGCTCTTCACATTTCGTCAGCCATTTCGTTTGGGGCTATAAATGCTGCGGCCGTCGCTTCTTTGTGTTCATTTCACAATCGAGATGCAAGCAAAGTGCACGCGCTACCAGACACTGCCATTACTAAGCCAAATGGGCGTTGGATAGGTCAGGCTCTACCTCGAGCTCCGCCTACTTAAGTGATTCTCATCTGACCAGCCACATTTGCCTCTTGCCATTACAGAATCAATCAAACATCACGCATCATCCCGCACACACATCTGAAAGGAAATGATTCCAAGGATACAGTAGACCCTGATCCTAACACTTAGAGAGCAACCAATGCATAGCAATAGTATGAATAACATACAGGGCGTCCCTCCACCGCCCCCCGTCGGAGTGGGCGTGGGCATTAAGACGGCCCGGAGCAACATCTTCAATGTGGATGGTTTGCCGCAGCAGATGGCCAGCCTGACCATCGACTACTCCAGCATACGGGGCAAGGATGTGCTGGTGGAGCCGAACGAGGAGCAGATGGAGCTGCTCCAGAAGCGACTGCTCGACCGCATAGCGGACAACTGTGGGGAGACCATCTACGAGCTTGGCGTGGGCGAGGGTGAGTCATATTTCCGGTTCAATGGCCCGTGCATGTGACTCCCTGTGTTCCGCTTCATTCGCAGATGGCAGCGATAAGGGACTGAATCCTGAGCAATTCGCTGCCTCCGTGGCCACGTTACATCTGCTGGCAGCCAACATCGATGCGGACGTGGTCAAGCTGCGCGAGCGGCGGGCAGAGAGGGGACAGACGGCCCAGTTCCTTATACGGAAGCACATCGAGACAACCGATTTCATGGAGATACGGTGAGCACAACCAGCCGAGACACCAATTGGCGACTCCAAGTCATAACACTTGAATCCTTCAGAGTGGCCGTTGTGGGCAATGTGGACGCTGGCAAGTCCACCCTGCTGGGCGTGCTCACCCACGGGGAGCTGGACAACGGACGCGGTCACGCGCGGCAGCGTCTGTTTCGCCACAAGCACGAAATTGAGAGCGGACGCACCAGCTCCGTGGGCAACGACATACTTGGCTTCGATGGTGTGGGCAATGTGGTCAACAAGCCGGACCACGGCCACTTGGACTGGGTTAAGATCTGCGAGAACTCGGCCAAGGTGATCACCTTCATCGATCTGGCAGGGCACGAGCGCTACCTGAAAACCACCGTCTTCGGCATGACTGGACATGCTCCCGACTTTGGAATGTTGATGGTGAGCACTAAAGCTTGACTGGTTTGGGGTTCCCGATTGCTTACCATTATCCTCATTTCAGATTGGAGCTAATGCTGGCATCATTGGCATGACCAAGGAGCATCTGGGCTTGGCCCTGGCTCTGGCCGTGCCCGTCTTTGTGGTGGTCACCAAAATCGACATGTGTCCGGCCAACGTCTTGCTGGACAATATGAAGATGCTAATCAAGATGCTCAAGTCGCAGGGCTGCCGCAAGGTGCCCGTGGTGGTGCGCACGCAGGACGACGTCGTTCTCAGTGCCACGAACTTTGTCAGCGAGCGTCTGTGTCCCATTTTCCAGGTGTCCAATGTGACCGGCGACAACCTGGGGCTGTTGAAAACGTTCCTCAATTTGCTGAGCACGCGGATGGCCGGCTCCGAGAGCCTGCCAGCCGAGTTCCAAATCGACGATGTCTACTCTGTGCCAGGCGTCGGCACAGTAGTCTCGGGAACCTGCCTCCAGGGCACCATCAAGCTGAACGACGGCCTCATGCTGGGCCCCGATGCAGTGGGGGGCTTTGTGCCGATCACCATCAAGAGCATACACCGCAAGCGGATGAATGTGGCACGCGTGCGGTGTGGCCAGACGGCGAGCTTCGCCCTGAAGAAGATCAAGCGCGCCTACCTGCGGAAGGGTATGGTGATGGTGTCGCCGGACTTGAAGCCCCAGGCCTGCTGGGAGTTCGAGGGAGAGATTCTGGTGCTCCATCACCCTACCACCATCTCGGCCAGATACCAGGCGATGGTCCACTGCGGCAGCATCCGACAAACGGCGTCCATCATACACATGTCGCGCGAATGCCTACGCACGGGCGACAAGGCCCAAGTGAAGTTCCGGTTCATCAAGCAGCCGGAGTACATACGAGCGGGCCAGCGACTGGTGTTCCGCGAGGGACGCACCAAGGCGGTGGGCAATATCCTGCGTCCCATGCCACACGCAGCCGCTTCGCCCTACCGACCCAAGCCCGCTAAGATGCAGTCCCGATCTCAGAACGGCGGTAGCAATGGCACCAACAACCGACAGCAGGGCCAGGGCAGCACCTCGGGTGCCAGCTGCAGCAAGGACGATGGCGAGGAGAAGCTGAATGGCGACAAGCGCGAGGGAGGCAGCCGACGAGGCGGCAAGCGGAAACGAAACAATCGTCCGCCCCTGCCCGGGACGAGTCAATCCAACGGCTCAGCCGCCCTATCGCTGCCGCTGCCCAGCACCGGCGAGGCATCGTCCTCGGTTGCGCCCGCAGCCTGCCCGGAGTGAGAACCGTTTCCTTTGTTCTTTCTAGTTATGTAAGCAAAAGTATTTGAAAGAAAAAACTCTGCCAAAGTCCGGCGACCCAATCAGTTTTGTTAAAAGAAAAAAAAAGAGAGAAACTATTTTGCTACTGGAATCCGAAGTGAGAGACCCATTTGGCCTGTAATAAATTGAAGCGTTTTCCGTTCTCGTCCACTGTAAAATGAGTTGACAAATCGAATTTGTTCTTCTGTTCGTAGACTTAAGATTCACCGATTTCACTGCACATTGAATTTTATATTTCTTTTCGATTTTTGACTCTAAATATAAGTTACTTAACCACGCAACGAACGGAGGAGTTAATGGACATTAAACGAATGATTTCACATCTTAGATCGTCTGCTCTATTGATTTCACTTATTTATTGGGAGGTTGTCTGGAAAAGGTTCCTACGGTATGGCTGACTATAATTTGGATTTCCCCCCGTTGATATTTACACATCCCAATGCCGCTGGGTGCCTAGTTTTTCTTGTCTTTGAGCTCCTTCTTGACACCCTCCAGTTCTTGTTTTACATTGTTCTTGAACATACTGATGAAGGATCTGTAATGGACCAAGAATTATCAGATTATTGGGTACTCTGTCTGCTGCTGGACTCACTTGAAGCGCTCCGGCGTCATCTCGTGCAGCCCCTGCTCCCTGGCCAGGCTCTTGGTGCGGTACATCAGGGAGACGACCAGCTGGGCAGCCCGTCGCATGGGATAGCTGTCTGCCATGCGCTGGATAAGCTGCTCATTGTTGGCCAGATACCGCATCAGAAGTCGCAGTACCATCTCGATGGCTCCTAGAACTCCGTGTCCTTGTACTTGCGTATGAGCTGCTGCTTCAGCTTCAGTTGATTCCGCAGTAGTTCGAGACGCTGCAACTGCTCGTCCTTGTTGTAGTCGATGCCGGGCAGCTGCCTGATTTGCTCGCGCGCTGACTCGAAGCGCTTCTGCAGCTCGAAGATCTGCAAGGGTCAGAAGATCAAGAATTGAGTTCATTTACACATCATCTATGGGATTTTCTCACCTTGTGGTTGCAGTCCTGTGACTCGCGCAGCTTCACGGCGTTCTCAAGCGGATCCTTTTCCACACTAAAAGAGACAGCAGAGCATTATGTAAGAGTTTCAATTAATTTGCGCCTTTTGTTTATTTCTTAAATAAATGTACTTGTGTGCATATGTGTCCAAGTGATTGACATTTCGGCCACTGACACCGCACACTTGTGGCACCGCAAAGCCTGAACCTACCAGCGCACCACGTCGTAGATTATCGGCAGAATCTCTATGTCCAATTGGTCGACCGTCAGCTGGCACTGGGTGCCGATGCCGTTGGAGGTCTGCGTCTCCTGTGAAATGGTCGGCTCGAAGGGCGAGTTGGAGGTTTGCACGAGGCCGTCGGCTGTTAGGATGGGTTTTCTGTCCTCGTTTTGATTGTTTGGCGATAATTCCATTATAAAGAGAAGAAAAAGAAAAATTTCGATGCCAGCGCCAGAATTAGGGACAGTGTGACCGCGCACGCACAAAAATATACCGAAATTTACCTTCTCATTTTTAAAATACCGTAAATATACCGCAATCTTAAATCATATTCCTAAATTTTTATGTTCTATTTGATATTACTAGCTTGCAAAACTTTTACCACTGAAACAATAATTAAAGCCGATTAAAAAATCAATTCTTAATAAGATTAGCTAGTTTTCAAACTAAAAAGGTCTAAAAAAACACAACTTATTGGGAAGAATTGCATTTCATGTCAATACTGGAAAACGTATCTTGGTAGCATGTTCTCAGTATGACCGTATCAAGAACAGTGCTGCAAAGGATAGAGGACTGGGCGCCAAATTTCAAATTCTTTCAAGTCGCAAAGCTGTTAATTTTTTGATTGTCTGGAATTAGACCGCTCTTTGTATAAACTCTGTCTAATTTCCGCGCTAATTTGCAGTCTCGTAGCTCCATTCATTTCATATTACGCCTTATAAACCTTTTACTGCCGCAGGGAATTGATCAATGGCCATAAAAAGTATTTTTGTGCCAAATGCTGCTAACTTTTATAAATTAACAGCTGCGAGCTCGGCAACGCTAATTGAGGTCCGAAAACCCAAGAAGACAATAGGCTTCCTAAACTGTTCTTTTCCACAAATGAATGCTGAAAACGTGCAACAAAGTCTCCGGGATCGATCGGATCTGTTTCCATTGGGATATTGGCGTGTCATTCCATTGAAGCGAATTGCGTCTTTGACATTTGATGTGCAAAATACATTCATTTCACTTGAACCTTGTTATTGATGGCAATTAAAAATCAATTGAGAAATATTTAATTCGTATTCCCCAAGCAACAATTGAAGAGAACTAACTGTACAAAAGATAAAACGAAAGACTGATGGTGATACACTTAATATTTCGAGGTTCGGCTATTAGCGTTTCCTTTGATTCATTAACGCTTTAATTATCTGCATTAGTACATCTGGATATGGATAGAATGGATTATATTATCATGAATGAAAAACTTGAAAAGAACTTTCATTTACCGTTGGAGATCGTATGTTATGGTTCACCCTGAGAATCGTGATTGACCCACTCTAAAGAGAGCCCAACGCGCCCACACAAACAGGTGCACTCGTTCGTTCTCTCTCTCTCCCTATCTCTCTCTTGCTCTCTTTCTCTTAGGACTGCGACTAAAACCAACAGCTGTTCTTGTTGATAATCAAAGTTCTTTGTTGTTATCGGCCACCAGATAACAAATCCCATTTTTGGAAGTAACTGTAAAACCATGGCAGCAACGGAAAAAGTCGTGGAAAAAGTGCGTGTTTTTGTTGCATTCCACACTGGCAGTATCACGCACACACAGCCACACGTATACATATGTACATTCACGTACAGATAGGGGGCTTCAGGCACACATAAAGAGCGCGCCGCTGACCGTGCTTTGGAATAAAATGAGTGGAGCCCGAGAGAGCGGAAGAGAGCCGGAGAGGGCAGCGGCGGCTAGTGTTAATATTAGCTTTTGACGCTCGCTCTCCAAATCAGTACCGCCAAAGAGTACAATTTTAGCTTCCATCGGCGACACACGTTTTTCAGTTTTGTGCGGAGTGTAATAACCAATCTTGGACAGAGTCAAACCAAAATATTTAAACGTCAACGCTTCTTGTGTATTGAAAGCGGAAAAGCTCAATAAGCGGTCAGCGCCACCCACATCACACCTCCCTCCGGGACAACCTAGCGACGTTCAAGTTTTCACAGCTTGTGCGTGCGTGTTCGTATTCGCGAAATACGTCATCGACGCGCGCAGCGAAAAAGCAGCCAGCCGAAAATTAAATCGAAAGTCCAAGCGTAGCGCACACATTTGCAGAAACGAGCCTGAATTGAGTCCAATTGCAGATACAACAACGCCCAATCAACATAAATCGAGGAAAATTGCCATATAGTGTTGTCCGCTCGCATTAATTGACTTGTTATTGTATCTCCATCGTCGCCGTCGCCGTCGTCGTCGTCGTTGGCATTCACAGGGAGACGCAGCAGCAGCAAGAGGCAGCGATACAAAACGTGCAAAACAGCTGAAGAGAATCAGAAAAAAGAAAGAAGCAGCAGCAGCAGCAACAGCAACAAGTGCATCTCTCCCTCCCACACACACAAAGAAGAGCTGGGCACAGCAGCCCTTTCAATTGATTGAGTTTGTGTACGCGTACGTGTGTGTGTGTGTAAAACGTTGTTGTTGCCACAATCAATTAGAGTGATAGCAGCATCCACATACATCAATTTGCTGGGATCTCTGGACAACGCTGGTAGCTGGATGATTCCGAAAGTGCGTCTGTGTCTGTAGTTGTTCCCGTTCCGCCTCCGTAATCGCAAGTCGCACTCGCACTCACATCCATTGTCGTTGTCGTTGTCGCTGCCGTTGCCGTCTCCGTCTTCATCTCGCGTCTCCGTCTCCGTCTCCGCTGGTCGCGAGCATCAGCTCTGCTCTCGGGGGTCCAAAAGTGTATTTGTATCTGTGCCGTCGGGCCACTCGGCTTGATTGGGGCTTTGCTGATTCCGAATCTGTGTCTGTAGTTTCCCGCTAACGGCAGAAATTCTCACAACTCATTGATATTTTAACCTCGTGTCCGTGTTGGCTGCCGCTCGACCAAGGTTCTCCGCACAAAATGCCCGTCTCTTTGGGCTTTTCGAAGCCTCGCTTCGTCGGACTAAAAGTGCTCCTCTAGCGAACGCCCAGGGTCCAGACTCCTAAAGAACCTAAAGAACGTCCACAAAAAAAAGTGACGGGTCCCGCGAACCATCGAATTGGCAAACAAATTATCATTGAACTCGCAGTCGCAATCGCATTCGCCCAAGCCTTATCGCAGTAGCGTAGCCACCGAAAAAAACAACGAAATATAGAAAATCTAACCATAAATAGTGCAAATCAAGAGACGAGAAACACCGAATCGAACGAAAAGCCCGGCGCCGAACAAACAAACTCTTTTTTCGCGCTGTTAATTCGCCTAATGAAATCTGAACATTTGTGAATAATTAACGTTTCGATCGCATCGAAAACCTGTTCGCCACCAGCCACCAGACTTCGCAAAAAGCCACAGAAATTAGGCTCCAATAAAATACGACTAAGAGCTAATATATAACACCCCTCGACGCACCAACACACGCGCGGAGATAACAGCCATAGCCACAGTACCATACCCCGTGCCGTGCCTGAGCCCGGAGCCCGGACCACGAAGCCCCCGAGCGACTAAGCTCGCAGCAGAAATCCACTCGACTCGAGTCACTTCACTTTGCAGCCCCGTCGCACGGCCAGCGCTGAACAGAATACGTTCGAAACGCGCCCGGAATAGTTGTGTTCAACATTTTAGCTCCGCAACCAACCCCCAACCGATCCAGTTATCAAGCTATCATCATCGAAAACTCAGCCAAAAGTGCACTCCGCCATCGATTCGAGTTTGAAGTTGAGAAAAACAATTCCATAACTGCTGAAGAATGTCTGCCATCTGACAGTGTCCAAGACTAGAGAAGCAAATTGCAATTTTTTTCGAGGAAGAAGCCATACTCCAAAGTCAGCGTTAATTAGAATGTCGCATATCTGACAGTGACAAAAGCACAGACACTCGTCACAAATACACTGAAACCGAGTCTCTCGAGTGTAAAGCGCTAGGAAAAACGAACAAAGGCTGCTCGTAGTATCTGCCACAGGGAGTGCACTCTGCTATCAGTGAGGAAAAAGCAATTCGCGAGTAAACAACTGCTATATAATGTCAGCCATCTGACAGTGAACGAAACGATCCAGCAGCAAGTGCAAGACAAGCCCCAGTGATCCCACGTCCACGAGTGCCAGTGAGACCTGTAAAGAAATCAAATCAACTGTACCAACGCCTTCCGCAGACTTAGCAGCAATAAATGGAGAAATCTGAAATACGACTGCAGCGCATGTCAAATGTATATCAATCGCAATCGAGCTATATGTATCTGAGGAACAAGATGCTGTTAAAAATCGAAAATACCCTACTCCGAAGCCATCGTCAGCGCGAGACCACCGGAATTAAGAAACTGTACAATTCGTTTTTCGTATTGTTTTAACTTGGCTCGGTCCCCCACCCCTTCCAAGGCCCCAAGAACACACGCACAACGCAACTATTCCAATTCCACATAATTGTGAAAAAAACCATAGAAAAAGTTACAAAAAACCCAAAAAACAAACAAACAAAAAAAAAGAAGGAGCATAGAAATAAATAGTGAATAATAAGTAATTAACTATAACGATATTATTTGGTTGTTAGTCGAACTCACGCGCAGTGCAACAAATTGTTGAAAACGTTCAAATCCACAATCCGAAATTTGAAATTCGAAATCCGAAATCTGAAAATCTGAAATCCTGAGTGCTGTGCGCATAACGGTGTTAGTGTCATAGAGAACATTTTGAACAAAGATGCAAAATGTTAACCTAAGCAAATCCAAACCTAATTAAGGCATCTCAATATAACAAGACCCTACCCACACACACAAATATTATTTCTACTTCGAATATTACTATTGTTACTATTACTTTTCGTTGCTTGAGCAAAATTGCTGGCGCCGCCCAAGGATACCACCGCTAGCGATATCGGTGGATCGATCGACGTGTTAACCAGAAATCAGTGTATCTATCGCGCCCCCTCGGTTATTTTTTGAGTGCGTGTGTGACCTTCAAAATCAACAACAAAAAAAGGGAAACGCAAGGAACAAGAAAATAACAAAGATCCAACGCCCATCTACCGAATGGCGCTTTCGTTTCTATCGCAAAACTCCGGTCTGTTGGATTTACAAAGCATATTCGATCCACAATATTCAGAACTGCAGCAAGAACATTCGAACCACCATCAACACAACAACAACAACAACAACAACAACAACCATCACCATCATCACCACCACCAAAGCAACCAACAACATCAGCCACACGAGGAGCTACAACTTCAGCTACCACAGCGCATAGCGACACCCACCAATACCAAATTCGATTTGAACATCTTCAACGAATTCGATCAAATGGAATTCAACAACACCAACAACTTGAATCGCAGTCAATAGCAACAACATTAACAGCAACAACAGCAACAAGCAAGAACTTAAATCAGGTAAGTTTTCCATCAATCCCTGGAAATTCCTAAGGGAGAAACTCATTAGATGAAATCTATAGAACGATCACTTGCAATGAAAGAAAACCATAATTCAAATGAATTTGTAGGAACTAGCAGATAGGCCCACACATGTTAATAACTACTTTAATTAAGCAAATACAAATAAGTAGACATATTTATACAATTGTTTGTATCTGGACAAGTGTTTGCGACTGCCAATGGAATGATTCCTCCCAGCTACCACTAGCACTGCCTTGAATATACAAATATATGCATAGTACATATGTAGTTCAATTGCTAATTATACTATACAGCAAAGACAATGTATCATAAAACAAAATTGTGGCAGACTGATAGGGAGAGAGGAAGAGAGGGGGAAAGCCAGCGCTTAATAAATAGTTGCAATGTTACGTCAACAGTCGGAGCTACTTATTCGTATTTGTTTTTATTTGGTTATTATTTTCTTCTTTCGAATTACACCTTTTGTGGGGGTATCTTGAGATCTTTGTTCTGGAATTGTTTACTCACATGTCGGGCATGTCGATCTTATCTTTGTGGAGCATAATTAAATGGAAGCGACAAGAAATTGATTTGTGTTTTTCCCCTACTCTCACTTGAGAGAGAGCAAAGAGGAGAGAGATTATACGCGGCCTTATCAGCAAGGTTTCGGACCTAAATACATGCTTATACATATGTATTACATATACAAGTACATTTATAGTACTTGAGCTGGACTCTAGAGATAATGCTGTGAGGGCATAGCCTCGCTGGCGGCTAGACGGGCTTTGTTTCTGTTCGTGATTGTAATTCGGAATCTGTTTCTATATTTTCGAGCTACAAGTTGGCGCAGGCTTAGATCACTGAAATTTGAATGTTTCTGCTTCTGCTTGGTTTTCCAGATCGAGAACCGCCACTTTATTAGCGGCTACCATCATCAGCATATTGGAACGGATTATGAGCAAGTGATCAACTTTGTTGACTCGCCGCCAAACTCTGAGGAATCGTGGACAGGTAAGGTTACAGCTCGCTCACCATTAAGTCAGTCCGTCAATCAGTCAGCCAGCTCTAATCATCTCCATCCTCATCATCATCATCATCATCATCGTCGCATCAACTCTGTGGCATCTAGAGATATCGCTAATCGAAGAACTTACGGTTATCGTAGACGGGCAGTCGAAGGATTCGCCGGGACCGCAGATAATCGACGTTCAGACCATCTATCTAAACAGCGGCACCCGCAAAAGACGAATGGATTGGGACTCACTGGACATTGGCCAGACCGAGAACTCCCCCACAGCATCCCAGAGCGGCGAGCTGCCCACCAAAGTGGCACCCCAGGAAAAGGATAAGCACAAGCGCGAGAAGCACTCTGGTAAGGCCAAAACCCAATATCCCCCAGCATTGGCCAGACCCAAACTCATTTGCATAAGTAAATAAGTTTATTGACTGACCCACAATCAATGAAAGCGATCGAGAATGAAAGAAATTTCGTGTCTGGAGTTGGTTTCGGTATTGAGACCTGTTCGAGACACTCTTCCTGGCCAGAAACTCGTTCTTCACTCCACTCCAATCCACGTTCCCCCCTGATGTAGGCTCGTGTGTTGTAGTGAATTGGGAATAATTAAGAAACCGGTTTGTGCCCCCTTTGATGAGGCATATGGAGGGATAGAGGGATAGATAGATCGATAGATGGATACAGCCTATAATTAAGTTGATCATTCGGAAAGACAAACGTGAGTGCATGAGCTTGTGTCCCTGCCTCCGGATGTGCTAAGTGCTGTACAAGCAGAGAAATATCACTGCTAATTAGTCTGTATCTATCTACCTATCTAACAGTTGTGCCTGTGCGAGTGTAGATATGAGATGGCTTCGTGACTTTGCAATTAATTCAAACTCCATCGTGGGGTTGAGGCTGAAATGTTTGAAGTGGTTAAGTTTACGACAAATGGAGTTGCACCCTCAAAGTCTGGCTTTAAATAGTTTCATAAACTGATTAGCATCGCTGCTGTATGGGCAGCTGGATATCCACTAATGAAATTAACAGAGCAGCGACTGTGATTAACTTAGCACCTCCCCTAACATCATGGTCTCCAACTGACGTTCATCAATAGCGCACTTTAATAATAGAATGCCACAAAGTTTTGGGTACTTTTCCGAAGAGTAAACCAGGCCCCCAACTCATAGCCAAAGAGAGTGAGGGAAATGGAGAATGGCTAAGCTTTAAAGATCGGCCAGAGAGATTGTTTCAAACACAAAATCACGCAAGGTCCCAACTACTAGCCGCTGAACTAATTATTCCATGGCGGGTGACTGAGGCATGACACTGGCACACTGATATACTTCCACATGGAGGCATACGTATACATATTTACGTACTTCTGCGTGTGTGTGTGTGTGTCACCATATAATTTTGACTCAAATCTAAAGCTCTGCCGCTTTTTCCCCCCTTTCGATGGCTTATCAAGCGACACTTGCCGCAGATAAGACCTAAATGTGTGTTCGCCTTTTCGTTTTGTATAAACCAAACACACAACTTGGTGGATTGTCAGAACTTATGTTTAAAACCGTACACCATAAAGTACTGTACTGCATATTGAATCAGAGACGAACCCTGCCGCAGACTTTGTTTATGTAATTTCAATCATTTTCCTTTTAGCAGCAACCAAAATGATAGGCGATGGTCGATGGTCTTGCCAGCTACTTTTCCTACGCCTAATCAAGCAATTAACTGTGACACTATCTAGAGTCTAGACAAAAACAACCCAAATTTGTGTGTGCGTCAGTCGATGGCTGGCTCTTTGAATTAAATCAATTCGATTGGAGCCCCCGACTAGAGGGTTCGCTTTGCTTCGGTATCTGCGCAGAGATTAAATCAATCAACGAAGCATTTTAGTTATTGTGTGATCACTGGGAGGATATTTGAAAAGTGTGATGTTTGGAGCGATAAATCCCACTGCTCAAATCTATATAGATACGGAAGGAACTGGCTAAAAAAGCGGTCGAATATCTGCACTAAATTAAGCAAACAGCTTGACGTCAGTCTTGCATCGATAAGAGCGCGAGTTCTTGGGTTTGAATCGCCAGCGTGTCTCACATATGAGAGAGTTGAATCAAAATGGCTTTTAAGTGAAATTAAGTTTAATTTATCTTCGATTTTGACAGGCCGCAGCAGCTGGAGCGATGAGATTGGCTTCGATCTGAATGCCGAGTTCAACAGCAGCTCGTACCTGAACAAGTAAGATTTTCCCGTTTGACCTCGTTTAAGATCGTAAGATCGGAGCTAATTCTTTCCTCTACGAGCAGTGAAAACTTTCTGTCGTTCTCCCCCACGCTGACCGCCCTGAAGCAGGAGCCCCAGACGGAGCAGATCAAGCCGAATCCAAAGCTCTCGCTGGACAGCAGCAGCAGCAACAGCAATGCCGCCGCAGGCAATGTCTCTGCCAACGTGGCGATTGCCAAGGTGGATGAGGCACAGAACTCACCGCAGCTGGGCCAGGAGACAGCCGCTGCCAATGGCAAACATGACCTGAGCGCCGGACTACTCTGTGGCTGTGGCTCGCCCCAGGGCTCGCCAGTGGCTGCCAGCGATTACGAGCTGGGCGGACAGCCAGACAAGGGCAAGATCAATCCGCAGCAGCAGCAGCAGCAGCAACTGAGCGTGCTCGATCCATCCAAGATAGAGCTTGGATCCGCCAACGGAGCGACACACGCCGAGGATCACAAGTGAGTCTCCATCGAGCGGGTCTCTGATTACGCTGAGCTTTGATGATCCTCCTCCATGCAGGTTTCAATACATTTTGGCTGCTGCCACATCGATTGCCACCAAGAACAATGAGGAGACCCTCACGTATCTGAACCAGGGCCAGAGCTACGAGATCAAGCTGAAGAAGATCGGAGACCTGTCCCTCTACAGGGATAAGATTTTGAAGGTGAGTTCAAGGCTGTGCCCCAGGCCCAGCTGCCGCATAACCATGCCCCAAGCCACCGCCAATTGGCATGTGATTCAGTGAACGATTTGACTTGTGGCTGTCTGGCGTCAATTGGTTTTAATAAGCGCCAATTAAGATGCCGAAGAACTTGAGAGAGAGATAGACCCACGAGGACTGTGCATGCGTGTGATCAGGCGATGGATACAAGAGTTTTACATACATTTTACATACATATGTACATATATCTAATGTAGAGTGACTTCATCTGTTGCAAATTCACTTGCAGAGCGTGATCAAGATATGCTTCCATGAGCGGCGCCTCCAGTTCATGGAGCGCGAGCAGATGCAACAATGGCAGCAATCCCGACCCGGCGAGCGCATCATTGAGGTGGATGTACCGCTCTCGTATGGCCTGTGCCACGTCTCGCAGCCCCTGAGCTCCAACTCGCTCAACACGGTCGAGATATTCTGGGATCCACTCAAGGAGGTCGGCGTCTACATCAAGGTCAATTGCATTTCAACCGAATTTACACCCAAGAAGCACGGCGGGGAGAAAGGTGTACCATTTCGACTCCAGATCGAAACCTACATAGAAAGCAACAACAACAGCAACAGTAACAGCAACACGAACGGAACAAACAACAACAATAGCAGTGGCAACGGTAACGGCGGCTCGACTGCCCCAGCCTCGCCGGAGCGTACACCCAATGGGAGCAGCAACAGCAACTGCAGCGTCGGAGGTTTATCCATTGCCAGCGTGAAGCACGCCGTCCACGCTGCTGCCTGCCAGATCAAGGTGAGTGCGGGGAGCAGGCCTACATCGAGAGAGAGATTCACTCTATGTACTTGTCCATTTCTTTGCAGGTGTTCAAGCTAAAGGGCGCCGATCGCAAGCACAAGCAGGATCGCGAGAAGATCCAGAAGCGTCCGCAGTCGGAGCAGGATAAGTTCCAGCCCAGCTACGAGTGCACCATCATGAATGACATCTCGCTGGATCTGGTCATGCCCGCCACCACCACGGGCTGCTACAGCCCCGAGTAGTGAGTGTAGCCCCCACAGACTGTACCAATTGACGTAGTCGCTCACAGTTGACGCAATCTCTCAATTGAGCGTGCAAATTGTCTCGAGTGTATTTTTTTATGTGACAGCCACGGCTGCGGCTTTGATTTACGATCTCCTTGCACTGCAGGCACAGATCCAAGTCCAGATCCCCCAGCTATTTGCATAACATCCAGTCACTATGATCATGTGTCTGTAATATTCCGTATTACATACTCGTGCACGTGTCAACGTGGACCCCTTCTCTAGCTACTTATCTGCCCCTTACAGTGCGTTGCGAGAGCTTTAAGCTGGAACTGACACCCCTTGTGGGTATCCCAACTAAAGCTCAGAAACATTTCACACTAGAACATTGTGGTTATAGATTCAATCAGCCATCGAATGGGTTCAGTATTTGGGTTAATTTAATGGCCACTCAAATCTATTTAAATGCCAAATTAGATGTCTGCCATTTGTTCGAATTCAATACACTTTCGTGTGCAATGAGCTTTCATTTCAATCTCTAAACTTATAGCTGTGAAACGCACTGTTGAATGGAATTTTCCCGCACCAAATGAGAGCGAGAGAGAATAAATCCCAGAGATCAATCGAATTGAGAGCGTGCAAATAAGTGCGAAGAGAGCGGTTGAGCGACAGAGAGAACGGTGGAGCGTGAGAGTGCTGCTGAAGAGAACGAGTTGAAGGATCATGGCAAGGTGCTGGCCCGCCAAGAGCACATTCGAAGAGCGTTTGGTGTGGGGCCGCCCCTGCTCCAAGTTATTTATAGTTTAAAGTTGCTTTTAACCGGTTTTCGGCTTTGTTTCTTTTTCTGCTGAATGATTTTGTTTGTACGCCACCACACAGACATCCACACAGATAATATTTTGCCTTTGAGTTTCGAATCGCACCCCACCCCCAAGCGATACCTGTGCTGAAGATCCAGACAAAAATGAGCATTCCATAATCCAGCTACATGTAGATTCCATCAGGTAGGGGGCGGAGGGCAGGCAAATAACTTGAAAGTCTAGGAAATTTCCCACTTGACTGAACTGCGGGTTAGATGTGGTTTTACATGCAAATCCAAACAAGTTTTCTTATTCAATCAGGGATCGCATATCCAGTATGGGGTGTATCCGGGGGGTTTGGCTGTATCTGTTTGTAAACAAAGAGAAATCGAACAGTTTCGTGGAAGAGAAAACCTGATTCCCAGGGAGAGCGAGTGCGACGATAGCTGGACGGGCCTGGGGCAGAGTGGCGGCATTCGTGAACATGCACTGGCCCCAGAAGGATCGTCGCTCCTGTCACTGCAAGATACAGAGCCCCAGCCCGGCATTATCCAGAATTTGTAGGACCAAACTCTAGGCTGTAGAACACAGTGGGCACCCAAACTAATCGCTCCGCCTGTCTCTCTCCCGCAGTATGAAGCTTTGGCCAAATTCGCCCGTGCATATACCCAAGTACGATGGGATGCTACCGTTCGCATCAAGTGCAGCATCGCCGGCGACCAGCGGCAGCAGCCCCATAGCCATCAACTCGGTGACGTCAACCAATTCGCCCAATCTCAAGCTGATGGACGCCACCAATATGGTCTCGCCGCAGCATGTGCCCGCCGAAATGGATGACTTTGTATGTATTTTAAAAGTATTTTTGTACACTGCTAGACAGTTAACAAATTCCCACTTCAAATTATGATAGCAGAATCAGAACATAATGCCGGAGTCGACGCCGTCACAAGTGACGCAGTGGCTGACCAACCATCGCCTCACGGCCTATCTATCGACGTTCGCCCACTTCTCGGGTGCTGATATCATGCGGTTTGTGCTTCCCCATACAATACGTTTCGAAACTGTAGCTCATATTCTGTCGTTTTTTAGCATGTCCAAGGAGGATCTTATACAAATCTGCGGCCTGGCCGACGGCATACGCATGTTCAACATATTGCGAGCCAAGTGAGTGAGATACCCAAAGGGAGATGGAAAATCAATTCTAATATTCAATTCTTCATTGCAGGACCATCACGCCCAGACTCACGCTGTATGCCAGCATGGATGGCTGCAGCTACAATGCCATCTACTTGCTGTCGAACACGGCCAAGGAGCTGCAGCAGAAGCTGTTCAAGATGCCCGGCTTCTACGAGTTCATGGCCAAGGCGAGTGCCCAGGAGAACGGGGGAGCTGCTGCCGTTGCGGCCGCCGCCGCTGCTGCTGCACTGTACAACAACTGGAGCATGCACTCGAAGTACTCGGGCAGCGGCTCGAACATCTTCAACGATGCCAACAAGAGCTGCGTGTACATCTCTGGGCCGTCGGGCATACTCGTTAGCGTCACCGACGAGGTGCTCAACAACGAGATCAAAGACGGCAGCCTCTACGCCTTGGATGTGCAGGGCGGCAAGGTGATCTTGAAGCTGATCAACAAGCAGGACAACAATTGAATGAATACCACCCTAGAAACCAAGTATAGCTTATAGCATTTACACGCACAAGCAGTTCGGATATCGTTTTCTATATAAGATTCAATGTCTATGAGTATGAGATTTCGCGCAGCAATTTTGAACAAGCCCCTCGGCCCATACCCCCCGGCAGCCACCTCCCCCCGGTTCGCAAGCGGAACCTTTTGTTAAAGAATTAGTGCAAAATATGTTTTAGCCACCGTTATTTTCACTCTTGTTTTAAGTTTGTTTACATTTACGCATGTCTTACATTATACCACCTATGAGTACGAGAACGAGTGCGAGAACGGGAACGAGTACGAGTGTGCACACTAACGAGTACTCCACCGAATGCGCTTGCATTTCGATTCGCTATATTTTGTCTACTTTTTAGTTCATTGCCACGCCAGCTATCCCTTACACCTACAATATAAAATAACACTCGTTTGTAGAACTCAATCTATGTGCACCATTTGAAGTAGAAAGAAAAAACAAACCACAAAAACAAAAACAAAAAAAAAACGCCACCTCTAAATTTAATAATTATAAATAACATCTTGAAGTACAGTACCACGAATACAAGAATTGAGCAATTGTTTCGAAGCAGAGTTCAACTAGCAACCAAAACAACAACTTTTGTATGTGATAGAAGCAATAAAGTGTTATCCACAAGTGGACTGTCAAAAAAAACTACAATCTGTTTGAATTTACTCTAAAGATGGAGGAGAGGGGCAGCAATTATGAACAGAGTAAAATT
The DNA here is from genome assembly GCF_008121235.1 of Drosophila subobscura. Classification (NCBI taxonomy): domain Eukaryota; kingdom Metazoa; phylum Arthropoda; class Insecta; order Diptera; family Drosophilidae; genus Drosophila; species Drosophila subobscura. The sequence goes on from NC_048531.1 coordinate 6,217,670, forward strand.
CTGTATAAGCAATTCTTGCCGTTTTGGTTCTCATAAGTCAGAGTTTTAGAACTTTTTTGGTTCTCATCAGTCAGTGAGCGGAACTAGTATCGAATTGGTTTATCGTTTTCTTCGTCTCACCTTTGATTTGTTTCGGGGATTTCCCCAAAAATAAGAATGTATATCGACAGTGTTCATCATGTTCATATAGTATACAAATTTGGAGTATAATTTACAAAATTTAAAGCTCACCAAAGTCCAATCAGATGGATGGTTCCCAGGTACTACTGCTGCTCCTACTCTGCGCCATGGGCAAGTACATATCTCCCTTTGAATTAATGAAAATGTGTGCGAGAGTTGATCTGTTCGAGAGCAGGTCATGGGGTGCACAGTGATTGTCGGATTAAGCAGTATATGGTGGAGGGTACAAATCGCATATTTACCTATCGCGATGCCAGCGGAGCCCTTCAATTGCAGCGAACAGAAACCGTTCCCGCTGGTGTGTCCCTTTGGATGTACTGCAGTGCCGCGGACAGGGTGGAGACCCAGTGCCAGGACAATGGACAGTTCACTGTCGCTTTGCCCATGATATGCAACGATCCGATGCGGCCAACGGTGACGCGGATCAGGGACTCGGAGTGCGCTGGGACCATGTATGCTGTGGGCTACACGATCGAGGGACAGCTGTTGGAGCTGTATAGGACGTGCTTTGATGCCGGCAATGCGCGGGTTTTATACTCGCAGAGCGATGTCTACTACAAGACCTTCTGTGAGTGTTCCCTCTGCGCCCGATGCTCTCACCCATTTGACAATTGACTGCTTGCCAGTTCCTAAGCGGCCTTTTGTGGATTTTTTGACCGACGAGCTGTTCAGTCCCTCTGAGGCGGCTGCCTACTACAAATCCAACATCTACCACGCCTTCAATAACATCTACGGGGATGGACAGACCTACTTGAGTAGAGCTCTCGATCTGGTGATCAATCGTGGGCATCTGGTGGCGTGCGCGGACTTCCTTTTTCTGGACCAAATGGGCAGCACCTTCCGCTACCTGAATGTTGTGCCGCAGTTCAAGTCAATCAACGATGGGAACTGGGAGAAGATCGAACGTTGGGTGCGCGGCATAGTACCCCAATCGGCTCCGTTTCGGGTGAAGACCGGTGGCATCGGCATACTCATGCTGGCAGACGGCAGAGGTGTGTTCAGGCAGGCCTTCCTGGCCGGCTCCAAGATTCCGGTGCCCGAGTGGACCTACAAGGTGGTGCGAGAAGTCAGTGGCAGGCGGCTCTACGTGTTCCTCACCTACAACTGCACCTTCCAGCGTGAATGGCCGCAGGTCCCAGATATTTGCAAGCCCGTCAGCTGCCCCTTAAACCTGCCAAACACACCCCGCGATGGCTTCACCTACTGCTGCGATCCAACGCACTTTCCCCTCTAATCATAGACCATACATATTTCATTACCCTGGGTATTTGGGCAGGCCCTTACGGAATTATCTTCTACGCAATAATCGTCGATTGAATAATTTAATATTTTGCATTTATTTAATAAACACTGCACGAAAATTCTGGGTACCTTTCGTCTATGCGAATGGAAAGGGAATGGAAATTTGGTTGTACAGCAAGCAGAATTATGGTTTAAAAGGATTTTAGGGCTAAGCTGCAGATGGGATAGAATACTTTTCAGATCGGCAAACTACATTAAACTCTTTCCCTATTTAGTAGCTTCGTGTAATTATTTCTTAGCCTGTCCTAATGACATTTTAAACGCTGCCGGAGTGCCCATAAAAGCGCACAGACTGCCCCGAGTGTCCATAAGTTGCCACAGAATCGTTATTCGAGAATGAACAAGCGGGCGGAGATCTTCTACAAGGGGCAGACGTTTATTTTCAACATTTACTCGCTGATGCCGCAAGAGCAGCGCTGGAAGAGAATCCTCAATGAGCTCAACTACTTACACGTGATGGGCTTCTGGGTGCTGCTGTTCGATCTGCTGCTGGTGCTGCACGTGGTGGCCAATCTGAACAACATGTTTGAGATTGTGAGGGCCATCTTTGTGCTGGCAACCAGCGCTGGGCATACCACCAAGCTGATATCCATCAAGCTGAATAATGTGGCGCTCCAGCAGCTGTTCGAACGCCTGGACGATGGGGATTTCCGTGCCGTGGGTGCGGAGGAGTTGGCTATATTTGCGGCCGCCTGCGAGACGACTCGCAAGGCGCGAGATTACTATGCGGCGCTGTCATTTTTAGCTCTGGCCATGATGCTGATCCCACAGTTTGTGCTCGACTGGTCGCAGCTGCCGCTGGCCACCTACAATCCGTTCGTCGATAGTCCGGGCTCGGCCGGATACTGGCTGCTGTACTGCTACCAGTGCCTGGCGCTCTCCACCTCGTGCCTCACCAACATTGGCTTCGACTCCCTGTGCTGCTCCCTCTTCATATTCGTCAAATGCCAGCTGGACATCCTGGCTCTGCGCCTGCAGCGTTTGGGCAACGCTAGCACCAGCATCGATGTGCAGCTGAGGCAATGCATTCGCTACCACATGGCGATCGTGGACTTGGCCGATAACATCGAGCGGCTGCTCTGCCAGCCGATATCGATGCAAATATTCTGCTCGGTGCTGGTGCTGACAGCAAACTTCTATGCCATAGCCATGGTGAGTGATTCGATTGAGTGTCCCACAGCTGAGTGTCCCATCCCGTGTGTACTCCCGCCAGTTGTCCGATGAGAAGTTGGCGCTGTCAAGTTTGTCAGCTATCAGGCCTGCATGCTGATTCAGATTTTTATGCTCTGCTACTTTGCGGGGTGAGTGATTGACTGATTGATTGCTTGGAGCTGACTTTATTCCCCTGCAGCGAGATCACCCACTGCAGTGTCGGGCTGCCCCATCGGCTGTACGACACCAATTGGATGGACTGGAATCGCTCCGACCGCCGCAACGTTTTGCTCTTCATGCAGCGTCTCCACTACGAACTGAGGATAAGAACCATCAATCCCAGTCGCGCCTTTGACCTGGCTCTCTTCGGCTCGGTACGTTTTCCTCGTTTTCCTCACTGTACGTTTAGCGAATTTCCATAATTAGCCTCATTAGCGTTGGGGGCTGGGGCTGGCTCTGTGCCTGTGGATAGCTATAAAAGCTACGCAACGCATGACACGTAAGTTAAATCAATCGCAAAGTGGCAAACGGTCAGCATGAATCAGCATCAGAGGGTCACGGCGCACTTCTACAAGCATCAGGTGTGGTACTTGCAGTTATTGGGCATCTGGGCCCTGCCCAGCTCGGCCACAGAGCAGCAGCGTCGCTGGCATCTGCTACGATTTTGTGTGATCTTTGTCATACTCAGCGGCATGTTGCTGCTGTTCGCCATGGAGCTGGTTAGCAGCATTTCCAATCTGCGGGCAATACTCAGAGTGTTCTTCATGTTTGCCACGGAAATGTCCTGCATGACCAAATTGATGCACCTGAAGCTGAAAAGGTCGCAAGCTGGCCGGCCTGGTCAGCATGATGGAATCCTCGCGTTTTGCAACCAAAAGTGAACAGGAGCAAAAACTCATGGAGGCGGGCAGGGTGTCGGTGGTTAACTTGCGGAATCTGTACGGCGTGTCGTCCATAGTGACTGCCACCTTGATTCTCGTTGTTCCCTGCTTTGCGGGTTACACGGAGCTGCCGCTGTCCATGTACGAGCTGTGCAGCATTGAGGGTCGCGCCTGCTACTGGGTGTTGTTCCTCACTCATGCCATCTCGCTGCTGCCCACGTGCTGCCTGAACATAGCCTTCGACTCGGTGGCGTTCAGTCTGCTCACGTATCTGCGTGTCCAGGTGCAGATGCTCGTGCTGCGACTGCAGAAGTTGGGACCGGCTGACGGTCCGCTGGATAATCAGCGCATTAACAGGGAGCTGCGCGAGTGCAGCGCCTACTACAACAACATTGTGCGGCTCAAGGACCTCGTGGAGATGTTCATCAGAGTGCCTGGCTCCGTGCAGCTGATGTGCTCGATTCTGGTGTTGGTGTCCAACCTGTACGACATGTCCACCATCTCGATTGCCAATGGCGAGGCCATCTACATGACCAAGACGTGCATCTATCAGCTGGTCATGCTCTTGCAGATCTTCATCATCTGCTACCCCTCCAACGAGGTCACAATCCACAGCTCACGCCTTAGCCACAGCGTCTACATGTCCCAATGGACCACCTGGGACAAGAGAAATCGTCAAATTATTCTGCTGATGATGCAGCGGCTGGACTCACCGCTTTGCTTGCGCACACTTAATCCCACATTCACTTTCAGTCTGGAGGCGTTTGGTTCTGTAGGGAAAACCTAAAACCTGGACATTCTGTCTGTAACTAATGGATTTTCTTTCTTTTGCAGATTGTGAACTGTTCCTACAGCTATTTCGCACTGCTGAAGAGAGTTAACAGTTAGATTTGGATTGTTTAAATTGATATAATTAGAAATGCTTTTTAAATATTACTGGACAAAAACAGCTAGACATCAATCGTCCCTGCAGCAAAATGGTCACACTCGTGGCTGGCTTCAAAAATACCAGAAAAGTATATTTTATCGACTATCTGTAACTATCGATAGCGCAAATCACGCAATTATTGTTGTTGTCTCATTTAATAAAAATTACTATTACACGCAAAGAACATTAATATTTCGAACAAACTAAGTGCTAAAACTTACTGGCTATCCATATAAACTAGTTGTGCGTGTAATTAATTATCGCGCTTGTTGCATCGCACCGCAATTCGTATTGTATCGGCCAGCTAGCATCATTGCTGACGGACAAAGTTAAGATGTCGGAACACGCAAAAGCAAGCGCCAGCGTTCCTAGCTGCCTGCATTGTAGCGCATACGGTTCGAAATTGAAATTCCAGGAGATATTCGATGAATTTGGCCTGGAACTGGGACTCCAGCAGCTGCTGGCGAAGCACTTCGACTTGGTGGTGAAGCCCAACGAAAAGCAGCAACAGATCCTTTGCGCGGAGTGTGTCAATGTTCTTATCCGGTTATTTGACATTGACGAGGTACAGCAACAGCAAGATGCCGCGATTGCCAAGCGAAAGAACGCTGCTTCTCCTGAAGCAAAGAGTGCAGTCAAGACGCCACCAAAACCGGCAAAGCAAACAACGCCGCCCAAGCCGCAAGTTAAAGTGGAAAAGCCGCCTGTGCCGGCGGTCCAATTGCGTGAGCCCAGCCGACGTATAATCAAAAATTCCGCAGCAGTCGTAGTGGATAAGGTCGTGGTACCAGCCAGAACTATCGTACAGGTTTCTCCGCCCATTACAAGAGCAAAGCGTGCTCCGAAGGACGCCGACCAGGAGCAGATTAGTGCCCTCATTCTCAATATTCTAAACGAGGATGAGCCGGGCGAGGAAGAAGATGATGATGCCGATAACGTGGCGTCCGTCTCACCCCAAAGATCGGCAGCAAGCACAAGTCAAACAACAATTGATGTGCCAGAGGAGGAAACGGTGGCCGAGACAGTGACTGAAGACGATCTAGATGGAGTGCACATAATATACGAGCATGACGGTGTGTATTATACTTTTATCTCGTGTTATTTTGCTATAAAGTTGTCCTCTTATAGATATTTCATTGGAAGAGGAGGTAAATACCAAGCCAGATATCCGTGAATGCATACTGAAAGTGCAGAAAAGGGATAGCCAGAGCGAGGCTGAGAACGAGGAGAGCGAGATCAGCAATATTGTTGTCTTTAACTTTGTGGACATCAAAGAAAGTATGTGGACTCGTAGCTGTAGCTATTGCTGCTAATTGCTCTTATTTTATTGCCATTACAGAGGATGATATTGAGGATCTATACGAGTACTTGGGCACGGTGGTGAGGACCAGCTTCCATAAGCTAACCTTTGACTGGAGCACAGTCTGCAAGCTGTGCACATTCAAGTCCGCTACGTTCGAGACCCTGCTGGAGCACATGCAGAAGGTGCACAAGTCCCGGACGGATGTGTTTCAGTGCCCCATCGAAGGCTGCAGCATGGAGCTTACGGGAAACAAACTGCTGGCCATGCATTTGGTGGTTCTACACGCACCAGTGGCTGAGTAAGAAGCGTCTTTATATGCGATATCGTTGTAATAACTTATGGTGCTCCTCTTTTAGTATTGCCATTTACGGCAGCTGCCCGGAGTGCAAGATGACATTTTCCAATATTTTGCAGTACAACAAACACTCGTGCGCTCATGTCATCAAGAAGAGACGTGGCGTTCGCTTGTATTGCGAAATGTGCGCCTTGGAGTTTCCCTCCTGGAAGCGGTAATCAGATATTTATAAGAAATTCCACTGAAATGTTAATTTGGATGTTCCTTTTCCTTGCAGTTTTAATTTTCACAATCAATTCCATTTGGAGAGGCACCGACCGCGTGCTTGCTTTGTCTGTGGCTATGAGAACACCAACATTGACGAACTCTTTCAGCATTTGCACTATTCCCATGAGCCAGAGGGCACACTCTTCTGTGATCTGTTAGTAGCTTTAACATTCTGCAGCATCTCTCTATACAGTTCTGATGCTTCCTCTCCGCTTTCAGCTGCGATCGCACGTTCCGGGATGCTGCCGTCTTTGCTGAGCATCGCTCATCGCATGCGAATGTGAGCAACACCACCTACTGCTGCTGCGAGTGCATGGCCACCTTCGAGACTCGTGGCAAACTGAATGGCCATGTGGTACAGTATTTCCCTTGAGATATTCTAGTAATTACAACACAACTAATCGTTGATACTTTGCAGAGATTAATGCACTCCAACGTCATCAGCTGCGAGCTCTGCTCCCGCGAATTTGCCTCCGAGGTCACCTACAATGTGCACATGAAATCCCATTTGATAATCGAACGTGATCTTCACATCTGCGTCAGTTGTGGCCAACTGAGTGAGAGTGAGGAGAAAATGAACGAGCATCTGGCAGTCGAGGATTCGGCCTGCTATGGCGCAGAGAGTTGCGTGGAACTGCTTCGCGATGCGTATGTCTGTGAGTACTGCACGACGTACTTTAAGCAAAAGTCCGATCTGCAGGCGCATCGCGAGTCCGGGGTGCACGACAATGGTGTGTTTTGGTGTCAGCCTTGCGACAAGGAATTCCCCGACATGAAGTTGTATCGCCATCATCTGCGCAACTTCCAGGCACTGCGCACAGATGTGGCACATCGCAAGATGGACATTTGCACCTTCTTCATGTGCGATCAGAAGGTGATGTCTTGACTTGGCTGTACAATCGAAACATTTGCTAGAATCTAAATCTTATCTTACAGGGTTGCTCGGCGGCATATGCCAACTGGAACTCTTTGTACACGCACAAGCGACGCACTCACGATGCGCCTGAGAAGCAGCAGGAGAAATCGGCCAAGCCGTTGCAGGAATGGCAATGCCAATTCTGCCTGAAGTTATGCCGCTCCAAGATGTCCTTATCCGTGCATGTCGCCCGTAGCCATAATAATGGTGAGTAGACAACTTGCCACCACCTATTTCCGACTATCTTAACGAGGTTTCTGGCTAGACAACGTGGTCTGTTCGCTGTGCAACGCGTCGTACAAGAGCAAGGAGGCGCTGGAGAACCATCATGCCTACTGGCACGAGCCCATCGAGTGTCCGCAGTGCTTCAAGATAGTCAAGAACCGTCGCAACTACGACACCCACGTGAATGTGGTGCACTCCAACAAGAAGCGCTACACTTGCAGTGTGTGCGAGAAGGGTTTCTACCACAAGAGCGAGATGGAGGCTCACAAGAGGGTCTGTACTCTAGCAAAAACTTTAATCTCGATCACTAACTGATGGATACCATTTCTGCAGCTTCATTCACAGTCGTACAGCTGCGATCAGTGCAGCTTCACCACCAGGAACAAGAAGTCACTGTCTGTTCACACGCTGGGCCAGCACTTTAAGCGTTTCGCCTTCGACTGCAAGATGTGCGACAAGCACTTTGGTCGACGCCAGGGACTGACCAATCACATACAGCGTGTGCACGCCTCCAAGCATGTGTGCCGCAACTACATTGATGACGGCTGCGCGCGTTCCTTTAACACCAGTTTGCAGCTGAAGATGCATTTGCGCAAGGTGCACAACTCCACTTTGGTGTCTGACGATGTGCTCGAAGAAGAGGCGTATGCCAGCGCCAGAGCCCCGCCAGCGAAGAGGCGTCGCCTTGGATTGGGGCAAGATACCACAGACGACACTGCGGATGATTTGGATAGAATAAAAGACGATGATTACCGACCAGAGGAAGACGAGGAGGATGTGGAGGAGGAGGAGCAGGAGGAAGAATGTGAGCTGGAGTTTACCGTGGACGAGGCAGAGGCGGAGCATAAACCGAAACCAAACACTGGCTCGCTCACAGTCCGGCATGGAAGAAAAAATCGTTCAAATTAGTTAAGTTTTCTTGCTAAAGCAGATTTGATTTAATTGAATTTGATTTCCGTTCATTTCGCTAACCATAGTTTGAACACAGAGATGTCAGAAAATGACATAAATATGTATTCCGTACAGTACATAATACAATTCTAATGATACTATAGCTAATCTCTCGTACATTTAGGCTAACTTCAATGCAATTAACTAGCCAGAATCTGGCGGAAGCAAATTTGATTTATTAAGCGTTGTAGTTTGGTCATTTAACTGTTGAAGATTGTGTGCGGAGCTTACCTACAAATAAATTAGTTACGAACAAAATGCAATAGAGATTGCAGAAGTAAGACTCACTGGGCTAATTGGTGTAATAACAATGGCGGTGCGCGTGGCACAGTGCAGCAGGGCCGTGTCCTCAGTGGACTCATCACAGTCACCGTCGCCATCGGCATCCACATCGACATCCACGTCGGCCCCAATGTCGCTATCGATCTCCCACGATGGGAAATGTTCCATTTCGCCTTCACAGTTTAGATCTTCCTCCTCAAAGTCCTCATACTCGTCGATAAGTATAACTATGGGTGGAGCAAGGGATTTAGTTTAATATTTATTAGTTAATTGATTGATTTACTTGAACTATCTGGCGGCGTTGCCTTTGCAGCGCATTCCAGGGATTGTGCACCCTCATCTGGTATGCTGATGCGCTGCTCCTGCTTGCTATATGGCTCCGATGTGGATCTATGCAGGCTGTAAAACATTCACATTGACTATGGCTCGTATTTTTGTTCATTTGCTTGCGGGACCCACCTTAACGTAACACGTTTCTTGGTCCTATTATCTAAATCAGTCATAAAAACATCATTGTGCTGCTGCTTCTCAGACCCCAGCTGATATGAGTTAAGCACGGAAGACTGCAAACAATGCACACAAATCAGTAATCAATTGGGGGCGAACAGTTGGACAGGTTCTAACCTTGGTATTGGTCGAAGTATGCTGCGTGTGAGGCGGCAAGGGGGTTTGCGTTGCGATCGCATCCGTGGTCGTTGTTGTTGTCTGCGTGGAGGTGAGCGCTCGCAGCTCCGTGCCATCCGTGGATGTGGCCGAAGTGGCGGTCGTCGTGTGCTCGGGATGCACACTCAGTGCCGCGGTGCGCTTCCACACATCGATCATGGACAGATTGTGAGCGTGGTGCAGGGGATTGTGGCTAGGGCTAATGGAATGTATTTTGCTGGGCTTTGCTGGCAGAGGCAGGGCCAAGAATCTATCACGATCCTCCATATAGGCTTTGATCAGCACGTCCAGCTTCTCTTCAATGTCAGCGACCTGTCAAACCAAGCGGTAAATGCACATTAAAACTATTTGGATGGATGCTCGCCACTCACCTGTCGCTCGACTTTAACCACACGGGAGGCTAAACTTATTTTCGATGCATAAACATCCTTGGCCTTGGAGCCTTGTTTGCCCAGGATTTGATCCAAACTGTGGATGGAAAGTATAAATATTTGCAGTGGTGTGAACATTGGGTAGACTCACCGCAAATGCAGCATCTTGACGCGACCCAACAAGTCAACGTGCCCTGAAAGGAACGAAGAGATTTATGAACTTTAATGGAGTGGAGCAGGGGAATGCTTTTGTGGCTCACCCGCTGCATATTGCTCCATGACATCCTTGACATCGTACGGCTTCAAGGCCTCCTTGAACTTACGCCGTGCCACAAAGTACTTGAGCTGCAATAACGCAAAAGGGAAGCCTCAGCTATCTGATGTCTGTTTATGGGATGCCCCACCCACTCACCTTGCGTATGAAACGAATTGCCGTCTTGTGTCTGTTGGTTAGCTGCGTGCAGCGCGGCTCATCATCCTCATCTGCGGGCAATTTGTGAATCAGAGAGATTGACTTGTGCGTTAGGTTTTGGTTGCTAGCTTCGCTTGTTGTTGGTTTTTGGTTTTTGGTTTTTTTGTTTTGGTTAATTTTTTGGATACATGTAAGCAAGTCAACGTCAACCCAAATATACAACAACACATACAAAAAAGGTACCGTTACACACACATATAGAACAATTAGTAAATACAATTACGATATTGATAAAGATAATGTTAATGTTCATATTAGATATTTACGTATGATTAATGTCAACAAGAGATAGAGAGAAAGAAAGATCGATAGATGGATAGACAGACAGATAGATAGATAGATAGATGGATAGATAGATAGACAGATAGATAGAGAGAGAGCTTAGTTATTAGTTAGTTAGTTGGCTGGAAATATGCTCCAGCTCAGTTCTGATTCAAGCGTTGTGGTGTCGTGTGTCGTTTTGGGGTTTGAGGATGTGTGGGACTAGGACTAACTAAGACTACAAATCAAGTGGGTAGGGGGGGGTGGGACGGCATGCATCCCTAGCATATCAGCATAGCAGCATAGCAGTGGCGATAGTTAGACTTGCTTCGCACGCACTTGCCACACCAAAGGACCCATCAGCAGCGGCAGCCGATCCGTGCGAGAATCCTGTCTCTAGGAACTGCGAGGCGGCCGCAAAGAATCGACCCGTTCGACCACTGCCCGAGCTGGGACTCGGACTGGCACTGCGCCGCTGGTTGGACACGGGCAGCGGCAACGTGTTGCTCCTCTGGCAATTGTCCGCTTTGGCCGCATCCTCTGGGCCCGCCTCCAAGTCGGGTGTGTTTGCGGGCGCCACTCTGGGATTGCGCAGCGAAAACGATGAGCCGAACAAGCTGCCATGCAGAAGGCCAAACAGCACCACGGGAATCGTTAGATTTCTAGATGCCACCTGGGCAGACGCAGGCGCTGAAGCAGACGCAGAACCCTCCTCAACCGTGGATGCCTGATGGGGGAACTGGGCCAGGGAGCCAGCACTGGAGCTGTGCTGGCAGTTGGCCAGCTGTCTGGGCTGGGCTAAGTGAGTTAGAGAGCGGAATTAGTTGCTGTCGAGCCCACAGTCCAAGGGGTTAGTCGAGCCACAGTTAGTCTGGGGATTGATTCGTGGAGTCCGGCTCTGTGGGGGGTGTCGCAGGTGTCGCGGGTGTCGCGGGAGTGTTATGTAACCAACCAACAAACAACATCAATTATAAATTTCAATCAGTCTTATCTCTGGGATGCAAGTCACAACATTGACACAACCACAACACTCAATATATCAATATAATAAAATGTGAGATAAAAAAAAAAAAAAAAAGGATTTTGTTTAAGTTTTTGGGTTTTTTTTTTTTTGTTTTTTTTTTTTCTTGACATTCGTATTGCAGGACCTGGGGGAGGAGGACCTTTGTAGACTTACCGTCTGAATTTTTAACATTTTTTAAGCATGTGGTCTCAGCCACTGAATCTTCGCTGAAACTTGGATTCAAGGATTTGCCATTCTGTACTACCTCTGCAAAATTTCAAATCAAACGTTAAACTTTCATTCCGCACACTAGATCTCGGTGGCTGTAATTTGTTTTTTGAAGGTGGAGTACGTGGAGTTTGTGTCATTGTCAATTTGGATTCAAAAATAGAGACACGCTACGCACACGCTACATCGGGGGCGGGGGGGGACCTCGACTACGACACATACATAAATAAATCATAATTTGGGGGTTTGGTCACAAGTGGGCAAAAATCGACACTCACTACACTTTTCCTCTGTTTCCTTCTGTTTTTTAAATCAATTGTTTGTTGGTAAACTTAATTTTATTTTGTTTTATGAGCTCATGAAATTGCATTTGGTCTAGCCTTAAGTTTGATTTTAATCTCCTCATATTGACTGTACCTAAACCTAGTCTTAACCACTAACCAAATAGTATAGTGTCTTAACTCATTTTATTTGTAGTATTTGGTATTTTATTTAGTATTTTTTATATTGTTTAGTATTTAAAACTAAACAGCTTAAGGTATTCCCTAACAAAGAAAAGTCTTCCCTGAATATATGTTTTATAGAACTGTCTGTTACCATTTATTACTTGTTTTATGACCACTTCTTGAATTGAATTCGATTGCGGAACAATTGCATGCATGACGGAGATAAAACAAATAAAAAAAAACAAACAAAAATTGGGGGTAAATATCCATCGAAACGAGTAATGTGCATTCCATCTTTCAGTTGAGGTAACCAAATAAATATATCCCAGATTTCTCGACTACTCTTATGTGTGTTGAGGGGGCTGTGCCTTGTCTTTCGGAGGGGGTTGGGTTGGGGGAAAGGGAATAATCCTTCATTTTGATATTGTTTGCTTGGCAAAAGTCGAGTTGGAAAGAACAACATGACATGCTGTATGGGGGGAGTACAGAGCGTTTTATAGTTTTTAAGGAGAACTTTTCCTAACAATTCAACCATCGATCGATCGGGCTTATAGCCATAAAACGCACTGTACTATACCCTTAACCTTTTAAGCTTGGGGTGTGTGTTCTGTGTGAGTGTGTGTGGCTTGTGTGTGCAAACAGAAATTGTTGTAATGGAATCTCGAAATGGGAAACATAAACAGAGGAGTAGTCCGAAATCGTTCGTCCTGCAACTTACCCAAGTTCTCCACGGATGCATTTATATCCCGAATGGTGCGTGTGTACCGCGTGGAGGCACGGGATGAGCCAGGGGGCTTGGACATGCTGCTGCCATCAGCGCCGCCCGCATTCTGGATGGTCTGGCTCTTGTGACGCCTAATTGTCGGCAGGCGGGCCACGAAGGATGTGTTGTGCTTAAAGCTGGAGGACGCCCGTCTGTATCGAAGGAGAACGATTGTTGATTGTCGAAGAACAGAGGAATTGTTTTAGTCAGCACTCGGATATTATGGCAGATATCAAAAGAAGTTGTAGTCGAGGACACAAGAGTAAATAGAGAGGAGGTTAACTGCCAAACGGGCTGTAAGATACGAGTGAGATAGGATCGTGTGGTGTGGTACAGGTAAGGTGTGGTAGGTGTAGTAGCTGTGTGTTTTTGTGGCTGTGCAACAGACATTGGAGAGGTGACAAAACAGGTGACAAGAGGGTGCACAGGTGGGTGGCATTTGTGGGTGTGGCTGGGGGTGCTACGGCAATAACATTGAGGATTAATTCAAACACAAAATTTACAATTACAAATTACAAAATGATGTGCGGCAAAGTCGGTGCAATGCCGACGATGGCGATACGTTCCCGGTACTCAGCGGAAGGAATAGAACGGAAATTATCCACAGAATTGTATACTGATCACTATGATATCTGGGTGAAGATTATAATGATCTATTCATACATTAAGCAGACTGACAAATTTGTATCTAAAATCTCCAACTATATTTTATCTTCATCTGCGAGTGCCGGGAATGTGTTTGCATTGGCTGAGGCTTCGGGGTAGGGTCTGGACTTAAATAAGTGGGTGACTGGTTGGAATTTCTGCAGTAAATGGGTTCACAAAAAGAGAGACAGAGAGAGGAGAGTAGAGTAGAGAGAGAGAGAGAGAGTAAATCGAATAAAAAGCATACGGCTGGCTTGGCTCATTTGGCATCATTGAACTCACATGTTAATTATAGTTTTACGCACACACCACACATTTATTATTGCATTTTTATGGAGTATTTTTTTGGTTTGTTGTTTTTGGTGTGTTTTTGGTGGGAATGACCGCGCGGGCGCATGGGGGGCAGCAGAAAACACAGAATGAGAATCAATTCGTATCACATTGATTAATTGTTTTTGGTCTTTTGGGGCAATAATTTCAATAAAATTTAGCATAGAATTCTTCTATTAAATGCAGCGGCAGTCGGAAGAGATGTATGAGTATAACAAGAGCGAGAGCGAGAGCGAGAGACAGAGAGAGCGACAGAGAGACAGAGAGAGAGAGATGGGTGCTGGATGGCATTAAAGCTGCGAATTAGAACTCAATTCGATTGAAATGGTGGGATAAGAGCCATGTCTACTACGTATGTGAGTGCTGAGGAGGAGGACCCGATGGTCCCCCCGCCCCGTTAACAGAATGAATTTGGCATGTGGCTGACTTCGAGTCTTTGCTTTAAGTTGTTTGCTTTTTGTTGATATGATTATCAAGTTTTACCTATATTCGGTTATGTTTTTTAATAATCGCTCCCAGTTTTCAGAACTGAAAATGTTTACAAAAATTATATTATCGATGGGAACAAAATAAATTATATATGTAAGAACTTAAGTGGTTAATCGGTTTGGCGAGCAGATAGGCACAAAAACACATACAAAGAGAGAGAGTGTGTTAGAGAGAGGGGGAGAGAGAGAGAGAGAGATGGTGACAGTCGAGTGGGCGTTGATCGGGGAGCACACAAGATACAGTTACGCTATATGTAGGTTCTACCCATGCTGGGTGTTTTCTAGTTGGTTCTTGGTGGTTTTTCTTGCGTTTCGCTTTTGTACAGTTGTTTGGGTAACAGTTATTTTCGGTGTCTAAATCGCTTTCACGAGCTGCTGATGATCAAGGTGAATTTACGAACAAGTTGAAGTTGTCCGCTGTGGGGATAACTTATTCACCACGCTCAGCGTGGACCAGCTCCAGAAAGGGATGGAGATAGAGAGTCCGCTGTGGTGAAGACTTCACCTTGTAGGTAAATGCACCTTGGCGGGGCTCGTTCTCTGATTGTTCAATTTTTAAGCGGCAGCAGCAGCTCATGAAACAACTTTTGTATATTGTTAAATGCTGTTTGGTTTCTATAGTGTGTGTGTGTGTGTTTTTGTGGGTGTGTATGTGTGTGTGATTATTCAGTGTCTGTACAAAAGTCAATAAATCCATTTCTCATCTGCAAAATATCCCTGAATATACTGCAATTTTTTGTTGTAAACAGGTTGCAGCAAACGAAACAAAAGGCGCGTGGTCTATGTGTAGGGAAAAAATACTTACGATGCCGGCGGACTGGGTAGTGCCACCTGGTGGATCTTCCACGTGGCCACAGACACGGAATGCTCATCGGACGCATAGCAACGCCACACGGCCTGGATGAGTGTGGCCGCCGGCTGGCGTCGTCGTATCATGTGCTTCTGCCGCTGCTGCTGCTGCACCTTCAGTGCAAAGCCGCTGCCCAGAATTCCCTGCGGAAGGAATGTGAAATCAGCACAGCAGAATGCCTTTCAATATGCAAAAGCTTACCGCTGGCAGAGCGAAGAACGAAATGCCCAGCAGGGCGCAGCAGGAGGCAATCAGTTTGCCCTGCCAGGTGATGGGCACCATGTCGCCGTAGCCCACCGTGCACAGTGTGATCTGTGGAGAGCGGGGGGGTGGCGGAATAGGTTAAATAATGAGTGAGCCTTGCAGCGGGGCAGCTGTCGAACCTACCACACCCCACCAGAGGGCCTGTGCAAAGTTGCTAAACTTATCGTTGACGTCCTTCTCCCACATGTAGACCAGGAATGATGCAAAGATTAGACCTAAGAATCCTATATACATGGTTGTGATCAGCTCCTGCAAAAACAGAAGCAAAAGTGAAGATTTATCTACATTTATTTGGCACTTTGAACCCACCTGTCTGTGTGCGTAAACAACCGAACCGAGCAGCTTCCAGGTGCCTCCTCGACGATCCATGCGCACCATGCGCAATATCTGAAAGAACCGCAGACCTCGTAACGCACTCGTGGCGAACACCTGGCCGGAGGTGCCCATGCCTAATACTACAATTGAGGCTAAAATGGTGACAATATCTGAAATGCCACACAGTCAGTCCGTTACTCCTCTTCAATCACTTTCAAACTCCACTTGCCTATAATACAAAATGGTCTCTTGACGAACTTCAGACGCCCCAGGCAGCCCTGGTAGCGCGATCGGCAGCCCGACGACCATAGCCGGGCGCCGAACTCCATCGTGAACCAGATGACAACCAGAATCTCCATTCGAAAAAGAATGTAAACGGCGTCCTCCTCGTACTCCTTGATGGTGGAGAACACGCTCAGGGCGAGGCATGTGAACACCATCAGGAATCTGCAAGGACAAAGGAGGTTACAGTTGATAGCGAAAAGGATGCCCCATCCTTTCGAACACTTACACCATCACATGGTAAAAGATTGCATGCAGGCCGCGTGGACGCTCCAGGAAGTTGTAGAGGCGACTCTGGAGACGCCGGTAACGAACATCGCGGCGAGAGCCGCGATTGTAGTTCAGCGGCTTCCCTAGGAGTGACATTCGCGGTTGCAGGATTCTTTCCGAGTTTGGCCTACCCGGTCTACATTTCCTGCAAGCAAAAAGAGACAAACCATTAGTATAAGTTTTGGAAACTACACAAATATATTTATATATCAGTCTGAAGTACCCCTTGTACCCCCTGATATCATAGAAGGCATAAATGTCATTGTCGGGATCCATTCTGTTTGCATTCCTCCACACCACTTCACTCTCGATCACACTCAAAGCTCAAAGCACTCTCGGAACACTTTCGCCACGTCTGGTCGCAACGGCACTCGACCCGCAACTCGATCGACAGTTGAGCGAGTCCCCAGTTAAGAAACCTTCCTTAACATCGAGACTTTCAAAAACCCTCATGTGTAAATTTTATTAATTATCTACATAAACAGTTTTCATTCCACACACCTTGCATTTTATGACCTGGCTGGGTAGACCTTTATTTGATTTTATTTTGATGTATACTGTACCATTCGAATACGTCTACGTTTATATATGTAAATATGTGTGTACAAATGTGGAAGTATATTGCACCTCGTCATCAAGCAACTGTCATAAAAATTGGCGTATTTTAGCGACGATTTCGTTTGGATTTCTTTCGCTTTGCCTTTCGTGGGCGGGTCAGGCTCACATCAGTCACGATCTCTCGACTTTGTCTTTGCCCAACGTGCTGCCCAGCCATCGTACGTCATTAGCATTGTACCAAGCACTACTCTACTCCCAATTGGCGAGCATAGATAAGGCAAATGTGGGAGAGTTTGGCAATTGGTTTATTTGGGGTGTGTGCGACTCAAATGGGAAAATTACCAAAAAAAATCGTGGGAAAGTTCTGTGCAGCTGAGATCGAAAAGGTTAGAAGTTAGCAAAAGAACTTCATACTAAACCAAGTTGTTATGTGAAAGCGATGATGAGTAATGTATTGGCAGGAGAATTTTATCTCAAAACAGCACTAAGCTAGTACTATTAGCAATCTTATCTTAGCATGGCAAGACTCGTAGCTGGTACTCTTCTAACTATTGTATCTTCTATACATATTTGCTTTGTCACATTTGAAACGGGTTCTTAGTAGCATTGTTCTGTTGTGTACAGCAATATACATATGTACATATGTAGATATGTACATGCTCGATATGGCAAAATGCAAGCACATAAACCGATTTCAGATCGTTTTATGGTTTAGTGGGTGCCAGCTTATCTTATTGATCCTAATTAGATAGATAATCGTAGATACTAACTGTGCCCACACAAAATCCTCTGCTTGATTTACTCTCATGCTAAATGGGCAAATAGACACCACAAAGCAATTACCGTTTTGCTAATTATATGTGGGAAGTGGGAAGAAGCGGAGAGCAAGCTTCAACTCTTTCCGAAGCTCTGACGCTCGCTCTCATCGAAAGCTCTCCGCTGAAAGCACCGCAAGAACAAGCAAAGCACACAGGTTGGCATACGCAGAGTCTCTCTTTGTGTGCGTTTGTTTTGATTCTGCACTGAGTCACAGCCAATATACATATTTTACCCCCGAACCACGCATTAAATACTTATTACTCCACTATCCATTAACATTTCCATGTTTAGGTGCAGAGCAGAGACGTGTCGGCACTTTTTGTTGTAAAATTCTTTAATGCATTTTTTATGGGTTTACTGTGTGGCTTAGGTTAGGCAGTAATTAAAATATTTGTATGTATGTATGTGTGTATGTGTGCATCTTGCAATGCTCGCTTGGCCGCCTATGAATGTATTTACAGTAGCTTGTCGGGGGTAGAACCGAGAATAGTTGATATAATAGAAATAAACGTACACTAATTATAAATGGTTCATATATATGGTTGTGTATCCGCAATGATACAAGATCACATGTTCGTAGCACCAGGCCGGGCCTCCCTTTCGTTCTTTCCCACTCCTCTCTGAAATCCTCTTCGTCCACGTTCCAGCTCACTTCTTGGCATCGATGATGATCTCATCGCCCGACTGGATGTTGTAGCTGTACAACTTCTTGTTGGGGAAGCGCATCTCCTCGGGCCCGAACTCCTTGTAGTCCTGGTCCAGGTAGAAGAGACGCATCTTGTTGGGCGGCAGATTGACGAGTTTCTCCAGCTTCGCCTTCAGGTCGTTCACCGTCAGATAGATGTCCACGAATCGGCTCTCGCGCATCTCGCCATAGTTGAAGATGACCTTGATGCGCTTATCCGGCTTGAGGCTGACATCGACCAGGGGGTCCAGCTTGCCGTGCACCTTGAGCAGCTCCTCGTACCGCGCCGGTCGCTCCGACTCCGGCTTGTCCATGTAGTGACGGACGAAAGCGCGCTCCGCATCGATGCGCTCGTCCGTGCCGATCTTGCCGCCGCCGTTCAGCATCTCCACGTTGGGCAGCCGAGCGATTAGCAGTTGGCGGCGCTCGTGCTCTGTGCACTCCAGGCTCTCCCACAGCGGCCAGTGCTTGACCCGGAGGTTCTGTAGCTGCTGGAACTTGGCCAGCTCGTCGATGGCACTCCAGCAGTTTAGCTGGGCGGAGCTCAGGTTCAGCAGCTTCAGGCTGGGGAAGAACTTGTGGGAGTCGCACTCCTGGCTCTCCGCCACCTGCAGCGACCGGATGGGGCAGTCGGCCAGCACCAGGGCCTCCAGGTTGGGGAAGAGACGCCCCAGTCGACATATTTCCTGCCAGTGCTCGACGGGATTGCCTGTGAAATGCAGTGTCTTGAGGGCGGGATGGGCTTTGGTGATTCTCCTCTCCTCCTTCTGGCAGTCACACTGGCCTCCGGCCTCCCCGTCCTCCTGCAGTCGTCGCTCCGCCTCCTCGGCGTCGATCAGGACACTCGTGTAGTTGTTCAGACTCAGATGCAGCTCCTGCAGCACCGGCAGGTTCTGCAGCAGCGTGTCCACGCACTGCCAGTCCAGGTAGGTGCCGTTGAGCACCAGACTCTTCAGGTTGATGGCGGGCGCCTCCGCCAGGGGTCCGATCGGGCTGCCCAGTTGGTTCTTGCTCAGGTTAAGGAACTCGATGCGCGGCATGTGCTTCAGGATGTTGAACACCTCCTGCCAGTCGCTGAGCTTGTTCTGCGCCAAGTCCAGCTCCCGCACGCGCTGACACTTGTCCCGGATGCTCTCGAAGTCGCCCGCGGAATCAATGTCGCAGTCGTTCAGCACGAGCAGGGCGGGCACGCTGGTCAGGGGCGAGAGGCGCGGAATGAAGATGGAGAACTCCATCCGGCCGCCGCACTTGGTCACCGTAAAGTCGTTTGGCAGGTCCGCGCGCTTGTGCAGCTCCGGCTCGTGGGCGTTCTCGAACTCGCACTCCGCGAAGTACTTGCGCTCCAGCGCCTCCAGCAACGAGGGCATCTTGCTGCTGTTGTTGCTGTTTCTCCTGCTGCTCTGGCTGCCAGGCGCGTTTGCAATTATGTAAATTTGTTGAATCGGGCGGGCAGCAGTGGTTTCTGTTTCTTTAGCCTCTTCTCATTCAAAGCGTTGCAGATTTCGCCTATTGATTTTCAGCTCTCATTTATTTCTATATTTGCCTCAAAACTGCTGTTGTCTCTGTGATGCAATCCACTTTTGCGCAGTTGCAGTCTTCATTGATTTTAAACAAATTATTGCGCACGTTTCGCTTTTGTTGTAATTGCGCACTTAGTTGAGTCTCTTGCTGTGGATGGAGCCAAAGATTCGTAACAAAGAAACCAAAAGTGCGTGCACGCCAAGTTACTAATTCCAATCCAGTCCAGTCCACTCCAGTCCTCAATGCCGTTTTCCGCGACGGACAAAGACCAGGGGGTCTCCAGTAGGTCTGTCTCTCTCTCCGCTGGCCTTAGATGCGTTTTCCCTTCGTTTAACCTTTGTTGCTGTTGCTGTTGCTGTAGCTGTAGCTGAAACTGTTTCCTCTCGTCTATGTCCGCTCGCTGTGCCACCAAATGTTCAAATGAATCCGCCAACCACTGAGAAGAGAACCACCACGCGAACTACTCCAACAACCAAAGCGCCGTGTGAGTGCGAGCGTGTGTGTGTGTGTGTGTGCGGTCGTGCTGTATTCCGATTCTGGCCTGCTCGGTGCTGCTTTTGTGTGTAGGTCGCTCGACATGCGCACAGGGGCGGCTGCAGTTTCTCTCGGGTGTCGCGAACAATTTAGAATTTGGTCTTACTCGAGCTCAAAAGTGCACAATAAGTTCTCGTCTGATGGCTGATTCAATTGCATACGACTAACTACGATTGTACTCAGACAAGAACCTACATGTGTAGAAATTTTGAAGGGGCCCGGAATACCTAAATGGAGACACTATTTTCTACGACGTCTATGTAAATAGGGCCCCGTATTTTGGCGCCGTGCGCCTGCCTCACATGTAAATGTTCTGACAGCGACCTTGCCGTTAAAAATAAATATGCTCAATTACGAAATTTGTTTCAAACCGAAGCACAAATTATTTGTTTGACTGCTTTCGCTTTTCGGGGTTTCGGGCGCAGACGTGTGCACAAATAGAACACAGAACAGGCCAGAGCAACACATAATATTATTGAAAATATACATTTACAATGACCTTGTCCCATGCACTTGGCAGCGGCCCTAGACAAATATTCTGGCAGCTGTCAAATTGGGCGCGAGGCCCTCCGTTGAAAGCGAGTGCGCCTCTGTGGAGCTGTCAGAAAAACCAGTTATAAAGTCAATGGTCATGCCACAGTAGTTACTCCGTACAAGTGACAGGTTACGCGCCCCTTCTCGCCGTTGATTTTGATTGACAGTCGCAATTGCAACTGGGGTGCACTGCAAATATTCATAAGTATCTCTAAATTTATTTGCCCTTGCTTTTCATATTGCATTACATCTGGTATCAGTCGCTGACGGTACCGTAACCACTCAATGGGGTTTCACTTTGCCGACAGCTTGAAAGGTGCGCAATAAGCCACCCAGAGAGAGAAAGAGAGAACGAGCGTGAAGCGGGAGAAGAGAGCGCGCGCGCGCCAAGCAAACTCTCGCACACAGCTGTGCTTTGTTGTCTCGCTGCTAATGCTGTGTTTCCCCATGCAAACACAACAACACGTTCGTGGGCTAGTGCGAGGGGTTGACAGGGGGAAGGAAATGAGGGCTCATATGTTTGTTTGCTCTCTTGGGAATAAAATTACGCAGCATTTGTATTTTGGAAGCACAGCTGATTGTGTTTGTTTGGCCACGAAAGCTCCCGTGAGCTTTTACGCCATGTGCACTTACAACAACAAGCAACGACCGAAACAGATGGCAGCACCGACCGACAGGCTTTTGTTGTCGATGGGCTTTTTTGTTGTTGTTCTTGTTGTTGGTGGGGGCGTTATAAATTTGATTTGCACAAAGCGTACCGTTTGATGCCCGTCGTTCTGTATCGAAGGTTTTTGTTGTTGCCACCGCTACGCTCTGCTGAAGCCAATTTGCAAATATTTCGCTGTGCACACACCCATAAATATGGTTCATAGATAAAAATATTTGCGCACACACACTGGCACACCGAAATCTACGGGCAATATTTTGGACTGACAGCTTATTGCAAATTGGTGAATGCCTGAGCGGGGTTCAATCAGTTTTATCAAAAATGCTGTTCATTTTGTTCATCCCCTCCCCCTACACTTTACTGTTTGATATTCAGCGAAGAATTTCCAGCTGGAGCTAGCGAAATTCCCGGAACTATATAGGGCGAAAATCCCTGACTGACCTTGGAGCAACAACCGGTAAATAGTTTACAACTTTTCTGATTGATTCTGCAGGTTCCAGGAATGCTTATTATAATTTTAATGATTTTCCATTATGATTCCCACTGACAAATGTCCATGCAGTCATCCAAAATATAAGGTTTGAATTTATTACGAATTTCCCATTGTTATAATGAACTGCTGAACTCCTCTGGGAATATTATTAAGAGCAAATGCCCAGATTTTGGAACCAATTGATGTTGCTTTTAACCCCAGAAGTCAATCACTTAAGTCTGAATCAACCTGTCCCAAAGAACGATGCGAATTCATTCATATTGTATATTTCGAGCATCCATCAAGCCATCAATTATGTCGACGACCCACATCGCTCATTAGTTCTTTATACACTAGAGTACAAACATATAGCCACCCGCCCGCTGTATTCCCTCTACACAGAAGGGGGACTTTGTTTCTATATTTAACAAAAATCGTTTGGAATTTTTCTTCTAAGCTTGTTGGCATTCTGTGTGATAATAAGTATGAGCATTTCAAAAGTATATAATTTTCTCTTGTTGTTTTTGTTGCTGGCTCTCGGCGTTTGTGTCGGTTTATTCTCCCCCCTCTTGGTCTCTCCATCGACCGACAAAGCAGGGCAACAAATAAGTCATTTGTCAATATAATTTTCATTTGTTATGGGTCGGGGGGGCCAAGAGCCTCCCTCGACTTTTCACCGGTGACAGGGCATGGCTCCGGCTCAGTCCTGGACCACAGACCGCATTCATATCGACATCAACATCAACATCAACATCATATATATCATGTAGAATTTATTATTTGCTTATCTACATAGACTCGCATTGATTTGATTTTATTGGGGCTTTCCCTGAAGATGGATGCGTTTTGGTGTAATTAGGAACTCTCGCCGATGTTTTTGTTGTTGCTTTGCAGCGATATAAATATTTCTTTATGGCTGGGCTGGTATTGTTTACATGTGGGGAGGCATGTACAAAGGCCCAATATAATCCATATCCATCCCATACAAAAATTTCGAATCGATTGCGTCAATAAATTGCAAAAACTAAAATCTCGCTACCGTTGGCATTGTTGTTGTTGCTTCTGTTGTTGCTGCTCGTAAAGATCTAAAAATTGTTTCGGTTGTCTGCGACGTTTAACGACTTTAAGCAGAATGGCACAGCAGAACCTCAGAGGGAGTTCACAGCATAAACACACACTGTCGAGATGCTATGCAGATGAAACAGTTCTGCCCCCTCCCAAAATCACCATCATTTATGTCTTTGTCTCTGTGAAAGTCTAGACAGTTTTTTGAATTATTGCACACCTTACACACCAGTGTTGTTAGCAACATCTATGGCTGGTTTGGCGGTGGTTCATGGTTCGGCAGCACCCAGCGTATGAGTAATTTAGTTATTATGATCCGCCATGTGCTGCATGTCGAATGAGCTCTGCGAGACCGTTGAACGGCATTGAAATATGTCTGAGTGCTCGGTGACATACATATTTCTCGGATGTCCCCGACGGGCAACTTTGCTCGTAAATTCTGCCAGAACAGGCAAATCGAACAATAATAAAAACTCTTCTAGCGATAAGAACAAACAAATTGTTTAAATGATTGACTGTTGGCTATTTATGCTGTGGATGTTATGGCGCTGACAAGTCAATATTCACTTTAGCTGCTCCCCTGCCCACCCCACTCGATGGGAATTTTTGCAGTTTTTAACTCAATTTTCTCCCTGTGGCTGTTATGGTTGGCAGCTTCATGCTTCGACTAATTTTGTTGCGCCCGTGGGGCATGGGGCACTGGCACTGGCACTGTCAGCTAGCGTTAATTTAATATGCAACATTTGCACTTTTCGGTCAACTGCTTCACCAGGCAGACACAGACGTACAACCTCGAACCACTCGAGCTGGGGTTCATCGGTTACGCGCTATCGTTGGCGGTGTCGTGTTCCGCAGGGTGGCGTGGGCCTGCTGTGTATCTGTGGGCCAGCAGCAGCAGCAGATTGCGTTGGCAGCGAAAAGTTCAATTTAAGTGATGCACTTTGTGCCCTTTCGGCTGGTCTGACGAGCGGTGGAGAAGGTGCCGGTAGTGGCAGTGGCCACCGAAATTCCGCATAAATTCAGTAGATTGGTAGTAGTTATAAAGCAAAGCAAAGCACTTTGTTGATAAGTTTATCTTGGGTTTTAATTTATTCATAAATGTTGGTTTAACCAATTCAAGTTAAATTTTTAGCTAAAATATTTGATTAAATTACATTTTCTTTGAACTTTTTAATGTCTCCACATTGAAGTCCTTTGCATCGGTTTTATCGATAGATTGTCTGTTTAAGTGATTCCACCAAAGGCATGCAAATAAATTCCATGTACTTTGCCTCAAAGGGATTCCAGAGTATTTATTCTTGAAATAATCTTTGCTGCTTATTGGAATTTGACTGTTGCCTTGCAAAAGGATTTAACTTGCTTCGCTACCCACTCACTTTCTCTCTCTCTCTCTCTCCATCTCTGTCCCGTTCGGTTATCGGAGCAGCTTAAAGATACATTTATATGGCCATAATAATTCGGCTTAGTCAGTCGCTTACTCTTACTCTTTCCTCCTAGTCGCTCTCCCTTTGCCTTATGAGTGGACGCTGGGTTCCGGGGAAAAGCTTTCAGACATTGTCTGGGAATGCCCAATCCACAAGTTAAGTTTATTGGGCTGCAACTTGTGGGTATAACGGTATCACTTGTCCGGGGAGTTGTCCAGGTGAAGTTCTCCCCTGCTCATTACGTGCAATTAGCAGAGCAGTCTTCCCTGGGCGGACGGAGGCGTGTCTGTTGGTGGTGGGTCCAGTCCACAGTAAACAGAATTATTCATAACATAACCCATTGAGGTACGGTCGGAGTCGCCGTCGTCTGTTCTGTTCTGTTCTGTTCTGTGCTCTGCTGTGGTAGAGGAATGCCTTTAGGGTAAGTATGGGTTTTGCTGCGGCTGGGCGTGCAATTAATTGGCTGGCAATAATGAAATCTAGGACAAAATGTTGGCAAAAGGAACATCGTTGACAGTTGACTGCCTGAGACCGTGCCATAAACCCCCCCTCTGCCTGCATATGGAAACAGTTGTTTCTCCTGTTCTCGTTTTCCTTCGCTCTTCCTTTTAGCATTCAATGAAATGAAATTATTTGCCAGTTGTGAGTGTGTGACTGGTGCAAAGGCTTTCTTTCCATGGCCTACATAGCAACCCTGGCAGAGGCAGAGGCAGAGGTGGAGGCAGAGGCAGGTGGATGAAGAAAGAGAGCTGCCAAGGTGTTGGCAACAAATTTCTCCACTCATCGCTCACACGCTTGCCACCCAGATCTGCATATCAATTGCCAGCAGGCTCAGACTGGGACTCGCAAGTGTTATAGATTATATCCTCCCCTCTCCATGACAACCCCCTTGCCAGGAGCTCCGTACACAGCACACAGTGTGTTCGCTCAGTTGGCCAACTGTTTGTTTTGCATTTGGGCCGTGTTTTTAATCAAACTAAAATACCTGGCAACACAAGCCAACAGTAGAGCAGAGCCTCTTGTGTGCTTGCTGATTTGAGCTGATTCGATCTGGATACTCATTTGCTCTTTTATGAATTTTGATTTAATTGAAAGTGAGTCTCAAGATCTTGATATAAAAATTAGTTTCTATTGCATTTATGATTTTAAATATTTGACGTGCTGCAATCGAAAGGCATATGTACATATGTAGATCAAGCTGCGTGGAAAAACGTGAAAATTGTAGCCAAAGTTCCCATCAGCACTTAAAAGTTGACGAATCTAAAATTCTACTCTGTGTTGCAGATTTTGGCAACTATTTGTACTGTTGTGTTCTCGCTAGAACACAGGTAAATATTGTAAGAGGAATTTCGATCCATCTGAACAGCTTAAATTATTGAAATACCCACCGGAAAGACTACTCGTACATGTGCATCGACGATAGTTTCAATAGCTGAAGGGTGGAACAGACGAACGAATTTTTGCAGCCGACAATGCTATTTCCAGAAGCAAAATAGAATACCAGAACAAACCACCCATGTACATATGTATGTATGTACATTCGATTCATACACATACATTGTATGTATGCATAACAGAGTGGGAGAGCAACTCATCTACAATGGTTTCTTCTTATCTCTCTAACCTCTGTTCCCTTTTGTGACATGCTGAATTTGCTGTTCCTTTCCTCACACAGAAGAAGTTTTCGGTTTCGCGCTTCTTCTCCCCCCTCTTTCAACTCATGCCAACCCGGAGCATAGCATTTTCCCCTTCTCGACATTCACCGTTGCACCGTGGCTAGCCTCCAAACGCACAAACGTTCGCTCTCTTGGAGTCGGAGAGGTAGAAGACAAAAGTCAAAGACAAAAGACAAATGAGAGATCAATTTGGAAGCGCATCAAAAGGAGAGCATCAAACCCAGTCTCCTACGCATTTAAATCTGCGCTGCTCTTTTACATTTAGTTTTGCTTCAATTGTGTTAATGCGAGTTTATTGGTTTAGTGTCCATACATATGTACATATGTACATAAGTATGAACATATGTACATACATATGTTACCTTCAATATTCTCCTTATGATCTTCCCCATGCCAACCCAGAAGCACTCTCCCCTTCTAGCCATTTACAGTTGGTTACTCGTAAAAGTCACAAACGTTCGCTCTCTTGGAGTCGGAGAGGTAGAAGACAAAAGTCAAAGACAAAAGACAAATGAGAGAGCAATTTGGAAGCGCATCAGAAGGAGAGCATCAAACCCAAGTCTCCTACGCATTTAAATCTACGCTGCTCTATTATATTTAATTTTGCGGCAATTGTGTTAATGCGACTTTACTGGTTTAGTGTCCATACATACATATGTACATAAGTATGTTACCTTCCTATTCCTATTCCTATTCTCCTTATAATATTCCCATGCCAATTCAGAAGCACTTTCCCCTTCTAGCCATTTACAGTTGGTTACTCGTAAAAGTCACAAACGTTCGCTCTCTTGGAGTAAGAGAGCATGAAATGTTCTAGAAACCAAGCCACTTCCGCATTCAAATCTGCGAAGATCTCTCACACTAAGTTTTTCGACAATTAAATGCGTAAAAGGTTTAGTTTCCTTCCATACTCTTCTTATGATCTGCTCAGCTTCTTCTCCTCTCTCCGACACATGCCAAACCAGGTGCATAGTACTTTCCCCTTCTGGCTATTCACCGTTGCATTGACAAGTACTTACTCGTCAACGTTCGCTCTCTTGGAGTAGGAAAGGGAGAAGAAGGAGAGCGTGTAATGTTCTAGAAACCAAGCTACCTACGCATTCAAATTGGCGCCGCTCTCTCACTTAAAATTTTTCGGTCGGACAAAGCACGCGGTTTTAAGACAGCTCCGCGTTCGGGTCGCGAAAATCGGGAAAAGGATGGAAAATCCTACGGGAAAATTGTCGCGTAGTTGTGTAATGCAGTTTTGTGGTGCAATATAATGTGAAGTGGTGCAGTTTTGTAGTGCAATATAGTGTAAAGTGAAGTGGTGCAAAGAAAGTGGCAAGAAAAAGTTCATGATCCAAAAAGGCGGCAGGTGGCGGCAAAATGGCATACAAAAGGCAGATCGGCAGAAGAAAAATGTGGCAATAAGTGAAAGTGAAAAGTGTATTGTACAAAAGGTGCATAAGCATATACATAGTTCTATGCAAATATATTTTTTTCGTTCGGTCATGTGACCTCTGGCAAAGTGTGTTCTTGTGGTTTGTGTGTGCAAAAAATTCAGAGAAGTGTCTCTGTCCCACTCCAATACTCCAAGAATAAGAGGAGAAAAGCAATAAGAAGGGAGCGAGTGCAGCGTGTCGACGCTCTCTCGTACCAAGTCTCTTTCTTGCTGGCGGCCGTCGTCAAACGGCATACAAAAGGCACAGAGGCAGAGGAAAAATAAGGCAATAAGTGAAAGTGAAGAGTTAAAAGTGAAGTGATAGAAGTGAAGTGATAAAAGTGAACTACGCATTTGATGTACAACCAAATGTGACAATAAGTGAAAGTGAAAAGTGTATTGTACAAAATGTGATCTCCGGCAAAGTGTGTTCTTGTGGTTTGTGTGTGCCAAAATATCAGTGGTGTGTCTCAGTCCCTCTCCAATACCCTATTTGAAGAAGAGCAGAAAGGCAATAAGAAGGGAGCGGGTGTAGTGTGTCGACGCTCTCTCGTGCCAAGTCTCCCACTGCATGGCGGCAGCCGTCGTCAAAATGGCATAAAGAAGGCGAAGCGGCGAAGGCAAAATAAGAAAACAAGTGAAAGTGAAGTGTTAAAAGTGTATTATGCATTCGATGCACAAGATATAATCAAATCATATTTGTTTATGCAAAAAATATTTTTTTTTGGGCTGATCCCGTGATGTCTGCCAATATGTGTTTGTGTGTGCAAAAAAAATGAGAAATGGCGGGAAGATTATTCCCCTTCGCTCTCCAAAACGCAATGTGTAGAAAAGGAGAAAAGCAATAAAGAAGGAGCGAGTGTAGCGTGCCGACGCTCTCTCGTACCAAGTTTATTATTGCATGGTGAGGTGAGGTCTTGGTGATCTGACCCCATCTCGTCAGTGTTCCAGTGTTGTGATACCTCACCCTATTTTAATTTACCCAAAATATGTGCTCTTATTGAAATGTTCTTGGAACTATTGCGATTCCGTTTTCGTATTCGTTTCGTAAATCGTTCTTTCGAAAATCGTCGCGCGTTTACGCTACGATCCCGTTAATCCATCCTATGTAACCCCGAAATCGTCGACTTCTCGTGTGTGAGGGAGAAGAAAAACAGACGCTGCTAACTAAAACGTAAAGGTAAGATATAACAGCCGATATAACTGTAGGCGGTACTTCAACAATATGTATGTACATATGTATAAATGTATGTATGCATGTAAATATGTATGTACATAAATGAACCAAAACCTTTTTCAAACTTCAAAGTATATAACCGTCTATGCTGAAAATGTGTATACCGATAGATAAACATTTAATCTTCAACAAAACCAACTTTATTTATTTTTTTAAGCAATTTTTTTTAAAACTTTTCACAATTAAAACCAAAGTAAGTGTAATTTCATCTCTCAGATTTAACAAAAAATTTATATTTTTTTTTGTTTTCTTTTTTAAACTGTTATCAGGAATTTTGGAATCGATTCGACCTGATTGAGCGTAATTGTTCCCCCCACCCTCATTTTTTAGCATTTTCACGTTTTTAACGGATGCATCGGTAGGCATCGGCAAAGATTTGCTCAGGAAGGAAAGCAGGTTTCCCCGAGTGGACAGCCAATGTGTCAGCCCTAATTCTCCGAAACATAGACCTTGATTACCTTGCAGAGTACACCCATTACCTGTGCTCTTTTCTCCTGGCCCATGTCGTCGCCTACTAACTACTGTGCCCTAATCCTTTGGCCTCCGCTCCAGTCAGCCGCCTCCTATCCTCCGTTCGACCCGTTTTGATGGCGTATGACACTGATTGGACCTGCACTTTCGACGATAATGACGCTGTCGGATGCCGTGCCAAAAAGTTATCAATGAATCACTTTAAGTGCGCTAATTTGCCTCCCCCACACGCCATAAGCCTGACATTATTTGCATATTCCCCATCTATTTGGTTGCCTTTTGGTCGTGTCGGATTCGTTTTGGTGTTTGTCGATTTAAATTGTTAAGATCTTAATGCTATTGTTGCTGCCATTGGTGTTTGGTTGTTGCTGTTGCTGTCGCTGTACTTGTTGATGCCTTTCATCAATCAAATGTCAGCGTCTCTGTTCTCTTTGAGAGCAAGAACAGTTGCGAATTCGTTGTAATTTATTTGAACAGCTGGCAAAGGCAAACATCAGACGGAGACAGAGAGTGGGATTGAGAGGCAGCTTTTGTTTGGCCAGAGATTAGTCAGGCTGGTCCTCGTCGTGACCATTTCCCTTCCCCCTTCCCCCTTCCCCTTCCCGAGTCCCGTGTACGTGCTGGCACGCAAAAATTGCGGAGCCTTGTCTCAACTAATGATAATTACATTCGACGTAGCCTTCGCACTGCCGTGGAATGGGCGCGGAATGGCGTGTGGAGGTGGCTCCTGTAAGCCGCTTTAAGCGTTATGGCCAACACCTCCCGCGGTCCACCCGTCCACCCGTCCATCCCCTGCGACATCCAACAGTTGGAGCAGCGGGCATTATTTTAATTATCGCCAAATTGCGTTACATTCTCAGCAGGAAACAGAGAGCAATTATTCTAAACATCAATTCCTACAAGTAGATACAGTGCGTTTCGGCATGTTTTTGTTTCCAGCGGAATCTATTTCAATTGTGGATCAAAATCGCAGATAGGCGGTATGAATGCTGTATACAAATATGTCGCATCATATTCAATCATTTGACAAATATTTAATTACATGAATTTAATAATTAATATCCCTTGGCTTTGCGCTCATTCAATTTGCAGGGAAATGCCTTAATTTACGTAGTCTTAAAGTTCGCCCTCTCACATCAAAATTTATTAAAAATTTCCTTTTTTTTAATACATTTTCCCGGCAAAGGCCAAGCGGGAGCCGAGTAAAGTTATTGGAAAAGTGACAATGCCCAAAATGCAATTTATATTTCCTGCGAAATATTCCGATGCCATGAAGGGCTCTCTCACACATTGCCCCCACACACACACACACACACACTTACACATCCGCTTACTTTATTACGTTCCACATCAAGAGATATGAAGTAGGAGAAGGAGGGGTAGTGAGTGGGGGAGAGAGAGAGAGGGAGAGAGCGGAAGAGCATGCACGGCAGCCATTGAAGTGAGTTAATTATTCAAAGTTGCTCATACGCAACATTGTCGCTGCCTGATATGCACCATATACCTCGATATTCATGCATTGATGTGCGGCCCACTATATATCGTAAAGTAGATTCAGGTTACGCAACCCTCATATCGTATGCGTTTCCAGAAATCGTCGGCATCTCTTGAGGTGTTCCAGCCCTTTCTGCTTCTCCCTTTCCCATTTCTTATACCTATTCTCGTTTATGCAACCAGGCGCCCAACATTGTCAGTGTGTCTGCTCGCCTTTCCGTTTGACATTTGCCGCTATTCCTCTTAACGAGTATCATGAATGTTAAATAAGTTTAAATTGATTGACAATTAAGATTTCAGATTTCGTTGCTGCTTGATGCGGATATTCGTGCTGTGGAACGGTGTGCGCGGTTGGATTGCAGTTGGCAGTATCAATGCGATATGCACATCATGTAAGCCACTCAATTAGTTCATTTTATTAGGTGTACAAAGAACAGGCAGGGTAGAGGGTGTAGAGCACCAACAAGCTTGATACAAATTGCAATTCGCGTTTGCGTTTGCTGCTAAAAGTATGCTAGATAAAAACTGAATACAATACGATACCGGATGGATTATATAGAGATATGGAAGAGGGAAAGAAATACGAACCAAACTTCGCTTAATTTTGCCTCCGTTTCTGTGGTTTTTTAAAGGTATCGACCACCAATCGACACTTTGCCGCAGTGCAACAATTATAAGAAAATGTAGCTGGACTCTTTTGTACTCTTGTATTTATGCAATTCTAATATGTGTGTTGAATATGGATGGGATCGATAATATTGATTTCATTTTGCGCGTCTTATTGCCATTTCTTGTTTCCTCGTGCAATATTGCTGGTGGGTGTGGGACTTGTACCGGAATGGAATGGGGGGATTCAGAATGGTATGTCGAGTGACTCGTGTAAAATATTTGCACTGTTTGTCATTACAATTGATTGCCAGCCATCAAAGGCAGCTCGCATAAAGTGCATATGTGAATATTTTCCATACGAAAGTGTAAGAGGATATGGGTGAAAGAAACCGTTCGATTTTCTTCTCTTTTTTGTGTGTCGAAATCTAAACAAACCAAAGACATATGTATGAAGATACCAGCAAACCAGATTGGTTCTCTTTTCAGACAGCTCCTCCTGCCCCGCAATAGCTAGTTTGGCGTGAATAATTCCACTAAATACAATAAAAACATTTTCCCCTTGCGGCACTCAGAATTTGCATAGAGATGAAAGCCTCGCAGCCGGAACTGTGGCACACAGAAACGTACAAAAAAGAAGGAAGAAAATAAAGAACCGTTGATGAGTTTGCGGCAGTTCGGGAGAGAAAAATCGTCTAGAGGTTGGGTTGCTCCTTGTTAGGCGCCGTCGCAGCTGCCCACTCCCCGGGGGCTCAGGATGTACATAATAAAAAGCACATTAAACAGCATTTTCTTTCATTTCGAAACGAAAA